>NW_027211895.1:6250000-7500000 GCF_036971445.1 Narcine bancroftii | reverse complement strand
ATTAGATATGGGGAAACAGAGGCGGGGAATCAGAGGCGTGGAAACAGAGGCGGGGAATCAGATATGGGGAATCAGAGGTGGGGAATCAGAGGCAGGCAATCAGATGTGCGGAATCAGAGATGGGGAATCAGAGGCAGGGAATCAGAATCAGAAGCGGGGAGTCAGAGGCCGGGAATCAGAGGCCTGGAATCAGATGCTGGGAATAAGAGGCGTGGAATCAGAGCTGGGGAATCAGAGGTGGGGAATCAGAGTTGGGGAATCAGAGGCGGGGACTTAGATATTGGGAAACAGAGGCGGGGAATCAGAGGCGGGGAAACAGAGGCGGGGAATCAGAGATGGGGAATCAAAGGCAGGGAATCAGAATCAGAAGCAGGGAATCAGAGGCCGGGAATCAGAGGCCGGAATCAGATGCCGGGAATAAGAGGCCGGGAATCAGAGGTGGGGAATCTGAGTCCGGGAATCAGAGATGGGGATTCAGAGGCGGGGAATGAGATATGGGGAATCAGAGGCGGGGAATCAGAGGCGGTGAAACAGAGGCGGGGAATCAGATATGGGGAATCAGAGGTGGCGAATCAAAGGCGGTGAATCAGAGATGGGGAATCAGAGGCCGGGAATCAGAGGCAGGGAATCAAACACGGGGAATCAGAGGCGGAGAATTAGAATTGGGGAATCAGAGATGGGGAATCAGAGATGGGGAATCAGAGGCGGGGAATCAGACGCGGGGAATCAGAGGTGGTGAATCAGAGATGTTGAATCAGAGGCGGGGAATCAGAGGCAGGGAATCAGAGTTGGGGCATCAGAGGTTTGGAATTAGATATGGGGAAACAGAGGCGGGGAATCACAGGCGGGGAAACAGAGGCGGGAAATCAGATATGGGGAATCAGAGGTGGGGAATCAGAGGCAGCGAATCAGATGTGCGGAATCAGAGATGGGGAATCAGAGGCAGGGAATCAGAATCAGAAGCGGGGAATCAGAGGCCGGGAAGCAGAGGCGGGGAATCAGATATGGGGAATCAGAGGTGGGGAATCAGAGGCAGGGAATTAGATTTGCGGAATCAGAGATGGGGAATCAGAAGCAGGGAATCAGAGGCCGGGAATCAGAGGCCGGAATCAGATGCCGGGAATAAGAGGCCGGGAATCAGAGGTGGGGAATCAGAGTCCGGGAATCAGAGATGGGGAATCAGAGGCGGGGAATGAGATATGGGGAATCAGAGGCGGGGAATCAGAGGCGGGGAAACAGAGGCGAGGAATCAGATATGGGGAATCAGAGGTGGCGAATCAAAGGCGATGAATCAGAGATGGTGACTCAGAGGCGGGGAATCAGAGGCAGGGAATCAAACACGGGGAATCAGAGGCGGGGAATCAAAGTTGGGGAATCAGAGGCAGGGAATCAGATATGGGGAAACAGGGGCGGGGAATCAGAGGCGGGGAAACAGAGGCGGGGAATCAGATATGGGGAATCAGAGGCGGGGAATTAGAGTTGGGGAATCAGAGGCGGGGAATCAGAGGCGGGGAATCAGAGGCTGGGAATCAAAGTTGGGGAATCAGAGGCAGGGAATCAGATATGGGGAAACAGGGGCGGGGAATCAGAGGCGGGGAAACAGAGGCGGGGAATCAGATATGGGGAATCAGAGGCGGGGAATTAGAGTTGGGGAATCAGAGGCGGGGAATCAGAGGCGGGGAAACAGAGGCGGGGAATCAAACACGGGGAATCAGAGGTGGGGAATCAGAGGTTGGGAATCAGAGGCAGGGAATCAGAGGCGGGGAATCAGAGGCGGGGAATCAGAGGCAGTGAATCAGATGTGCGGAATCGGAGATGGGGAATCAGAGGCAGGGAATCAGAGGCGGGGAATCAGAGGCTGGGAATCAGAGGCCGGGAATCAAATATGGGGAAACAGAGGCAGGGAATCAGAGGCGGGGAAACAGAGGCTGGGAATCAGATATGGGGAATCAGAGGTGGGGAATCAGAGGTTGGGAATCAGAGGCAGGGAATCAGAGGCTTGGAATCAGATGCAGGGAATCAGATGCGGGGAATCAGAGGCGGGGAATCAGAGCTGGGGAATCAGAGGTGGGGAATCAGAGTTGGGGAATCAGACGCGGGGACTTAGATATTGGGAAACAGAGGCGGGGAATCAGAGGCGGGGAAACAGAGGCGGGGAATCAGATATGGGGAATCAGAGATGGGGAATCAGAGGCAGGGAATCAGATGTGCGGAATCAGAGATGGGGAATCAAAGGCAGGGAATCAGAATCAGAAGCAGGGAATAAGAGGCCGGGAATCAGAGGTGGGGAATCAGAGTCCGGGAATCAGAGATGGGGATTCAGAGGCGGGGAATGAGATATGGGAAATCAGAGGCGGGGAATCAGAGGCGGTGAAACAGAGGCGGGGAATCAGATATGGGGAATCAGAGGTGGCGAATCAAAGGCGGTGAATCAGAGATGGGGAATCAGAGGCCGGGAATCAGAGGCAGGGAATCAAACACGGGGAATCAGAGGCGGGGAATCAGAATTGGGGAATCAGAGATGGGGAATCAGAGATGGGGAATCAGAGGCGGGAAATCAGACGCGGGGAATCAGAGGTGGTGAATCAGAGATGTTGAATCAGAGGCGGGGAATCAGAAACAGGGAATCAGAGTTGGGGCATCAGAGGTTGGGAATTAGATATGGGGAAACAGAGGCGGGGAATCAGAGGCGGGGAAAGAGAGGCGGGAAATCAGATATGGGGAATCAGAGGTGGGGAATCAGAGGCAGGGAATCAGATGTGCGGAATCAGAGATGGGGAATCAGAGGCAGGGAATCAGAATCAGAAGCGGGGAATCAGAGGCCGGGAAACAGAGGCGGGGAATCAGATATGGGGAATCAGAGGTGGGGAATCAGAGGCAGGGAATTAGATTTGCGGAATCAGAGATGGGGAATCAGAAGCAGGGAATCAGAGGCCGGGAATCAGAGGCCGGAATCAGATGCCGGGAATAAGAGGCCGGGAATCAGAGGTGGGGAATCAGAGTCCGGGAATTAGAGATGGGGAATCAGAGGCGGGGAATGAGATATGGGGAATCAGAGGCGGGGAATCAGAGGCGGGGAAACAGAGGCGAGGAATCAGATATGGGGAATCAGAGGTGGCGAATCAAAGGCGATGAATCAGAGATGGGGAATCAGAGGCGGGGAATCAGAGGCAGGGAATCAAACACGGGGAATCAGAGGCGGGGAATCAGAGCTGGGGAATCAGAGGCGGGGAATCAGAGTTGGGGAATCAGAGGCGGGGAATCAGAGCTGGGGAATCAGAGGTGGGGATCAGAGTCGGGGAATCAGAGGCAGGGAATCAGATGTGCGGAATCAGAGATGGGGAATCAGAGGTGGGGAATCAGAGGCTGTGAATCAGACACGGGGTTTCAGAGGCTGGGAATCAGACGGGGGAATGAAAGGCGGGGAATCAGAGCTGGGGAATCAGAGGCAGGGAATCAGAGTTGGGGATTCAGAGGCGGGGAATCAGATATGGGGAAACAGAGGCGGGGAATCAGAGGCGGGCAAACAGAGGCGGGGAATTAGATATGGGGAATCAGAGGTGGGGAATCAGAGGTGGTGAATCAGAGATGGGGAATCACAGGCGGGGAATCAGAGGCAGGGAATAGAACGCGGGGAATCAGAGGCAGGGAATCAGAGTTGGGGCATCAGAGGTTGGGAATTAGATATGGGGAAACAGAGGCGGGGAATCAGAGGCGGGGAAACAGAGGCGGGAAATCAGATATGGGGAATCAGAGGTGGGGAATCAGAGGCAGGGAATCAGATGTGCGGAATCAGAGATGGGGAATCAGAGGCAGGGAATCAGAATCAGAAGCGGGGAATCAGAGGCCGGGAATCAGATGCTGGGAATAAGAGGCCGGGAATCAGAGGTGGGGAATCAGAGTCCGGGAATCAGAGATGGGGATTCAGAGGCGGGGAAGGAGATATGGAGAATCAGAGGCGGGGAATCAGAGGCGGGGAAACAGAGGTGGGGAATCAGATATGTGGAATCAGAGGTGGCGAATCAAAGGCGGTGAATCAGAGATGGGGAATCAGAGGCAGGGAATCAAACACGGGGAATCAGAGGCGTGGTATCAGAGCTGGGGAATCAGAGGCTGGGAATCAAACTTGGGGAATCAGAGACAGGGAATCAGATATGGGGAAACAGGGGCGGGGAATCAGAGGCGGGGAAACAGAGGCGGGGAATCAGATATGGGGAATCAGAGGCGGGGAATTAGAGTTGGGGAATCAGAGGCGGGGAATCAGAGGCGGGGAAACAGAGGCGGGGAATCAAACACGGGGAATCAGAGGTGGGGAATCAGAGGTTGGGAATCAGAGGCAGGGAATCAGAGGCGGGGAATCAGAGGCGGGGAATCAGAGGCAGGGAATCAGATGTGCGGAATCGGAGATGGGGAATCAGAGGCAGGGAATCAGAGGCGGGGAATCAGAGGCGGGGAATCAGAGGCCGGGAATCAGATATGGGGAAACAGAGGCAGGGAATCAGAGGCGGGGAAACAGAGGCTGGGAATCAGATATGGGGAATCAGAGGTGGGGAATCAGAGGTTGGGAATCAGAGGCAGGGAATCAGAGGCTTGGAATCAGATGCAGGGAATCAGATGCGGGGAATCAGAGGCGGGGAATCAGAGCTGGGGAATCAGAGGTGGGGAATCAGAGTTGGGGAATCAGAGGCGGGGATTCAGATATGGGGAATCAGAGGGGGGGAATCAGAGGTTCGGAATCAGAGGCAGGGAATCAGAGGCTTGGAATCAGATGCAGGGAATCAGATGCGGGGAATCAGAGGCGGGGAATCAGAGCTGGGGAATCAGAGGTGGGGAATCAGAGTTGGGGAATCAGAGGCGGGGACTTAGATATTGGGAAACAGAGGCGGGGAATCAGAGGCAGGGAATCAGATGTGCGGAATCAGAGATGGGGAATCAGAGGCAGGGAATCAGAATCAGAAGCAGGGAATCAGAGGCCGGGAATCAGAGGCCGGAATCAGATGCCGGGAAAAAGAGGCCGGGAATCAGAGGTGGGGAATCAGAGTCCGGGAATCAGAGATGGGGATTCAGAGGCGGGGAATGAGATATGGGAAATCAGAGGCGGGGAATCAGAGGCGGTGAAACAGAGGCGGGGAATCAGATATGGGGAATCAGAGGTGGCGAATCAAAGGCGGTGAATCAGAGATGGGGAATCAGAGGCCGGGAATCAGAGGCAGGGAATCAAACACGGGGAATCAGAGGCGGGGAATCAGAATTGGGGAATCAGAGATGGGGAATCAGAGATGGGGAATCAGAGGCGGGAAATCAGACGCGGGGAATCAGAGGTGGTGAATCAGAGATGTTGAATCAGAGGCGGGGAATCAGAGGCAGGGAATCAGAGTTGGGGCATCAGAGGTTGGGAATTAGATATGGGGAAACAGAGGCGGGGAATCAGAGGCGGGGAAACAGAGGCGGGAAATCAGATATGGGGAATCAGAGGTGGGGAATCAGAGGCAGGGAATCAGATGTGCGGAATCTGAGATGGGGAATCAGAGGCAGGGAATCAGAATCAGAAGCGGGGAATCAGAGGCCGGGAAACAGAGGCGGGGAATCAGATATGGGGAATCAGAGGTGGGGAATCAGAGGCAGGGAATTAGATTTGCGGAATCAGAGATGGGGAATCAGAAGCAGGGAATCAGAGGCCGGGAATCAGAGGCCGGAATCAGATGCCGGGAATAAGAGGCCGGGAATCAGAGGTGGGGAATCAGAGTCCGGGAATCAGAGATGGGGAATCAGAGGCGGGGAATGAGATATGGGGAATCAGAGGCGGGGAATCAGAGGCGGGGAAACAGAGGCGAGGAATCAGATATGGGGAATCAGAGGTGGCGAATCAAAGGCGATGAATCAGAGATGGGGAATCAGAGGCGGGGAATCAGAGGCAGGGAATCAAACACGGGGAATCAGAGGCGGGGAATCAGAGCTGGGGAATCAGAGGCGGGGAATCAGAGTTGGGAAATCAGAGGCGGGGAATCAGAGCTGGGGAATCAGAGGTGGGGATCAGAGTCGGGGAATCAGAGGCAGGGAATCAGATGTGCGGAATCAGAAATGGGGAATCAGAGGTGGGGAATCAGAGGCTGTGAATCAGACACGGGGTTTCAGAGGCTGGGAATCAGACGGGGGAATGAAAGGCGGGGAATCAGAGCTGGGGAATCAGAGGCAGGGAATCAGAGTTGGGGATTCAGAGGCGGGGAATCAGATATGGGGAAACAGAGGCGGGGAATCAGAGGCGGGCAAACAGAGGCGGGGAATTAGATATGGGGAATCAGAGGTGGGGAATCAGAGGTGGTGAATCAGAGATGGGGAATCACAGGCGGGGAATCAGAGGCAGGGAATAGAACGCGGGGAATCAGAGGCAGGGAATCAGAGTTGGGGCATCAGAGGTTGGGAATTAGATATGGGGAAACAGAGGCGGGGAATCAGAGGCGGGGAAACAGAGGCGGGAAATCAGATATGGGGAATCAGAGGTGGGGAATCAGAGGCAGGGAATCAGATGTGCGGAATCAGAGATGGGGAATCAGAGGCAGGGAATCAGAATCAGAAGCGGGGAATCAGAGGCCGGGAATCAGATGCTGGGAATAAGAGGCCGGGAATCAGAGGTGGGGAATCAGAGTCCGGGAATCAGAGATGGGGATTCAGAGGCGGGGAATGAGATATGGAGAATCAGAGGCGGGGAATCAGAGGCGGGGAAACAGAGGTGGGGAATCATATATGTGGAATCAGAGGTGGCGAATCAAAGGCGGTGAATCAGAGATGGGGAATCAGAGGCGGGGAATCAGAGGCAGGGAATCAAACACGGGAAATCAGAGGCGGGGAATCAGAGCTGGGGAATCAGAGGCGGGGAATCAGAGTTGGGGAATCAGAGGCAGGGAATCAGATATGGGGAAACAGGGGCAGGGAATCAGAGGCGGGGAAACAGAGGCGGGGAATCAGATATGGGGAATCAGAGGTGTGGAATCAGAGGTTGGGAATCAGAGGCAGGGAATCAGAGGCGGAGAATCAAACACGGGGAATCAGAGCTGGGGAATCAGAGGCGGGGAATTAGAGTTGGGGATTCAGAGGAGGGGAATCAGAGGCGGGGAAACAGAGGCGGGGAATCAGATATGGGGAATCAGAGGTGGGGAATCAGAGGTTGGGAATCAGAGGCAGGGAATCAGAGGCGGGGAATCAGAGGCGGGGAATCAGAGGCAGGGAATCAGATGTGCGGAATCGGGGATGGGGAATCAGAGGCAGGGAATCAGAGGCGGGGAATCAGAGGCGGGGAATCAGAGGCCGGGAATCAGATATGGGGAAACAGAGGTGGGGAATCAGAGGCGGGGAAACAGAGGCGGGGATTCAGATATGGGGAATCAGAGGGGGGGAATCAGAGGTTGGGAATCAGAGGCAGGGAATCAGAGGCTTGGAATCAGATGCAGGGAATCAGATGCGGGGAATCAGAGGCGGGGAATCAGAGCTGGGGAATCAGAGGTGGGGAATCAGAGTTGGGGAATCAGAGGCGGGGACTTAGATATTGGGAAACAGAGGCGGGGAATCAGAGGCAGGGAATCAGATGTGCGGAATCAGAGATGGGGAATCAGAGGCAGGGAATCAGAATCAGAAGCAGGGAATCAGAGGCCGGGAATCAGAGGCCGGAATCAGATGCCGGGAATAAGAGGCCGGGAATCAGAGGTGGGGAATCAGAGTCCGGGAATCAGAGATGGGGATTCAGAGGCGGGGAATGAGATATGGGGAATCAGAGGCGGGGAATCAGAGGCGGGGAAACAGAGGCGGGGAATCAGATATGGGGAATCAGAGGTGGCGAATCAAAGGCGGTGAATCAGACATGGGGAACCAGAGGCCGGGAATCAGAGGCAGGGAATCAAACAAGGAAAATCAGAGGCGGGGAATCAGAGCTGGGGAATCAGAGGCGGGGAATCAGAGTTGGGGAATCAGAGGCGGGGAATCAGACGCAGGGAATCAATATGGGAAATCAGAGGTGGGGAATCAGAGGTTGGGAATCAGAGGAAGGGAATCAGAGGCGAGGAATCAGATATGGGGAAACAGAGGTGGGGAATCAGAGGCGGGGAAACAGAGGTGGGGATTCAGATATGGGGAATCAGAGGTAGGGAATCAGATGTTGGGAATCAGATGCAGGGAATCAGAGGCTTGGAATCAGATGCCGGGAATCAGATGCGGGGTATCAGAGGCGGGGAATCAGAGCTGGGGAATCAGAGGTGGGGAATCAGAGTTGGGGAATCAGAGGCGGGGACTTAGATATTGGGAAACAGAGGCGGGGAATCAGAGGCGGGGAATCAGAGGCAGGGAATCAGATGTGCGGAATCAGAGATGGGGAATCAGAGGCAGGGAATCAGAATCAGAAGCAGGGAATCAGAGGCCGGGAATCAGAGGCCGGAATCAGATGCCGGGAATAAGAGGCCGGGAATCAGAGGTTGGGAATCAGAGTCCGGGAATCAGAGATGGGGATTCAGAGGCGGGGAATGAGATATGGGGAATCAGAGGCGGGGAATCAGAGGCGGGGAAACAGAGGCGGGGAATCAGATATGGGGAATCAGAGGTGGCGAATCAAAGGCGGTGAATCAGAGATGGGGAATCAGAGGCCGGGAATAAGAGGCAGGGAATCAAACACGGAAAATCAGAGGCGGGGAATCAGAGCTGGGGAATCAGAGGCGGGGAATCAGAGTTGGGGAATCAGAGGCGGGGAATCAGACGCAGGGAATCAATATGGGAAATCAGAGGTGGGGAATCAGAGGTTGGGAATCAGAGGAAGGGAATCAGAGGCGAGGAATCAGAGCTGGGGAATCAGAGACAGGGAATCAGATATGGGGAAACAGGGGCGGGGAATCAGAGGCGGGGAAACAGAGGCGGGGAATCAGATATGGGGAATCAGAGGCGGGGAATTAGAGTTGGGGAATCAGAGGCGGGGAATCAGAGGCGGGGAAACAGAGGCGGGGAATCAAACACGGGGAATCAGAGGTGGGGAATCAGAGGTTGGGAATCAGAGGCAGGGAATCAGAGGCGGGGAATCAGAGGCGGGGAATCAGAGGCAGGGAATCAGATGTGCGGAATCGGAGATGGGGAATCAGAGGCAGGGAATCAGAGGCGGGGAATCAGAGGCGGGGAATCAGAGGCAGGGAATCAGATATGGGGAAACAGAGGCAGGGAATCAGAGGCGGGGAAACAGAGGCTGGGAATCAGATATGGGGAATCAGAGGTGGGGAATCAGAGGTTGGGAATCAGAGGCAGGGAATCAGAGGCTTGGAATCAGATGCAGGGAATCAGATGCGGGGAATCAGAGGCGGGGAATCAGAGCTGGGGAATCAGAGGTGGGGAATCAGAGTTGGGGAATCAGAGGCGGGGACTTAGAGATTGGGAAACAGAGGCGGGGAATCAGAGGCGGGGAAACAGAGGCGGGTAATCAGATATGGGGAATCAGAGATGGGGAATCAGAGGCAGGGAATCAGATGTGCGGAATCAGAGATGGGGAATCAAAGGCAGGGAATCAGAATCAGAAGCAGGGAATCAGAGGCCGGGAATCAGAGGCCGGAATCAGATGCCGGGAATAAGAGGCCGGGAATCAGAGGTGGGGAATCAGAGTCCGGGAATCAGAGATGGGGATTCAGAGGCGGGGAATGAGATATGGGAAATCAGAGGCGGGGAATCAGAGGCGGTGAAACAGAGGCGGGGAATCAGATATGGGGAATCAGAGGTGGCAAATCAAAGGCGGTGAATCAGAGATGGGGAATCAGAGGCCGGGAATCAGTGGCAGGGAATCAAACACGGGGAATCAGAGGCGGGGAATCAGAATTGGGGAATCAGAGATGGGGAATCAGAGATGGGGAATCAGAGGCGGGAAATCAGACGCGGGGAATCAGAGGTGGTGAATCAGAGATGTTGAATCAGAGGCGGGGAATCAGAGGCAGGGAATCAGAGTTGGGGCATCAGAGGTTGGGAATTAGATATGGGGAAACAGAGGCGGGGAATCAGAGGCGGGGAAACAGAGGCGGGAAATCAGATATGGGGAATCAGAGGTGGGGAATCAGAGGCAGGGAATCAGATGTGCGGAATCAGAGATGGGGAATCAGAGGCAGGGAATCAGAATCAGAAGCGGGGAATCAGAGGCCGGGAAACAGAGGCGGGGAATCAGATATGGGGAATCGGAGGTGGGGAATCAGAGGCAGGGAATTAGATTTGCGGAATCAGAGATGGGGAATCAGAAGCAGGGAATCAGAGGCCGGGAATCAGAGGCCGGAATCAGATGCCGGGAATAAGAGGCCGGGAATCAGAGGTGGGGAATCAGAGTCCGGGAATCAGAGATGGGGAATCAGAGGCGGGGAATGAGATATGGGGAATCAGAGGCGGGGAATCAGAGGCGGGGAAACAGAGGCGAGGAATCAGATATGGGGAATCAGAGGTGGCCAATCAAAGGCGATGAATCAGAGATGGGGAATCAGAGGCGGGGAATCAGAGGCAGGGAATCAAACACGGGGAATCAGAGGCGGGGAATCAGAGCTGGGGAATCAGAGGCGGGGAATCAGAGTTGGGGAATCAGAGGCGGGGAATCAGAGCTGGGGAATCAGAGGTGGGGATCAGAGTCGGGGAATCAGAGGCAGGGAATCAGATGTGCGGAATCAGAGATGGGGAATCAGAGGTGGGGAATCAGAGGCTGTGAATCAGACACGGGGTTTCAGAGGCTGGGAATCAGACGGGGGAATCAAAGGCGGGGAATCAGAGCTGGGGAATCAGAGGCAGGGAATCAGAGTTGGGGATTCAGAGGCGGGGAATCAGATATGGGGAATCAGAGGCGGGGAATCAGAGGCGGGCAAACAGAGGCGGGGAATTAGATATGGGGAATCAGAGGTGGGGAATCAGAGGTGGTGAATCAGAGATGGGGAATCACAGGCGGGGAATCAGAGGCAGGGAATAGAACGCGGGGAATCAGAGGCAGGGAATCAGAGTTGGGGCATCAGAGGTTGGGAATTAGATATGGGGAAACAGAGGCGGGGAATCAGAGGCGGGGAAACAGAGGCGGGAAATCAGATATGGGGAATCAGAGGTGGGGAATGAGAGGCAGGGAATCAGATGTGCGGAATCAGAGATGGGGTATCAGAGGCAGGGAATCAGAATCAGAAGCGGGGAATCAGAGGCCGGGAATCAGATGCTGGGAATAAGAGGCCGGGAATCAGAGGTGGGGAATCAGAGTCCGGGAATCAGAGATGGGGATTCAGAGGCGGGGAATGAGATATGGAGTATCAGAGGCGGGGAATCAGAGGCGGGGAAACAGAGGTGGGGAATCATATATGTGGAATCAGAGGTGGCGAATCAAAGGCGGTGAATCAGAGATGGGGAATCAGAGGCGGGGAATCAGAGGCAGGGAATCAAACACGGGAAATCAGAGGCGGGGAATCAGAGCTGGGGAATCAGAGGCGGGGAATCAGAGTTGGGGAATCAGAGGCAGGGAATCAGATATGGGGAAACAGGGGCAGGGAATCAGAGGCGGGGAAACAGAGGCGGGGAATCAGATATGGGGAATCAGAGGTGTGGAATCAGAGGTTGGGAATCAGAGGCAGGGAATCAGAGGCGGAGAATCAAACACGGGGAATCAGAGCTGGGGAATCAGAGGCGGGGAATTAGAGTTGGGGAATCAGAGGAGGGGAATCATAGGCGGGGAAACAGAGGCGGGGAATCAGATATGGGGAATCAGAGGTGGGGAATCAGAGGTTGGGAATCAGAGGCAGGGAATCAGAGGCGGGGAATCAGAGGCGGGGAATCAGAGGCAGGGAATCAGATGTGCGGAATCGGGGATGGGGAATCAGAGGCAGGGAATCAGAGGCGGGGAATCAGAGGTGGGGAATCAGAGGCCGGGAATCAGATATGGGGAAACAGAGGTGGGGAATCAGAGGCGGGGAAACAGAGGCGGGGATTCAGATATGGGGAATCAGAGGGGGGGAATCAGAGGTTGGGAATCAGAGGCAGGGAATCAGAGGCTTGGAATCAGATGCAGGGAATCAGATGCGGGGAATCAGAGGCGTGGAATCAGAGCTGGGGAATCAGAGGTGGGGAATCAGAGTTGGGGAATCAGAGGCGGGGACTTAGATATTGGGAAACAGAGGCGGGGAATCAGAGGCAGGGAATCAGATGTGCGGAATCAGAGATGGGGAATAAGAGGCAGGGAATCAGAATCAGAAGCAGGGAATCAGAGGCCGGGAATCAGAGGCCAAAATCAGATGCCTGGAATAAGAGGCCGGGAATCAGAGGTGGGGAATCAGAGTCCGGGAATCAGAGATGGGGATTCAGAGGCGGGGAATGAGATATGGGGAATCAGAGGCGGGGAATCAGAGGCGGGGAAACAGAGGCGGGGAATCAGATATGGGGAATCAGAGGTGGCGAATCAAAGGCGGTGAATCAGAGATGGGGAACCAGAGGCCGGGAATCAGAGGCAGGGAATCAAACAAGGAAAATCAGAGGCGGGGAATCAGAGCTGGGGAATCAGAGGCGGGGAATCAGAGTTGGGGAATCAGAGGCGGGGAATCAGACGCAGGGAATCAATATGGGAAATCAGAGGTGGGGAATCAGAGGTTGGGAATCAGAGGAAGGGAATCAGAGGCGAGGAATCAGATATGGGGAAACAGAGGTGGGGAATCAGAGGCGGGGAAACAGAGGTGGGGATTCAGATATGGGGAATCAGAGGTAGGGAATCAGAGGTTGGGAATCAGAGGCAGGGAATCAGAGGCTTGGAATCAGATGCCGGGAATCAGATGCGGGGAATCAGAGGCGGGGAATCAGAGCTGGGGAATCAGAGGTGGGGTATCAGAGTTGGGGAATCAGAGGCGGGGACTTAGATATTGGGAAACAGAGGCGGGGAATCAGAGGCAGGGCATCAGAGGCAGGGAATCAGATGTGCGGAATCAGAGATGGGGAATCAGAGGCAGGGAATCAGAATCAGAAGCAGGGAATCAGAGGCCGGGAATCAGAGGCCGGAATCAGATGCCGGGAATAAGAGGCCGGGAATCAGAGGTTGGGAATCAGAGTCCGGGAATCAGAGATGGGGATTCAGAGGCGGGGAATGAGATATGGGGAATCAGAGGCGGGGAATCAGAGGCGGGGAAACAGAGGCGGGGAATCAGATATGGGGAATCAGAGGTGGCGAATCAAAGGCGGTGAATCAGAGATGGGGAATCAGAGGCCGGGAATCAGAGGCAGGGAATCAAACACGGAAAATCAGAGGCGGGGAATCAGAGCTGGGGGATCAGAGGCGGGGAATCAGAGTTGGGGAATCAGAGGCGGGGAATCAGACGCAGGGAATCAATATGGGAAATCAGAGGTGGGGAATCAGAGGTTGGGAATCAGAGGAAGGGAATCAGAGGCGAGGAATCAGAGCTGGGGAATCAGAGGCGGGGAATCAGAATTGGGGAATCAGAGATGGGGAATCAGAGATGGGGAATCAGAGGCGGGGAATCAGACGCGGGGAATCAGAGGTGGTGAATCAGAGATGTGGAATCAGAGGCGGGGAATCAGAGGCAGGGAATCAGACGCGGGGAATCAGAGGCGGGGAATCATAGCTGGCGAATCAGAGGCAGCGAATCAGAGTTGGGGATTCAGAGGCGGGGAATCAGATATGGGGAAACAGAGGCGGGGAATCAGAGGCGGGCAAACAGAGGCGGGGAATTAGATATGGGGAATCAGTGGTGGGGAATCAGAGGTGGTGAATCAGAGATGGGGAATCACAGGCGGGGAATCAGAGGCAGGGAATAGAAAGCGGGGAATCAGAGGCAGGGAATCAGAGTTGGGGAATCAGAGGCGGGGAATCATAGTTGGGAATCAGAGGCGGGGAATCAGATATGGGGAAACAGAGGCGGGGAATCAGGGGCGGGGAAACAGAGGCGGGGAATCAGATATGGGGAATCGGATGCGGGGAATCAGAGGCGGGGAATCAGAGCTGGGGAATCAGAGGCGGGGTATCAGAGTTGGGGCATCACAGGTGGGGAATTAGATATGGGGAAACAGAGGCGGGGAATCAGAGGCGTGGAAACAGAGGCGGGGAATCAGATATGGGGAATCAGAGGTGGGGAATCAGAGGCAGGTAATCAGATGTTCGGAATCAGAGATGGGGAATCAGAGGCAGGGAATCAGAATCAGAAGCGGGGTGTCAGAGGCCGGGAATCAGAGGCCTGGAATCAGATGCTGGGAATAAGAGGCGGGGAATCAGAGCTGGGGAATCAGAGGTGGGGAATCAGAGTTGGGGAATCAGAGGCGGGGACTTAGATATTGGGAAACAGAGGCGGGGAATCAGAGGCGGGGAAACAGAGGCGGGGAATCAGAAATGGGGAATCAAAGGCAGGGAATCAGAATCAGAAGCAGGGAATCAGAGGCCGGGAATCAAAGGCCGGAATCAGATGCCGGGAATAAGAGGCCGGGAATCAGAGGTGGGGAATCTGAGTCCAGGAATCTGAGATGGGGATTCAGAGGCGGGGAATGAGATATGGGGAATCAGAGGCGGGGAATCAGAGGCGGTGAAACAGAGGCGGGGAATCAGATATGGGGAATCAGAGGTGGCGAATCAAAGGCGGTGAATCAGAGATGGGGAATCAGAGGCCGGGAATCAGAGGCAGGGAATCAAACACGGGGAATCAGAGGCGGAGAATTAGAATTGGGGAATCAGAGATGGGGAATCAGAGATGGGGAATCAGAGGCGGGGAATCAGACGCGGGGAATCAGAGGTGGTGAATCAGAGATGTTGAATCAGAGGCGGGGAATCAGAGGCAGGGAATCAGAGTTGGGGCATCAGAGGTTGGGAATTAGATATGGGGAAACAGAGGCGGGGAATCACAGGCGGGGAAACAGAGACGGGAAATCAGATATGGGGAATCAGAGGTGGGGAATCAGAGGCAGGGAATCAGATGTGCGGAATCAGAGATGGGGAATCAGAGGCAGGGAATCAGAATCAGAAGCGGGGAATCAGAGGCCGGGAAACAGAGGCGGGGAATCAGATATGGGGAATCAGAGGTGGGGAATCAGAGGCAGGGAATTAGATTTGCGGAATCAGAGATGGGGAATCAGAAGCAGGGAATCAGAGGCCGGGAATCAGAGGCCGGAATCAGATGCCGGGAATAAGAGGCCGGGAATCAGAGGTGGGGAATCAGAGTCCGGGAATCAGAGATGGGGAATCAGAGGCGGGGAATGAGATATGGGGAATCAGAGGCGGGGAATCAGAGGCGGGGAAACAGAGGCGAGGAATCAGATATGGGGAATCAGAGTTGGCGAATCAAAGGCGATGAATCAGAGATGGTGACTCAGAGGCGGGGAATCAGAGGCAGGGAATCAAACACGGGGAATCAGAGGCGGGGAATCAAAGTTGGGGAATCAGAGGCAGGGAATCAGATATGGGGAAACAGGGGCGGGGAATCAGAGGCGGGGAAACAGAGGCGGGGAATCAGATATGGGGAATCAGAGGCGGGGAATTAGAGTTGGGGAATCAGAGGCGGGGAATCAGAGGCGGGGAATCAGAGGCTGGGAATCAAAGTTGGGGAATCAGAGGCAGGGAATCAGATATGGGGAAACAGGGGCGGGGAATCAGAGGCGGGGAAACAGAGGCGGGGAATCAGATATGGGGAATCAGAGGCGGGGAATTAGAGTTGGGGAATCAGAGGCGGGGAATCAGAGGCGGGGAAACAGAGGCGGGGAATCAAACACGGGGAATCAGAGGTGGGGAATCAGAGGTTGGGAATCAGAGGCAGGGAATCAGAGGCGGGGAATCAGAGGCAGGGAATCAGAGGCAGGGAACCAGATGTGCGGAATCGGAGATGGGGAATCAGAGGCAGGGAATCAGAGGCGGGGAATCAGAGGCGGGGAATCAGAGGCCGGGAATCAAATATGGGGAAACAGAGGCAGGGAATCAGAGGCGGGGAAACAGAGGCTGGGAATCAGATATGGGGAATCAGAGGTGGGGAATCAGAGGTTGGGAATCAGAGGCAGGGAATCAGAGGCTTGGAATCAGATGCAGGGAATCAGATGCGGGGAATCAGAGGCGGGGAATCAGAGCTGGGGAATCAGAGGTGGGGAATCAGAGTTGGGGAATCAGAGGCGGGGAATCAGAGGCGGGGAAACAGAGGCGAGGAATCAGATATGGGGAATCAGAGGTGGCGAATCAAAGGCGATGAATCAGAGATGGGGAATCAGAGGCGGGGAATCAGAGGCAGGGAATCAAATACGGGGAATCAGAGGCGGGGAATCAGAGCTGGGGAATCAGAGGCGGGGAATCAGAGTTGGGGAATCAGAGGCGGGGAATCAGAGCTGGGGAATCAGAGGTGGGGATCAGAGTCGGGGAATCAGAGGCAGGGAATCAGATGTGCGGAATCAGAGATGGGGAATCAGAGGTGGGGAATCAGAGGCTGTGAATCAGACACGGGGTTTCAGAGGCTGGGAATCAGACGGGGGAATCAAAGGCGGGGAATCAGAGCTGGGGAATCAGAGGCAGGGAATCAGAGTTGGGGATTCAGAGGCGGGGAATCAGATATGGGGAAACAGAGGCGGGGAATCAGAGGCGGTCAAACAGAGGCGGGGAATTAGATATGGGGAATCAGAGGTGGGGAATCAGAGGTGGTGAATCAGAGATGGGGAATCACAGGCGGGGAATCAGAGGCAGGGAATAGAACGCGGGGAATCAGAGGCAGGGAATCAGAGTTGGGGCATCAGAGGTTGGGAATTAGATATGGGGAAACAGAGGCGGGGAATCAGAGGCGGGGAAACAGAGGCGGGAAATCAGATATGGGGAATCAGAGGCGGGGAATCAGAGGCGGGGAAACAGAGGTGGGGAATCAGATGCTTGGAATAAGAGGCCGGGAATCAGAGGTGGGGAATCAGAGTCCGGGAATCAGAGATGTGGATTCAGAGGCGGGGAATGAGATATGGAGAAACAGAGGCGGGGAATCAGAGGCGGGCAAACAGAGGCGGGGAATTAGATATGGGGAATCAGAGGTGGGGAATCAGAGGTGGTGAATCAGAGTCCGGGAATCAGAGATGGGGATTCAGAGGCGGGGAATGAGATATGGGAAATCAGAGGCGGGGAATCAGAGGCGGTGAAACAGAGGCGGGGAATCAGATATGGGGAATCAGAGGTGGCGAATCAAAGGCGGTGTATCAGAGATGGGGAATCAGAGGCCGGGAATCAGAGGCAGGGAATCAAACACGGGGAATCAGAGGCGGGGAATCAGAATTGGGGAATCAGAGATGGGGAATCAGAGATGGGGAATCAGAGGCGGGAAATCAGACGCGGGGAATCAGAGGTGGTGAATCAGAGATGTTGAATCAGAGGCGGGGAATCAGAGGCAGGGAATCAGAGTTGGGGCATCAGAGGTTGGGAATTAGATATGGGGAAACAGAGGCGGGGAATCAGAGGCGGGGAAACAGAGGCGGGAAATCAGATATGGGGAATCAGAGGTGGGGAATCAGAGGCAGGGAATCATATGTGCGGAATCAGAGGTGGGGATCAGAGTCGGGGAATCAGAGGCAGGGAATCAGATGTGCGGAATCAGAGATGGGGAATCAGAGGTGGGGAATCAGATGTGCGGAATCAGAGATGGGGAATCAGAGGTGGGGAATCAGAGGCTGTGAATCAGACACGGGGTTTCAGAGGCTGGGAATCAGACGGGGGAATCAAAGGCGGGGAATCAGAGCTGGGGAATCAGAGGCAGGGAATCAGAGTTGGGGATTCAGAGGCGGGGAATCAGATATGGGGAAACAGAGGCGGGGAATCAGAGGCGGGCAAACAGAGGCGGGGAATTAGATATGGGGAATCAGAGGTGGGGAATCAGAGGTGGTGAATCAGAGTCCGGGAATCAGAGATGGGGATTCAGAGGCGGGGAATGAGATATGGGAAATCAGAGGCGGGGAATCAGAGGCGGTGAAACAGAGGCGGGGAATCAGATATGGGGAATCAGAGGTGGCGAATCAAAGGCGGTGTATCAGAGATGGGGAATCAGAGGCCGGGAATCAGAGGCAGGGAATCAAACACGGGGAATCAGAGGCGGGGAATCAGAATTGGGGAATCAGAGATGGGGAATCAGAGATGGGGAATCAGAGGCGGGAAATCAGACGCGGGGAATCAGAGGTGGTGAATCAGAGATGTTGAATCAGAGGCGGGGAATCAGAGGCAGGGAATCAGAGTTGGGGCATCAGAGGTTGGGAATTAGATATGGGGAAAAAGAGGCGGGGAATCAGAGGCGGGGAAACAAAGGCGGGAAATCAGATATGGGGAATCAGAGGTGGGGAATCAGAGGCAGGGAATCAGATGTGCGGAATCAGAGATGGGGAATCAGAGGCAGGGAATCAGAATCAGAAGCGGGGAATCAGAGGCCGGGAAACAGAGGCGGGGAATCAGATATGGGGAATCAGAGGTGGGGAATCAGAGGCAGGGAATTAGGTTTGCGGAATCAGAGATGGGGAATCAGAAGCAGGGAATCAGAGGCCGGGAATCAGAGGCCGGAATCAGATGCCGGGAATAAGAGGCCGGGAATCAGAGGTGGGGAATCAGAGTCCGGGAATTAGAGATGGGGAATCAGAGGCGGGGAATGAGATATGGGGAATCAGAGGCGGGGAATCAGAGGCGGGGAAACAGAGGCGAGGAATCAGATATGGGGAATCAGAGGTGGCGAATCAAAGGCGATGAATCAGAGATGGGGAATCAGAGGCGGGGAATCAGAGGCAGGGAATCAAATACGGGGAATCAGAGGCGGGGAATCAGAGCTGGGGAATCAGAGGCGGGGAATCAGAGTTGGGGAATCAGAGGCGGGGAATCAGAGCTGGGGAATCAGAGGTGGGGATCAGAGTCGGGGAATCAGAGGCAGGGAATCAGATGTGCGGAATCAGAGATGGGGAATCAGAGGTGGGGAATCAGAGGCTGTGAATCAGACACGGGGTTTCAGAGGCTGGGAATCAGACGGGGGAATCAAAGGCGGGGAATCAGAGCTGGGGAATCAGAGGCAGGGAATCAGAGTTGGGGATTCAGAGGCGGGGAATCAGATATGGGGAAACAGAGGCGGGGAATCAGAGGCGGGCAAACAGAGGCGGGGAATTAGATATGGGGAATCAGAGGTGGGGAATCAGAGGTGGTGAATCAGAGATGGGGAATCACAGGCGGGGAATCAGAGGCAGGGAATAGAACGCGGGGAATCAGAGGCAGGGAATCAGAGTTGGGGCATCAGAGGTTGGGAATTAGATATGGGGAAACAGAGGCGGGGAATCAGAGGCGGGGAAACAGAGGCGGGATATCAGATATGGGGAATCAGAGGCGGGGAATCAGAGGCGGGGAAACAGAGGTGGGGAATCAGATGCTGGGAATAAGAGGCCGGGAATCAGAGGTGGGGAATCAGTGTCCGGGAATCAGAGATGTGGATTCAGAGGCGGGGAATGAGATATGGAGAATCAGAGGCGGGGAATCAGAGGCGGGGAAACAGAGGTGGGGAATCAGATATGTGGAATCAGAGGTGGCGAATCAAAGGCGGTGAATCAGAGATGGGGAATCAGAGGCAGGGAATCAAACACGGGGAATCAGAGGCGTGGTATCAGAGCTGGGGAATCAGAGGCTGGGAATCAAAGTTGGGGAATCAGAGACAGGGAATCAGATATGGGGAAACAGGGGCGGGGAATCAGAGGCGGGGAAACAGAGGCGGGGAATCAGATATGGGGAATCAGAGGCGGGGAATTAGAGTTGGGGAATCAGAGGCGGGGAATCAGAGGCGGGGAAACAGAGGCGGGGAATCAAACACGGGGAATCAGAGGTGGGGAATCAGAGGTTGGGAATCAGAGGCAGGGAATCAGAGGCGGGGAATCAGAGGCGGGGAATCAGAGGCAGGGAATCAGATGTGCGGAATCGGAGATGGGGAATCAAAGGCAGGGAATCAGAATCAGAAGCAGGGAATAAGAGGCCGGGAATCAGAGGTGGGGAATCAGAGTCCGGGAATCAGAGATGGGGATTCAGAGGCGGGGAATGAGATATGGGAAATCAAAGGCGGTGAATCAGAGATGGGGAATCAGAGGCAGGGAATCAAACACGGGGAATCAGAGGCGTGGTATCAGAGCTGGGGAATCAGAGGCTGGGAATCAAAGTTGGAGAATCAGAGACAGGGAATCAGATATGGGGAAACAGGGGCGGGGAATCAGAGGCGGGGAAACAGAGGCGGGGAATCAGAGATGGGGAATCAGAGGCGGGAAATCAGACGCGGGGAATCAGAGGTGGTGAATCAGAGATGTTGAATCAGAGGCGGGGAATCAGAGGCAGGGAATCAGAGTTGGGGCATCAGAGGTTGGGAATTAGATATGGGGAAACAGAGGCGGGGAATCAGAGGCGGGGAAACAGAGGCGGGAAATCAGATATGGGGAATCAGAGGTGGGGAATCAGAGGCAGGGAATCAGATGTGCGGAATCAGAGATGGGGAATCAGAGGCAGGGAATCAGAATCAGAAGCGGGGAATCAGAGGCCGGGAAACAGAGGCGGGGAATCAGATATGGGGAATCAGAGGTGGGGAATCAGAGGCAGGGAATTAGATTTGCGGAATCAGAGATGGGGAATCAGAAGCAGGGAATCAGAGGCCGGGAATCAGAGGCCGGAATCAGATGCCGGGAATAAGAGGCCGGGAATCAGAGGTGGGGAATCAGAGTCCGGGAATTAGAGATGGGGAATCAGAGGCGGGGAATGAGATATGGGGAATCAGAGGCGGGGAATCAGAGGCGGGGAAACAGAGGCGAGGAATCAGATATGGGGAATCAGAGGTGGCGAATCAAAGGCGATGAATCAGAGATGGGGAATCAGAGGCGGGGAATCAGAGGCAGGGAATCAAATACGGGGAATCAGAGGCGGGGAATCAGAGCTGGGGAATCAGAGGCGGGGAATCAGAGTTGGGGAATCAGAGGCGGGGAATCAGAGCTGGGGAATCAGAGGTGGGGATTAGAGTCGGGGAATCAGAGGCAGGGAATCAGATGTGCGGAATCAGAGATGGGGAATCAGAGGTGGGGAATCAGAGGCTGTGAATCAGACACGGGGTTTCAGAGGCTGGGAATCAGACGGGGGAATCAAAGGCGGGGAATCAGAGCTGGGGAATCAGAGGCAGGGAATCAGAGTTGGGGATTCAGAGGCGGGGAATCAGATATGGGGAAACAGAGGCGGGGTATCAGAGGCGGGCAAACAGAGGCGGGGAATTAGATATGGGGAATCAGAGGTGGGGAATCAGAGGTGGTGAATCAGAGTCCGGGAATCAGAGATGGGGATTCAGAGGCGGGGAATGAGATATGGGAAATCAGAGGCGGGGAATCAGAGGCGGTGAAACAGAGGCGGGGAATCAGATATGGGGAATCAGAGGTGGCGAATCAAAGGCGGTGTATCAGAGATGGGGAATCAGAGGCCGGGAATCAGAGGCAGGGAATCAAACACGGGGAATCAGAGGCGGGGAATCAGAATTGGGGAATCAGAGATGGGGAATCAGAGATGGGGAATCAGAGGCGGGAAATCAGACGCGGGGAATCAGAGGTGGTGAATCAGAGATGTTGAATGAGAGGCGGGGAATCAGAGGCAGGGAATCAGAGTTGGGGCATCAGAGGTTGGGAATTAGATATGGGGAAACAGAGGCGGGGAATCAGAGGCGGGGAAACAGAGGCGGGAAATCAGATATGGGGAATCAGAGGTGGGGAATCAGAGTCCGGGAATTAGAGATGGGGAATCAGAGGCGGGGAATGAGATATGGGGAATCAGAGGCGGGGAATCAGAGGCGGGGAAACAGAGGCGAGGAATCAGATATGGGGAATCAGAGGTGGCGAATCAAAGGCGATGAATCAGAGATGGGGAATCAGAGGCGGGGAATCAGAGGCAGGGAATCAAATACGGGGAATCAGAGGCGGGGAATCAGAGCTGGGGAATCAGAGGCGGGGAATCAGAGTTGGGGAATCAGAGGCGGGGAATCAGAGCTGGGGAATCAGAGGTGGGGATCAGAGTCGGGGAATCAGAGGCAGGGAATCAGATGTGCGGAATCAGAGATGGGGAATCAGAGGTGGGGAATCAGAGGCTGTGAATCAGACACGGGGTTTCAGAGGCTGGGAATCAGACGGGGGAATCAAAGGCGGGGAATCAGAGCTGGGGAATCAGAGGCAGGGAATCAGAGTTGGGGATTCAGAGGCGGGGAATCAGATATGGGGAAACAGAGGCGGGGAATCAGAGGCGGGCAAACAGAGGCGGGGAATTAGATATGGGGAATCAGAGGTGGGGAATCAGAGGTGGTGAATCAGAGATGGGGAATCACAGGCGGGGAATCAGAGGCAGGGAATAGAACGCGGGGAATCAGAGGCAGGGAATCAGAGTTGGGGCATCAGAGGTTGGGAATTAGATATGGGGAAACAGAGGCGGGGAATCAGAGGCGGGGAAACAGAGGCGGGAAATCAGATATGGGGAATCAGAGGCGGGGAATCAGAGGCGGGGAAACAGAGGTGGGGAATCAGATGCTGGGAATAAGAGGCCGGGAATCAGAGGTGGGGAATCAGAGTCCGGGAATCAGAGATGTGGATTCAGAGGCGGGGAATGAGATATGGAGAATCAGAGGCGGGGAATCAGAGGCGGGGAAACAGAGGTGGGGAATCAGATATGTGGAATCAGAGGTGGCGAATCAAAGGCGGTGAATCAGAGATGGGGAATCAAAGGCAGGGAATCAGAATCAGAAGCAGGGAATAAGAGGCCGGGAATCAGAGGTGGGGAATCAGAGTCCGGGAATCAGAGATGGGGATTCAGAGGCGGGGAATGAGATATGGGAAATCAGAGGCGGGGAATCAGAGGCGGTGAAACAGAGGCGGGGAATCAGATATGGGGAATCAGAGGTGGCGAATCAAAGGCGGTGTATCAGAGATGGGGAATCAGAGGCCGGGAATCAGAGGCAGGGAATCAAACACGGGGAATCAGAGGCGGGGAATCAGAATTGGGGAATCAGAGATGGGGAATCAGAGATGGGGAATCAGAGGCGGGAAATCTGACGCGGGGAATCAGAGGTGGTGAATCAGAGATGTTGAATCAGAGGCGGGGAATCAGAGGCAGGGAATCAGAGTTGGGGCATCAGAGGTTGGGAATTAGATATGGGGAAACAGAGGCGGGGAATCAGAGGCGGGGAAACAGAGGCGGGAAATCAGATATGGGGAATCAGAGGTGGGGAATCAGAGGCAGGGAATCAGATGTGCGGAATCAGAGATGGGGAATCAGAGGCAGGGAATCAGAATCAGAAGCGGGGAATCAGAGGCCGGGAAACAGAGGCGGGGAATCAGATATGGGGAATCAGAGGTGGGGAATCAGAGGCAGGGAATTAAATTTGCGGAATCAGAGATGGGGAATCAGAAGCAGGGAATCAGAGGCCGGGAATCAGAGGCCGGAATCAGATGCCGGGAATAAGAGGCCGGGAATCAGAGGTGGGGAATCAGAGTCCGGGAATTAGTGATGGGGAATCAGAGGCGGGGAATGAGATATGGGGAATCAGAGGCGGGGAATCAGAGGCGGGGAAACAGAGGCGAGGAATCAGATATGGGGAATCAGAGGTGGCGAATCAAAGGCGATGAATCAGAGATGGGGAATCAGAGGCGGGGAATCAGAGGCAGGGAATCAAATACGGGGAATCAGAGGCGGGGAATCAGAGCTGGGGAATCAGAGGCGGGGAATCAGAGTTGGGGAATCAGAGGCGGGGAATCAGAGCTGGGGAATCAGAGGTGGGGATCAGAGTCGGGGAATCAGAGGCAGGGAATCAGATGTGCGGAATCAGAGATGGGGAATCAGAGGTGGGGAATCAGAGGCTGTGAATCAGACACGGGGTTTCAGAGGCTGGGAATCAGACGGGGGAATCAAAGGCGGGGAATCAGAGCTGGGGAATCAGAGGCAGGGAATCAGAGTTGGGGATTCAGAGGCGGGGAATCAGATATGGGGAAACAGAGGCGGGGAATCAGAGGCGGGCAAACAGAGGCGGGGAATTAGATATGGGGAATCAGAGGTGGGGAATCAGAGGTGGTGAATCAGAGATGGGGAATCACAGGCGGGGAATCAGAGGCAGGGAATAGAACGCGGGGAATCAGAGGCAGGGAATCAGAGTTGGGGCATCAGAGGTTGGGAATTAGATATGGGGAAACAGAGGCGGGGAATCAGAGGCGGGGAAACAGAGGCGGGAAATCAGATATGGGGAATCAGAGGCGGGGAATCAGAGGCGGGGAAACAGAGGTGGGGAATCAGATGCTGGGAATAAGAGGCCGGGAATCAGAGGTGGGGAATCAGAGTCCGGGAATCAGAGATGTGGATTCAGAGGCGGGGAATGAGATATGGAGAATCAGAGGCGGGGAATCAGAGGCGGGGAAACAGAGGTGGGGAATCAGATATGTGGAATCAGAGGTGGCGAATCAAAGGCGGTGAATCAGAGATGGGGAATCAGAGGCAGGGAATCAAAAACGGGGAATCAGAGGCGTGGTATCAGAGCTGGGGAATCAGAGGCTGGGAATCAAAGTTGGGGAATCAGAGACAGGGAATCAGATATGGGGAAACAGGGGCGGGGAATCAGAGGCGGGGAAACAGAGGCGGGGAATCAGATATGGGGAATCAGAGGCGGGGAATTAGAGTTGGGGAATCAGAGGCGGGGAATTAGAGGCGGGGAAACAGAGGCGGGGAATCAAACACGGGGAATCAGAGGTGGGGAATCAGAGGTTGGGAATCAGAGGCAGGGAATCAGAGGCGGGGAATCAGAGGCGGGGAATCAGAGGCAGGGAATCAGATGTGCGGAATCGGAGATGGGGAATCAGAGGCAGGGAATCAGAGGCGGGAAATCAGAGGCGGGGAATCAGAGGCCGGGAATCAGATATGGGGAAACAGAGGCAGGGAATCAGAGGCGGGGAAACAGAGGCTGGGAATCAGATATGGGGAATCAGAGGTGGGGAATCAGAGGTTGGGAATCAGAGGCAGGGAATCAGAGGCTTGGAATCAGATGCAGGGAATCAGATGCGGGGAATCAGAGGCGGGGAATCAGAGCTGGGGAATCAGAGGTGGGGAATCAGAGTTGGGGAATCAGAGGTGGGGACTTAGAGATTGGGAAACAGAGGCGGGGAATCAGAGGCGGGGAAACAGAGGCGGGTAATCAGATATGGGGAATCAGAGATGGGGAATCAGAGGCAGGGAATCAGATGTGCGGAATCAGAGATGGGGAATCAAAGGCAGGGAATCAGAATCAGAAGCAGGGAATCAGAGGCCGGGAATCAGAGGCCGGAATCAGATGCCGGGAATAAGAGGCCGGGAATCAGAGGTGGGGAATCAGAGTCCGGGAATCAGAGATGGGGATTCAGAGGCGGGGAATGAGATATGGGAAATCAGAGGCGGGGAATCAGAGGCGGTGAAACAGAGGCGGGGAATCAGATATGGGGAATCAGAGGTGGCGAATCAAAGGCGGTGAATCAGAGATGGGGAATCAGAGGCCGGGAATCAGAGGCAGGGAATCAGAATTGGGGAATCAGAGATGGGGAATCAGAGATGGGGAATCAGAGGCGGGAAATCAGACGCGGGGAATCAGAGGTGGTGAATCAGAGATGTTGAATCAGAGGCGGGGAATCAGAGGCAGGGAATCAGAGTTGGGGCATCAGAGGTTGGGAATTAGATATGGGGAAACAGAGGCGGGGAATCAGAGGCGGGGAAACAGAGGCGGGAAATCAGATATGGGGAATCAGAGGTGGGGAATCAGAGGCAGGGAATCAGATGTGCGGAATCAGAGATGGGGAATCAGAGGCAGGGAATCAGAATCAGAAGCGGGGAATCAGAGGCCGGGAAACAGAGGCGGGGAATCAGATATGGGGAATCAGAGGTGGGGAATCAGAGGCAGGGAATTAGATTTGCGGAATCAGAGATGGGGAATCAGAAGCAGGGAATCAGAGGCCGGGAATCAGAGGCCGGAATCAGATGCCGGGAATAAGAGGCCGGGAATCAGAGGTGGGGAATCAGAGTTCGGGAATCAGAGATGGGGAATCAGAGGCGGGGAATGAGATATGGGGAAACAGAGGCGGGGAATCAGAGGCAGTGAAACAGAGGCGGGGAATCAGAGGCGGGGAATCAGAGGCAGGGAATCAAACACGGGGGAATCAGAGGCGGGGAATCAGAGCTGGGGAATCAGAGGCGGGGAATCAGAGTTGGGGAATCAGAGGCGGGGAATCAGAGCTGGGGAATCAGAGGTGGGGATCAGAGTCGGGGAATCAGAGGCAGGGAATCAGATGTGCGGAATCAGAGATGGGGAATCAGAGGTGGGGAATCAGAGGCTGTGAATCAGACACGGGGTTTCAGAGGCTGGGAATCAGACGGGGGAATCAAAGGCGGGGAATCAGAGCTGGGGAATCAGAGGCAGGGAATCAGAGTTGGGGATTCAGAGGCGGGGAATCAGATATGGGGAAACAGAGGCGGGGAATCAGAGGCGGGCAAACAGAGGCGGGGAATTAGATATGGGGAATCAGAGGTGGGGAATCAGAGGTGGTGAATCAGAGATGCGGAATCACAGGCGGGGAATCAGAGGCAGGGAATAGAACGCGGGGAATCAGAGGCAGGGAATCAGAGTTGGGGCATCAGAGGTTGGGAATTAGATATGGGGAAACAGAGGCGGGGAATCAGAGGCGGGGAAACAGAGGCGGGAAATCAGATATGGGGAATCAGAGGTGGGGAATCAGAGGCAGGGAATCAGATGTGCGGAATCAGAGATGGGGAATCAGAGGCAGGGAATCAGAATCAGAAGCGGGGAATCAGAGGCCGGGAATCAGATGCTGGGAATAAGAGGCCGGGAATCAGAGGTGGGGAATCAGAGTCCGGGAATCAGAGATGGGGATTCAGAGGCGGGGAATGAGATATGGAGAATCAGAGGTGGGGAATCAGAGGCGGGGAAACAGAGGTGGGGAATCATATATGTGGAATCAGAGGTGGCGAATCAAAGGCGGTGAATCAGAGATGGGGAATCAGAGGCGGGGAATCAGAGGCAGGGAATCAAACACGCGAAATCAGAGGCGGGGAATCAGAGCTGGGGAATCAGAGGCGGGGAATCAGAGTTGGGGAATCAGAGGCAGGGAATCATATATGGGGAAACAGGGGCAGGGAATCAGAGGCGGGGAAACAGAGGCGGGGAATCAGATATGGGGAATCAGAGGTGTGGAATCAGAGGTTGGGAATCAGAGGCAGGGAATCAGAGGCGGAGAATCAAACACGGGGAATCAGAGCTGGGGAATCAGAGGCGGGGAATTAGAGTTGGGGATTCAGAGGAGGGGAATCAGAGGCGGGGAAACAGAGGCGGGGAATCAGATATGGGGAATCAGAGGTGGGGAATCAGAGGTTGGGAATCAGAGGCAGGGAATCAGAGGCGGGGAATCAGAGGCGGGGAATCAGAGGCAGGGAATCAGATGTGCGGAATCGGGGATGGGGAATCAGAGGCAGGGAATCAGAGGCCGGGAATCAGATATGGGGAAACAGAGGTGGGGAATCAGAGGCGGGGAAACAGAGGCGGGGATTCAGATATGGGGAATCAGAGGGGGGGAATCAGAGGTTGGGAATCAGAGGCAGGGAATCAGAGGCTTGGAATCAGATGCAGGGAATCAGATGCGGGGAATCAGAGGCGGGGAATCAGAGGTGGGGAATCAGAGGTGGGGAATCAGAGTTGGGGAATCAGAGGCGGGGACTTAGATATTGGGAAACAGAGGCGGGGAATCAGAGGCAGGGAATCAGATGTGCGGAATCAGAGATGGGGAATCAGAGGCAGGGAATCAGAAACAGAAGCAGGGAATCAGAGGCCGGGAATCAGAGGCCGGAATCAGATGCCGGGAATAAGAGGCCGGGAATCAGAGGTGGGGAATCAGAGTCCGGGAATCAGAGATGGGGATTCAGAGGCGGGGAATGAGATATGGGGAATCAGAGGCGGGGAATCAGAGGCGGGGAAACAGAGGCGGGGAATCAGATATGGGGAATCAGAGGTGGCGAATCAAAGGCGGTGAATCAGAGATGGGGAACCAGAGGCCGGGAATCAGAGGCAGGGAATCAAACAAGGAAAATCAGAGGCGGGGAATCAGAGCTGGGGAATCAGAGGCGGGGAATCAGAGTTGGGGAATCAGAGGCGGGGAATCAGACGCAGGGAATCAATATGGGAAATCAGAGGTGGGGAATCAGAGGTTGGGAATCAGAGGAAGGGAATCAGAGGCGAGGAATCAGATATGGGGAAACAGAGGTGGGGAATCAGAGGCGGGGAAACAGAGGTGGGGATTCAGATATGGGGAATCAGAGGTAGGGAATCAGAGGTTGGGAATCAGAGGCAGGGAATCAGAGGCTTGGAATCGGATGCCGGGAATCAGATGCGGGGTATCAGAGGCGGGGAATCAGAGCTGGGGAATCAGAGGTGGGGAATCAGAGTTGGGGAATCAGAGGCGAGGACTTAGATATTGGGAAACAGAGGCGGGGAATCAGAGGCGGGGAATCAGAGGCAGGGAATCAGATGTGCAGAATCAGAGATGGGGAATCAGAGGCAGGGAATCAGAATCAGAAGCAGGGAATCAGAGGCCGGGAATCAGAGGCCGGAATCAGATGCCGGGAATAAGAGGCCGGGAATCAGAGGTTGGGAATCAGAGTCCGGGAATCAGAGATGGGGATTCAGAGGCGGGGAATGAGATATGGGGAATCAGAGGCGGGGAATCAGAGGCGGGGAAACAGAGGCGGGGAATCAGATATGGGGAATCAGAGGTGGCGAATCAAAGGCGGTGAATCAGAGATGGGGAATCAGAGGCCGGGAATAAGAGGCAGGGAATCAAACACGGAAAATCAGAGGCGGGGAATCAGAGCTGGGGAATCAGAGGCGGGGAATCAGAGTTGGGGAATCAGAGGCGGGGAATCAGACGCAGGGAATCAATATGGGAAATCAGAGGTGGCGAATAAGAGGTTGGGAATCAGAGGAAGGGAATCAGAGGCGAGGAATCAGAGCTGGGGAATCAGAGACAGGGAATCAGATATGGGGAAACAGGGGCGGGGAATCAGAGGCGGGGAAACAGAGGCGGGGAATCAGAGGCGTGGTATCAGAGCTGGGGAATCAGAGGCTGGGAATCAAAGTTGTGGAATCAGAGACAGGGAATCAGATATGGGGAAACAGGGGCGGGGAATCAGAGGCGGGGAAACAGAGGCGGGGAATCAGATATGGGGAATCAGAGGCGGGGAATTAGAGTTGGGGAATCAGAGGCGGGGAATCAGAGGCGGGGAAACAGAGGCGGGGAATCAAACACGGGGAATCAGAGGTGGGGAATCAGAGGTTGGGAATCAGAGGCAGGGAATCAGAGGCGGGGAATCAGAGGCGGGGAATCAGAGGCAGGGAATCAGATGTGCGGAATCGGAGATGGGGAATCAGAGGCAGGGAATCAGAGGCGGGAAATCAGAGGCGGGGAATCAGAGGCCGGGAATCAGATATGGGGAAACAGAGGCAGGGAATCAGAGGCGGGGAAACAGAGGCTGGGAATCAGATATGGGGAATCAGAGGTGGGGAATCAGAGGTTGGGAATCAGAGGCAGGGAATCAGAGGCTTGGAATCAGATGCAGGGAATCAGATGCGGGGAATCAGAGGCGGGGAATCAGAGCTGGGGAATCAGAGGTGGGGAATCAGAGTTGGGGAATCAGAGGTGGGGACTTAGAGATTGGGAAACAGAGGCGGGGAATCAGAGGCGGGGAAACAGAGGCGGGTAATCAGATATGGGGAATCAGAGATGGGGAATCAGAGGCAGGGAATCAGATGTGCGGAATCAGAGATGGGGAATCAAAGGCAGGGAATCAGAATCAGAAGCAGGGAATCAGAGGCCGGGAATCAGAGGCCGGAATCAGATGCCGGGAATAAGAGGCCGGGAATCAGAGGTGGGGAATCAGAGTCCGGGAATCAGAGATGGGGATTCAGAGGCGGGGAATGAGATATGGGAAATCAGAGGCGGGGAATCAGAGGCGGTGAAACAGAGGCGGGGAATCAGATATGGGGAATCAGAGGTGGCGAATCAAAGGCGGTGAATCAGAGATGGGGAATCAGAGGCCGGGAATCAGAGGCAGGGAATCAGAATTGGGGAATCAGAGATGGGGAATCAGAGATGGGGAATCAGAGGCGGGAAATCAGACGCGGGGAATCAGAGGTGGTGAATCAGAGATGTTGAATCAGAGGCGGGGAATCAGAGGCAGGGAATCAGAGTTGGGGCATCAGAGGTTGGGAATTAGATATGGGGAAACAGAGGCGGGGAATCAGAGGCGGGGAAACAGAGGCGGGAAATCAGATATGGGGAATCAGAGGTGGGGAATCAGAGGCAGGGAATCAGATGTGCGGAATCAGAGATGGGGAATCAGAGGCAGGGAATCAGAATCAGAAGCGGGGAATCAGAGGCCGGGAAACAGAGGCGGGGAATCAGATATGGGGAATCAGAGGTGGGGAATCAGAGGCAGGGAATTAGATTTGCGGAATCAGAGATGGGGAATCAGAAGCAGGGAATCAGAGGCCGGGAATCAGAGGCCGGAATCAGATGCCGGGAATAAGAGGCCGGGAATCAGAGGTGGGGAATCAGAGTCCGGGAATCAGAGATGGGGAATCAGAGGCGGGGAATGAGATATGGGGAAACAGAGGCGGGGAATCAGAGGCAGTGAAACAGAGGCGGGGAATCAGAGGCGGGGAATCAGAGGCAGGGAATCAAACACGGGGGAATCAGAGGCGGGGAATCAGAGCTGGGGAATCAGAGGCGGGGAATCAGAGTTGGGGAATCAGAGGCGGGGAATCAGAGCTGGGGAATCAGAGGTGGGGATCAGAGTCGGGGAATCAGAGGCAGGGAATCAGATGTGCGGAATCAGAGATGGGGAATCAGAGGTGGGGAATCAGAGGCTGTGAATCAGACACGGGGTTTCAGAGGCTGGGAATCAGACGGGGGAATCAAAGGCGGGGAATCAGAGCTGGGGAATCAGAGGCAGGGAATCAGAGTTGGGGATTCAGAGGCGGGGAATCAGATATGGGGAAACAGAGGCGGGGAATCAGAGGCGGGCAAACAGAGGCGGGGAATTAGATATGGGGAATCAGAGGTGGGGAATCAGAGGTGGTGAATCAGAGATGGGGAATCACAGGCGGGGAATCAGAGGCAGGGAATCAGAATCAGAAGCGGGGAATCAGAGGCCGGGAATCAGATGCTGGGAATAAGAGGCCGGGAATCAGAGGTGGGGAATCAGAGTCCGGGAATCAGAGATGGGGATTCAGAGGCGGGGAATGAGATATGGAGAATCAGAGGTGGGGAATCAGAGGCGGGGAAACAGAGGTGGGGAATCATATATGTGGAATCAGAGGTGGAGAATCAAAGGCGGTGAATCAGAGATGGGGAATCAGAGGCGGGGAATCAGAGGCAGGGAATCAAACACGCGAAATCAGAGGCGGGGAATCAGAGCTGGGGAATCAGAGGCGGGGAATCAGAGTTGGGGAATCAGAGGCAGGGAATCATATATGGGGAAACAGGGGCAGGGAATCAGAGGCGGGGAAACAGAGGCGGGGAATCAGATATGGGGAATCAGAGGTGTGGAATCAGAGGTTGGGAATCAGAGGCAGGGAATCAGAGGCGGAGAATCAAACACGGGGAATCAGAGCTGGGGAATCAGAGGCGGGGAATTAGAGTTGGGGATTCAGAGGAGGGGAATCAGAGGCGGGGAAACAGAGGCGGGGAATCAGATATGGGGAATCAGAGGTGGGGAATCAGAGGTTGGGAATCAGAGGCAGGGAATCAGAGGCGGGGAATCAGAGGCGGGGAATCAGAGGCAGGGAATCAGATGTGCGGAATCGGGGATGGGGAATCAGAGGCAGGGAATCAGAGGCCGGGAATCAGATATGGGGAAACAGAGGTGGGGAATCAGAGGCGGGGAAACAGAGGCGGGGATTCAGATATGGGGAATCAGAGGGGGGGAATCAGAGGTTGGGAATCAGAGGCAGGGAATCAGAGGCTTGGAATCAGATGCAGGGAATCAGATGCGGGGAATCAGAGGCGGGGAATCAGAGGTGGGGAATCAGAGGTGGGGAATCAGAGTTGGGGAATCAGAGGCGGGGACTTAGATATTGGGAAACAGAGGCGGGGAATCAGAGGCAGGGAATCAGATGTGCGGAATCAGAGATGGGGAATCAGAGGCAGGGAATCAGAAACAGAAGCAGGGAATCAGAGGCCGGGAATCAGAGGCCGGAATCAGATGCCGGGAATAAGAGGCCGGGAATCAGAGGTGGGGAATCAGAGTCCGGGAATCAGAGATGGGGATTCAGAGGCGGGGAATGAGATATGGGGAATCAGAGGCGGGGAATCAGAGGCGGGGAAACAGAGGCGGGGAATCAGATATGGGGAATCAGAGGTGGCGAATCAAAGGCGGTGAATCAGAGATGGGGAACCAGAGGCCGGGAATCAGAGGCAGGGAATCAAACAAGGAAAATCAGAGGCGGGGAATCAGAGCTGGGGAATCAGAGGCGGGGAATCAGAGTTGGGGAATCAGAGGCGGGGAATCAGACGCAGGGAATCAATATGGGAAATCAGAGGTGGGGAATCAGAGGTTGGGAATCAGAGGAAGGGAATCAGAGGCGAGGAATCAGATATGGGGAAACAGAGGTGGGGAATCAGAGGCGGGGAAACAGAGGTGGGGATTCAGATATGGGGAATCAGAGGTAGGGAATCAGAGGTTGGGAATCAGAGGCAGGGAATCAGAGGCTTGGAATCGGATGCCGGGAATCAGATGCGGGGTATCAGAGGCGGGGAATCAGAGCTGGGGAATCAGAGGTGGGGAATCAGAGTTGGGGAATCAGAGGCGAGGACTTAGATATTGGGAAACAGAGGCGGGGAATCAGAGGCGGGGAATCAGAGGCAGGGAATCAGATGTGCAGAATCAGAGATGGGGAATCAGAGGCAGGGAATCAGAATCAGAAGCAGGGAATCAGAGGCCGGGAATCAGAGGCCGGAATCAGATGCCGGGAATAAGAGGCCGGGAATCAGAGGTTGGGAATCAGAGTCCGGGAATCAGAGATGGGGATTCAGAGGCGGGGAATGAGATATGGGGAATCAGAGGCGGGGAATCAGAGGCGGGGAAACAGAGGCGGGGAATCAGATATGGGGAATCAGAGGTGGCGAATCAAAGGCGGTGAATCAGAGATGGGGAATCAGAGGCCGGGAATAAGAGGCAGGGAATCAAACACGGAAAATCAGAGGCGGGGAATCAGAGCTGGGGAATCAGAGGCGGGGAATCAGAGTTGGGGAATCAGAGGCGGGGAATCAGACGCAGGGAATCAATATGGGAAATCAGAGGTGGGGAATAAGAGGTTGGGAATCAGAGGAAGGGAATCAGAGGCGAGGAATCAGAGCTGGGGAATCAGAGACAGGGAATCAGATATGGGGAAACAGGGGCGGGGAATCAGAGGCGGGGAAACAGAGGCGGGGAATCAGATATGGGGAATCAGAGGCGGGGAATTAGAGTTGGGGAATCAGAGGCGGGGAATCAGAGGCGGGGAAACAGAGGCGGGGAATCAAACACGGGGAATCAGAGGTGGGGAATCAGAGGTTGGGAATCAGAGGCAGGGAATCAGAGGCGGGGAATCAGAGGCGGGGAATCAGAGGCAGGGAATCAGATGTGCGGAATCGGAGATGGGGAATCAGAGGCAGGGAATCAGAGGCGGGGAATCAGAGGCGGGGAATCAGAGGCCGGGAATCAGATATGGGGAAACAGAGGCAGGGAATCAGAGGCGGGGAAACAGAGGCTGGGAATCAGATATGGGGAATCAGAGGTGGGGAATCAGAGGTTGGGAATCAGAGGCAGGGAATCAGAGGCTTGGAATCAGATGCAGGGAATCAGATGCGGGGAATCAGAGGCGGGGAATCAGATCTGGGGAATCAGAGGTGGGGAATCAGAGTTGGGGAATCAGAGGCGGGGACTTAGAGATTGGGAAACAGAGGCGGGGAATCAGAGGCGGGGAAACAGAGGCGGGTAATCAGATATGGGGAATCAGAGATGGGGAATCAGAGGCAGGGAATCAGATGTGCGGAATCAGAGATGGGGAATCAAAGGCAGGGAATCAGAATCAGAAGCAGGGAATCAGAGGCCGGGAATCAGAGGCCGGAATCAGATGCCGGGAATAAGAGGCCGGGAATCAGAGGTGGGGAATCAGAGTCCGGGAATCAGAGATGGGGATTCAGAGGCGGGGAATGAGATATGGGAAATCAGAGGCGGGGAATCAGAGGCGGTGAAACAGAGGCGGGGAATCAGATATGGGGAATCAGAGGTGGCGAATCAAAGGCGGTGAATCAGAGATGGGGAATCAGAGGCCGGGAATCAGAGGCAGGGAATCAAACACGGGGAATCAGAGGCGGGGAATCAGAATTGGGGAATCAGAGATGGGGAATCAGAGATGGGGAATCAGAGGCGGGAAATCAGACGCGGGGAATCAGAGGTGGGGAATCAGAGATGTTGAATCAGAGGCGGGGAATCAGAGGCAGGGAATCAGAGTTGGGGCATCAGAGGTTGGGAATTAGATATGGGGAAACAGAGGCGGGGAATCAGAGGCGGGGAAACAGAGGCGGGAAATCAGATATGGGGAATCAGAGGTGGGGAATCAGAGGCAGGGAATCAGATGTGCGGAATCAGAGATGGGGAATCAGAGGCAGGGAATCAGAATCAGAAGCGGGGAATCAGAGGCCGGGAAACAGAGGCGGGGAATCAGATATGGGGAATCAGAGGTGGGGAATCAGAGGCAGGGAATTAGATTTGCGGAATCAGAGATGGGGAATCAGAAGCAGGGAATCAGAGGCCGGGAATCAGAGGCCCGAATCAGATGCCGGGAATAAGAGGCCGGGAATCAGAGGTGGGGAATCAGAGTCCGGGAATCAGAGATGGGGAATCAGAGGCGGGGAATGAGATATGGGGAATCAGAGGCGGGGAATCAGAGGCGGGGAAACAGAGGCGAGGAATCAGATATGGGGAATCAGAGGTGGCCAATCAAAGGCGATGAATCAGAGATGGGGAATCAGAGGCGGGGAATCAGAGGCAGGGAATCAAAACGGGGAATCAGAGGCGGGGAATCAGAGCTGGGGAATCAGAGGCGGGGAATCAGAGTTGGGGAATCAGAGGCGGGGAATCAGAGCTGGGGAATCAGTGGTGGGGATCAGAGTCGGGGAATCAGAGGCAGGGAATCAGATGTGCGGAATCAGAGATGGGGAATCAGAGGTGGGGAATCAGAGGCTGTGAATCAGACACGGGGTGTCAGAGGCTGGGAATCAGACGGGGGAATCAAAGGCGGGGAATCAGAGCTGGGGAATCAGAGGCAGGGAATCAGAGTTGGGGATTCAGAGGCGGGGAATCAGATATGGGGAAACAGAGGCGGGGAATCAGAGGCGGGCAAACAGAGGCGGGGAATTAGATATGGGGAATCAGAGGTGGGGAATCAGAGGTGGTGAATCTGAGATGGGGAATCACAGGCGGGGAATCAGAGGCAGGGAATAGAACGCGGGGAATCAGAGGCAGGGAATCAGAGTTGGGGCATCAGAGGTTGGGAATTAGATATGGGGAAACAGAGGCGGGGAATCAGAGGCGGGGAAACAGAGGCGTGGAATCAGATATGGGGAATCAGAGGTGGGGAATCAGAGGCAGGGAATCAGATGTGCGGAATCAGAGATGGGGAATCAGAGGCAGGGAATCAGAATCAGAAGCGGGGAATCAGAGGCCGGGAATCAGATGCTGGGAATAAGAGGCCGGGAATCAGAGGTGGGGAATCAGAGTCCGGGAATCAGAGATGGGGATTCAGAGGCGGGGAATGAGATATGGAGTATCAGAGGCGGGGAATCAGAGGCGGGGAAACAGAGGTGGGGAATCATATATGTGGAATCAGAGGTGGCGAATCAAAGGCGGTGAATCAGAGATGGGGAATCAGAGGCGGGGAATCAGAGGCAGGGAATCAAACACGGGAAATCAGAGGCGGGGAATCAGAGCTGGGGAATCAGAGGCGGGGAATCTGAGTTGGGGAATCAGAGGCAGGGAATCAGATATGGGGAAACAGGGGCAGGGAATCAGAGGCGGGGAAACAGAGGCGGGGAATCAGATATGGGGAATCAGAGGTGTGGAATCAGAGGTTGGGAATCAGAGGCAGGGAATCAGAGGCGGAGAATCAAACACGGGGAATCAGAGCTGGGGAATCAGAGGCGGGGAATTAGAGTTGGGGAATCAGAGGAGGGGAATCAGAGGCGGGGAAACAGAGGTGGGGTATCAGATATGGGGAATCAGAGGTGGGGAATCAGAGGTTGGGAATCAGAGGCAGGGAATCAGAGGCGGGGAATCAGAGGCGGGGAATCAGAGGCAGGGAATCAGATGTGCGGAATCGGGGATGGGGAATCAGAGGCAGGGAATCAGAGGCGGGGAATCAGAGGCGGGGAATCAGAGGCCGGGAATCAGATATGGGGAAACAGAGGTGGGGAATCAGAGGCGGGGAAACAGAGGCGGGGATTCAGATATGGGGAATCAGAGGGGGGGAATCAGAGGTTGGGAATCAGAGGCAGGGAATCAGAGGCTTGGAATCAGATGCAGGGAATCAGATGAGGGGAATCAGAGGCGGGGAATCAGAGCTGGGGAATCAGAGGTGGGGAATCAGAGTTGGGGAATCAGAGGCGGGGACTTAGATATTGGGAAACAGAGGCGGGAAATCAGAGGCAGGGAATCAGATGTGCGGAATCAGAGATGGGGAATAAGAGGCAGGGAATCAGAATCAGAAGCAGGGAATCAGAGGCCGGGAATCAGAGGCCGGAATCAGATGCCGGGAATAAGAGGCCGGGAATCAGAGGTGGGGAATCAGAGTCCGGGAATAAGAGATGGGGATTCAGAGGCGGGGAATGAGATATGGGGAATCAGAGGCGGGGAATCAGAGGCGGGGAAACAGAGGCGGGGAATCAGATATGGGGAATCAGAGGTGGCGAATCAAAGGCGGTGAATCAGAGATGGGGAACCAGAGGCCGGGAATCAGAGGCAGGGAATCAAACAAGGAAAATCAGAGGCGGGGAATCAGAGCTGGGGAATCAGAGGCGGGGATTCAGAGTTGGGGAATCAGAGGCGGGGAATCAGACGCAGGGAATCAATATGGGAAATCAGAGGTGGGGAATCAGAGGTTGGGAATCAGAGGAAGGGAATCAGAGGCGAGGAATCAGATATGGGGAAACAGAGGTGGGGAATCAGAGGCGGGGAAACAGAGGTGGGGATTCAGATATGGGGAATCAGAGGTAGGGAATCAGAGGTTGGGAATCAGAGGCAGGGAATCAGAGGCTTGGAATCAGATGCCGGGAATCAGATGCGGGGAATCAGAGGCGGGGAATCAGAGCTGGGGAATCAGAGGTGGGGAATCAGAGTTGGGGAATCAGAGGCGGGGACTTAGATATTGGGAAACAGAGGCGGGGAATCAGAGGCGGGGAATCAGAGGCAGGGAATCAGATGTGCGGAATCAGAGATGGGGAATCAGAGGAAGGGAATCAGAATCAGAAGCAGGGAATCAGAGGCCGGGAATCAGAGGCCGGAATCAGATGCCGGGAATAAGAGGCCGGGAATCAGAGGTTGGGAATCAGAGTCCGGGAATCAGAGATGGGGATTCAGAGGCGGGGAATGAGATATGGGGAATCAGAGGCGGGGAATCAGAGGCGGGGAAACAGAGGCGGGGAATCAGATATGGGGAATCAGAGGTGGCGAATCAAAGGCGGTGAATCAGAGATGGGGAATCAGAGGCCGGGAATCAGAGGTAGGGAATCAAACACGGAAAATCAGAGGCGGGGAATCAGAGCTGGGGGATCAGAGGCGGGGAATCAGAGTTGGGGAATCAGAGGCGGGGAATCAGACGCAGGGAATCAATATGGGAAATCAGAGGTGGGGAATCAGAGGTTGGGAATCAGAGGAAGGGAATCAGAGGCGAGGAATCAGAGCTGGGGAATCAGAGGCGGGGAATCAGAATTGGGGAATCAGAGATGGGGAATCAGAGATGGGGAATCAGAGGCGGGGAATCAGACGCGGGGAATCAGAGGTGGTGAATCAGAGATGTGGAATCAGAGGCGGGGAATCAGAGGCAGGGAATCAGATGCGGGGAATCAGAGGCGGGGAATCATAGCTGGCGAATCAGAGGCGGGGAATGAGATATGTGGAATCAGAGGCGGGGAATCAGAGGCGGGGAAACAGTGGCGAGGAATCAGATATGGGGAATCAGAGGTTGCGAATCAAAGACGGTGAATCAGAGATGGGGAATAAGAGGCGGGGAATCAGAGGCAGGGGACCAAACACGGGGAATCAGAGGTGGGGAATCAGAGCTGGTGAATCAGAGGCGGGGAATCAGAGTTGGGGAATCAGAGGCGAGGAATCAGAGCTGGGGAATCAGAGGTGGGGAATCAGAGTCGGGGAATCAGAGGCAGGGAATCGGATGTGCGGAATCAGAGATGGGGAATCAGAGGTGGGGAATCAGAGGCGGTGAATCTGAGATGGGGAATCAGAGGCGGGGAATCAGAGGCAGGTTATCAGACTCGGGGATTCAGAGGCTGGGAATCAGACGGGGGGAATCAAAGGCGGGGAATGAAGCTGGGGAATCAGAGGCAGCGAATCAGAGTTGGGGATTCAGAGGCGGGGAATCAGATATGGGGAAACAGAGGCGGGGAATCAGAGGCGGGCAAACAAAGGTGGGGAATTAGATATGGGGAATCAGTGGTGGGGAATCAGAGGTGGTGAATCAGAGATGGGGAATCACAGGCGGGGAATCAGAGGCTGGGAATAGAACGCGGGGAATCAGAGGCAGGGAATCAGAGCTGGGGAATCAGAGGCGGGGAATCATAGTTGGGAATCAGAGGTGGGGAATCAGATATGGGGAAACAAGGGCGGGGAATCAGGGGCGGGGAAACAGAGGCGGGGAATCAGATATGGGGAATCGGATGCGGGGAATCAGAGGCGGGGAATCAGAGCTGGGGAATCAGAGGCGGGGAATCAGAGTTGGGGCATCAGAGGTGGGGAATTAGATATGGGGAAACAGAGGCGGGGAATCAGAGGCGTGGAAACAGAGGCGGGGAATCAGATATGGGGAATCAGAGGTGGGGAATCAGAGGCAGGTAATCAGATGTGCGGAATCAGAGATGGGGAATCAGAGGCATGGAATCAGAATCAGAAGCGGGGAGTCAGAGGCCGGGAATCAGAGGTGGGGAATCAGAGTCCGGGAATCAGTGATGGGGATTCAGAGGCGGGGAATGAGATATGGAGAATCAGAGGCGGGGAATCAGAGGCGGGGAAACAGAGGTGGGGAATCAGATATGGGGAATCAGAGGTGGCGAATCAAAGGCGGTGAATCAGAGATGGGGAATCAGAGGCGGGGAATCAGAGGCAGGGAATCAAACACGGGGAATCAGAGGCGTGGTATCAGAGCTGGGGAATCAGAGGCTGGGAATCAAAGTTGGGGAATCAGAGGCAGGGAATCAGATATGGGGAAACAGGGGCGGGGAATCAGAGGCGGGGAAACAGAGGCGGGGAATCAGATATGGGGAATCAGAGGCGGGGAATTAGAGTTGGGGAATCAGAGGCGGGGAATCAGAGGCGGGGAAACAGATGCGGGGAATCAAACACGGGGAATCAGAGGTGGGGAATCGGAGGTTGGAAATCAGAGGCAGGGAATCAGAGGCGGGGAATCAGAGGCGGGGAATCAGAGGCAGGGAATCAGATGTGCGGAATCGGAGATGGGGAATCAGAGGCAGGGAATCAGAGGCGGGGAATCAGAGGCGGGGAATCAGAGGCCGGGAATCAGATATGGGGAAACAGAGGCAGGGAATCAGAGGCGGGGAAACAGAGCTGGGGAATCAGAGGTGGGGAATCGGAGTTGGGGAATCAGAGGCGGGGACTTAGATATTGGGAAACAGAGGCGGGGAATCAGAGGCGGGGAAACAGAGGCGGGGAATCAGAGATGGGGAATCAAAGGCAGGGAATCAGAATCAGAAGCAGGGAATCAGAGGCCGGGAATGAGGGGCCGGAATCAGATGCCGGGAATAAGAGGCCGGGAATCAGAGGTGGGGAATCAGAGTCCGGGAATCAGAGATGGGGATTCAGAGGCGGGGAATGAGATATGGGGAATCAGAGGCGGGGAATCAGAGGCGGTGAAACAGAGGCGGGGAATCAGATATGGGGAATCAGAGGTGGCGAATCAAATGCGGTGAATCAGAGATGGGGAATCAGAGGCCGGGAATCAGAGGCAGGGAATCAAACACGGGGAATCAGAGGCGGAGAATCAGAATTGGGGAATCAGAGATGGGGAATCAGAGATGGGGAATCAGAGGCGGGGAATCAGACGCGGGGAATCAGAGGTGGTGAATCAGAGATGTTGAATCAGAGTCGGGGAATCAGAGGCAGGGAATCAGAGTTGGGGCATCAGAGGTTGGGAATTAGATATGGGGAAACAGAGGCGGGGAATCAGAGGCGGGGAAACAGAGGCGGGAAATCAGATATGGGGAATCAGGGGTGGGGAATCAGAGGCAGGGAATCAGATGTGCGGAATGAGAGATGGGGAATCAGAGGCAGGGAATCAGAATCAGAAGCGGGGAATCAGAGGCCGGGAAACAGAGGCGGGGAATCAGATATGGGGAATCAGAGGTGGGGAATCAGAGGCAGGGAATTAGATTTGCGGAATCAGAGATGGGGAATCAGAAGCAGGGAATCAGAGGCCGGGAATCAGAGGCCAGAATCAGATGCCGGGAATAAGAGGCCGGGAATCAGAGGTGGGGAATCAGAGTCCGGGAATCAGAGATGGGGAATCAGAGGCGGGGAATGAGATATGGGGAATCAGAGGCGGGGAATCAGAGGCGGGGAAACAGAGGCGAGGAATCAGATATGGGGAATCAGAGGTGGCGAATCAAAGGCGATGAATCAGAGATGGGGAATCAGAGGCGGGGAATCAGAGGCAGGGAATCAAACACGGGGAATCAGAGGCGGGGAATCAGAGCTGGGGAATCAGAGGCGGGGAATCAGAGGCAGGAAATCAAACACGGGGATTCAGAGGCGTGGTATCAGAGCTGGGGAATCAGAGGCTGGGAATCAAAGTTGGGGAATCAGAGGCAGGGAATCAGATATGGGGAAACAGGGGCGGGGAATCAGAGGCGGGGAAACAGAGGCGGTGAATCAGATATGGGGAATCAGAGGCGGGGAATTAGAGTTGGGGAATCAGAGGCGGGGAATCAGAGGCGGGGAAACAGAGGCGGGGAATCAAACACGGGGAATCAGAGGTGGGGAATCAGAGGTTGGGAATCAGAGGCAGGGAATCAGAGGCGGGGAATCAGAGGCGGGGAATCAGAGGCAGGGAATCAGATGTGCGGAATCGGAGATGCGGAATCAGTGCAGGGAATAAGAGGCGGGGAATCAGAGGCGGGGAATCAGAGGCCGGGAATCAGATATGGGGAAACAGAGGCAGGGAATCAGAGGCGGGGAAACAGAGGCTGGGAATCAGATATGGGGAATCAGAGGTGGGGAATCAGAGGTTGGGAATCAGAGGCCGGGAATCAGAGGCTTGGAATCAGATGCAGGGAATCAGATGCGGGGAATCAGAGGCGGGGAATCAGAGCTGGGGAATCAGAGGTGGGGAATCAGAGTTGGGGAATCAGAGGCGGGGACTTAGATATTGGGAAACAGAGGCGGGGAATCAGAGGCGGGGAAACAGAGGCGGGTAATCAGATATGGGGAATCAGAGATGGGGAATCAGAGGCAGGGAATCAGATGTGCGGAATCAGAGATGGGGAATCAAAGGCAGGGAATCAGAATCAGAAGCAGGGAATCAGAGGCCGGGAATCAGAGGCCGGAATCAGATGCCGGGAATAAGAGGCCGGGAATCAGAGGTGGGGAATCAGAGTCCGGGAATCAGAGATGGGGATTCAGAGGCGGGGAATGAGATATGGGAAATCAGAGGCGGGGAATCAGAGGTGGTGAAACAGAGGCAGGGAATCAGATATGGGGAATCAGAGGTGGCGAATCAAAGGAGGTGAATCAGAGATGGGGAATCAGAGGCCGGGAATCAGAGGCAGGGAATCAAACACGGGGAATCAGAGGCGGGGAATCAGAATTGGGGAATCAGAGATGGGGAATCAGAGATGGGGAATCAGAGGCGGGAAATCAGACGCGGGGAATCAGAGGTGGTGAATCAGAGATGTTGAATCAGAGGCGGGGAATCAGAAGCAGGGAATCAGAGTTGGGGCATCAGAGGTTGGGAATTAGATATGGGGAAACAGAGGTGGTGAATCAGAGGCGGGGAAACAGAGGCGGGAAATCAGATATGGGGAATCAGAGGTGGGGAATCAGAGGCAGGGAATCAGATGTGCGGAATCAGAGATGGGGAATCAGAGGCAGGGAATCAGAATCAGAAGCGGGGAATCAGAGGCCGGGAAACAGAGGCGGGGAATCAAATATGGGGAATCAGAGGTGGGGAATCAGAGGCAGGGAATTAGATTTGCGGAATCAGAGATGGGGAATCAGAAGCAGGGAATCAGAGGCCGGGAATCAGAGGCCGGAATCAGATGCCGGGAATAAGAGGCCGGGAATCAGAGGTGGGGAATCAGAGTCCGGGAATCAGAGATGGGGAATCAGAGGCGGGGAATGAGATATGGGGTATCAGAGGCGGGGAATCAGAGGCGGGGAAACAGAGGCAGGGATTCAAACACGGGGAATCAGAGGCGGGGAATCAGAGCTGGGGAATCAGAGGCGGGGAATCAGAGTTGGGGAATCAGAGGCGGGGAATCAGAGCTGGGGAATCAGAGGCAGGTTATCAGACTCGGGGATTCAGAGGCTGGGAATCAGACGGGGGGAATCAAAGGCGGGGAATGAAGCTGGGGAATCAGAGGCAGCGAATCAGAGTTGGGGATTCAGATATGGGGAAACAGAGGCGGGGAATCAGAGGCGGGCAAACAGAGGTGGGGAATTAGATATGGGGAATCAGTGGTGGGGAATCAGAGGTGGTGAATCAGAGATGGGGAATCACAGGCGGGGAATCAGAGGCTGGGAATAGAACGCGGGGAATAAGAGGCAGGGAATCAGAGCTGGGGAATCAGAGGCGGGGAATCATAGTTGGGAATCAGAGGTGGGGAATCAGATATGGGGAAACAGAGGCGGGGAATCAGGGGCGGGGAAACAGAGGCGGGGAATCAGATATGGGGAATCGGATGCGGGGAATCAGAGGCGGGGAATCAGAGCTGGGGAATCAGAGGCGGGGAATCAGAGTTGGGGCATCAGAGGTGGGGAATTAGATATGGGGAAACAGAGGCGGGGAATCAGAGGCGTGGAAACAGAGGCGGGGAATCAGATATGGGGAATCAGAGGGGGGGAATCAGAGGCAGGTAATCAGATGTGCGGAATCAGAGATGGGAAATCAGAGGCAGGGAATCAGAATCAGAAGCGGGGAGTCAGAGGCCGGGAATCAGAGGCCTGGAATCAGATGCTGGGAATAAGAGGCCGGGAATCAGAGGTGGGGAATCAGAGTCCGGGAATCAGTGATGGGGATTCAGAGGCGGGGAATGAGATATGGAGAATCAGAGGCGGGGAATCAGAGGCGGGGAAACAGAGGTGGGGAATCAGATATGGGGAATCAGAGGTGGCGAATCAAAGGCGGTGAATCAGAGATGGGGAATCAGAGGCGGGGAATCAGAGGCAGGGAATCAAACACGGGGAATCAGAGGCGTGGTATCAGAGCTGGGGAATCAGAGGCTGGGAATCAAAGTTGGGGAATCAGAGGCAGGGAATCAGATATGGGGAAACAGGGGCGGGGAATCAGAGGCGGGGAAACAGAGGCGGGGAATCAGATATGGGGAATCAGAGGCGGGGAATTAGAGTTGGGGAATCAGAGGCGGGGAATCAGAGGCGGGGAAACAGAGGCGGGGAATCAAACACGGGGAATCAGAGGTGGGGAATCAGAGGTTGGAAATCAGAGGCAGGGAATCAGAGGCGGGGAATCAGAGGCGGGGAATCAGAGGCAGGGAATCAGATGTGCGGAATCGGAGATGGGGAATCAGAGGCAGGGAATCAGAGGCGGGGAATCAGAGGCGGGGAATCAGAGGCCGGGAATCAGATATGGGGAAACAGAGGCAGGGAATCAGAGGCGGGGAAACAGAGCTGGGGAATCAGAGGTGGGGAATCGGAGTTGGGGAATCAGAGGCGGGGACTTAGATATTGGGAAACAGAGGCGGGGAATCAGAGGCGGGGAAACAGAGGCGGGGAATCAGAGATGGGGAATCAAAGGCAGGGAATCAGAATCAGAAGCAGGGAATCAGAGGCCGGGAATGAGAGGCCGGAATCAGATGCCGGGAATAAGAGGCCGGGAATCAGAGGTGGGGAATCAGAGTCCGGGAATCAGAGATGGGGATTCAGAGGCGGGGAATGAGATATGGGGAATAAGAGGCGGGGAATCAGAGGCGGTGAAACAGAGGCGGGGAATCAGAGGCGGAGAATCAGAATTGGGGAATCAGAGATGGGGAATCAGAGATGGGGAATCAGAGGTGGTGAATCAGAGATGTTGAATCAGAGGCGGGGAATCAGAGGCAGGGAATCAGAGTTGGGGCATCAGAGGTTGGGAATTAGATATGGGGAAACAGAGGCGGGGAATCAGAGGCGGGGAAACAGAGGCGGGAAATCAGATATGGGGAATCAGAGGTGGGGAATCAGAGGCAGGGAATCAGATGTGCGGAATCAGAGATGGGGAATCAGAGGCAGGGAATCAGAATCAGAAGCGGGGAATCAGAGGCCGGGAAACAGAGGCGGGGAATCAGATATGGGGAATCAGAGGTGGGGAATCAGAGGCAGGGAATTAGATTTGCGGAATCAGAGATGGGGAATCAGAAGCAGGGAATCAGAGGCCGGGAATCAGAGGCCAGAATCAGATGCCGGGAATAAGAGGCCGGGAATCAGAGGTGGGGAATCAGAGTCCGGGAATCAGAGATGGGGAATCAGAGGCGGGGAATGAGATATGGGGAATCAGAGGCGGGGAATCAGAGGCGGGGAAACAGAGGCGAGGAATCAGATATGGGGAATCAGAGGTGGCGAATCAAAGGCGATGAATCAGAGATGGGGAATCAGAGGCGGGGAATCAGAGGCAGGGAATCAAACACGGGGAATCAGAGGCGGGGAATCAGAGCTGGGGAATCAGAGGCGGGGAATCAGAGGCAGGAAATCAAACACGGGGAATCAGAGGCGTGGTATCAGAGCTGGGGAATCAGAGGCAGGGAATCAAAGTTGGGTAATCAGAGGCAGGGAATCAGATATGGGGAAACAGGGGCGGGGAATCAGAGGCGGGGAAACAGAGGCGGGGAATCAGATATGGGGAATCAGAGGCGGGGAATTAGAGTTGGGAAATCAGAGGCGGGGAATCAGAGGCGGGGAAACAGAGGCGGGGAATCAAACACGGGGAATAAGAGGTGGGGAATCAGAGGTTGGGAATCAGAGGCAGGGAATCAGAGGCGGGGAATCAGAGGCGGGGAATCAGAGGCAGGGAATCAGATGTGCGGAATCGGAGATGGGGAATCAGTGCAGGGAATAAGAGGCGGGGAATCAGAGGCGGGGAATCAGAGGCCGGGAATCAGATATGGGGAAACAGAGGCAGGGAATCAGAGGCGGGGAAACAGAGGCTGGGAATCAGATATGGGGAATCAGAGGTGGGGAATCAGAGGTTGGGAATCAGAGGCAGGGAATCAGAGGCTTGGAATCAGATGCAGGGAATCAGATGCGGGGAATCAGAGGCGGGGAATCAGAGCTGGGGAATCAGAGGTGGGGAATCAGAGTTGGGGAATCAGAGGCGGGGACTTAGATATTGGGAAACAGAGGCGGGGAATCAGAGGCGGGGAAACAGAGGCGGGTAATCAGATATGGGGAATCAGAGATGGGGAATCAGAGGCAGGGAATCAGATGTGCGGAATCAGAGATGGGGAATCAAAGGCAGGGAATCAGAATCAGAAGCAGGGAATCAGAGACCGGGAATCAGAGGCCGGAATCAGATGCCGGGAATAAGAGGCCGGGAATCAGAGGTGGGGAATCAGAGTCCGGGAATCAGAGATGGGGATTCAGAGGCGGGGAATGAGATATGGGAAATCAGAGGCGGGGAATCAGAGGCGGTGAAACAGAGGCAGGGAATCAGATATGGGGAATCAGAGGTGGCGAATCAAAGGAGGTGAATCAGAGATGGGGAATCAGAGGCCGGGAATCAGAGGCAGGGAATCAAACACGGGGAATCAGAGGCGGGGAATCAGAATTGGGGAATCAGAGATGGGGAATCAGAGATGGGGAATAAGAGGCGGGAAATCAGACGCGGGGAATCAGAGGTGGTGAATCAGAGATGTTGAATCAGAGGCGGGGAATCAGAAGCAGGGAATCAGAGTTGGGGCATCAGAGGTTGGGAATTAGATATGGGGAAACAGAGGTGGTGAATCAGAGGCGGGGAAACAGAGGCGGGAAATCAGATATGGGGAATCAGAGGTGGGGAATCAGAGGCAGGGAATCAGATGTGCGGAATCAGAGATGGGGAATCAGAGGCAGGGAATCAGAATCAGAAGCGGGGAATCAGAGGCCGGGAAACAGAGGCGGGGAATCAGATATGGGGAATCAGAGGTGGGGAATCAGAGGCAGGGAATTAGATTTGCGGAATCAGAGATGGGGAATCAGAAGCAGGGAATCAGAGGCCGGGAATCAGAGGCCGGAATCAGATGCCGGGAATAAGAGGCCGGGAATCAGAGGTGGGGAATCAGAGTCCGGGAATCAGAGATGGGGAATCAAAGGCGGGGAATGAGATATGGGGTATCAGAGGCGGGGAATCAGAGGCGGGGAAACAGAGGCGAGGAATCAGATATGGGGAATCAGAGGTGGCGAATCAAAGGCGATGAATCAGAGATGGTGAATCAGAGGCGGGGAATCAGAGGCAGGGAATCAAACACGGGGAATCAGAGGCGGGGAATCAGAGCTGGGGAATCAGAGGCGGGGAATCAGAGTTGGGGAATCAGAGGCGGGGAATCAGAGCTGGGGAATCAGAGGTGGGGATTAGAGTCGGGGTATCAGAGGCAGGGAATCAGATGTGCGGAATCAGAGATGGGGAATCAGAGGTGGGGAATCAGAGGCTGTGAATCAGACACGGGGTTTCAGAGGCTGGGAATCAGACGGGGGAATCAAAGGCGGGGAATCAGAGCTGGGGAATCAGAGGCAGGGAATCAGAGTTGGGGATTCAGAGGCGGGGAATCAGATATGGGGAAACAGAGGCGGGGAATCAGAGGCGGGCAAACAGAGGCGGGGAATTAGATATGGGGAATCAGAGGTGGGGAATCAGAGGTGGTGAATCAGAGATGGGGAATCACAGGCGGGGAATCAGAGGCAGGGAATAGAACGCGGGGAATCAGAGGCAGGGAATCAGAGTTGGGGCATCAGAGGTTGGGAATTAGATATGGGGAAACAGAGGCGGGGAATCAGAGGCGGGGAAACAGAGGCGGGAAATCAGATATGGGGAATCAGAGGTGGGGAATCAGAGGCAGGGAATCAGATGTGCGGAATCAGAGATGGGGAATCAGAGGCAGGGAATCAGAATCAGAAGCGGGGAATCAGAGGCCGGGAATCAGATGCTGGGAATAAGACGCAGGGAATCAGAGTTGGGGAATCAGAGTCCGGGAATCAGAGATGGGGATTCAGAGGCGTGGAATGAGATATGGAGAATCAGAGGCGGGGAATCAGAGGCGGGGAAACAGAGGTGGGGAATCAGATATGTGGAATCAGAGGTGGCGAATCAAAGGTGGTGAATCAGAGATGGGGAATCAGAGGCGGGGAATCAGAGGCAGGGAATCAAACACGGGAAATCAGAGGCGGGGAATCAGAGCTGGGGAATCAGAGGCGGGGAATCAGAGTTGGGGAATCAGAGGCAGGGAATCAGATATGGGGAAACAGGGGCAGGGAATCAGAGGCGGGGAAACAGAGGCGGGGAATCAGATATGGGGAATCAGAGGTGTGGAATCAGAGGTTGGGAATCAGAGGCAGGGAATCAGAGGCGGGGAATCAGAGGCGGGGAATCAGAGGCAGGGAATCAGATGTGCGGAATCGGGGATGGGGAATCAGAGGCGGGGAATCAGAGGCGGGGAATCAGAGGCGGGGAATCAGAGGCCGGGAATCAGATATGGGGAAACAGAGGTGGGGAATCAGAGGCGGGGAAACAGAGGCGGGGATTCAGATATGGGGAATCAGAGGGGGGGAATCAGAGGTTGGGAATCAGAGGCAGGGAATCAGAGGCTTGGAATCAGATGCAGGGAATCAGATGCGGGGAATCAGAGGCGGGGAATCAGAGCTGGGGAATCAGAGGTGGGGAATCAGAGTTGGGGAATCAGAGGCGGGGACTTAGATATTGGGAAACAGAGGCGGGGAATCAGAGGCAGGGAATCAGATGTGCGGAATCAGAGATGGGGAATCAGAGGCAGGGAATCAGAATCAGAAGCAGGGAATCAGAGGCCGGGAATCAGAGGCCGGAATCAGATGCCGGGAATAAGAGGCCGGGAATCAGAGGTGGGGAATCAGAGTCCGGGAATCAGAGATGGGGATTTGAGGCGGGGAATGAGATATGGGGAATCAGAGGCGGGGAATCAGAGGCGGAAAAACAGAGGCGGGGAATCAGATATGGGGAATCAGAGGTGGCGAATCAAAGGCGGTGAATCAGAGATGGGGAACCAGAGGCCGGGAATCAGAGGCAGGGAATCAATATGGGAAATCATAGGTGGGGAATCAGAGGTTGGGAATCAGAGGAAGGGAATCAGAGGCGAGGAATCAGAGCTGGGGAATCAGAGGTGGGGAATCAGAATTGGGGAATCAGAGATGGGGAATCAGAGATGGGGAATCAGAGGCGGGGAATCAGACGCGGGGAATCAGAGGTGGTGAATCAGAGATGTGGAATCAGAGGCGGGGAATCAGAGGCAGGGAATCAGACGCGGGGAATCAGAGGCGGGGAATCATAGCTGGCGAATCAGAGGCGGGGAATGAGATATGGGGAATCAGAGGCGGGGAATCAGAGGCAGGGAAACAGTGGCGAGGAATCAGATATGGGGAATCAGAGGTGGCGAATCAAAGACGGTGAATCAGAGATGGGGAATCAGAGGCGGGGAATCAGAGGCAGGGGATCAAACACGGGGAATCAGAGGTGGGGAATCAGAGCTGGGGAATCAGAGGCGGGGAATCAGAGTTGGGGAATCAGAGGCGAGGAATCAGAGTTGGGGAATCAGAGGTGGGGAATCAGAGTCGGGGAATCAGAGGCAGGTAATCAGATATGGGGAATCAGAGATGGGGAATCAGAGGCAGGGAATCAGATGTGCGGAATCAGAGATGGGGAATCAAAGGCAGGGAATCAGAATCAGAAGCAGGGAATCAGAGACCGGGAATCAGAGGCCGGAATCAGATGCCGGGAATAAGAGGCCGGGAATCAGAGGTGGGGAATCAGAGTCCGGGAATCAGAGATGGGGATTCAGAGGCGGGGAATGAGATATGGGAAATCAGAGGCGGGGAATCAGAGGCGGTGAAACAGAGGCAGGGAATCAGATATGGGGAATCAGAGGTGGCGAATCAAAGGAGGTGAATCAGAGATGGGGAATCAGAGGCCGGGAATCAGAGGCAGGGAATCAAACACGGGGAATCAGAGGCGGGGAATCAGAATTGGGGAATCAGAGATGGGGAATCAGAGATGGGGAATAAGAGGCGGGAAATCAGACGCGGGGAATCAGAGGTGGTGAATCAGAGATGTTGAATCAGAGGCGGGGAATCAGAAGCAGGGAATCAGAGTTGGGGCATCAGAGGTTGGGAATTAGATATGGGGAAACAGAGGTGGTGAATCAGAGGCGGGGAAACAGAGGCGGGAAATCAGATATGGGGAATCAGAGGTGGGGAATCAGAGGCAGGGAATCAGATGTGCGGAATCAGAGATGGGGAATCAGAGGCAGGGAATCAGAATCAGAAGCGGGGAATCAGAGGCCGGGAAACAGAGGCGGGGAATCAGATATGGGGAATCAGAGGTGGGGAATCAGAGGCAGGGAATTAGATTTGCGGAATCAGAGATGGGGAATCAGAAGCAGGGAATCAGAGGCCGGGAATCAGAGGCCGGAATCAGATGCCGGGAATAAGAGGCCGGGAATCAGAGGTGGGGAATCAGAGTCCGGGAATCAGAGATGGGGAATCAAAGGCGGGGAATGAGATATGGGGTATCAGAGGCGGGGAATCAGAGGCGGGGAAACAGAGGCGAGGAATCAGATATGGGGAATCAGAGGTGGCGAATCAAAGGCGATGAATCAGAGATGGTGAATCAGAGGCGGGGAATCAGAGGCAGGGAATCAAACACGGGGAATCAGAGGCGGGGAATCAGAGCTGGGGAATCAGAGGCGGGGAATCAGAGTTGGGGAATCAGAGGCGGGGAATCAGAGCTGGGGAATCAGAGGTGGGGATTAGAGTCGGGGTATCAGAGGCAGGGAATCAGATGTGCGGAATCAGAGATGGGGAATCAGAGGTGGGGAATCAGAGGCTGTGAATCAGACACGGGGTTTCAGAGGCTGGGAATCAGACGGGGGAATCAAAGGCGGGGAATCAGAGCTGGGGAATCAGAGGCAGGGAATCAGAGTTGGGGATTCAGAGGCGGGGAATCAGATATGGGGAAACAGAGGCGGGGAATCAGAGGCGGGCAAACAGAGGCGGGGAATTAGATATGGGGAATCAGAGGTGGGGAATCAGAGGTGGTGAATCAGAGATGGGGAATCACAGGCGGGGAATCAGAGGCAGGGAATAGAACGCGGGGAATCAGAGGCAGGGAATCAGAGTTGGGGCATCAGAGGTTGGGAATTAGATATGGGGAAACAGAGGCGGGGAATCAGAGGCGGGGAAACAGAGGCGGGAAATCAGATATGGGGAATCAGAGGTGGGGAATCAGAGGCAGGGAATCAGATGTGCGGAATCAGAGATGGGGAATCAGAGGCAGGGAATCAGAATCAGAAGCGGGGAATCAGAGGCCGGGAATCAGATGCTGGGAATAAGACGCAGGGAATCAGAGTTGGGGAATCAGAGTCCGGGAATCAGAGATGGGGATTCAGAGGCGTGGAATGAGATATGGAGAATCAGAGGCGGGGAATCAGAGGCGGGGAAACAGAGGTGGGGAATCAGATATGTGGAATCAGAGGTGGCGAATCAAAGGTGGTGAATCAGAGATGGGGAATCAGAGGCGGGGAATCAGAGGCAGGGAATCAAACACGGGAAATCAGAGGCGGGGAATCAGAGCTGGGGAATCAGAGGCGGGGAATCAGAGTTGGGGAATCAGAGGCAGGGAATCAGATATGGGGAAACAGGGGCAGGGAATCAGAGGCGGGGAAACAGAGGCGGGGAATCAGATATGGGGAATCAGAGGTGTGGAATCAGAGGTTGGGAATCAGAGGCAGGGAATCAGAGGCGGGGAATCAGAGGCGGGGAATCAGAGGCAGGGAATCAGATGTGCGGAATCGGGGATGGGGAATCAGAGGCGGGGAATCAGAGGCGGGGAATCAGAGGCGGGGAATCAGAGGCCGGGAATCAGATATGGGGAAACAGAGGTGGGGAATCAGAGGCGGGGAAACAGAGGCGGGGATTCAGATATGGGGAATCAGAGGGGGGGAATCAGAGGTTGGGAATCAGAGGCAGGGAATCAGAGGCTTGGAATCAGATGCAGGGAATCAGATGCGGGGAATCAGAGGCGGGGAATCAGAGCTGGGGAATCAGAGGTGGGGAATCAGAGTTGGGGAATCAGAGGCGGGGACTTAGATATTGGGAAACAGAGGCGGGGAATCAGAGGCAGGGAATCAGATGTGCGGAATCAGAGATGGGGAATCAGAGGCAGGGAATCAGAATCAGAAGCAGGGAATCAGAGGCCGGGAATCAGAGGCCGGAATCAGATGCCGGGAATAAGAGGCCGGGAATCAGAGGTGGGGAATCAGAGTCCGGGAATCAGAGATGGGGATTTGAGGCGGGGAATGAGATATGGGGAATCAGAGGCGGGGAATCAGAGGCGGAAAAACAGAGGCGGGGAATCAGATATGGGGAATCAGAGGTGGCGAATCAAAGGCGGTGAATCAGAGATGGGGAACCAGAGGCCGGGAATCAGAGGCAGGGAATCAATATGGGAAATCATAGGTGGGGAATCAGAGGTTGGGAATCAGAGGAAGGGAATCAGAGGCGAGGAATCAGAGCTGGGGAATCAGAGGTGGGGAATCAGAATTGGGGAATCAGAGATGGGGAATCAGAGATGGGGAATCAGAGGCGGGGAATCAGACGCGGGGAATCAGAGGTGGTGAATCAGAGATGTGGAATCAGAGGCGGGGAATCAGAGGCAGGGAATCAGACGCGGGGAATCAGAGGCGGGGAATCATAGCTGGCGAATCAGAGGCGGGGAATGAGATATGGGGAATCAGAGGCGGGGAATCAGAGGCAGGGAAACAGTGGCGAGGAATCAGATATGGGGAATCAGAGGTGGCGAATCAAAGACGGTGAATCAGAGATGGGGAATCAGAGGCGGGGAATCAGAGGCAGGGGATCAAACACGGGGAATCAGAGGTGGGGAATCAGAGCTGGGGAATCAGAGGCGGGGAATCAGAGTTGGGGAATCAGAGGCGAGGAATCAGAGTTGGGGAATCAGAGGTGGGGAATCAGAGTCGGGGAATCAGAGGCAGGGAATCGGATGTGCGGAATCAGAGATGGGGAATCAGAGGTGGGGAATCAGAGGCGGTGAATCTGAGATGGGGAATCAGAGGCGGGGAATCAGAGGCAGGTTATCAGACACGGGGATTCAGAGGCTGGGAATCAGACGGGGGGAATCAAAGGCGGGGAATGAAGCTGGGGAATCAGAGGCAGCGAATCAGAGTTGGGGATTCAGAGGCGGGGAATCAGATATGGGGAAACAGAGGCGGGGAATCAGAGGCGGGCAAACAGAGGCGGGGAATTAGATATGGGGAATCAGTGGTGGGGAATCAGAGGTGGTGAATCAGAGATGGGGAATCACAGGCGGGGAATCAGAGGCAGGGAATAGAAAGCGGGGAATCAGAGGCAGGGAATCAGAGCTGGGGAATCAGAGGCGGGGAATCATAGTTGGGAATCAGAGGCGGGGAATCAGATATGGGGAAACAGAGGCGGGGAATCAGGGGCGGGGAAACAGAGGCGGGGAATCAGATATGGGGAATCGGATGCGGGGAATCAGAGGCGGCGAATCAGAGCTGGGGAATCAGAGGCGGGGAATCAGAGTTGGGGCATCAGAGGTGTGGAATTAGATATGGGGAAACAGAGGCGGGGAATCAGAGGCGTGGAAACAGAGGCGGGGAATCAGATATGGGGAATCAGAGGTGGGGAATCAGAGTGAGGTAATCAGATGTGCGGAATCAGAGATGGGGAATCAGAGGCAGGGAATCAGAATCAGAAGCGGGGAGTCAGAGGCCGGGAATCAGAGGCCTGGAATCAGATGCTGGGAATAAGAGGCTGGGAATCAGAGCTGGGGAATCAGAGGCGGGGACTTAGATATTGGGAAACAGAGGCGGGGAATCAGAGGCGGGGAAACAGAGGCGGGGAATCAGAGATGGGGAATCAAAGGCAGGGAATCAGAATCGGAAGCAGGGAATCAGAGGCCGGGAATCAGAGGCCGGAATCAGATGCCGGGAATAAGAGGCCGGGAATCAGAGGTGGGGAATCAGAGTCCGGGAATCAGAGATGGGGATTCAGAGGCGGGGAATGAGATATGGGGAATCAGAGGCGGGGAATCAGAGGCGGTGAAACAGAGGCGGGGAATCAGATATGGGGAATCAGAGGTGGCGAATCAAAGGCGGTGAATCAGAGATGGGGAATCAGAGGCCGGGAATCAGAGGCAGGGAATCAAACACGGGGAATCAGAGGCGGAGAATCAGAATTGGGGAATCAGAGATGGGGAATCAGAGATGGGGAATCAGAGGCGGGGAATCAGACGCGGGGAATCAGAGGTGGTGAATTAGAGATGTTGAATCAGAGGCGGGGAATCAGAGGCAGGGAATCAGAGTTGGGGCATCAGAGGTTGGGAATTAGATATGGGGAAACAGAGGCGGGGAATCAGAGGCGGGGAAACAGAGGCGGGAAATCAGATATGGGGAATCAGAGGTGGGGAATCAGAGGCAGGGAATCAGATGTGCGGAATCAGAGATGGGGAATCAGAGGCAGGGAATCAGAATCAGAAGCGGGGAATCAGAGGCCGGGAAACAGAGGCGGGGAATCAGATATGGGGAATCAGAGGTGGGGAATCAGAGGCGGGGAATTAGAGTTGGGGAATCAGAGGAGGGGAATCAGAGGCGGGGAAACAGAGGCGGGGAATCAGATATGGGGAATCAGAGGTGGGGATCAGATGTTGGGAATCAGAGGCAGGGAATCAGAGGCGGGGAATCAGAGGCGGGGAATCAGAGGCAGGGTATCAGATGTGCGGAATCGGAGATGGGGAATCAGAGGCAGGGAATCAGAGGCGGGGAATCAGAGGCGGGGAATCAGAGGCCGGGAATCAGATATGGGGAAACAGAGGCGGGGAATCAGAGGCGGGGAAACAGAGGCGGGGAATCAGATATGGGGAATCAGAGGTGGGGAATCAGAGGTTGGGAATCAGATGCAGGGAATCAGAGGCTTGGAATCAGATGCAGGGAATCAGATGCGGGGAATCAGAGGCGGGGAATCAGAGCTGGAGAATCAGAGGTGGGGAATCAGAGTTGGGGAATCAGAGGCGGGGACTTAGATATTGGGAAACAGAGGCGGGGAATCAGAGGCGGGGAAACAGAGGCGGGAAATCAGATATGGGGAATCAGAGGTGGGGAATCTGAGGCAGGGAATCAGATGTGCGCAATCAGAGATGGGGAATCAGAGGCAGGGAATCAGAATCAGAAGCAGGGAATCAGAGGCCAGGAATCAGAGGCCGGAATCAGATGCCGGGAATAAGAGTCCGGGAATCAGAGGTGGGGAATCAGAGTCCGGGAATCAGAGATGGGGATTCAGAGGCGGGGAATGAGATATGGGGAATCAGAGGCGGGGAATCAGAGGCGGGGAAACAGAGGCGGGGAATCAGATATGGGGAATCAGAGGTGGCGAATGAAAGGCGGTGAATCAGAGATGGGGAATCAGAGGCCGGGTATCAGAGGCAGGGAATCAAACACGGGGAATCAGAGGCGGGGAATCAGAGCTGGGGAATCAGAGGCGGGGAATCAGAGTTGGGGAATCAGAGGCGGGGAATCAGAGACAGGGAATCAATATGGGAATTCAGAGGTGGGGAATCAGATGTTGGGAATCAGAGGCAGGGAATCAGAGGCGAGGATTCAGAGCTGGGGAATCAGAGGCGGGGAATCAGAATTGGGGAATCAGAGATGGGGAATCAGAAATGGGGAATCAGAGATGGGGAATCAGAGGCGGGGAATCAGACGCTGGGAATCAGAGGTGGTGAATCAGAGATGTGGAATCAGAGGCGGGGAATCAGAGGCAGGGAATCAGACGCGGGGAATCAGAGGTGGGGAATCATAGCTGGCGAATCAGAGGCGGGGAATCAGAGGTGGGGAATCAGAGGCGGGGAATCAGATATTGTTAATCAGAGGTGGGGAATCAGAGGCGGGGAAACAGAGGTGGGGAATCAGATATGGGGAATCAGAGGTGGGGAATCAGAGGCCGGTAATCAGACGCGGGGAATCAGAGGCGGGGATTCAGAGCTGGGGAATCAGAGTTGGGGAATCAGAGGCGGGGAATCAGATATGGGGAATCAGAGGCGGGGAATCAGAGGCGGGGAAACAGAGGCGGGGAATCAGATATGGGGAATCAGAGGTGGGGAATCAGGGGCGGGGTATCAGTGGCAGGGAATCAGAGGCAGGAAATCAGAGGCCGGGAATCAGAGGCGGTGAATCAGAGGCGGGGAATCAGAGGCAGGGAATCGGATGTGCGGAATCAGAGATGGGGAATCAGAGGTGGGGAATCAGAGGCGGTGAATCGGACATGGGTAATCAGAGGCGGGGAATCAGAGGCAGGAAATCAGACACGGGGAATCAGAGGCGGGGAATCAGAGCTGGGGAATTAGATGCAGGGAATCAGAGTTGGGGATTCAGAGGCGGGGAATCAGATATGGGGAAACAGTGGTGGGGAATCAGAGGCGGGGAATCAGAGGCAGGGAATCAGATATGGGGAATCAGAGGTGGGTAATCAGAGCTGGGGTATCAGAGGTGGGGAATCAGAGTTGCGGAATCAGAGGCGGGGACTTAGATATGGGGAAACAGAGGCGGGGAATCAGAGGCGGGGAAACAGAGGCGGGGAATCAGATATGGGGAATCAGAGGTGGGGAATCAGAGGCAGGGAATCAGAGGCTTGGAATCAGATGCAGGGAATCAGATGCGGGGAATCAGAGGCGGGGAATCAGAGCTGGGGAATCAGAGGTGGGGAATCAGAGTTGGGGAATCAGAGGCGGGGACTTAGATATTGGGAAACAGAGGCGGGGAATCAGAGGCAGGGAATCAGATGTGCGGAATCAGAGATGGGGAATCAGAGGCAGGGAATCAGAATCAGAAGCAGGGAATCAGAGGCCGGGAATCAGAGGCCGGAATCAGATGCCGGGAATAAGAGGCCGGGAATCAGAGGTGGGGAATCAGAGTCCGGGAATCAGAGATGGGGATTTGAGGCGGGGAATGAGATATGGGGAATCAGAGGCGGGGAATCAGAGGCGGAAAAACAGAGGCGGGGAATCAGATATGGGGAATCAGAGGTGGCGAATCAAAGGCGGTGAATCAGAGATGGGGAACCAGAGGCCGGGAATCAGAGGCAGGGAATCAAACAAGGAAAATCAGAGGCGGGGAATCAGAGCTGGGGAATCAGAGGCGGGGAATCAGAGTTGGGGAATCAGAGGCGGGGAATCAGACGCAGGGAATCAATATGGGAAATCATAGGTGGGGAATCAGAGGTTGGGAATCAGAGGAAGGGAATCAGAGGCGAGGAATCAGAGCTGGGGAATCAGAGGTGGGGAATCAGAATTGGGGAATCAGAGATGGGGAATCAGAGATGGGGAATCAGAGGCGGGGAATCAGACGCGGGGAATCAGAGGTGGTGAATCAGAGATGTGGAATCAGAGGCGGGGAATCAGAGGCAGGGAATCAGACGCGGGGAATCAGAGGCGGAGAATCATAGCTGGCGAATCAGAGGCGGGGAATGAGATATGGGGAATCAGAGGCGGGGAATCAGAGGCAGGGAAACAGTGGCGAGGAATCAGATATGGGGAATCAGAGGTGGCGAATCAAAGACGGTGAATCAGAGATGGGGAATCAGAGGCGGGGAATCAGAGGCAGGGGATCAAACACGGGGAATCAGAGGTGGGGAATCAGAGCTGGGGAATCAGAGGCGGGTAATCAGAGTTGGGGAATCAGAGGCGAGGAATCAGAGTTGGGGAATCAGAGGTGGGGAATCAGAGGCGGGGAATCAGAGGCAGGGGATCAAACACGGGGAATCAGAGGTGGGGAATCAGAGCTGGGGAATCAGAGGCGGGTAATCAGAGTTGGGGAATCAGAGGCGAGGAATCAGAGTTGGGGAATCAGAGGTGGGGAATCAGAGTCGGGGAATCAGAGGCAGGGAATCGGATGTGCGGAATCAGAGATGGGGAATCAGAGGTGGGGAATCAGAGGCGGTGAATCTGAGATGGGGAATCAGAGGCGGGGAATCAGAGGCAGGTTATCAGACACGGGGATTCAGAGGCTGGGAATCAGACGGGGGGAATCAAAGGCGGGGAATGAAGCTGGGGAATCAGAGGCAGCGAATCAGAGTTGGGGATTCAGAGGCGGGGAATCAGATATGGGGAAACAGAGGCGGGGAATCAGAGGCGGGCAAACAGAGGCGGGGAATTAGATATGGGGAATCAGTGGTGGGGAATCAGAGGTGGTGAATCAGAGATGGGGAATCACAGGCGGGGAATCAGAGGCAGGGAATAGAAAGCGGTGAATCAGAGGCAGGGAATCAGAGCTTGGGAATCAGAGGCGGGGAATCATAGTTGGGAATCAGAGGCGGGGAATCAGATATGGGGAAACAGAGGCGGGGAATCAGGGGCGGGGAAACAGAGGCGGGGAATCAGATATGGGGAATCGGATGCGGGGAATCAGAGGCGGCGAATCAGAGCTGGGGAATCAGAGGCGGGGAATCAGAGTTGGGGCATCAGAGGTGTGGAATTAGATATGGGGAAACAGAGGCGGGGAATCAGAGGCGTGGAAACAGAGGCGGGGAATCAGATATGGGGAATCAGAGGTGGGGAATCAGAGTGAGGTAATCAGATGTGCGGAATCAGAGATGGGGAATCAGAGGCAGGGAATCAGAATCAGAAGCGGGGAGTCAGAGGCCGGGAATCAGAGGCCTGGAATCAGATGCTGGGAATAAGAGGCGGGGAATCAGAGCTGGGGAATCAGAGGCGGGGACTTAGATATTGGGAAACAGAGGCGGGGAATCAGAGGAGGGGAAACAGAGGCGGGGAATCAGAGATGGGGAATCAAAGGCAGGGAATCAGAATCGGAAGCAGGGAATCAGAGGCCGGGAATCAGAGGCCGGAATCAGATGCCGGGAATAAGAGGCCGGGAATCAGAGGTGGGGAATCAGAGTCCGGGAATCAGAGATGGGGATTCAGAGGCGCGGAATGAGATATGGGGAATCAGAGGCGGGGAATCAGAGGCGGTGAAACAGAGGCGGGGAATCAGATATGGGGAATCAGAGGTGGCGAATCAAAGGCGGTGAATCAGAGATGGGGAATCAGAGGCCGGGAATCAGAGGCAGGGAATCAAACACGGGGAATCAGAGGCGGAGAATCAGAATTGGGGAATCAGAGATGGGGAATCAGAGATGGGGAATCAGAGGCGGGGAATCAGACGCGGGGAATCAGAGGTGGTGAATTAGAGATGTTGAATCAGAGGCGGGGAATCAGAGGCAGGGAATCAGAGTTGGGGCATCAGAGGTTGGGAATTAGATATGGGGAAACAGAGGCGGGGAATCAGAGGCGGGGAAACAGAGGCGGGAAATCAGATATGGGGAATCAGAGGTGGGGAATCAGAGGCAGGGAATCAGATGTGCGGAATCAGAGATGGGGAATCAGAGGCAGGGAATCAGAATCAGAAGCGGGGAATCAGAGGCCGGGAAACAGAGGCGGGGAATCAGATATGGGGAATCAGAGGTGGGGAATCAGAGGCGGGGAATTAGAGTTGGGGAATCAGAGGAGGGGAATCAGAGGCGGGGAAACAGAGGCGGGGAATCAGATATGGGGAATCAGAGGTGGGGATCAGATGTTGGGAATCAGAGGCAGGGAATCCGAGGCGGGGAATCAGAGGCGGGGAATCAGAGGCAGGGTATCAGATGTGCGGAATCGGAGATGGGGAATCAGAGGCAGGGAATCAGAGGCGGGGAATCAGAGGCGGGGAATCAGAGGCCGGGAATCAGATATGGGGAAACAGAGGCGGGGAATCAGAGGCGGGGAAACAGAGGCGGGGAATCAGATATGGGGAATCAGAGGTGGGGAATCAGAGGTTGGGAATCAGATGCAGGGAATCAGAGGCTTGGAATCAGATGCAGGGAATCAGATGCGGGGAATCAGAGGCGGGGAATCAGAGCTGGAGAATCAGAGGTGGGGAATCAGAGTTGGGGAATCAGAGGCGGGGACTTAGATATTGGGAAACAGAGGCGGGGAATCAGAGGCGGGGAAACAGAGGCGGGAAATCAGATATGGGGAATCAGAGGTGGGGAATCAGAGGCAGGGAATCAGATGTGCGCAATCAGAGATGGGGAATCAGAGGCAGGGAATCAGAATCAGAAGCAGGGAATCAGAGGCCAGGAATCAGAGGCCGGAATCAGATGCCGGGAATAAGAGTCCGGGAATCAGAGGTGGGGAATCAGAGTCCGGGAATCAGAGTTGGGGATTCAGAGGCGGGGAATGAGATATGGGGAATCAGAGGCGGGGAATCAGAGGCGGGGAAACAGAGGCGGGGAATCAGATATGGGGAATCAGAGGTGGCGAATGAAAGGCGGTGAATCAGAGATGGGGAATCAGAGGCCGGGAATCAGAGGCAGGGAATCAAACACGGGGAATCAGAGGCGGGGAATCAGAGCTGGGGAATCAGAGGCGGGGAATCAGAGTTGGGGAATCAGAGGCGGGGAATCAGAGACAGGGAATCAATATGGGAATTCAGAGGTGGGGAATCAGATGTTGGGAATCAGAGGCAGGGAATCAGAGGCGAGGATTCAGAGCTGGGGAATCAGAGGCGGGGAATCAGAATTGGGGAATCAGAGATGGGGAATCAGAAATGGGGAATCAGAGATGGGGAATCAGAGGCGGGGAATCAGACGCTGGGAATCAGAGGTGGTGAATCAGAGATGTGGAATCAGAGGCGGGGAATCAGAGGCAGGGAATCAGACGCGGGGAATCAGAGGTGGGGAATCATAGCTGGCGAATCAGAGGCGGGGAATCAGAGGTGGGGAATCAGAGGCGGGGAATCAGATATTGTTAATCAGAGGTGGGGAATCAGAGGCGGGGAAACAGAGGTGGGGAATCAGATATGGGGAATCAGAGGTGGGGAATCAGAGGCCGGTAATCAGACGCGGGGAATCAGAGGCGGGGATTCAGAGCTGGGGAATCAGAGTTGGGGAATCAGAGGCGGGGAATCAGATATGGGGAATCAGAGGCGGGGAATCAGAGGCGGGGAAACAGAGGCGGGGAATCAGATATGGGGAATCAGAGGTGGGGAATCAGGGGCGGGGTATCAGTGGCAGGGAATCAGAGGCAGGAAATCAGAGGCCGGGAATCAGAGGCGGTGAATCAGAGGCGGGGAATCACAGGCAGGGAATCGGATGTGCGGAATCAGAGATGGGGAATCAGAGGTGGGGAATCAGAGGCGGTGAATCGGACATGGGTAATCAGAGGCGGGGAATCAGAGGCAGGAAATCAGACACGGGGAATCAGAGGCGGGGAATCAGAGCTGGGGAATTAGATGCAGGGAATCAGAGTTGGGGATTCAGAGGCGGGGAATCAGATATGGGGAAACAGTGGTGGGGAATCAGAGGCGGGGAATCAGAGGCAGGGAATCAGATATGGGGAATCAGAGGTGGGTAATCAGAGCTGGGGTATCAGAGGTGGGGAATCAGAGTTGCGGAATCAGAGGCGGGGACTTAGATATGGGGAAACAGAGGCGGGGAATCAGAGGCGGGGAAACAGAGGCGGGGAATCAGATATGGGGAATCAGAGGTGGGGAATCAGAGGCAGGGAATCAGAGGCTTGGAATCAGATGCAGGGAATCAGATGCGGGGAATCAGAGGCGGGGAATCAGAGCTGGGGAATCAGAGGTGGGGAATCAGAGTTGGGGAATCAGAGGCGGGGACTTAGATATTGGGAAACAGAGGCGGGGAATCAGAGGCAGGGAATCAGATGTGCGGAATCAGAGATGGGGAATCAGAGGCAGGGAATCAGAATCAGAAGCAGGGAATCAGAGGCCGGGAATCAGAGGCCGGAATCAGATGCCGGGAATAAGAGGCCGGGAATCAGAGGTGGGGAATCAGAGTCCGGGAATCAGAGATGGGGATTTGAGGCGGGGAATGAGATATGGGGAATCAGAGGCGGGGAATCAGAGGCGGAAAAACAGAGGCGGGGAATCAGATATGGGGAATCAGAGGTGGCGAATCAAAGGCGGTGAATCAGAGATGGGGAACCAGAGGCCGGGAATCAGAGGCAGGGAATCAAACAAGGAAAATCAGAGGCGGGGAATCAGAGCTGGGGAATCAGAGGCGGGGAATCAGGGTTGGGGAATCAGAGGCGGGGAATCAGACGCAGGGAATCAATATGGGAAATCATAGGTGGGGAATCAGAGGTTGGGAATCAGAGGAAGGGAATCAGAGGCGAGGAATCAGAGCTGGGGAATCAGAGGTGGGGAATCAGAATTGGGGAATCAGAGATGGGGAATCAGAGATGGGGAATCAGAGGCGGGGAATCAGACGCGGGGAATCAGAGGTGGTGAATCAGAGATGTGGAATCAGAGGCGGGGAATCAGAGGCAGGGAATCAGACGCGGGGAATCAGAGGCGGGGAATCATAGCTGGCGAATCAGAGGCGGGGAATGAGATATGGGGAATCAGAGGCGGGGAATCAGAGGCAGGGAAACAGTGGCGAGGAATCAGATATGGGGAATCAGAGGTGGCGAATCAAAGACGGTGAATCAGAGATGGGGAATCAGAGGCGGTGAATCAGAGGCAGGGGATCAAACACGGGGAATCAGAGGTGGGGAATCAGAGCTGGGGAATCAGAGGCGGGGAATCAGAGTTGGGGAATCAGAGGCGAGGAATCAGAGTTGGGGAATCAGAGGTGGGGAATCAGAGTCGGGGAATCAGAGGCAGGGAATCGGATGTGCGGAATCAGAGATGGGGAATCAGAGGTGGGGAATCAGAGGCGGTGAATCTGAGATGGGGAATCAGAGGCGCGGAATCAGAGGCAGGTTATCAGACACGGGGATTCAGAGGCTGGGAATCAGACGGGGGGAATCAAAGGCGGGGAATGAAGCTGGGGAATCAGAGGCAGCGAATCAGAGTTGGGGATTCAGAGGCGGGGAATCAGATATGGGGAAACAGAGGCGGGGAATCAGAGGCGGGCAAACAGAGGCGGGGAATTAGATATGGGGAATCAGTGGTGGGGAATCAGAGGTGGTGAATCAGAGATGGGGAATCACAGGCGGGGAATCAGAGGCAGGGAATAGAAAGCGGGGAATCAGAGGCAGGGAATCAGAGCTGGGGAATCAGAGGCGGGGAATCATAGTTGGGAATCAGAGGCGGGGAATCAGATATGGGGAAACAGAGGCGGGGAATCAGGGGCGGGGAAACAGAGGCGGGGAATCAGATATGGGGAATCGGATGCGGGGAATCAGAGGCGGCGAATCAGAGCTGGGGAATCAGAGGCGGGGAATCAGAGTTGGGGCATCAGAGGTGTGGAATTAGATATGGGGAAACAGAGGCGGGGAATCAGAGGCGTGGAAACAGAGGCGGGGAATCAGATATGGGGAATCAGAGGTGGGGAATCAGAGTGAGGTAATCAGATGTGCGGAATCAGAGATGGGGAATCAGAGGCAGGGAATCAGAATCAGAAGCGGGGAGTCAGAGGCCGGGAATCAGAGGCCTGGAATCAGATGCTGGGAATAAGAGGCGGGGAATCAGAGCTGGGGAATCAGAGGCGGGGACTTAGATATTGGGAAACAGAGGCGGGGAATCAGAGGCGGGGAAACAGAGGCGGGGAATCAGAGATGGGGAATCAAAGGCAGGGAATCAGAATCGGAAGCAGGGAATCAGAGGCCGGGAATCAGAGGCCGGAATCAGATGCCGGGAATAAGAGGCCGGGAATCAGAGGTGGGGAATCAGAGTCCGGGAATCAGAGATGGGGATTCAGAGGCGGGGAATGAGATATGGGGAATCAGAGGCGGGGTATCAGAGGCGGTGAAACAGAGGCGGGGAATCAGATATGGGGAATCAGAGGTGGCGAATCAAAGGCGGTGAATCAGAGATGGGGAATCAGAGGCCGGGAATCAGAGGCAGGGAATCAAACACGGGGAATCAGAGGCGGAGAATCAGAATTGGGGAATCAGAGATGGGGAATCAGAGATGGGGAATCAGAGGCGGGGAATCAGACGCGGGGAATCAGAGGTGGTGAATTAGAGATGTTGAATCAGAGGCGGGGAATCAGAGGCAGGGAATCAGAGTTGGGGCATCAGAGGTTGGGAATTAGATATGGGGAAACAGAGGCGGGGAATCAGAGGCGGGGAAACAGAGGCGGGAAATCAGATATGGGGAATCAGAGGTGGGGAATCAGAGGCAGGGAATCAGATGTGCGGAATCAGAGATGGGGAATCAGAGGCAGGGAATCAGAATCAGAAGCGGGGAATCAGAGGCCGGGAAACAGAGGCGGGGAATCAGATATGGGGAATCAGAGGTGGGGAATCAGAGGCGGGGAATTAGAGTTGGGGAATCAGAGGAGGGGAATCAGAGGCGGGGAAACAGAGGCGGGGAATCAGATATGGGGAATCAGAGGTGGGGATCAGATGTTGGGAATCAGAGGCAGGGAATCAGAGGCGGGGAATCAGAGGCGGGGAATCAGAGGCAGGGTATCAGATGTGCGGAATCGGAGATGGGGAATCAGAGGCAGGGAATCAGAGGCGGGGAATCAGAGGCGGGGAATCAGAGGCCGGGAATCAGATATGGGGAAACAGAGGCGGGGAATCAGAGGCGGGGAAACAGAGGCGGGGAATCAGATATGGGGAATCAGAGGTGGGGAATCAGAGGTTGGGAATCAGATGCAGGGAATCAGAGGCTTGGAATCAGATGCAGGGAATCAGATGCGGGGAATCAGAGGCGGGGAATCAGAGCTGGAGAATCAGAGGTGGGGAATCAGAGTTGGGGAATCAGAGGCGGGGACTTAGATATTGGGAAACAGAGGCGGGGAATCAGAGGCGGGGAAACAGAGGCGGGAAATCAGATATGGGGAATCAGAGGTGGGGAATCAGAGGCAGGGAATCAGATGTGCGCAATCAGAGATGGGGAATCAGAGGCAGGGAATCAGAATCAGAAGCAGGGAATCAGAGGCCAGGAATCAGAGGCCGGAATCAGATGCCGGGAATAAGAGTCCGGGAATCAGAGGTGGGGAATCAGAGTCCGGGAATCAGAGATGGGGATTCAGAGGCGGGGAATGAGATATGGGGAATCAGAGGCGGGGAATCAGAGGCGGGGAAACAGAGGCGGGGAATCAGATATGGGGAATCAGAGGTGGCGAATGAAAGGCGGTGAATCAGAGATGGGGAATCAGAGGCCGGGAATCAGAGGCAGGGAATCAAACACGGGGAATCAGAGGCGGGGAATCAGAGCTGGGGAATCAGAGGCGGGGAATCAGAGTTGGGGAATCAGAGGCGGGGAATCAGAGACAGGGAATCAATATTGGAATTCAGAGGTGGGGAATCAGATGTTGGGAATCAGAGGCAGGGAATCAGAGGCGAGGATTCAGAGCTGGGGAATCAGAGGCGTGGAATCAGAATTGGGGAATCAGAGATGGGGAATCAGAAATGGGGAATCAGAGATGGGGAATCAGAGGCGGGGAATCAGACGCTGGGAATCAGAGGTGGTGAATCAGAGATGTGGAATCAGAGGCGTGGAATCAGAGGCAGGGAATCAGACGCGGGGAATCAGAGGTGGGGAATCATAGCTGGCGAATCAGAGGCGGGGAATCAGAGGTGGGGAATCAGAGGCGGGGAATCAGATATTGTTAATCAGAGGTGGGGAATCAGAGGCGGGGAAACAGAGGTGGGGAATCAGATATGGGGAATCAGAGGTGGGGAATCAGAGGCCGGTAATCAGACGCGGGGAATCAGAGGCGGGGATTCAGAGCTGGGGAATCAGAGTTGGGGAATCAGAGGCGGGGAATCAGATATGGGGAATCAGAGGCGGGGAATCAGAGGCGGGGAAACAGAGGCGGGGAATCAGATATGGGGAATCAGAGGTGGGGAATCAGGGGCGGGGTATCAGTGGCAGGGAATCAAAGGCAGGAAATCAGAGGCCGGGAATCAGAGGCGGTGAATCAGAGGCGGGGAATCAGAGGCAGGGAATCGGATGTGCGGAATCAGAGATGGGGAATCAGAGGTGGGGAATCAGAGGCGGTGAATCGGACATGGATAATCAGAGGCGGGGAATCAGAGGCAGGAAATCAGACACGGGGAATCAGAGGCGGGGAATCAGAGCTGGGGAATTAGATGCAGGGAATCAGAGTTGGGGATTCAGAGGCGGGGAATCAGATATGGGGAAACAGTGGTGGGGAATCAGAGGCGGGGAATCAGAAGCAGGGAATCGGATGTGCGGAATCAGAGATGGGGAATCAGAGGTGGGGAATTAGATGCAGGGAATCAGAGTTGGGGATTCAGAGGCGGGGAATCAGATATGGGGAAACAGAGGTGGGGAATCAGAGGTGGGCAAATAGAGGCGGGGAATCAGATATGGGGAAACAGAGGCGGGGAATCAGAGGCGGGGAAACAGAGGCGGGGAATCAGATATGGGGAATCAGAGGTGGGGAATCAGAGTTTGGGAATCACAGGCAGGGAATCAGAGGCTGGGTATCAGATGCAGGGAATCAGATGCGGGGAATCAGAGGCGGGGAATCAGAGCTGGGGAATCAGAGGTGGGGAATCAGAGTTGGCGAATCAGAGGCGGGGACTTAGATATGGGGAAACAGAGGCGGGGAATCAGAGGCGGGGAAACAGAGGCGGGGAATCAGATATGGGGAATCAGAGGTGGGGAATCAGAGGCAGGGAATCAGATGTGCGGAATCAGAGATGGGGAATCAGAGGCAGGGAATCAGAATCAGAAGCAGGGAATAAGACGCGGGGAATCTGAGGCGGGGAATCAGAGCTGGGGAATCAGAAGCTGTGAATCAGAGGCGGGGAATCAGAAGCAGGGAATCGGATGTGCGGAATCAGAGATGGGGAATCAGAGGTGGGCAAATAGAGGCGGGGAATCAGATATGGGGAAACAGAGGCGGGGAATCAGAGGCGGGGAAACAGAGGCGGGGAATCAGATATGGGGAATCAGAGGTGGGGAATCAGAGTTTGGGAATCAGAGGCAGGGAATCAGAGGCTGGGTATCAGATGCAGGGAATCAGATGCGGGGAATCAGAGGCGGGGAATCAGAGCTGGGGAATCAGAGGTGGGGAATCAGAGTCGGGGAATCAGAGGCAGGGAATTAGATGTGCGGAATCAGAGATGGGGAATCAGAGGTGGGGAATCAGAATCAGAAGCAGGGAATCAGAGGCAGGGAATCAGAGTTGGGGATTCAGAGGCGGGGAATCAGATATGGGGAATCAGAGGTGGGGAATCAGAGGCAGGGAATCAGATGTGCGGAATCAGAGATGGGGAATCAGAGGCAGGGAATCAGAATCAGAAGCAGGGAATAAGACGCGGGGAATCTGAGGCGGGGAATCAGAGCTGGGGAATCAGAAGCTGTGAATCAGAGGCGGGGAATCAGAAGCAGGGAATCGGATGTGCGGAATCAGAGATGGGGAATCAGAGGTGGGGAATTAGATGCAGGGAATCAGAGTTGGGGATTCAGAGGCGGGGAATCAGATATGGGGAAACAGAGGTGGGGAATCAGAGGTGGGCAAATAGAGGCGGGGAATCAGATATGGGGAAACAGAGGCGGGGAATCAGAGGCGGGGAAACAGAGGCGGGGAATCAGATATGGGGAATCAGAGGTGGGGAATCAGAGTTTGGGAATCACAGGCAGGGAATCAGAGGCTGGGTATCAGATGCAGGGAATCAGATGCGGGGAATCAGAGGCGGGGAATCAGAGCTGGGGAATCAGAGATGGGGAATCAGAGTTGGCGAATCAGAGGCGGGGACTTAGATATGGGGAAACAGAGGCGGGGAATCAGAGAAGGGGAAACAGAGGCGGGGAATCAGATATGGGGAATCAGAGGTGGGGAATCAGAGGCAGGGAATCAGATGTGCGGAATCAGAGATGGGGAATCAGAGGCAGGGAATCAGAATCAGAAGCAGGGAATAAGACGCGGGGAATCAGAGGCGGGGAATCAGAGCTGGGGTATCAGAGGCAGTGAATCAGAGGCGGGGAATCAGAGGCAGGGAATCGGATGTGCCGAATCAGAGATGGGGAATCAGAGGTGGGGAATCAGAGGCGGTGAATCAGACATGGGTAATCAGAGGCGGGGAATCAGTGGCAGGAAATCAGACACGGGGAATCAGAGGCGGGGAATCTGAGCTGGGAAATTAGAGGCAGGGAATCAGAGTTGGGGATTCAGAGGCGGGGAATCAGATATGGGGAAAAAGAGGCGGGGAAACAGAGGCGGGCAAATAGAGGCAGGGATCATATATGGGGAAACAGAGGAGGGGAATCAGAGGCGGGGAAACAGAGGCGGGGAATCTGATATGGGGAATCAGAGGTGGGGAATCAGAGGTTGGGAATCAGAGGCAGGGAATCCGAGGCTGGGAATCATATGCATGGAATCAGATGCGGGGAATCAGAGGCGGGGAATCAGAGCTGGGGAATCAGAGGTGGGGAATCAAAGTTGGGGAATCAGAGTCGGGGACTTAGATATGGGGAAACAGAGGCGGGGAATCAGAGGCGGGGAACAGAAGGCGGGGAATCAGATATGGGGAATCAGAGATGGGGAATCAGAGGCAGGGAATTAGATGTGCGGAATCAGAGATGGGGAATCAGAGGTGGGGAATCAGAATCAGAAGCAGGGAATCAGAGGCAGGGAATCAGAGTTGGGGATTCAGAGGCGGGGAATCAGATATGGGGAAACAGAGGCGGGGAATCAGAGGCGGGAAAACAGAGGCGGGGAATTAGATATGGGGAATCAGAGGTGGGGAATCAGAGGTGGTGAATCAGCGATGGGGAATCACAGGCGGGGAATCAGAGGCAGGGAATAGAACGCGGGGAATCAGAGGCAGGGAATCAGAGTTGGGGCATCAGAGGTTGGGAATAAGATATGGGGAAACAGGCGGGGAATCAGAGGTGGGGAAACAGAGGCGGGGAATCAGATATGGGGAATCAGAGGTGGGGAATCAGAGGTTGGGAATCAGAGGCAGGGAATCAGAGGCTTGGAATCAGATGCAGGGAATCAGATGCGGGGAATCAGATATGGGGAATCAGAGGTGAGGAATCAGAGGCAGGGAATCAGAGGCTTGGAATAAGATGCAGGGAATCAGATGCGGGGAATCAGAGGCGGGGAATCAGAGCTGGGGAATCAGTGGTGGGGAATCAGAGTTGGGGAATCAGAGGCGGGGACTTAGATATTGGGAAACAGAGGCGGGGAATCAGAGGCTGGGAAACAGAGGCGGGAAATCAGATATGGGGAATCAGAGGTGGGGAATCAGAGGCAGGGAATCAGATGTGTGCAATCAGAGATGGGGAATCAGAGGCAGGGAATCAGAATCAGAAGCAGGGAATCAGAGGCCGGGAATCAGAGGCCGGAATCAGATGCCCGGAATAAGAGGCCGGGAATCAGAGGTGGGGAATCAGAGTCCGGGAATCAGAGATGGGGATTCAGAGTCGGGGAATGAGATATGGGGAATCAGAGGCGGGGAATCAGAGGCGGGGAAACAGAGGCGGGGAATCAGATATGGGGAATCAGAGGTGGCGAATCAAAGGCGGTGAATCAGAGCTGGGGAATCAGAGGCGGGGAATCAGAGTTGGGGAATCAGAGGCGGGGAATCAGAGTCGGGGAATCAGAGGCAGGGAATCAGATGTGCGGAATCAGAGATGGGGAATCAGAGGTGGGGAATCAGAGGCGGTGAGTCAGAGATAGGGAATCAGAGGCGGTGAATCAGAGGCAGGAAATCAGACACGGGGATTCAGAGGCTGGGAAACAGACGGGGGGAATCAAAGGTGGGGAATCAGAGCTGGGGAATCAGAGGCAGGGAATCAGAGTTGGGGATTCAGAGGAGGGGAATCAGAGGCGGGAAAACAGAGGCGGGGAATTAGATATGGGGAATCAGAGGTGGGGAATCAGAGGTGGTGAATCAGAGATGGGGAATCACAGGCGGGGAATCAGAGGCAGGGAATAGAACGCGGGGAATCAGAGGCAGGGAATCAGAGTTGGGGCATCAGAGGTTGGGAATTAGATATGGGGAAACAAAGGCGGGGAATCAGAGGTGGGGAAACAGAGGCGGGGAATCAGATATGGGGAATCAGAGGTGGGGAATCAGAGGCAGGGAATCAGATGTGCGCAATCAGAGATGGGGAATCAGAGGCAGGGAATCAGAATCAGAAGCGGGGAATCAGATATGGGGAATCAGAGGCCAGGAATCAGATGCTGGGAATAAGAGGCCGGGAATCAGAGATGGGGAATCAGAGTCCGGGAATCAGAGATGGGGATTCAAAGGCGGGGAATGAGATATGGAGAATCAGAGGCGGGGAATTTGAGGCGTGGAAACAGTGGTGGAGAATCAGATATGGGGAATCAGAGGTGGCGAATCAAAGGCAGTGAATCAGAGATGTGGAATCAGAGGCGGGGAATCAGAGGCAGGGAATCAAATATGGGGAAACAGGGGCCGGGAATCAGAGGCGGGGAAACAGAGGCGGGGAATCAGATATGGGGAATCAGAGGTGTGGAATCAGAGGTTGGGAAACAGAGGCGGGGAATCAGATATGGGGAATCAGAGGTGGGGAATCAGAGGTGGTGAATCAGAGATGGGGATTCAGAGGCGGAGAATGAGATATGCAGAATCAGAGGCGGGGAATCAGACGCGGGGAAACAGAGGTGGGGAATCAGATATGGGGAATCAGAGGTGGTGAATCAAAGGCGGTGAATCAGAGATGGGGAATCAGAGGCGGGCAATCAGAGGCAGGGAATCAAACACGGGGAATCAGAGGCGGGGAATCAGAGCTGGGGAATCAGAGGCGGGGAATCAGAGTTGAATCAGAGGCGGGGAATCAGATATGGGGAACAGGGGCGGGGAATCAGAGGCGGGGAAACAGAGTTGGGGCATCAGAGGTTGGGAATTAGATATGGGGAAACAGAGGCGGGGAATCAGAGGCGGGGAAACAGAGGCGGGAAATCAGATATGGGGAATCAGAGGTGGGGAATCAGAGGCAGGGAATCAGATGTGCGGAATCAGAGATGGGGAATCAGAGGCAGGGAATCAGAATCAGAAGCGGGGAATCAGAGGCCGGGAAACAGAGGCGGGGAATCAGATATGGGGAATCAGAGGTGGGGAATCAGAGGCGGGGAATTAGAGTTGGGGAATCAGAGGAGGGGAATCAGAGGCGGGGAAACAGAGGCGGGGAATCAGATATGGGGAATCAGAGGTGGGGATCAGATGTTGGGAATCAGAGGCAGGGAATCAGAGGCGGGGAATCAGAGGCGGGGAATCAGAGGCAGGGTATCAGATGTGCGGAATCGGAGATGGGGAATCAGAGGCAGGGAATCAGAGGCGGGGAATCAGAGGCGGGGAATCAGAGGCCGGGAATCAGATATGGGGAAACAGAGGCGGGGAATCAGAGGCGGGGAAACAGAGGCGGGGAATCAGATATGGGGAATCAGAGGTGGGGAATCAGAGGTTGGGAATCAGATGCAGGGAATCAGAGGCTTGGAATCAGATGCAGGGAATCAGATGCGGGGAATCAGAGGCGGGGAATCAGAGCTGAAGAATCAGAGGTGGGGAATCAGAGTTGGGGAATCAGAGGCGGGGACTTAGATATTGGGAAACAGAGGTGGGGAATCAGAGGCGGGGAAACAGAGGCGGGAAATCAGATATGGGGAATCAGAGGTGGGGAATCAGAGGCAGGGAATCAGATGTGCGCAATCAGAGATGGGGAATCAGAGGCAGGGAATCAGAATCAGAAGCAGGGAATCAGAGGCCAGGAATCAGAGGCCGGAATCAGATGCCGGGAATAAGAGTCCGGGAATCAGAGGTGGGGAATCAGAGTCCGGGAATCAGAGATGGGGATTCAGAGGCGGGGAATGAGATATGGGGAATCAGAGGCGGGGAATCAGAGGCGGGGAAACAGAGGCGGGGAATCAGATATGGGGAATCAGAGGTGGCGAATGAAAGGCGGTGAATCAGAGATGGGGAATCAGAGGCCGGGAATCAGAGGCAGGGAATCAAACACGGGGAATCAGAGGCGGGGAATCAGAGCTGGGGAATCAGAGGCGGGGAATCAGAGTTGGGGAATCAGAGGCGGGGAATCAGAGACAGGGAATCAATATTGGAATTCAGAGGTGGGGAATCAGATGTTGGGAATCAGAGGCAGGGAATCAGAGGCGAGGATTCAGAGCTGGGGAATCAGAGGCGTGGAATCAGAATTGGGGAATCAGAGATGGGGAATCAGAAATGGGGAATCAGAGATGGGGAATCAGAGGCGGGGAATCAGACGCTGGGAATCAGAGGTGGTGAATCAGAGATGTGGAATCAGAGGCGGGGAATCAGAGGCAGGGAATCAGACGCGGGGAATCAGAGGTGGGGAATCATAGCTGGCGAATCAGAGGCGGGGAATCAGAGGTGGGGAATCAGAGGCGGGGAATCAGATATTGTTAATCAGAGGTGGGGAATCAGAGGCGGGGAAACAGAGGTGGGGAATCAGATATGGGGAATCAGAGGTGGGGAATCAGAGGCCGGTAATCAGACGCGGGGAATCAGAGGCGGGGATTCAGAGCTGGGGAATCAGAGTTGGGGAATCAGAGGCGGGGAATCAGATATGGGGAATCAGAGGCGGGGAATCAGAGGCGGGGAAACAGAGGCGGGGAATCAGATATGGAGAATCAGAGGTGGGGAATCAGGGGCGGGGTATCAGTGGCAGGGAATCAGAGGCAGGAAATCAGAGGCCGGGAATCAGAGGCGGTGAATCAGAGGCGGGGAATCAGAGGCAGGGAATCGGATGTGCGGAATCAGAGATGGGGAATCAGAGGTGGGGAATCAGAGGCGGTGAATCGGACATGGGTAATCAGAGGCGGGGAATCAGAGGCAGGAAATCAGACACGGGGAATCAGAGGCGGGGAATCAGAGCTGGGGAATTAGATGCAGGGAATCAGAGTTGGGGATTCAGAGGCGGGGAATCAGATATGGGGAAACAGTGGTGGGGAATCAGAGGCGGGGAATCAGAAGCAGGGATTCGGATGTGCGGAATCAGAGATGGGGAATCAGAGGTGGGGAATTAGATGCAGGGAATCAGAGTTGGGGATTCAGAGGCGGGGAATCAGATATGGGGAAACAGAGGTGGGGAATCAGAGGTGGGCAAATAGAGGCGGGGAATCAGATATGGGGAAACAGAGGCGGGGAATCAGAGGCGGGGAAACAGAGGCGGGGAATCAGATATGGGGAATCAGAGGTGGGGAATCAGAGTTTGGGAATCACAGGCAGGGAATCAGAGGCTGGGTATCAGATGCAGGGAATCAGATGCGGGGAATCAGAGGCGGGGAATCAGAGCTGGGGAATCAGAGGTGGGGAATCAGAGTTGGCGAATCAGAGGCGGGGACTTAGATATGGGGAAACAGAGGCGGGGAATCAGAGGCGGGGAAACAGAGGCGGGGAATCAGATATGGGGAATCAGAGGTGGGGAATCAGAGGCAGGGAATCAGATGTGCGGAATCAGAGATGGGGAATCAGAGGCAGGGAATCAGAATCAGAAGCAGGGAATAAGACGCGGGGAATCTGAGGCGGGGAATCAGAGCTGGGGAATCAGAAGCTGTGAATCAGAGGCGGGGAATCAGATATGGGGAAACAGGGGCCGGGAATCAGAGGCGGGGAAACAGAGGCGGGGAATCAGATATGGGGAATCAGAGGTGTGGAATCAGAGGTTGGGAAACAGAGGCGGGGAATCAGATATGGGGAATCAGAGGTGGGGAATCAGAGGTGGTGAATCAGAGATGGGGATTCAGAGGCGGAGAATGAGATATGCAGAATCAGAGGCGGGGAATCAGACGCGGGGAAACAGAGGTGGGGAATCAGATATGGGGAATCAGAGGTGGTGAATCAAAGGCGGTGAATCAGAGATGGGGAATCAGAGGCGGGCAATCAGAGGCAGGGAATCAAACACGGGGAATCAGAGGCGGGGAATCAGAGCTGGGGAATCAGAGGCGGGGAATCAGAGTTGAATCAGAGGCGGGGAATCAGATATGGGGAAACAGGGGCGGGGAATCAGAGGCGGGGAAACAGAGTTGGGGCATCAGAGGTTGGGAATTAGATATGGGGAAACAGAGGCGGGGAATCAGAGGCGGGGAAACAGAGGCGGGAAATCAGATATGGGGAATCAGAGGTGGGGAATCAGAGGCAGGGAATCAGATGTGCGGAATCAGAGATGGGGAATCAGAGGCAGGGAATCAGAATCAGAAGCGGGGAATCAGAGGCCGGGAAACAGAGGCGGGGAATCAGATATGGGGAATCAGAGGTGGGGAATCAGAGGCGGGGAATTAGAGTTGGGGAATCAGAGGAGGGGAATCAGAGGCGGGGAAACAGAGGCGGGGAATCAGATATGGGGAATCAGAGGTGGGGATCAGATGTTGGGAATCAGAGGCAGGGAATCAGAGGCGGGGAATCAGAGGCGGGGAATCAGAGGCAGGGTATCAGATGTGCGGAATCGGAGATGGGGAATCAGAGGCAGGGAATCAGAGGCGGGGAATCAGAGGCGGGGAATCAGAGGCCGGGAATCAGATATGGGGAAACAGAGGCGGGGAATCAGAGGCGGGGAAACAGAGGCGGGGAATCAGATATGGGGAATCAGAGGTGGGGAATCAGAGGTTGGGAATCAGATGCAGGGAATCAGAGGCTTGGAATCAGATGCAGGGAATCAGATGCGGGGAATCAGAGGCGGGGAATCAGAGCTGGAGAATCAGAGGTGGGGAATCAGAGTTGGGGAATCAGAGGCGGGGACTTAGATATTGGGAAACAGAGGTGGGGAATCAGAGGCGGGGAAACAGAGGCGGGAAATCAGATATGGGGAATCAGAGGTGGGGAATCAGAGGCAGGGAATCAGATGTGCGCAATCAGAGATGGGGAATCAGAGGCAGGGAATCAGAATCAGAAGCAGGGAATCAGAGGCCAGGAATCAGAGGCCGGAATCAGATGCCGGGAATAAGAGTCCGGGAATCAGAGGTGGGGAATCAGAGTCCGGGAATCAGAGATGGGGATTCAGAGGCGGGGAATGAGATATGGGGAATCAGAGGCGGGGAATCAGAGGCGGGGAAACAGAGGCGGGGAATCAGATATGGGGAATCAGAGGTGGCGAATGAAAGGCGGTGAATCAGAGATGGGGAATCAGAGGCCGGGAATCAGAGGCAGGGAATCAAACACGGGGAATCAGAGGCGGGGAATCAGAGCTGGGGAATCAGAGGCGGGGAATCAGAGTTGGGGAATCAGAGGCGGGGAATCAGAGACAGGGAATCAATATTGGAATTCAGAGGTGGGGAATCAGATGTTGGGAATCAGAGGCAGGGAATCAGAGGCGAGGATTCAGAGCTGGGGAATCAGAGGCGTGGAATCAGAATTGGGGAATCAGAGATGGGGAATCAGAAATGGGGAATCAGAGATGGGGAATCAGAGGCGGGGAATCAGACGCTGGGAATCAGAGGTGGTGAATCAGAGATGTGGAATCAGAGGCGGGGAATCAGAGGCAGGGAATCAGACGCGGGGAATCAGAGGTGGGGAATCATAGCTGGCGAATCAGAGGCGGGGAATCAGAGGTGGGGAATCAGAGGCGGGGAATCAGATATTGTTAATCAGAGGTGGGGAATCAGAGGCGGGGAAACAGAGGTGGGGAATCAGATATGGGGAATCAGAGGTGGGGAATCAGAGGCCGGTAATCAGACGCGGGGAATCAGAGGCGGGGATTCAGAGCTGGGGAATCAGAGTTGGGGAATCAGAGGCGGGGAATCAGATATGGGGAATCAGAGGCGGGGAATCAGAGGCGGGGAAACAGAGGCGGGGAATCAGATATGGAGAATCAGAGGTGGGGAATCAGGGGCGGGGTATCAGTGGCAGGGAATCAGAGGCAGGAAATCAGAGGCCGGGAATCAGAGGCGGTGAATCAGAGGCGGGGAATCAGAGGCAGGGAATCGGATGTGCGGAATCAGAGATGGGGAATCAGAGGTGGGGAATCAGAGGCGGTGAATCGGACATGGGTAATCAGAGGCGGGGAATCAGAGGCAGGAAATCAGACACGGGGAATCAGAGGCGGGGAATCAGAGCTGGGGAATTAGATGCAGGGAATCAGAGTTGGGGATTCAGAGGCGGGGAATCAGATATGGGGAAACAGTGGTGGGGAATCAGAGGCGGGGAATCAGAAGCAGGGAATCGGATGTGCGGAATCAGAGATGGGGAATCAGAGGTGGGGAATTAGATGCAGGGAATCAGAGTTGGGGATTCAGAGGCGGGGAATCAGATATGGGGAAACAGAGGTGGGGAATCAGAGGTGGGCAAATAGAGGCGGGGAATCAGATATGGGGAAACAGAGGCGGGGAATCAGAGGCGGGGAAACAGAGGCGGGGAATCAGATATGGGGAATCAGAGGTGGGGAATCAGAGTTTGGGAATCACAGGCAGGGAATCAGAGGCTGGGTATCAGATGCAGGGAATCAGATGCGGGGAATCAGAGGCGGGGAATCAGAGCTGGGGAATCAGAGGTGGGGAATCAGAGTTGGCGAATCAGAGGCGGGGACTTAGATATGGGGAAACAGAGGCGGGGAATCAGAGGCGGGGAAACAGAGGCGGGGAATCAGATATGGGGAATCAGAGGTGGGGAATCAGAGGCAGGGAATCAGATGTGCGGAATCAGAGATGGGGAATCAGAGGCAGGGAATCAGAATCAGAAGCAGGGAATAAGACGCGGGGAATCTGAGGCGGGGAATCAGAGCTGGGGAATCAGAAGCTGTGAATCAGAGGCGGGGAATCAGATATGGGGAAACAGGGGCCGGGAATCAGAGGCGGGGAAACAGAGGCGGGGAATCAGATATGGGGAATCAGAGGTGTGGAATCAGAGGTTGGGAAACAGAGGCGGGGAATCAGATATGGGGAATCAGAGGTGGGGAATCAGAGGTGGTGAATCAGAGATGGGGATTCAGAGGCGGAGAATGAGATATGCAGAATCAGAGGCGGGGAATCAGACGCGGGGAAACAGAGGTGGGGAATCAGATATGGGGAATCAGAGGTGGTGAATCAAAGGCGGTGAATCAGAGATGGGGAATCAGAGGCGGGCAATCAGAGGCAGGGAATCAAACACGGGGAATCAGAGGCGGGGAATCAGAGCTGGGGAATCAGAGGCGGGGAATCAGAGTTGAATCAGAGGCGGGGAATCAGATATGGGGAAACAGGGGCGGGGAATCAGAGGCGGGGAAACAGAGTTGGGGCATCAGAGGTTGGGAATTAGATATGGGGAAACAGAGGCGGGGAATCAGAGGCGGGGAAACAGAGGCGGGAAATCAGATATGGGGAATCAGAGGTGGGGAATCAGAGGCAGGGAATCAGATGTGCGGAATCAGAGATGGGGAATCAGAGGCAGGGAATCAGAATCAGAAGCGGGGAATCAGAGGCCGGGAAACAGAGGCGGGGAATCAGATATGGGGAATCAGAGGTGGGGAATCAGAGGCGGGGAATTAGAGTTGGGGAATCAGAGGAGGGGAATCAGAGGCGGGGAAACAGAGGCGGGGAATCAGATATGGGGAATCAGAGGTGGGGATCAGATGTTGGGAATCAGAGGCAGGGAATCAGAGGCGGGGAATCAGAGGCGGGGAATCAGAGGCAGGGTATCAGATGTGCGGAATCGGAGATGGGGAATCAGAGGCAGGGAATCAGAGGCGGGGAATCAGAGGCGGGGAATCAGAGGCCGGGAATCAGATATGGGGAAACAGAGGCGGGGAATCAGAGGCGGGGAAACAGAGGCGGGGAATCAGATATGGGGAATCAGAGGTGGGGAATCAGAGGTTGGGAATCAGATGCAGGGAATCAGAGGCTTGGAATCAGATGCAGGGAATCAGATGCGGGGAATCAGAGGCGGGGAATCAGAGCTGGAGAATCAGAGGTGGGGAATCAGAGTTGGGGAATCAGAGGCGGGGACTTAGATATTGGGAAACAGAGGTGGGGAATCAGAGGCGGGGAAACAGAGGCGGGAAATCAGATATGGGGAATCAGAGGTGGGGAATCAGAGGCAGGGAATCAGATGTGCGCAATCAGAGATGGGGAATCAGAGGCAGGGAATCAGAATCAGAAGCAGGGAATCAGAGGCCAGGAATCAGAGGCCGGAATCAGATGCCGGGAATAAGAGTCCGGGAATCAGAGGTGGGGAATCAGAGTCCGGGAATCAGAGATGGGGATTCAGAGGCGGGGAATGAGATATGGGGAATCAGAGGCGGGGAATCAGAGGCGGGGAAACAGAGGCGGGGTATCAGATATGGGGAATCAGAGGTGGCGAATGAAAGGCGGTGAATCAGAGATGGGGAATCAGAGGCCGGGAATCAGAGGCAGGGAATCAAACACGGGGAATCAGAGGCGGGGAATCAGAGCTGGGGAATCAGAGGCGGGGAATCAGAGTTGGGGAATCAGAGGCGGGGAATCAGAGACAGGGAATCAATATTGGAATTCAGAGGTGGGGAATCAGATGTTGGGAATCAGAGGCAGGGAATCAGAGGCGAGGATTCAGAGCTGGGGAATCAGAGGCGTGGAATCAGAATTGGGGAATCAGAGATGGGGAATCAGAAATGGGGAATCAGAGATGGGGAATCAGAGGCGGGGAATCAGACGCTGGGAATCAGAGGTGGTGAATCAGAGATGTGGAATCAGAGGCGGGGAATCAGAGGCAGGGAATCAGACGCGGGGAATCAGAGGTGGGGAATCATAGCTGGCGAATCAGAGGCGGGGAATCAGAGGTGGGGAATCAGAGGCGGGGAATCAGATATTGTTAATCAGAGGTGGGGAATCAGAGGCGGGGAAACAGAGGTGGGGAATCAGATATGGGGAATCAGAGGTGGGGAATCAGAGGCCGGTAATCAGACGCGGGGAATCAGAGGCGGGGATTCAGAGCTGGGGAATCAGAGTTGGGGAATCAGAGGCGGGGAATCAGATATGGGGAATCAGAGGCGGGGAATCAGAGGCGGGGAAACAGAGGCGGGGAATCAGATATGGAGAATCAGAGGTGGGGAATCAGGGGCGGGGTATCAGTGGCAGGGAATCAGAGGCAGGAAATCAGAGGCCGGGAATCAGAGGCGGTGAATCAGAGGCGGGGAATCAGAGGCAGGGAATCGGATGTGCGGAATCAGAGATGGGGAATCAGAGGTGGGGAATCAGAGGCGGTGAATCGGACATGGGTAATCAGAGGCGGGGAATCAGAGGCAGGAAATCAGACACGGGGAATCAGAGGCGGGGAATCAGAGCTTGGGAATTAGATGCAGGGAATCAGAGTTGGGGATTCAGAGGCGGGGAATCAGATATGGGGAAACAGTGGTGGGGAATCAGAGGCGGGGAATCAGAAGCAGGGAATCGGATGTGCGGAATCAGAGATGGGGAATCAGAGGTGGGGAATTAGATGCAGGGAATCAGAGTTGGGGATTCAGAGGCGGGGAATCAGATATGGGGAAACAGAGGTGGGGAATCAGAGGTGGGCAAATAGAGGCGGGGAATCAGATATGGGGAAACAGAGGCGGGGAATCAGAGGCGGGGAAACAGAGGCGGGGAATCAGATATGGGGAATCAGAGGTGGGGAATCAGAGTTTGGGAATCACAGGCAGGGAATCAGAGGCTGGGTATCAGATGCAGGGAATCAGATGCGGGGAATCAGAGGCGGGGAATCAGAGCTGGGGAATCAGAGGTGGGGAATCAGAGTTGGCGAATCAGAGGCGGGGACTTAGATATGGGGAAACAGAGGCGGGGAATCAGAGGCGGGGAAACAGAGGCGGGGAATCAGATATGGGGAATCAGAGGTGGGGAATCAGAGGCAGGGAATCAGATGTGCGGAATCAGAGATGGGGAATCAGAGGCAGGGAATCAGAATCAGAAGCAGGGAATAAGACGCGGGGAATCTGAGGCGGGGAATCAGAGCTGGGGAATCAGAAGCTGTGAATCAGAGGCGGGGAATCAGAAGCAGGGAATCGGATGTGCGGAATCAGAGATGGGGAATCAGAGGTGGGGAATTAGATGCAGGGAATCAGAGTTGGGGATTCAGAGGCGGGGAATCAGATATGGGGAAACAGAGGTGGGGAATCAGAGGTGGGCAAATAGAGGCGGGGAATCAGATATGGGGAAACAGAGGCGGGGAATCAGAGGCGGGGAAACAGAGGCGGGGAATCAGATATGGGGAATCAGAGGTGGGGAATCAGAGTTTGGGAATCACAGGCAGGGAATCAGAGGCTGGGTATCAGATGCAGGGAATCAGATGCGGGGAATCAGAGGCGGGGAATCAGAGCTGGGGAATCAGAGGTGGGGAATCAGCGTCGGGGAATCAGAGGCAGGGAATTAGATGTGCGGAATCAGAGATGGGGAATCAGAGGTGGGGAATCAGAATCAGAAGCAGGGAATCAGAGGCAGGGAATCAGAGTTGGGGATTCAGAGGCGGGGAATCAGATATGGGGAATCAGAGGTGGGGAATCAGAGGCAGGGAATCAGATGTGCGGAATCAGAGATGGGGAATCAGAGGCAGGGAATCAGAATCAGAAGCAGGGAATAAGACGCGGGGAATCTGAGGCGGGGAATCAGAGCTGGGGAATCAGAAGCTGTGAATCAGAGGCGGGGAATCAGAAGCAGGGAATCGGATGTGCGGAATCAGAGATGGGGAATCAGAGGTGGGGAATTAGATGCAGGGAATCAGAGTTGGGGATTCAGAGGCGGGGAATCAGATATGGGGAAACAGAGGTGGGGAATCAGAGGTGGGCAAATAGAGGCGGGGAATCAGATATGGGGAAACAGAGGCGGGGAATCAGAGGCGGGGAAACAGAGGCGGGGAATCAGATATGGGGAATCAGAGGTGGGGAATCAGAGTTTGGGAATCACAGGCAGGGAATCAGAGGCTGGGTATCAGATGCAGGGAATCAGATGCGGGGAATCAGAGGCGGGGAATCAGAGCTGGGGAATCAGAGATGGGGAATCAGAGTTGGCGAATCAGAGGCGGGGACTTAGATATGGGGAAACAGAGGCGGGGAATCAGAGAAGGGGAAACAGAGGCGGGGAATCAGATATGGGGAATCAGAGGTGGGGAATCAGAGGCAGGGAATCAGATGTGCGGAATCAGAGATGGGGAATCAGAGGCAGGGAATCAGAATCAGAAGCAGGGAATAAGACGCGGGGAATCAGAGGCGGGGAATCAGAGCTGGGGTATCAGAGGCAGTGAATCAGAGGCGGGGAATCAGAGGCAGGGAATCGGATGTGCCGAATCAGAGATGGGGAATCAGAGGTGGGGAATCAGAGGCGGTGAATCAGACATGGGTAATCAGAGGCGGGGAATCAGTGGCAGGAAATCAGACACGGGGAATCAGAGGCGGGGAATCTGAGCTGGGAAATTAGAGGCAGGGAATCAGAGTTGGGGATTCAGAGGCGGGGAATCAGATATGGGGAAAAAGAGGCGGGGAAACAGAGGCGGGCAAATAGAGGCAGGGATCAGATATGGGGAAACAGAGGAGGGGAATCAGAGGCGGGGAAACAGAGGCGGGGAATCAGATATGGGGAATCAGAGGTGGGGAATCAGAGGTTGGGAATCAGAGGCAGGGAATCAGAGGCTGGGAATCATATGCATGGAATCAGATGCGGGGAATCAGAGGCGGGGAATCAGAGCTGGGGAATCAGAGGTGGGGAATCAAAGTTGGGGAATCAGAGTCGGGGACTTAGATATGGGGAAACAGAGGCGGGGAATCAGAGGCGGGGAACAGAAGGCGGGGAATCAGATATGGGGAATCAGAGATGGGGAATCAGAGGCAGGGAATTAGATGTGCGGAATCAGAGATGGGGAATCAGAGGTGGGGAATCAGAATCAGAAGCAGGGAATCAGAGGCAGGGAATCAGAGTTGGGGATTCAGAGGCGGGGAATCAGATATGGGGAAACAGAGGCGGGGAATCAGAGGCGGGAAAACAGAGGCGGGGAATTAGATATGGGGAATCAGAGGTGGGGAATCAGAGGTGGTGAATCAGCGATGGGGAATCACAGGCGGGGAATCAGAGGCAGGGAATAGAACGCGGGGAATCAGAGGCAGGGAATCAGAGTTGGGGCATCAGAGGTTGGGAATAAGATATGGGGAAACAGGCGGGGAATCAGAGGTGGGGAAACAGAGGCGGGGAATCAGATATGGGGAATCAGAGGTGGGGAATCAGAGGTTGGGAATCAGAGGCAGGGAATCAGAGGCTTGGAATCAGATGCAGGGAATCAGATGCGGGGAATCAGATATGGGGAATCAGAGGTGAGGAATCAGAGGCAGGGAATCAGAGGCTTGGAATCAGATGCAGGGAATCAGATGCGGGGAATCAGAGGCGGGGAATCAGAGCTGGGGAATCAGTGGTGGGGAATCAGAGTTGGGGAATCAGAGGCGGGGACTTAGATATTGGGAAACAGAGGCGGGGAATCAGAGGCTGGGAAACAGAGGCGGGAAATCAGATATGGGGAATCAGAGGTGGGGAATCAGAGGCAGGGAATCAGATGTGTGCAATCAGAGATGGGGAATCAGAGGCAGGGAATCAGAATCAGAAGCAGGGAATCAGAGGCGGGGAATCAGAGGCCGGAATCAGATGCCGGGAATAAGAGGCCGGGAATCAGAGGTGGGGAATCAGAGTCCGGGAATCAGAGATGGGGATTCAGAGTCGGGGAATGAGATATGGGGAATCAGAGGCGGGGAATCAGAGGCGGGGAAACAGAGGCGGGGAATCAGATATGGGGAATCAGAGGTGGCGAATCAAAGGCGGTGAATCAGAGCTGGGGAATCAGAGGCGGGGAATCAGAGTTGGGGAATCAGAGGCGGGGAATCAGAGTCGGGGAATCAGAGGCAGGGAATCAGATGTGCGGAATCAGAGATGGGGAATCAGAGGTGGGGAATCAGAGGCGGTGAGTCAGAGATAGGGAATCAGAGGCGGTGAATCAGAGGCAGGAAATCAGACACGGGGATTCAGAGGCTGGGAATCAGACGAGGGGAATCAAAGGTGGGGAATCAGAGCTGGGGAATCAGAGGCAGGGAATCAGAGTTGGGGATTCAGAGGAGGGGAATCAGAGGCGGGAAAACAGAGGCGGGGAATTAGATATGGGGAATCAGAGGTGGGGAATCAGAGGTGGTGAATCAGAGATGGGGAATCACAGGCGGGGAATCAGAGGCAGGGAATAGAACGCGGGGAATCAGAGGCAGGGAATCAGAGTTGGGGCATCAGAGGTTGGGAATTAGATATGGGGAAACAAAGGCGGGGAATCAGAGGTGGGGAAACAGAGGCGGGGAATCAGATATGGGGAATCAGAGGTGGGGAATCAGAGGCAGGGAATCAGATGTGCGGAATCAGAGATGGGGAATCAGAGGCAGGGAATCAGAATCAGAAGCGGGGAATCAGATATGGGGAATCAGAGGCCAGGAATCAGATGCTGGGAATACGAGGCCGGGAATCAGAGGTGGGGAATCAGAGTCCGGGAATCAGAGATGGGGATTCAAAGGCGGGGAATGAGATATGGAGAATCAGAGGCGGGGAATTTGAGGCGTGGAAACAGTGGTGGAGAATCAGATATGGGGAATCAGAGGTGGCGAATCAAAGGCAGTGAATCAGAGATGTGGAATCAGAGGCGGGGAATCAGAGGCAGGGAATCAAACACAGGGAATCAGAGGCGGGGAATCAGAGCTGGGGAATCAGAGGCGGGGAATCAGAGTTTGGGAATCAGAGGCGGGGAATCAGATATGGGGAAACAGGGGCCGGGAATCAGAGGCGGGGAAACAGAGGCGGGGAATCAGATATGGGGAATCAGAGGTGTGGAATCAGAGGTTGGGAAACAGAGGCGGGGAATCAGATATGGGGAATCACAGGCGGGGAATCAGAGGCAGGGAATAGAACGCGGGGAATCAGAGGCAGGGAATTAGAGTTGGGGCATCAGAGGTTGGGAATTAGATATGGGGAAACAGAGGCGGGGAATCAGAGGCGGGGAAACAGAGGCGGGGAATCAGATATGGGGAATCAGAGGTGGGGAATCAGAGGCAGGGAGTCAGATGTGCTGAATCAGAGATGGGGAATCAGAGGCAGGGAATCAGAATCAGAAGCGGGGAATCAGAGGCCGGGAATCAGAGGCCGGGAATCAGATGCTGGGAATAAGAGGCCGGGAATCAGAGGTGGGGAATCAGAGTCCGGGAATCAGAGATGGGGATTCAGAGGCGGAGAATGAGATATGCAGAATCAGAGGCGGGGAATCAGACGCGGGGAAACAGAGGTGGGGAATCAGATATGGGGAATCAGAGGTGGTGAATCAAAGGCGGTGAATCAGAGATGGGGAATCAGAGGCGGGCAATCAGAGGCAGGGAATCAAACACGGGGAATCAGAGGCGGGGAATCAGAGCTGGGGAATCAGAGGCGGGGAATCAGAGTTGAATCAGAGGCGGGGAATCAGATATGGGGAAACAGGGGCGGGGAATCAGAGGCGGGGAAACAGAGGCGGGGAAACAGAGGAGGGGAATCAGATATGGGGAATCAGAGGTGGCGAATCAAAGGCGGTGAAACAGAGATGGGGAATCAGGGCAGGGAATCAGAGGCAGGGAATCAAACACGGGGAATCAGAGCTGGGGAATCAGAGGCGGGGAATTAGAGTTGGGGAATCAGAGGAGGGGAGTCAGAGGCGGGGAAACAGGCGGGGAATCAGATATAGGGAATCAGAGGTGGGGAATCAGATGTTGGGAATCAGAGGCAGGGAATCAGAGGCGGGGAATGAGAGGCGGGGAATCAAAGGCAGGGAATCAGATGTGCGGAATCGGAGATGGGGAATCAGAGGCAGTGAATCAGAGGCGGGGAATCAGAGGCGGGGAATCAGAGGCCGGGAATCAGATATGGGGAAACAGAGGCGGGGAATCAGAGGCGGGGAAACAGAGGCGGGGAATCAGATATGGGAAATCAGAGGTGGGGAATCAGAGGTTGGGAATCAGAGGCAGGGAATCAGAGGCTTGGAATCAGATGCAGGGAATCAGATGCGGGGAATCAGAGGCGGGGAATCAGAGCTGGAGAATCAGAGGTGGGGAATCAGAGTTGGGGAATCAGCGGCGGGGACTTAGATATTGGGAAACAGAGGCGGGGAATCAGAGGCGGGGAAACAGAGGCGGGGAATCAGATATGGGGAATCAGAGGTGGGGAATCAGAGGCAGGGAATCAGATGTGCGCAATCAGAGATGGGGAATCAGAGTCAGGGAATCAGAATCAGAAGCAGGGAATCAGAGGCCGGGGATCAGAGGCCGGAATCAGATGCCGGGAATAAGAGGCCGGGAATCAGAGGTGGGGAATCAGAGTCCGGGAATCAGAGATGGGGATTCAGAGGCGGGGAATGAGATATGGGGAATCAGAGGCGGGGAATCAGAGGCGGGGAAACAGAGGCGGGGAATCAGATATGGGGAATCAGAGGTGGCGAATGAAAGGCGGTGAATCAGAGATGGGGAATCAGAGGCCGGGAATCAGAGGCAGGGAATCAAACACGGGGAATCAGAGGCGGGGAATCAGAGCTGGGGAATCAGAGGCGGGGAATCATAGCTGGCGAATCAGAGGCGGGGAATCAGAGGTGGGGAATCAGAGGCGGGGAATCAGATATTGTTAATCAGAGCTGGGGAATCAGAGGCGGGGAAACAGAGGCGGGGAATCAGATATGGGGAATCAGAGGTGGGGAATCAGAGGTTGTGAATCAGAGATGGAGAATCAGATGCGGGGAATCAGAGGCCGGTAATCAGACGCGGGGAATCAGAGGCGGGGATTCAGAGCTGGGGAATCAGAGGCGGGGAGTCAGAGTTGGGGAATCAGAGGCGGGGAATCAGATATGGGGAATCAGATGCAGGGAATCAGATGCGGGGAATCAGAGGCGGGGTATCAGAGGTGGGGAATCAGAGGCGGTGAGTCAGAGATAGGGAATCAGAGGCGGTGAATCAGAGGCAGGAAATCAGACACGGGGATTCAGAGGCTGGGAATCAGACGGGGGGAATCAAAGGTGGGGAATCAGAGCTGGGGAATCAGAGGCAGGGATTCAGAGTTGGGGATTCAGAGGCGGGGAATCAGATATGGGGAAACAGAGGCGGGGAATCAGAGGTGGGAAAACAGAGGCGGGGAATTAGATATGGGGAATCAGAGGTGGGGAATCAGAGGTGGTGAATCAGCGATGGGGAATCACAGGCGGGGAATCAGAGGCAGGGAATAGAACGCGGGGAATCAGAGGCAGGGAATCAGAGTTGGGGCATCAGAGGTTGGGAATAAGATATGGGGAAACAGGCGGGGAATCAGAGGTGGGGAAACAGAGGCGGGGAATCAGATATGGGGAATCAGAGGTGGGGAATCAGAGGTTGGGAATCAGAGGCAGGGAATCAGAGGCTTGGAATCAGATGCAGGGAATCAGATGCGGGGAATCAGATATGGGGAATCAGAGGTGGGGAATCAGAGGTTGGGAATCAGAGGCAGGGAATCAGAGGCTTGGAATCAGATGCAGGGAATCAGATGCGGGGAATCAGAGGCGGGGAATCAGAGCTGGGGAATCAGTGGTGGGGAATCAGAGTTGGGGAATCAGAGGCGGGGACTTAGATATTGGGAAACAGAGGCGGGGAATCAGAGGCTGGGAAACAGAGGCGGGAAATCAGATATGGGGAATCAGAGGTGGGGAATCAGAGGCAGGGAATCAGATGTGCGCAATCAGAGATGGGGAATCAGAGGCAGGGAATCAGAATCAGAAGCAGGGAATAAGAGGCCGGGAATCAGAGTCCGGAATCAGATGCTGGGAATAAGAGGCCGGGAATCAGAGGTGGGGAATCAGAGTCCGGGAATCAGAGATGGGGATTCAGAGTCGGGGAATGAGATATGGGGAATCAGAGGCGGGGAATCAGAGGCGGGGAAACAGAGGCGGGGAATCAGATATGGGGAATCAGAGGTGGCGAATCAAAGGCGGTGAATCAGAGCTGGGGAATCAGAGGCGGGGAATCAGAGTTGGGGAATCAGAGGCGGGGAATCAGAGTCGGGGAATCAGAGGCAGGGAATCAGATGTGCGGAATCAGAGATGGGGAATCAGAGGTGGGGAATCAGAGGCGGTGAGTCAGAGATAGGGAATCAGAGGCGGTGAATCAGAGGCAGGAAATCAGACACGGGGATTCAGAGGCTGGGAATCAGACGGGGGGAATCAAAGGTGGGGAATCAGAGCTGGGGAATCAGAGGCAGGGAATCAGAGTTGGGGATTCAGAGGAGGGGAATCAGATATGGGGAAACAGAGGCGGGGAATCAGAGGCGGGAAAACAGAGGCGGGGAATTAGATATGGGGAATCAGAGGTGGGGAATCAGAGGTGGTGAATCAGAGATGGGGAATCACAGGCGGGGAATCAGAGGCAGGGAATAGAACGCGGGGAATCAGAGGCAGGGAATCAGAGTTGGGGCATCAGAGGTTGGGAATTAGATATGGGGAAACAAAGGCGGGGAATCAGAGGTGGGGAAACAGAGGCGGGGAATCAGATATGGGGAATCAGAGGTGGGGAATCAGAGGCAGGGAATCAGATGTGCGGAATCAGAGATGGGGAATCAGAGGCAGGGAATCAGAATCAGAAGCGGGGAATCAGATATGGGGAATCAGAGGCCAGGAATCAGATGCTGGGAATAAGAGGCCGGGAATCAGAGGTGGGGAATCAGAGTCCGGAAATCAGAGATGGGGATTCAAAGGCGGGGAATGAGATATGGAGAATCAGAGGCGGGGAATTTGAGGCGTGGAAACAGTGGTGGAGAATCAGATATGGGGAATCAGAGGTGGCGAATCAAAGGCAGTGAATCAGAGATGTGGAATCAGAGGCGGGGAATCAGATATGGGGAATCAGAGGTGGGGAATCAGAGTTGGGGATTCAGAGGAGGGGAATCAGATATGGGGAAACAGAGGCGGGGAATCAGAGGCGGGAAAACAGAGGCGGGGAATTAGATATGGGGAATCAGAGGTGGGGAATCAGAGGTGGTGAATCAGAGATGGGGAATCACAGGCGGGGAATCAGAGGCAGGGAATAGAACGCGGGGAATCAGAGGCAGGGAATCAGAGTTGGGGCATCAGAGGTTGGGAATTAGATATGGGGAAACAGAGGCGGGGAATCAGAGGTGGGGAAACAGAGGCGGGGAATCAGATATGGGGAATCAGAGGTGGGGAATCAGAGGCAGGGAATCAGATGTGCGGAATCAGAGATGGGGAATCAGAGGCAGGGAATCAGAATCAGAAGCGGGGAATCAGATATGGGGAATCAGAGGCCAGGAATCAGATGCTGGGAATAAGAGGCCGGGAATCAGAGGTGGGGAATCAGAGTCCGGAAATCAGAGATGGGGATTCAAAGGCGGGGAATGAGATATGGAGAATCAGAGGCGGGGAATTTGAGGCGTGGAAACAGTGGTGGAGAATCAGATATGGGGAATCAGAGGTGGCGAATCAAAGGCAGTGAATCAGAGATGTGGAATCAGAGGCGGGGAATCAGAGGCAGGGAATCAAACACAGGGAATCAGAGGCGGGGAATCAGAGCTGGGGAATCAGAGGCGGGGAATCAGAGTTGGGGAATCAGAGGCGGGGAATCAGATATGGGGAAACAGGGGCCGGGAATCAGAGGCGGGGAAACAGAGGCGGGGAATCAGATATGGGGATTCAGAGGTGTGGAATCAGAGGTTGGGAAACAGAGGCGGGGAATCAGATATGGGGAATCAGAGGTGGGGAATCAGAGGTGGTGAATCAGAGATGGGGAATCACAGGCGGGGAATCAGAGGCAGGGAATAGAACGCGGGGAATCAGAGGCAGGGAATTAGAGTTGGGGCATCAGAGGTTGGGAATTAGATATGGGGAAACAGAGGCGGGGAATCAGAGGCGGGGAAACAGAGGCGGGGAATCAGATATGGGGAATCAGAGGTGGGGAATCAGAGGCAGGGAGTCAGATGTGCTGAATCAGAGATGGGGAATCAGAGGCAGGGAATCAGAATCAGAAGCGGGGAATCAGAGGCCGGGAATCAGAGGCCGGGAATCAGATGCTGGGAATAAGAGGCCGGGAATCAGAGGTGGGGAATCAGAGTCCGGGAATCAGAGATGGGGATTCAGAGGCGGAGAATGAGATATGGAGAATCAGAGGCGGAGAATCAGACGCGGGGAAACAGAGGTGGGGAATCAGATATGGGGAATCAGAGGTGGTGAATCAAAGGCGGTGAATCAGAGATGGGGAATCAGAGGCGGGCAATCAGAGGCAGGGAATCAAACACGGGGAATCAGAGGCGGGGAATCAGAGCTGGGGAATCAGAGGCGGGGAATCAGAGTTGAATCAGAGGCGGGGAATCAGATATGGGGAATCAGAGGCGGGGAATCAGAGTTGGGGAATCAGAGGCGGGGAATCAGATATGGGGAATCAGATGCAGGGAATCAGATGCGGGGAATCAGAGGCGGGGTATCAGAGGTGGGGAATCAGAGGCGGTGAGTCAGAGATAGGGAATCAGAGGCGGGGAATCAGAGGCAGGAAATCAGACACGGGGAATCAGAGGCGGGGAATCAGAGCTGGGGAATTAGATGCAGGGAATCAGAGTTGGGGATTCAGAGGCGGGGAATCAGATATGGGGAATCAGAGGTGGGGAATCAGAGCTGGGGAATCAGAGGTGGGGAATCAGAGTTGGGGAATCAGAGGCGGGGATATAGATATGGGGAAACAGAGGCTGGGAATCAGAGGCAGGGAAACAGAGGTGGGGAATCATATATGGGGAATCAGAGGTGGGGAATCAGAGGTTGGGTATCAGATGCAGGGAATCAGATGCGGGGAATCAGAGGCGGGGTATCAGAGCTGGGGAATCAGAGGTGGGGAATCAGAGTTGGGGAATCAGAGGCGGGGACTTTGATATGGGGAAACAGAGGCGGGGAATCAGAGAAGGGGAAACAGAGGCGGGGAATCAGATATGGGGAATCAGAGGTGGGGAATCAGAGGCAGGGAATCAGATGTGCGGAATCAGAGATGGGGAATCAGAGGCAGGGAATCAGAATCAGAAGCAGGGAATAAGACGCGGGGAATCAGAGGCGGGGAATCAGAGCTGGGGAATCAGAGGCAGTGAATCAGAGGCGGGGAATCAGAGGCAGGGAATCGGATGTGCCGAATCAGAGATGGGGAATCAGAGGTGGGGAATCAGAGGCGGTGAATCAGACATGGGTAATCAGAGGCGGGGAATCAGAGGCAGGAAATCAGACACGGGGAATCAGAGGCGGGGAATCAGAGCTGGGAAATTAGAGGCAGGGAATCAGAGTTGGGGATTCAGAGGCGGGGAATCAGATATGGGGAAAAAGAGGCGGGGAAACAGAGGCGGGCAAATAGAGGCAGGGATCAGATATGGGGAAACAGAGGAGGGGAATCAGAGGCGGGGAAACAGAGGCGGGGAATCAGATATGGGGAATCAGAGGTGGGGAATCAGAGGTTGGGAATCAGAGGCAGGGAATCAGAGGCTGGGAATCATATGCATGGAATCAGATGCGGGGAATCAGAGGCGGGGAATCAGAGCTGGGGAATCAGAGGTGGGGAATCAAAGTTGGGGAATCAGAGTCGGGGAATCAGAGATGGGGATTCAAAGGCGGGGAATGAGATATGGAGAATCAGAGGCGGGGAATTTGAGGCGTGGATACAGTGGTGGGGAATCAGATATGGGGAATCAGAGGTGGCGAATCAAAGGCAGTGAATCAGAGATGGGGAATCAGAGGTGGGGAATCAGAATCAGAAGCAGGGAATCAGAGGCAGGGAATCAGAGTTGGGGATTCAGAGGAGGGGAATCAGATATGGGGAAACAGAGGCGGGGAATCAGAGGCGGGAAAACAGAGGCGGGGAATTAGATATGGGGAATCAGAGGTGGGGAATCAGAGGTGGTGAATCAGAGATGGGGAATCACAGGCGGGGAATCAGAGGCAGGGAATAGAACGCGGGGAATCAGAGGCAGGGAATCAGAGTTGGGGCATCAGAGGTTGGGAATTAGATATGGGGAAACAGAGGCGGGGAATCAGAGGTGGGGAAACAGAGGCGGGGAATCAGATATGGGGAATCAGAGGTGGGGAATCAGAGGCAGGGAATCAGATGTGCGGAATCAGAGATGGGGAATCAGAGGCAGGGAATCAGAATCAGAAGCGGGGAATCAGATATGGGGAATCAGAGGCCAGGAATCAGATGCTGGGAATAAGCGGCCGGGAATCAGAGGTGGGGAATCAGAGTCCGGAAATCAGAGATGGGGATTCAAAGGCGGGGAATGAGATATGGAGAATCAGAGGCGGGGAATTTGAGGCGTGGAAACAGTGGTGGAGAATCAGATATGGGGAATCAGAGGTGGCGAATCAAAGGCAGTGAATCAGAGATGTGGAATCAGAGGCGGGGAATCAGATGCAGGGAATCAAACACAGGGAATCAGAGGCGGGGAATCAGAGCTGGGGAATCAGAGGCGGGGAATCAGAGTTGGGGAATCAGAGGCGGGGAATCAGATATGGGGAAACAGGGGCCGGGAATCAGAGGCGGGGAAACAGAGGCGGGGAATCAGATATGGGGAATCAGAGGTGTGGAATCAGAGGTTGGGAAACAGAGGCGGGGAATCAGATATGGGGAATCAGAGGTGGGGAATCAGAGGTGGTGAATCAGAGATGGGGAATCACAGGCGGGGAATCAGAGGCAGGGAATAGAACGCGGGGAATCAGAGGCAGGGAATGAGAGTTGGGGCATCAGAGGTTGGGAATTAGATATGGGGAAACAGAGGCGGGGAATCAGAGGCGGGGAAACAGAGGCGGGGAATCAGATATGGGGAATCAGAGGTGGGGAATCAGAGGCAGGGAGTCAGATGTGCTGAATCAGAGATGGGGAATCAGAGGCAGGGAATCAGAATCAGAAGCGGGGAATCAGAGGCCGGGAATCAGAGGCCGGGAATCAGATGCTCGGAATAAGAGGCCGGGAATCAGAGGTGGGGAATCAGAGTCCGGGAATCAGAGATGGGGATTCAGAGGCGGAGAATGAGATATGGAGAATCAGAGGCGGAGAATCAGACGCGGGGAAACAGAGGTGGGGAATCAGATATGGGGAATCAGAGGTGGTGAATCAAAGGCGGTGAATCAGAGATGGGGAATCAGAGGCGGGCAATCAGAGGCAGGGAATCAAACACGGGGAATCAGAGGCGGGGAATCAGAGCTGGGGAATCAGAGGCGGGGAATCAGAGTTGAATCAGAGGCGGGGAATCAGATATGGGGAATCAGAGACGGGGAATCAGAGTTGGGGTATCAGAGGCGGGGAATCAGATATGGGGAATCAGATGCAGGGAATCAGATGCGGGGAATCAGAGGCGGGGTATCAGAGGTGGGGAATCAGAGGCGGTGAGTCAGAGATAGGGAATCAGAGGCGGGGAATCAGAGGCAGGAAATCAGACACGGGGAATCAGAGGCGGGGAATCAGAGCTGGGGAATTAGATGCAGGGAATCAGAGTTGGGGATTCAGAGGCGGGGAATCAGATATGGGGAATCAGAGGTGGGGAATCAGAGCTGGGGAATCAGAGTTGGGGAATCAGAGGCGGGGATATAGATATGGGGAAACAGAGGCTGGGAATCAGAGGCAGGGAAACAGAGGTGGGGAATCATATATGGGGAATCAGAGGTGGGGAATCAGAGGTTGGGTATCAGATGCAGGGAATCAGATGCGGGGAATCAGAGGCGGGGTATCAGAGCTGGGGAATCAGAGGTGGGGAATCAGAGTTGGGGAATCAGAGGCGGGGACTTTGATATGGGGAAACAGAGGCGGGGAATCAGAGAAGGGGAAACAGAGGCGGGGAATCAGATATGGGGAATCAGAGGTGGGGAATCAGAGGCAGGGAATCAGATGTGCGGAATCAGAGATGGGGAATCAGAGGCAGGGAATCAGAATCACAAGCAGGGAATAAGACGCGGGGAATCAGAGGCGGGGAATCAGAGCTGGGGAATCAGAGGCAGTGAATCAGTGGCGGGGAATCAGAGGCAGGGAATCGGATGTGCCGAATCAGAGATGGGGAATCAGAGGTGGGGAATCAGAGGCGGTGAATCAGACATGGGTAATCAGAGGCGGGGAATCAGAGGCAGGAAATCAGACACGGGGAATCAGAGGCGGGGAATCAGAGCTGGGAAATTAGAGGCAGGGAATCAGAGTTGGGGATTCAGAGGCGGGGAATCAGATATGGGGAAAAAGAGGCGGGGAAACAGAGGCGGGCAAATAGAGGCAGGGATCAGATATGGGGAAACAGAGGAGGGGAATCAGAGGCGGGGAAACAGAGGCGGGGAATCAGATATGGGGAATCAGAGGTGGGGAATCAGAGGTTGGGAATCAGAGGCAGGGAATCAGAGGCTGGGAATCATATGCATGGAATCAGATGCGGGGAATCAGAGGCGGGGAATCAGAGCTGGGGAATCAGAGGTGGGGAATCAAAGTTGGGGAATCAGAGTCGGGGACTTAGATATGGGGAAACAGAGGCGGGGAATCAGAGGCGGGGAACAGAAGGCGGGGAATCAGATATGGGGAATCAGAGATGGGGAATCAGAGGCAGGGAATTAGATGTGCGGAATCAGAGATGGGGAATCAGAGGTGGGGAATCAGAATCAGAAGCAGGGAATCAGAGGCAGGGAATCAGAGTTGGGGATTCAGAGGCGGGGAATCAGATATGGGGAAACAGAGGCGGGGAATCAGAGGCGGGAAAACAGAGGCGGGGAATTAGATATGGGGAATCAGAGGTGGGGAATCAGAGGTGGTGAATCAGAGATGGGGAATCACAGGCGGGGAATCAGAGGCAGGGAATAGAACGCGGGGAATCAGAGGCAGGGAATCAGAGTTGGGGCATCAGAGGTTGGGAATAAGATATGGGGAAACAGAGGCGGGGAATCAGAGGCGGGGAAACAGAGGCGGGGAATCAGATATGGGGAATCAGAGGTGGGGAATCAGAGGTTGGGAATCAGAGGCAGGGAATCAGAGGCTTGGAATCAGATGCAGGGAATCAGATGCGGGGAATCAGATATGGGGAATCAGAGGTGGGGAATCAGAGGTTGGGAATCAGAGGCAGGGAATCAGAGGCTTGGAATCAGATGCAGGGAATCATACGCGGGGAATCAGAGGCGGGGAATCAGAGCTGGGGAATCAGAGGTGGGGAATCAGAGTTGGGGAATCAGAGGCGGGGACTTAGATATTGGGAAACAGAGGCGGGGAATCAGAGGCGGGGAAACAGAGGCGGGAAATCAGATATGGGGAATCAGAGGTGGGGAATCAGAGGCAGGGAATCAGATGTGCGCAATCAGAGATGGGGAATCAGAGGCAGGGAATCAGAATCAGAAGCAGGGAATCAGAGGCCGGGAATCAGAGGCCGGAATCAGATGCCGGGAATAAGAGGCCGGGAATCAGAGGTGGGGAATCAGAGTCCGGGAATCAGAGATGGGGATTCAGAGTCGGGGAATGAGATATGGGGAATCAGAGGCGGGGAATCAGAGGCGGGGAAACAGAGGCGGGGAATCAGATATGGGGAATCAGAGGTGGCGAATCAAAGGCGGTGAATCAGAGCTGGGGAATCAGAGGCGGGGAATCAGAGTTGGGGAATCAGAGGCTGGGAATCAGAGTCGGGGATTCAGAGGCAGGGAATCAGATGTGCAAAATCAGAGATGGGGAATCAGAGGTGGGGAATCAGAGGCGGTGAGTCAGAGATAGGGAATCAGAGGCGGAGAATCAGAGGCAGGAAATCAGACACGGGGATTCAGAGGCTGGGAATCAGACGGGGGGAATCAAAGGTGGGGAATCAGAGCTGGGGAATCAGAGGCAGGGAATCAGAGTTGGGGATTCAGAGGCGGGGAATCAGATATGGGGAAACAGAGGCGGGGAATCAGAGGCGGGAAAACAGAGGCGGGGAATTAGATATGGGGAATCAGAGGTGGGGAATCAGAGGTGGTGAATCAGAGATGGGGAATCACAGGCGGGGAATCAGAGGCAGGGAATAGAACGCGGGGAATCAGAGGCAGGGAATCAGAGTTGGGGCATCAGAGTTTGGGAATTAGATATGGGGAAACAGAGGCGGGGAATCAGAGGTGGGGAAACAGATGCGGGGAATCAGATATGGGGAATCAGAGGTGGGGAATCAGAGGCAGGGAATCAGATGTGCGGAATCAGAGATGGGGAATCAGAGGCAGGGAATCAGAATCAGAAGCGGGGAATCAGATATGGGGAATCAGAGGCCAGGAATCAGATGCTGGGAATAAGAGGCCAGGAATCAGAGGTGGGGAATCAGAGTCCGGGAATCAGAGATGGGGATTCAAAGGCGGGGAATGAGATATGGAGAATCAGAGGCGGGGAATTTGAGGCGTGGAAACAGTGGTGGGGAATCAGATATGGGGAATCAGAGGTGGCGAATCAAAGGCAGTGAATCAGAGATGGGGATTCAGAGGCGGGGAATCAGAGGCAGGGAATCAAACACAGGGAATCAGAGGCGGGGAATCAGAGCTGGGGAATCAGAGGCGGGGAATCAGAGTTGGGGAATCAGAGGCGGGGAATCAGATATGGGGAAACAGGGGCCGGGAATCAGAGGGGGGGAAACAGAGGCGGGGAATCAGATATGGGGAATCAGAGGTGTGGAATCAGAGGTTGGGAAACAGAGGCGGGGAATCAGATATGGGGAATCAGAGGTGGGGAATCAGAGGTGGTGAATCAGAGATGGGGAATCACAGGCGGGGAATCAGAGGCAGGGAATAGAACGCGGGGAATCAGAGGCAGGGAATTAGAGTTGGGGCATCAGAGGTTGGGAATTAGATATGGGGAAACAGAGGCGGGGAATCAGAGGCGGGGAAACAGAGGAGGGGAATCAGATATGGGGAATCAGAGGTGGCGAATAAAAGGCGGTGAAACAGAGATGGGGAATCAGGGCAGGGAATCAGAGGCAGGGAATCAAACACGGGGAATCAGAGCTGGGGAATCAGAGGCGGAGAATTAGAGTTGGGGAATCAGAGGAGGGGAGTCAGAGGCGGGGAAACAGGCGGGGAATCAGATATGGGGAATCAGAGGTGGGGAATCAGATGTTGGGAATCAGAGGCAGGGAATCAGATGTGCGGAATCGGAGATGGGGAATCAGAGGCAGGGAATCAGAGGCGGGGAATCAGAGGCGGGGAATCAGAGGCCGGGAATCAGATATGGGGAAACAGAGGCGGGGAATCAGAGGCGGGGAAACAGAGGCGGGGAATCAGATATGGGAAATCAGAGGTGGGGAATCAGAGTTTGGGAATCAGAGGCAGGGAATCAGAGGCTTGGAATCAGATGCGGGGAATCAGATGCGGGGAATCAGAGGCGGGGAATCAGAGCTGGAGAATCAGAGGTGGGGAATCAGAGTTGGGTAATCAGAGGCGGGGACTTAGATATTGGGAAACAGAGGCGGGGAATCAGAGGCGGGGAAACAGAGGCGGGGAATCAGATATGGGGAATCAGAGGTGGGGAATAAGAGGCAGGGAATCAGATGTGCGCAATCAGAGATGGGGAATCAGAGGCAGGGAATCAGAATCAGAAGCAGGGAATCAGAGGCCGGGGATCAGAGGCCGGAATCAGATGCCGGGAATAAGAGGCCGGGAATCAGAGGTGGGGAATCAGAGTCCGGGAATCAGAGATGGAGATTCAGAGGCGGGGAATGAGATATGTGGAATCAGAGGCGGGGAATCAGAGGCGGGGAAACAGAGGCGGGGAATCAGATATTGGGAATCAGAGGTGGCGAATCAAAGGCGGTGAATCAGAGATGGGGAATCAGAGGCCGGGAATCAGAGGCAGGGAATCAAACACGGGGAATCAGAGGCGGGGAATCAGAGCTGGGGAATCAGAGGCGGGGAATTATAGCTGGCGAATCAGAGGCGGGGAATCAGAGGTGGGGAACCAGAGGCGGGGTATCAGATATTGTTAATCAGAGCTGGGGAATCAGAGGCGGGGAAACAGAGGCGGGGAATCAGAGGCGGGGAATCAGAGTTGGGGAATCAGAGGCGGGGAATCAGAGTCGGGGAATCAGAGGCAGGGAATCAGATGTGCGGAATCAGAGATGGGGAATCAGAGGTGGGGAATCAGAGGCGGTGAGTCAGAGATAGGGAATCAGAGGCGGTGAATCAGAGGCAGGAAATCAGACACGGGGATTCAGAGGCTGGGAATCAGACGGGGGGAATCAAAGGTGGGGAATCAGAGCTGGGGAATCAGAGGCAGGGAATCAGAGTTGGGGATTCAGAGGCGGGGAATCAGATATGGGGAAACAGAGGCGGGGAATCGGAGGCGGGAAAACAGAGGCGGGGAATTAGATATGGGGAATCAGAGGTGGGGAATCAGAGGTGGTGAATCAGAGATGGGGAATCACAGGCGGGGAATCAGAGGCAGGGAATAGAACGCGGGGAATCAGAGGCAGGGAATCAGAGTTGGGGCATCAGAGGTTGGGAATTAGATATGGGGAAACAGAGGCGGGGAATCAGAGGTGGGGAAACAGAGGCGGGGAATCAGATATGGGGAATCAGAGGTGGGGAATCAGAGGCAGGGAATCAGATGTGCGGAATCAGAGATGGGGAATCAGAGGCAGGGAATCAGAATCAGAAGCGGGGAATCAGATATGGGGAATCAGAGGCCAGGAATCAGATGCTCGAGTAAGAGGCCGGGAATCAGAGGTGGGGAATCAGAGTCCGGGAATCAGAGATGGGGATTCAAAGGCGGGGAATGAGATATGGAGAATCAGACGCGGGGAATTTGAGGCGTGGAAACAGTGGTGGGGAATCAGATATGGGGAATCAGAGGTGGCGAATCAAAGGCAGTGAATCAGAGATGGGGAATCAGAGGCGGGGAATCAGAGGCAGGGAATCAAACACAGGGAATCAGAGGCGGGGAATCAGAGCTGGGGAATCAGAGGCGGGGAATCAGAGTTGGGGAATCAGAGGCGGGGAATCAGATATGGGGAAACAGGGGCCGGGAATCAGAGGCGGGGAAACAGAGGCGGGGAATCAGATATGGGGAATCATAGGTGTGGAATCAGAGGTTGGGAAACAGAGGCGGGGAATCAGATATGGGGAATCAGAGGTGGGGAATCAGAGGTGGTGAATCAGAGATGGGGAATCACAGGCGGGGAATCAGAGGCAGGGAATAGAACGCGGGGAATCAGAGGCAGGGAATTAGAGTTGGGGCATCAGAGGTTGGGAATTAGATATGGGGAAACAGAGGCGGGGAATCAGAGGCGGGGAAACAGAGGCGGGGAATCAGATATGGGGAATCAGAGGTGGGGAATCAGAGGCAGGGAATCAGATGTGCGGAATCAGAGATGGGGAATCAGAGGCAGGGAATCAGAATCAGAAGCGGGGAATCAGAGGCCGGGAATCAGAGGCCGGGAATCAGATGCTGGGAATAAGAGGCCGGGAATCAGAGGTGGGGAATCAGAGTCCGGGAATCAGAGATGGGGATTCAGAGGCGGAGAATGAGATATGGAGAATCAGAGGCGGGGAATCAGAGGCGGGGAAACAGAGGTGGGGAATCAGATATGGGGAATCAGAGGTGGCGAATCAAAGGCGGTGAATCAGAGATGGGGAATCAGAGGCGGGCAATCAGAGGCAGGGAATCACACACGGGGAATCAGAGGCGGGGAATCAGAGCTGGGGAATCAGAGGCGGGGAATCAGGTTGAATCAGAGGCGGGGAATCAGATATGGGGAAACAGGGGCGGGGAATCAGAGGCGGGGAAACAGAGGCGAGGAATCAGATATGGGGAATCAGAGGTGTGGAATCAGAGGTTGGGAATCAGAGGCAGGGAATCAGAGGCGGGGAAACAGAGGAGGGGAATCAGATATGGGGAATCAGAGGTGGCGAATCAAAGGCGGTGAAACAGAGATGGGTAATCAGGGCAGGGAATCAGAGGCAGGGAATCAAACACGGGGAATCAGAGCTGGGGAATCAGAGGCGGGGAATTAGAGTTGGGGAATCAGAGGAGGGGAGTCAGAGGCGGGGAAACAGGCGGGGAATCAGATATGGGGAATCAGAGGTGGGGAATCAGATGTTGGGAATCAGAGGCAGGGAATCAGAGGCGGGGAATGAGAGGCGGGGAATCAGAGGCAGGGAATCAGATGTGCGGAATCGGAGATGGGGAATCAGAGGCAGGGAATCAGAGGCGGGGAATCAGAGGCGGGGAATCAGAGGCCGGGAATCAGATATGGGGAAACAGAGGCGGGGAATCAGAGGCGGGGAAACAGAGGCGGGGAATCAGATATGGGAAATCAGAGGTGGGGAATCAGAGGTTGGGAATCAGAGGCAGGGAATCAGAGGCTTGGAATCAGAGGCAGGGAATCAGATGTGCGGAATCGGAGATGGGGAATCAGAGGCAGGGAATCAGAGGTGGGGAATCAGAGTTGGGGAATCAGAGGCGGGGACTTAGATATTGGGAAACAGATGCGGGGAATCAGAGGCGGGGAAACAGAGGCGGGGAATCAGATATGGGGAATCAGAGGTGGGGAATCAGAGGCAGGGAATCAGATGTGCGCAATCAGAGATGGGGTATCAGAGGCAGGGAATCAGAATCAGAAGCAGGGAATCAGAGGCCGGGGATCAGAGGCCGGAATCAGATGCCGGGAATAAGAGGCCGGGAATCAGAGGTGGGGAATCAGAGTCCGGGAATCAGAGATGGGGATTCAGAGGCGGGGAATGAGATATGTGGAATCAGAGGCGGGGAATCAGAGGCGGGGAAACAGAGGCGGGGAATCAGATATGGGGAATCAGAGGTGGCGAATCAAAGGCGGTGAATCAGACATGGGAGATCAGAGGCCGGGAATCAGAGGCAGGGAATCAAACATGGGGAATCAGAGGCGGGGAATCAGAGCTGGGGAATCAGAGGCGGGGAATCATAGCTGGCGAATCAGAGGCGGGGAATCAGAGGTGGGGAATCAGAGGCGGGGAATCAGATATTGTTAATCAGAGCTGGGGAATCAGACGCGGGGAAACAGAGGCGGGGAATCAGATATGGGGAATCAGAGGTGGGGAATCAGAGGTTGTGAATCAGAGATGGAGAATCAGAGGCGGGTAATCAGAGGCCGGTAATCAGACGCGGGGAATCAGAGGCGGGGATTCAGAGCTGGGGAATCAGAGGCGGGGAATCAGAGTTGGGGAATCAGAGGCGGGGAATCAGATATGGGGAATCAGAGGCGGGGAATCAGAGGCGGGGAAACAGAGGCGGGGAATCAGATATGGGGAATCAGAGGTGGGGAATCAGGGGCGGGGTATCAGTGGCAGGGAATCAGAGGCGGGAAATCAGAGGCCGGGAATCAGAGGCGGTGAATCAGAGGCGGGGAATCAGAGGCAGGGAATCGGATGTGCGGAATCAGAGATGGGGAATCAGAGGTGGGGAATCAGAGGCGGTGAATCAGACATGGGTAATCAGAGGCGGGGAATCAGAGGCAGGAAATCAGACATGGGGAATCAGAGGCGGGGAATCAGAGCTGGGGAATTAGATGCAGGGAATCAGAGTTGGGGATTCAGAGGCGGGGAATCAGATATGGGGAATCAGAGGTGGGGAATCAGAGGTGGGGAATCAGAGGTGGGGAATCAGAGTTGGGGAATCAGAGGCGGGGACTTAGATATGGGGAAACAGAGGCTGGGAATCAGAGGCGGGGAAACAGAGGCGGGGAATCAGATATGGGGAATCAGAGGTGGGGAATCAGAGGCAGGGAATCAGATGTGCGGTATCAGAGATGGGGAATCAGAGGCAGGGAATCAGAATCAGAAGCAGGGAATAAGACGCGGGGAATCTGAGGCGGGGAATCAGAGCTGGGGAATCAGAGGCTGTGAATCAGAGGCGGGGAATCAGAAGCAGGGAATCGGATGTGCGGAATCAGAGATGGGGAATCAGAGGTGGGGAATCAGAGGCGGTGAATCAGACATGGGTAATCAGAGGCGGGGAATCAGAGGCAGGAAATCAGACACGGGGAATCTGAGGCGGGGAATCAGAGGCGGGGAATCAGAGGCAGGGAATTGGATGTGCGGAATCAGAGATGGGGAATCAGAGGTGGGGAATCAGAGGCGGTGAATCAGACATGGGTAATCAGAGGCGGGGAATCAGAAGCAGGAAATCAGACACGGGGAATCAGAGGCGGGGAATCAGAGCTGGGGAATTAGATGCAGGGAATCAGAGTTGGGGATTCAGAGGCGGGGAATCAGATATGGGGAAACTGAGGTGGGGAATCAGAGGTTGGCAAATAGAGGCGGGGAATCAGATATGGGGAAACAGAGGCGGGGAATCAGAGGCGGGAAAACAGAGGCGGGGAATTAGATATGGGGAATCAGAGGTGGGGAATCAGAGGTGGTGAATCAGAGATGGGGAATCACAGGCGGGGAATCAGAGGCAGGGAATAGAACGCGGGGAATCAGAGGCAGGGAATCAGAGTTGGGGCATCAGAGGTTGGGAATTAGATATGGGGAAACAGAGGCGGGGAATCAGAGGTGGGGAAACAGAGGCGGGGAATCAGATATGGGGAATCAGAGGTGGGGAATCAGAGGCAGGGAATCAGATGTGCGGAATCAGAGATGGGGAATCAGAGGCAGGGAATCAGAATCAGAAGCGGGGAATCAGATATGGGGAATCAGAGGCCAGGAATCAGATGCTGGGAGTAAGAGGCCGGGAATCAGAGGTGGGGAATCAGAGTCCGGGAATCAGAGATGGGGATTCAAAGGCAGGGAATGAGATATGGAGAATCAGATGCGGGGAATTTGAGGCGTGGAAACAGTGGTGGGGAATCAGATATGGGGAATCAGAGGTGGCGAATCAAAGGCAGTGAATCAGAGATGGGGAATCAGAGGCGGGGAATCAGAGGCAGGGAATCAAACACAGGGAATCAGAGGCGGGGAATCAGAGCTGGGGAATCAGAGGCGGGGAATCAGAGTTGGGGAATCAGAGGCGGGGAATCAGATATGGAGAAACAGGGGCCGGGAATCAGAGGCGGGGAAACAGAGGCGGGGAATCAGATATGGGGAATCAGAGGTGTGGAATCAGAGGTTGGGAAACAGAGGCGGGGAATCAGATATGGGGAATCAGAGGTGGGGAATCAGAGGTGGTGAATCAGAGATGGGGAATCACAGGCGGGGAATCAGAGGCAGGGAATAGAACGCGGGGAATCAGAGGCAGGGAATTAGAGTTGGGGCATCAGAGGTTGGGAATTAGATATGGGGAAACAGAGGCGGGGAATCAGAGGCGGGGAAACAGAGGCGGGGAATCAGATATGGGGAATCAGAGGTGGGGAATCAGAGGCAGGGAATCAGATGTGCGGAATCAGAGATGGGGAATCAGAGGCAGGGAATCAGAATCAGAAGCGGGGAATGAGATGCCGGGAATCAGAGGCCGGGAATCAGATGCTGGGAATAAGAGGCCGGGAATCAGAGGTGGGGAATCAGAGTCCGGGAATCAGAGATGGGGATTCAGAGGCGGAGAATGAGATATGGAGAATCAGAGGCGGGGAATCAGAGGCGGGGAAACAGAGGTGGGGAATCAGATATGCGGAATCAGAGGTGGCGAATCAAAGGCGGTGAATCAGAGATGGGGAATCAGAGGCGGGCAATCAGAGGCAGGGAATCAAACACGGGGAATCAGAGGCGGGGAATCAGAGCTGGGGAATCAGAGGCGGGGAATCAGAGTTGAATCAGAGGCGGGGAATCAGATATGGGGAAACAGGGGCGGGGAATCAGAGGCGGGGAAACAGAGGCGAGGAATCAGATATGGGGAATCAGAGGTGTGGAATCAGAGGTTGGGAATCAGAGGCAGGGAATCAGAGGCGGGGAAACAGAGGAGGGGAATCAGATATGGGGAATCAGAGGTGGCGAATCAAAGGCGGTGAAACAGAGATGGGGAATCAGGGCAGGGAATCAGAGGCAGGGAATCAAACACGGGGAATCAGAGCTGGGGAATCAGAGGCGGGGAATTAGAGTTGGGGAATCAGAGGAGGGGAGTCAGAGGCGGGGAAACAGGCGGGGAATCAGATATGGGGAATCAGAGGTGGGGAATCAGATGTTGGGAATCAGAGGCAGGGAATCAGAGGCGGGGAATCAGAGGCAGGGAATCAGAAGTGCGGAATCGGAGATGGGGAATCAGAGGCAGGGAATCAGAGGCGGGGAATCAGAGGCGGGGAATCAGAGGCCGGGAATCAGATATGGGGAAACAGAGGCGGGGAATCAGAGGCGGGGAAATAGAGGCGGGGAATCAGATATGGGAAATCAGAGGTGGGGAATCAGAGGTTGGGAATCAGAGGCAGGGAATCAGAGGCTTGGAATCAGATGCAGGGAATCAGATGAGGGGAATCAGAGGCGGGGAATCAGAGCTGGAGAATCAGAGGTGGGGAATCAGAGTTGGGGAATCAGAGGCGGGGACTTAGATATTGGGAAACAGCGGCGGGGAATCAGAGGCGGGGAAACAGAGGCGGGGAATCAGATATGGGGAATCAGAGGTGGGGAATCAGAGGCAGGGAATCAGATGTGCGCAATCAGAGATGGGGTATCAGAGGCAGGGAATCAGAATCAGAAGCACGGAATCAGAGGCCGGGGATCAGAGGCCGGAATCAGATGCCGGGAATAAGAGGCCGGGAATCAGAGGTGGGGAATCAGAGTCCGGGAATCAGAGATGGGGATTCAGAGGCGGGGAATGAGATATGTGGAATCAGAGGCGGGGAATCAGAGGCGGGGAAACAGAGGCGGGGAATCAGATATGGGGAATCAGAGGTGGCGAATCAAAGGCGGTGAATCAGACATGGGGAATCAGAGGCCGGGAATCAGAGGCAGGGAATCAAACATGGGGAATCAGAGGTGGGGAATCAGAGCTGGGGAATCAGAGGCGGGGAATCATAGCTGGCGAATCAGAGGCGGGGAATCAGAGGTGGGGAATCAGAGGCGGGGAATCAGATATTGTTAATCAGAGCTGGGGAATCAGACGCGGGGAAACAGAGGCGGGGAATCAGATATGGGGAATCAGAGGTGGGGAATCAGAGGTTGTGAATCAGAGATGGAGAATCAGAGGCGGGTAATCAGAGGCCGGTAATCAGACGCGGGGAATCAGAGGCGGGGATTCAGAGCTGGGGAATCAGAGGCGGGGAATCAGAGTTGGGGAATCAGAGGCGGGGAATCAGATATGGGGAATCAGAGGCGGGGAATCAGAGGCGGGGAAACAGAGGCGGGGACTCAGATATGGGGAATCAGAGGTGGGGAATCAGGGGCGGGGTATCAGTGGCAGGGAATCAGAGGCGGGAAATCAGAGGCCGGGAATCAGAGGCGGTGAATCAGAGGCGGGGAATCAGAGGCAGGGAATCGGATGTGCGGAATCAGAGATGGGGAATCAGAGGTGGGGAATCAGAGGCGGTGAATCAGACATGGGTAATCAGAGGCGGGGAATCAGAGGCAGGAAATCAGACATGGGGAATCAGAGGCGGGGAATCAGAGCTGGGGAATTAGATGCAGGGAATCAGAGTTGGGGATTCAGAGGCGGGGAATCAGATATGGGGAATCAGAGGTGGGGAATCAGAGGTGGGGAATCAGAGGTGGGGAATCAGAGTTGGGGAATCAGAGGCGGGGACTTAGATATGGGGAAACAGAGGCTGGGAATCAGAGGCGGGGAAACAGAGGCGGGGAATCAGATATGGGGAATCAGAGGTGGGGAATCAGAGGCAGGGAATCAGAGATGGGGAATCAGAGGCGGGGAATCAGAGGCAGGGAATCAAACACAGGGAATCAGAGGCGGGGAATCAGAGCTGGGGAATCAGAGGCGGGGAATCAGAGTTGGGGAATCAGAGGCGGGGAATCAGATATGGAGAAACAGGGGCCGGGAATCAGAGGCGGGGAAACAGAGGCGGGGAATCAGATATGGGGAATCAGAGGTGTGGAATCAGAGGTTGGGAAACAGAGGCGGGGAATCAGATATGGGGAATCAGAGGTGGGGAATCAGAGGTGGTGAATCAGAGATGGGGAATCACAGGCGGGGAATCAGAGGCAGGGAATAGAACGCGGGGAATCAGAGGCAGGGAATTAGAGTTGGGGCATCAGAGGTTGGGAATTAGATATGGGGAAACAGAGGCGGGGAATCAGAGGCGGGGAAACAGAGGCGGGGAATCAGATATGGGGAATCAGAGGTGGGGAATCAGAGGCAGGGAATCAGATGTGCGGAATCAGAGATGGGGAATCAGAGGCAGGGAATCAGAATCAGAAGCGGGGAATGAGATGCCGGGAATCAGAGGCCGGGAATCAGATGCTGGGAATAAGAGGCCGGGAATCAGAGGTGGGGAATCAGAGTCCGGGAATCAGAGATGGGGATTCAGAGGCGGAGAATGAGATATGGAGAATCAGAGGCGGGGAATCAGAGGCGTGGAAACAGAGGTGGGGAATCAGATATGGGGAATCAGAGGTGGCGAATCAAAGGCGGTGAATCAGAGATGGGGAATCAGAGGCGGGCAATCAGAGGCAGGGAATCAAACACGGGGAATCAGAGGCGGGGAATCAGAGCTGGGGAATCAGAGGCGGGGAATCAGAGTTGAATCAGAGGCGGGGAATCAGATATGGGGAAACAGGGGCGGGGAATCAGAGGCGGGGAAACAGAGGCGAGGAATCAGATATGGGGAATCAGAGGTGTGGAATCAGAGGTTGGGAATCAGAGGCAGGGAATCAGAGGCGGGGAAACAGAGGAGGGGAATCAGATATGGGGAATCAGAGGTGGCGAATCAAAGGCGGTGAAACAGAGATGGGGAATCAGGGCAGGGAATCAGAGGCAGGGAATCAAACACGGGGAATCAGAGCTGGGGAATCAGAGGCGGGGAATTAGAGTTGGGGAATCAGAGGAGGGGAGTCAGAGGCGGGGAAACAGGCGGGGAATCAGATATGGGGAATCAGAGGTGGGGAATCAGATGTTGGGAATCAGAGGCAGGGAATCAGAGGCGGGGAATCAGAGGCAGGGAATCAGAAGTGCGGAATCGGAGATGGGGAATCAGAGGCAGGGAATCAGAGGCGGGGAATCAGAGGCGGGGAATCAGAGGCCGGGAATCAGATATGGGGAAACAGAGGCGGGGAATCAGTGGCGGGGAAACAGAGGCGGGGAATCAGATATGGGAAATCAGAGGTGGGGAATCAGAGGTTGGGAATCAGAGGCAGGGAATCAGAGGCTTGGAATCAGATGCAGGGAATCAGATGCGGGGAATCAGAGGCGGGGAGTCAGAGCTGGAGAATCAGAGGTGGGGAATCAGAGTTGGGGAATCAGAGGCGGGGACTTAGATATTGGGAAACAGCGGCGGGGAATCAGAGGCGGGGAAACAGAGGCGGGGAATCAGATATGGGGAATCAGAGGTGGGGAATCAGAGGCAGGGAATCAGATGTGCGCAATCAGAGATGGGGTATCAGAGGCAGGGAATCAGAATCAGAAGCACGGAATCAGAGGCCGGGGATCAGAGGCCGGAATCAGATGCCGGGAATAAGAGGCCGGGAATCAGAGGTGGGGAATCAGAGTCCGGGAATCAGAGATGGGGATTCAGAGGCGGGGAATGAGATATGTGGAATCAGAGGCGGGGAATCAGAGGCGGGGAAACAGAGGCGGGGAATCAGATATGGGGAATCAGAGGTGGCGAATCAAAGGCGGTGAATCAGACATTGGGAATCAGAGGCCGGGAATCAGAGGCAGGGAATCAAACATGGGGAATCAGAGGCGGGGAATCAGAGCTGGGGAATCAGAGGCGGGGAATCATAGCTGGCGAATCAGAGGCGGGGAATCAGAGGTGGGGAATCAGAGGCGGGGAATCAGATATTGTTAATCAGAGCTGGGGAATCAGACGCGGGGAAACAGAGGCGGGGAATCAGATATGGGGAATCAGAGGTGGGGAATCAGAGGTTGTGAATCAGAGATGGAGAATCAGAGGCGGGTAATCAGAGGCCGGTAATCAGACGCGGGGAATCAGAGGCGGGGATTCAGAGCTGGGGAATCAGAGGCGGGGAATCAGAGTTGGGGAATCAGAGGCGGGGAATCAGATATGGGGAATCAGAGGCGGGGAATCAGAGGCGGGGAAACAGAGGCGGGGACTCAGATATGGGGAATCAGAGGTGGGGAATCAGGGGCGGGGTATCAGTGGCAGGGAATCAGAGGCGGGAAATCAGAGGCCGGGAATCAGAGGCGGTGAATCAGAGGCGGGGAATCAGAGGCAGGGAATCGGATGTGCGGAATCAGAGATGGGGAATCAGAGGTGGGGAATCAGAGGCGGTGAATCAGACATGGGTAATCAGAGGCGGGGAATCAGATGCAGGGAATCAGAGTTGGGGATTCAGAGGCGGGGAATCAGATATGGGGAATCAGAGGTGGGGAATCAGAGGTGGGGAATCAGAGGTGGGGAATCAGAGTTGGGGAATCAGAGGCGGGGACTTAGATATGGGGAAACAGAGGCTGGGAATCAGAGGCGGGGAAACAGAGGCGGGGAATCAGATATGGGGAATCAGAGGTGGGGAATCAGAGGCAGGGAATCAGATGTGCGGTATCAGAGATGGGGAATCAGAGGCAGGGAATCAGAATCAGAAGCAGGGAATAAGACGCGGGGAATCTGAGGCGGGGAATCAGAGCTGGGGAATCAGAGGCTGTGAATCAGAGGCGGGGAATCAGAAGCAGGGAATCGGATGTGCGGAATCAGAGATGGGGAATCAGAGGTGGGGAATCAGAGGTTGTGAATCAGAGATGGAGAATCAGAGGCGGGTAATCAGAGGCCGGTAATCAGACGCGGGGAATCAGAGGCGGGGATTCAGAGCTGGGGAATCAGAGGCGGGGAATCAGAGTTGGGGAATCAGAGGCGGGGAATCAGATATGGGGAATCAGAGGCGGGGAATCAGAGGCGGGGAAACAGAGGCGGGGACTCAGATATGGGGAATCAGAGGTGGGGAATCAGGGGCGGGGTATCAGTGGCAGGGAATCAGAGGCGGGAAATCAGAGGCCGGGAATCAGAGGTGGTGAATCAGAGGCGGGGAATCAGAGGCAGGGAATCGGATGTGCGGAATCAGAGATGGGGAATCAGAGGTGGGGAATCAGAGGCGGTGAATCAGACATGGGTAATCAGAGGCGGGGAATCAGAGGCAGGAAATCAGACATGGGGAATCAGAGGCGGGGAATCAGAGCTGGGGAATTAGATGCAGGGAATCAGAGTTGGGGATTCAGAGGCGGGGAATCAGATATGGGGAATCAGAGGTGGGGAATCAGAGGTGGGGAATCAGAGGTGGGGAATCAGAGTTGGGGAATCAGAGGCGGGGACTTAGATATGGGGAAACAGAGGCTGGGAATCAGAGGCGGGGAAACAGAGGCGGGGAATCAGATATGGGGAATCAGAGGTGGGGAATCAGAGGCAGGGAATCAGAGATGGGGAATCAGAGGCGGGGAATCAGAGGCAGGGAATCAAACACAGGGAATCAGAGGCGGGGAATCAGAGCTGGGGAATCAGAGGCGGGGAATCAGAGTTGGGGAATCAGAGGCGGGGAATCAGATATGGAGAAACAGGGGCCGGGAATCAGAGGCGGGGAAACAGAGGCGGGGAATCAGATATGGGGAATCAGAGGTGTGTAATCAGAGGTTGGGAAACAGAGGCGGGGAATCAGATATGGGGAATCAGAGGTGGGGAATCAGAGGTGGTGAATCAGAGATGGGGAATCACAGGCGGGGAATCAGAGGCAGGGAATAGAACGCGGGGAATCAGAGGCAGGGAATTAGAGTTGAGGCATCAGAGGTTGGGAATTAGATATGGGGAAACAGAGGCGGGGAATCAGAGGCGGGGAAACAGAGGCGGGGAATCAGATGTGGGGAATCAGAGGTGGGGAATCAGAGGCAGGGAATCAGATGTGCGGAATCAGAGATGGGGAATCAGAGGCAGGGAATCAGAATCAGAAGCGGGGAATGAGATGCCGGGAATCAGAGGCCGGGAATCAGATGCTGGGAATAAGAGGCCGGGAATCAGAGGTGGGGAATCAGAGTCCGGGAATCAGAGATGGGGATTCAGAGGCGGAGAATGAGATATGGAGAATCAGAGGCGGGGAATCAGAGGCGGGGAAACAGAGGTGGGGAATCAGATATGGGGAATCAGAGGTGGCGAATCAAAGGCGGTGAATCAGAGATGGGGAATCAGAGGCGGGCAATCAGAGGCAGGGAATCAAACACGGGGAATCAGAGGCGGGGAATCAGAGCTGGGGAATCAGAGGCGGGGAATCAGAGTTGAATCAGAGGCGGGGAATCAGATATGGGGAAACAGGGGCGGGGAATCAGTGGCGGGGAAACAGTGGCGAGGAATCAGATATGGGGAATCAGAGGTGTGGAATCAGAGGTTGGGAATCAGAGGCAGGGAATCAGAGGCGGGGAAACAGAGGAGGGAAATCAGATATGGGGAATCAGAGGTGGCGAATCAAAGGCGGTGAAACAGAGATGGGGAATCAGGGCAGGGAATCAGAGGCAGGGAATCAAACACGGGGAATCAGAGCTGGGGAATCAGAGGCGGGGAATTAGAGTTGGGGAATCAGAGGAGGGGAGTCAGAGGCGGGGAAACAGGCGGGGAATCAGATATGGGGAATCAGAGGTGGGGAATCAGATGTTGGGAATCAGAGGCAGGGAATCAGAGGCGGGGAATCAGAGGCAGGGAATCAGAAGTGCGGAATCGGAGATGGGGAATCAGAGGCAGGGAATCAGAGGCGGGGAATCAGAGGCGGGGAATCAGAGGCCGGGAATCAGATATGGGGAAACAGAGGCGGGGAATCAGAGGCGGGGAAACAGAGGCGGGGAATCAGATATGGGAAATCAGAGGTGGGGAATCAGAGGTTGGGAATCAGAGGCAGGGAATCAGAGGCTTGGAATCAGATGCAGGGAATCAGATGCGGGGAATCAGAGGCGGGGAATCAGAGCTGGAGAATCAGAGGTGGGGAATCAGAGTTGGGGAATCAGAGGCGGGGACTTAGATATTGGGAAACAGCGGCGGGGAATCAGAGGCGGGGAAACAGAGGCGGGGAATCAGATATGGGGAATCAGAGGTGGGGAATCAGAGGCAGGGAATCAGATGTGCGCAATCAGAGATGGGGTATCAGAGGCAGGGAATCAGAATCAGAAGCACGGAATCAGAGGCCGGGGATCAGAGGCCGGAATCAGATGCCGGGAATAAGAGGCCGGGAATCAGAGGTGGGGAATCAGAGTCCGGGAATCAGAGATGGGGATTCAGAGGCGGGGAATGAGATATATGGAATCAGAGGCGGGGAATCAGAGGCGGGGAAACAGAGGCGGGGAATCAGATATGGGGAATCAGAGGTGGCGAATCAAAGGCGGTGAATCAGACATGGGGAATCAGAGGCCGGGAATCAGAGGCAGGGAATCAAACATGGGGAATCAGAGGCGGGGAATCAGAGCTGTGGAATCAGAGGCGGGGAATCATAGCTGGCGAATCAGAGGCGGGGAATCAGAGGTGGGGAATCAGAGGCGGGGAATCAGATATTGTTAATCAGAGCTGGGGAATCAGACGCGGGGAAACAGAGGCGGGGAATCAGATATGGGGAATCAGAGGTGGGGAATCAGAGGTTGTGAATCAGAGATGGAGAATCAGAGGCGGGTAATCAGAGGCCGGTAATAAGACGCGGGGAATCAGAGGCGGGGATTCAGAGCTGGGGAATCAGAGGCGGGGAATCAGAGTTGGGGAATCAGAGGCGGGGAATCAGATATGGGGAATCAGAGGCGGGGAATCAGAGGCGGGGAAACAGAGGCGGGGACTCAGATATGGGGAATCAGAGGTGGGGAATCAGGGGCGGGGTATCAGTGGCAGGGAATCAGAGGCGGGAAATCAGAGGCCGGGAATCAGAGGCAGTGAATCAGAGGCGGGGAATCAGAGGCAGGGAATCGGATGTGCGGAATCAGAGATGGGGAATCAGAGGTGGGGAATCAGAGGCGGTGAATCAGACATGGGTAATCAGAGGCGGGGAATCAGAGGCAGGAAATCAGACATGGGGAATCAGAGGCGGGGAATCAGAGCTGGGGAATTAGATGCAGGGAATCAGAGTTGGGGATTCAGAGGCGGGGAATCAGATATGGGGAATCAGAGGTGGGGAATCAGAGGTGGGGAATCAGAGGTGGGGAATCAGAGTTGGGGAATCAGAAGCGGGGACTTAGATATGGGGAAACAGAGGCTGGGAATCAGAGGCGGGGAAACAGAGGCGGGGAATCAGATATGGGGAATCAGAGGTGGGGAATCAGAGGCAGGGAATCAGATGTGCGGTATCAGAGATGGGGAATCAGAGGCAGGGAATCAGAATCAGAAGCAGGGAATAAGACGCGGGGAATCTGAGGCGGGGAATCAGAGCTGGGGAATCAGAGGCTGTGAATCAGAGGCGGGGAATCAGAAGCAGGGAATCGGATGTGCGGAATCAGAGATGGGGAATCAGAGGTGGGGAATCAGAGGCGGTGAATCAGACATGGGTAATCAGAGGCGGGGAATCAGAGGCAGGAAATCAGACACGGGGAATCTGAGGCGGGGAATCAGAGGCGGGGAATCAGAGGCAGGGAATGGGATGTGCGGAATCAGAGATGGGGAATCAGAGGTGGGGAATCAGAGGCGGTGAATCAGACATGGGTAATCAGAGTCGGGGAATCAGAGGCAGGAAATCAGACACGGGGAATCAGAGGCGGGGAATCAGAGCTGGGGAATTAGATGCAGGGAATCAGAGTTGGGGATTCAGAGGCGGGGAATCAGATATGGGGAAACTGAGGTGGGGAATCAGAGGTTGGCAAATAGAGGCGGGGAATCAGATATGGGGAAACAGAGGCGGGGAATCAGAGGTGGGGAAACAGAGGCGGGGAATCAGATATGGGGAATCAGAGTTGGGGAATCAGAGGTTGGGAATCACAGGCAGGGAATCAGAGGCTGGGAATCAGATGCAGGGAATCAGATGCAGGGAATCAGAGGCGGGGAATCAGATCTGGGGAATCAGAGGTGGGGAATCAGAGTTGGGGAATCAGAGGCGGGGACTTAGATATGGGGAAACAGAGGCGGGGAATCAGAGGCGGGGAAACAGAGGCGGGGAATCAGATATGGGGAATCAGAGGTGGGGAATCAGAGGCAGGGAATCAGATGTGCGGAATCAGAGATGGGGAATCAGAGGCAGGGAATCAGAATCAGAAGCAGGGAATAAGACGCGGGGAATCAGAGGCGGGGAATCAGAGCTGGGGAATCAGAGGCAGTGAATCAGAGGGGGGGAATCAGAGGCAGGGAATCGGATGTGCGGAATCAGAGATGGGGAATCAGAGGTGGGGAATCAGAGGCGGTGAATCAGACATGGGTAATCAGAGGCGGGGAATCAGAGGCAGGAAATCAGACACGGGGAATCAGAGGCGGGGAATCAGAGCTGGGAACTTAGAGGCAGGGAATCAGAGGCGGGAAAATAGAGGCGGGGATCAGATATGGGGAAAGAGAGGAGGGGAATCAGAGGCGGGGAAACAGAGGCGGGGAATCAGATATGGGGAATCAGAGGTGGGGAATCAGAGGTTGGGAATCAGAGGCAGGGAATCAGAGGCTGGGAATCAGATGCATGGAATCAGATGCGGGGAATCAGAGGCGGGGAATCAGAGCTGGGGAATCAGAGGTGGGGAATCAAAGTTGGGGAATCAGAGTCGGGGACTTAGATATGGGGAAACAGAGGCGGGGAATCAGAGGTGGGGAACAGAAGGCGGGGAATCAGATATGGGGAATCAGAGATGGGGAATCAGAGGCAGGGAATTAGATGTGCAGAATCAGAGATGGGGAATCAGAGGTGGGGAATCAGAATCAGAAGCAGGGAATCAGAGGCAGGGAATCAGAGTTGGGGATTCAGAGGCGGGGAATCAGATATGGGGAAACAGAGGCGGGGAATCAGAGGCGGGAAAACAGAGGCGGGGAATTAGATATGGGGAATCAGAGGTGGGGAATCAGAGGTGGTGAATCAGAGATGGGGAATCACAGGCGGGGAATCAGAGGCAGGGAATAGAACGCGGGGCATCAGAGGCAGGGAATCAGAGTTGGGGCATCAGAGGTTGGGAATTAGATATGGGGAAACAGAGGCGGCGAATCAGAGGCGGGGAAACTGAGGCGGGGAATCAGATATGGGGAATCAGAGGTGGGGAATCAGAGGTTGGGAATCAGAGGCAGGGAATCAGAGGCTTGGAATCAGATGCAGGGAATCAGATGCGGGGAATCAGATATGGGGAATCAGAGGCGGGGAATCAGAGGCGGGGAAACAGAGGCGGGGAATCAGATATGGGGAATCAGAGGTGGGGAATCAGGGGCGGGGTATCAGTGGCAGGGAATCAGAGGCGGGAAATCAGAGGCCGGGAATTAGAGGCGGTGAATCAGGGGCGGGGAATCAGAGGCAGGGAATCGGATGTGCGGAATCAGAGATGGGGAATCAGAGGTGGGGAATCAGAATCAGAAGCAGGGAATCAGAGGCCGGGAATTAGAGGACGGAATCAGATGCCGGGAATAAGAGGCCGGGAATCAGAGGTTGGGAATCAGAGTCCGGGAATCAGAGATGGGGAATCAGAGGCGGGGAATGAGATATGGGGAATCAGAGGCGGGGAATCAGAGGCGGGGAAACAGAGGCGAGGAATCAAATATGGGGATTCAGAGGTGGCGAATCAAAGGCGGTGAATCAGAGGCGGGGAATCAGAGCTGGGGAATCAGAGGCGGGGAATCAGAGTTGGGGAATCAGAGGCGGGGAATCAGAGCTGGGGAATAAGAGTCGGGGAATCAGAGGCAGGGAATCAGATGTGCGGAATCAGAGATGGGGAATCAGAGGTGGGGAATCAGAGCTGGAGAATCAGAGGTGGGGAATCAGAGTTGGGGAATCAGAGGCGGGGACTTAGATATTGGGAAACAGAGGCGGGGAATCAGAGCTGGGGAATCAGAGGCGGGGAATCAGAGTTGGGGAATCAGAGGCGGGGAATCAGATATGGGGAAACAGGGGCGGGGAATCAGAGGCGGGGAAACAGAGGCGAGGAATCAGATATGGGGAATCAGAGGTGTGGAATCAGAGGTTGGGAATCAGAGGCAGGGAATCAGAGGCGGGGAAACAGAGGCGGGGAATCAGATATGGGGAATCAGAGGTGGCGAATCAAAGGCGGTGAAACAGAGATGGGGAATCAGGGCAGGGAATCAGAGGCAGGGAATCAAACACGGGGAATCAGAGCTGGGGAATCAGAGGCGGGGAATTAGAGTTGGGGAATCCGAGGAGGGGAATCAGAGGCGGGGAAAGAGGCGGGGAATCAGATATGGGGAATCAGAGGTGGGGAATCAGATGTTGGGAATCAGAGGCAGGGAATCAGAGGCGGGTAATCAGAGGCGGGGAATCAGAGGCAGGGAATCAGATATGCGGAATCGGAGATGGGGAATCAGAGGCAGGGAATCAGAGACGGGGAATCAGAGGCGGGGAATCAGAGGCCGGGAATCAGATATGGGGAAACAGAGGCGGGGAATCAGAGGAGGGGAAACAGAGGCGGGGAATCAGATATGGGAAATCAGAGGTGGGGAATCAGAGGTTTGGAATCAGAGGCAGGGAATCAGAGGCTTGGAATCAAATGCAGGGAATCAGATGCGGGGAATCAGAGGCGGGGAATCAGAGCTGGAGAATCAGAGGTGGGGAATCAGAGGTGGGGAATCAGAGGCGGGGACTTAGATATTGGGAAACAGAGGCGGGGAATCAGAGGCGGGGAAACAGAGGCGGGGAATCAGATATGGTGAATCAGAGGTGGGGAATCAGAGGCATGGAATCAGGTGTGCGCAATCAGAGATGGGGAATCAGAGGCAGGGAATCAGAATCAGAAGCAGGGAATCAGAGGCCGGGGATCAGAGGCCGGAATCAGATGCCGGGAATAAGAGGCCAAGAATCAGAGGTGGGGAATCAGAGTCCGGGAATCAGAGATGGGGATTCAGAGGCGGGGAATGAGATATGGGGAATCAGAGGCGGGGAATCAGAAGCGGGGAAACAGAGGCGGGGAATCAGATATGGGGAATCAGAGGTGGCGAATCAAAGGCGTTGAATCAGAGATGGGGAATCAGAGGCCGGGAATCAGAGGCAGGGAATCAAACACGGGGAATCAGAGGCGGGGAATCAGAGCTGGGGAATCAGTGGCGGGGAATCATAGCTGGCGAATCAGAGGCGGGGAATCAGAGGTGGGGAATCAGAGGCGGGGAATCAGATATTGTTAATCAGAGGTGTGGAATCAGAGGCGGGGAAACAGAGGCGGGGAATCAGATATGGGGAATCAGAGGTGGGGAATCAGGGGCGGGGTATCAGTGGCAGGGAATCAGAGCCGGGAAATCAGAGGCCGGGAATCAGAGGCAGTGAATCAGAGGCGGGGAATCAGAGGCAGGGAATCGGATGTGCGGAATCAGAGATGGGGAATCAGAGGTGGGGAATCAGAGGCGGTGAATCAGACATGGGTAATCAGAGGCGGGGAATCAGAGGCAGGAAATCAGACACGGGGAATCAGAGGCGGGGAATCAGAGCTGGGGAATTAGATGCAGGGAATCAGAGTTGGGGATTCAGAGGCGGGGAATCAGATATGGGGAAACAGTGGCGGGGAATCAGAGGCGGGGATACAGAGGTGGGGAATCAGATATGGGGAATCAGAGGTGGGGAATCAGAGCTGGGGAATCAGAGGTGGGGAATCAGAGTTGGGGAATCAGAGGCGGGGACTTAGATATGGGGAAACAGAGTCGGGGAATCAGAGGCGGGGAAACAGAGGCGGGGAATCAGATATGGGGAATCAGAGGTGGGGAATCAGAGGCAGGGAATCAGATGTGCGGAATCAGAGATGGGGAATCAGAGGCAGGGAATCAGAATCAGAAGCAGGGAATAAGACGCGGGGAATCTGAGGCGGGGAATCAGAGCTGGGGAATCAGAGGCTGTGAATCAGAGGCGGGGAATCAGAAGCAGGGAATCGGATGTGCGGAATCAGAGATGTGGTATCAGAGGTTGGGAATCAGAGGCGGTGAATCAGACATGGGTAATCAGAGGCGGGGAATCAGAGGCAGGAAATCAGACACGGGGAATCTTAGGCGGGGAATCAGAGGCGGGGAATCAGAGGCAGGGAATGGGATGTGCGGAATCAGAGATGGGGAATCAGAGGTGGGGAATCAGAGGCGGTGAATCAGACATGGGTAATCAGAGGTGGGGAATCAGAGGCAGGAAATCAGACACGGGGAATCAGAGGCGGGGAATCAGAGCTGGGGAATTAGATGCAGGGAATCAGAGTTGGGGATTCTGAGGCGGGGAATCAGATATGGGGAAACTGAGGTGGGGAATCAGAGGTGGGCAAATAGAGGCGGGGAATCAGATATGGGGAAACAGAGGCGGGGAATCTGAGGCGGGGAAACAGAGGCGGGGAATCAGATATGGGGAATCAGAGGTGGGGAATCAGAGGTTGGGAATCACAGGCAGGGAATCAGAGGCTGGGAATCAGATGCAGGGAATCAGATGCGGGGAATCAGAGGCGGGGAATCAGAGCTGGGGAATCAGAGGTGGGGAATCAGAGTTGGGGAATCAGAGGCGGGGACTTAGATATGGGGAAACAGAGGCGGGGAATCAGAGGCGGGGAAACAGAGGCGGGGAATCAGATATGGGGAATCAGAGGTGGGGAATCAGAGGCAGGGAATCAGATGTGCGGAATCAGAGATGCGGAATCAAAGGCAGGGAATCAGAATCAGAAGCAGGGAATAAGACGCGGGGAATCAGAGGCGGGGAATCAGAGCTGGGGAATCAGAGGCAGTGAATCAGAGGCGGGGAATCAGAGGCAGGGAATCGGATGTGCAGAATCAGAGATGGGGAATCAGAGGTGGGGAATCAGAGGCGGTGAATCAGACATGGGTAATCAGAGGTGGGGAATCAGAGGCAGGAAATCAGACACGGGGAATCAGAGGCTGGGAATCAGAGCTGGGAAATTAGAGGCAGGGAATCAGAGTTGGGGATTCAGAGGCGGGGAATCAGATATGGGGAAACAGAGGCGGGGAATCAGAGGCGGGCAAATAGAGGCGGGGATCAGATATGGGGAAACAGAAGAGGGGAATCAGAGGCGGGGAAACAGAGGCGGGAATCAGATATGGGGAATCAGAGGTGGGGAATCAGAGGTTGGGAATCAGAGGCAGGGAATCAGAGGCTGGGAATCAGATGCATGGAATCAGATGCGGGGAATCAGAGGCGGGGAATCAGAGCTGGGGAATCAGAGGTGGGGAATCAAATTTGGGGAATCAGAGTCGGGGACTTAGATATGGGGAAACAGAGGCGGGGAATCAGAGGTGGGGAACAGAAGGCGGGGAATCAGATATGGGGAATCAGAGATGGGGAATCAGAGGCAGGGAATTAGATGTGCGGAATCAGAGATGGGGAATCAGAGGTGGGGAATCAGAATCAGAAGCAGGGAATCAGAGGCAGGGAATCAGAGTTGGGGATTCAGAGGCGGGGAATCAGATATGGGGAAACAGAGGCGGGGAATCAGAGGCGGGAAAACTGAGGCGGGGAATTAGATATGGGGAATCAGTGGTGGGGAATCAGAGGTGGTGAATCAGAGATGGGGAATCACAGGCGGGGAATCAGAGGCAGGGAATAGAACGCGGGGAATCAGAGGCAGGGAATCAGAGTTGGGGCATCAGAGGTTGGGAATTAGATATGGGGAAACAGAGGCGGGGAATCAGAGGCGGGGAAACAGACGCGGGGAATCAGATATGGGGAATCAGAGGTGGGGAACAGAAGGCGGGGAATCAGATATGGGGAATCAGAGATGGGGAATCAGAGGCAGGGAATTAGATGTGCGGAATCAGAGATGGGGAATCAGAGGTGGGGAATCAGAATCAGAAGCAGGGAATCAGAGGCAGGGAATCAGAGTTGGGGATTCAGAGGCGGGGAATCAGATATGGGGAAACAGAGGCGGGGAATCAGAGGCGGGAAAACTGAGGCGGGGAATTAGATATGGGGAATCAGTGGTGGGGAATCAGAGGTGGTGAATCAGAGATGGGGAATCACAGGCGGGGAATCAGAGGCAGGGAATAGAACGCGGGGAATCAGAGGCAGGGAATCAGAGTTGGGGCATCAGAGGTTGGGAATTAGATATGGGGAAACAGAGGCGGGGAATCAGAGGCGGGGAAACAGACGCGGGGAATCAGATATGGGGAATCAGAGGTGGGGAATCAGAGGTTGGGAATCAGAGGCAGGGAATCAGAGGCTTGGAATCAGATGCAGGGAATCAGATGCGGGGAATCAGAGGCGGGGAATCAGAGCTGGGGAATCAGAGGCGGGGAATCAGAGTTGGGGAATCAGAGGCGGGGAATCAGATATGGGGAATCAGAGGCGGGGAATCAGAGGCGGGGAAACAGAGGCGGGGAATCAGATATGGGGAATCAGAGGTGGGGAATCAGGGGCGGGGTATCAGTGGCAGGGAATCAGAGGCGGGAAATCAGAGGCCGGGAATCAGAGGCGGTGAATCAGGGGCGGGGAATCAGAGGCAGGGAATCGGATGTGCGGAATCAGAGATGCGGAATCAGAGGTGGGGAATCAGAATCAGAAGCAGGGAATCAGAGGGCGGGAATTAGAGGCCGGAATCAGATGCCGGGAATAAGAGGCCGGGAATCAGAGGTTGGGAATCAGAGTCCGGGAATCAGAGATGGGGAATCAGAAGCGGGGAATGAGATATGGGGAATCAGAGGCGGGGAATCAGAGGCGGGGAAACAGAGGCGAGGAATCAGATATGGGGATTCAGAGGTGGCGAATCAAAGGCGGTGAATCAGAGGCAGGGAATCGGAGCTGGGGAATCAGAGGCGGGGAATCAGAGTTGGGGAATCAGAGGCGGGGAATCAGAGCTGGGGAATCAGAGTCGGGGAATCAGAGGCAGGGAATAAGATGTGCGGAATCAGAGATGGGGAATCAGAGGCGGGGAATCAGAGCTGGAGAATCAGAGGTGGGGAATCAGAGTTGGGGAATCAGTGGCTGGGACTTAGATATTGGGAAACAGAGGCGGGGAATCAGAGGCGGGGAAATAGAGGCGGGGAATCAGATATGGGGAATCAGAGGTGGGGAATCAGAGGCAGGGAATCAGATGTGCGCAATCAGAGATGGGGAATCAGAGGCAGGGAATCAGAATCAGAAGCAGGGAATCAGAGGCCGGGGATCAGAGGCCGGAATCAGATGCCGGGAATAAGAGGCCGGGAATCAGAGGTGGGGAATCAGAGTCCGGGAATCAGAGATGGGGATTCAGAGGCGGGGAATGAGATATGGTGAATCAGAGGCGGGGAATCAGAGGCGGGTAAACAGAGGCGGGGAATCAGATATGGGGAATCAGAGGTGGCGAATCAAAGGCGGTGAATCAGAGATGGGGAATCAGAGGCCGGGAATCAGAGGCAGGGAATCAAACACGGGGAATCAGAGGCGGGGAATCAGAGCTGGGGAATCAGAGGCGGGGAATCATAGCTGGCGAATCAGAGGCGGGGAATCAGAGGTGGGGAATCAGAGGCGGGGAATCAGATATTGTTAATCAGAGGTGGGGAATCAGAGGCGGGGAAACAGAGGCGGGGAATCAGATATGGGGAATCAGAGGTGGGGAATCAGAGGTTGTGAATCAGAGATGGAGAATCAGAGGCGGGGAATAAGAGTTGGGGAATCAGAGCTGGGGAATCAGTGGCGGGGAATCATAGCTGGCGAATCAGAGGCGGGGAATCAGAGGTGGGGAATCAGAGGCGGGGAATCAGATATTGTTAATCAGAGGTGTGGAATCAGAGGCGGGGAAACAGAGGCGGGGAATCAGATATGGGGAATCAGAGGTGGGGAATCAGGGGCGGGGTATCAGTGGCAGGGAATCAGAGCCGGGAAATCAGAGGCCGGGAATCAGAGGCGGTGAATCAGAGGCGGGGAATCAGAGGCAGGGAATCGGATGTGCGGAATCAGAGATGGGGAATCAGAGGTGGGGAATCAGAGGCGGTGAATCAGACATGGGTAATCAGAGGCGGGGAATCAGAGGCAGGAAATCAGACACGGGGAATCAGAGGCGGGGAATCAGAGCTGGGGAATTAGATGCAGGGAATCAGAGTTGGGGATTCAGAGGCGGGGAATCAGATATGGGGAAACAGTGGCGGGGAATCAGAGGCGGGGATACAGAGGTGGGGAATCAGATATGGGGAATCAGAGGTGGGGAATCAGAGCTGGGGAATCAGAGGTGGGGAATCAGAGTTGGGGAATCAGAGGCGGGGACTTAGATATGGGGAAACAGAGTCGGGGAATCAGAGGCGGGGAAACAGAGGCGGGGAATCAGATATGGGGAATCAGAGGTGGGGAATCAGAGGCAGGGAATCAGATGTGCGGAATCAGAGATGGGGAATCAGAGGCAGGGAATCAGAATCAGAAGCAGGGAATAAGACGCGGGGAATCTGAGGCGGGGAATCAGAGCTGGGGAATCAGAGGCTGTGAATCAGAGGCGGGGAATCAGAAGCAGGGAATCGGATGTGCGGAATCAGAGATGTGGTATCAGAGGTTGGGAATCAGAGGCGGTGAATCAGACATGGGTAATCAGAGGCGGGGAATCAGAGGCAGGAAATCAGACACGGGGAATCTTAGGCGGGGAATCAGAGGCGGGGAATCAGAGGCAGGGAATGGGATGTGCGGAATCAGAGATGGGGAATCAGAGGTGGGGAATCAGAGGCGGTGAATCAGACATGGGTAATCAGAGGTGGGGAATCAGAGGCAGGAAATCAGACACGGGGAATCAGAGGCGGGGAATCAGAGCTGGGGAATTAGATGCAGGGAATCAGAGTTGGGGATTCTGAGGCGGGGAATCAGATATGGGGAAACTGAGGTGGGGAATCAGAGGTGGGCAAATAGAGGCGGGGAATCAGATATGGGGAAACAGAGGCGGGGAATCTGAGGCGGGGAAACAGAGGCGGGGAATCAGATATGGGGAATCAGAGGTGGGGAATCAGAGGTTGGGAATCACAGGCAGGGAATCAGAGGCTGGGAATCAGATGCAGGGAATCAGATGCGGGGAATCAGAGGCGGGGAATCAGAGCTGGGGAATCAGAGGTGGGGAATCAGAGTTGGGGAATCAGAGGCGGGGACTTAGATATGGGGAAACAGAGGCGGGGAATCAGAGGCGGGGAAACAGAGGCGGGGAATCAGATATGGGGAATCAGAGGTGGGGAATCAGAGGCAGGGAATCAGATGTGCGGAATCAGAGATGCGGAATCAAAGGCAGGGAATCAGAATCAGAAGCAGGGAATAAGACGCGGGGAATCAGAGGCGGGGAATCAGAGCTGGGGAATCAGAGGCAGTGAATCAGAGGCGGGGAATCAGAGGCAGGGAATCGGATGTGCAGAATCAGAGATGGGGAATCAGAGGTGGGGAATCAGAGGCGGTGAATCAGACATGGGTAATCAGAGGTGGGGAATCAGAGGCAGGAAATCAGACACGGGGAATCAGAGGCTGGGAATCAGAGCTGGGAAATTAGAGGCAGGGAATCAGAGTTGGGGATTCAGAGGCGGGGAATCAGATATGGGGAAACAGAGGCGGGGAATCAGAGGCGGGCAAATAGAGGCGGGGATCAGATATGGGGAAACAGAAGAGGGGAATCAGAGGCGGGGAAACAGAGGCGGGAATCAGATATGGGGAATCAGAGGTGGGGAATCAGAGGTTGGGAATCAGAGGCAGGGAATCAGAGGCTGGGAATCAGATGCATGGAATCAGATGCGGGGAATCAGAGGCGGGGAATCAGAGCTGGGGAATCAGAGGTGGGGAATCAAATTTGGGGAATCAGAGTCGGGGACTTAGATATGGGGAAACAGAGGCGGGGAATCAGAGGTGGGGAACAGAAGGCGGGGAATCAGATATGGGGAATCAGAGATGGGGAATCAGAGGCAGGGAATTAGATGTGCGGAATCAGAGATGGGGAATCAGAGGTGGGGAATCAGAATCAGAAGCAGGGAATCAGAGGCAGGGAATCAGAGTTGGGGATTCAGAGGCGGGGAATCAGATATGGGGAAACAGAGGCGGGGAATCAGAGGCGGGAAAACTGAGGCGGGGAATTAGATATGGGGAATCAGTGGTGGGGAATCAGAGGTGGTGAATCAGAGATGGGGAATCACAGGCGGGGAATCAGAGGCAGGGAATAGAACGCGGGGAATCAGAGGCAGGGAATCAGAGTTGGGGCATCAGAGGTTGGGAATTAGATATGGGGAAACAGAGGCGGGGAATCAGAGGCGGGGAAACAGACGCGGGGAATCAGATATGGGGAATCAGAGGTGGGGAACAGAAGGCGGGGAATCAGATATGGGGAATCAGAGATGGGGAATCAGAGGCAGGGAATTAGATGTGCGGAATCAGAGATGGGGAATCAGAGGTGGGGAATCAGAATCAGAAGCAGGGAATCAGAGGCAGGGAATCAGAGTTGGGGATTCAGAGGCGGGGAATCAGATATGGGGAAACAGAGGCGGGGAATCAGAGGCGGGAAAACTGAGGCGGGGAATTAGATATGGGGAATCAGTGGTGGGGAATCAGAGGTGGTGAATCAGAGATGGGGAATCACAGGCGGGGAATCAGAGGCAGGGAATAGAACGCGGGGAATCAGAGGCAGGGAATCAGAGTTGGGGCATCAGAGGTTGGGAATTAGATATGGGGAAACAGAGGCGGGGAATCAGAGGCGGGGAAACAGACGCGGGGAATCAGATATGGGGAATCAGAGGTGGGGAATCAGAGGTTGGGAATCAGAGGCAGGGAATCAGAGGCTTGGAATCAGATGCAGGGAATCAGATGCGGGGAATCAGAGGCGGGGAATCAGAGCTGGGGAATCAGAGGCGGGGAATCAGAGTTGGGGAATCAGAGGCGGGGAATCAGATATGGGGAATCAGAGGCGGGGAATCAGAGGCGGGGAAACAGAGGCGGGGAATCAGATATGGGGAATCAGAGGTGGGGAATCAGGGGCGGGGTATCAGTGGCAGGGAATCAGAGGCGGGAAATCAGAGGCCGGGAATCAGAGGCGGTGAATCAGGGGCGGGGAATCAGAGGCAGGGAATCGGATGTGCGGAATCAGAGATGCGGAATCAGAGGTGGGGAATCAGAATCAGAAGCAGGGAATCAGAGGGCGGGAATTAGAGGCCGGAATCAGATGCCGGGAATAAGAGGCCGGGAATCAGAGGTTGGGAATCAGAGTCCGGGAATCAGAGATGGGGAATCAGAAGCGGGGAATGAGATATGGGGAATCAGAGGCGGGGAATCAGAGGCGGGGAAACAGAGGCGAGGAATCAGATATGGGGATTCAGAGGTGGCGAATCAAAGGCGGTGAATCAGAGGCAGGGAATCGGAGCTGGGGAATCAGAGGCGGGGAATCAGAGTTGGGGAATCAGAGGCGGGGAATCAGAGCTGGGGAATCAGAGTCGGGGAATCAGAGGCAGGGAATAAGATGTGCGGAATCAGAGATGGGGAATCAGAGGCGGGGAATCAGAGCTGGAGAATCAGAGGTGGGGAATCAGAGTTGGGGAATCAGTGGCTGGGACTTAGATATTGGGAAACAGAGGCGGGGAATCAGAGGCGGGGAAATAGAGGCGGGGAATCAGATATGGGGAATCAGAGGTGGGGAATCAGAGGCAGGGAATCAGATGTGCGCAATCAGAGATGGGGAATCAGAGGCAGGGAATCAGAATCAGAAGCAGGGAATCAGAGGCCGGGGATCAGAGGCCGGAATCAGATGCCGGGAATAAGAGGCCGGGAATCAGAGGTGGGGAATCAGAGTCCGGGAATCAGAGATGGGGATTCAGAGGCGGGGAATGAGATATGGTGAATCAGAGGCGGGGAATCAGAGGCGGGTAAACAGAGGCGGGGAATCAGATATGGGGAATCAGAGGTGGCGAATCAAAGGCGGTGAATCAGAGATGGGGAATCAGAGGCCGGGAATCAGAGGCAGGGAATCAAACACGGGGAATCAGAGGCGGGGAATCAGAGCTGGGGAATCAGAGGCGGGGAATCATAGCTGGCGAATCAGAGGCGGGGAATCAGAGGTGGGGAATCAGAGGCGGGGAATCAGATATTGTTAATCAGAGGTGGGGAATCAGAGGCGGGGAAACAGAGGCGGGGAATCAGATATGGGGAATCAGAGGTGGGGAATCAGAGGTTGTGAATCAGAGATGGAGAATCAGAGGCGGGGAATAAGAGTTGGGGAATCAGAGTTGGGGAATCAGAGGCGGGGATTCAGATATGGGGAATCAGAGGCGGGGAATCAGAGGCGGGGAAACAGAGGCGGGGAATCAGATATGGGGAATCAGAGGTGGGGAATCAGGGGCGGGGTATCAGTGGCAGGGAATCAGAGGCGGGAAATCAGAGGCCGGGAATCAGAGGCGGTGAATCAGAGGCGGGGAATCAGAGGCAGGGAATCGGATGTGCGGAATCAGAGATGGGGAATCAGAGGTGGGGAATCAGAGGCGGTGAATCAGACATGGGTAATCAGAGGCGGGGAATCAGGGGCAGGAAATCAGACACGGGGAATCAGAGGCGGGGAATCAGAGCTGGGGAATTATATGCAGGGAATCAGAGTTGGGGATTCAGAGGCGGGGAATCAGATATGGGGAAACAGTGGCGGGGAATCAGAGGCGGGGAAACAGAGGCGGGGAATCAGATATGGGGAATCAGAGGTGGGGAATCAGAGCTGGGGAATCAGAGGTGGGGAATCAGAGTTGGGGAATCAGAGGCGGGGATTTAGATATGGGGAAACAGAGGCGGGGAATCAGAGGCGGGGAAACAGAGGCGGGGAATCAGATATGGGGAATCAGAGGTGGGGAATCAGAGGCAGGGAATCAGATGTGCGGAATCAGAGATGGGGAATCAGAGGCAGGGTATCAGAATCAGAAGCAGGGAATAAGACGCGGGGAATCTGAGGCGGGGAATCAGAGCTGGGGAATCAGAGGCTGTGAATCAGAGGCGGGGAATCAGAAGCAGGGAATCGGATGTGCAGAATCAGAGATGGGGAATCAGAGGTGGGGAATCAGAGGCGGTGAATCAGACACTGGGAATCTGAGGCGGGGAATCAGAGGCGGGGAATCAGAGGCAGGGAATGGGATGTGCGGAATCAGAGATGGGGAATCAGAGGTGGGGAATCAGAGGCGGTGAATCAGATATGGGTAATCAGAGGCGTGGAATCAGAGGCAGGAAATCAGACACGGGGAATCAGAGGCGGGGAATCAGAGCTGGGGAATTAGATGCAGGGAATCAGAGTTGGGGATTCAGAGGCGGGGAATCAGATATGGGGAAACTGAGGTGGGGAATCAGAGGTGGGCAAATAGAGGCGGGGAATCAGATATGGGTAAACAGAGGCGGGGAATAAGAGGCGGGGAAACAGAGGCGGGGTATCAGATATGGGGAATCAGAGGTGGGGAATCAGAGGTTGGGAATCACAGGCAGGGAATCAGAGGCTGGGAATCAGATGCAGGGAATCAGATGCGGGGAATCAGAGGCGGGGAATCAGAGCTGGGGAATCAGAGGTGGGGAATCAGAGCTGGAGAATCAGAGGTGGGGAATCAGAGTTGGGGAATCAGAGGCGGGGACTTAGATATTGGGAAACAGAGGCGGGGAATCAGAGGCGGGGAAACAGAGGCGGGGAATCAGATATGGGGAATCAGAGGTGGGGAATCAGAGGCAGGGAATCAGATGTGCGCAATCAGAGATGGGGAATCAGAGGCAGGGAATCAGAATCAGAAGCAGGGAATCAGAGGCCGGGAATCAGAGGCCGGAATCAGATGCCGGGAATAAGAGGCCGGGAACCAGAGGTGGGGAATCAGAGTCCAGGAATCAGAGATGGGGATTCAGAGGCGGGGAATGAGATATGGGGAATCAGAGGCGGGGAATCAGAGGCGGGGAAACAGAGACAGGGAATCAGATATGGGGAATCAGAGGTGGCGAATCAAAGGCTGTGAATCAGAGAAGGGGAATCAGAGGCGGGCAATCAGAGGAAGGGAATCAAACACGGGGAATCAGAGGCGGGGAATCAGAGCTGGGGAATCGGAGGCGGGGAATCAGGGTTGGGGAATCAGAGGCGGGGAATCAGATATGGGGAAACAGGGGCGGGGAATCAGAGGTGGGGAAACACAGGCGGGGAATCAGATATGGGGAATCAGAGGTGTGGAATCAGAGGTTGGGAATCAGAGGCAGGGAATCAGAGGCGGGGAAACAGAGGCGGGGAATCAGATAAGGGGAATCAGAGGTGGCGAATCAAAGGCGGTGAAACAGAGATGGGGAATCAGGGCAGGGAATCAGAGGCAGGGAATCAAACACGGGGAATCAGAGCTGGGGAATCAGAGGCGGGGAATTAGAGTTGGGGAATCAGAGGAGGGGAATCAGAGGCGGGGAAACAGAGGCGGGGAATCAGATATGGGGAATCAGAGGTGGGGAATCAGATGTTGGGAATCCGAGGCAGGGAATCAGAGGCGGGGAATCAGAGGCGGGGAATCAGAGGCAGGGAATCAGATGTGCGGAATCAGAGATGGGGAATCAGAGGCAGGGAATCAGAGGCGGGGAATCAGAGGCGGGGAATCAGAGGCCGGGAATCAGATATGGGGAATCAGAGGCGGGGAATCAGAGGCGGGGAAACAGAGGCGGGGAATCAGATATGGGGAATCAGAGGTGGGGAATCAGAGGCAGGAAATCAGACACGGGGAATCAGAGGCGGGGAATCAGAGCTGGGGAATTAGATGCAGGGAATCAGAGTTGGGGATTCTGAGGCGGGGAATCAGATATGGGGAAACTGAGGTGGGGAATCAGAGGTGGGCAAATAGAGGCGGGGAATCAGATATGGGGAAACAGAGGCGGGGAATCTGAGGCGGGGAAACAGAGGCGGGGAATCAGATATGGGGAATCAGAGGTGGGGAATCAGAGGTTGGGAATCACAGGCAGGGAATCAGAGGCTGGGAATCAGATGCAGGGAATCAGATGCGGGGAATCAGAGGCGGGGAATCAGAGCTGGGGAATCAGAGGTGGGGAATCAGAGTTGGGGAATCAGAGGCGGGGACTTAGATATGGGGAAACAGAGGCGGGGAATCAGAGGCGGGGAAACAGAGGCGGGGAATCAGATATGGGGAATCAGAGGTGGGGAATCAGAGGCAGGGAATCAGATGTGCGGAATCAGAGATGGGGAATCAGAGGCAGGGAATCAGAATCAGAAGCAGGGAATAAGACGCGGGGAATCAGAGGCGGGGAATCAGAGCTGGGGAATCAGAGGCAGTGAATCAGAGGCGGGGAATCAGAGGCAGGGAATCGGATGTGCAGAATCAGAGATGGGGAATCAGAGGTGGGGAATCAGAGGCGGTGAATCAGACATGGGTAATCAGAGGCGGGGAATCAGAGGCAGGAAATCAGACACGGGGAATCAGAGGCTGGGAATCAGAGCTGGGAAATTAGAGGCAGGGAATCAGAGTTGGGGATTCAGAGGCGGGGAATCAGATATGGGGAAACAGAGGCGGGGAATCAGAGGCGGGCAAATAGAGGCGGGGATCAGATATGGGGAAACAGAAGAGGGGAATCAGAGGCGGGGAAACAGAGGCGGGAATCAGATATGGGGAATCAGAGGTGGGGAATCAGAGGTTGGGAATCAGAGGCAGGGAATCAGAGGCTGGGAATCAGATGCATGGAATCAGATGCGGGGAATCAGAGGCGGGGAATCAGAGCTGGGGAATCAGAGGTGGGGAATCAAATTTGGGGAATCAGAGTCGGGGACTTAGATATGGGGAAACAGAGGCGGGGAATCAGAGGTGGGGAACAGAAGGCGGGGAATCAGATATGGGGAATCAGAGATGGGGAATCAGAGGCAGGGAATTAGATGTGCGGAATCAGAGATGGGGAATCAGAGGTGGGGAATCAGAATCAGAAGCAGGGAATCAGAGGCAGGGAATCAGAGTTGGGGATTCAGAGGCGGGGAATCAGATATGGGGAAACAGAGGCGGGGAATCAGAGGCGGGAAAACTGAGGCGGGGAATTAGATATGGGGAATCAGTGGTGGGGAATCAGAGGTGGTGAATCAGAGATGGGGAATCACAGGCGGGGAATCAGAGGCAGGGAATAGAACGCGGGGAATCAGAGGCAGGGAATCAGAGTTGGGGCATCAGAGGTTGGGAATTAGATATGGGGAAACAGAGGCGGGGAATCAGAGGCGGGGAAACAGACGCGGGGAATCAGATATGGGGAATCAGAGTTGGGGAATCAGAGGTTGGGAATCAGAGGCAGGGAATCAGAGGCTTGGAATCAGATGCAGGGAATCAGATGCGGGGAATCAGAGGCGGGGAATCAGAGCTGGGGAATCAGAGGCGGGGAATCAGAGTTGGGGAATCAGAGGCGGGGAATCAGATATGGGGAATCAGAGGCGGGGAATCAGAGGCGGGGAAACAGAGGCGGGGAATCAGATATGGGGAATCAGAGGTGGGGAATGAGGGGCGGGGTATCAGTGGCAGGGAATCAGAGGCGGGAAATCAGAGGCCGGGAATCAGAGGCGGTGAATCAGTGGCGGGGAATCAGAGGCAGGGAATCGGATGTGCGGAATCAGAGATGTGGAATCAGAGGTGGGGAATCAGAATCAGAAGCAGGGAATCAGAGGGCGGGAATTAGAGGCCGGAATCAGATGCCGGGAATAAGAGGCCGGGAATCAGAGGTTGGGAATCAGAGTCCGGGAATCAGAGATGGGGAATCAGAAGCGGGGAATGAGATATGGGGAATCAGAGGCGAGGAATCAGAGGCGGGGAAACAGAGGCGAGGAACCAGATATGGGGATTCAGAGGTGGCGAATCAAAGGCGGTGAATCAGAGGCAGGGAATCGGAGCTGGGGAATCAGAGGCGGGGAATCAGAGTTGGGGAATCAGATGCGGGGAATCAGAGCTGGGGAATCAGAGTCGGGGAATCAGAGGCAGGGAATCAGATGTGCGGAATCAGAGTTGGGGAATCAGAGTTGGGGAATCAGTGGCTGGGACTTAGATATTGGGAAACAGAGGCGGGGAATCAGAGGCGGGGAAATAGAGGCGGGGAATCAGATATGGGGAATCAGAGGTGGGGAATCAGAGGCAGGGAATCAGATGTGCGCAATCAGAGATGGGGAATCAGAGGCAGGGAATCAGAATCAGAAGCAGGGAATCAGAGGCCGGGGATCAGAGGCCGGAATCAGATGCCGGGAATAAGAGGCCGGGAATCAGAGGTGGGGAATCAGAGTCCGGGAATCAGAGATGGGGATTCAGAGGCGGGGAATGAGATATGGTGAATCAGAGGCGGGGAATCAGAGGCGGGTAAACAGAGGCGGGGAATCAGATATGGGGAATCAGAGGTGGCGAATCAAAGGCGGTGAATCAGAGATGGGGAATCAGAGGCCGGGAATCAGAGGCAGGGAATCAAACACGGGGAATCAGAGGCGGGGAATCAGAGCTGGGGAATCAGAGGCGGGGAATCATAGCTGGCGAATCAGAGGCGGGGAATCAGAGGTGGGGAATCAGAGGCGGGGAATCAGATATTGTTAATCAGAGGTGGGGAATCAGAGGCGGGGAAACAGAGGCGGGGAATCAGATATGGGGAATCAGAGGTGGGGAATCAGAGGTTGTGAATCAGAGATGGAGAATCAGAGGCGGGGAATCAGAGGCCGGTAATCAGACGCGGGGAATCAGAGGCGGGGATTCAGAGCTGGGGAATCAGAGGCGGGGAATCAGAGTTGGGGAATCAGAGGCGGGGAATCAGATATGGGGAATCAGAGGCGGGGAATCAGATTTGGGGAATCAGAGATGGGGAATCAGAGATGGAGAATCAGAGATGGGGAATCAGAGGCGGGGAATCAGACGCTGGGAATCAGAGGTGGTGAATCAGAGGCGGGGAATCAGAGGCGGGGAATCAGAGGCAGGGAATCAGACGCGGGGAATCAGAGGTGGGGAATCATAGCTGGCGAATCAGAGGCGGGGAATCAGAGGTGGGGAATCAGAGGCGGGGAATCAGAGTTGGGGAATCAGAGGCGGGGAATCAGATATGGGGAATCAGAGGCGGGGAATCAGAGGCGGGGAAACAGAGGCGGGGAATCAGATATGGGGAATCAGAGGTGGGGAATCAGGGGCGGGGTATCAGTGGCAGGGAATCAGAGGCGGGAAATCAGAGGCCGGGAATCAGAGGCGGTGAATCAGGGGCGGGGAATCAGAGCTGGAGAATCAGAGGTGGGGAATCAGAGTTGGGGAATCAGAGGCGGGTACTTAGATATTGGGAAACAGAGGCGGGGAATCAGAGGCGGGGAAACAGAGGCGGGAAATCAGATATGGGGAATCAGAGGTGGGGAATCAGAGGCAGGGAATCAGATGTGCGCAATCAGAGATGGGGAATCAGAGGCAGGGAATCAGAATCAGAAGCAGGGAATCAGAGGCCAGGAATCAGAGGCCGGAATCAGATGCCGGGAATAAGAGTCCGGGAATCAGAGGTGGGGAATCAGAGTCCGGGAATCAGAGATGGGGATTCAGAGGCGGGGAATGAGATATGGGGAATCAGAGGCGGGGAATCAGAGGCGGGGAAACAGAGGCGGGGAATCAGATATGGGGAATCAGAGGTGGCGAATGAAAGGCGGTGAATCAGAGATGGGGAATCAGAGGCCGGGAATCAGAGGCAGGGAATCAAACACGGGGAATAAGAGGCGGGGAATCAGAGCTGGGGAATCAGAGGCGGGGAATCAGAGTTGGGGAATCAGAGGCAGGGAATCAGAGGCAGGGAATCAATATGGGAATTCAGAGGTGGGGAATCAGATGTTGGGAATCAGAGGCAGGGAATCAGAGGCGAGGATTCAGAGCTGGGGAATCAGAGGCGGGGAATCAGATTTGGGGAATCAGAGATGGGGAATCAGAGATGGGGAATCAGAGATGGGGAATCAGAGGCGGGGAATCAGACGCTGGGAATCAGAGGTGGTGAATCAGAGGCGGGGAATCAGAGGCGGGGAATCAGAGGCAGGGAATCAGACGCGGGGAATCAGAGGTGGGGAATCATAGCTGGCGAATCAGAGGCGGGGAATCAGAGGTGGGGAATCAGAGGCGGGGAATCAGAGTTGGGGAATCAGAGGCGGGGAATCAGATATGGGGAATCAGAGGCGGGGAATCAGAGGCGGGGAAACAGAGGCGGGGAATCAGATATGGGGAATCAGAGGTGGGGAATCAGGGGCGGGGTATCAGTGGCAGGGAATCAGAGGCGGGAAATCAGAGGCCGGGAATCAGAGGCGGTGAATCAGGGGCGGGGAATCAGAGGCAGGGAATCGGATGTGCGGAATCAGAGATGGGGAATCAGAGGTGGGGAATCAGAATCAGAAGCAGGGAATCAGAGGCCGGGAATTAGAGGCCGGAATCAGATGCCGGGAATAACAGGCCGGGAATCAGAGGTTGGGAATCAGAGTCCGGGAATCAGAGATGGGGAATCAGAAGCGGGGAATGAGATATGGGGAATCAGAGGCGGGGAATCAGAGGCGGGGAAACAGAGGCGAGGAATCAGATATGGGGATTCAGAGGTGGCGAATCAAAGGCGGTGAATCAGAGGCAGGGAATCGGAGCTGGGGAATCAGAGGCGGGGAATCAGAGTTGGGGAATCAGAGGCGGGGAATCAGAGCTGGGGAATCAGAGTCGGGGAATCAGAGGCAGGGAATCAGATGTGCGGAATCAGAGATGGGGAATCAGAGGCGGGGAATCAGAGCTGGAGAATCAGAGGTGGGGAATCAGAGTTGGGGAATCAGTGGCTGGGACTTAGATATTGGGAAACAGAGGCGGGGAATCAGAGGCGGGTAAATAGAGGCGGGGAATCAGATATGGGGAATCAGAGGTGGGGAATCAGAGGCAGGGAATCAGATGTGCGCAATCAGAGATGGGGAATCAGAGGCAGGGAATCAGAATCAGAAGCAGGGAATCAGAGGCCGGGGATCAGAGGCCGGAATCAGATGCCGGGAATAAGAGGCCGGGAATCAGAGGTGGGGAATCAGAGTCAGGGAATCAGACATGGGTAATCAGAGGTGGGGAATCAGAGGCAGGAAATCAGACACGGGGAATCAGAGGCGGGGAATCAGAGCTGGGGAATTAGATGCAGGGAATCAGAGTTGGGGATTCTGAGGCGGGGAATCAGATATGGGGAAACTGAGGTGGGGAATCAGAGGTGGGCAAATAGAGGCGGGGAATCAGATATGGGGAAACAGAGGCGGGGAATCTGAGGCGGGGAAACAGAGGCGGGGAATCAGATATGGGGAATCAGAGGTGGGGAATCAGAGGTTGGGAATCACAGGCAGGGAATCAGAGGCTGGGAATCAGATGCAGGGAATCAGATGCGGGGAATCAGAGGCGGGGAATCAGAGCTGGGGAATCAGAGGTGGGGAATCAGAGTTGGGGAATCAGAGGCGGGGACTTAGATATGGGGAAACAGAGGCGGGGAATCAGAGGCGGGGAAACAGAGGCGGGGAATCAGATATGGGGAATCAGAGGTGGGGAATCAGAGGCAGGGAATCAGATGTGCGGAATCAGAGATGGGGAATCAGAGGCAGGGAATCAGAATCAGAAGCAGGGAATAAGACGCGGGGAATCAGAGGCGGGGAATCAGAGCTGGGGAATCAGAGGCAGTGAATCAGAGGCGGGGAATCAGAGGCAGGGAATCGGATGTGCAGAATCAGAGATGGGGAATCAGAGGTGGGGAATCAGAGGTGGTGAATCAGACATGGGTAATCAGAGGCGGGGAATCAGAGGCAGGAAATCAGACACGGGGAATCAGAGGCTGGGAATCAGAGCTGGGAAATTAGAGGCAGGGAATCAGTGTTGGGGATTCAGAGGCGGGGAATCAGATATGGGGAAACAGAGGCGGGGAATCAGAGGCGGGCAAATAGAGGCGGGGATCAGATATGGGGAAACAGAAGAGGGGAATCAGAGGCGGGGAAACAGAGGCGGGAATCAGATATGGGGAATCAGAGGTGGGGAATCAGAGGTTGGGAATCAGAGGCAGGGAATCAGAGGCTGGGAATCAGATGCATGGAATCAGATGCGGGGAATCAGAGGCGGGGAATCAGAGCTGGGGAATCAGAGGTGGGGAATCAAATTTGGGGAATCAGAGTCGGGGACTTAGATATGGGGAAACAGAGGCGGGGAATCAGAGGTGGGGAACAGAAGGCGGGGAATCAGATATGGGGAATCAGAGATTGGGAATCAGAGGCAGGGAATTAGATGTGCGGAATCAGAGATGGGGAATCAGAGGTGGGGAATCAGAATCAGAAGCAGGGAATCAGAGGCAGGGAATCAGAGTTGGGGATTCAGAGGCGGGGAATCAGATATGGGGAAACAGAGGCGGGGAATCAGAGGCGGGAAAACTGAGGCGGGGAATTAGATATGGGGAATCAGTGGTGGGGAATCAGAGGTGGTGAATCAGAGATGGGGAATCACAGGCGGGGAATCAGAGGCAGGGAATAGAACGCGGGGAATCAGAGGCAGGGAATCAGAGTTGGGGCATCAGAGGTTGGGAATTAGATATGGGGAAACAGAGGCGGGGAATCAGAGGCGGGGAAACAGACGCGGGGAATCAGATATGGGGAATCAGAGTTGGGGAATCAGAGGTTGGGAATCAGAGGCAGGGAATCAGAGGCTTGGAATCAGATGCAGGGAATCAGATGCGGGGAATCAGAGGCGGGGAATCAGAGCTGGGGAATCAGAGGCGGGGAATCAGAGTTGGGGAATCAGAGGCGGGGAATCAGATATGGGGAATCAGAGGCGGGGAATCAGAGGCGGGGAAACAGAGGCGGGGAATCAGATATGGGGAATCAGAGGTGGGGAATGAGGGGCGGGGTATCAGTGGCAGGGAATCAGAGGCGGGAAATCAGAGGCCGGGAATCAGAGGCGGTGAATCAGGGGCGGGGAATCAGAGGCAGGGAATCGGATGTGCGGAATCAGAGATGCGGAATCAGAGGTGGGGAATCAGAATCAGAAGCAGGGAATCAGAGGGCGGGAATTAGAGGCCGGAATCAGATGCCGGGAATAAGAGGCCGGGAATCAGAGGTTGGGAATCAGAGTCCGGGAATCAGAGATGGGGAATCAGAAGCGGGGAATGAGATATGGGGAATCAGAGGCGGGGAATCAGAGGCGGGGAAACAGAGGCGAGGAACCAGATATGGGGATTCAGAGGTGGCGAATCAAAGGCGGTGAATCAGAGGCAGGGAATCGGAGCTGGGGAATCAGAGGCGGGGAATCAGAGTTGGGGAATCAGATGCGGGGAATCAGAGCTGGGGAATCAGAGTCGGGGAATCAGAGGCAGGGAATCAGATGTGCGGAATCAGAGATGGGGAATCAGAGGCGGGGAATCAGAGCTGGAGAATCAGAGGTGGGGAATCAGAGTTGGGGAATCAGTGGCTGGGACTTAGATATTGGGAAACAGAGGCGGGGAATCAGAGGCGGGGAAATAGAGGCGGGGAATCAGATATGGGGAATCAGAGGTGGGGAATCAGAGGCAGGGAATCAGATGTGCGCAATCAGAGATGGGGAATCAGAGGCAGGGAATCAGAATCAGAAGCAGGGAATCAGAGGCCGGGGATCAGAGGCCGGAATCAGATGCCGGGAATAAGAGGCCGGGAATCAGAGGTGGGGAATCAGAGTCCGGGAATCAGAGATGGGGATTCAGAGGCGGGGAATGAGATATGGTGAATCAGAGGCGGGGAATCAGAGGCGGGTAAACAGAGGCGGGGAATCAGATATGGGGAATCAGAGGTGGCGAATCAAAGGCGGTGAATCAGAGATGGGGAATCAGAGGCCGGGAATCAGAGGCAGGGAATCAAACACGGGGAATCAGAGGCGGGGAATCAGAGCTGGGGAATCAGAGGCGGGGAATCATAGCTGGCGAATCAGAGGCGGGGAATCAGAGGTGGGGAATCAGAGGCGGGGAATCAGATATTGTTAATCAGAGGTGGGGAATCAGAGGCGGGGAAACAGAGGCGGGGAATCAGATATGGGGAATCAGAGGTGGGGAATCAGAGGTTGTGAATCAGAGATGGAGAATCAGAGGCGGGGAATCAGAGGCCGGTAATCAGACGCGGGGAATCAGAGGCGGGGATTCAGAGCTGGGGAATCAGAGGCGGGGAATCAGAGTTGGGGAATCAGAGGCGGGGAATCAGATATGGGGAATCAGAGGCGGGGAATCAGATTTGGGGAATCAGAGATGGGGAATCAGAGATGGAGAAACAGAGATGGGGAATCAGAGGCGGGGAATCAGACGCTGGGAATCAGAGGTGGTGAATCAGAGGCGGGGAATCAGAGGCGGGGAATCAGAGGCAGGGAATCAGACGCGGGGAATCAGAGGTGGGGAATCATAGCTGGCGAATCAGAGGCGGGGAATCAGAGGTGGGGAATCAGAGGCGGGGAATCAGAGTTGGGGAATCAGAGGCGGGGAATCAGATATGGGGAATCAGAGGCGGGGAATCAGAGGCGGGGAAACAGAGGCGGGGAATCAGATATGGGGAATCAGAGGTGGGGAATCAGGGGCGGGGTATCAGTGGCAGGGAATCAGAGGCGGGAAATCAGAGGCCGGGAATCAGAGGCGGTGAATCAGGGGCGGGGAATCAGAGGCAGGGAATCGGATGTGCGGAATCAGAGATGGGGAATCAGAGGTGGGGAATCAGAATCAGAAGCAGGGAATCAGAGGCCGGGAATTAGAGGCTGGAATCAGATGCCGGGAATAAGAGGCCGGGAATCAGAGGTTGGGAATCAGAGTCCGGGAATCAGAGATGGGGAATCAGAAGCGGGGAATGAGATATGGGGAATCAGAGGCGGGGAATCAGAGGCTGTGAAACAGAGGCGAGGAATCAGATATGGGGATTCAGAGGTGGCGAATCAAAGGCGGTGAATCAGAGGCAGGGAATCGGAGCTGGGGAATCAGAGGCGGGGAATCAGAGTTGGGGAATCAGAGGCGGGGAATCAGAGCTGGGGAATCAGAGTCGGGGAATCAGAGGCAGGGAATCAGATGTGCGGAATCAGAGATGGGGAATCAGAGTTGGGGAATCAGTGGCTGGGACTTAGATATTGGGAAACAGAGGCGGGGAATCAGAGGCGGGGAAATAGAGGCGGGGAATCAGATATGGGGAATCAGAGGTGGGGAATCAGAGGCAGGGAATCAGATGTGCGCAATCAGAGATGGGGAATCAGAGGCAGGGAATCAGAATCAGAAGCAGGGAATCAGAGGCCGGGGATCAGAGGCCGGAATCAGATGCCGGGAATAAGAGGCCGGGAATCAGAGGTTTGGAATCAGAGGCAGGGAATCAGAGGCTGGGAATCAGATGCATGGAATCAGATGCGGGGAATCAGAGGCGGGGAATCAGAGCTGGGGAATCAGAGGTGGGGAATCAAATTTGGGGAATCAGAGTCGGGGAATTAGATATGGGGAAACAGAGGCGGGGAATCAGAGGTGGGGAACAGAAGGCGGGGAATCAGATATGGGGAATCACAGATGGGGAATCAGAGGCAGGGAATTAGATGTGCGGAATCAGAGATGGGGAATCAGAGGTGGGGAATCAGAATCAGAAGCAGGGAATCAGAGGCAGGGAATCAGAGTTGGGGATTCAGAGGCGGGGAATCAGATATGGGGAAACAGAGGCGGGGAATCAGAGGCGGGAAAACTGAGGCGGGGAATTAGATATGGGGAATCAGTGGTGGGGAATCAGAGGTGGTGAATCAGAGATGGGGAATCACAGGCGGGGAATCAGAGGCAGGGAATAGAACGCGGGGAATCAGAGGCAGGGTATCAGAGTTGGGGCATCAGAGGTTGGGAATTAGATATGGGGAAACAGAGGCGGGGAATCAGAGGCGGGGAAACAGACGCGGGGAATCAGATATGGGGAATCAGAGTTGGGGAATCAGAGGTTGGGAATCAGAGGAAGGGAATCAGAGGCTTGGAATCAGATGCAGGGAATCAGATGCGGGGAATCAGAGGCGGGGAATCAGAGCTGGGGAATCAGAGGCGGGGAATCAGAGTTGGGGAATCAGAGGTGGGGAATCAGATATGGGGAATCAGAGGCGGGGAATCAGAGGCGGGGAAACAGAGGCGGGGAATCAGATATGGGGAATCAGAGGTGGGGAATCAGGGGCGGGGTATCAGTGGCAGGGAATCAGAGGCGGGAAATCAGAGGCCGGGAATCAGAGGCGGTGAATCAGGGGCGGGGAATCAGAGGCAGGGAATCGGATGTGCGGAATCAGAGATGCGGAATCAGAGGTGGGGAATCAGAATCAGAAGCAGGGAATCAGAGGGCGGGAATTAGAGGCCGGAATCAGATGCCGGGAATAAGAGGCCGGGAATCAGAGGTTGGGAATCAGAGTCCGGGAATCAGAGATGGGGAATCAGAAGCGGGGAATGAGATATGGGGAATCAGAGGCGGGGAATCAGAGGCGGGGAAACAGAGGCGAGGAACCAGATATGGGGATTCAGAGGTGGCGAATCAAAGGCGGTGAATCAGAGGCAGGGAATCGGAGCTGGGGAATCAGAGGCGGGGAATCAGAGTTGGGGAATCAGAGGCGGGGAATCAGAGCTGGGGAATCAGAGTCGGGGAATCAGAGGCAGGGAATCAGATGTGCGGAATCAGAGATGGGGAATCAGAGGCGGGGAATCAGAGCTGGAGAATCAGAGGTGGGGAATCAGAGTTGGGGAATCAGTGGCTGGGACTTAGATATTGGGAAACAGAGGCGGGGAATCAGAGGCGGGGAAATAGAGGCGGGGAATCAGATATGGGGAATCAGAGGTGGGGAATCAGAGGCAGGGAATCAGATGTGCGCAATCAGAGATGGGGAATCAGAGGCAGGGAATCAGAATCAGAAGCAGGGAATCAGAGGCCGGGGATCAGAGGCCGGAATCAGATGCCGGGAATAAGAGGCCGGGAATCAGAGGTGGGGAATCAGAGTCCGGGAATCAGAGATGGGGATTCAGAGGCGGGGAATGAGATATGGTGAATCAGAGGCGGGGAATCAGAGGCGGGTAAACAGAGGCGGGGAATCAGATATGGGGAATCAGAGGTGGCGAATCAAAGGCGGTGAATCAGAGATGGGGAATCAGAGGCCGGGAATCAGAGGCAGGGAATCAAACACGGGGAATCAGAGGCGGGGAATCAGAGCTGGGGAATCAGAGGCGGGGAATCATAGCTGGCGAATCAGAGGCGGGGAATCAGAGGTGGGGAATCAGAGGCGGGGAATCAGATATTGTTAATCAGAGGTGGGGAATCAGAGGCGGGGAAACAGAGGCGGGGAATCAGATATGGGGAATCAGAGGTTGTGAATCAGAGATGGAGAATCAGAGGCGGGGAATCAGAGGCCGGTAATCAGACGCGGGGAATCAGAGGCGGGGATTCAGAGCTGGGGAATCAGAGGCGGGGAATCAGAGTTGGGGAATCAGAGGCGGGGAATCAGATATGGGGAATCAGAGGCGGGGAATCAGAGGCGGGGAAACAGAGGCGGGGAATCAGATATGGGGAATCAGAGGTGGGGAATCAGGGGCGGGGTATCAGTGGCAGGGAATCAGAGGCGGGAAATCAGAGGCCGGGAATCAGAGGCGGTGAATCAGAGGCGGGGAATCAGAGGCAGGGAATCGGATGTGCGGAATCAGAGATGGGGAATCAGAGGTGGGGAATCAGAGGCGGTGAATCAGACATGGGTAATCAGAGGCGGGGAATCAGGGGCAGGAAATCAGACACGGGGAATCAGAGGCGGGAAATCAGAGCTGGGGAATTAGATGCAGGGAATCAGAGTTGGGGATTCAGAGGCGGGGAATCAGATATGGGGAAACAGTGGCGGGGAATCAGAGGCGGGGAAACAGAGGCGGGGAATCAGATATGGGGAATCAGAGGTGGGGAATCAGAGGCGGTGAATCAGACATGGGTAATCAGAGGCGGGGAATCAGGGGCAGGAAATCAGACACGGGGAATCAGAGGCGGGGAATCAGAGCTGGGGAATTAGATGCAGGGAATCAGAGTTGGGGATTCAGAGGCGGGGAATCAGATATGGGGAAACAGTGGCGGGGAATCAGAGGCGGGGAAACAGAGGCGGGGAATCAGATATGGGGAATCAGAGGTGGGGAATCAGAGCTGGGGAATCAGAGGTGGGGAATCAGAGTTGGGGAATCAGAGGCGGGGATTTAGATATGGGGAAACAGAGGCGGGGAATCAGAGGCGGGGAAACAGAGGCGGGGAATCAGATATGGGGAATCAGAGGTGGGGAATCAGAGGCAGGGAATCAGATGTGCGGAATCAGAGATGGGGAATCAGAGGCAGGGAATCAGAATCAGAAGCAGGGAATAAGACGCGGGGAATCTGAGGCGGGGAATCAGAGCTGGGAAATCAGAGGCTGTGAATCAGAGGCGGGGAATCAGAAGCAGGGAATCGGATGTGCGGAATCAGGGATGGGGAATCAGAGGTGGGGAATCAGAGGCGGTGAATCAGACACGGGGAATCTGAGGCGGGGAATCAGAGGCGGGGAATCAGAGGCAGGGAATGGGATGTGCGGAATCAGAGATGGGGAATCAGAGGTGGGGAATCAGAGGCGGTGAATCAGATATGGGTAATCAGAGGCGTGGAATCAGAGGCAGGAAATCAGACACGGGGAATCAGAGGCGGGGAATCAGAGCTGGGGAATTAGATGCAGGGAATCAGAGTTGGGGATTCAGAGGCGGGGAATCAGATATGGGGAAACTGAGGTGGGGAATCAGAGGTGGGCAAATAGAGGCGGGGAATCAGATATGGGGAAACAGAGGCGGGGAATCAGAGGCGGGGAAACAGAGGTGGGGAATCAGATATGGGGAATCAGAGGTGGGGAATCAGAGGTTGGGAATCACAGGCAGGGAATCAGAGGCTGGGAATCAGATGCAGGGAATCAGATGCGGGGAATCAGAGGCGGGGAATCAGAGCTGGGGAATCAGAGGTGGGGAATCAGAGCTGGAGAATCAGAGGTGGGGAATCAGAGTTGGGGAATCAGAGGCGGGGACTTAGATATTGGGAAACAGAGGCGGGGAATCAGAGGCGGGGAAACAGAGGCGGGGAATCAGATATGGGGAATCAGAGGTGGGGAATCAGAGGCAGGGAATCAGATGTGCGCAATCAGAGATGGGGAATCAGAGGCAGGGAATCAGAATCAGAAGCAGGGAATCAGAGGCCGGGAATCAGAGGCCGGAATCAGATGCCGGGAATAAGAGGCCGGGAACCAGAGGTGGGGAATCAGAGTCCAGGAATCAGAGATGGGGAATCAGAGGCGGGGAATCAGAGTTGGGGAATCAGAGGCGGGGAATCAGATATGGGGAATCAGAGGCGGGGAATCAGAGGCGGGGAAACAGAGGCGGGGAATCAGATATGGGGAATCAGAGTTGGGGAATCAGAGGTTGGGAATCAGAGGCAGGGAATCAGAGGCTTGGAATCAGATGCAGGGAATCAGATGCGGGGAATCAGAGGCGGGGAATCAGAGCTGGGGAATCAGAGGCGGGGAATCAGAGTTGGGGAATCAGAGGTGGGGAATCAGATATGGGGAATCAGAGGCGGGGAATCAGAGGCGGGGAAACAGAGGCGGGGAATCAGATATGGGGAATCAGAGGTGGGGAATCAGGGGCGGGGTATCAGTGGCAGGGAATCAGAGGCGGGAAATCAGAGGCCGGGAATCAGAGGCGGTGAATCAGGGGCGGGGAATCAGAGGCAGGGAATCGGATGTGCGGAATCAGAGATGCGGAATCAGAGGTGGGGAATCAGAATCAGAAGCAGGGAATCAGAGGGCGGGAATTAGAGGCCGGAATCAGATGCCGGGAATAAGAGGCCGGGAATCAGAGGTTGGGAATCAGAGTCCGGGAATCAGAGATGGGGAATCAGAAGCGGGGAATGAGATATGGGGAATCAGAGGCGGGGAATCAGAGGCGGGGAAACAGAGGCGAGGAACCAGATATGGGGATTCAGAGGTGGCGAATCAAAGGCGGTGAATCAGAGGCAGGGAATCGGAGCTGGGGAATCAGAGGCGGGGAATCAGAGTTGGGGAATCAGAGGCGGGGAATCAGAGCTGGGGAATCAGAGTCGGGGAATCAGAGGCAGGGAATCAGATGTGCGGAATCAGAGATGGGGAATCAGAGGCGGGGAATCAGAGCTGGAGAATCAGAGGTGGGGAATCAGAGTTGGGGAATCAGTGGCTGGGACTTAGATATTGGGAAACAGAGGCGGGGAATCAGAGGCGGGGAAATAGAGGCGGGGAATCAGATATGGGGAATCAGAGGTGGGGAATCAGAGGCAGGGAATCAGATGTGCGCAATCAGAGATGGGGAATCAGAGGCAGGGAATCAGAATCAGAAGCAGGGAATCAGAGGCCGGGGATCAGAGGCCGGAATCAGATGCCGGGAATAAGAGGCCGGGAATCAGAGGTGGGGAATCAGAGTCCGGGAATCAGAGATGGGGATTCAGAGGCGGGGAATGAGATATGGTGAATCAGAGGCGGGGAATCAGAGGCGGGTAAACAGAGGCGGGGAATCAGATATGGGGAATCAGAGGTGGCGAATCAAAGGCGGTGAATCAGAGATGGGGAATCAGAGGCCGGGAATCAGAGGCAGGGAATCAAACACGGGGAATCAGAGGCGGGGAATCAGAGCTGGGGAATCAGAGGCGGGGAATCATAGCTGGCGAATCAGAGGCGGGGAATCAGAGGTGGGGAATCAGAGGCGGGGAATCAGATATTGTTAATCAGAGGTGGGGAATCAGAGGCGGGGAAACAGAGGCGGGGAATCAGATATGGGGAATCAGAGGTGAGGAATCAGAGGTTGTGAATCAGAGATGGAGAATCAGAGGCGGGGAATCAGAGGCCGGTAATCAGACGCGGGGAATCAGAGGCGGGGATTCAGAGCTGGGGAATCAGAGGCGGGGAATCAGAGTTGGGGAATCAGAGGCGGGGAATCAGATATGGGGAATCAGAGGCGGGGAATCAGAGGCGGGGAAACAGAGGCGGGGAATCAGATATGGGGAATCAGAGGTGGGGAATCAGGGGCGGGGTATCAGTGGCAGGGAATCAGAGGCGGGAAATCAGAGGCCGGGAATCAGAGGCGGTGAATCAGAGGCGGGGAATCAGAGGCAGGGAATCGGATGTGCGGAATCAGAGATGGGGAATCAGAGGTGGGGAATCAGAGGCGGTGAATCAGACATGGGTAATCAGAGGCGGGGAATCAGGGGCAGGAAATCAGACACGGGGAATCAGAGGCGGGGAATCAGAGCTGGGGAATTAGATGCAGGGAATCAGAGTTGGGGATTCAGAGGCGGGGAATCAGATATGGGGAAACAGTGGCGGGGAATCAGAGGCGGGGAAACAGAGGCGGGGAATCAGATATGGGGAATCAGAGGTGGGGAATCAGAGGCGGTGAATCAGACATGGGTAATCAGAGGCGGGGAATCAGGGGCAGGAAATCAGACACGGGGAATCAGAGGCGGGGAATCAGAGCTGGGGAATTAGATGCAGGGAATCAGAGTTGGGGATTCAGAGGCGGGGAATCAGATATGGGGAAACAGTGGCGGGGAATCAGAGGCGGGGAAACAGAGGCGGGGAATCAGATATGGGGAATCAGAGGTGGGGAATCAGAGCTGGGGAATCAGAGGTGGGGAATCAGAGTTGGGGAATCAGAGGCGGGGATTTAGATATGGGGAAACAGAGGCGGGGAATCAGAGGCGGGGAAACAGAGGCGGGGAATCAGATATGGGGAATCAGAGGTGGGGAATCAGAGGCAGGGAATCAGATGTGCGGAATCAGAGATGGGGAATCAGAGGCAGGGAATCAGAATCAGAAGCAGGGAATAAGACGCGGGGAATCTGAGGCGGGGAATCAGAGCTGGGAAATCAGAGGCTGTGAATCAGAGGCGGGGAATCAGAAGCAGGGAATCGGATGTGCGGAATCAGGGATGGGGAATCAGAGGTGGGGAATCAGAGGCGGTGAATCAGACACGGGGAATCTGAGGCGGGGAATCAGAGGCGGGGAATCAGAGGCAGGGAATGGGATGTGCGGAATCAGAGATGGGGAATCAGAGGTGGGGAATCAGAGGCGGTGAATCAGATATGGGTAATCAGAGGCGTGGAATCAGAGGCAGGAAATCAGACACGGGGAATCAGAGGCGGGGAATCAGAGCTGGGGAATTAGATGCAGGGAATCAGAGTTGGGGATTCAGAGGCGGGGAATCAGATATGGGGAAACTGAGGTGGGGAATCAGAGGTGGGCAAATAGAGGCGGGGAATCAGATATGGGGAAACAGAGGCGGGGAATCAGAGGCGGGGAAACAGAGGCGGGGAATCAGATATGGGGAATCAGAGGTGGGGAATCAGAGGTTGGGAATCACAGGCAGGGAATCAGAGGCTGGGAATCAGATGCAGGGAATCTGATGCGGGGAATCAGAGGCGGGGAATCAGAGCTGGGGAATCAGAGGTGGGGAATCAGAGCTGGAGAATCAGAGGTGGGGAATCAGAGTTGGGGAATCAGAGGCGGGGACTTAGATATTGGGAAACAGAGGCGGGGAATCAGAGGCGGGGAAACAGAGGCGGGGAATCAGATATGGGGAATCAGAGGTGGGGAATCAGAGGCAGGGAATCAGATGTGCGCAATCAGAGATGGGGAATCAGAGGCAGGGAATCAGAATCAGAAGCAGGGAATCAGAGGCCGGGAATCAGAGGCCGGAATCAGATGCCGGGAATAAGAGGCCGGGAACCAGAGGTGGGGAATCAGAGTCCAGGAATCAGAGATGGGGAATCAGAGGCGGGGAATCAGAGTTGGGGAATCAGAGGCGGGGAATCAGATATGGGGAATCAGAGGCGGGGAATCAGAGGCGGGGAAACAGAGGCGGGGAATCAGATATGGGGAATCAGAGGTGGGGAATCAGGGGCGGGGTATCAGTGGCAGGGAATCAGAGGCGGGAAATCAGAGGCCGGGAATCAGAGGCGGTGAATCAGGGGCGGGGAATCAGAGGCAGGGAATCGGATGTGCGGAATCAGAGATGCGGAATCAGAGGTGGGGAATCAGAATCAGAAGCAGGGAATCAGAGGGCGGGAATTAGAGGCCGGAATCAGATGCCGGGAATAAGAGGCCGGGAATCAGAGGTTGGGAATCAGAGTCCGGGAATCAGAGATGGGGAATCAGAAGCGGGGAATGAGATATGGGGAATCAGAGGCGGGGAATCAGAGGCGGGGAAACAGAGGCGAGGAACCAGATATGGGGATTCAGAGGTGGCGAATCAAAGGCGGTGAATCAGAGGCAGGGAATCGGAGCTGGGGAATCAGAGGCGGGGAATCAGAGTTGGGGAATCAGAGGCGGGGAATCAGAGCTGGGGAATCAGAGTCGGGGAATCAGAGGCAGGGAATCAGATGTGCGGAATCAGAGATGGGGAATCAGAGGCGGGGAATCAGAGCTGGAGAATCAGAGGTGGGGAATCAGAGTTGGGGAATCAGTGGCTGGGACTTAGATATTGGGAAACAGAGGCGGGGAATCAGAGGCGGGGAAATAGAGGCGGGGAATCAGATATGGGGAATCAGAGGTGGGGAATCAGAGGCAGTGAATCAGATGTGCGCAATCAGAGATGGGGAATCAGAGGCAGGGAATCAGAATCAGAAGCAGGGAATCAGAGGCCGGGGATCAGAGGCCGGAATCAGATGCCGGGAATAAGAGGCCGGGAATCAGAGGTGGGGAATCAGAGTCCGGGAATCAGAGATGGGGATTCAGAGGCGGGGAATGAGATATGGTGAATCAGAGGCGGGGAATCAGAGGCGGGTAAACAGAGGCGGGGAATCAGATATGGGGAATCAGAGGTGGCGAATCAAAGGCGGTGAATCAGAGATGGGGAATCAGAGGCCGGGAATCAGAGGCAGGGAATCAAACACGGGGAATCAGAGGCGGGGAATCAGAGCTGGGGAATCAGAGGCGGGGAATCATAGCTGGCGAATCAGAGGCGGGGAATCAGAGGTGGGGAATCAGAGGCGGGGAATCAGATATTGTTAATCAGAGGTGGGGAATCAGAGGCGGGGAAACAGAGGCGGGGAATCAGATATGGGGAATCAGAGGTGGGGAATCAGAGGTTGTGAATCAGAGATGGAGAATCAGAGGCGGGGAATCAGAGGCCGGTAATCAGACGCGGGGAATCAGAGGCGGGGATTCAGAGCTGGGGAATCAGAGGCGGGGAATCAGAGTTGGGGAATCAGAGGCGGGGAATCAGATATGGGGAATCAGAGGCGGGGAATCAGAGGCGGGGAAACAGAGGCGGGGAATCAGATATGGGGAATCAGAGGTGGGGAATCAGGGGCGGGGTATCAGTGGCAGGGAATCAGAGGCGGGAAATCAGAGGCCGGGAATCAGAGGCGGTGAATCAGAGGCGGGGAATCAGAGGCAGGGAATCGGATGTGCGGAATCAGAGATGGGGAATCAGAGGTGGGGAATCAGAGGCGGTGAATCAGACATGGGTAATAAGAGGCGGGGAATCAGGGGCAGGAAATCAGACACGGGGAATCAGAGGCGGGGAATCAGAGCTGGGGAATTAGATGCAGGGAATCAGAGTTGGGGATTCAGAGGCGGGGAATCAGATATGGGGAAACAGTGGCGGGGAATCAGAGGCGGGGAAACAGAGGCGGGGAATCAGATATGGGGAATCAGAGGTGGGGAATCAGAGCTGGGGAATCAGAGGTGGGGAATCAGAGTTGGGGAATCAGAGGCGGGGATTTAGATATGGGGAAACAGAGGCGGGGAATCAGAGGCGGGGAAACAGAGGCGGGGAATCAGACATGGGTAATAAGAGGCGGGGAATCAGGGGCAGGAAATCAGACACGGGGAAACAGAGGCGGGGAATCAGATATGGGGAATCAGAGGTGGGGAATCAGAGGCAGGGAATCAGATGTGCGCAATCAGAGATGGGGAATCAGAGGCAGGGAATCAGAATCAGAAGCAGGGAATCAGAGGCCGGGAATCAGAGGCCGGAATCAGATGCCGGGAATAAGAGGCCGGGAACCAGAGGTGGGGAATCAGAGTCCAGGAATCAGAGATGGGGATTCAGAGGCGGGGAATGAGATATGGGGAATCAGAGGCGGGGAATCAGAGGCGGGGAAACAGAGACAGGGAATCAGATATGGGGAATCAGAGGTGGCGAATCAAAGGCGGTGAATCAGAGAAGGGGAATCAGAGGCGGGCAATCAGAGGCAGGGAATCAAACACGGGGAATCAGAGGCGGGGAATCAGAGCTGGGGAATCAGAGGCGGGGAATCAGGGTTGGGGAATCAGAGGCGGGGAATCAGATATGGGGAAACAGGGGCGGGGAATCAGAGGTGGGGAAACACAGGCGGGGAATCAGATATGGGGAATCAGAGGTCTGGAATCAGAGGTTGGGAATCAGAGGAAGGGAATCAGAGGCGGGGAAACAGAGGCGGGGAATCAGATAAGGGGAATCAGAGGTGGCGAATCAAAGGCGGTGAAACAGAGATGGGGAATCAGGGCAGGGAATCAGAGGCAGGGAATCAAACACGGGGAATCAGAGCTGGGGAATCAGAGGCGGGGAATTAGAGTTGGGGAATCAGAGGAGGGGAATCAGAGGCGGGGAAACAGAGGCGGGGAATCAGATATGGGGAATCAGAAGTGGGGAATCAGATGTTGGGAATCCGAGGCAGGGAATCAGAGGCGGGGAATCAGAGGCGGGGAATCAGAGGCAGGGAATCAGATGTGCGGAATCGGAGATGGGTAATCAGAGGCAGGGAATCAGAGGCGGGGAATCAGAGGCGGGGAATCAGAGGCCGGGAATCAGATATGGGGAAACAGAGGCGGGGAATCAGAGGCGGGGAAACAGAGGCGGGGAATCAGATATGGGGAATCAGAGGTGGGGAATCAGAGGTTGGGAATCAGATGCAGGGAATCAGAGGCTTGGAATCAGATGCAGGGAATCAGATGCGGGGAATCAGAGGCGGGGAATCAGAGCTGGAGAATCAGAGGTGGGGAATCAGAGTTGGGGAATCAGAGGCGGGGACTTAGATATTGGGAAACAGAGGCGGGGAATCAGAGGCGGGGAAACAGAGGCGGGAAATCAGATATGGGGAATCAGAGGTGGGGAATCAGAGGCAGGGAATCAGATGTGCGCAATCAGAGTTGGGGAATCAGAGGCAGGGAATCAGAATCAGAAGCAGGGAATCAGAGGCCAGGAATCAGAGGCCGGAATCAGATGCCGGGAATAAGAGTCCGGGAATCAGAGGTGGGGAATCAGAGTCCGGGAATTAGAGATGGGGATTCAGAGGCGGGGAATGAGATATGGGGAATCAGAGGCGGGGAATCAGAGGCGGGGAAACAGAGGCGGGGAATCAGATATGGGGAATCAGAGGTGGCGAATGAAAGGCGGTGAATCAGAGATGGGGAATCAGAGGCCGGGAATCAGAGGCAGGGAATCAAACACGGGGAATAAGAGGCGGGGAATCAGAGCTGGGGAATCAGAGGCGGGGAATCAGAGTTGGGGAATCAGAGGCGGGGAATCAGAGGCAGGGAATCAATATGGGAATTCAGAGGTGGGGAATCAGATGTTGGGAATCAGAGGCAGGGAATCAGAGGCGAGGATTCAGAGCTGGGGAATCAGAGGCGGGGAATCAGATTTGGGGAATCAGAGAAGGGGAATCAGAGATGGGGAATCAGAGATGGGGAATCAGAGGCGGGGAATCAGACGCTGGGAATCAGAGGTGGTGAATCAGAGGCGGGGAATCAGAGGCGGGGAATCAGAGGCAGGGAATCAGACGCGGGGAATCAGAGGTGGGGAATCATAGCTGGCGAATCAGAGGCGGGGAATCAGAGGTGGGGAATCAGAGGCGGGGAATCAGATATTGTTAATCAGAGGTGGGGAATCAGAGGCGGGGAAACAGAGGCGGGGAATCAGATATGGGGAATCAGAGGTGGGGAATCAGAGGCCGGTAATCAGACGCGGGGAATCAGAGGCGGGGATTCAGAGCTGGGGAATCAGAGGCGGGGAATCAGAGTTGGGGAATCAGAGCCGGGGAATCAGATATGGGGAATCAGAGGCGGGGAATCAGAGGCGGGGAAACAGAGGGGGGGAATCAGATATGGGGAATCAGAGGTGGGGAATCAGGGGCGGGGTATCAGTGGCAGGGAATCAGAGGCGAGAAATCAGAGGCCGGGAATCAGAGGCGGTGAATCATAGGCGGGGAATCAGAGGCAGGGAATCGGATGTGCGGAATCAGAGATGGGGAATCAGAGGTGGGGAATCAGAGGCGGTGAATCAGACATGGGTAATCAGAGGCAGGGAATCAGAGGCAGGAAATCAGACACGGGGAATCAGAGGCAGGGAATCAGAGCTGGGGAATTAGATGCAGGGAATCAAAGTTGGGGATTCAGAGGCGGGGAATCAGATATGGGGAAACAGTGGTGGGGAATCAGAGGCGGGGAAACAGAGGCGGGGAATCAGATATGGGGAATCAGAGGTGGGTAATCAGAGCTGGGGAATCAGAGGTGGGGAATCAGAGTTGCGGAATCAGAGGCGGGGACTTAGATATGGGGAAACAGAGGTGGGGAATCAGAGGCGGGGAAACAGAGGCAGGGAATCAGATATGGGGAATCAGAGGTGGGGAATCAGAGGCAGGGAATCAGATGTGCGGAATCAGAGATGGGGAATCAGAGGCAGGGAATCAGAATCAGAAGCAGGGAATAAGACGTGGGGAATCTGAGGCGGGGAATCAGAGCTGGGGAATCAGAGGCTGTGAATCAGAGGCGGGGAATCAGAAGCAGGGAATCGGATGTGCGGAATCAGATATGGGGAATCAGAGGTGGGGAATCAGAGGCGGTGAATCAGACATGGGTAATCAGAGGCAGGGAATCAGAGGCAGGAAGTCAGACACGGGGAATCTGAGGCGGGGAATCAGAGGCGGGGAATCAGAGGCAGGGAATGGGATGTGCGGAATCAGAGATGGGGAATCAGAGGTGGGGAATCAGAGGTGGTGAATCAGACATGGGTAAACAGAGGCGGGGAATCAGAGGCAGGAAATCAGACACGGGGAATCAGAGGCGGGGAATCAGAGCTGGGGAATTAGATGCAGGGAATCAGAGTTGGGGATTCAGAGGCGGGGAATCATATATGGGGAAACTGAGGTGGGGAATCAGAGGTGGGCAAATAGAGGCGGGGAATCAGATATGGGGAAACAGAGGCGGGGAATCAGAGGCGGGGAAACAGAGGCGGGGAATTAGATATGGGGAATCAGAGGTGGGGAATCAGAGTTTGGGAATCACAGGCAGGGAATCAGAGGCTGGGTATCAGATGCAGGGAATCAGATGCGGGGAATCAGAGGCGGGGAATCAGAGCGGGGGAATCAGAGGTGGGGAATCAGAGATGGGGAATCAGAGGCGGGGACTTAGATATTGGGAAACAGAGGCGGGGAATCAGAGAAGGGGAAACAGAGGCGGGGAATCAGATATGGGGAATCAGAGGTGGGGAATCAGAGGCAGGGAATCAGATGTGCGGAATCAGAGATGGGGAATCAGAGGCAGGGAATCAGAATCAGAAGCAGGGAATAAGACGCGGGGAATCAGAGGCGGGGAATCAGAGCTGGGGAATCAGAGGCAGTGAATCAGAGGCGGGGAATCAGAGGCAGGGAATCGGATGTGCCGAATCAGAGATGGGGAATCAGAGGTGGGGAATCAGAGGCGGTGAATCAGACATGGGTAATCAGAGGCGGGGAATCAGAGGCAGGAAATCAGACACGGGGAATCAGAGGCGGGGAATCAGAGCTGGGAAATTAGAGGCAGGGAATCAGAGTTGGGGATTCAGAGGCGGGGAATCAGATATGGGGAAAAAGAGGCGGGGAAACAGAGGCGGGCAAATAGAGGCGGGGATCAGATATGGGGAAACAGAGGAGGGGAATCAGAGGCGGGGAAACAGAGGCGGGGAATCAGATATGGGGAATCAGAGGTGGGGAATCAGAGGTTGGGAATCAGACGCGGGGAATCAGAGGCGGGGATTCAGAGCTGGGGAATCAGAGGCGGGGAATCAGAGTTGGGGAATCAGAGGCGGGGAATCAGATATGGGGAATCAGAGGCGGGGAATCAGAGGCGGGGAAACAGAGGCGGGGAATCAGATATGGGGAATCAGAGGTGGGGAATCAGGGGCGGGGTATCAGTGGCAGGGAATCAGAGGCGGGGAATCAGAGCTGGGGAATTAGATGCAGGGAATCAGAGCTGGGGATTCAGAGGCGGGGAATCAGATATGGGGAAACAGTGGCGGGGAATCAGAGGCGGGGAAACAGAGGCGGGGAATCAGATATGGGGAATCAGAGGTGGGGAATCAGAGCTGGGGAATCAGAGGTGGGGAATCAGAGTTGGGGAATCAGAGGCGGGGATTTAGATATGGGGAAACAGAGGCGGGGAATCAGAGGCGGGGAAACAGAGGCGGGGAATCAGATATGGGGAATCAGAGGTGGGGAATCAGAGGCAGGGAATCAGATGTGCGGAATCAGAGATGGGGAATCAGAGGCAGGGAATCAGAATCTGAAGCAGGGAATGAGACGCGGGGAATCTGAGGCGGGGAATCAGAGCTGGGGAATCAGAGGCTGTGAATCAGAGGCGGGGAATCAGAAGCAGGGAATCGGATGTGCGGAATCAGAGATGGGGAATCAGAGGTGGGAAATCAGAGGCGGTGAATCAGACACGGGGAATCTGAGGCGGGGAATCAGAGGCGGGGAATCAGAGGCAGGGAATGGGATGTGCGGAATCAGAGGTGGGGAATCAGAGGTGGGGAATCAGAGGCGGTGAATCAGATATGGGTAATCACAGGCGTGGAATCAGAGGCAGGAAATCAGACACGGGGAATCAGAGGCGGGGAATCAGAGCTGGGGAATTAGATGCAGGGAATCAGAGTTGGGGATTCAGAGGCGGGGAATCAGATATGGGGAAACTGAGGTGGGGAATCAGAGGTGGGCAAATAGAGGCGGGGAATCAGATATGGGGAAACAGAGGCAGGGAATCAGAGGCGGGGAAACAGAGGCGGGGAATCAGATATGGGGAATCAGAGGTGGGGAATCAGAGGTTGGGAATCACAGGCAGGGAATCAGAGGCTGGGAATCAGATGCAGGGAATCAGATGCGGGGAATCAGAGGCGGGGAATCAGAGCTGGGGAATCAGAGGTGGGGAATCAGAGCTGGAGAATCAGAGGTGGGGAATCAGAGTTGGGGAATCAGAGGCGGGGACTTAGATATTGGGAAACAGAGGCGGGGAATCAGAGGCGGGGAAACAGAGGCGGGGAATCAGATATGGGGAATCAGAGGTGGGGGATCAGAGGCAGGGAATCAGATGTGCGCAATCAGAGATGGGGAATCAGAGGCAGGGAATAAGAATCAGAAGCAGGGAATCAGAGGCCGGGAATCAGAGGCCGGAATCAGATGCCGGGAATAAGAGGCCGGGAACCAGAGGTGGGGAATCAGAGTCCAGGAATTAGAGATGGGGATTCAGAGGCGGGGAATGAGATATGGGGAATCAGAGGCGGGGAATCAGAGGCGGGGAAACAGAGACAGGGAATCAGATATGGGGAATCAGAGGTGGCGAATCAAAGGCGGTGAATCAGAGAAGGGGAATCAGAGGCGGGCAATCAGAGGCAGGGAATCAAACACGGGGAATCAGAGGCGGGGAATCAGAGCTGGGGAATCAGAGGCGGGGAATCAGGGTTGGGGAATCAGAGGCGGGGAATCAGATATGGGGAAACAGGGGCGGGGAATCAGAGGTGGGGAAACACAGGCGGGGAATCAGATATGGGGAATCAGAGGTGTGGAATCAGAGGTTGGGAATCAGAGGCAGGGAATCAGAGGCGGGGAAACAGAGGCGGGGAATCAGATAAGGGGAATCAGAGGTGGCGAATCAAAGGCGGTGAAACAGAGATGGGGAATCAGGGCAGGGAATCAGAGGCAGGGAATCAAACACGGGGAATCAGAGCTGGGGAATCAGAGGCGGGGAATTAGAGTTGGGGAATCAGAGGAGGGGAATCAGAGGCGGGGAAACAGAGGCGGGGAATCAGATATGGGGAATCAGAGGTGGGGAATCAGATGTTGGGAATCCGAGGCAGGGAATCAGAGGCGGGGAATCAGAGGCGGGGATCAGAGGCAGGGAATCAGATGTGCGGAATCGGAGATGGGGAATCAGAGGCAGGGAATCAGAGGCGGGGAATCAGAGGCGGGGAATCAGAGGCCGGGAATCAGATATGGGGAAACAGAGGCGGGGAATCAGAGGCGGGGAAACAGAGGCGGGGAATCAGATATGGGGAATCAGAGGTGGGGAATCAGAGGTTGGGAATCAGATGCAGGGAATCAGAGGCTTGGAATCAGATGCAGGGAATCAGATGCGGGGAATCAGAGGCGGGGAATCAGAGCTGGAGAATCAGAGGTGGGGAATCAGAGTTGGGGAATCAGAGGCGGGGACTTAGATATTGGGAAACAGAGGCGGGGAATCAGAGGCGGGGAAACAGAGGCGGGAAATCAGATGTGGGGAATCAGAGGTGGGGAATCAGAGGCAGGGAATCAGATGTGCGCAATCAGAGATGGGGAATCAGAGGCAGGGAATCAGAATCAGAAGCAGGGAATCAGAGGCCAGGAATCAGAGGCCGGAATCAGATGCCGGGAATAAGAGTCCGGGAATCAGAGGTGGGGAATCAGAGTCCGGGAAACAGAGATGGGGATTCAGAGGCGAGGAATGAGATATGGGGAATCAGAGGCGGGGAATCAGAGGCGGGGAAACAGAGGCGGGGAATCAGATATGGGGAATCAGAGGTGGCGAATGAAAGGCGGTGAATCAGAGATGGGGAATCAGAGGCCGGGAATCAGAGGCAGGGAATCAATCACGGGGAATAAGAGGCGGGGAATCAGAGCTGGGGAATCAGAGGCGGGGAATCAGATTTGGGGAATCAGAGGCGGGGAATCAGAGGCAGGGAATCAATATGGGAATTCAGAGGTGGGGAATCAGATGTTGGGAATCAGAGGCAGGGAATCAGAGGCGAGGATTCAGAGCTGGGGAATCAGAGGCGGGGAATCAGATTTGGGGAATCAGAGATGGGAAATCAGAGATGGGGAATCAGAGATGGGGAATCAGAGGCGGGGAATCAGACGCTGGGAATCAGAGGTGGTGAATCAGAGGCGGGGAATCAGAGGCGGGGAATCAGAGGCAGGGAATCAGACGCGGGGAATCAGAGGTGGGGAATCATAGCTGGCGAATCAGAGGCGGGGAATCAGAGGTGGGGAATCAGAGGCGGGGAATCAGATATTGTTAATCAGAGGTGGGGAATCAGAGGCGGGGAAACAGAGGCGGGGAATCAGATATGGGGAATCAGAGGTGGGGAATCAGAGGCCGGTAATCAGACGCGGGGAATCAGAGGCGGGGATTCAGAGCTGGGGAATCAGAGGCGGGGAATCAGAGTTGGGGAATCAGAGGCGGGGAATCAGATATGGGGAATCAGAGGCGGGGAATCAGAGGCGGGGAAACAGAGGCGGGGAATCAGATATGGGGAATCAGAGGTGGGGAATCAGGTGCGGGGTATCAGTGGCAGGGAATCAGAGGCGGGAAATCAGAGGCCGGGAATCAGAGGCGGTGAATCAGAGGCGGGGAATCAGAGGCAGGGAATCGGATGTGCGGAATCAGAGATGGGGAATCAGAGGTGGGGAATCAGAGGCGGTGAATCAGACATGGGTAATCAGAGGCGGGGAATCAGAGGCAGGAAATCAGACACGGGGAATCAGAGGCAGGGAATTAGAGCTGGGGAATTAGATGCAGGGAATCAAAGTTGGGGATTCAGAGGCGGGGAATCAGATATGGGGAAACAGTGGCGGGGAATCAGAGGCGGGGAAACAGAGGCGGGGAATCAGATATGGGGAATCAGAGGTGGGTAATCAGAGCTGGGGAATCAGAGGTGGGGAATCAGAGTTGCGGAATCAGAGGCGGGGACTTAGATATGGGGAAACAGAGGCGGGGAATCAGAGGTGGTGAAACAGAGGCAGGGAATCAGATATGGGGAATCAGAGGTGGGGAATCAGAGGCAGGGAATCAGATGTGCGGAATCAGAGATGGGGAATCAGAGGCAGGGAATCAGAATCAGAAGCAGGGAATAAGACGCGGGGAATCTGAGGCGGGGAATCAGAGCTGGGGAATCAGAGGCTGTGAATCAGAGGCGGGGAATCAGAAGCAGGGAATCGGATGTGCGGAATCAGAGATGGGGAATCAGAGGTGGGGAATCAGAGGCGGTGAATCAGACATGGGTAATCAGAGGCAGGGAATCAGAGGCAGGAAATCAGACACGGGGAATCTGAGGCGGGGAATCAGAGGCGGGGAATCAGAGGCAGGGAATGGGATGTGCGGAATCAGAGATGGGGAATCAGAGGTGGGGAATCAGAGGTGGTGAATCAGACATGGGTAAACAGAGGCGGGGAATCAGAGGCAGGAAATCAGACACGGGGAATCAGAGGCGGGGAATCAGAGCTGGGGAATTAGATGAAGGGAATCAGAGTTGGGGATTCAGAGGCGGGGAATCATATATGGGGAAACTGAGGTGGGGAATCAGAGGTGGGCAAATAGAGGCGGGGAATCAGATATGGGGAAACAGAGGTGGGGAATCAGAGGCGGGCAAACAGAGGGGGGGAATCAGATATGGGGAATCAGAGGTGGAGAATCAGAGTTTGGGAATCACAGGCAGGGAATCAGAGGCTGGGTATCAGATGCAGGGAATCAGATGCGGGGAATCAGAGGCGGGGAATCAGAGCTGGGGAATCAGAGGTGGGGAATCAGAGTTGGGGAATCAGAGGCGGGGACTTAGATATGGGGAAACAGAGGCGGGGAATCAGAGAAGGGGAAACAGAGGCGGGGAATCAGATATGGGGAATCAGAGGTGGGGAATCAGAGGCAGGGAATCAGATGTGCGGAATCAGAGATGGGGAATCAGAGGCAGGGAATCAGAATCAGAAGCAGGGAATAAGACGCGGGGAATCAGAGGCGGGGAATCAGAGCTGGGGAATCAGAGGCAGTGAATCAGAGGCGGGGAATCAGAGGCAGGGAATCGGATGTGCCGAATCAGAGATGGGGAATCAGAGGTGGGGAATCAGAGGCGGTGAATCAGACATGGGTAATCAGAGGCGGGGAATCAGATGCAGGAAATCAGACACGGGGAATCAGAGGCGGGGAATCAGAGCTGGGAAATTAGAGGCAGGGAATCAGAGTTGGGGATTCAGAGGCGGGGAATCAGATATGGGGAAAAAGAGGCGGGGAAACAGAGGCGGGCAAATAGAGGCGGGGATCAGATATGGGGAAACAGAGGAGGGGAATCAGAGGCGGGGAAACAGAGTCGGGGAATCAGATATGGGGAATCAGAGGTGGGGAATCAGAGGTTGGGAATCAGACGCGGGGAATCAGAGGCGGGGATTCAGAGCTGGGGAATCAGAGGCGTGGAATCAGAGTTGGGGAATCAGAGGCGGGGAATCAGATATGGGGAATCAGAGGCGGGGAATCAGAGGCGGGGAAACAGAGGCGGGGAATCAGATATGGGGAATCAGAGGTGGGGAATCAGGGGCGGGGAATCAGTGGCAGGGAATCAGAGGCGGGAAATCAGAGGCCGGGAATCAGAGGCGGTGAATCAGAGGCGGGGAATCAGAGGCAGGGAATCGGATGTGCGGAATCAGAGATGGGGAATCAGAGGTGGGGAATCAGAGGCGGTGAATCAGACATGGGTAATCAGAGGCGGGGAATCAGGGGCAGGAAATCAGACACGGGGAATCAGAGGCGGGGAATCAGAGCTGGGGAATTAGATGCAGGGAATCAGAGTTGGGGATTCAGAGGCGGGGAATCAGATATGGGGAAACAATGGCGGGGAATCAGAGAAGGGGAATCAGAGGTGGGGAATCAGAGCTGGGGAATCAGAGGTGGGGAATCAGAGTTGGGGAATCAGAGGCGGGAATTTAGATATGGGGAAACAGAGGCGGGGAATCAGAGGCGGGGAAACAGAGGCGGGGAATCAGATATGGGGAATCAGAGGTGGGGAATCAGAGGCAGGGAATCAGATGTGCGGAATCAGAGATGGGGAATCAGAGGCAGGGAATCAGAATCAGAAGCAGGGAATAAGACGCGGGGAATCTGACGCGGGGAATCAGAGCTGGGGAATCAGAGGCTGTGAATCAGAGGCGGGGAATCAGAAGCAGGGAATCGGATGTGCGGAATCAGAGATGGGGAATCAGAGGTGGGGAATCAGAGGCGCTGATTCAGACACGGGGAATCTGAGGCGGGGAATCAGAGGCGGGGAATCAGAGGCAGGGAATGGGATGTGCGGAATCAGAGATGGGGAATCAGAGGTGGGGAATCAGAGGCGGTGAATCAGATATGGGTAATCAGAGGCGTGGATTCAGAGGCAGGAAATCAGACACGGGGAATCAGAAGCGGGGAATCAGAGCTGGGGAATTAGATGTCGGGAATCAGAGTTGGGGATTCAGAGGCGGGGAATCAGATATGGGGAAACTGAGGTGGGGAATCAGAGGTGGGCAAATAGAGGCGGGGAATCAGATATGGGGAATCAGAGGTGGGGAATCAGAGGTTGGGAATCAGACGCGGGGAATCAGAGGCGGGGATTCAGAGCTGGGGAATCAGAGGCGGGGAATCAGAGTTGGGGAATCAGAGGCGGGGAATCAGAAATGGGGAATCAGAGGCGGGGAATCAGAGGCGGGGAAACAGAGGCGGGGAATCAGATATGGGGAATCAGAGGTGGGGAATCAGGGGTGGGGTATCAGTGGCAGGGAATCAGAGGCGGGAAATCAGAGGCCGGGAATCAGAGGCGGTGAATCAGAGGCGGGGAATCAGAGGCAGGGAATCGGATGTGCGGAATCAGAGATGGGGAATCAGAGGTGGGGAATCAGAGGCGGTGAATCAGACATGGGTAATCAGAGGCGGGGAATCAGGGGCAGGAAATCAGACACGGGGAATCAGAGGCGGGGAATCAGAGCTGGGGAATTAGATGCAGGGAATCAGAGTTGGGGATTCAGAGGCGGGGAATCAGATATGGGGAAACAGTGGCGGGGAATCAGAGGCGGGGTAACAGAGGCGAGGAATCAGATATGGGGAATCAGAGGTGGGGACTCAGAGCTGGGGAATCAGAGGTGGGGAATCAGAGTTGGGGAATCAGAGGCGGGGATTTAGATATGGGGAAACAGAGGCGGGGAATCAGAGGCGGGGAAACAGAGGCGGGGAATCAGATATGGGGAATCAGAGGTGGGGAATCAGAGGCAGGGAATCAGATGTGCGGAATCAGAGATGGGGAATCAGAGGCAGGGAATCAGAATCAGAAGCAGGGAATAAGACGCGGGGAATCTGAGGCGGGGAATCAGAGCTGGGGAATCAGAGGCTGTGAATCAGAGGCGGGGAATCAGAAGCAGGGAATCGGATGTGCGGAATCAGAGATGGGGAATCAGAGGTGGGGAATCAGAGGTGGTGAATCAGACACGGGGAATCTGAGGCGGGGAATCAGAGGCGGGGAATCAGAGGCAGGGAATGGGATGTGCAGAATCAGAGATGGGGAATCAGAGGTGGGGAATCAGAGGCGGTGAATCAGATATGGGTAATCAGAGGCGTGGATTCAGAGGCAGGAAATCAGACACGGGGAATCAGAGGCGGGGAATCAGAGCTGGGGAATTAGATGCAGGGAATCAGAGTTGGGGATTCAGAGGCGGGGAATCAGATATGGGGAAACTGAGGTGGGGAATCAGAGGTGGGCAAATAGAGGCGGGGAATCAGATATGGGGAAACAGAGGCGGGGAATCAGAGGCGGGGAAACAGAGGCGGGGAATCAGATATGGGGAATCAGAGTTGGGGAATCAGAGGTTGGGAATCACAGGCAGGGAATCAGAGGCTGGGAATCAGATGCAGGGAATCAGATGCGGGGAATCAGAGGCGGGGAATCAGAGCTGGGGAATCAGAGGTGGGGAATCAGAGCTGGAGAATCAGAGGTGGGGAATCAGAGTTGGGGAATCATAGGCGGGGACTTAGATATTGGGAAACAGAGGCGGGGAATCAGAGGCGGGGAAACAGAGGCGGGGAATCAGATATGGGGAATCAGAGGTGGGGAATCAGAGGCAGGGAATCAGATGTGCGCAATCAGAGATGGGGAATCAGAGGCAGGGAATAAGAATCAGAAGCAGGGAATAAGACGCGGGGAATCTGAGGCGGGGAATCAGAGCTGGGGAATCAGAGGCTGTGAATCAGAGGCGGGGAATCAGAAGCAGGGAATCGGATGTGCGGAATCAGAGATGGGGAATCAGAGGTGGGGAATCAGAGGCGGTGAATCAGACACGGGAAATCTGAGGCGGGGAATCAGAGGCGGGGAATCAGAGGCAGGGAATGGGATGTGCGGAATCAGAGATGGGGAATCAGAGGTGGGGAATCAGAGGCGGTGAATCAGATATGGGTAATCAGAGGCGTGGATTCAGAGGCAGGAAATCAGACACGGGGAATCAGAGGCGGGGAATCAGAGCTGGTGAATTAGATGCAGGGAATCAGAGTAGGGGATTCAGAGGCGGGGAATCAGATATGGGGAAACTGAGGTGGGGAATCAGAGTTGGGCAAATAGAGGCGGGGAATCAGATATGGGGAAACAGAGGCGGGGAATCAGAGGCGGGGAAACAGAGGCGGGGAATCAGATATGGGGAATCAGAGTTGGGGAATCAGAGGTTGGGAATCACAGGCAGGGAATCAGAGGCTGGGAATCAGATGCAGGGAATCAGATGCGGGGAATCAGAGGCGGGGAATCAGAGCTGGGGAATCAGAGGTGGGGAATCAGAGCTGGAGAATCAGAGGTGGGGAATCAGAGTTGGGGAATCAGAGGCGGGGACTTAGATATTGGGAAACAGAGGCGGGGAATCAGAGGCGGGGAAACAGAGGCGGGGAATCAGATATGGGGAATCAGAGGTGGGGAATCAGAGGCAGGGAATCAGATGTGCGCAATCAGAGATGGGGAATCAGAGGCAGGGAATAAGAATCAGAAGCAGGGAATCAGAGGCCGGGAATCAGAGGCCGGAATCAGATGCCGGGAATAAGAGGCCGGGAACCAGAGGTGGGGAATCAGAGTCCAGGAATCAGAGATGGGGATTCAGAGGCGGGGAATGAGATATGGGGAATCAGAGGCGGGGAATCAGAGGCGTGGAAACAGAGACAGGGAATCAGATATGGGGAATCAGAGGTGGCGAATCAAAGGCGGTGAATCAGAGAAGGGGAATCAGAGGCGGGCAATCAGAGGCAGGGAATCAAACACGGGGAATCAGAGGCGGGGAATCAGAGCTGGGGAATCAGAGGCGGGGAATCAGGGTTGGGGAATCAGAGGCGGGGAATCAGATATGGGGAATCAGAGGCGGGAAATCAGAGGCCGGGAATCAGAGGCGGTGAATCATTGGCGGGGAATCAGAGGCAGGGAATCGGATGTGCGGAATCAGAGATGGGGAATCAGAGGTGGGGAATCAGAGGCGGTGAATCAGACATGGGTAATCAGAGGCGGGGAATCAGGGGCAGGAAATCAGACACGGGGAATCAGAGGCGGGGAATCAGAGCTGGGGAATTAGATGCAGGGAATCAGAGTTGGGGATTCAGAGGCGGGGAATCAGATATGGGGAAACAGTGGCGGGGAATCAGAGATGGGGAATCAGAGGTGGGGAATCAGAGCTGGGAAATCAGAGGTGGGGAATCAGAGTTGGGGAATCAGAGGCGGGAATTTAGATATGGGGAAACAGAGGCGGGGAATCAGAGGCGGGGAAACAGAGGCGGGGAATCAGATATGGGGAATCAGAGGTGGGGAATCAGAGGCAGGGAATCAGATGTGCGGAATCAGAGATGGGGAATCAGAGGCAGGGAATCAGAATCAGAAGCAGGGAATAAGACGCGGGGAATCTGAGGCGGGGAATCAGAGGCTGTGAATCAGAGGCGGGGAATCAGAAGCAGGGAATCGGATGTGCGGAATCAGAGATGGGGAATCAGAGGTGGGGAATCAGAGGCGCTGATTCAGACACGGGGAATCTGAGGCGGGGAATCAGAGGCGGGGAATCAGAGGCAGGGAATGGGATGTGCGGAATCAGAGATGGGGAATCAGAGGTGGGGAATCAGAGGCGGTGAATCAGATATGGGTAATCAGAGGCGTGGATTCAGAGGCAGGAAATCAGACACGGGGAATCAGAGGCGGGGAATCAGAGCTGGGGAATTAGATGTCGGGAATCAGAGTTGGGGATTCAGAGGCGGGGAATCAGATATGGGGAAACTGAGGTGGGGAATCAGAGGTGGGCAAATAGAGGCGGGGAATCAGATATGGGGAATCAGAGGTGGGGAATCAGAGGTTGGGAATCAGACGCGGGGAATCAGAGGCGGGGATTCAGAGCTGGGGAATCAGAGGCGGGGAATCAGAGTTGGGGAATCAGAGGCGGGGAATCAGATATGGGGAATCAGAGGCGGGGAATCAGAGGCGGGGAAACAGAGGCGGGGAATCAGATATGGGGAATCAGAGGTGGGGAATCAGGGGCGGGGTATCAGTGGCAGGGAATCAGAGGCGGGAAATCAGAGGCCGGGAATCAGAGGCGGTGAATCAGAGGCGGGGAATCAGAGGCAGGGAATCGGATGTGCGGAATCAGAGACGGGGAATCAGAGGTGGGGAATCAGAGGCGGTGAATCAGACATGGGTAATCAGAGGCGGGGAATCAGGGGCAGGAAATCAGACACGGGGAATCAGAGGCGGGGAATCAGAGCTGGGGAATTAGATGCAGGGAATCAGAGTTGGGGATTCAGAGGCGGGGAATCAGATATGGGGAAACAGTGGCGGGGAATCAGAGGCGGGGAAACAGAGGCGAGGAATCAGATATGGGGAATCAGAGGTGGGGAATCAGAGCTGGGGAATCAGAGGTGGGGAATCAGAGTTGGGGAATCAGAGGCGGGGATTTAGATATGGGGAAACAGAGGCGGGGAATCAGAGGCGGGGAAACAGAGGCGGCGAATCAGATATGGGGAATCAGAGGTGGGGAATCAGAGGCAGGGAATCAGATGTGCGGAATCAGAGATGGGGAATCAGAGGCAGGGAATCAGAATCAGAAGCAGGGAATAAGACGCGGGGAATCTGAGGCGGGGAATCAGAGCTGGGGAATCAGAGGCTGTGAATCAGAGGCGGGGAATCAGAAGCAGGGAATCGGATGTGCGGAATCAGAGATGGGGAATCAGAGGTGGGGAATCAGAGGCGGTGAATCAGACACGGGGAATCTGAGGCGGGGAATCAGAGGCGGGGAATCAGAGGCAGGGAATGGGATGTGCGGAATCAGAGATGGGGAATCAGAGGTGGGGAATCAGAGGCGGTGAATCAGATATGGGTAATCAGAGGCGTGGATTCAGAGGCAGGAAATCAGACACGGGGAATCAGAGGCGGGGAATCAGAGCTGGGGAATTAGATGCAGGGAATCAGAGTTGGGGATTCAGAGGCGGGGAATCAGATATGGGGAAACAGAGGCGGGGAATCAGAGGCGGGGAAACAGAGGCGGGGAATCAGATATGGGGAATCAGAGTTGGGGAATCAGAGGTTGGGAATCACAGGCAGGGAATCAGAGGCTGGGAATCAGATGCAGGGAATCAGATGCGGGGAATCAGAGGCGGGGAATCAGAGCTGGGGAATCAGAGGTGGGGAATCAGAGGCGGGGACTTAGATATTGGGAAACAGAGGCGGGGAATCAGAGGCGGGGACTTAGATATTGGGAAACAGAGGCGGGGAATCAGAGGCGGGGAAACAGAGGCGGGGAATCAGATATGGGGAATCAGAGGTGGGGAATCAGAGGCAGGGAATCAGATGTGCGCAATCAGAGATGGGGAATCAGAGGCAGGGAATAAGAATCAGAAGCAGGGAATCAGAGGCTGGGAATCAGAGGCCGGAATCAGATGCCGGGAATAAGAGGCCGGGAACCAGAGGTGGGGAATCAGAGTCCAGGAATCAGAGATGGGGATTCAGAGGCGGGGAATGAGATATGGGGAATCAGAGGCGGGGAATCAGAGGCGGGGAAACAGAGACAGGGAATCAGATATGGGGAATCAGAGGTGGCGAATCAAAGGCGGTGAATCAGAGAAGGGGAATCAGAGGCGGGCAATCAGAGGCAGGGAATCAAACGGGGAATCAGAGGCGGGGAATCAGAGCTGGGGAATCAGAGGCGGGGAATCAGGGTTGGGGAATCAGAGGCGGGGAATCAGATATGGGGAAACAGGGGCGGGGAATCAGAGGTGGGGAAACACAGGCGGGGAATCAGATATGGCGAATCAGAGGTGTGGAATCAGAGGTTGGGAATCAGAGACAGGGAATCAGAGGCGGGGAAACAGAGGCGGGGAATCAGATAAGGGGAATCAGAGGTGGCGAATCAAAGGCGGTGAAACAGAGATGGGGAATCAGGGCAGGGAATCAGAGGCAGGGAATCAAACACGGGGAATCAGAGCTGGGGAATCAGAGGCGGGGAATTAGAGTTGGGGAATCAGAGGATGGGAATTAGAGGCGGGGAAACAGAGGCGGGGAATCAGATATGGGGAATCAGAGGTGGGGAATCAGATGTTGGGAATCCGAGGCAGGGAATCAGAGGCGGGGAATCAGAGGCGGAGAATCAGAGGCAGGGAATCAGATGTGCGGAATCGGAGATGGGGAATCAGAGGCAGGGAATCAGAGGCGGGGAATCAGAGGCGGGGAATCAGAGGGCGGGAATCAGATATGGGGAAACAGAGGCGGGGAATCAGAGGCGGGGAAACAGAGGCGGGGAATCAGATATGGGGAATCAGAGTTGGGGAATCAGAGGTTGGGAATCACAGGCAGGGAATCAGAGGCTGGGAATCAGATGCAGGGAATCAGATGCGGGGAATCAGAGGCGGGGAATCAGAGCTGGGGAATCAGAGGTGGGGAATCAGAGCTGGAGAATCAGAGGTGGGGAATCAGAGTTGGGGAATCAGAGGCGGGGACTTAGATATTGGGAAACGGAGGCGGGGAATCAGAGGCGGGGAAACAGAGGCGGGGAATCAGATATGGGGAATCAGAGGTGGGGAATCAGAGGCAGGGAATCAGATGTGCGCAATCAGAGATGGGGAATCAGAGGCAGGGAATAAGAATCAGAAGCAGGGAATCAGAGGCCGGGAATCAGAGGCCGGAATCAGATGCCGAGAATAAGAGGCCGGGAACCAGAGGTGGGGAATCAGAGTCCAGGAATCAGAGATGGGATTCAGAGGCGGGGAATGAGATATGGGGAATCAGAGGCGGGGAATCAGAGGCGGGGAAACAGAGACAGGGAATCAGATATGGGGAATCAGAGGTGGCGAATCAAAGGCGGTGTATCAGAGAAGGGGAATCAGAGGCGGGCAATCAGAGGCAGGGAATCAAACACGGGGAATCAGAGGCGGGGAATCAGAGCTGGGGAATCAGAGGCGGGGAATCAGGGTTGGGGAATCAGAGGCGGGGAATCAGATATGGGGAAACAGGGGCGGGGAATCAGTGGTGGGGAAACACAGGCGGGGAATCAGATATGGGGAATCAGAGGTGTGGAATCAGAGGTTGGGAATCAGAGACAGGGAATCAGAGGCGGGGAAACAGAGGCGGGGAATCAGGTAAGGGGAATCAGAGGTGGCGAATCAAAGGCGGTGAAACAGAGATGGGGAATCAGGGCAGGGAATCAGAGGCAGGGAATCAAACACGGGGAATCAGAGCTGGGGAATCAGAGGCGGGGAATTAGAGTTGGGGAATCAGAGGATGGGAATTAGAGGCGGGGAAACAGAGGCGGGGAATCAGATATGGGGAATCAGAGGTGGGGAATCAGATGTTGGGAATCCGAGGCAGGGAATCAGAGGCGGGGAATCAGAGGCGGGGAATCAGAGGCAGGGAATCAGATGTGCGGAATCGGAGATGGGGAATCAGAGGCAGGGAATCAGAGGCGGGGAATCAGAGGCGGGGAATCAGAGGCCGGGAATCAGATATGGGGAAACAGAGGCGGGGAATCAGAGGCGGGGAAACAGAGGCGGGGAATCAGATATGGGGAATCAGAGGTGGGGAATCAGAGGTTGGGAATCAGATGCAGGGAATCAGAGGCTTGGAATCAGATGCAGGGAATCAGATGCGGGGAATCAGAGGCGGGGAATCAGAGCTGGAGAATCAGAGGTGGGGAATCAGAGTTGGGGAATCAGATATGGGGAAACAGAGGCGGGGAATCAGAGTTGGGGAATCAGAGGCGGGGAATCAGATATGGGGAATCAGAGGCGGGGAATCAGAGGCGGGGAAACAGAGGCGGGGAATCAGATATGGGGAATCAGAGGTGGGGAATCAGGGGCGGGGTATCAGTGGCAGGGAATCAGAGGCGGGAAATCAGAGGCCGGGAATCAGAGGCGGTGAATCAGAGGCGGGGAATCAGAGGCAGGGAATCGGATGTGCGGAATCAGAGATGGGGAATCAGAGGTGGGGAATCAGAGGCGGTGAATCAGACATGGGTAATCAGAGGCGGGGAATCAGGGGCAGGAAATCAGACACGGGGAATCAGAGGCGGGGAATCAGAGCTGGGGAATTAGATGCAGGGAATCAGAGTTGGGGATTCAGAGGCGGGGAATCAGATATGGGGAAACAGTGGCGGGGAATCAGAGATGGGGAATCAGAGGTGGGGAATCAGAGCTGGGGAATCAGAGGTGGGGAATCAGAGTTGGGGAATCAGAGGCGGGGATTTAGATATGGGGAAACAGAGGCGGGGAATCAGAGGCGGGGAAACAGAGGCGGGGAATCAGATATGGGGAATCAGAGGTGGGGAATCAGAGGCAGGGAATCAGATGTGCGGAATCAGAGATGGGGAATCAGAGGCAGGGAATCAGAATCAGAAGCAGGGAATAAGACGCGGGGAATCTGAGGCGGGGAATCAGAGCTGGGGAATCAGAGGCTGTGAATCAGAGGCGGGGAATCAGAAGCAGGGAATCGGATGTGTGGAATCAGAGATGGGGAATCAGAGGTGGGGAATCAGAGGCGGTGAATCAGACACGGGGAATCTGAGGCGGGGAATCAGAGGCGGGGAATCAGAGGCAGGGAATGGGATGTGCGGAATGAGAGATGGGGAATCAGAGGTGGGGAATCAGAGGCGGTGAATCAGATATGGGTTATCAGAGGCGTGGATTCAGAGGCAGGAAATCAGACACGGGGAATCAGAGGCGGGGAATCAGAGCTGGGGAATTAGATGCAGGGAATCAGAGTTGGGGATTCAGAGGCGGGGAATCAGATATGGGGAAACTGAGGTGGGGAATCAGAGGTGGGCAAATAGAGGCGGGGAATCAGATATGGGGAATCAGAGGTGGGGAATCAGAGGTTGGGAATCAGACGCGGGGAATCAGAGGCGGGGATTCAGAGCTGGGGAATCAGAGGCGGGGAATCAGAGTTGGGGAATCAGAGGCGGGGAATCAGATATGGGGAATCAGAGGCGGGGAATCAGAGGCGGGGAAACAGAGGCGGGGAATCAGATATGGGGAATCAGAGGTGGGGAATCAGGGGCGGGGTATCAGTGGCAGGGAATCAGAGGCGGGAAATCAGAGGCCGGGAATCAGAGGCGGTGAATCAGAGGCGGGGAATCAGAGGCAGGGAATCGGATGTGCGGAATCAGAGATGGGGAATCAGAGGTGGGGAATCAGAGGCGGTGAATCAGACATGAGTAATCAGAGGCGGGGAATCAGAGGCAGGAAATCAGACACGGGGAATCAGAGGCAGGGAATTAGAGCTGGGGAATTAGATGCAGGGAATCAAAGTTGGGGATTCAGAGGCGGGGAATCAGATATGGGGAAACAGTGGCGGGGAATCAGAGGCGGGGAAACAGAGGCGGGGAATCAGATATGGGGAATCAGAGGTGGGTAATCAGAGCTGGGGAATCAGAGGTGGGGAATCAGAGTTGCGGAATCAGAGGCGGGGACTTAGATATGGGGAAACAGAGGCGGGGAATCAGAGGTGGGGAAACAGAGGCAGGGAATCAGATATGGGGAATCAGAGGTGGGGAATCAGAGGCAGGGAATCAGATGTGCGGAATCAGAGATGGGGAATCAGAGGCAGGGAATCAGTATCAGAAGCAGGGAATAAGACGCGGGGAATCTGAGGCGGGGAATCAGAGCTGGGGAATCAGAGGCTGTGAATCAGAGGCGGGGAATCAGAAGCAGGGAATCGGATGTGCGGAATCAGAGATGGGGAATCAGAGGTGGGGAATCCGAGGCGGTGAATCAGACATGGGTAATCAGAGGCAGGGAATCAGAGGCAGGAAATCAGACACGGGGAATCTGAGGCGGGGAATCAGAGGCGGGGAATCAGAGGCAGTGAATGGGATGTGCGGAATCAGAGATGGGGAATCAGAGGTGGGGAATCAGAGTTGGTGAATCAGACATGGGTAAACAGAGGCGGGGAATCAGAGGCAGGAAATCAGACACGGGGAATCAGAGGCGGGGAATCAGAGCTGGGGAATTAGATGCAGGGAATCAGAGTTGGGGATTCAGAGGCGGGGAATCATATATGGGGAAACTGAGGTGGGGAATCAGAGGTGGGCAAATAGAGGCGGGGAATCAGATATGGGGAAACAGAGGTGGGGAATCAGAGGCGGGCAAACAGAGGCGGGGAATCAGATATGGGGAATCAGAGGTGGGGAATCAGAGTTTGGGAATCACAGGCAGGGAATCAGAGGCTGGGTATCAGATGCAGGGAATCAGATGCGGGGAATCAGAGGCGGGGAATCAGAGCTGGGGAATCAGAGGTGGGGAATCAGAGTTGGGGAATCAGAGGCGGGGACTTAGATATGGGGAAACAGAGGCGGGGAATCAGAGAAGGGGAAACAGAGGCGGGGAATCAGATATGGGGAATCAGAGGTGGGGAATCAGAGGCAGGGAATCAGATGTGCGGAATCAGAGATGGGGAATCAGAGGCAGGGAATCAGAATCAGAAGCAGGGAATAAGACGCGGGGAATCAGAGGCGGGGAATCAGAGCTGGGGAATCAGAGGCAGTGAATCAGAGGCGGGGAATCAGAGGCAGGGAATCGGATGTGCCGAATCAGAGATGGGGAATCAGAGGTGGGGAATCAGAGGCGGTGAATCAGACATGGGTAATCAGAGGCGGGGAATCAGTTGCAGGAAATCAGACACGGGGAATCAGAGGCGGGGAATCAGAGCTGGGAAATTAGAGGCAGGGAATCAGAGTTGGGAATTCAGAGGCGGGGAATCAGATATGGGGAAAAAGAGGCGGGGAAACAGAGGCGGGCAAATAGAGGCGGGGATCAGATATGGGGAAACAGAGGAGGGGAATCAGAGGCGGGGAAACAGAGGCGGGGAATCAGATATGGGGAATCAGAGGTGGGGAATCAGAGGTTGGGAATCAGACGCGGGGAATCAGAGGCGGGGATTCAGAGCTGGGGAATCAGAGGCGGGGAATCAGAGTTGGGGAATCAGAGGCGGGGAATCAGATATGGGGAATCAGAGGCGGGGAATCAGAGGCGGGGAAACAGAGGCGGGGAATCAGATATGGGGAATCAGAGGTGGAGAATCAGGGGCGGGGTATCAGTGGCAGGGAATCAGAGGCGGGAAATCAGAGGCCGGGAATCAGAGGCGGTGAATCAGAGGCGGGGAATCAGAGGCAGGGAATCGGATGTGCGGAATCAGAGATGGGGAATCAGAGGTGGGGAATCAGAGGCTGTGAATCAGACATGGGTAATCAGAGGCGGGGAATCAGGGGCAGGAAATCAGACACGGGGAATCAGAGGCGGGGAATCAGAGCTGGGGAATTAGATGCAGGGAATCAGAGTTGGGGATTCAGAGGCGGGGAATCAGATATGGGGAAACAGTGGCGGGGAATCAGAGATGGGGAATCAGAGGTGGGGAATCAGAGCTGGGGAATCAGAGGTGGGGAATCAGAGTTGGGGAATCAGAGGCGGGGATTTAGATATGGGGAAACAGAGGCGGGGAATCAGAGGCGGGGAAACAGAGGCGGGGAATCAGATATGGGGAATCAGAGGTGGGGAATCAGAGGCAGGGAATCAGATGTGCGGAATCAGAGATGGGGAATCAGAGGCAGGGAATCAGAATCAGAAGCAGGGAATAAGACGCGGGGAATCTGAGGCGGGAAATCAGAGCTGGGGAATCAGAGGCTGTGAATCAGAGGCGGGGAATCAGAAGCAGGGAATCGGATGTGCGGAATCAGAGATGGGGAATCAGAGGTGGGGAATCAGAGGCGGTGAATCAGACACGGGGAATCTGAGGCGGGGAATCAGAGGCGGGGAATCAGAGGCAGGGAATGGGATGTGCGGAATCAGAGATGGGGAATCAGAGGTGGGGAATCAGAGGCAGTGAATCAGATATGGGTAATAAGAGGCGTGGATTCAGAGGCAGGAAATCAGACACGGGGAATCAGAGGCGGGGAATCAGAGCTGGGGAATTAGATGCAGGGAATCAGAGTTGGGGATTCAGAGGCGGGGAATCAGATATGGGGAAACTGAGGTGGGGAATCAGAGGTGGGCAAATAGAGGCGGGGAATCAGATATGGGGAATCAGAGGTGGGGAATCAGAGGTTGGGAATCAGACGCGGGGAATCAGAGGCGGGGATTCAGAGCTGGGGAATCAGAGGCGCGGAATCAGAGTTGGGGAATCAGAGGCGGGGAATCAGATATGGGGAATCAGAGGCGGGGAATCAGAGGCGGGGAAACAGAGGCGGGGAATCAGATATGGGGAATCAGAGGTGGGGAATCAGGGGCGGGGTATCAGTGGCAGGGAATCAGAGGCGGGATATCAGAGGCCGGGAATCAGAGGCGGTGAATCAGAGGCGGGGAATCAGAGGCAGGGAATCGGATGTGCGGAATCAGAGATGGGGAATCAGAGGTGGGGAATCAGAGGCGGTGAATCAGACATGGGTAATCAGAGGCGGGGAATCAGGGGCAGGAAATCAGACACGGGGAATAAGAGGCGGGGAATCAGAGCTGGGGAATTCGATGCAGGGAATCAGAGTTGGGGATTCAGAGGCGGGGAATCAGATATGGGGAAACAGTGGCGGGGAATCAGAGGCGGGGAAACAGAGGCGGGGAATCAGATATGGGGAATCAGAGGTGGGGAATCAGAGCTGGGGAATCAGAGGTGGGGAATCAGAGTTGGGGAATCAGAGGCGGGGATTTAGACATGGGGAAACAGAGGCGGGGAATCAGAGGCGGGGAAAGGGAGGCGGGGAATCAGATATGGGGAATCAGAGGTGGGGAATCAGAGGCAGGGAATCAGATGTGCGGAATCAGAGATGGGGAATCAGAGGCAGGGAATCAGAATCAGAAGCAGGGAATAAGACGCGGGGAATCTGAGGCGGGGAATCAGAGCTGGGGAATCAGAGGCTGTGAATCAGAGGCGGAGAATCAGAAGCAGGGAATCGGATGTGCGGAATCAGAGATGGGGAATCAGAGGTGGGGAATCAGAGGCGGTGAATCAGACACGGGAAATCTGAGGCGGGGAATCAGAGGCGGGGAATCAGAGGCAGGGAATGGGATGTGCGGAATCAGAGATGGGGAATCAGAGGTGGGGAATCAGAGGCGGTGAATCAGATATGGGTAATCAGAGGCGTGGATTCAGAGGCAGGAAATCAGACACGGGGAATCAGAGGTGGGGAATCAGAGCTGGGGAATTAGATGCAGGGAATCAGAGTTGGGGATTCAGAGGCGGGGAATCAGATATGGGGAAACTGAGGTGGGGAATCAGAGGTGGGCAAATAGAGGCGGGGAATCAGATATGGGGAAACAGAGGCGGGGAATCAGAGGCGGGGAAACAGAGGCGGGGAATCAGATATGGGGAATCAGAGTTGGGGAATCAGAGGTTGGGAATCACAGGCAGGGAATCAGAGGCTGGGAATCAGATGCAGGGAATCAGATGCGGGGAATCAGAGGCGGGGAATCAGAGCTGGGGAATCAGAGGTGGGGAATCAGAGCTGGAGAATCAGAGGTGGGGAATCAGAGTTGGGGAATCAGAGGCGGGGACTTAGATATTGGGAAACAGAGGCGGGGAATCAGAGGCGGGGAAACAGAGGCGGGGAATCAGATATGGGGAATCAGAGGTGGGGAATCAGAGGCAGGGAATCAGATGTGCGCAATCAGAGATGGGGAATCAGAGGCAGGGAATAAGAATCAGAAGCAGGGAATCAGAGGCCGGGAATCAGAGGCCGGAATCAGATGCCGGGAATAAGAGGCCGGGAACCAGAGGTGGGGAATCAGAGTCCAGGAATCAGAGATGGGGATTCAGAGGCGGGGAATGAGATATGGGGAATCAGAGGCGGGGAATCAGAGGCGTGGAAACAGAGACAGGGAATCAGATATGGGGAATCAGAGGTGGCGAATCAAAGGCGGTGAATCAGAGAAGGGGAATCAGAGGCGGGCAATCAGAGGCAGGGAATCAAACACGGGGAATCAGAGGCGGGGAATCAGAGCTGGGGAATCAGAGGCGGGGAATCAGGGTTGGGGAATCAGAGGCGGGGAATCAGATATGGGGAAACAGGGGCGGGGAATCAGAGGTGGGGAAACACAGGCGGGGAATCAGATATGGGGAATCAGAGGTGTGGAATCAGAGGTTGGGAATCATAGACAGGGAATCAGAGGCGGGGAAACAGAGGCGGGGAATCAGATAAGGGGAATCAGAGGTGGCGAATCAAAGGCGGTGAAACAGAGATGGGGAATCAGGGCAGGGAATCAGAGGCAGGGAATCAAACACGGGGAATCAGAGCTGGGGAATCAGAGGCGGGGAATTAGAGTTGGGGAATCAGAGGATGGGAATCAGAGGCGGGGAAACAGAGGCGGGGAATCAGATATGGGGAATCAGAGGTGGGGAATCAGATGTTGGGAATGCGAGGCAGGGAATCAGAGGCGGGGAATCAGAGGCGGGGAATCAGAGGCAGGGAATCAGATGTGCGGAATCGGAGATGGGGAATCAGAGGCAGGGAATCAGAGGCGGGGAATTAGAGGTGGGGAATCAGAGGCCGGGAATCAGATATGGGGAAACAGAGGCGGGGAATCAGAGGCGGGGAAACAGAGGCGGGGAATCAGATATGGGGAATCAGAGGTGGGGAATCAGAGGTTGGGAATCGGATGCAGGGAATCAGAGGCTTGGAATCAGATGCAGGGAATCAGATGCGGGGAATCAGAGGCGGGGAATCAGAGCTGGAGAATCAGAGGTGGGGAATCAGAGTTTGGGAATCAGAGGCGGGGACTTAGATATTGGGAAACAGAGGCGGGGAATCAGAGGCGGGGAAACAGAGGCGGGAAATCAGATATGGGGAATCAGAGGTGGGGAATCAGAGGCAGGGAATCAGATGTGCGCAATCAGAGATGGGGAATCAGAGGCAGGGAATCAGAATCAGAAGCAGGGAATCAGAGGCCAGGAATCAGAGGCCGGAATCAGATGCCGGGAATAAGAGTTCGGGAATCAGAGGTGGGGAATCAGAGTCCGGGAATCAGAGATGGGGATTCAGAGGCGGGGAATGAGATATGGGGAATCAGAGGCGGGGAATCAGAGGCGGGGAAACAGAGGCGGGGAATCAGATATGGGGAATCAGAGGTGGCGAAGGAAAGGCGGTGAATCAGAGATGGGGAATCAGAGGCCGGGAATCAGAGGCAGGGAATCAAACACGGGGAATAAGAGGCGGGGAATCAGAGCTGGGGAATCAGAGGCGGAGAATCAGAGTTGGGGAATCAGAGGCGGGGAATCAGAGGCAGGGAATCAATATGGGAATTCAGAGGTGGGGAATCAGATGTTGGGAATCAGAGGCAGGGAATCAGAGGCGAGGATTCAGAGCTGGGGAATCAGAGGCGGGGAATCAGATTTGGGGAATCAGAGATGGGGAATCAGAGATGGGGAATCAGAGATGGGGAATCAGAGGCGGGGAATCAGACGCTGGGAATCAGAGGTGGTGAATCAGAGGCGGGGAATCAGAGGCGGGGAATCAGAGGCAGGGAATCAGACGCGGGGAATCAGAGGTGGGGAATCATAGCTGGCGAATCAGAGGCGGGGAATCAGAGGTTGGGAATCAGAGGCGGGGAATCAGATATTGTTAATCAGAGGTGGGGAATCAGAGGCGGGGAAACAGATATGGGGAAACAGGGGCGGGGAATCAGAGGTGGGGAAACACAGGCGGGGAATCAGATATGGGGAATCAGAGGTGTGGAATCAGAGGTTTGGAATCAGAGACAGGGAATCAGAGGCGGGGAAACAGAGGCGGGGAATCAGATAAGGGGAATCAGAGGTGGCGAATCAAAGGCGGTGAAACAGAGATGGGGAATCAGGGCAGGGAATCAGAGGCAGGGAATCAAACACGGGGAATCAGAGCTGGGGAATCAGAGGCGGGGAATTAGAGTTGGGGAATCAGAGGATGGGAATCAGAGGCGGGGAAACAGAGGCGGGGAATCAGATATGGGGAATCAGAGGTGGGGAATCAGATGTTGGGAATCCGAGGCAGGGAATCAGAGGCGGGGAATCAGAGGCGGGGAATCAGAGGCAGGGAATCAGATGTGCGGAATCGGAGATGGGGAATCAGAGGCAGGGAATCAGAGGCGGGGAAACAGAGGCGGGGAATCAGATATGGGGAATCAGAGGTGGGGAATCAGAGGTTGGGAATCAGATGCAGGGAATCAGAGGCTTGGAATCAGATGCAGGGAATCAGATGCGGGGAATCAGAGGCGGGGAATCAGAGCTGGAGAATCAGAGGTGGGGAATCAGAGTTTGGGAATCAGAGGCGGGAACTTAGATATTGGGAAACAGAGGCGGGGAATCAGAGGCGGGGAAACAGAGGCGGGAAATCAGATATGGGGAATCAGAGGTTGGGAATCAGATGCAGGGAATCAGAGGCTTGGAATCAGATGCAGGGAATCAGATGCGGGGAATCAGAGGCGGGGAATCAGAGCTGGAGAATCAGAGGTGGGGAATCAGAGTTGGGGAATCAGAGGCGGGGACTTAGATATTGGGAAACAGAGGCGGGGAATCAGAGGCGGGGAAACAGAGGCGGGAAATCAGATATGGGGAATCAGAGGTGGGGAATCAGAGGCAGGGAATCAGATGTGCACAATCAGAGATGGGGAATCAGAGGCAGGGAATCAGAATCAGAAGCAGGGAATCAGAGGCCAGGAATCAGAGGCCGGAATCAGATGCCGGGAATAAGAGTCCGGGAATCAGAGGTGGGGAATCAGAGTCCGGGAATCAGAGATGGGGATTCAGAGGCGGGGAATGAGATATGGGGAATCAGAGGCGGGGAATCAGAGGCGGGGAAACAGAGGCGGGGAATCAGATATGGGGAATCAGAGGTGGCGAATGAAAGGCGGTGAATCAGAGATGGGGAATCAGAGGCCGGGAATCAGAGGCAGGGAATCAAACACGGGGAATAAGAGGCGGGGAATCAGAGCTGGGGCATCAGAGGCGGGGAATCAGAGTTGGGGAATCAGAGGCGGGGAATCAGAGGCAGGGAATCAATATGGGAATTCAGAGGTGGGGAATCAGATGTTGGGAATCAGAGGCAGGGAATCAGAGGCGAGGATTCAGAGCTGGGGAATCAGAGGCGGGGAATCAGATTTGGGGAATCAGAGATGGGGAATCAGAGATGGGGAATCAGAGATGGGGAATCAGAGGCGGGGAATCAGACGCTGGGAATCAGAGGTGGTGAATCAGAGGCGGGGAATCAGAGGCGGGGAATCAGAGGCAGGGAATCAGACGCGGGGAATCAGAGGTGGGGAATCATAGCTGGCGAATCAGAGGCGGGGAATCAGAGGTTGGGAATCAGAGGCGGGGAATCAGATATTGTTAATCAGAGGTGGGGAATCAGAGGCGGGGAAACAGAGGCGGGGAATCAGATATGGGGAATCAGAGGTGGGGAATCAGAGGCAGGGAATGGGATGTGCGGAATCAGAGATGGGGAATCAGAGGTGGGGAATCAGAGGTGGTGAATCAGACATGGGTAAACAGAGGCGGGGAATCAGAGGCAGGAAATCAGACACGGGGAATCAGAGGCGGGGAATCAGAGCTGGGGAATTAGATGCAGGGAATCAGAGTTGGGGATTCAGAGGCGGGGAAACATATATGGGGAAACTGAGGTGGGGAATCAGAGGTGGGCAAATAGAGGCGGGGAATCAGATATGGGGAAACAGAGGTGGGGAATCAGAGGCGGGCAAACAGAGGCGGGGAATCAGATATGGGGAATCAGAGGTGGGGAATCAGAGTTTGGGAATCACAGGCAGGGAATCAGAGGCTGGGTATCAGATGCAGGGAATCAGATGCGGGGAATCAGAGGCGGGGAATCAGAGCTGGGGAATCAGAGGTGGGGAATCAGAGTTGGGGAATCAGAGGCGGGGACTTAGATATGGGGAAACAGAGGCGGGGAATCAGAGAAGGGGAAACAGAGGCGGGGAATCAGATATGGGGAATCAGAGGTGGGGAATCAGAGGCAGGGAATCAGATGTGCGGAATCAGAGATGGGGAATCAGAGGCAGGGAATCAGAATCAGAAGCAGGGAATAAGACGCGGGGAATCAGAGGCGGGGAATCAGAGCTGGGGAATCAGAGGCAGTGAATCAGAGGCGGGGAATCAGAGGCAGGGAATCGGATGTGCCGAATCAGAGATGGGGAATCAGAGGTGGGGAATCAGAGGCGGTGAATCAGACATGGGTAATCAGAGGCGGGGAATCAGTTGCATGAAATCAGACACGGGGAATCAGAGGCGGGGAATCAGAGCTGGGAAATTAGAGGCAGGGAATCAGAGTTGGGAATTCAGAGGCGGGGAATCAGATATGGGGAAAAAGAGGCGGGGAAACAGAGGCGGGCAAATAGAGGCGGGGATCAGATATGGGGAAACAGAGGAGGGGAATCAGAGGCGGGGAAACAGAGGCGGGGAATCAGATATGGGGAATCAGAGGTGGGGAATCAGAGGTTGGGAATCAGACGCGGGGAATCAGAGGCGGGGATTCAGAGCTGGGGAATCAGAGGCGGGGAATCAGAGTTGGGGAATCAGAGGCGGGGAATCAGATATGGGGAATCAGAGGCGGGGAATCAGAGGCGGGGAAACAGAGGCGGGGAATCAGATATGGGGAATCAGAGGTGGGGAATCAGGGGCGGGGTATCAGTGGCAGGGAATCAGAGGCGGGAAATCAGAGGCCGGGAATCAGAGGCGGTGAATCAGAGGCGGGGAATCAGAGGCAGGGAATCGGATGTGCGGAATCAGAGATGGGGAATCAGAGGTGGGGAATCAGAGGCTGTGAATCAGACATGGGTAATCAGAGGCGGGGAATCAGGGGCAGGAAATCAGACACGGGGAATCAGAGGCGGGGAATCAGAGCTGGGGAATTAGATGCAGGGAATCAGAGTTGGGGATTCAGAGGCGGGGAATCAGATATGGGGAAACAGTGGCGGGGAATCAGAGATGGGGAATCAGAGGTGGGGAATCAGAGCTGGGGAATCAGAGGTGGGGAATCAGAGTTGGGGAATCAGAGGCGGGGATTTAGATATGGGGAAACAGAGGCGGGGAATCAGAGGCGGGGAAACAGAGGCGGGGAATCAGATATGGGGAATCAGAGGTGGGGAATCAGAGGCAGGGAATCAGATGTGCGGAATCAGAGATGGGGAATCAGAGGCAGGGAATCAGAATCAGAAGCAGGGAATAAGACGCGGGGAATCTGAGGCGGGGAATCAGAGCTGGGGAATCAGAGGCTGTGAATCAGAGGCGGGGAATCAGAAGCAGGGAATCGGATGTGCGGAATCAGAGATGGGGAATCAGAGGTGGGGAATCAGAGGCGGTGAATCAGACACGGGGAATCTGAGGCGGGGAATCAGAGGCGGGGAATCAGAGGCAGGGAATGGGATGTGCGGAATCAGAGATGGGGAATCAGAGGTGGGGAATCAGAGGCGGTGAATCAGATATGGGTAATAAGAGGCGTGGATTCAGAGGCAGGAAATCAGACACGGGGAATCAGAGGCGGGGAATCAGAGCTGGGGAATTAGATGCAGGGAATCAGAGTTGGGGATTCAGAGGCGGGGAATCAGATATGGGGAAACTGAGGTGGGGAATCAGAGGTGGGCAAATAGAGGCGGGGAATCAGATATGGGGAATCAGAGGTGGGGAATCAGAGGTTGGGAATCAGACGCGTGGAATCAGAGGCGGGGATTCAGAGCTGGGGAATCAGAGGCGCGGAATCAGAGTTGGGGAATCAGAGGCGGGGAATCAGATATGGGGAATCAGAGGCGGGGAATCAGAGGCGGGGAAACAGAGGCGGGGAATCAGATATGGGGAATCAGAGGTGGGGAATCAGGGGCGGGGTATCAGTGGCAGGGAATCAGAGGCGGGAAATCAGAGGCCGGGAATCAGAGGCGGTGAATCAGAGGCGGGGAATCAGAGGCAGGGAATCGGATGTGCGGAATCAGAGATGGGGAATCAGAGGTGGGGAATCAGAGGCGGTGAATCAGACATGGGTAATCAGAGGCGGGGAATCAGGGGCATGAAATCAGACACGGGGAATAAGAGGCGGGGAATCAGAGCTGGGGAATTCGATGCAGGGAATCAGAGTTGGGGATTCAGAGGCGGGGAATCAGATATGGGGAAACAGTGGCGGGGAATCAGAGGCGGGGAAACAGAGGCGGGGAATCAGATATGGGGAATCAGAGGTGGGGAATCAGAGCTGGGGAATCAGAGGTGGGGAATCAGAGTTGGGGAATCAGAGGCGGGGATTTAGACATGGGGAAACAGAGGCGGGGAATCAGAGGCGGGGAAACGGAGGCGGGGAATCAGATATGGGGAATCAGAGGTGGGGAATCAGAGGCAGGGAATCAGATGTGCGGAATCAGAGATGGGGAATCAGAGGCAGGGAATCAGAATCAGAAGCAGGGAATAAGACGCGGGGAATCTGAGGCGGGGAATCAGAGCTGGGGAATCAGAGGCTGTGAATCAGAGGCGGGGAATCAGAAGCAGGGAATCGGATGTGCGGAATCAGAGATGGGGAATCAGAGGTGGGGAATCAGAGGCGGTGAATCAGACACGGGAAATCTGAGGCGGGGAATCAGAGGCGGGGAATCAGAGGCAGGGAATGGGATGTGCGGAATCAGAGATGGGGAATCAGAGGTGGGGAATCAGAGGCGGTGAATCAGATATGGGTAATCAGAGGCGTGGATTCAGAGGCAGGAAATCAGACACGGGGAATCAGAGGTGGGGAATCAGAGCTGGGGAATTAGATGCAGGGAATCAGAGTTGGGGATTCAGAGGCGGGGAATCAGATATGGGGAAACTGAGGTGGGGAATCAGAGGTGGGCAAATAGAGGCGGGGAATCAGATATGGGGAAACAGAGGCGGGGAATCAGAGGCGGGGAAACAGAGGCGGGGAATCAGATATGGGGAATCAGAGTTGGGGAATCAGAGGTTGGGAATCACAGGCAGGGAATCAGAGGCTGGGAATCAGATGCAGGGAATCAGATGCGGGGAATCAGAGGCGGGGAATCAGAGCTGGGGAATCAGAGGTGGGGAATCAGAGCTGGAGAATCAGAGGTGGGGAATCAGAGTTGGGGAATCAGAGGCGGGGACTTAGATATTGGGAAACAGAGGCGGGGAATCAGAGGCGGGGAAACAGAGGCGGGGAATCAGATATGGGGAATCAGAGGTGGGGAATCAGAGGCAGGGAATCAGATGTGCGCAATCAGAGATGGGGAATCAGAGGCAGGGAATAAGAATCAGAAGCAGGGAATCAGAGGCCGGGAATCAGAGGCCGGAATCAGATGCCGGGAATAAGAGGCCGGGAACCAGAGGTGGGGAATCAGAGTCCAGGAATCAGAGATGGGGATTCAGAGGCGGGGAATGAGATATGGGGAATCAGAGGTGGCGAATCAAAGGCGGTGAATCAGAGAAGGGGAATCAGAGGCGGGCAATCAGAGGCAGGGAATCAAACACGGGGAATCAGAGGCGGGGAATCAGAGCTGGGGAATCAGAGGCGGGGAATCAGGGTTGGGGAATCAGAGGCGGGGAATCAGATATGGGGAAACAGGGGCGGGGAATCAGAGGTGGGGAAACACAGGCGGGGAATCAGATATGGGGAATCAGAGGTGTGGAATCAGAGGTTGGGAATCATAGACAGGGAATCAGAGGCGGGGAAACAGAGGCGGGGAATCAGATAAGGGGAATTAGAGGTGGCGAATCAAAGGCGGTGAAACAGAGATGGGGAATCAGGGCAGGGAATCAGAGGCAGGGAATCAAACACGGGGAATCAGAGCTGGGGAATCAGAGGCGGGGAATTAGAGTTGGGGAATCAGAGGATGGGAATCAGAGGCGGGGAAACAGAGGCGGGGAATCAGATATGGGGAATCAGAGGTGGGGAATCAGATGTTGGGAATGCGAGGCAGGGAATCAGAGGCGGGGAATCAGAGGCGGGGAATCAGAGGCAGGGAATCAGATGTGCGGAATCGGAGATGGGGAATCAGAGGCAGGGAATCAGAGGCGGGGAATCAGAGGTGGGGAATCAGAGGCCGGGAATCAGATATGGGGAAACAGAGGCGGGGAATCAGAGGCGGGGAAACAGAGGCGGGGAATCAGATATGGGGAATCAGAGGTGGGGAATCAGAGGTTGGGAATCAGATGCAGGGAATCAGAGGCTTGGAATCAGAGACAGGGAATCAGATATGGGGAATCAGAGGTGGCGAATCAAAGGCGGTGAATCAGAGAAGGGGAATCAGAGGCGGGCAATCAGAGGCAGGGAATCAAACACGGGGAATCAGAGGCGGGGAATCAGAGCTGGGGAATCAGAGGCGGGGAATCAGGGTTGGGGAATCAGAGGCGGGGAATCAGATATGGGGAAACAGGGGCGGGGAATCAGAGGTGGGGAAACACAGGCGGGGAATCAGATATGGGGAATCAGAGGTGTGGAATCAGAGGTTGGGAATCATAGACAGGGAATCAGAGGCGGGGAAACAGAGGCGGGGAATCAGATAAGGGGAATTAGAGGTGGCGAATCAAAGGCGGTGAAACAGAGATGGGGAATCAGGGCAGGGAATCAGAGGCAGGGAATCAAACACGGGGAATCAGAGCTGGGGAATCAGAGGCGGGGAATTAGAGTTGGGGAATCAGAGGATGGGAATCAGAGGCGGGGAAACAGAGGCGGGGAATCAGATATGGGGAATCAGAGGTGGGGAATCAGATGTTGGGAATGCGAGGCAGGGAATCAGAGGCGGGGAATCAGAGGCGGGGAATCAGAGGCAGGGAATCAGATGTGCGGAATCGGAGATGGGGAATCAGAGGCAGGGAATCAGAGGCGGGGAATCAGAGGTGGGGAATCAGAGGCCGGGAATCAGATATGGGGAAACAGAGGCGGGGAATCAGAGGCGGGGAAACAGAGGCGGGGAATCAGATATGGGGAATCAGAGGTGGGGAATCAGAGGTTGGGAATCAGATGCAGGGAATCAGAGGCTTGGAATCAGATGCAGGGAATCAGATGCGGGGAATCAGAGGCGGGGAATCAGAGCTGGAGAATCAGAGGTGGGGAATCAGAGTTGGGGAATCAGAGGCGGGGACTTAGATATTGGGAAACAGAGGCGGGGAATCAGAGGCGGGGAAACAGAGGCGGGAAATCAGATATGGGGAATCAGAGGTGGGGAATCAGAGGCAGGGAATCAGATGTGCGCAATCAGAGATGGGGAATCAGAGGCAGGGAATCAGAATCAGAAGCAGGGAATCAGAGGCCAGGAATCAGAGGCCGGAATCAGATGCCGGGAATAAGAGTTCGGGAATCAGAGGTGGGGAATCAGAGTCCGGGAATCAGAGATGGGGATTCAGAGGCGGGGAATGAGATATGGGGAATCAGAGGCGGGGAATCAGAGGCGGGGAAACAGAGGCGGGGAATCAGATATGGGGAATCAGAGGTGGCGAATGAAAGGCGGTGAATCAGAGATGGGGAATCAGAGGCCGGGAATCAGAGGCAGGGAATCAAACACGGGGAATAAGAGGCGGGGAATCAGAGCTGGGGAATCAGAGGCGGAGAATCAGAGTTGGGGAATCAGAGGCAGGGAATCAGAGGCAGGGAATCAATATGGGAATTCAGAGGTGGGGAATCAGATGTTGGGAATCAGAGGCAGGGAATCAGAGGCGAGGATTCAGAGCTGGGGAATCAGAGGCGGGGAATCATATTTGGGGAATCAGAGATGGGGAATCAGAGATGGGGATTCAGAGATGGGGAATCAGAGGCGGGGAATCAGACGCTGGGAATCAGAGGTGGTGAATCAGAGGCGGGGAATCAGAGGCGGGGAATCAGAGGCAGGGAATCAGACGCGGGGAATCAGAGGTGGGGAATCATAGCTGGCGAATCAGAGGCGGGGAATCAGAGGTTGGGAATCAGAGGCGGGGAATCAGATATTGTTAATCAGAGGTGGGGAATCAGAGGCGGGGAAACAGATATGGGGAAACAGGGGCGGGTAATCAGAGGTGGGGACACACAGGCGGGGAATCAGATATGGGGAATCAGAGGTGTGGAATCAGAGGTTTGGAATCAGAGACAGGGAATCAGAGGCGGGGAAACAGAGGCGGGAAATCAGATAAGGGGAATCAGAGGTGGCGAATCAAAGGCGGTGAAACAGAGATGGGGAATCAGGGCAGGGAATCAGAGGCAGGGAATCAAACACGGGGAATCAGAGCTGGGGAATCAGAGGCGGGGAATTAGAGTTGGGGAATCAGAGGATGGGAATCAGAGGCGGGGAAACAGAGGCGGGGAATCAGATATGGGGAATCAGAGGTGGGGAATCAGATGTTGGGAATCCGAGGCAGGGAATCAGAGGCGGGGAATCAGAGGCGGGGAATCAGAGGCAGGGAATCAGATGTGCGGAATCGGAGATGGGGAATCAGAGGCAGGGAATCAGAGGCGGGGAAACAGAGGCGGGGAATCAGATATGGGGAATCAGAGGTGGGGAATCAGAGGTTGGGAATCAGATGCAGGGAATCAGAGGCTTGGAATCAGATGCAGGGAATCAGATGCGGGGAATCAGAGGCGGGGAATCAGAGCTGGAGAATCAGAGGTGGGGAATCAGAGTTGGGGAATCAGAGGCGGGGACTTAGATATTGGGAAACAGAGGCGGGGAATCAGAGGCGGGGAAACAGAGGCGGGAAATCAGATATGGGGAATCAGAGGTTGGGAATCAGATGCAGGGAATCAGAGGCTTGGAATCAGATGCAGGGAATCAGATGCGGGGAATCAGAGGCGGGGAATCAGAGCTGGAGAATCAGAGGTGGGGAATCAGAGTTGGGGAATCAGAGGCGGGGACTTAGATATTGGGAAACAGAGGCGGGGAATCAGAGGCGGGGAAACAGAGGCGGGAAATCAGATATGGGGAATCAGAGGTGGGGAATCAGAGGCAGGGAATCAGATGTGCACAATCAGAGATGGGGAATCAGAGGCAGGGAATCAGAATCAGAAGCAGGGAATCAGAGGCCAGGAATCAGAGGCCGGAATCAGATGCCGGGAATAAGAGTCCGGGAATCAGAGGTGGGGAATCAGAGTCCGGGAATCAGAGATGGGGATTCAGAGGCGGGGAATGAGATATGGGGAATCAGAGGCGGGGAATCAGAGGCGGGGAAACAGAGGCGGGGAATCAGATATGGGGAATCAGAGGTGGCGAATGAAAGGCGGTGAATCAGAGATGGGGAATCAGAGGCCGGGAATCAGAGGCAGGGAATCAAACACGGGGAATAAGAGGCGGGGAATCAGAGCTGGGGCATCAGAGGCGGGGAATCAGAGTTGGGGAATCAGAGGCGGGGAATCAGAGGCAGGGAATCAATATGGGAATTCAGAGGTGGGGAATCAGATGTTGGGAATCAGAGGCAGGGAATCAGAGGCGAGGATTCAGAGCTGGGGAATCAGAGGCGGGGAATCAGATTTGGGGAATCAGAGATGGGGAATCAGAGATGGGGAATCAGAGATGGGGAATCAGAGGCGGGGAATCAGACGCTGGGAATCAGAGGTGGTGAATCAGAGGCGGGGAATCAGAGGCGGGGAATCAGAGGCAGGGAATCAGACGCGGGGAATCAGAGGTGGGGAATCATAGCTGGCGAATCAGAGGCGGGGAATCAGAGGTTGGGAATCAGAGGCGGGGAATCAGATATTGTTAATCAGAGGTGGGGAATCAGAGGCGGGGAAACAGAGGCGGGGAATCAGATATGGGGAATCAGAGGTGGGGAATCAGAGGCCGGTAATCAGACACGGGGAATCAGAGGCGGGGATTCAGAGCTGGGGAATCAGAGGCGGGGAATCAGAGTTGGGGAATCAGAGGCGGGGAATCAGATATGGGGAATCAGAGGCGGGGAATCAGAGGCGGGGAAACAGAGGCGGGGAATCAGATATGGGGAATCAGAGGTGGGGAATCAGGGGCGGGGTATCAGTGGCAGGGAATCAGAGGCGGGAAATCAGAGGCCGGGAATCAGAGGCGGTGAATCAGAGGCGGGGAATCAGAGGCAGGGAATCGGATGTGCGGAATCAGAGATGGGGAATCAGAGGTGGGGAATCAGAGGCGGTGAATAAGACATGGGTAATCAGAGGCGGGGAATCAGAGGCAGGAAATCCGACACGGGGAATCAGAGGCGGGGAATCAGAGCTGGGGAATTAGATGCAGGGAATCAGAGTTGGGGATTCAGAGGCGGGGAATCAGATATGGGGAAACAGTGGTGGGGAATCAGAGGCGGGGAAACAGAGGCGGGGAATCAGATATGGGGAATCAGAGGTGGGTAATCAGAGCTGGGGAATCAGAGGTGGGGAATCAGAGTTGCGGAATCAGAGGCGGGGACTTAGATATGGGGAAACAGAGGCGAGGAATCAGAGGCGGGGAAACAGAGGCAGGGAATCAGATATGGGGAATCAGAGGTGGGGAATCAGAGGCAGGGAATCAGATGTGCGGAATCAGAGATGGGGAATCAGAGGCAGGGAATCAGAATCAGAAGCAGGGAATAAGACGCGGGGAATCTGAGGCGGGGAATCAGAGCTGGGGAATCAGAGGCTGTGAATCAGAGGCGGGGAATCAGAAGCAGGGAATCGGATGTGCGGAATCAGAGATGGGGAATCAGAGGTGGGGAATCAGAGGCGGTGAATCAGACATAGGTAATCAGAGGCAGGGAATCAGAGGCAGGAAATCAGACACGGGGAATCTGAGGCGGGGAATCAGAGGCGGGGAATCAGAGGCAGGGAATGGGATGTGCAGAATCAGAGATGGGGATTCAGAGGTGGGGAATCAGAGGTGGTGAATCAGACATGGGTAAACAGAGGCGGGGAATCAGAGGCAGGAAATCAGACACGGGGAATCAGAGGCGGGGAATCAGAGCTGGGGAATTAGATGCAGGGAATCAGAGTTGGGGATTCAGAGGCGGGGAATCATATATGGGGAAACTGAGGTGGGGAATCAGAGGTGGGCAAATAGAGGCGGGGAATCAGATATGGGGAAACAGAGGCGGGGAATCAGAGGCGGGGAAACAGAGGCGGGGAATCAGATATGGGGAATCAGAGGTGGGGAATCAGAGTTTGGGAATCACAGGCAGGGAATCAGAGGCTGGGTATCAGATGCAGGGAATCAGATGCGGGGAATCAGAGGCGGGGAATCAGAGCTGGGGAATCAGAGGTGGGGAATCAGAGTTGGGGAATCAGAGGCGGGGACTTAGATATGGGGAAACAGAGGCGGGGAATCAGAGAAGGGGAAACAGAGGCGGGGAATCAGATATGGGGAATCAGAGGTGGGGAATCAGAGGCAGGGAATCAGATGTGCGGAATCAGAGATGGGGAATCAGAGGCAGGGAATCAGAATCAGAAGCAGGGAATAAGACGCGGGGAATCAGAGGCGGGGAATCAGAGCTGGGGAATCAGAGGCAGTGAATCAGAGGCGGGGAATCAGAGGCAGGGAATCGGATGTGCCGAATCAGAGATGGGGAATCAGAGGTGGGGAATCAGAGGCGGTGAATCAGACATGGGTAATCAGAGGCGGGGAATCAGAGGCAGGAAATCAGACACGGGGAATCAGAGGCGGGGAATCAGAGCTGGGAAATTAGAGGCAGGGAATCAGAGTTGGGGATTCAGAGGCGGGGAATCAGATATGGGGAAAAAGAGGGGGGAAACAGAGGCGGGCAAATAGAGGCGGGGATCAGATATGGGGAAACAGAGGAGGGGAATCAGAGGCGGGGAAACAGAGGCGGGGAATCAGATATGGGGAATCAGAGGTGGGGAATCAGAGGTTGGGAATCAGAGGCAGGGAATCAGAGGCTGGGAATCATATGCATGGAATCAGATGCGGGGAATCAGAGGCGGGGAATCAGAGCTGGGGAATCAGAGGTGGGGAATCAAAGTTGGGGAATCGGAGATGGGGAATCTGAGGCAGGGAATCAGAGGCGGGGAATCAGAGGCGGGGAATCAGAGGCCGGGAATCAGATATGGGGAAACAGAGGCGGGGAATCAGAGGCGGGGAAACAGAGGCGGGGAATCAGATATGGAGAATCAGAGGCGGGGACTTAGTTATTGGGAAACAGAGGCGGGGAATCAGAGGCGGGGAAACAGAGGCGGGAAATCAGATATGGGGAATCAGAGGTGGGGAATCAGAGGCAGGGAATCAGATGTGCGCAATCAGAGATGGGGAATCAGAGGTGGTGAATCAGAGATGGGGAATCACAGGCGTGGAATCAGAGGCAGGGAATAGAACGCGGGGAATCAGAGGCAGGGAATCAGAGTTGGGGCATCAGAGGTTGGGAACTAGATATGGGGAAACAGAGGCGGGGAATCAGAGGCGGGGAAACAGAGGCGGGGAATCAGATATGGGGAATCAGAGGTGGGGAATCAGAGGTTGGGAATCAGAGGCAGGGAATCAGAGGCTTGGAATAAGATGCAGGGAATCAGATGTGGGGAATCAGATATGGGGAATCAGAGGTGGGGAATCTGAGGTTGGGAATCAGAGGCAGGGAATCAGAGGCTTGTAATCAGATGCAGGGAATCAGATGCGGGGAATCAGAGGCGGGGAATCATAGCTGGAGAATCAGAGGTGGGGAATCAGAGTTGGGGAATCAGAGGCAGGGACTTACATATTGGGAAACAGAGGCGGGGAATCAGAGGCGGGGAAACAGAGGCGGGAAATCAGATATGGGTAATCAGAGGTGGGGAATCAGAGGCAGGGAATCAGATGTGCGCAATCAGAGATGGGGAATCAGAGGCAGGGAATCAGAATCAGAAGCAGGGAATCAGAGGCCGGGAATCAGAGGCCGGAATCAGATGACGGGAATAAGAGGCCGGGAATCAGAGGTGGGGAATCAGAGTCCGGGAATCAGAGATGGGGATTCAGAGTCGGGGAATGAGATATGGGGAATCAGAGGCGGGGAATCAGAGGCGGGGAAACAGAGGCTGGGAATCAGATATGGGGAATCAGAGGTGGCGAATCAAAGGCGGTGAATCAGAGCTGGGGAATCAGAGGCGGGGAATCAGAGTTGGGGAATCAGAGGCGGGGAATCAGAGCTGGGGAATCAGAGTCGGGGAATCAGAGGCAGGGAATCAGATGTGCGGAATCAGAGATGGGGAATCAGAGGTGGGGAATCAGAGGCGGTGAGTCAAAGATGGGGAATCAGAGGCGGTGAATCAGAGGCAGGAAATCAGACACGGGGATTCAGAGGCTGGGAATCATACGGGGGGAATCAAAGGTGGGGAATCAGAGGTGGGGAATCAGAGGCAGGGAATCAGAGTTGGGGATTCAGAGGCGGGGAATCAGATATGGGGAAACAGAGGCGGGGAATCAGAGGCGGGAAAACAGAGGCGAGGAATTAGATATGGGGAATCAGAGGTGGGGAATCAGAGGTGGTGAATCAGAGATGGGGAATCACAGGCGGGGAATCAGAGGCAGGGAATAGAACGCGGGGAATCAGAGGCAGGGAATCGGAGTTGGGGCATCATAGGTTGGGAATTAGATATGGGGAAACAGAGGCGGGGAATCAGAGGTGGGGAAACAGAGGCGGGGAATCAGATATGGGGAATCAGAGGTGGGGGATCAGAGGCAGGGAATCAGATGTGCGGAATCAGAGATGGGGAATCAGAGGCAGGGAATCAGAATCAGAAGCGGGGAATCAGATATGGGGAATCAGAGGCCAGGAATCAGATGCTGGGAATAAGAGGCTGGGAATCAGAGGTGGGGAATCAGAGTCCGGGAATCAGAGATGGGGATTCAAAGGCGGGGAATGAGATATGGAGAATCAGAGGCGGGGAATTTGAGGCGTGGAAACAGTGGTGGGGAATCAGATATGGGGAATCAGAGGTGGCGAATCAAAGGCAGTGAATCAGAGATGGGGAATCAGAGGCGGGGAATCAGAGGCAGGGAATCAAACACAGGGAATCAGAGGCGGGGAATCAGAGCTGGGGAATCAGAGGCGGGGAATCTGAGTTGGGGAATCAGAGGCGGGGAATCAGATATGGGGAAACAGGGGCCGGGAATCAGAGGCGGGGAAACAGAGGCGGGGAATCAGATATGGGGAATCAGAGGTGTGGAATCAGAGGTTGGGAAACAGAGGCGGTGAATCAGATATGGGGAATCAGAGGTGGGGAATCAGAGGTGGTGAATCAGAGATGGGGAATCACAGGCGTGGAATCAGAGGCAGGGAATAGAACGCGGGGAATCAGAGGCAGGGAATTAGAGTTGGGGCATCAGAGGTTGGGAATTAGATATGGGGAAACAGAGGCAGGGAATCAGAGGCGGGGAAACAGAGGCGGGGAATCAGATATGGGGAATCAGAGGTGGGGAATCAGAGGCAGGGAATCAGAGGCCGGGAATCAGATGCTGGGAATAAGAGGCCGGGAATCAGAGGTGGGGAATCAGAGTCCGGGAATAAGAGATGGGGATTCAGAGGCGGAGAATGAGATATGGAGAATCAGAGGCAGGGAATCAGAATCAGAAGCGGGGAATCAGAGGCCGGGAATCAGAGGCCGGGAATCAGATGCTGGGAATAAGAGGCCGGGAATCAGAGGTGGGGAATCAGAGTCCGGGAATAAGAGATGGGGATTCAGAGGCGGAGAATGAGATATGGAGAATCAGAGGCGGGGAATCAGAGGCGGGGAAACAGAGGTGGGGAATCAGATATGGGGAATCAGAGGTGGCGAATCAAAGGCGGTGAATCAGAGATGGGGAATCAGAGGCGGGCAATCAGAGGCAGGGAATCAAACACGGGGAATCAGAGGCGGGGAATCAGAGCTGGGGAATCAGAGGCGGGGAATCAGAGTTGGGGAATCAGAGGTGTGGAATCAGAGGTTGGGAATCAGAGGCAGGGAATCAGAGGCGGGGAAACAGAGGAGGGGAATCAGATATGGGGAATCAGAGGTGGCGAATCAAAGGCGGTGAAACAGAGATGGGGAATCAGGGCAGGGAATCAGAGGCAGGGAATCAAACACGGGGAATCAGAGCTGGGGAATCAGAGGCGGGGAATTAGAGTTGGGGAATCAGAGGAGGGGAGTCAGAGGCGGGGAAACAGGCGGGGAATCAGATATGGGGAATCAGAGGTGGGGAATCAGATGTTGGGAATCAGAGGCAGGGAATCAGAGGCGGGGAATCAGAGGCGGGGAATCAGAGGCAGGGAATCAGATGTGCGGAATCGGAGATGGGGAATCAGAGGCAGGGAATCAGAGGCGGGGAATCAGAGGCGGGGAATCAGAGGCCGGGAATCAGATATGGGGAAACAGAGGCGGGGAATCAGAGGCGGGGAAACAGAGGCGGGGAATCAGATATGGGAAATCAGAGGTGGGGAATCAGAGGTTGGGAATCAGAGGCAGGGAATCAGAGGCTTGGAATCAGATGCAGGAAATCAGATGCGGGGAATCAGAGGCGGGGAATCAGAGCTGGAGAATCAGAGGTGGGGAACCAGAGTTGGGGAATCAGAGCTGGAGAATCAGATGTGCGCAATCAGAGATGGGGAATCAGAGGCAGGGAATCAGAATCAGAAGCAGGGAATCAGAGGCCGGGGATCAGAGGCCGGAATCAGATGCCGGGAATAAGAGGCCGGGAATCAGAGGTGGGGAATCAGAGTCCGGGAATCAGAGATGGGGATTCAGAGGCGGGGAATGAGATATGGGGAATCAGAAGCGGGGAATCAGAGGCGGGGAAACAGAGGCGGGGAATCAGATATGGGGAATCAGAGGTGGCGAATCAAAGGCGGTGAATCAGAGATGGGGAATCAGAGGCCGGGAATCAGAGGCAGGGAATCAAACACGGGGAATCAGAGGCGGGGAATCAGAGCTGGGGAATCAGAGGCGGGGAATCATAGCTGGCGAATCAGAGGCGGGGAATCAGAGGTGGGGAATCAGAGGCGGGGAATCAGATATTGTTAATCAGAGCTGGGGAATCAGAGGCGGGGAAACAGAGGCGGGGAATCAGATATGGGCAATCAGAGGTGGGGAATCAGAGGTTGTGAATCAGAGATGGAGAATCAGAGGCGGGGAATCAGAGGCCGGTAATCAGACGCGGGGAATCAGAGGCGGGGATTCAGAGCTGGGGAATCAGAGGCGGGGAATCAGAGTTGGGGAATCAGAGGCGGGGAATCAGATATGGGGAATCAGAGGCGGGGAATCAGAGGCGGGGAAACAGAGGCGGGGAATCAGATATGGGGAATCAGAGGTGGGGAATCAGGTGCGGGGTATCAGTGGCAGGGAATCAGAGGCGGGAAATCAGAGGCCGGGAATCAGAGGCGGTGAATCAGAGGCGGGGAATCAGAGGCAGGGAATCGGATGTGCGGAATCAGAGATGGGGAATCAGAGGTGGGGAATCAGAGGCGGTGAATCAGACATGGGTAATCAGAGGCGGGGAATCAGAGGCAGGAAATCAGACACGGGGAATCAGAGGCGGGGAATCAGAGCTGGGGAATTTGATGCAGGGAATCAGAGTTGGGGATTCAGAGGCGGGGAAACAGATATGGGGAATCAGAGGTGGGGAATCAGAGCTGGGGAATCAGAGGTGGGGAATCAGAGTTGGGGAATCAGAGGCGGGGACTTAGATATGGGGAAACAGAGGCGGGGAATCAGAGGCGGGGAAACAGATGCGGGGAATCAGATATTGGGAATCAGAGGTGGGGAATCAGAGGCAGGGAATCAGATGTGAGTTATCAGAGATGGGGAATCAGAGGCAGGGAATCAGAATCAGAAGCAGGGAATAAGACGCGGGGAATCTGAGGCGGGGAATCAGAGCTGGGGAATCAGAGGCTGTGAATCAGAGGCGGGGAATCAGAAGCAGGGAATCGGATGTGCGGAATCAGAGATGGGGAATCAGAGGTGGGGAATCAGAGGCGGTGAATCAGACATGGGTAATCAGAGGCGGGGAATCAGAGGCAGGAAATCAGACACGGGGAATCTGAGGCGGGGAATCAGAGGCGGGGAATCAGAGGCAGGGAATGGGATGTGCGGAATCAGAGATGGGGAATCAGAGGTGGGGAATCAGAGGCGGTGAATCAGACATGGGTAATCAGAGGCGGGGAATCAGAGGCAGGAAATCAGACACGGGGAATCAGAGGCGGGGAATCAGAGCTGGGGAATTAGATGCAGGGAATCAGAGTTGGGGATTCAGAGGCGGGGAATCAGATATGGGGAAACTGAGGTGGGGAATCAGAGGTGGGCAAATAGAGGCGGGGAATCAGATATGGGGAAACAGAGGCGGGGAATCAGAGGTGGGGAAACAGAGGCGGGGAATCAGATATGGGGAATCAGAGGTGGGGAATCAGAGGTTGGGAATCACAGGCAGGGAATCAGAGGCTGGGAATCAGATGCAGGGAATCAGATGCGGGGAATCAGAGGCGGGGAATCAGAGCTGGGGAATCAGAGGTGGGGAATCAGAGTTGGGGAATCAGAGGCGGGGACTTAGATATGGGGAAACAGAGGCGGGGAATCAGAGGCGGGGAAACAGAGGCGGGGAATCAGATATGGGGAATCAGAGGTGGGGAATCAGAGGCAGGGAATCAGATGTGCGGAATCAGAGATGGGGAATCAGAGGCAGGAAATCAGAATCAGAAGCAGGGAATAAGACGCGGGGAATCTGAGGCGGGGAATCTGAGCTGGGGAATCAGAGGCTGTGAATCAGAGGCGGGGAATCAGAAGCAGGGAATCGGATGTGCGGAATCAGAGATGGGGAATCAGAGGCAGGGAATCAGATGTGCGGAATCAGAGATGGGGAATCAGAGGTGGGGAATCAGAGGCGGTGAGTCAGAGATGGGGAATCAGAGGCGGTGAATCAGAGGCAGGAAATCAGACACGGGGATTCAGAGGCTGGGAATCAGACGGGGGGAATCAAAGGTGGGGAATCAGAGCTGGGGAATCAGAGGCAGGGAATCAGAGTTGGGGATTCAGAGGCGGGGAATCAGATATGGGGAAACAGAGGCGGGGAATCAGAGGCGGGAAAACAGAGGCGAGGAATTAGATATGGGGAATCAGAGGTGGGGAATCAGAGGTGGTGAATCAGATGTGCGGAATCAGAGATGGGGAATCAGAGGCAGGGAATCAGAATCAGAAGCGGGGAATCAGATATGGGGAATCAGAGGCCAGGAATCAGATGCTGGGAATAAGAGGCCGGGAATCAGAGGTGGGGAATCAGAGTCCGGGAATCAGAGATGGGGATTCAAAGGCGGGGAATGAGATATGGAGAATCAGAGGCGGGGAATTTGAGGCGTGGAAACAGTGGTGGGGAATCAGATATGGGGAATCAGAGGTGGCGAATCAAAGGCAGTGAATCAGAGATGGGGAATCAGAGGCGGGGAATCAGAGGCAGGGAATCAAACACAGGGAATCAGAGGCGGGGAATCAGAGCTGGGGAATCAGAGGCGGGGAATCTGAGTTGGGGAATCAGAGGCGGGGAATCAGATATGGGGAAACAGGGGCCGGGAATCAGAGGCGGCGAAACAGAGGCGGGGAATCAGATATGGGGAATCAGAGGTGTGGAATCAGAGGTTGGGAAACAGAGGCGGGGAATCAGATATGGGGAATCAGAGGTGGGGAATCAGAGGTGGTGAATCAGAGATGGGGAATCACAGGCGTGGAATCAGAGGCAGGGAATAGAACGCGGGGAATCAGAGGCAGGGAATTAGAGTTGGGGCATCAGAGGTTGGGAATTAGATATGGGGAAACAGAGGCAGGGAATCAGAGGCGGGGAAACAGAGGCGGGGAATCAGATATGGGGAATCAGAGGTGGGGAATCAGAGGCAGGGAATCAGATGTGCGGAATCAGAGATGGGGAATCAGAGGCAGGGAATCAGAATCAGAAGCGGGGAATCAGAGGCCGGGAATCAGAGGCCGGGAATCAGATGCTGGGAATAAGAGGCCGGGAATCAGAGGTGGGGAATCAGAGTCCGGGAATAAGAGATGGGGATTCAGAGGCGGAGAATGAGATATGGAGAATCAGAGGCGGGGAATCAGAGGCGGGGAAACAGAGGTGGGGAATCAGATATGGGGAATCAGAGGTGGCGAATCAAAGGCGGTGAATCAGAGATGGGGAATCAGAGGCGGGCAATCAGAGGCAGGGAATCAAACACGGGGAATCAGAGGCGGGGAATCAGAGCTGGGGAATCAGAGGCGGGGAATCAGAGTTGGGGAATCAGAGGTGTGGAATCAGAGGTTGGGAATCAGAGGCAGGGAATCAGAGGCGGGGAAACAGAGGAGGGGAATCAGATATGGGGAATCAGAGGTGGCGAATCAAAGGCGGTGAAACAGAGATGGGGAATCAGGGCAGGGAATCAGAGGCAGGGAATCAAACACGGGGAATCAGAGCTGGGGAATCAGAGGCGGGGAATTAGAGTTGGGGAATCAGAGGAGGGGAGTCAGAGGCGGGGAAACAGGCGGGGAATCAGATATGGGGAATCAGAGGTGGGGAATCAGATGTTGGGAATCAGAGGCAGGGAATCAGAGGCGGGGAATCAGAGGCGGGGAATCAGAGGCAGGGAATCAGATGTGCGGAATCGGAGATGGGGAATCAGAGGCAGGGAATCAGAGGCGGGGAATCAGAGGCGGGGAATCAGAGGCCGGGAATCAGATATGGGGAAACAGAGGCGGGGAATCAGAGGTGGGGAAACAGAGGCGGGGAATCAGATATGGGAAATCAGAGGTGGGGAATCAGAGGTTGGGAATCAGAGGCAGGGAATCAGAGGCTTGGAATCAGATGCAGGGAATCAGATGCGGGGAATCAGAGGCGGGGAATCAGAGCTGGAGAATCAGAGGTGGGGAATCAGAGTTGGGGAATCAGAGGCGGGGACTTAGATATTGGGAAACAGAGGCGGGGAATCAGAGGCGGGGAAACAGAGGCGGGGAATCAGATATGGGGAATCAGAGGTGGGGAATCAGAGGCAGGGAATCAGATGTGCGCAATCAGAGATGGGGAATCAGAGGCAGGGAATCAGAATCAGAAGCAGGGAATCAGAGGCCGGGGATCAGAGGCCGGAATCAGATGCCGGGAATAAGAGTCCGGGAATCAGAGGTGGGGAATCAGAGTCCGGGAATCAGAGATGGGGATTCAGAGGCGGGGAATGAGATATGGGGAATCAGAAGCGGGGAATCAGAGGCGGGGAAACAGAGGCGGGGAATCAGATATGGGGAATCAGAGGTGGCGAATCAAAGGCGGTGAATCAGAGATGGGGAATCAGAGGCCGGGAATCAGAGGCCGGTAATCAGACGCGGGGAATCAGAGGCGGGGATTCAGAGCTGGGGAATCAGAGGCGGGGAATCAGAGTTGGGGAATCAGAGGCGGGGAATCAGATATGGGGAATCAGAGGCGGGGAATCAGAGGCGGGGAAACAGAGGCGGGGAATCAGATATGGGGAATCAGAGGTGGGGAATCAGGTGCGGGGTATCAGTGGCAGGGAATCAGAGGCGGGAAATCAGAGGCCGGGAATCAGAGGCGGTGAATCAGAGGCGGGGAATCAGAGGCAGGGAATCGGATGTGCGGAATCAGAGATGGGGAATCAGAGGTGGGGAATCAGAGGCGGTGAATCAGACATGGGTAATCAGAGGCGGGGAATCAGAGGCAGGAAATCAGACACGGGGAATCAGAGGAGGGGAATCAGAGCTGGGGAATTAGATGCAGGGAATCAGAGCTGGGGATTCAGAGGCGGGGAATCAGATATGGGGAATCAGAGGTGGGGAATCAGAGCTGGGGAATCAGAGGTGGGGAATCAGAGTTGGGGAATCAGAGGCGGGGACTTAGATATGGGGAAACAGAGGCGGGGAATCAGAGGCGGGGAAACAGAGGCGGGGAATCAGATATTGGGAATCAGAGGTGGGGAATCAGAGGCAGGGAATCAGATGTGCGGTATCAGAGATGGGGAATCAGAGGCAGGGAATAAGAATCAGAAGCAGGGAATAAGACGCGGGGAATCTGAGGCGGGGAATAAGAGCTGGGGAATCAGAGGCTGTGAATCAGAGGCGGGGAATCAGAAGCAGGGAATCGGATGTGCGGAATCAGAGATGGGGAATCAGAGGTGGGGAATCAGAGGCGGTGAATCAGACATGGGTAATCAGAGGCGGGGAATCAGAGGCAGGAAATCAGACACGGGGAATCTGAGGCGGGGAATCAGAGGCGGGGAATCAGAGGCAGGGAATGGGATGTGCGGAATCAGAGATGGGGAATCAGAGGTGGGGAATCAGAGGCGGTGAATCAGACATGGGTAATCAGAGGCGGGGAATCAGAGGCAGGAAATCAGACACGGGGAATCAGAGGCGGGGAATCAGAGCTGGGGAATTAGATGCAGGGAATCAGAGTTGGGAATTCAGAGGCGGGGAATCAGATATGGGGAAACTGAGGTGGGGAATCAGAGGTGGGCAAATAGAGGCGGGGAATCAGATATGGGGAAACAGAGGCGGGGAATCAGAGGTGGGGAAACAGAGGCGGGGAATCAGATATGGGGAATCAGAGGTGGGGAATCAGAGGTTGGGAATCACAGGCAGGGAATCAGAGGCTGGGAATCAGATGCAGGGAATCAGATGCGGGGAATCAGAGGCGGGGAATCAGAGCTGGGGTATCAGAGGCGGGGAATCAGAGGCAGGGAATCAGACGCGGGGAATCAGAGGTGGGGAATCATAGCTGTCGAATCAGAGGCGGGGAATCAGAGGTTGGGAATCAGAGGCGGGGAATCAGATATTGTTAATCAGAGGTGTGGAATCAGAGGCGGGGAAACAGATATGGGGAAACAGGGGCGGGGAATCAGAGGTGGGGAAACACAGGCGGGGAATCAGATATGGGGAATCAGAGGTGTGGAATCAGAGGTTGGGAATCAGAGACAGGGAATCAGAGGCGGGGAAACAGAGGCGGGGAATCAGATAAGGGGAATCAGAGGTGGCGAATCAAAGGCGGTGAAACAGAGATGGGGAATCAGGGCAGGGAATCAGAGGCAGGGAATCAAACACGGGGAATCAGAGCTGGGGAATCAGAGGCGGGGAATTAGAGTTGGGGAATCAGAGGATGGGAATCAGAGGCGGGGAAACAGAGGCGGGGAATCAGATATGGGGAATCAGAGGTGGGGAATCAGATGTTGGGAATCCGAGGCAGGGAATCAGAGGCGGGGAATCAGAGGCGGGGAATCAGAGGCAGGGAATCAGATGTGCGGAATCGGAGATGGGGAATCAGAGGCAGGGAATCAGAGGCGGGGAAACAGAGGCGGGGAATCAGATATGGGGAATCAGAGGTGGGGAATCAGAGGTTGGGAATCAGATGCAGGGAATCAGAGGCTTGGAATCAGATGCAGGGAATCAGATGCGGGGAATCAGAGGCGGGGAATCAGAGCTGGAGAATCAGAGGTGGGGAATCAGAGTTGGGGAATCAGAGGCGGGGACTTAGATATTGGGAAACAGAGGCGGGGAATCAGAGGCGGGGAAACAGAGGCGGGAAATCAGATATGGGGAATCAGAGGTTGGGAATCAGATGCAGGGAATCAGAGGCTTGGAATCAGATGCAGGGAATCAGATGCGGGGAATCAGAGGCGGGGAATCAGAGCTGGAGAATCAGAGGTGGGGAATCAGAGTTGGGGAATCAGAGGCGGGGACTTAGATATTGGGAAACAGAGGCGGGGAATCAGAGGCGGGGAAACAGAGGCGGGAAATCAGATATGGGGAATCAGAGGTGGGGAATCAGAGGCAGGGAATCAGATGTGCGCAATCAGAGATGGGGAATCAGAGGCAGGGAATCAGAATCAGAAGCAGGGAATCAGAGGCCAGGAATCAGAGGCCGGAATCAGATGCCGGGAATAAGAGTCCGGGAATCAGAGGTGGGGAATCAGAGTCCGGGAATCAGAGATGGGGATTCAGAGGCGGGGAATGAGATATGGGGTATCAGAGGCGGGGAATCAGAGGCGGGGAAACAGAGGCGGGGAATCAGATATGGGGAATCAGAGGTGGCGAATGAAAGGCGGTGAATCAGAGATGGGGAATCAGAGGCCGGGAATCAGAGGCAGGGAATCAAACACGGGGAATAAGAGGCGGGGTATCAGAGCTGGGGAATCTGAGGCGGGGAATCAGAGTTGGGGAATCAGAGGCGGGGAATCAGAGGCAGGGAATCAATATGGGAATTCAGAGGTGGGGAATCAGATGTTGGGAATCAGAGGCAGGGAATCAGAGGCGAGGATTCAGAGCTGGGGAATCAGAGGCGGGGAATCAGATTTGGGGAATCAGAGATGGGGAATCAGAGATGGGGAATCAGAGATGGGGAATCAGAGGCGGGGAATCAGACGCTGGGAATCAGAGGTGGTGAATCAGAGGCGGGGAATCAGAGGCGGGGAATCAGAGGCAGGGAATCAGACGCGGGGAATCAGAGGTGGGGAATCATAGCTGGCGAATCAGAGGCGGGGAATCAGAGGTTGGGAATCAGAGGCGGGGAATCAGATATTGTTAATCAGAGGCGGGGAAACAGAGGCGGGGAATCAGATATGGGGAATCAGAGGTGGGGAATCAGAGGCCGGTAATCAGACACGGGGAATCAGAGGCGGGGATTCAGAGCTGGGCAATCAGAGGCGGGGAATCAGAGTTGGGGAATCAGAGGCGGGGAATCAGATATGGGGAATCAGAGGCGGGGAATCAGAGGCGGGGAAACAGAGGCGGGGAATCAGATATGGGGAATCAGAGGTGGGGAATCAGGGGCGGGGTATCAGTGGCAGGGAATCAGAGGCGGGAAATCAGAGGCCGGGAATCAGAGGCGGTGAATCAGAGGCGGGGAATCAGTGGCAGGGAATCGGATGTGCGGAATCAGAGATGGGGAATCAGAGGTGGGGAATCAGAGGCAGTGAATCAGACATGGGTAATCAGAGGCGGGGAATCAGAGGCAGGAAATCAGACACGGGGAATCAGAGGCGGGGAATCAGAGCTGGGGAATTAGATGCAGGGAATCAGAGTTGGGGATTCAGAGGCGGGGAATCAGATATGGGGAAACAGTGGCGGGGAATCAGAGGCGGGGAAACAGAGGCGGGGAATCAGATATGGGGAATCAGAGGTGGGTAATCAGAGCTGGGGAATCAGAGGTGGGGAATCAGAGTTGCGGAATCAGAGGCGGGGACTTAGATATGGGGAAACAGAGGCGAGGAATCAGAGGCGGGGAAACAGAGGCAGGGAATCAGATATGGGGAATCAGAGGTGGGGAATCAGAGGCAGGGAATCAGATGTGCGGAATCAGAGATGGGGAATCCGAGGCAGGGAATCAGAATCAGAAGCAGGGAATAAGACGCGGGGAATCTGAGGCGGGGAATCAGAGCTGGGGAATCAGAGGCTGTGAATCAGAGGCGGGGAATCAGAAGCAGGGAATCGGATGTGCGGAATCAGAGATGGGGAATCAGAGGTGGGGAATCAGAGGCGGTGAATCAGACATAGGTAATCAGAGGCAGGGAATCAGAGGCAGGAAATCAGACACGGGGAATCTGAGGCGGGGAATCAGAGGCGGGGAATCAGAGGCAGGGAATGGGATGTGCAGAATCAGAGATGGGGAATCAGAGGTGGGGAATCAGAGGTGGTGAATCAGACATGGGTAAACAGAGGCGGGGAATCAGAGGCAGGAAATCAGACACGGGGAATCAGAGGCGGGGAATCAGAGCTGGGGAATTAGATGCAGGGAATCAGAGTTGGGGATTCAGAGGCGGGGAATCATATATGGGGAAACTGAGGTGGGGAATCAGAGGTGGGCAAATAGAGGCGGGGAATCAGATATGGGGAAACAGAGGCGGGGAATCAGAGGCGGGGAAACAGAGGCGGGGAATCAGATATGGGGAATCAGAGGTGGGGAATCAGAGTTTGGGAATCACAGGCAGGGAATCAGAGGCTGGGTATCAGATGCAGGGAATCAGATGCGGGGAATCAGAGGCGGGGAATCAGAGCTGGGGAATCAGAGGTGGGGAATCAGAGTTGGGGAATCAGAGGCGGGGACTTAGATATGGGGAAACAGAGGCGGGGAATCAGAGAAGGGGAAACTGAGGCGGGGAATCAGATATGGGGAATCAGAGGTGGGGAATCAGAGGCAGGGAATCAGATGTGCGGAATCAGAGATGGGGAATCAGAGGCAGGGAATCAGAATCAGAAGCAGGGAATAAGACGCGGGGAATCAGAGGCGGGGAATCAGAGCTGGGGAATCAGAGGCAGTGAATCAGAGGCGGGGAATCAGAGGCAGGTAATCGGATGTGCCGAATCAGAGATGGGGAATCAGAGGTGGGGAATCAGAGGCGGTGAATCAGACATGGGTAATCAGAGGCGGGGAATCAGAGGCAGGAAATCAGACACGGGGAATCAGAGGCGGGGAATCAGAGATGGGGAATCAGAGGCAGGGAATCAGAATCAGAAGCGGGGAATCAGAGGCCGGGAATCAGAGGCCGGGAATCAGATGCTGGGAATAAGAGGCCGGGAATCAGAGGTGGGGAATCAGAGTCCGGGAATAAGAGATGGGGATTCAGAGGCGGAGAATGAGATATGGAGAATCAGAGGCGGGGAATCAGAGGCGGGGAAACAGAGGTGGGGAATCAGATATGGGGAATCAGAGGTGGCGAATCAAAGGCGGTGAATCAGAGATGGGGAATCAGAGGCGGGCAATCAGAGGCAGGGAATCAAACACGGGGAATCAGAGGCGGGGAATCAGAGCTGGGGAATCAGAGGCGGGGAATCAGAGTTGGGGAATCAGAGGTGTGGAATCAGAGGTTGGGAATCAGAGGCAGGGAATCAGAGGCGGGGAAACAGAGGAGGGGAATCAGATATGGGGAATCAGAGGTGGCGAATCAAAGGCGGTGAAACAGAGATGGGGAATCAGGGCAGGGAATCAGAGGCAGGGAATCAAACACGGGGAATCAGAGCTGGGGAATCAGAGGCGGGGAATTAGAGTTGGGGAATCAGAGGAGGGGAGTCAGAGGCGGGGAAACAGGCGGGGAATCAGATATGGGGAATCAGAGGTGGGGAATCAGATGTTGGGAATCAGAGGCAGGGAATCAGAGGCGGGGAATCAGAGGCGGGGAATCAGAGGCAGGGAATCAGATGTGCGGAATCGGAGATGGGAAATCAGAGGCAGGGAATCAGAGGCGGGGAATCAGAGGCGGGGAATCAGAGGCCGGGAATCAGATATGGGGAAACAGAGGCGGGGAATCAGAGGCGGGGAAACAGAGGCGGGGAATCAGATATGGGAAATCAGAGGTGGGGAATCAGAGGTTGGGAATCAGAGGCAGGGAATCAGAGGCTTGGAATCAGATGCAGGAAATCAGATGCGGGGAATCAGAGGCGGGGAATCAGAGCTGGAGAATCAGAGGTGGGGAACCAGAGTTGGGGAATCAGAGCTGGAGAATCAGATGTGCGCAATCAGAGATGGGGAATCAGAGGCAGGGAATCAGAATCAGAAGCAGGGAATCAGAGGCCGGGGATCAGAGGCCGGAATCAGATGCCGGGAATAAGAGGCCGGGAATCAGAGGTGGGGAATCAGAGTCCGGGAATCAGAGATGGGGATTCAGAGGCGGGGAATGAGATATGGGGAATCAGAAGCGGGGAATCAGAGGCGGGGAAACAGAGGCGGGGAATCAGATATGGGGAATCAGAGGTGGCGAATCAAAGGCGGTGAATCAGAGATGGGGAATCAGAGGCCGGGAATCAGAGGCAGGGAATCAAACACGGGGAATCAGAGGCGGGGAATCAGAGCTGGGGAATCAGAGGCGGGGAATCATAGCTGGCGAATCAGAGGCGGGGAATCAGAGGTGGGGAATCAGAGGCGGGGAATCAGATATTGTTAATCAGAGCTGGGGAATCAGAGGCGGGGAAACAGAGGCGGGGAATCAGATATGGGCAATCAGAGGTGGGGAATCAGAGGTTGTGAATCAGAGATGGAGAATCAGAGGCGGGGAATCAGAGGCCGGTAATCAGACGCGGGGAATCAGAGGCGGGGATTCAGAGCTGGGGAATCAGAGGCGGGGAATCAGAGTTGGGGAATCAGAGGCGGGGAATCAGATATGGGGAATCAGAGGCGGGGAATCAGAGGCGGGGAAACAGAGGCGGGGAATCAGATATGGGGAATCAGAGGTGGGGAATCAGGTGCGGGGTATCAGTGGCAGGGAATCAGAGGCGGGAAATCAGAGGCCGGGAATCAGAGGCGGTGAATCAGAGGCGGGGAATCAGAGGCAGGGAATCGGATGTGCGGAATCAGAGATGGGGAATCAGAGGTGGGGAATCAGAGGCGGTGAATCAGACATGGGTAATCAGAGGCGGGGAATCAGAGGCAGGAAATCAGACACGGGGAATCAGAGGCGGGGAATCAGAGCTGGGGAATTTGATGCAGGGAATCAGAGTTGGGGATTCAGAGGCGGGGAAACAGATATGGGGAATCAGAGGTGGGGAATCAGAGCTGGGGAATCAGAGGTGGGGAATCAGAGTTGGGGAAACAGAGGCGGGGACTTAGATATGGGGAAACAGAGGCGGGGAATCAGAGGCGGGGAAAAAGATGCGGGGAATCAGATATTGGGAATCAGAGGTGGGGAATCAGAGGCAGGGAATCAGATGTGAGTTATCAGAGATGGGGAATCAGAGGCAGGGAATCAGAATCAGAAGCAGGGAATAAGACGCGGGGAATCTGAGGCGGGGAATCAGAGCTGGGGAATCAGAGGCTGTGAATCAGAGGCGGGGAATCAGAAGCAGGGAATCGGATGTGCGGAATCAGAGATGGGGAATCAGAGGTGGGGAATCAGAGGCGGTGAATCAGACATGGGTAATCAGAGGCGGGGAATCAGAGGCAGGAAATCAGACACGGGGAATCTGAAGCGGGGAATCAGAGGCGGGGAATCAGAGGCAGGGAATGGGATGTGCGGAATCAGAGATGGGGAATCAGAGGTGGGGAATCAGAGGCGGTGAATCAGACATGGGTAATCAGAGGCGGGGAATCAGAGGCAGGAAATCAGACACGGGGAATCAGAGGCGGGGAATCAGAGCTGGGGAATTAGATGCAGGGAATCAGAGTTGGGGATTCAGAGGCGGGGAATCAGATATGGGGAAACTGAGGTGGGGAATCAGAGGTGGGCAAATAGAGGCGGGGAATCAGATATGGGGAAACAGAGGCGGGGAATCAGAGGTGGGGAAACAGAGGCGGGGAATCAGATATGGGGAATCAGAGGTGGGGAATCAGAGGTTGGGAATCACAGGCAGGGAATCAGAGGCTGGGAATCAGATGCAGGGAATCAGATGCGGGGAATCAGAGGCGGGGAATCAGAGCTGGGGAATCAGAGGTGGGGAATCAGAGTTGGGGAATCAGAGGCGGGGACTTAGATATGGGGAAACAGAGGCGGGGAATCAGAGGCGGGGAAACAGAGGCGGGGAATCAGATATGGGGAATCAGAGGTGGGGAATCAGAGGCAGGGAATCAGATGTGCGGAATCAGAGATGGGGAATCAGAGGCAGGAAATCAGAATCAGAAGCAGGGAATAAGACGCGGGGAATCTGAGGCGGGGAATCTGAGCTGGGGAATCAGAGGCTGTGAATCAGAGGCGGGGAATCAGAAGCAGGGAATCGGATGTGCGGAATCAGAGATGGGGAATCAGAGGCAGGGAATCAGATGTGCGGAATCAGAGATGGGGAATCAGAGGTGGGGAATCAGAGGCGGTGAGTCAGAGATGGGAAATCAGAGGCGGTGAATCAGAGGCAGGAAATCAGACACGGGGATTCAGAGGCTGGGAATCAGACGGGGGGAATCAAAGGTGGGGAATCAGAGCTGGGGAATCAGAGGCAGGGAATCAGAGTTGGGGATTCAGAGGCGGGGAATCAGATATGGGGAAACAGAGGCGGGGAATCAGAGGCGAGAAAACAGAGGCGAGGAATTAGATATGGGGAATCAGAGGTGGGGAATCAGAGGTGGTGAATCAGATGTGCGGAATCAGAGATGGGGAATCAGAGGCAGGGAATCAGAATCAGAAGCGGGGAATCAGATATGGGGAATCAGAGGCCAGGAATCAGATGCTGGGAATAAGAGGCCGGGAATCAGAGGTGGGGAATCAGAGTCCGGGAATCAGAGATGGGGATTCAAAGGCGGGGAATGAGATATGGAGAATCAGAGGCGGGGAATTTGAGGCGTGGAAACAGTGGTGGGGAATCAGATATGGGGAATCAGAGGTGGCGAATCAAAGGCAGTGAATCAGAGCTGGGGAATCAGAGGCGGGGAATCTGAGTTGGGGAATCAGAGGCGGGGAATCAGATATGGGGAAACAGGGGCCGGGAATCAGAGGCGGGGAAACAGAGGCGGGGAATCAGATATGGGGAATCAGAGGTGTGGAATCAGAGGTTGGGAAACAGAGGCGGGGAATCAGATATGGGGAATCAGAGGTGGGGAATCAGAGGTGGTGAATCAGAGATGGGGAATCACAGGCGTGGAATCAGAGGCAGGGAATAGAACGCGGGGAATCAGAGGCAGGGAATTAGAGTTGGGGCATCAGAGGTTGGGAATTAGATATGGGGAAACAGAGGCAGGGAATCAGAGGCGGGGAAACAGAGGCGGGGAATCAGATATGGGGAATCAGAGGTGGGGAATCAGAGGCAGGGAATCAGATGTGCGGAATCAGAGATGGGGAATCAGAGGCAGGGAATCAGAATCAGAAGCGGGGAATCAGAGGCCGGGAATCAGAGGCCGAGAATCAGATGCTGGGAATAAGAGGCCGGGAATCAGAGGTGGGGAATCAGAGTCCGGGAATAAGAGATGGGGATTCAGAGGCGGAGAATGAGATATGGAGAATCAGAGGCGGGGAATCAGAGGCGGGGAAACAGAGGTGGGGAATCAGATATGGGGAATCAGAGGTGGCGAATCAAAGGCGGTGAATCAGAGATGGGGAATCAGAGGCGGGCAATCAGAGGCAGGGAATCAAACACGGGGAATCAGAGGCGGGGAATCAGAGCTGGGGAATCAGAGGCGGGGAATCAGAGTTGGGGAATCAGAGGTGTGGAATCAGAGGTTGGGAATCAGAGGCAGGGAATCAGAGGCGGGGAAACAGAGGAGGGGAATCAGATATGGGGAATCAGAGGTGGCGAATCAAAGGCGGTGAAACAGAGATGGGGAATCAGGGCAGGGAATCAGAGGCAGGGAATCAAACACGGGGAATCAGAGCTGGGGAATCAGAGGCGGGGAATTAGAGTTGGGGAATCAGAGGAGGGGAGTCAGAGGCGGGGAAACAGGCGGGGAATCAGATATGGGGAATCAGAGGTGGGGAATCAGATGTTGGGAATCAGAGGCAGGGAATCAGAGGCGGGGAATCAGAGGCGGGGAATCAGAGGCAGGGAATCAGATGTGCGGAATCGGAGATGGGGAATCAGAGGCAGGGAATCAGAGGCGGGGAATCAGAGGCGGGGAATCAGAGGCCGGGAATCAGATATGGGGAAACAGAGGCGGGGAATCAGAGGTGGGGAAACAGAGGCGGGGAATCAGATATGGGAAATCAGAGGTGGGGAATCAGAGGTTGGGAATCAGAGGCAGGGAATCAGAGGCTTGGAATCAGATGCAGGGAATCAGATGCGGGGAATCAGAGGCGGGGAATCAGAGCTGGAGAATCAGAGGTGGGGAATCAGAGTTGGGGAATCAGAGGCGGGGACTTAGATATTGGGAAACAGAGGCGGGGAATCAGAGGCGGGGAAACAGAGGCGGGGAATCAGATATGGGGAATCAGAGGTGGGGAATCAGAGGCAGGGAATCAGATGTGCGCAATCAGAGATGGGGAATCAGAGGCAGGGAATCAGAATCAGAAGCAGGGAATCAGAGGCCGGGGATCAGAGGCCGGAATCAGATGCCGGGAATAAGAGTCCGGGAATCAGAGGTGGGGAATCAGAGTCCGGGAATCAGAGATGGGGATTCAGAGGCGGGGAATGAGATATGGGGAATCAGAAGCGGGGAATCAGAGGCGGGGAAACAGAGGCGGGGAATCAGATATGGGGAATCAGAGGTGGCGAATCAAAGGCGGTGAATCAGAGATGGGGAATCAGAGGCCGGGAATCAGAGGCCGGTAATCAGACGCGGGGAATCAGAGGCGGGGATTCAGAGCTGGGGAATCAGAGGCGGGGAATCAGAGTTGGGGAATCAGAGGCGGGGAATCAGATATGGGGAATCAGAGGCGGGGAATCAGAGGCGGGGAAACAGAGGCGGGGAATCAGATATGGGGAATCAGAGGTGGGGAATCAGGTGCGGGGTATCAGTGGCAGGGAATCAGAGGCGGGAAATCAGAGGCCGGGAATCAGAGGCGGTGAATCAGAGGCGGGGAATCAGAGGCAGGGAATCGGATGTGCGGAATCAGAGATGGGGAATCAGAGGTGGGGAATCAGAGGCGGTGAATCAGACATGGGTAATCAGAGGCGGGGAATCAGAGGCAGAAAATCAGACACGGGGAATCAGAGGAGGGGAATCAGAGCTGGGGAATTAGATGCAGGGAATCAGAGCTGGGGATTCAGAGGCGGGGAATCAGATATGGGGAATCAGAGGTGGGGAATCAGAGCTGGGGAATCAGAGGTGGGGAATCAGAGTTGGGGAATCAGAGGCGGGGACTTAGATATGGGGAAACAGAGGCGGGGAATCAGAGGCGGGGAAACAGAGGCGGGGAATCAGATATTGGGAATCAGAGGTGGGGAATCAGAGGCAGGGAATCAGATGTGCGGTATCAGAGATGGGGAATCAGAGGCAGGGAATAAGAATCAGAAGCAGGGAATAAGACGCGGGGAATCTGAGGCGGGGAATCAGAGCTGGGGAATCAGAGGCTGTGAATCAGAGGCGGGGAATCAGAAGCAGGGAATCGGATGTGCGGAATCAGAGATGGGGAATCAGAGGTGGGGAATCAGAGGCGGTGAATCAGACATGGGTAATCAGAGGCGGGGAATCAGAGGCAGGAAATCAGACACGGGGAATCTGAGGCGGGGAATCAGAGGCGGGGAATCAGAGGCAGGGAATGGGATGTGCGGAATCAGAGATGGGGAATCAGAGGTGGGGAATCAGAGGCGGTGAATCAGACATGGGTAATCAGAGGCGGGGAATCAGAGGCAGGAAATCAGACACGGGGAATCAGAGGCGGGGAATCAGAGCTGGGGAATTAGATGCAGGGAATCAGAGTTGGGAATTCAGAGGCGGGGAATCAGATATGGGGAAACTGAGGTGGGGAATCAGAGGTGGGCAAATAGAGGCGGGGAATCAGATATGGGGAAACAGAGGCGGGGAATCAGAGGTGGGGAAACAGAGGCGGGGAATCAGATATGGGGAATCAGAGGTGGGGAATCAGAGGTTGGGAATCACAGGCAGGGAATCAGAGGCTGGGAATCAGATGCAGGGAATCAGATGCGGGGAATCAGAGGCGGGGAATCAGAGCTGGGGTATCAGAGGCGGGGAATCAGAGGCAGGGAATCAGACGCGGGGAATCAGAGGTGGGGAATCATAGCTGTCGAATCAGAGGCGGGGAATCAGAGGTTGGGAATCAGAGGCGGGGAATCAGATATTGTTAATCAGAGGTGTGGAATCAGAGGCGGGGAAACAGATATGGGGAAACAGGGGCGGGGAATCAGAGGTGGGGAAACACAGGCGGGGAATCAGATATGGGGAATCAGAGGTGTGGAATCAGAGGTTGGAAATCAGAGACAGGGAATCAGAGGCGGGGAAACAGAGGCGGGGAATCAGATAAGGGGAATCAGAGGTGGCGAATCAAAGGCGGTGAAACAGAGATGGGGAATCAGGGCAGGGAATCAGAGGCAGGGAATCAAACACGGGGAATCAGAGCTGGGGAATCAGAGGCGGGGAATTAGAGTTGGGGAATCAGAGGATGGGAATCAGAGGCGGGGAAACAGAGGCGGGGAATCAGATATGGGGAATCAGAGGTGGGGAATCAGATGTTGGGAATCCGAGGCAGGGAATCAGAGGCGGGGAATCAGAGGCGGGGAATCAGAGGCAGGGAATCAGATGTGCGGAATCGGAGATGGGGAATCAGAGGCAGGGAATCAGAGGCGGGGAAACAGAGGCGGGGAATCAGATATGGGGAATCAGAGGTGGGGAATCAGAGGTTGGGAATCAGATGCAGGGAATCAGAGGCTTGGAATCAGATGCAGGGAATCAGATGCGGGGATTCAGAGGCGGGGAATCAGAGCTGGAGAATCAGAGGTGGGGAATCAGAGTTGGGGAATCAGAGGCGGGGACTTAGATATTGGGAAACAGAGGCGGGGAATCAGAGGCGGGGAAACAGAGGCGGGAAATCAGATATGGGGAATCAGAGGTTGGGAATCAGATGCAGGGAATCAGAGGCTTGGAATCAGATGCAGGTAATCAGATGCGGGGAATCAGAGGCGGGGAATCAGAGCTGGAGAATCAGAGGTGGGGAATCAGAGTTGGGGAATCAGAGGCGGGGACTTAGATATTGGGAAACAGAGGCGGGGAATCAGAGGCGGGGAAACAGAGGCGGGAAATCAGATATGGGGAATCAGAGGTGGGGAATCAGAGGCAGGGAATCAGATGTGCGCAATCAGAGATGGGGAATCAGAGGCAGGGAATCAGAATCAGAAGCAGGGAATCAGAGGCCAGGAATCAGAGGCCGGAATCAGATGCCGGGAATAAGAGTCCGGGAATCAGAGGTGGGGAATCAGAGTCCGGGAATCAGAGATGGGGATTCAGAGGCGGGGAATGAGATATGGGGTATCAGAGGCGGGGAATCAGAGGCGGGGAAACAGAGGCGGGGAATCAGATATGGGGAATCAGAGGTGGCGAATGAAAGGCGGTGAATCAGAGATGGGGAATCAGAGGCCGGGAATCAGAGGCAGGGAATCAAACACGGGGAATAAGAGGCGGGGTATCAGAGCTGGGGAATCTGAGGCGGGGAATCAGAGTTGGGGAATCAGAGGCGGGGAATCAGAGGCAGGGAATCAATATGGGAATTCAGAGGTGGGGAATCAGATGTTGGGAATCAGAGGCAGGGAATCAGAGGCGAGGATTCAGAGCTGGGGAATCAGAGGCGGGGAATCAGATTTGGGGAATCAGAGATGGGGAATCAGAGATGGGGAATCAGAGATGGGGAATCAGAGGCGGGGAATCAGACGCTGGGAATCAGAGGTGGTGAATCAGAGGCGGGGAATCAGAGGCGGGGAATCAGAGGCAGGGAATCAGACGCGGGGAATCAGAGGTGGGGAATCATAGCTGGCGAATCAGAGGCGGGGAATCAGAGGTTGGGAATCAGAGGCGGGGAATCAGATATTGTTAATCAGAGGCGGGGAAACAGAGGCGGGGAATCAGATATGTGGAATCAGAGGTGGGGAATCAGAGGCCGGTAATCAGACACGGGGAATCAGAGGCGGGGATTCAGAGCTGGGCAATCAGAGGCGGGGAATCAGAGTTGGGGAATCAGAGGCGGGGAATCAGATATGGGGAATCAGAGGCGGGAAATCAGAGGCGGGGAAACAGAGGCGGGGAATCAGATATGGGGAATCAGAGGTGGGGAATCAGGGGCGGGGTATCAGTGGCAGGGAATCAGAGGCGGGAAATCAGAGGCCGGGAATCAGAGGCGGTGAATCAGAGGCGGGGAATCAGTGGCAGGGAATCGGATGTGCGGAATCAGAGATGGGGAATCAGAGGTGGGGAATCAGAGGCAGTGAATCAGACATGGGTAATCAGAGGCGGGGAATCAGAGGCAGGAAATCAGACACGGGGAATCAGAGGCGGGGAATCAGAGCTGGGGAATTAGATGCAGGGAATCAGAGTTGGGGATTCAGAGGCGGGGAATCAGATATGGGGAAACAGTGGCGGGGAATCAGAGGCGGGGAAACAGAGGCGGGGAATCAGATATGGGGAATCAGAGGTGGGTAATCAGAGCTGGGGAATCAGAGGTGGGGAATCAGAGTTGCGGAATCAGAGGCGGGGACTTAGATATGGGGAAACAGAGGCGAGGAATCAGAGGCGGGGAAACAGAGGCAGGGAATCAGATATGGGGAATCAGAGGTGGGGAATCAGAGGCAGGTAATCAGATGTGCGGAATCAGAGATGGGGAATCCGAGGCAGGGAATCAGAATCAGAAGCAGGGAATAAGACGCGGGGAATCTGAGGCGGGGAATCAGAGCTGGGGAATCAGAGGCTGTGAATCAGAGGCGGGGAATCAGAAGCAGGGAATCGGATGTGCGGAATCAGAGATGGGGAATCAGAGGTGGGGAATCAGAGGCGGTGAATCAGACATAGGTAATCAGAGGCAGGGAATCAGAGGCAGGAAATCAGACACGGGGAATCTGAGGCGGGGAATCAGAGGCGGGGAATCAGAGGCAGGGAATGGGATGTGCAGAATCAGAGATGGGGAATCAGAGGTGGGGAATCAGAGGTGGTGAATCAGACATGGGTAAACAGAGGCGGGGAATCAGAGGCAGGAAATCAGACACGGGGAATCAGAGGCGGGGAATCAGAGCTGGGGAATTAGATGCAGGGAATCAGAGTTGGGGATTCAGAGGCGGGGAATCATATATGGGGAAACTGAGGTGGGGAATCAGAGGTGGGCAAATAGAGGCGGGGAATCAGATATGGGGAAACAGAGGCGGGGAATCAGAGGCGGGGAAACAGAGGCGGGGAATCAGATATGGGGAATCAGAGGTGGGGAATCAGAGTTTGGGAATCACAGGCAGGGAATCAGAGGCTGGGTATCAGATGCAGGGAATCAGATGCGGGGAATCAGAGGCGGGGAATCAGAGCTGGGGAATCAGAGGTGGGGAATCAGAGTTGGGGAATCAGAGGCGGGGACTTAGATATGGGGAAACAGAGGCGGGGAATCAGAGAAGGGGAAACTGAGGCGGGGAATCAGATATGGGGAATCAGAGGTGGGGAATCAGAGGCAGGGAATCAGATGTGCGGAATCAGAGATGGGGAATCAGAGGCAGGGAATCAGAATCAGAAGCAGGGAATAAGACGCGGGGAATCAGAGGCGGGGAATCAGAGCTGGGGAATCAGAGGCAGTGAATCAGAGGCGGGGAATCAGAGGCAGGTAATCGGATGTGCCGAATCAGAGATGGGGAATCAGAGGTGGGGAATCAGAGGCGGTGAATCAGACATGGGTAATCAGAGGCGGGGAATCAGAGGCAGGAAATCAGACACGGGGAATCAGAGGCGGGGAATCAGAGCTGGGAAATTAGAGGCAGGGAATCAGAGTTGGGGATTCAGAGGCGGGGAATCAGATATGGGGAAAAAGAGGCGGGGAAACAGAGGCGGGCAAATAGAGGCGGGGATCAGATATGGGGAAACAGAGGAGGGGAATCAGAGGCGGGGAAACAGAGGCGGGGAATCAGATATGGGGAATCAGAGGTGGGGAATCAGAGGTTGGGAATCAGAGGCAGGGAATCAGAGGCTGGGAATCATATGCATGGAGTCAGATGCGGGGAATCAGAGGCGGGGAATCAGAGCTGGGGAATCAGAGGTGGGGAATCAAAGTTGGGGAATCGGAGATGGGGAATCTGAGGCAGGGAATCAGAGGCGGGGAATCAGAGGCGGGGAATCAGAGGCCGGGAATCAGATATGGGGAAACAGAGGCGGGGAATCAGAGGCGGGGAAACAGAGGCGGGGAATCAGATATGGGGAATCAGAGGCGGGGACTTAGATATTGGGAAACAGAGGCGGGGAATCAGAGGCGGGGAAACAGAGGCGGGAAATCAGATATGGGGAATCAGAGGTGGGGAATCAGAGGCAGGGAATCAGATGTGCGCAATCAGAGATGGGGAATCAGAGGTGGTGAATCAGAGATGGGGAATCACAGGCGTGGAATCAGAGGCAGGGAATAGAACTCGGGGAATCAGAGGCAGGGAATCAGAGTTGGGGCATCAGAGGTTGGGAACTAGATATGGGGAAACAGAGGCGGGGAATCAGAGGCGGGGAAACAGAGGCGGGGAATCAGATATGGGGAATCAGAGGTGGGGAATCAGAGGTTGGGAATCAGAGGCAGGGAATCAGAGGCTTGGAATAAGATGCAGGGAATCAGATGTGGGGAATCAGATATGGGGAATCAGAGGTGGGGAATCTGAGGTTGGGAATCAGAGGCAGGGAATCAGAGGCTTGTAATCAGATGCAGGGAATCAGATGCGGGGAATCAGAGGCGGGGAATCATAGCTGGAGAATCAGAGGTGGGGAATCAGAGTTGGGGAATCAGAGGCAGGGACTTAGATATTGGGAAACAGAGGCGGGGAATCAGAGGCGGGGAAACAGAGGCGGGAAATCAGATATGGGGAATCAGAGGTGGGGAATCAGAGGCAGGGAATCAGATGTGCGCAATCAGAGATGGGGAATCAGAGGCAGGGAATCAGAATCAGAAGCAGGGAATCAGAGGCCGGGAATCAGAGGCCGGAATCAGATGACGGGAATAAGAGGCCGGGAATCAGAGGTGGGGAATCAGAGTCCGGGAATCAGAGATGGGGATTCAGAGTCGGGGAATGAGATATGGGGAATCAGAGGCGGGGAATCAGAGGCGGGGAAACAGAGGCTGGGAATCAGATATGGGGAATCAGAGGTGGCGAATCAAAGGCGGTGAATCAGAGCTGGGGAATCAGAGGCGGGGAATCAGAGTTGGGGAATCAGAGGCGGGGAATCAGAGCTGGGGAATCAGAGTCGGTGAATCAGAGGCAGGAAATCAGACACGGGGATTCAGAGGCTGGGAATCAGACGGGGGGAATCAAAGGTGGGGAATCAGAGCTGGGGAATCAGAGGCAGGGAATCAGAGTTGGGGATTCAGAGGCGGGGAATCAGATATGGGGAAACAGAGGCGGGGAATCAGAGGCGGGAAAACAGAGGCGAGGAATTAGATATGGGGAATCAGAGGTGGGGAATCAGAGGTGGTGAATCAGAGATGGGGAATCACAGGCGGGGAATCAGAGGCAGGGAATAGAACGCGGGGAATCAGAGGCAGGGAATCGGAGTTGGGGCATCAGAGGTTGGGAATTAGATATGGGGAAACAGAGGCGGGGAATCAGAGGTGGGGAAACAGAGGCGGGGAATCAGATATGGGGAATCAGAGGTGGGGGATCAGAGGCAGGGAATCAGATGTGCGGAAATAGAGATGGGGAATCAGAGGCAGGGAATCAGAATCAGAAGCGGGGAATCAGATATGGGGAATCAGAGGCCAGGAATCAGATGCTGGGAATAAGAGGCCGGGAATCAGAGGTGGGGAATCAGAGTCCGGGAATCAGAGATGGGGATTCAAAGGCGGGGAATGAGATATGGAGAATCAGAGGCGGGGAATTTGAGGCGTGGAAACAGTGGTGGGGAATCAGATATGGGGAATCAGAGGTGGCGAATCAAAGGCAGTGAATCAGAGATGGGGAATCAGAGGCGGGGAATCAGAGGCAGGGAATCAAACACAGGGAATCAGAGGCGGGGAATCAGAGCTGGGGAAACTGAGGAGGGGAATCAGAGGTGGGCAAATAGAGGCGGGGAATCAGATATGGGGAAACAGAGGCGGGGAATCAGAGGTGGGGAAACAGAGGCGGGGAATCAGATATGGGGAATCAGAGGTGGGGAATCAGAGGTTGGGAATCACAGGCAGGGAATCAGAGGCTGGGAATCAGATGCAGGGAATCAGATGCGGGGAATCAGAGGCGGGGAATCAGAGCTGGGGTATCAGAGGCGGGGAATCAGAGGCAGGGAATCAGACGCGGGGAATCAGAGGTGGGGAATCATAGCTGTCGAATCAGAGGCGGGGAATCAGAGGTTGGGAATCAGAGGCGGGGAATCAGATATTGTTAATCAGAGGTGTGGAATCAGAGGCGGGGAAACAGATATGGGGAAACAGGGGCGGGGAATCAGAGGTGGGGAAACACAGGCGGGGAATCAGATATGGGGAATCAGAGGTGTGGAATCAGAGGTTGGAAATCAGAGACAGGGAATCAGAGGCGGGGAAACAGAGGCGGGGAATCAGATAAGGGGAATCAGAGGTGGCGAATCAAAGGCGGTGAAACAGAGATGGGGAATCAGGGCAGGGAATCAGAGGCAGGGAATCAAACACGGGGAATCAGAGCTGGGGAATCAGAGGCGGGGAATTAGAGTTGGGGAATCAGAGGATGGGAATCAGAGGCGGGGAAACAGAGGCGGGGAATCAGATATGGGGAATCAGAGGTGGGGAATCAGATGTTGGGAATCCGAGGCAGGGAATCAGAGGCGGGGAATCAGAGGCGGGGAATCAGAGGCAGGGAATCAGATGTGCGGAATCGGAGATGGGGAATCAGAGGCAGGGAATCAGAGGCGGGGAAACAGAGGCGGGGAATCAGATATGGGGAATCAGAGGTGGGGAATCAGAGGTTGGGAATCAGAAGCAGGGAATCAGAGGCTTGGAATCAGATGCAGGGAATCAGATGCGGGGATTCAGAGGCGGGGAATCAGAGCTGGAGAATCAGAGGTGGGGAATCAGAGTTGGGGAATCAGAGGCGGGGACTTAGATATTGGGAAACAGAGGCGGGGAATCAGAGGCGGGGAAACAGAGGCGGGAAATCAGATATGGGGAATCAGAGGTTGGGAATCAGATGCAGGGAATCAGAGGCTTGGAATCAGATGCAGGGAATCAGATGCGGGGAATCAGAGGCGGGGAATCAGAGCTGGAGAATCAGAGGTGGGGAATCAGAGTTGGGGAATCAGAGGCGGGGACTTAGATATTGGGAAACAGAGGCGGGGAATCAGAGGCGGGGAAACAGAGGCGGGAAATCAGATATGGGGAATCAGAGGTGGGGAATCAGAGGCAGGGAATCAGATGTGCGCAATCAGAGATGGGGAATCAGAGGCAGGGAATCAGAATCAGAAGCAGGGAATCAGAGGCCAGGAATCAGAGGCCGGAATCAGATGCCGGGAATAAGAGTCCGGGAATCAGAGGTGGGGAATCAGAGTCCGGGAATCAGAGATGGGGATTCAGAGGCGGGGAATGAGATATGGGGTATCAGAGGCGGGGAATCAGAGGCGGGGAAACAGAGGCGGGGAATCAGATATGGGGAATCAGAGGTGGCGAATGAAAGGCGGTGAATCAGAGATGGGGAATCAGAGGCCGGGAATCAGAGGCAGGGAATCAAACACGGGGAATAAGAGGCGGGGTATCAGAGCTGGGGAATCTGAGGCGGGGAATCAGAGTTGGGGAATCAGAGGCGGGGAATCAGAGGCAGGGAATCAATATGGGAATTCAGAGGTGGGGAATCAGATGTTGGGAATCAGAGGCAGGGAATCAGAGGCGAGGATTCAGAGCTGGGGAATCAGAGGCGGGGAATCAGATTTGGGGAATCAGAGATGGGGAATCAGAGATGGGGAATCAGAGATGGGGAATCAGAGGCGGGGAATCAGACGCTGGGAATCAGAGGTGGTGAATCAGAGGCGGGGAATCAGAGGCGGGGAATCAGAGGCAGGGAATCAGACGCGGGGAATCAGAGGTGGGGAATCATAGCTGGCGAATCAGAGGCGGGGAATCAGAGGTTGGGAATCAGAGGCGGGGAATCAGATATTGTTAATCAGAGGCGGGGAAACAGAGGCGGGGAATCAGATATGTGGAATCAGAGGTGGGGAATCAGAGGCCGGTAATCAGACACGGGGAATCAGAGGCGGGGATTCAGAGCTGGGCAATCAGAGGCGGGGAATCAGAGTTGGGGAATCAGAGGCGGGGAATCAGATATGGGGAATCAGAGGCGGGAAATCAGAGGCGGGGAAACAGAGGCGGGGAATCAGATATGGGGAATCAGAGGTGGGGAATCAGGGGCGGGGTATCAGTGGCAGGGAATCAGAGGTGGGAAATCAGAGGCCGGGAATCAGAGGCGGTGAATCAGAGGCGGGGAATCAGTGGCAGGGAATCGGATGTGCGGAATCAGAGATGGGGAATCAGAGGTGGGGAATCAGAGGCAGTGAATCAGACATGGGTAATCAGAGGCGGGGAATCAGAGGCAGGAAATCAGACACGGGGAATCAGAGGCGGGGAATCAGAGCTGGGGAATTAGATGCAGGGAATCAGAGTTGGGGATTCAGAGGCGGGGAATCAGATATGGGGAAACAGTGGCGGGGAATCAGAGGCGGGGAAACAGAGGCGGGGAATCAGATATGGGGAATCAGAGGTGGGTAATCAGAGCTGGGGAATCAGAGGTGGGGAATCAGAGTTGCGGAATCAGAGGCGGGGACTTAGATATGGGGAAACAGAGGCGAGGAATCAGAGGCGGGGAAACAGAGGCAGGGAATCAGATATGGGGAATCAGAGGTGGGGAATCAGAGGCAGGTAATCAGATGTGCGGAATCAGAGATGGGGAATCCGAGGCAGGGAATCAGAATCAGAAGCAGGGAATAAGACGCGGGGAATCTGAGGCGGGGAATCAGAGCTGGGGAATCAGAGGCTGTGAATCAGAGGCGGGGAATCAGAAGCAGGGAATCGGATGTGCGGAATCAGAGATGGGGAATCAGAGGTGGGGAATCAGAGGCGGTGAATCAGACATAGGTAATCAGAGGCAGGGAATCAGAGGCAGGAAATCAGACACGGGGAATCTGAGGCGGGGAATCAGAGGCGGGGAATCAGAGGCAGGGAATGGGATGTGCAGAATCAGAGATGGGGAATCAGAGGTGGGGAATCAGAGGTGGTGAATCAGACATGGGTAAACAGAGGCGGGGAATCAGAGGCAGGAAATCAGACACGGGGAATCAGAGGCGGGGAATCAGAGCTGGGGAATTAGATGCAGGGAATCAGAGTTGGGGATTCAGAGGCGGGGAATCATATATGGGGAAACTGAGGTGGGGAATCAGAGGTGGGCAAATAGAGGCGGGGAATCAGATATGGGGAAACAGAGGCGGGGAATCAGAGGCGGGGAAACAGAGGCGGGGAATCAGATATGGGGAATCAGAGGTGGGGAATCAGAGTTTGGGAATCACAGGCAGGGAATCAGAGGCTGGGTATCAGATGCAGGGAATCAGATGCGGGGAATCAGAGGCGGGGAATCAGAGCTGGGGAATCAGAGGTGGGGAATCAGAGTTGGGGAATCAGAGGCGGGGACTTAGATATGGGGAAACAGAGGCGGGGAATCAGAGAAGGGGAAACTGAGGCGGGGAATCAGATATGGGGAATCAGAGGTGGGGAATCAGAGGCAGGGAATCAGATGTGCGGAATCAGAGATGGGGAATCAGAGGCAGGGAATCAGAATCAGAAGCAGGGAATAAGACGCGGGGAATCAGAGGCGGGGAATCAGAGCTGGGGAATCAGAGGCAGTGAATCAGAGGCGGGGAATCAGAGGCAGGTAATCGGATGTGCCGAATCAGAGATGGGGAATCAGAGGTGGGGAATCAGAGGCGGTGAATCAGACATGGGTAATCAGAGGCGGGGAATCAGAGGCAGGAAATCAGACACGGGGAATCAGAGGCGGGGAATCAGAGCTGGGAAATTAGAGGCAGGGAATCAGAGTTGGGGATTCAGAGGCGGGGAATCAGATATGGGGAAAAAGAGGCGGGGAAACAGAGGCGGGCAAATAGAGGCGGGGATCAGATATGGGGAAACAGAGGAGGGGAATCAGAGGCGGGGAAACAGAGGCGGGGAATCAGATATGGGGAATCAGAGGTGGGGAATCAGAGGTTGGGAATCAGAGGCAGGGAATCAGAGGCTGGGAATCATATGCATGGAGTCAGATGCGGGGAATCAGAGGCGGGGAATCAGAGCTGGGGAATCAGAGGTGGGGAATCAAAGTTGGGGAATCGGAGATGGGGAATCTGAGGCAGGGAATCAGAGGCGGGGAATCAGAGGCGGGGAATCAGAGGCCGGGAATCAGATATGGGGAAACAGAGGCGGGGAATCAGAGGCGGGGAAACAGAGGCGGGGAATCAGATATGGGGAATCAGAGGCGGGGACTTAGATATTGGGAAACAGAGGCGGGGAATCAGAGGCGGGGAAACAGAGGCGGGAAATCAGATATGGGGAATCAGAGGTGGGGAATCAGAGGCAGGGAATCAGATGTGCGCAATCAGAGATGGGGAATCAGAGGTGGTGAATCAGAGATGGGGAATCACAGGCGTGGAATCAGAGGCAGGGAATAGAACTCGGGGAATCAGAGGCAGGGAATCAGAGTTGGGGCATCAGAGGTTGGGAACTAGATATGGGGAAACAGAGGCGGGGAATCAGAGGCGGGGAAACAGAGGCGGGGAATCAGATATGGGGAATCAGAGGTGGGGAATCAGAGGTTGGGAATCAGAGGCAGGGAATCAGAGGCTTGGAATAAGATGCAGGGAATCAGATGTGGGGAATCAGATATGGGGAATCAGAGGTGGGGAATCTGAGGTTGGGAATCAGAGGCAGGGAATCAGAGGCTTGTAATCAGATGCAGGGAATCAGATGCGGGGAATCAGAGGCGGGGAATCATAGCTGGAGAATCAGAGGTGGGGAATCAGAGTTGGGGAATCAGAGGCAGGGACTTAGATATTGGGAAACAGAGGCGGGGAATCAGAGGCGGGGAAACAGAGGCGGGAAATCAGATATGGGGAATCAGAGGTGGGGAATCAGAGGCAGGGAATCAGATGTGCGCAATCAGAGATGGGGAATCAGAGGCAGGGAATCAGAATCAGAAGCAGGGAATCAGAGGCCGGGAATCAGAGGCCGGAATCAGATGACGGGAATAAGAGGCCGGGAATCAGAGGTGGGGAATCAGAGTCCGGGAATCAGAGATGGGGATTCAGAGTCGGGGAATGAGATATGGGGAATCAGAGGCGGGGAATCAGAGGCGGGGAAACAGAGGCTGGGAATCAGATATGGGGAATCAGAGGTGGCGAATCAAAGGCGGTGAATCAGAGCTGGGGAATCAGAGGCGGGGAATCAGAGTTGGGGAATCAGAGGCGGGGAATCAGAGCTGGGGAATCAGAGTCGGTGAATCAGAGGCAGGAAATCAGACACGGGGATTCAGAGGCTGGGAATCAGACGGGGGGAATCAAAGGTGGGGAATCAGAGCTGGGGAATCAGAGGCAGGGAATCAGAGTTGGGGATTCAGAGGCGGGGAATCAGATATGGGGAAACAGAGGCGGGGAATCAGAGGCGGGAAAACAGAGGCGAGGAATTAGATATGGGGAATCAGAGGTGGGGAATCAGAGGTGGTGAATCAGAGATGGGGAATCACAGGCGGGGAATCAGAGGCAGGGAATAGAACGCGGGGAATCAGAGGCAGGGAATCGGAGTTGGGGCATCAGAGGTTGGGAATTAGATATGGGGAAACAGAGGCGGGGAATCAGAGGTGGGGAAACAGAGGCGGGGAATCAGATATGGGGAATCAGAGGTGGGGGATCAGAGGCAGGGAATCAGATGTGCGGAAATAGAGATGGGGAATCAGAGGCAGGGAATCAGAATCAGAAGCGGGGAATCAGATATGGGGAATCAGAGGCCAGGAATCAGATGCTGGGAATAAGAGGCCGGGAATCAGAGGTGGGGAATCAGAGTCCGGGAATCAGAGATGGGGATTCAAAGGCGGGGAATGAGATATGGAGAATCAGAGGCGGGGAATTTGAGGCGTGGAAACAGTGGTGGGGAATCAGATATGGGGAATCAGAGGTGGCGAATCAAAGGCAGTGAATCAGAGATGGGGAATCAGAGGCGGGGAATCAGAGGCAGGGAATCAAACACAGGGAATCAGAGGCGGGGAATCAGAGCTGGGGAAACTGAGGTGGGGAATCAGAGGTGGGCAAATAGAGGCGGGGAATCAGATATGGGGAAACAGAGGCGGGGAATCAGAGGTGGGGAAACAGAGGCGGGGAATCAGATATGGGGAATCAGAGGTGGGGAATCAGAGGTTGGGAATCACAGGCAGGGAATCAGAGGCTGGGAATCAGATGCAGGGAATCAGATGCGGGGAATCAGAGGCGGGGAATCAGAGCTGGGGTATCAGAGGCGGGGAATCAGAGGCAGGGAATCAGACGCGGGGAATCAGAGGTGGGGAATCATAGCTGTCGAATCAGAGGCGGGGAATCAGAGGTTGGGAATCAGAGGCGGGGAATCAGATATTGTTAATCAGAGGTGTGGAATCAGAGGCGGGGAAACAGATATGGGGAAACAGGGGCGGGGAATCAGAGGTGGGGAAACACAGGCGGGGAATCAGATATGGGGAATCAGAGGTGTGGAATCAGAGGTTGGAAATCAGAGACAGGGAATCAGAGGCGGGGAAACAGAGGCGGGGAATCAGATAAGGGGAATCAGAGGTGGCGAATCAAAGGCGGTGAAACAGAGATGGGGAATCAGGGCAGGGAATCAGAGGCAGGGAATCAAACACGGGGAATCAGAGCTGGGGAATCAGAGGCGGGGAATTAGAGTTGGGGAATCAGAGGATGGGAATCAGAGGCGGGGAAACAGAGGCGGGGAATCAGATATGGGGAATCAGAGGTGGGGAATCAGATGTTGGGAATCCGAGGCAGGGAATCAGAGGCGGGGAATCAGAGGCGGGGAATCAGAGGCAGGGAATCAGATGTGCGGAATCGGAGATGGGGAATCAGAGGCAGGGAATCAGAGGCGGGGAAACAGAGGCGGGGAATCAGATATGGGGAATCAGAGGTGGGGAATCAGAGGTTGGGAATCAGATGCAGGGAATCAGAGGCTTGGAATCAGATGCAGGGAATCAGATGCGGGGATTCAGAGGCGGGGAATCAGAGCTGGAGAATCAGAGGTGGGGAATCAGAGTTGGGGAATCAGAGGCGGGGACTTAGATATTGGGAAACAGAGGCGGGGAATCAGAGGCGGGGAAACAGAGGCGGGAAATCAGATATGGGGAATCAGAGGTTGGGAATCAGATGCAGGGAATCAGAGGCTTGGAATCAGATGCAGGGAATCAGATGCGGGGAATCAGAGGCGGGGAATCAGAGCTGGAGAATCAGAGGTGGGGAATCAGAGTTGGGGAATCAGAGGCGGGGACTTAGATATTGGGAAACAGAGGCGGGGAATCAGAGGCGGGGAAACAGAGGCGGGAAATCAGATATGGGGAATCAGAGGTGGGGAATCAGAGGCAGGGAATCAGATGTGCGCAATCAGAGATGGGGAATCAGAGGCAGGGAATCAGAATCAGAAGCAGGGAATCAGAGGCCAGGAATCAGAGGCCGGAATCAGATGCCGGGAATAAGAGTCCGGGAATCAGAGGTGGGGAATCAGAGTCCGGGAATCAGAGATGGGGATTCAGAGGCGGGGAATGAGATATGGGGTATCAGAGGCGGGGAATCAGAGGCGGGGAAACAGAGGCGGGGAATCAGATATGGGGAATCAGAGGTGGCGAATGAAAGGCGGTGAATCAGAGATGGGGAATCAGAGGCCGGGAATCAGAGGCAGGGAATCAAACACGGGGAATAAGAGGCGGGGTATCAGAGCTGGGGAATCTGAGGCGGGGAATCAGAGTTGGGGAATCAGAGGCGGGGAATCAGAGGCAGGGAATCAATATGGGAATTCAGAGGTGGGGAATCAGATGTTGGGAATCAGAGGCAGGGAATCAGAGGCGAGGATTCAGAGCTGGGGAATCAGAGGCGGGGAATCAGATTTGGGGAATCAGAGATGGGGAATCAGAGATGGGGAATCAGAGATGGGGAATCAGAGGCGGGGAATCAGACGCTGGGAATCAGAGGTGGTGAATCAGAGGCGGGGAATCAGAGGCGGGGAATCAGAGGCAGGGAATCAGACGCGGGGAATCAGAGGTGGGGAATCATAGCTGGCGAATCAGAGGCGGGGAATCAGAGGTTGGGAATCAGAGGCGGGGAATCAGATATTGTTAATCAGAGGCGGGGAAACAGAGGCGGGGAATCAGATATGTGGAATCAGAGGTGGGGAATCAGAGGCCGGTAATCAGACACGGGGAATCAGAGGCGGGGATTCAGAGCTGGGCAATCAGAGGCGGGGAATCAGAGTTGGGGAATCAGAGGCGGGGAATCAGATATGGGGAATCAGAGGCGGGAAATCAGAGGCGGGGAAACAGAGGCGGGGAATCAGATATGGGGAATCAGAGGTGGGGAATCAGGGGCGGGGTATCAGTGGCAGGGAATCAGAGGCGGGAAATCAGAGGCCGGGAATCAGAGGCGGTGAATCAGAGGCGGGGAATCAGTGGCAGGGAATCGGATGTGCGGAATCAGAGATGGGGAATCAGAGGTGGGGAATCAGAGGCAGTGAATCAGACATGGGTAATCAGAGGCGGGGAATCAGAGGCAGGAAATCAGACACGGGGAATCAGAGGCGGGGAATCAGAGCTGGGGAATTAGATGCAGGGAATCAGAGTTGGGGATTCAGAGGCGGGGAATCAGATATGGGGAAACAGTGGCGGGGAATCAGAGGCGGGGAAACAGAGGCGGGGAATCAGATATGGGGAATCAGAGGTGGGTAATCAGAGCTGGGGAATCAGAGGTGGGGAATCAGAGTTGCGGAATCAGAGGCGGGGACTTAGATATGGGGAAACAGAGGCGAGGAATCAGAGGCGGGGAAACAGAGGCAGGGAATCAGATATGGGGAATCAGAGGTGGGGAATCAGAGGCAGGTAATCAGATGTGCGGAATCAGAGATGGGGAATCCGAGGCAGGGAATCAGAATCAGAAGCAGGGAATAAGACGCGGGGAATCTGAGGCGGGGAATCAGAGCTGGGGAATCAGAGGCTGTGAATCAGAGGCGGGGAATCAGAAGCAGGGAATCGGATGTGCGGAATCAGAGATGGGGAATCAGAGGTGGGGAATCAGAGGCGGTGAATCAGACATAGGTAATCAGAGGCAGGGAATCAGAGGCAGGAAATCAGACACGGGGAATCTGAGGCGGGGAATCAGAGGCGGGGAATCAGAGGCAGGGAATGGGATGTGCAGAATCAGAGATGGGGAATCAGAGGTGGGGAATCAGAGGTGGTGAATCAGACATGGGTAAACAGAGGCGGGGAATCAGAGGCAGGAAATCAGACACGGGGAATCAGAGGCGGGGAATCAGAGCTGGGGAATTAGATGCAGGGAATCAGAGTTGGGGATTCAGAGGCGGGGAATCATATATGGGGAAACTGAGGTGGGGAATCAGAGGTGGGCAAATAGAGGCGGGGAATCAGATATGGGGAAACAGAGGCGGGGAATCAGAGGCGGGGAAACAGAGGCGGGGAATCAGATATGGGGAATCAGAGGTGGGGAATCAGAGTTTGGGAATCACAGGCAGGGAATCAGAGGCTGGGTATCAGATGCAGGGAATCAGATGCGGGGAATCAGAGGCGGGGAATCAGAGCTGGGGAATCAGAGGTGGGGAATCAGAGTTGGGGAATCAGAGGCGGGGACTTAGATATGGGGAAACAGAGGCGGGGAATCAGAGAAGGGGAAACTGAGGCGGGGAATCAGATATGGGGAATCAGAGGTGGGGAATCAGAGGCAGGGAATCAGATGTGCGGAATCAGAGATGGGGAATCAGAGGCAGGGAATCAGAATCAGAAGCAGGGAATAAGACGCGGGGAATCAGAGGCGGGGAATCAGAGCTGGGGAATCAGAGGCAGTGAATCAGAGGCGGGGAATCAGAGGCAGGTAATCGGATGTGCCGAATCAGAGATGGGGAATCAGAGGTGGGGAATCAGAGGCGGTGAATCAGACATGGGTAATCAGAGGCGGGGAATCAGAGGCAGGAAATCAGACACGGGGAATCAGAGGCGGGGAATCAGAGCTGGGAAATTAGAGGCAGGGAATCAGAGTTGGGGATTCAGAGGCGGGGAATCAGATATGGGGAAAAAGAGGCGGGGAAACAGAGGCGGGCAAATAGAGGCGGGGATCAGATATGGGGAAACAGAGGAGGGGAATCAGAGGCGGGGAAACAGAGGCGGGGAATCAGATATGGGGAATCAGAGGTGGGGAATCAGAGGTTGGGAATCAGAGGCAGGGAATCAGAGGCTGGGAATCATATGCATGGAGTCAGATGCGGGGAATCAGAGGCGGGGAATCAGAGCTGGGGAATCAGAGGTGGGGAATCAAAGTTGGGGAATCGGAGATGGGGAATCTGAGGCAGGGAATCAGAGGCGGGGAATCAGAGGCGGGGAATCAGAGGCCGGGAATCAGATATGGGGAAACAGAGGCGGGGAATCAGAGGCGGGGAAACAGAGGCGGGGAATCAGATATGGGGAATCAGAGGCGGGGACTTAGATATTGGGAAACAGAGGCGGGGAATCAGAGGCGGGGAAACAGAGGCGGGAAATCAGATATGGGGAATCAGAGGTGGGGAATCAGAGGCAGGGAATCAGATGTGCGCAATCAGAGATGGGGAATCAGAGGTGGTGAATCAGAGATGGGGAATCACAGGCGTGGAATCAGAGGCAGGGAATAGAACTCGGGGAATCAGAGGCAGGGAATCAGAGTTGGGGCATCAGAGGTTGGGAACTAGATATGGGGAAACAGAGGCGGGGAATCAGAGGCGGGGAAACAGAGGCGGGGAATCAGATATGGGGAATCAGAGGTGGGGAATCAGAGGTTGGGAATCAGAGGCAGGGAATCAGAGGCTTGGAATAAGATGCAGGGAATCAGATGTGGGGAATCAGATATGGGGAATCAGAGGTGGGGAATCTGAGGTTGGGAATCAGAGGCAGGGAATCAGAGGCTTGTAATCAGATGCAGGGAATCAGATGCGGGGAATCAGAGGCGGGGAATCATAGCTGGAGAATCAGAGGTGGGGAATCAGAGTTGGGGAATCAGAGGCAGGGACTTAGATATTGGGAAACAGAGGCGGGGAATCAGAGGCGGGGAAACAGAGGCGGGAAATCAGATATGGGGAATCAGAGGTGGGGAATCAGAGGCAGGGAATCAGATGTGCGCAATCAGAGATGGGGAATCAGAGGCAGGGAATCAGAATCAGAAGCAGGGAATCAGAGGCCGGGAATCAGAGGCCGGAATCAGATGACGGGAATAAGAGGCCGGGAATCAGAGGTGGGGAATCAGAGTCCGGGAATCAGAGATGGGGATTCAGAGTCGGGGAATGAGATATGGGGAATCAGAGGCGGGGAATCAGAGGCGGGGAAACAGAGGCTGGGAATCAGATATGGGGAATCAGAGGTGGCGAATCAAAGGCGGTGAATCAGAGCTGGGGAATCAGAGGCGGGGAATCAGAGTTGGGGAATCAGAGGCGGGGAATCAGAGCTGGGGAATCAGAGTCGGTGAATCAGAGGCAGGAAATCAGACACGGGGATTCAGAGGCTGGGAATCAGACGGGGGGAATCAAAGGTGGGGAATCAGAGCTGGGGAATCAGAGGCAGGGAATCAGAGTTGGGGATTCAGAGGCGGGGAATCAGATATGGGGAAACAGAGGCGGGGAATCAGAGGCGGGAAAACAGAGGCGAGGAATTAGATATGGGGAATCAGAGGTGGGGAATCAGAGGTGGTGAATCAGAGATGGGGAATCACAGGCGGGGAATCAGAGGCAGGGAATAGAACGCGGGGAATCAGAGGCAGGGAATCGGAGTTGGGGCATCAGAGGTTGGGAATTAGATATGGGGAAACAGAGGCGGGGAATCAGAGGTGGGGAAACAGAGGCGGGGAATCAGATATGGGGAATCAGAGGTGGGGGATCAGAGGCAGGGAATCAGATGTGCGGAAATAGAGATGGGGAATCAGAGGCAGGGAATCAGAATCAGAAGCGGGGAATCAGATATGGGGAATCAGAGGCCAGGAATCAGATGCTGGGAATAAGAGGCCGGGAATCAGAGGTGGGGAATCAGAGTCCGGGAATCAGAGATGGGGATTCAAAGGCGGGGAATGAGATATGGAGAATCAGAGGCGGGGAATTTGAGGCGTGGAAACAGTGGTGGGGAATCAGATATGGGGAATCAGAGGTGGCGAATCAAAGGCAGTGAATCAGAGATGGGGAATCAGAGGCGGGGAATCAGAGGCAGGGAATCAAACACAGGGAATCAGAGGCGGGGAATCAGAGCTGGGGAATCAGAGGCGGGGAATCTGAGTTGGGGAATCAGAGGCGGGGAATCAGATATGGGGAAACACGGGCCAGGAATCAGAGGCGGGGAAACAGAGGCGGGGAATCAGATATGGGGAATCAGAGGTGTGGATTCAGAGGTTGGGAAACAGAGGCGGGGAATCAGATATGGGGAATCAGAGGTGGGGAATCAGAGGTGGTGAATCAGAGATGGGGAATCACAGGCGTGGAATCAGAGGCAGGGAATAGAACGCGGGGAATCAGAGGCAGGGAATTAGAGTTGGGGCATCAGAGGTTGGGAATTAGATATGGGGAAACAGAGGCAGGGAATCAGAGGCGGGGAAACAGAGGCGGGGAATCAGATATGGGGAATCAGAGGTGGGGAATCAGAGGCAGGGAATCAGATGTGCGGAATCAGAGATGGGGAATCAGAGGCAGGGAATCAGAATCAGAAGCGGGGAATCAGAGGCCGGGAATCAGAGGCCGGGAATCAGATGCTGGGAATAAGAGGCCGGGAATCAGAGGTGGGGAATCAGAGTCCGGGAATAAGAGATGGGGATTCAGAGGCGGAGAATGAGATATGGAGAATCAGAGGCGGGGAATCAGAGGCGGGGAAACAGAGGTGGGGAATCAGATATGGGGAATCAGAGGTGGCGAATCAAAGGCGGTGAATCAGAGATGGGGAATCAGAGGCGGGCAATCAGAGGCAGGGAATCAAACACGGGGAATCAGAGGCGGGGAATCAGAGCTGGGGAATCAGAGGCAGGGAATCAGAGTTGGGGAATCAGAGGTGTGGAATCAGAGGTTGGGAATCAGAGTCAGGGAATCAGAGGCGGGGAAACAGAGGAGGGGAATCAGATATGGGGAATCAGAGGTGGCGAATCAAAGGCGGTGAAACAGAGATGGGGAATCAGGGCAGGGAATCAGAGGCAGGGAATCAAACACGGGGAATCAGAGCTGGGGAATCAGAGGCGGGGAATTAGAGTTGGGGAATCAGAGGAGGGGAGTCAGAGGCGGGGAAACAGGCGGGGAATCAGATATGGGGAATCAGAGGTGGGGAATCAGATGTTGGGAATCAGAGGCAGGGAATCAGAGGCGGGGAATCAGAGGCGGGGAATCAGAGGCAGGGAATCAGATGTGCGGAATCGGAGATGGGGAATCAGAGGCAGGGAATCAGAGGCGGGGAATCAGAGGCGGGGAATCAGAGGCCGGGAATCAGATATGGGGAAACAGAGGCGGGGAATCAGAGGCGGGGAAACAGAGGCGGGGAATCAGATATGGGAAATCAGAGGTGGGGAATCAGAGGTTGGGAATCAGAGGCAGGGAATCAGAGGCTTGGAATCAGATGCAGGGAATCAGATGCGGGGAATCAGAGGCGGGGAATCAGAGCTGGAGAATCAGAGGTGGGGAACCAGAGTTGGGGAATCAGAGGCGGGGACTTAGATATTGGGAAACAGAGGCGGGGAATCAGAGGCGGGGAAACAGAGGCGGGGAATCAGATATGGGGAATCAGAGGTGGGGAATCAGAGGCAGGGAATCAGATGTGCGCAATCAGAGATGGGGAATCAGAGGCAGGGAATCAGAATCAGAAGCAGGGAATCAGAGGCCGGGGATCAGAGGCCGGAATCAGATGCCGGGAATAAGAGGCCGGGAATCAGAGGTGGGGAATCAGAGTCCGGGAATCAGAGATGGGGATTCAGAGGCGGGGAATGAGATATGGGGAATCAGAAGCGGGGAATCAGAGGCGGGGAAACAGAGGCGGGGAATCAGATATGGGGAATCAGAGGTGGCGAATCAAAGGCGGTGAATCAGAGATGGGGAATCAGAGGCCGGGAATCAGAGGCAGGGAATCAAACACGGGGAATCAGAGGCGGGGAATCAGAGCTGGGGAATCAGAGGCGGGGAATCATAGCTGGCGAATCAGAGGCGGGGAATCAGAGGTGGGGAATCAGAGGCGGGGAATCAGATATTGTTAATCAGAGCTGGGGAATCAGAGGCGGGGAAACAGAGGCGGGGAATCAGATATGGGCAATCAGAGGTGGGGAATCAGAGGTTGTGAATCAGAGATGGAGAATCAGAGGCCGGGAATCAGAGGCCGGTAATCAGACGCGGGGAATCAGAGGCGGGGATTCAGAGCTGGGGAATCAGAGGCGGGGAATCAGAGTTGGGGAATCAGAGGCGGGGAATCAGATATGGGGAATCAGAGGCGGGGAATCAGAGGCGGGGAAACAGAGGCGGGGAATCAGATATGGGGAATCAGAGGTGGGGAATCAGGTGCGGGGTATCAGTGGCAGGGAATCAGAGGCGGGAAATCAGAGGCCGGGAATCAGAGGCGGTGAATCAGAGGTGGGGAATCAGAGGCAGGGAATCGGATGTGCGGAATCAGAGATGGGGAATCAGAGGTGGGGAATCAGAGGCGGTGAATCAGACATGGGTAATCAGAGGCGGGGAATCAGAGGCAGGAAATCAGACACGGGGAATCAGAGGCGGGGAATCAGAGCTGGGGAATTTGATGCAGGGAATCAGAGTTGGGGATTCAGAGGCGGGGAATCAGATATGGGGAATCACAGGTGGGGAATCAGAGCTGGGGAATCAGAGGTGGGGAATCAGAGTTGGGGAATCAGAGGCGGGGACTTAGATATGGGGAAACAGAGGCGGGGAATCAGAGGCGGGGAAACAGAGGCGGGGAATCAGTTATTGGGAATCAGAGGTGGGGAATCAGAGGCAGGGAATCAGATGTGCGGTATCAGAGATGGGGAATCAGAGGCAGGGAATCAGAATCAGAAGCAGGGAATAAGACGCGGGGAATCTGAGGCGGGGAATCAGAGCTGGGGAATCAGAGGCTGTGAATCAGAGGCGGGGTATCAGAAGCAGGGAATCGGATGTGCGGAATCAGAGATGGGGAATCAGAGGTGGGGAATCAGAGGCGGTGAATCAGACATGGGTAATCAGAGGCGGGGAATCAGAGGCAGGAAATCAGACACGGGGAATCTGAGGCGGGGAATCAGAGGCGGGGAATCAGAGGCAGGGAATGGGATGTGCGGAATCAGAGATGGGGAATCAGAGGTGGGGAATCAGAGGCGGTGAATCAGACATGGGTAATCAGAGGCGGAGAATCAGAGGCAGGAAATCAGACACGGGGAATCAGAGGCGGGGAATCAGAGCTGGGGAATTAGATGCAGGGAATCAGAGTTGGGGATTCAGAGGCGGGGAATCAGATATGGGGAAACTGAGGTGGGGAATCAGAGGTGGGCAAATAGAGGCGATAATCAGATATGGGGAAACAGAGGCGGGGAATCAGAGGTGGGGAAACAGAGGCGGGGAATCAGATATGGGGAATCAGAGGTGGGGAATCAGAGGTTGGGAATCACAGGCAGGGAATCAGAGGCTGGGAATCAGATGCAGGGAATCAGATGCGGGGAATCAGAGGCGGGGAATCAGAGCTGGGGAATCAGAGGAGGGGAATCAGAGTTGGGGAATCAGAGGCGGGGACTTAGATATGGGGAAACAGAGGCGGGGAATCAGAGGCGGGGAAACAGAGGCAGGGAATCAGATATGGGGAATCAGAGGTGGGGAATCAGAGGCAGGGAATCAGATGTGCGGAATCAGAGATGGGGAATCAGAGGCAGGAAATCAGAATCAGAAGCAGGGAATAAGACGCGGGGAATCTGAGGCGGGGAATCAGAGCTGGGGAATCAGAGGCTGTGAATCAGAGGCGGGGAATCAGAAGCAGGGAATCGGATGTGCGGAATCAGAGATGGGGAATCAGAGGCAGGGAATCAGATGTGCGGAATCAGAGATGGGGAATCAGAGGTGGGGAATCAGAGGCGGTGAGTCAGAGATGGGGAATCAGAGGCGGTGAATCAGAGGCAGGAAATCAGACACGGGGATTCAGAGGCTGGGAATCAGACGGGGGGAATCAAAGGTGGGGAATCAGAGCTGGGGAATCAGAGGCAGGGAATCAGAGTTGGGGATTCAGAGGCGGGGAATCAGATATGGGGAAACAGAGGCGGGGAATCAGAGGCGGGAAAACAGAGGCGAGGAATTAGATATGGGGAATCAGAGGTGGGGAATCAGAGGTGGTGAATCAGAGATGGGGAATCACAGGCGGGGAATCAGAGGCAGGGAATAGAACGCGGGGAATCAGAGGCAGGGAATCGGAGTTGGGGCATCAGAGGTTGGGAATTAGATATGGGGAAACAGAGGCGGGGAATCAGAGGTGGGGAAACAGAGGCGGGGAATCAGATATGGGGAATCAGAGGTGGGGGATCAGAGGCAGGGAATCAGATGTGCAGAATCAGAGATGGGGAATCAGAGGCAGGGAATCAGAATCAGAAGCGGGGAATCAGATATGGGGAATCAGAGGCCAGGAATCAGATGCTGGGAATAAGAGGCCGGGAATCAGAGGTGGGGAATCAGAGTCCGGGAATCAGAGATGGGGATTCAAAGGCGGGGAATGAGATATGGAGAATCAGAGGCGGGGAATTTGAGGCGTGGAAACAGTGGTGGGGAATCAGATATTGGGAATCAGAGGTGGCGAATCAAAGGCAGTGAATCAGAGATGGGGAATCAGAGGCGGGGAATCAGAGGCAGGGAATCAAACACAGGGAATCAGAGGCGGGGAATCAGAGCTGGGGAATCAGAGGCGGGGAATCAGAGGCGGGGAATCAGAGGCAGGGAATCAGATGTGCGGAATCGGAGATGGGGAATCAGAGGCAGGGAATCAGAGGCGGGGAATCAGATATGGGGAAACAGGGGCCGGGAATCAGAGGCGGGGAAACAGAGGCGGGGAATCAGATATGGGGAATCAGAGGTGTGGAATCAGAGGTTGGGAAACAGAGGCGGGGAATCAGATATGGGGAATCAGAGGTGGGGAATCAGAGGTGGTGAATCAGAGATGGGGAATCACAGGCGTGGAATCAGAGGCAGGGAATAGAACGCGGGGAATCAGAGGCAGGGAATTAGAGTTGGGGCATCAGAGGTTGGGAATTAGATATGGGGAAACAGAGGCAGGGAATCAGAGGCGGGGAAACAGAGGCGGGGAATCAGATATGGGGAATCAGAGGTGGGGAATCAGAGGCAGGGAATCAGATGTGCGGAATCAGAGATGGGGAATCAGAGGCAGGGAATCAGAATCAGAAGCGGGGAATCAGAGGCCGGGAATCAGAGGCCGGGAATCAGATGCTGGGAATAAGAGGCCGGGAATCAGAGGTGGGGAATCAGAGTCCGGGAATAAGAGATGGGGATTCAGAGGCGGAGAATGAGATATGGAGAATCAGAGGCGGGGAATTAGAGGCGGGGAAACAGAGGTGGGGAATCAGATATGGGGAATCAGAGGTGGCGAATCAAAGGCGGTGAATCAGAGATGGGGAATCAGAGGCGGGCAATCAGAGGCAGGGAATCAAACACGGGGAATCAGAGGCGGGGAATCAGAGGCAGGGAATGGGATGTGCGGAATCAGAGATGGGGAATCAGAGGTGGGGAATCAGAGGCGGTGAATCAGACATGGGTAATCAGAGGCGGAGAATCAGAGGCAGGAAATCAGACACGGGGAATCAGAGGCGGGGAATCAGAGCTGGGGAATTAGATGCAGGGAATCAGAGTTGGGGATTCAGAGGCGGGGAATCAGATATGGGGAAACTGAGGTGGGGAATCAGAGGTGGGCAAATAGAGGCGGGGAATCAGATATGGGGAAACAGAGGCGGGGAATCAGAGGTGGGGAAACAGAGGCGGGGAATCAGATATGGGGAATCAGAGGTGGGGAATCAGAGGTTGGGAATCACAGGCAGGGAATCAGAGGCTGGGAATCAGATGCAGGGAATCAGATGCGGGGAATCAGAGGCGGGGAATCAGAGCTGGGGAATCAGAGGTGGGGAATCAGAGTTGGGGAATCAGAGGCGGGGACTTAGATATGGGGAAACAGAGGCGGGGAATCAGAGGCGGGGAAACAGAGGCAGGGAATCAGATATGGGGAATCAGAGGTGGGGAATCAGAGGCAGGGAATCAGATGTGCGGAATCAGAGATGGGGAATCAGAGGCAGGAAATCAGAATCAGAAGCAGGGAATAAGACGCGGGGAATCTGAGGCGGGGAATCAGAGCTGGGGAATCAGAGGCTGTGAATCAGAGGCGGGGAATCAGAAGCAGGGAATCGGATGTGCGGAATCAGAGATGGGGAATCAGAGGCAGGGAATCAGATGTGCGGAATCAGAGATGGGGAATCAGAGGTGGGGAATCAGAGGCGGTGAGTCAGAGATGGGGAATCAGAGGCGGTGAATCAGAGGCAGGAAATCAGACACGGGGATTCAGAGGCTGGGAATCAGACGGGGGGAATCAAAGGTGGGGAATCAGAGCTGGGGAATCAGAGGCAGGGAATCAGAGTTTGGGATTCAGAGGCGGGGAATCAGATATGGGGAAACAGAGGCGGGGAATCAGAGGCGGGGAAACAGAGGTGGGGAATCAGATATGGGGAATCAGAGGTGGCGAATCAAAGGCGGTGAATCAGAGATGGGGAATCAGAGGCGGGGAATCAGAGGCAGGGAATCAAACACGGGGAATCAGAGGCGGGGAATCAGAGCTGGGGAATCAGAGGCTGGGAATCAAAGTTGGGGAATCAGAGTCAGGGAATCAGATATGGGGAAACAGGGGCGGGGAATCAGAGGCGGGGAAACAGAGGCGGGTGATCAGATATGGGGAATCAGAGGCGGGGAATTAGAGTTGGGGAATCAGAGGCGGGGAATCAGTGGTTGGGAAACAGAGGCGGGGAATCAGATATGGGGAATCAGAGGTGGGGGATCAGAGGCAGGGAATCAGATGTGCGGAATCAGAGATGGGGAATCAGAGGCAGGGAATCAGAATCAGAAGCGGGGAATCAGATATGGGGAATCAGAGGCCAGGAATCAGATGCTGGGAATAAGAGGCCGGGAATCAGAGGTGGGGAATCAAAGTCCGGGAATCAGAGATGGGGATTCAAAGGCGGGGAATGAGATATGGAGAATCAGAGGCGGGGAATTTGAGGCGTGGAAACAGTGGTGGGGAATCAGATATGGGGAATCAGAGGTGGCGAATCAAAGGCAGTGAATCAGAGATGGGGAATCAGAGGCGGGGAATCAGAGGCAGGGAATCAAACACAGGGAATCAGAGGCGGGGAATCAGAGCTGGGGAATCAGAGGCGGGGAATCAGAGGCGGGGAATCAGAGGCAGGGAATCAGATGTGCGGAATCGGAGATGGGGAATCAGAGGCAGGGAATCAGAGTCGGGGAATCAGATATGGGGAAACAGGGGCCGGGAATCAGAGGCGGGGAAACAGAGGCGGGGAATCAGATATGGGGAATCAGAGGTGTGGAATCAGAGGTTGGGAAACAGAGGCGGGGAATCAGATATGGGGAATCAGAGGTGGGGAATCAGAGGTGGTGAATCAGAGATGGGGAATCACAGGCGTGGAATCAGAGGCAGGGAATAGAACGCGGGGAATCAGAGGCAGGGAATTAGAGTTGGGGCATCAGAGGTTGGGAATTAGATATGGGGAAACAGAGGCAGGGAATCAGAGGCGGGGAAACAGAGGCGGGGAATCAGATATGTGGAATCAGAGTTGGGGAATCAGAGGCAGGGAATCAGATGTGCGGAATCAGAGATGGGGAATCAGAGGCAGGGAATCAGAATCAGAAGCGGGGAATCAGAGGCCGGGAATCAGAGGCCGGGAATCAGATGCTGGGAATAAGAGGCCGGGAATCAGAGGTGGGGAATCAGAGTCCGGGAATAAGAGATGGGGATTCAGAGGCGGAGAATGAGATATGGAGAATCAGAGGCGGGGAATCAGAGGCGGGGAAACAGAGGTGGGGAATCAGATATGGGGAATCAGAGGTGGCGAATCAAAGGCGGTGAATCAGAGATGGGGAATCAGAGGCGGGCAATCAGAGGCAGGGAATCAAACACGGGGAATCAGAGGCGGGGAATCAGAGCTGGGGAATCAGAGGCGGGGAATCAGAGTTGGGGAATCAGAGGTGTGGAATCAGAGGTTGGGAATCAGAGGCAGGGAATCAGAGGCGGGGAAACAGAGGAGGGGAATCAGATATGGGGAATCAGAGGTGGCGAATCAAAGGCGGTGAAACAGAGATGGGGAATCAGGGCAGGGAATCAGAGGCAGGGAATCAAACACGGGGAATCAGAGCTGGGGAATCAGAGGCGGGGAATTAGAGTTGGGGAATCAGAGGAGGGGAGTCAGAGGCGGGGAAACAGGCGGGGAATCAGATATGGGGAATCAGAGGTGGGGAATCAGATGTTGGGAATCAGAGGCAGGGAATCAGAGGCGGGGAATCAGAGGCGGGGAATCAGAGGCAGGGAATCAGATGTGCGGAATCGGAGATGGGGAATCAGAGGCAGGGAATCAGAGGCGGGGAATCAGAGGCGGGGAATCAGAGGCCGGGAATCAGATATGGGGAAACAGAGGCGGGGAATCAGAGGTGTGGAAACAGAGGCGGGGAATCAGATATGGGAAATCAGAGGTGGGGAATCAGAGGTTGGGAATCAGAGGCAGGGAATCAGAGGCTTGGAATCAGATGCAGGGAATCAGATGCGGGGAATCAGAGGCGGGGAATCAGAGCTGGAGAATCAGAGGTGGGGAATCAGAGTTGTGGAATCAGAGGCGGGGACTTAGATATTGGGAAACAGAGGCGGGGAATCAGAGGCGGGGAAACAGAGGCGGGGAATCAGATATGGGGAATCAGAGGTGGGGAATCAGAGGCAGGGAATCAGATGTGCGCAATCAGAGATGGGGAATCAGAGGCAGGGAATCAGAATCAGAAGCAGGGAATCAGAGGCCGGGGATCAGAGGCCGGAATCAGATGCCGGGAATAAAAGGCCGGGAGTCAGAGGTGGGGAATCAGAGTCCGGGAATCAGAGATGGGGATTCAGAGGCGGGGAATGAGATATGGGGAATCAGAAGCGGGGAATCAGAGGCGGGGAAACAGAGGCGGGGAATCAGATATGGGGAATCAGAGGTGGCGAATCAAAGGCGGTGAATCAGAGATGGGGAATCAGAGGCCGGGAATCAGAGGCAGGGAATCAAACACGGGGAATCAGAGGCGGGGAATCAGAGCTGGGGAATCAGAGGCGGGGAATCATAGCTGGCGAATCAGAGGCGGGGAATCAGAGGTGGGGAATCAGAGGCGGGGAATCAGATATTGTTAATCAGAGCTGGGGAATCAGAGGCGGGGAAACAGAGGCGGGGAATCAGATATGGGCAATCAGAGGTGGGGAATCAGAGATGGAGTATCAGAGGCGGGGAATCAGAGGCCGGTAATCAGACGCGGGGAATCAGAGGCGGGGATTCAGAGCTGGGGAATCAGAGGCGGGGAATCAGAGTTGGGGAATCAGAGGCGGGGAATCGGATATGGGGAATCAGAGGCGGGGAATCAGAGGCGGGGAAACAGAGGCGGGGAATCAGATATGGGGAATCAGAGGTGGGGAATCAGGTGCGGGGTATCAGTGGCAGGGAATCAGAGGCGGGAAATCAGAGGCCGGGAATCAGAGGCGGTGAATCAGAGGCGGGGAATCAGAGGCAGACAATCGGATGTGCGGAATCAGAGATGGGGAATCAGAGGTGGGGAATCAGAGGCGGTGAATCAGACATGGGTAATCAGAGGCGGGGAATCAGAGGCAGGAAATCAGACACGGGGAATCAGAGGCGGGGAATCAGAGCTGGGGAATTAGATGCAGGGAATCAGAGTTGGGGATTCAGAGGCGGGGAATCAGATATGGGGAATCAGAGGTGGGGAATCAGAGCTGGGGAATCAGAGGTGGGGAATCAGAGTTGGGGAATCAGAGGCGGGGACTTAGATATGGGGAAACAGAGGCGGGGAATCAGAGGCGGGGAAACAGAGGCGGGGAATCAGATATTGGGAATCAGAGGTGGGGAATCAGAGGCAGGGAATCAGATGTGCGGTATCAGAGATGGGGAATCAGAGGCAGAGAATCAGAATCAGAAGTAGGGAATAAGACGCGGGGAATCTGAGGCGGGGAATCAGAGCTGGGGAATCAGAGGCTGTGAATCAGAGGCGGGGAATCAGAAGCAGGGAATCGGATGTGCGGAATCAGAGATGGGGAATCAGAGGTGGGGAATCAGAGGCGGTGAATCAGACATGGGTAATCAGAGGCGGGGAATCAGAGGCAGGAAATCAGACACGGGGAATCTGAGGCGGGGAATCAGAGGCGGGGAATCAGAGGCAGGGAATGGGATGTGCGGAATCAGAGATGGGGAATCAGAGGTGGGGAATCAGAGGCGGTGAATCAGACATGGGTAATCAGAGGCGGGGAATCAGAGGCAGGAAATCAGACACGGGGAATCAGAGGCGGGGAATCAGAGCTGGGGAATTAGATGCAGGGAATCAGAGTTGGGGATTCAGAGGCGGGGAATCAGATATGGGGAAACTGAGGTGGGGAATCAGAGGTGGGCAAATAGAGGCGGGGAATCAGATATGGGGAAACAGAGGCGGGGAATCAGAGGTGAGGAAACAGAGGCGGGGAATCAGAGGTGGGGAAACAGAGGCGGGGAATCAGATATGGGGAATCAGAGGTGGGGAATCAGAGGTTGGGAATCACAGGCAGGGAATCAGAGGCTGGGAATCAGATGCAGGGAATCAGATGCGGGGAATCAGAGGCGGGGAATCAGAGCTGGGGAATCAGAGGTGGGGAATCAGAGTTGGGGAATCAGAAGCGGGGACTTAGATATGGGGAAACAGAGGCGTGGAATCAGAGGCGGGGAAACAGAGGCGGGGAATCAGATATGGGGAATCAGAGGTGGGGAATCAGAGGCAGGGAATCAGATGTGCGGAATCAGAGATGGGGAATCAGAGGCAGGAAATCAGAATCAGAAGCAGGGAATAAGACGCGGGGAATCTGAGGCGGGGAATCAGAGCTGGGGAATCAGAGGCTGTGAATCAGAGGCGGGGAATCAGAAGCAGGGAATCGGATGTGCGGAATCAGAGATGGGGAATCAGAGGTGGGGAATCAGAGGCGGTGAATCAGACACGGGGAATCTGAGGTGGGGAATCAGAGGCGGGGAATCAGAGGTAGGGAATGGGATGTGCGGAATCAGAGATGGGGAATCAGAGGTGGGGAATCAGAGGCGGTGAATCAGACATGGGTAATCAGAGGCGTGGAATCAGAGGCAGGAAATCAACACGGGGAATCAGAGGCGGGGAATCAGAGCTGGGGAATTAGATGCAGGGAATCAGAGTTGGGGATTCAGAGGCGGGGAATCAGATATGGGGAAACTGAGGTGGGGAATCAGAGGTGGGCAAATAGAGGCGGGGAATCAGATATGTGGAAACAGAGGCGGGGAATCAGAGGCGGGGAAACAGAGGCGGGGAATCAGATATGGGGAATCAGAGGTGGGGAATCAGAGGTTGGGAATCACAGGCAGGGAATCAGAGGCTGGGAATCAAATGCAGGGAATCAGATGCGGGGAATCAGAGGCGGGGAATCAGAGCTGGGGAATCAGAGGTGGGGAATCAGAGTTGGGGAATCAGAGGCGGGGACTTTGATATGGGGAAACAGAGGCGGGGAATCAGAGCTGGAGAATCAGAGGTGGGGAATCAGAGTTGGGGAATCAGAGGCGGGGACTTAGATATTGGGAAACAGAGGCGGGGAATCAGAGGCGGGGAAACAGAGGCGGGGAATCAGAAGCAGGGAATCGGATGTGCGGAATCAGAAATGGGGAATCAGAGGTGGGGAATCAGAGGCGGTGAATCAGACATGGGTAATCAGAGGCAGGGAATCAGAGGCAGGAAATCAGACACGGGGAATCTGAGGCGGGGAATCAGAGGCGGGGAATCAGAGGCAGGGAATGGGATGTGCGGAATCAGAGATGGGGAATCAGAGGTGGGGAATCAGAGGTGGTGAATCAGACATGGGTAAACAGAGGCGGGGAATCAGAGGCAGGAAATCAGACACGGGGAATCAGAGGCGGGGAATCAGAGCTGGGGAATTAGATGCAGGGAATCAGAGTTGGGGATTCAGAGGCGGGGAATCATATATGGGGAAACTGAGGTGGGGAATCAGAGGTGGGCAAATAGAGGCGGGGAATCAGATATGGGGAAACAGAGGCGGGGAATCAGAGGCGGGGAAACAGAGGCGGGGAATCAGATAAGGGGAATCAGAGGTGGGGAATCAGAGTTTGGGAATCACAGGCAGGGAATCAGAGGCTGGGTATCAGATGCAGGGAATCAGATGCGGGGAATCAGAGGCGGGGAATCAGAGCTGGGGAATCAGAGGCGGGGAATCTGAGTTGGGGAATCAGAGGCGGGGAATCAGATATGGGGAAACAGGGGCCGGGAATCAGAGGCGGGGAAACAGAGGCGGGGAATCAGATATGGGGAATCAGAGGTGTGGAATCAGAGGTTGGGAAACAGAGGCGGGGAATCAGATATGGGGAATCAGAGGTGGGGAATTAGAGGTGGTGAATCAGAGATGGGGAATCACAGGCGTGGAATCAGAGGCAGGGAAAAGAACGCGGGGAATCAGAGGCAGGGAATTAGAGTTGGGGCATCAGAGGTTGGGAATTAGATATGGGGAAACAGAGGCAGGGAATCAGAGGCGGGGAAACAGAGGCGGGGAATCAGATATGGGGAATCAGAGGTGGGGAATCAGAGGCAGGGAATCAGATGTGCGGAATCAGAGATGGGGAATCAGAGGCAGGGAATCAGAATCAGAAGCGGGGAATCAGAGGCCGGGAATCAGAGGCCGGGAATCAGATGCTGGGAATAAGAGGCCGGGAATCAGAGGTGGGGAATCAGAGTCCGGGAATAAGAGATGGGGATTCAGAGGCGGAGAATGAGATATGGAGAATCAGAGGCGGGGAATCAGAGGCGGGGAAACAGAGGTGGGGAATCAGATATGGGGAATCAGAGGTGGCGAATCAAAGGCGGTGAATCAGAGGCGGGGAATCAGAGCTGGGGAATCAGAGGCGGGGAATCAGAGTTGGGGAATCAGAGGCGGGGAATCAGAGGAGGGGAGTCAGAGGCGGGGAAACAGGCGGGGAATCAGATATGGGGAATCAGAGGTGGGGAATCAGATGTTGGGAATCAGAGGCAGGGAATCAGAGGCGGGGAATCAGAGGCGGGGAATCAGAGGCAGGGAATCAGATGTGCGGAATCGGAGATGGGGAATCAGAGGCAGGGAATCAGAGGCGGGGAATCAGAGGCGGGGAATCAGAGGCCGGGAATCAGATATGGGGAAACAGAGGCGGGGAATCAGAGGCGGGGAAACAGAGGCGGGGAATCAGATATGGGAAATCAGAGGTGGGGAATCAGAGGTTGGGAATCAGAGGCAGGGAATCAGAGGCTTGGAATCAGATGCAGGGAATCAGATGCGGGGAATCAGAGGCGGGGAATCAGAGCTGGAGAATCAGAGGTGGGGAATCAGAGTTGGGGAATCAGAGGCGGGGACTTAGATATTGGGAAACAGAGGCGGGGAATAAGAGGCGGGTAAACAGAGGCGGGGAATCAGATATGGGGAATCAGAGGTGGGGAATCAGAGGCAGGGAATCAGATGTGAGCAATCACAGATGGGGAATCAGAGGCAGGGAATCAGAATCAGAAGCAGGGAATCAGAGGCCGGGGATCAGAGGCCGGAATCAGATGCCGGGAATAAGAGGCCGGGAATCAGAGGTGGGGAATCAGAGTCCGGGAATCAGAGATGGGGATTCAGAGGCGGGGAATGAGATATGGGGAATCAGAAGCGGGGAATCAGAGGCGGGGAAACAGAGGCGGGGAATCAGATATGGGGAATCAGAGGTGGCGAATCAAAGGCGGTGAATCAGAGATGGGGAATCAGAGGCCGGGAATCAGAGGCAGGGAATCAAACACGGGGAATCAGAGGCGGGGAATCAGAGCTGGGGAATCAGAGGCGGGGAATCAGAGCTGGCGAATCAGAGGCGGGGAATCAGAGGTGGGGAATCAGAGGCGGGGAATCAGATATTGTTAATCAGAGCTGGGGAATCAGAGGTGGGGAAACAGAGGCGGGGAATCAGATATGGGCAATCAGAGGTGGGGAATCAGAGGTTGTGAATCAGAGATGGAGAATCAGAGGCGGGGAATCAGAGGCCGGAAATCAGACGCGGGGAATCAGAGGCGGGGATTCAGAGCTGGGGAATCAGAGGCGGGGAATCAGAGTTGGGGAATCAGAGGCGGGGAATCAGATATGGGGAATCAGAGGCGGGGAATCAGAGGCGGGGAAACAGAGGCGGGGAATCAGATATGGGGAATCAGAGGTGGGGAATCAGGTGCGGGGTATCAGTGGCAGGGAATCAGAGGCGGGAAATCAGAGGCCGGGAATCAGAGGCGGTGAATCAGAGGCGGGGAATCAGAGGCAGGGAATCGGATGTGCGGAATCAGAGATGGGGAATCAGAGGTGGGGAATCAGAGGCGGTGAATCAGACATGGGTAATCAGAGGCGGGGAATCAGAGGCAGGAAATCAGACACGGGGAATCAGAGGCGGGGAATCAGAGCTGGGGAATTAGATGCAGGGAATCAGAGTTGGGGATTCAGAGGCGGGGAATCAGATATGGGGAATCAGAGGTGGGGAATCAGAGCTGGGGAATCAGAGGTGGGGAATCAGAGTTGGGGAATCAGAGGCGGGGACTTAGATATGGGGAAACAGAGGCGGGGAATCAGAGGCGGGGAAACAGAGGCGGGGAATCAGATATTGGGAATCAGAGGTGGGGAATCAGAGGCAGGGAATCAGATGTGCGGTATCAGAGATGGGGAATCAGAGGCAGGGAATAAGAATCAGAAGCAGGGAATAAGACGCGGGGAATCTGAGGCGGGGAATCAGAGCTGGGGAATCAGAGGCTGTGAATCAGAGGCGGGGAATCAGAAGCAGGGAATCGGATGTGCGGAATCAGAGATGGGGAATCAGAGGTGGGGAATCAGAGGCGGTGAATCAGACATGGGTAATCAGAGGCGGGGAATCAGAGGCAGGAAATCAGACACGGGGAATCTGAGGCGGGGAATCAGAGGCGGGGAATCAGAGGCAGGGAATGGGATGTGCGGAATCAGAGATGGGGAATCAGAGGTGGGGAATCAGAGGCGGTGAATCAGACATGGGTAATCAGAGGCGGGGAATCAGAGGCAGGAAATCAGACACGGGGAATCAGAGGCGGGGAATCAGAGCTGGGGAATTAGATGCAGGGAATCAGAGTTGGGAATTCAGAGGCGGGGAATCAGATATGGGGAAACTGAGGTGGGGAATCAGAGGTGGGCAAATAGAGGCGGGGAATAAGATATGGGGAAACAGAGGCGGGGAATCAGAGGTGGGGAAACAGAGGCGGGGAATCAGATATGGGGAATCAGAGGTGGGGAATCAGAGGTTGGGAATCACAGGCAGGGAATCAGAGGCTGGGAATCAGATGCAGGGAATCAGATGCGGGGAATCAGAGGCGGGGAATCAGAGCTGGGGAATCAGAGGTGGGGAATCAGAGTTGGGGAATCAGAGGCGGGGACTTAGATATGGGGAAACAGAGGCGGGGAATCAGAGGCGGGGAAACAGAGGCGGGGAATCAGATATGGGGAATCAGATGTGGGGAATCAGAGGCAGGGAATCAGATGTGCGGAATCAGAGATGGGGAATCAGAGGCAGGGAATCAGAATCAGAAGCAGGGAATAAGACGCGGGGAATCTGAGGCGGGGAATCAGAGCTGGGGAATCAGAGGCTGTGAATCAGAGGCGGGGAATCAGAAGCAGGGAATCGGATGTGCGGAATCAGAGATGGGGAATCAGAGGTGGGGAATCAGAGGCGGTGAATCAGACACGGGGAATCTGAGGCGGGGAATCAGAGGCGGGGAATCAGAGGCAGGGAATGGGATGTGCGGAATCAGAGATGGGGAATCAGAGGTGGGGAATCAGAGGCGGTGAATCAGACATGGGTAATCAGAGGTGTGGAATCAGAGGCAGGAAATCAGACACGGGGAATCAGAGGCGGGGAATCAGAGCTGGGGAATTAGAAGCAGGGAATCAGAGTTGGGGATTCAGAGGCGGGGAATCAGATATGGGGAAACTGAGGTGGGGAATCAGAGGTGGGCAAATAGCGGCGGGGAATCAGATATGTGGAAACAGAGGCGGGGAATCAGAGGCGGGGAAACAGAGGCGGGGAATCAGATATGGGGAATCAGAGGTGGGGAATCAGAGGTTGGGAATCACAGGCAGGGAATCAGAGGCTGGGAATCAAATGCAGGGAATCAGATGCGGGGAATCAGAGGCGGGGAATCAGTGCTGGGGAATCAGAGGTGGGGAATCAGAGTTGGGGAATCAGAGGCGGGGACTTAGATATGGGGAAACAGAGGCGGGGAATCAGAGCTGGAGAATCAGAGGTGGGGAATCAGAGTTGGGGAATCAGAGGTGGGGACTTAGATATTGGGAAACAGAGGCGGGGAATCAGAGGCAGGGAAACAGAGGCGGGGAATCAGAAGCAGGGAATCGGATGTGCGGAATCAGAGATGGGGAATCAGAGGTGGGGAATCAGAGGCGGTGAATCAGACATGGGTAATCAGAGGCAGGGAATCAGAGGCAGGAAATCAGACACGGGGAATCTGAGGCGGGGAATCAGAGGCGGGGAATCAGAGGCAGGGAATGGGATGTGCGGAATCAGAGATGGGGAATCAGAGGTGGGGAATCAGAGGTGGTGAATCAGACATGGGTAAACAGAGGCGGGGAATCAGAGGCAGGAAATCAGACACGGGGAATCAGAGGCGGGGAATCAGAGCTGGGGAATTAGATGCAGGGAATCAGAGTTGGGGATTCAGAGGCGGGGAATCATATATGGGGAAACTGAGGTGGGGAATCAAAGGTGGGCAAATAGAGGCGGGGAATCAGATATGGGGAAACAGAGGCGGGGAATCAGAGGCGGGGAAACAGAGGCGGGGAATCAGATATGGGGAATCAGAGGTGGGGAATCAGAGTTTGGGAATCACAGGCAGGGAATCAGAGGCTGGGTATCAGATGCAGGGAATCAGATGCGGGGAATCAGAGGCGGGGAATCAGAGCTGGGGAATCAGAGGTGGGGAATCAGAGTTGGGGAATCAGAGGCGGGGACTTAGATATGGGGAAACAGAGGCGGGGAATCAGAGAAGGGGAAACAGAGGCGGGGAATCAGATATGGGGAATCAGAGGTGGGGAATCAGAGGCAGGGAATCAGATGTGCGGAATCAGAGATGGGGAATCAGAGGCAGGGAATCAGAATCAGAAGCAGGGAATAAGACGCGGGGATCAGAGGCGGGGAATCAGAGCTGGGGAATCAGAGGCAGTGAATCAGAGGCGGGGAATCAGAGGCAGGGAATCGGATGTGCCGAATCAGAGATGGGGAATCAGAGGTGGGGAATCAGAGGCGGTGAATCAGACATGGGTAATCATAGGCGGGGAATCAGAGGCAGGAAATCAGACACGGGGAATCAGAGGCGGGGAATCAGAGCTGGGAAATTAGAGGCAGGGAATCAGAGTTGGGGATTCAGAGGCGGGGAATCAGATATGGGGAAAAAGAGGCGGGGAAACAGAGGCGGGCAAATAGAGGCGGGGATCAGATATGGGGAAACAGAGGAGGGGAATCAGAGGCGGGGAAACAGAGGCGGGGAATCAGATATGGGGAATCAGAGGTGGGGAATCAGAGGTTGGGAATCAGAGGCAGGGAATCAGAGGCGGGGAATCAAAGCTGGGGAATCAGAGGTGGGGAATCAGAGGCAGGGACTTAGATATGGGGAAACAGAGGTGGGGAATCAGAGGCGGGGAACAAAAGGCGGGGAATCAGATATGGGGAATCAGAGATGGGGAATCAGAGGCAGGGAAATAGATGTGCGGAATCAGAGATGGGGAATCAGAGGTGGGGAATCAGAATCAGAAGCAGGGAATCAGAGGCAGGGAATCAGAGTTGGGGATTCAGAGGCGGGGAATCAGATATTGTTAATCAGAGCTGGGGAATCAGAGGCGGGGAAACAGAGGCGGGGAATCAGATATGGGCAATCAGAGGTGGGGAATCAGAGGTTGTGAATCAGAGATGGAGAATCAGAGGCTGGGAATCAGAGGCCGGTAATCAGACGCGGGGAATCAGAGGCGGGGATTCAGAGCTGGGGAATCAGAGGCGGGGAATCAGAGTTGGGGAATCAGAGGCGGGGAATCTGATATGGGGAATCAGAGGCGGGGAATCAGAGGCGGGGAAACAGAGGCGGGGAATCAGATATGGGGAATCAGAGGTGGGAAATCAGGTGCGGGGTATCAGTGGCAGGGAATCAGAGGCGGGAAATCAGAGGCCGGGAATCAGAGGCGGTGAATCAGAGGCGGGGAATCAGAGGCAGGGAATCGGATGTGCGGAATCAGAGATGGGGAATCAGAGGTGGGGAATCAGAGGCGGTGAATCAGACATGGGTAATCAGAGGCGGGGAATCAGAGGCAGGAAATCAGACACGGGGAATCAGAGGCGGGGAATCAGAGCTGGGGAATTAGATGCAGGGAATCAGAGTTGGGGATTCAGAGGCGGGGAATCAGATATGGGGAATCAGAGGTGGGGAATCAGAGCTGGGGAATCAGAGGTGGGGAATCAGAGTTGGGGAATCAGAGGCGGGGACATAGATATGGGGAAACAGAGGCGGGGAATCAGAGGCGGGGAAACAGAGGCGGGGAATCAGATATTGGGAATCAGAGGTGGGGAATCAGAGGCAGGGAATCAGATGTGCGGTATCAGAGATGGGGAATCAGAGGCAGGGAATAAGATTCAGAAGCAGGGAATAAGACGCGGGGAATCTGAGGCGGGGAATCAGAGCTGGGGAATCAGAGGCTGTGAATCAGAGGCGGGGAATCAGATGCAGGGAATCGGATGTGCGGAATCAGAGATGGGGAATCAGAGGTGGGGAATCAGAGGCGGTGAATCAGACATGGGTAATCAGAGGCGGGGAATCAGAGGCAGGAAATCAGACACGGGGAATCTGAGGCGGGGAATCAGAGGCGGGGAATCAGAGGCAGGGAATGGGATGTGCGGAATCAGAGATGGGGAATCAGAGGTGGGGAATCAGAGGCGGTGAATCAGACATGGGTAATCAGAGGCAGGGAATCAGAGGCAGGAAATCAGACACGGGGAATCAGAGGCGGGGAATCAGAGCTGGGGAATTAGATGCAGGGAATCAGAGTTTGGGATTCAGAGGCGGGGAATCAGATATGGGGAAACTGAGGTGGGGAATCAGAGGTGGGCAAATAGAGGCGGGGAATCAGATATGGGGAAACAGAGGCGGGGAATCAGAGGTGGGGAAACAGAGGTGGGGAATCAGATATGGGGAATCAGAGGTGGGGAATCAGAGGTTGGGAATCACAGGCTGGGAATCAGATGCAGGGAATCAGGTGCGGGGTATCAGTGGCAGGGAATCAGAGGCGGGAAATCAGAGGCCGGGAATCAGAGGCGGTGAATCAGAGGCGGGGAATCAGAGGCAGGGAATCGGATGTGCGGAATCAGAGATGGGGAATCAGAGGTGGGGAATCAGAGGCGGTGAATCAGACATGGGTAATCAGAGGCGGGGAATCAGAGGCAGGAAATCAGACACGGGGAATCAGAGGCGGGGAATCAGAGCTGGGGAATTAGATGCAGGGAATCAGAGTTGGGGATTCAGAGGCGGGGAATCAGATATGGGGAATCAGAGGTGGGGAATCAGAGCTGGGGAATCAGAGGTGGGGAATCAGAGTTGGGGAATCAGAGGCGGGGACATAGATATGGGGAAACAGAGGCGGGGAATCAGAGGCGGGGAAACAGAGGCGGGGAATCAGATATTGGGAATCAGAGGTGGGGAATCAGAGGCAGGGAATCAGATGTGCGGTATCAGAGATGGGGAATCAGAGGCAGGGAATAAGATTCAGAAGCAGGGAATAAGACGCGGGGAATCTGAGGCGGGGAATCAGAGCTGGGGAATCAGAGGCTGTGAATCAGAGGCGGGGAATCAGATGCAGGGAATCGGATGTGCGGAATCAGAGATGGGGAATCAGAGGTGGGGAATCAGAGGCGGTGAATCAGACATGGGTAATCAGAGGCGGGGAATCAGAGGCAGGAAATCAGACACGGGGAATCTGAGGCGGGGAATCAGAGGCGGGGAATCAGAGGCAGGGAATGGGATGTGCGGAATCAGAGATGGGGAATCAGAGGTGGGGAATCAGAGGCGGTGAATCAGACATGGGTAATCAGAGGCAGGGAATCAGAGGCAGGAAATCAGACACGGGGAATCAGAGGCGGGGAATCAGAGCTGGGGAATTAGATGCAGGGAATCAGAGTTTGGGATTCAGAGGCGGGGAATCAGATATGGGGAAACTGAGGTGGGGAATCAGAGGTGGGCAAATAGAGGCGGGGAATCAGATATGGGGAAACAGAGGCGGGGAATCAGAGGTGGGGAAACAGAGGCGGGGAATCAGATATGGGGAATCAGAGGTGGGGAATCAGAGGTTGGGAATCACAGGCTGGGAATCAGATGCAGGGAATCAGATGCGGGGAATCAGAGGCGGGGAATCAGAGCTGGGGAATCAGAGGTGGGGAATCAGAGTTGGGGAATCAGAGGCGGGGACTTAGATATGGGGAAACAGAGGCGGGGAATCAGAGGCGGGGAAACAGAGGCGGGGAATCAGATATGGGGAATCAGAGGTGGGGAATCAGAGGCAGGGAATCAGATGTGCGGAATCAGAGATGGGGAATCAGAGGCAGGGAATCAGAATCAGAAGCAGGGAATAAGACGCGGGGAATCTGAGGCGGGGAATCAGAGCTGGGGAATCAGAGGCTGTGAATCAGAGGCGGGGAATCAGAAGCAGGGAATCGGATGTGCGGAATCAGAGATGGGGAATCAGAGGTGGGGAATCAGAGGCGGTGAATCAGACACGGGGAATCTGAGGCGGGGAATCAGAGGCGGGGAATCAGAGGCAGGGAATGGGATGTGCGGAATCAGAGATGGGGAATCAGAGGTGGGGAATCAGAGGCGGTGAATCAGACATGGGTAATCAGAGGCGTGGAATCAGAGGCAGGAAATCAGACACGGGGAATCAGAGGCGGGGAATCAGAGTTGGGGAATTAGATGCAGGGAATCAGAGTTGGGGATTCAGAGGCGGGGAATCAGATATGGGGAAACTGAGGTGGGGAATCAGAGGTGGGCAAATAGAGGCGGGGAATCAGATATGTGGAAACAGAGGCGGGGAATCAGAGGCGGGGAAACAGAGGCGGGGAATCAGATATGGGGAATCAGAGGTGGGGAATCAGAGGTTGGGAATCACAGGCAGGGAATCAGAGGCTGGGAATCAAATGCAGGGAATCAGATGCGGGGAATCAGAGGCGGGGAATCAGAGCTGGGGAATCAGAGGTGGGGAATCAGAGTTGGGAATCAGAGGCGGGGACTTAGATATGGGGAAACAGAGGCGGGGAATCAGAGCTGGAGAATCAGAGGTGGGGAATCAGAGTTGGGGAATCAGAGGTGGGGACTTAGATATTGGGAAACAGAGGCGGGGAATCAGAGGCGGGGAAACAGAGGCGGGGAATCAGAAGCAGGGATTCGGATGTGCGGAATCAGAGATGGGGAATCAGAGGTGGGGAATCAGAGGCGGTGAATCAGACATGGGTAATCAGAGGCAGGGAATCAGAGGCAGGAAATCAGACACGGGGAATCTGAGGCGGGGAATCAGAGGCGGGGAATCAGAGGCAGGGAATGGGATGTGCGGAATCAGAGATGGGGAATCAGAGGTGGGGAATCAGAGGTGGTGAATCAGACATGGGTAAACAGAGGCGGGGAATCAGAGGCAGGAAATCAGACACGGGGAATCAGAGGCGGGGAATCAGAGCTGGGGAATTAGATGCAGGGAATCAGAGTTGGGGATTCAGAGGCGGGGAATCATATATGGGGAAACTGAGGTGGGGAATCAGAGGTGGGCAAATACAGGCGGGGAATCAGATATGGGGAAACAGAGGCGGGGAATCAGAGGCGGGGAAACAGAGGCGGGGAATCAGATATGGGGAATCAGAGGTGGGGAATCAGAGTTTGGGAATCACCGGCAGGGAATCAGAGGCTGGGTATCAAATGCAGGGAATCAGATGCGGGGAATCAGAGGCGGGGAATCAGAGCTGGGGAATCAGAGGTGGGGAATCAGAGTTGGGGAATCAGAGGCGGTGACTTAGATATGGGGAAACAGAGGCGGGGAATCAGAGAAGGGGAAACAGAGGCGGGGAATCAGATATTGGGAATCAGAGGTGGGGAATCAGAGGCAGGGAATCAGATGTGCGGAATCAGAGATGGGGAATCAGAGGCAGGGAATCAGAATCAGAAGCAGGGAATAAGACGCGGGGAATCAGAGGCGGGGAATCAGAGCTGGGGAATCAGAGGCAGTGAATCAGAGGCGGGGAATCAGAGGCAGGGAATCGGATGTGCCGAATCAGACATGGGTAATCATAGGCGGGGAATCAGAGGCAGGAAATCAGACACGGGGAATCAGAGGCGGGGAATCAGAGCTGGGAAATTAGAGGCAGGGAATCAGAGTTGGGGATTCAGAGGCGGGGAATCAGATATGGGGAAAAAGAGGCGGGGAAACAGAGGCGGGCAAATAGAGGCGGGGATCAGATATGGGGAAACAGAGGAGGGGAATCAGAGGCGGGGAAACAGAGGCGGGGAATCAGATATGGGGAATCAGAGGTGGGGAATCAGAGGTTGGGAATCAGAGGCAGGGAATCAGAGGCTGGGAATCATATGCATGGAATCAGATGCGGGGAATCAGAGGCGGGGAATCAAAGCTGGGGAATCAGAGGTGGGGAATCAGAGGCAGGGACTTAGATATGGGGAAACAGAGGCGGGGAATCAGAGGCGGGGAACAAAAGGCGGGGAATCAGATATGGGGAATCAGAGATGGGGAATCAGAGGCAGGGAAATAGATGTGCGGAATCAGAGATGGGGAATCAGAGGTGGGGAATCAGAATCAGAAGCAGGGAATCAGAGGCAGGGAATCAGAGTTGGGGATTCAGAGGCGGGGAATCAGATATGGGGAAACAGAGGCGGGGAATCAGAGGCGGGAAAACAGAGGCGGGGAATTAGATATGGGGAATCAGAGGTGGGGAATCAGAGGTGGTGAATCAGAGATGGGGAATCACAGGCGTGGAATCAGAGGCAGGGAATAGAACGCTGGGAATCAGAGGCAGGGAATCAGAGTTGGGGCATCAGAGGTTGGGAATTAGATATGGGGAAACAGAGGCGGGGAATCAGAGGCGGGGAAACAGAGGCGGGGAATCAGATATGGGGAATCAGAGGTGGGGAATCAGAGGTTGGGAATCAGAGGCAGGGAATCAGAGGCTTGGAATAAGATGCAGGGAATCAGATGTGGGGAATCAGATATGGGGAATCAGAGGTGGGGAATCTGAGGTTGGGAATCAGAGGCAGGGAATCAGAGGCTTGGAATCAGATGCAGGGAATCAGATGCGGGGAATCAGAGGCGGGGAATCATAGCTGGAGAATCAGAGGTGGGGAATCAGAGGCAGGGACTTAGATATTGGGAAACAGAGGCGGGGAATCAGAGGCGGGGAAACAGAGGCGGGAAATCAGATATGGGGAATCAGAGGTGGGGAATCAGAGGCAGGGAATCAGGTGTGCGCAATCAGAGATGGGGAATCAGAGGCAGGGAATCAGAATCAGAAGCAGGGAATCAGAGGCCGGGAATCAGAGGCCGGAATCAGATGACGGGAATAAGAGGCCGGGAATCAGAGGTGGGGAATCAGAGTCCGGGAATCAGAGATGGGGATTCAGAGTCGGGGAATGAGATATGGGGAATCAGAGGCGGGGAATCAGAGGCGGGGAAACAGAGGCGGGGAATCAGATATGGGGAATCAGAGGTGGCGAATCAAAGGCGGTGAATCAGAGCTGGGAAATCAGAGGCGGGGAATCAGAGTTGGGGAATCAGAGGCGGGGAATCAGAGCTGGGGAATCAGAGTCGGGGAATCAGAGGCAGGGAATCAGATGTGCGGAATCAGAGATGGGGAATCAGAGGTGGGGAATCAGAGGCGGTGAGTCAGAGATGGGGAATCAGAGGCGGTGAATCAGAGGCAGGAAATCAGACACGGGGATTCAGAGGCTGGGAATCAGACGGGGGGAATCAAAGGTGGGGAATCAGAGCTGGGGAATCAGAGGCAGGGAATCAGAGTTGGGGATTCAGAGGCGGGGAATCAGATATGGGGAAACAGAGGCGGGGAATCAGAGGTGGGAAAACAGAGGCGAGGAATTAGATATGGGGAATCAGAGGTGGGGAATCAGAGGTGGTGAATCAGAGATGGGGAATCACAGGCGGGGAATCAGAGGCAGGGAATAGAACGCGGGGAATCAGAGGCAGGGAATCGGAGTTGGGGCATCAGAGGTTGGGAATTAGATATGGGGAAACAGAGGCGGGGAATCAGAGGTGGGGAAACAGAGGCGGGGAATCAGATATGGGGAATCAGAGGTGGGGGATCAGAGGCAGGGAATCAGATGTGCGGAATCAGAGATGGGGAATCAGAGGCAGGGAATCACAATCAGAAGCGGGGAATCAGATATGGGGAATCAGATATGGGGAATCAGATGCTGGGAATAAGAGGCCGGGAATCAGAGGTGGGGAATCAGAGTCCGGGAATCAGAGATGGGGATTCAAAGGCGGGGAATGAGATATGGAGAATCAGAGGCGGGGAATTTGAGGCGTGGAAACAGTGGTGGGGAATCAGATATGGGGAATCAGAGGTGGCGAATCAAAGGCAGTGAATCAGAGATGGGGAATCAGAGACGGGGAATCAGAGGCAGGGAATCAAACACAGGGAATCAGAGGCGGGGAATCAGAGCTGGGGAATCAGAGGTGGGGAATCTGAGTTGGGGAATCAGAGGCGGGGAATCAGATATGGGGAAACAGGGGCCGGGAATCAGAGGCGGGGAAACAGAGGCGGGGAATCAGATATGGGGAATTTGAGGTGTGGAATCAGAGTTTGGGAAACAGAGGCGGGGAATCAGAGGCGGGGAAACAGAGGCGGGGAATCAGATATGGGGAATCAGAGGTGGGGAATCAGAGGTTGGGAATCAGAGGCAGGGAATCAGAGGCTTGGAATAAGATGCAGGGAATCAGATGTGGGGAATCAGATATGGGGAATCAGAGGTGGGGAATCTGAGGTTGGGAATCAGAGGCAGGGAATCAGAGGCTTGGAATCAGATGCAGGGAATCAGATGCGGGGTATCAGAGGCGGGGAATCATAGCTGGAGAATCAGAGGTGGGGAATCAGAGTTGGGGAATCAGAGGCAGGGACTTAGATATTGGGAAACAGAAGCGGGGAATCAGAGGCGGGGAAACAGAGGCGGGAAATCAGATATGGGGAATCAGAGGTGGGGAATCAGAGGCAGGGAATCAGATGTGCGCAATCAGAGATGGGGAATCAGAGGCAGGGAATCAGAATCAGAAGCAGGGAATCAGAGGCCGGGAATCAGAGGCCAGAATCAGATGACGGGAATAAGAGGCCGGGAATCAGAGGTGGGGAATCAGAGTCCGGGAATCAGAGATGGGGATTCAGAGTCGGGGAATGAGATATGGGGAATCAGAGGCGGGGAATCAGAGGCGGGGAAACAGAGGCGGGGAATCATATAAGGGGAATCAGAGGTGGTGAATCAAAGGCGGTGAATCAGAGCTGGGGAATCAGAGGCGGGGAATCAGAGTTGGGGAATCAGAGGCGGGGAATCAGAGCTGGGGAATCAGAGTCGGGGAATCAGAGGCAGTGAATCAGATGTGCGGAATCAGAGATGGGGAATCAGAGGCAGGGAATCAGAGTTGGGGATTCAGAGGCGGGGAATCAGATATGGGGAAACAGAGGCGGGGAATCAGAGGTGGGAAAACAGAGGCGAGGAATTAGATATGGGGAATCAGAGGTGGGGAATCAGAGGTGGTGAATCAGAGATGGGGAATCACAGGCGGGGAATCAGAGGCAGGGAATAGAACGCGGGGAATCAGAGGCAGGGAATCGGAGTTGGGGCATCAGAGGTTGGGAATTAGATATGGGGAAACAGAGGCGGGGAATCAGAGGTGGGGAAACAGAGGCGGGGAATCAGATATGGGGAATCAGAGGTGGGGGATCAGAGGCAGGGAATCAGATGTGCGGAATCAGAGATGGGGAATCAGAGGCAGGGAATAAGAATCAGAAGCGGGGAATCAGATATGGGGAATCAGAGGCCAGGAATCAGATGCTGGGAATAAGAGGCCGGGAATCAGAGGTGGGGAATCAGAGTCCGGGAATCAGAGATGGGGATTCAAAGGCGGGGAATGAGATATGGAGAATCAGAGGCGGGGAATTTGGGGCGTGGAAACAGTGGTGGGGAATCAGATATGGGGAATCAGAGGTGGCGAATCAAAGGCAGTGAATCAGAGATGGGGAATCAGAGACGGGGAATCAGAGGCAGGGAATCAAACACAGGGAATCAGAGGCGGGGAATCAGAGCTGGGGAATCAGAGGCGGGGAATCTGAGTTGGGGAATCAGAGGCGGGGAATCAGATATGGGGAAACAGGGGCCGGGAATCAGAGGCGGGGAAACAGAGGCGGGGAATCAGATATGGGGAATTTGAGGTGTGGAATCAGAGGTTGGGAAACAGAGGCGGGGAATCAGAGGCGGGGAAACAGAGGCGGGGAATCAGATATGGGGAATCAGAGGTGGGGAATCAGAGGTTGGGAATCAGAGGCAGGGAATCAGAGGCTTGGAATAAGATGCAGGGAATCAGATGTGGGGAATCAGATATGGGGAATCAGAGGTGGGGAATCTGAGGTTGGGAATCAGAGGCAGGGAATCAGAGGCTTGGAATCAGATGCAGGGAATCAGATGCGGGGTATCAGAGGCGGGGAATCATAGCTGGAGAATCAGAGGTGGGGAATCAGAGTTGGGGAATCAGAGGCAGGGACTTTGATATTGGGAAACAGAAGCGGGGAATCAGAGGCGGGGAAACAGAGGCGGGAAATCAGATATGGGAAATCAGAGGTGGGGAATCAGAGGCAGGGAATCAGATGTGCGCAATCAGAGATGGGGAATCAGAGGCAGGGAATCAGAATCAGAAGCAGGGAATCAGAGGCCGGGAATCAGAGGCCAGAATCAGATGACGGGAATAAGAGGCCGGGAATCAGAGGTGGGGAATCAGAGTCCGGGAATCAGAGATGGGGATTCAGAGTCGGGGAATGAGATATGGGGAATCAGAGGCGGGGAATCAGAGGCGGGGAAACAGAGGCGGGGAATCAGATAAGGGGAATCAGAGGTGGTGATTCAAAGGCGGTGAATCAGAGCTGGGGAATCAGAGGCGGGGAATCGGAGTTGGGGAATCAGAGGTTGGGAATTAGATATTGGGAAACAGAGGCGGGGAATCAGAGGTGGGGAAACAGAGGCGGGGAATCAGATATGGGGAATCAGAGGTGGGGGATAAGAGGCAGGGAATCAGATGTGCGGAATCAGAGATGGGGAATCAGAGGCAGGGAATCAGAATCAGAAGCGGGGAATCAGATATGGGGAATCAGAGGCCAGGAATCAGATGCTGGGAATAAGAGGCCGGGAATCAGAGGTGGGGAATCAGAGTCCGGGAATCAGAGATGGGGATTCAAAGGCGGGGAATGAGATATGGAGAATCAGAGGCGGGGAATTTGAGGCGTGGAAACAGTGGTGGGGAATCAGATATGGGGAATCAGAGGTGGCGAATCAAAGGCAGTGAATCAGAGATGGGGAATCAGAGGCGGGGAATCAGAGGCAGGGAATCAAACACAGGGAATCAGAGGCGGGGAATCAGAGCTGGGGAATCAGAGGCGGGGAATCTGAGTTGGGGAATCAGAGGTGAAGAATCAGATATGGGGAAACAGGGGCCGGGAATCAGAGGCGGGGAAACAGAGGCGGGGAATCAGATATGGGGAATCAGAGGTGTGGAATCAGAGGTTGGGAAACAGAGGCGGGGAATCAGATATGGGGAATCAGAGGTGGGGAATCAGAGGTGGTGAATCAGAGATGGGGAATCACAGGCGTGGAATCAGAGGCAGGGAATAGAACGCGGGGAATCAGAGGCAGGGAATTAGAGTTGGGGCATCAGAGGTTGGGAATTAGATATGGGGAAACAGAGGCAGGGAATCAGAGGCGGGGAAACAGAGGTGGGGAATCAGATATGGGGAATCAGAGGTGGGGAATCAGAGGCAGGGAATCAGATGTGCGGAATCAGAGATGGGGAATCAGAGGCAGGGAATCAGAATCAGAAGCGGGGAATCAGAGGCCGGGAATCAGAGGCCGGGAATCAGATGCTGGGAATAAGAGGCCGGGAATCAGAGGTGGGGAATCAGAGTCCGGGAATCAGAGATGGGGATTCAGAGGCGGAGAATGAGATATGGAGAATCAGAGGCGGGGAATCAGAGGCGGGGAAACAGAGGTGGGGAATCAGATATGGGGAATCAGAGGTGGCGAATCAAAGGCGGTGAATCAGAGATGGGGAATCAGAGGCGGGCAATCAGAGGCAGGGAATCAAACACGGGGAATCAGAGGCGGGGAATCAGAGCTGGGGAATCAGAGGCGGGGAATCAGAGTTGGGGAATCAGAGGCGGGGAATCAGATATGGGGAAACAGGGGCGGGGAATCAGAGGCGGGGAAACAAGAGGCGAGGAATCAGATATGGGGAATCAGAGGTGTGGAATCAGAGGTTGGGAATCAGAGGCAGGGAATCAGAGGCGGGGAAACAGAGGAGGGGAATCAGATATGGGGAATCAGAGGTGGCGAATCAAAGGCGGTGAAACAGAGATGGGGAATCAGGGCAGGGAATCAGAGGCAGGGAATCAAACACGGGGAATCAGAGCTGGGGAATCAGAGGCGGGGAATTAGAGTTGGGGAATCAGAGGAGGGGAGTCAGAGGCGGGGAAACAGGCGGGGAATCAGATATGGGGAATCAGAGGTGGGGAATCAGATGTTGGGAATCAGAGGCAGGGAATAAGAGGCGGGGAATCAGAGGCGGGGAATCAGAGGCAGGGAATCAGATGTGCGGAATCGGAGATGGGGAATCAGAGGCAGGGAATCAGAGGCGGGGAATCAGAGGCGGGGAATCAGAGGCCGGGAATAAGATATGGGGAAACAGAGGCGGGGAATCAGAGGCGGGGAAACAGAGGCGGGGAATCAGATATGGGAAATCAGATGTGCGCAATCAGAGATGGGGAATCAGAGGCAGGGAATCAGAATCAGAAGCAGGGAATGAGAGGCCGGGGATCAGAGGCCGGAATCAGATGCCGGGAATAAGAGGCCGGGAATCAGAGGTGGGGAATCAGAGTCCGGGAATCAGAGATGGGGATTCAGAGGCGGGGAATGAGATATGGGGAATCAGAAGCAGGGAATCAGAGGCGGGGAAACAGAGGCGGGGAATCAGATATGGGGAATCAGAGGTGGCGAATCAAAGGCGGTGAATCAGAGATGGGGAATCAGAGGCCGGGAATCAGAGGCAGGGAATCAAACACGGGGAATCAGAGGCGGGGAATCAGAGCTGGGGAATCAGAGGCGGGGAATCATAGCTGGCGAATCAGAGGCGGGGAATCAGAGGTGGGGAATCAGAGGCGGGGAATCAGATATTGTTAATCAGAGCTGGGGAATCAGAGGCGGGGAAACAGAGGCGGGGAATCAGATATGGGCAATCAGAGGTGGGGAATCAGAGGTTGTGAATCAGAGATGGAGAATCAGAGGCGGGGAATCAGAGGCCGGTAATCAGACGCGGGGAATCAGAGGCGGGGAATCATAGCTGGAGAATCAGAGGTGGGGAATCAGAGTTGGGGAATCAGAGGCAGGGACTTTGATATTGGGAAACAGAAGCGGGGAATCAGAGGCGGGGAAACAGAGGCGGGAAATCAGATATGGGAAATCAGAGGTGGGGAATCAGAGGCAGGGAATCAGATGTGCGCAATCAGAGATGGGGAATCAGAGGCAGGGAATCAGAATCAGAAGCAGGGAATCAGAGGCCGGGAATCAGAGGCCAGAATCAGATGACGGGAATAAGAGGCCGGGAATCAGAGGTGGGGAATCAGAGTCCGGGAATCAGAGATGGGGATTCAGAGTCGGGGAATGAGATATGGGGAATCAGAGGCGGGGAATCAGAGGCGGGGAAACAGAGGCGGGGAATCAGATAAGGGGAATCAGAGGTGGTGATTCAAAGGCGGTGAATCAGAGCTGGGGAATCAGAGGCGGGGAATCGGAGTTGGGGAATCAGAGGTTGGGAATTAGATATTGGGAAACAGAGGCGGGGAATCAGAGGTGGGGAAACAGAGGCGGGGAATCAGATATGGGGAATCAGAGGTGGGGGATAAGAGGCAGGGAATCAGATGTGCGGAATCAGAGATGGGGAATCAGAGGCAGGGAATCAGAATCAGAAGCGGGGAATCAGATATGGGGAATCAGAGGCCAGGAATCAGATGCTGGGAATAAGAGGCCGGGAATCAGAGGTGGGGAATCAGAGTCCGGGAATCAGAGATGGGGATTCAAAGGCGGGGAATGAGATATGGAGAATCAGAGGCGGGGAATTTGAGGCGTGGAAACAGTGGTGGGGAATCAGATATGGGGAATCAGAGGTGGCGAATCAAAGGCAGTGAATCAGAGATGGGGAATCAGAGGCGGGGAATCAGAGGCAGGGAATCAAACACAGGGAATCAGAGGCGGGGAATCAGAGCTGGGGAATCAGAGGCGGGGAATCTGAGTTGGGGAATCAGAGGTGAAGAATCAGATATGGGGAAACAGGGGCCGGGAATTAGAGGCGGGGAAACAGAGGCGGGGAATCAGATATGGGGAATCAGAGGTGTGGAATCAGAGGTTGGGAAACAGAGGCGGGGAATCAGATATGGGGAATCAGAGGTGGGGAATCAGAGGTGGTGAATCAGAGATGGGGAATCACAGGCGTGGAATCAGAGGCAGGGAATAGAACGCGGGGAATCAGAGGCAGGGAATTAGAGTTGGGGCATCAGAGGTTGGGAATTAGATATGGGGAAACAGAGGCAGGGAATCAGAGGCGGGGAAACAGAGGTGGGGAATCAGATATGGGGAATCAGAGGTGGGGAATCAGAGGCAGGGAATCAGATGTGCGGAATCAGAGATGGGGAATCAGAGGCAGGGAATCAGAATCAGAAGCGGGGAATCAGAGGCCGGGAATCAGAGGCCGGGAATCAGATGCTGGGAATAAGAGGCCGGGAATCAGAGGTGGGGAATCAGAGTCCGGGAATCAGAGATGGGGATTCAGAGGCGGAGAATGAGATATGGAGAATCAGAGGCGGGGAATCAGAGGCGGGGAAACAGAGGTGGGGAATCAGATATGGGGAATCAGAGGTGGCGAATCAAAGGCGGTGAATCAGAGATGGGGAATCAGAGGCGGGCAATCAGAGGCAGGGAATCAAACACGGGGAATCAGAGGCGGGGAATCAGAGCTGGGGAATCAGAGGCGGGGAATCAGAGTTGGGGAATCAGAGGCGGGGAATCAGATATGGGGAAACAGGGGCGGGGAATCAGAGGCGGGGAAACAAGAGGCGAGGAATCAGATATGGGGAATCAGAGGTGTGGAATCAGAGGTTGGGAATCAGAGGCAGGGAATCAGAGGCGGGGAAACAGAGGAGGGGAATCAGATATGGGTAATCAGAGGTGGCGAATCAAAGGCGGTGAAACAGAGATGGGGAATCAGGGCAGGGAATCAGAGGCAGGGAATCAAACACGGGGAATCAGAGCTGGGGAATCAGAGGCGGGGAATTAGAGTTGGGGAATCAGAGGAGGGGAGTCAGAGGCGGGGAAACAGGCGGGGAATCAGATATGGGGAATCAGAGGTGGGGAATCAGATGTTGGGAATCAGAGGCAGGGAATAAGAGGCGGGGAATCAGAGGCGGGGAATCAGAGGCAGGGAATCAGATGTGCGGAATCGGAGATGGGGAATCAGAGGCAGGGAATCAGAGGCGGGGAATCAGAGGCGGGGAATCAGAGGCCGGGAATAAGATATGGGGAAACAGAGGCGGGGAATCAGAGGCGGGGAAACAGAGGCGGGGAATCAGATATGGGAAATCAGATGTGCGCAATCAGAGATGGGGAATCAGAGGCAGGGAATCAGAATCAGAAGCAGGGAATGAGAGGCCGGGGATCAGAGGCCGGAATCAGATGCCGGGAATAAGAGGCCGGGAATCAGAGGTGGGGAATCAGAGTCCGGGAATCAGAGATGGGGATTCAGAGGCGGGGAATGAGATATGGGGAATCAGAAGCAGGGAATCAGAGGCGGGGAAACAGAGGCGGGGAATCAGATATGGGGAATCAGAGGTGGCGAATCAAAGGCGGTGAATCAGAGATGGGGAATCAGAGGCCGGGAATCAGAGGCAGGGAATCAAACACGGGGAATCAGAGGCGGGGAATCAGAGCTGGGGAATCAGAGGCGGGGAATCATAGCTGGCGAATCAGAGGCGGGGAATCAGAGGTGGGGAATCAGAGGCGGGGAATCAGATATTGTTAATCAGAGCTGGGGAATCAGAGGCGGGGAAACAGAGGCGGGGAATCAGATATGGGCAATCAGAGGTGGGGAATCAGAGGTTGTGAATCAGAGATGGAGAATCAGAGGCGGGGAATCAGAGGCCGGTAATCAGACGCGGGGAATCAGAGGCGGGGATTCAGAGCTGGGGAATCAGAGGTGGGGAATCAGAGTTGGGGAATCAGAGGCGGGGAATCAGATATGGGGAATCAGAGGTGGGGAATCAGAGGCGGGGAAACAGAGGCGGGGAATCAGATATGGGGAATCAGAGGTGGGGAATCAGGTGCGGGGTATCAGTGGCAGGGAATCAGAGGCGGGAAATCAGATGCCGGGAATCAGAGGCGGTGAATCAGAGGCGGGGAATCAGAGGCAGGGAATCGGATGTGCGGAATCAGAGATGGGGAATCAGAGGTGGGGAATCAGAGGCGGTGAATCAGACATGGGTAATCAGAGGCGGGGAATCAGAGGCAGGAAATCAGACACGGGGAATCAGAGGCGGGGAATCAGAGCTGGGGAATTAGATGCAGGGAATCAGAGTTGGGGATTCAGAGGCGGGGAATCAGATATGGGGAATCAGAGGTGGGGAATCAGAGCTGGGGAATCAGAGGTGGGGAATCAGAGTTGGGCAATCAGAGGCGGGGACTTAGATATGGGGAAACAGAGGCGGGCAATCAGAGGCAGGGAAACAGAGGCGGGGAATCAGATATTGGGAATTAGAGGTGGGGAATCAGAGGCAGGGAATCAGATGTGCGGTATCAGAGATGGGGAATCAGAGGCAGGGAATCAGAATCAGAAGCAGGGAATAAGACGCGGGGAATCTGAGGCGGGGAATCAGAGCTGGGAATCAGAGGCTGTGAATCAGAGGCGGGGAATCAGAAGCAGGGAATCGGATGTGCGGAATCAGAGATGGGGAATCAGAGGTGGGGAATCAGAGGCGGTGAATCAGACATGTGTAATCAGAGGCGGGGAATCAGAGGCAGGAAATCAGACACGGGGAATCTGAAGCGGGGAATCAGAGGCGGGGAATCAGAGGCAGGGAATGGGATGTGCGGAATCAGAGATGGGGAATCAGAGGTGGGGAATCAGAGGCGGTGAATCAGACATGGGTAATCAGAGGCGGGGAATCAGAGGCAGGAAATCAGACACGGGGAATCAGAGGCGGGGAATCAGAGCTGGGGAATTAGATGCAGGGAATCAGAGTTGGGGATTCAGAGGCGGGGAATCAGATATGGGGAAACTGAGGTGGGGAATCAGAGGTGGGCAAATAGAGGCGGGGAATCAGATATGGGGAAACAGAGGCGGGGAATCAGAGGTGGGGAAACAGAGGCGGGGAATCAGATATGGGGAATCAGAGGTGGGGAATCAGAGGTTGGGAATCACAGGCAGGGAATCAGAGGCTGGGAATCAGATGCAGGGAATCAGATGCGGGGAATCAGAGGCGGGGAATCAGAGCTGGGGAATCAGAGGTGGGGAATCAGAGTTGGGGAATCAGAGGCGGGGACTTAGATATGGGGAAACAGAGGCGGGGAATCAGAGGCGGGGAAACAGAGGCGGGGAATCAGATATGGGGAATCAGAGGTGGGGAATCAGAGGCAGGGAATCAGATGTGCGGAATCAGAGATGGGGAATCAGAGGCAGGGAATCAGAATCAGAAGCAGGGAATAAGACGCGGGGAATCTGAGGCGGGGAATCAGAGCTGGGGAATCAGAGGCTGTGAATCAGAGGCGGGGAATCAGAAGCAGGGAATCGGATGTGCGGAATCAGAGATGGGGAATCAGAGGTGGGGAATCAGAGGCGGTGAATCAGACACGGGGAATCTGAGGCGGCGAATCAGAGGCGGGGAATCAGAGGCAGGGAATGGGATGTGCGGAATCAGAGATGGGGAATCAGAGGTGGGGAATCAGAGGCGGTGAATCAGACATGGGTAATCAGAGGCGTGGAATCAGAGGCAGGAAATCAGACACGGGGAATCAGAGGCGGGGAATCAGAGCTGGGGAATTAGATGCAGGGAATCAGAGTTGGGGATTCAGAGGCGGGGAATCAGATATGGGGAAACTGAGGTGGGGAATCAGAGGTGGGCAAATAGAGGCGGGGAATCAGATATGGGGAAACAGAGGCGGGGAATCAGAGGCGGGGAAACAGAGGCGGGGAATCAGATATGGGGAATCGGAGGTGGCGAATCAGAGGTTGGGAATCACAGGCAGGGAATCAGAGGCTGGGAATCAGATGCAGGGAATCAGATGCGGGGAATCAGAGGCGGGGAATCAGAGCTGGGGAATCAGAGGTGGGGAATCAGAGTTGGGGAATCAGAGGCGGGGACTTAGATATGGGGAAACAGAGGCGGGGAATCAGAGCTGGAGAATCAGAGGTGGGGATCCAGAGTTGGGGAATCAGAGGCGGGGACTTAGATATTGGGAAACAGAGGCGGGGAATCAGAGGCGGGGAAACAGAGGCGGGGAATCAGATATGGGGAATCAGAGGTGGGGAATCAGAGGCAGGGAATCAGATGTGCGCAATCAGAGATGGGGAATCAGAGGCAGGGAATCAGAATCAGAAGCAGGGAATCAGAGGCCGGGAATCAGAGGCCGGAATCAGATGCCGGGAATAAGAGGCCGGGAATCAGAGGTGGGGAATCAGAGTCCGGGAACCAGAGATGGGGATTCAGAGGCGGGGAATGAGATATGGGGAATCAGAGGCGGGGAATCAGAGGCGGGGAAACAGAGACAGGGAATCAGATATGGGGAATCAGAGGTGGCGAATCAAAGGCGGTGAATCAGAGATGGGGAATCAGAGGCGGGCAATCAGAGGCAGGGAATCAAACACGGGGAATCAGAGGCGGGGAATCAGAGCTGGGGAATCAGAGGCGGGGAATCAGGGTTGGGGAATCAGAGGCGGGGAATCAGATATGGGGAAACAGGGGCGGGGAATCAGAGGTGGGGAAACACAGGCGGGGAATCAGATATGGGGAATCAGAGGTGTGGAATCAGAGGTTGGGAATCAGAGGCAGGGAATCAGAGGCGGGGAAACAGAGGCGGGGAATCAGATAAGGGGAATCAGAGGTGGCGAATCAAAGGCGGTGAAACAGAGATGGGGAATCAGGGCAGGGAATCAGAGGCAGGGAATCAAACACGGGGAATCAGAGCTGGGGAATCAGAGGCGGGGAATTAGAGTTGGGGAATCAGAGGAGGGGAATCAGAGTTGGGGAATCAGAGGCGGGGAATCAGATATGGGGAAACAGGGGCGGGGAATCAGAGGCGGGGAAACAAGAGGCGAGGAATCAGATATGGGGAATCAGAGGTGGCGAATCAAAGGCGGTCAATCAGAGATGGGGAATCAGAGGCGGGCAATCAGAGGCAGGGAATCAAACACGGGGAATAAGAGGCGGGGAATCAGAGCTGGGGAATCAGAGGCGGGGAATCAGAGTTGGGGAATCAGAGGCGGGGAATCAGATATGGGGAAACAGGGGCGGGGAATCAGAGGCGGGGAAACAAGAGGCGAGGAATCAGATATGGGGAATCAGAGGTGTGGAATCAGAGGTTGGGAATCAGAGGCAGGGAATCAGAGGCGGGGAAACAGAGGAGGGGAATCAGATATGGGGAATCAGAGGTGGCGAATCAAAGGCGGTGAAACAGAGATGGGGAATCAGGGCAGGGAATCAGAGGCAGGGAATCAAACACGGGGAATCAGAGCTGGGGAATCAGAGGCGGGGAATTAGAGTTGGGGAATCAGAGGAGGGGAGTCAGAGGCGGGGAAACAGGCGGGGAATCAGATATGGGGAATCAGAGGTGGGGAATCAGATGTTGGGAATCAGAGGCAGGGAATCAGAGGCGGGGAATCAGAGGCGGGGAATCAGAGGCAGGGAATCAGATGTGCGGAATCGGAGATGGGGAATCAGAGGCAGGGAATCAGAGGCGGGGAATCAGAGGCGGGGAATCAGAGGCCGGGAATCAGATATGGGGAAACAGAGGCGGGGAATCAGAGGCGGGGAAACAGAGGCGGGGAATCAGATATGGGAAATCAGAGGTGGGGAATCAGAGGCGGGGAATCAGAGCTGGAGAATCAGAGGTGGGGCATCAGAGTTGGGGAATCAGAGGCGGGGACTTAGATATTGGGAAACAGAGGCGGGGAATCAGAGGCGGGGAAACAGAGGCGGAGAATCAGATATGGGGAATCAGAGGTGGGGAATCAGAGGCAGGGAATCAGATGTGCGCAATCAGAGATGGGGAATCAGAGGCATGGAATCAGAATCAGAAGCAGGGAATCAGAGGCCGGGGATCAGAGGCCGGAATCAGATGCCGGGAATAAGAGGCCGGGAATCAGAGGTGGGGAATCAGAGTCCGGGAATCAGAGATGGGGATTCAGAGGCGGGGAATGAGATATGGGGAATCAGAAGCGGGGAATCAGAGGCGGGGAAACAGAGGCGGGGAATCAGATATGGGGAATCAGAGGTGGCGAATCAAAGGCGGTGAATCAGAGATGGGGAATCAGAGGCCGGGAATCAGAGGCAGGGAATCAAACACGGGGAATCAGAGGCGGGGAATCAGAGCTGGGGAATCAGAGGCGGGGAATCATAGCTGGCGAATCAGAGGCGGGGAATCAGAGGTGGGGAATCAGAGGCGGGGAATCAGATATTGTTAATCAGAGCTGGGGAATCAGAGGCGGGGAAACAGAGGCGGGGAATCAGATATGGGCAATCAGAGGTGGGGAATCAGAGGTTGTGAATCAGAGATGGAGAATCAGAGGCGGGGAATCAGAGGCCGGTAATCAGACGCGGGGAATCAGAGGCGAGGATTCAGAGCTGGGGAATCAGAGGCGGGGAATCAGAGTTGGGGAATCAGAGGCGGGGAATCAGATATGGGGAATCAGAGGCGGGGAATCAGAGGCGGGGAAACAGAGGCGGGGAATCAGATATGGGGAATCAGAGGTGGGGAATCAGGTGCGGGGTGTCAGTGGCAGGGAATCAGAGGCGGGAAATCAGAGGCCGGGAATCAGAGGCGGTGAATCAGAGGCGGGGAATCAGAGGCAGGGAATCGGATGTGCGGAATCAGAGATGGGGAATCAGAGGTGGGGAATCAGAGGCGGTGAATCAGACATGGGTAATCAGAGGCGGGGAATCAGAGGCAGGAAATCAGACACGGGGAATCAGAGGCGGGGAATCAGAGCTGGGGAATCAGAGGTGGGGAATCAGAGTTGGGGAATCAGAGACGGGGACTTAGATATGGGGAAACAGAGGCGGGGAATCAGAGGCGGGGAAACAGAGGCGGGGAATCAGATATTGGGAATCAGAGGTGGGGAATCAGAGGCAGGGAATCAGATGTGCGGTATCAGAGATGGGGAATCAGAGGCAGGGAATCAGAATCAGAAGCAGGGAATAAGACGCGGGGAATCTGAGGCGGGGAATCAGAGCTGGGGAATCAGAGGCTGTGAATCAGAGGCGGGGAATCAGAAGCAGGGAATCGGATGTGCGGAATCAGAGATGGGGAATCAGAGGTGGGGAATCAGAGGCGGTGAATCAGACATGGGTAATCAGAGGCGGGGTATCAGAGGCAGGAAATCAGACACGGGGAATCTGAGGCGGGGAATCAGAGGCGGGGAATCAGAGGCAGGGAATGGGATGTGCGGAATCAGAGATGGGGAATCAGAGGTGGGGAATCAGAGGCGGTGAATCAGACATGGGTAATCAGAGGCGGGGAATCAGAGGCAGGAAATCAGACACGGAGAATCAGAGGCGGGGAATCAGAGCTGGGGAATTAGATGCAGGGAATCAGAGTTGGGGATTCAGAGGTGGGGAATCAGATATGGGGAAACTGAGGTGGGGAATCAGAGGTGGGCAAATAGAGGCGGGGAATCAGATATGGGGAAACAGAGGCGGGGAATCAGAGGTGGGGAAACAGAGGCGGGGAATCAGATATGGGGAATCAGAGGTGGAGAATCAGAGGTTGGGAATCACAGGCAGGGAATCAGAGGCTGGGAATCAGATGCAGGGAATCAGATGCGGGGAATCAGAGGCGGGGAATCAGAGCTGGGGAATCAGAGGTGGGGAATCAGAGTTGGGGAATCAGAGGCGGGGACTTAGATATGGGGAAACAGAGGCGGGGAATCAGAGGCGGGGAAACAGAGGCGGGGAATCAGATATGGGGAATCAGAGGTGGGGAATCAGAGGCAGGGAATCAGATGTGCGGAATCAGAGATGGGGAATCAGAGGCAGGGAATCAGAATCAGAAGCAGGGAATCAGAGGCAGGGAATCAGATGCCGGGAATAAGAGGCCGGGAATCAGAGGTGGGGAATAAGAGTCCGGGAATCAGAGATGGGGATTCAGAGGCGGGGAATGAGATATGGGGAATCAGATATGGGGAATCAGAGGTGGCGAATCAAAGGCGGTGAATCAGAGATGGGGAATCAGAGGCGGGCAATCAGAGGCAGGGAATCAAACACGGGGAATCAGAGGCGGGGTATCAGAGCTGGGGAATCAGAGGCGGGGAATCAGGGTTGGGGAATCAGAGGCGGGGAATCAGATATGGGGAAACAGGGGCGGGGAATCAGAGGTGGGGAAACACAGGCGGGGAATCAGATATGGGGAATCAGAGGTGTGGAATCAGAGGTTGGGAATCAGAGGCAGGGAATCAGAGGCGGGGAAACAGAGGCGGGGAATCAGATAAGGGGAATCAGAGGTGGCGAATCAAAGGCGGTGAAACAGAGATGGGGAATCAGGGCAGGGAATCAGAGGCAGGGAATCAAACACGGGGAATCAGAGCTGGGGAATCAGAGGCGGGGAATTAGAGTTGGGGAATCAGAGGAGGGGAATCAGAGGCGGGGAAACAGAGGCGGGGAATCAGAGGCAGGGAATCAGATGTGCGGAATCAGAGATGGGGAATCAGAGGCAGGGAATCAGAATCAGAAGCAGGGAATAAGACGCGGGGAATCTGAGGCGGGGAATCAGAGCTGTGGAATCAGAGGCTGTGAATCAGAGGCGGGGAATCAGAAGCAGGGAATCGGATGTGCGGAATCAGAGATGGGGAATCAGAGGTGGGGAATCAGAGGCGGTGAATCAGACACGGGGAATCTGAGGCGGGGAATCAGAGGCGGGGAATCAGAGGCAGGGAATGGGATGTGCGGAATCAGAGATGGGGAATCAGAGGTGGGGAATCAGAGGCGGTGAATCAGACATGGGTAATCAGAGGCGTGGAATCAGAGGCAGGAAATCAGACACGGGGAATCAGAGGCGGGGAATCAGAGCTGGGGAATTAGATGCAGGGAATCAGAGTTGGGGATTCAGAGGCGGGGAATCAGATATGGGGAAACTGAGGTGGGGAATCAGAGGTGGGCAAATAGAGGCGGGGAATCAGATATGGGGAAACAGAGGCGGGGAATCAGAGGCGGGGAAACAGAGGCGGGGAATCAGATATGGGGAATCAGAGGTGGGGAATCAAAGGTTGGGAATCACAGGCAGGGAATCAGAGGCTGGGAATCAGATGCAGGGAATCAGATGCGGGGAATCAGAGGCGGGGAATCAGAGCTGGGGAATCAGAGGTGGGGAATCAGAGTTGGGGAATCAGAGGCGGGGACTTAGATATGGGGAAACAGAGGCGGGGAATCAGAGCTGGAGAATCAGAGGTGGGGAATCAGAGTTGGGGAATCAGAGGCGGGGACTTAGATATTGGGAAACAGAGGCGGGGAATCAGAGGCGGGGAAACAGAGGTGGGGAATCAGATATGGGGAATCAGAGGTGGGGAATCAGAGGCAGGGAATCAGATGTGCGCAATCAGAGATGGGGAATCAGAGGCAGGGAATCAGAATCAGAAGCAGGGAATCAGAGGCCGGGAATCAGAGGCCGGAATCAGATGCCGGGAATAAGAGGCCGGGAATCAGAGGTGGGGAATCAGAGTCCGGGAATCAGAGATGGGGATTCAGAGGCGGGGAATGAGATATGGGGAATCAGATATGGGGAATCAGAGGTGGCGAATCAAAGGCGGTGAATCAGAGATGGGGAATCAGAGGCGGGCAATCAGAGGCAGGGAATCAAACACGGGGAATCAGAGGCGGGGAATCAGAGCTGGGGAATCAGAGGCGGGGAATCAGGGTTGGGGTATCAGAGGCGGGGAATCAGATATGGAGAAGCAGGGGCGGGGAATCAGAGGTGGGGAAACACAGGCGGGGAATCAGATATGGGGAATCAGAGATGTGGAATCAGAGGTTGGGAATCAGAGGCAGGGAATCAGAGGCGGGGAAACAGAGGCGGGGAATCAGATAAGGGGAATCAGAGGTGGCGAATCAAAGGCGGTGAAACAGAGATGGGGAATCAGGGCAGGGAATCAGAGGCAGGGAATCAAACACGGGGAATCAGAGCTGGGGAATCAGAGGCGGGGAATTAGAGTTGGGGAATCAGAGGAGGGGAATCAGAGGCGGGGAAACAGAGGCGGGGAATCAGATATGGGGAATCAGAGGTGGGGAATCAGATGTTGGGAATCAGAGGCAGGGAATCAGAGGCGGGGAATCAGAGGCGGGGAATCAGAGGCAGGGAATCAGATGTGCGGAATCGGAGATGGGGAATCAGAGGCAGGGAATCAGAGGCGGGGAATCAGAGGCGGCCAATCAGAGGCAGGGAATCAAACACGGGGAATCAGAGGCGGGGAATCAGAGCTGGGGAATCAGAGGCGGGGAATCAGAGTTGGGGAATCAGAGGCGGGGAATCAGATATGGGGAAACAGGGGCGGGGAAGCAGAGGCGGGGAAACAAGAGGCGAGGAATCAGATATGGGGAATCAGAGGTGTGGAATCAGAGGTTGGGAATCAGAGGCAGGGAATCAGAGGCGGGGAAACAGAGGAGGGGAATCAGATATGGGGAATCAGAGGTGGCGAAACAAAGGCGGTGAAACAGAGATGGGGAATCAGGGCAGGGAATCAGAGGCAGGGAATCAAACACGGGGAATCAGAGCTGGGGAATCAGAGGCGGGGAATTAGAGTTGGGGAATCAGAGGAGGGGAGTCAGAGGCGGGGAAACAGGCGGGGAATCAGATATGGGGAATCAGAGGTGGGGAATCAGATGTTGGGAATCAGAGGCAGGGAATCAGAGGCGGGGAATCAGAGGCGGGGAATCAGAGGCAGGGAATCAGATGTGCGGAATCGGGGATGGGGAATCAGAGGCAGGGAATCAGAGGCGGGGAATCAGAGGCGGGGAATCAGAGGCCGGGAATCCGATATGGGGAAACAGAGGCGGGGAATCAGAGGCGGGGAAACAGAGGCGGGGAATCAGATATGGGAAATCAGAGGTGCGGAATCAGAGGTTGGGAATCAGAGGCAGGGAATCAGAGGCTTGGAATCAGATGCAGGGAATCAGATGCGGGGAATCAGAGGCGGGGAATCAGAGCTGGAGAATCAGAGGTGGGGAATCAGAGTTGGGGAATCAGAGGCGGGGACTTAGATATTGGGAAACAGAGGCGGGGAATCAGAGGCGAGGAAACAGAGGCGGGGAATCAGATATGGGGAATCAGAGGTGGGGAATCAGAGGCAGGGAATCAGATGTGCGCAATCAGAGATGGGGAATCAGAGGCAGGGAATCAGAATCAGAAGCAGGGAATCAGAGGCCGGGAATCAGAGGCCGGCATCAGATGCCGGGAATAAGAGTCCGGGAATCAGAGATGGGGATTCAGAGGCGGGGAATGAGATATGGGGAATCAGATATGGGGAATCAGAGGTGGCGAATCAAAGGCGGTGAATCAGAGATGGGGAATCAGAGGCGGGCAATCAGAGGCAGGGAATCAAACACGGGGAATCAGAGGCGGGGAATCAGAGCTGGGGAATCAGAGGCGGGGAATCAGGGTTGGGGAATCAGAGGCGGGGAATCAGATATGGGGAAACAGGGGCGGGGAATCAGAGGTGGGGAAACACAGGCGGGGAATGAGATATGGGGAATCAGAGGTGTGGAATCAGAGGTTGCGAATCAGAGGCAGGGAATCAGAGGCGGGGAAACAGAGGCGGGGAATCAGATAAGGGGAATCAGAGGTGGCGAATCAAAGGCGGTGAAACAGAGATGGGGAATCAGGGCAGGGAATCAGAGGCAGGGAATCAAACACGGGGAATCAGAGCTGGGGAATCAGAGGCGGGGAATTAGAGGCAGGGAATCAGATGTGCGGAATCAGAGATGGGGAATCAGAGGCAGGGAATCAGAATCAGAAGCAGGGAATAAGACGCGGGGAATCTGAGGTGGGGAATCAGAGCTGTGGAATCAGAGGCTGTGAATCAGAGGCGGGGAATCAGAAGCAGGGAATCGGATGTGCGGAATCAGAGATGGGGAATCAGAGGTGGGGAATCAGAGGCGGTGAATCAGACACGGGGAATCTGAGGCGGGGAATCAGAGGCGGGGAATCAGAGGCAGGGAATGGGATGTGCGGAATCAGAGATGGGGAATCAGAGGTGGGGAATCAGAGGCGGTGAATCAGACATGGGTAATCAGAGGCGTGGAATCAGAGGCAGGAAATCAGACACGGGGAATCAGAGGCGGGGAATCAGAGCTGGGGAATTAGATGCAGGGAATCAGAGTTGGGGATTCAGAGGCGGGGAATCAGATATTGGGAAACTGAGGTGGGGAATCAGAGGTGGGCAAATAGAGGCGGGGAATCAGATATGGGGAAACAGAGGCGGGGAATCAGAGGCGGGGAAACAGAGGCGGGGAATCAGATATGGGGAATCAGAGGTGGGGAATCAAAGGTTGGGAATCACAGGCAGGGAATCAGAGGCTGGGAATCAGATGCAGGGAATCAGATGCGGGGAATCAGAGGCGGGGAATCAGAGCTGGGGAATCAGAGGTGGGGAATCAGAGTTGGGGAATCAGAGGCGGGGACTTAGATATGGGGAAACAGAGGCGGGGAATCAGAGCTGGAGAATCAGAGGTGGGGAATCAGAGTTGGGGAATCAGAGGCGGGGACTTAGATATTGGGAAACAGAGGCGGGGAATCAGAGGCGGGGAAACAGAGGTGGGGAATCAGATATGGGGAATCAGAGGTGGGGAATCAGAGGCAGGGAATCAGATGTGCGCAATCAGAGATGGGGAATCAGAGGCAGGGAATCAGAATCAGAAGCAGGGAATCAGAGGCCGGGAATCAGAGGCCGGAATCAGATACCGGGAATAAGAGGCCGGGAATCAGAGGTGGGGAATCAGAGTCCGGGAATCAGAGATGGGGATTCAGAGGCGGGGAATGAGATATGGGGAATCAGATATGGGGAATCAGAGGTGGCGAATCAAAGGCGGTGAATCAGAGATGGGGAATCAGAGGCGGGCAATCAGAGGCAGGGAATCAAACACGGGGAATCAGAGGCGGGGAATCAGAGCTGGGGAATCAGAGGCGGGGAATCAGGGTTGGGGTATCAGAGGCGGGGAATCAGATATGGGGAAACAGGGGCGGGGAATCAGAGGTGGGGAAACACAGGCGGGGAATCAGATATGGGGAATCAGAGATGTGGAATCAGAGGTTGGGAATCAGAGGCAGGGAATCAGAGGCGGGGAAACAGAGGCGGGGAATCAGATAAGGGGAATCAGAGGTGGCGAATCAAAGGCGGTGAAACAGAGATGGGGAATCAGGGCAGGGAATCAGAGGCAGGGAATCAAACACGGGGAATCAGAGCTGGGGAATCAGAGGCGGGGAATTAGAGTTGGGGAATCAGAGGAGGGGAATCAGAGGCGGGGAAACAGAGGCGGGGAATCAGATATGGGGAATCAGAGGTGGGGAATCAGATGTTGGGAATCAGAGGCAGGGAATCAGAGGCGGGGAATCAGAGGCGGGGAATCAGAGGCAGGGAATCAGATGTGCGGAATCGGAGATGGGGAATCAGAGGCAGGGAATCAGACGCGGGGAATCAGAGGCGGGCAATCAGAGGCAAGGAATCAAACACGGGGAATCAGAGGCGGGGAATCAGAGCTGGGGAATCAGAGGCGGGGAATCAGCGTTGGGGAATCAGAGGCGGGGAATCAGATATGGGGAAACAGGGGCGGGGAATCAGAGGCGGGGAAACAAGAGGCGAGGAATCAGATATGGGGAATCAGAGGTGTGGAATCAGAGGTTGGGAATCAGAGGCAGGGAATCAGAGGCGGGGAAACAGAGGAGGGGAATCAGATATGGGGAATCAGAGGTGGCGAAACAAAGGCGGTGAAACAGAGATGGGGAATCAGAGGCAGGGAATCAGATGTGCGCAATCAGAGATGGGGAATCAGAGGCAGGGAATCAGAATCAGAAGCAGGGAATCAGAGGCCGGGAATCAGAGGCCGGAATCAGATACCGGGAATAAGAGGCCGGGAATCAGAGGTGGGGAATCAGAGTCCGGGAATCAGAGATGGGGATTCAGAGGCGGGGAATGAGATATGGGGAATCAGATATGGGGAATCAGAGGTGGCGAATCAAAGGCGGTGAATCAGAGATGGGGAATCAGAGGCGGGCAATCAGAGGCAGGGAATCAAACATGGGGAATCAGAGGCGGGGAATCAGAGCTGGGGAATCAGAGGCGGGGAATCAGGGTTGGGGTATCAGAGGCGGGGAATCAGATATGGGGAAACAGGGGCGGGGAATCAGAGGTGGGGAAACACAGGCGGGGAATCAGATATGGGGAATCAGAGATGTGGAATCAGAGGTTGGGAATCAGAGGCAGGGAATCAGAGGCGGGGAAACAGAGGCGGGGAATCAGATAAGGGGAATCAGAGGTGGCGAATCAAAGGCGGTGAAACAGAGATGGGGAATCAGGGCAGGGAATCAGAGGCAGGGAATCAAACACGGGGAATCAGAGCTGGGGAATCAGAGGCGGGGAATTAGAGTTGGGGAATCAGAGGAGGGGAATCAGAGGCGGGGAAACAGAGGCGGGGAATCAGATATGGGGAATCAGAGGTGGGGAATCAGATGTTGGGAATCAGAGGCAGGGAATCAGAGGCGGGGAATCAGAGGCGGGGAATCAGAGGCAGGGAATCAGATGTGCGGAATCGGAGATGGGGAATCAGAGGCAGGGAATCAGACGCGGGGAATCAGAGGCGGGCAATCAGAGGCAGGGAATCAAACACGGGGAATCAGAGGCGGGGAATCAGAGCTGGGGAATCAGAGGCGGGGAATCAGAGTTGGGGAATCAGAGGCGGGGAATCAGATATGGGGAAACAGGGGCGGGGAATCAGAGGCGGGGAAACAAGAGGCGAGGAATCAGATATGGGGAATCAGAGGTGTGGAATCAGAGGTTGGGAATCAGAGGCAGGGAATCAGAGGCGGGGAAACAGAGGAGGGGAATCAGATATGGGGAATCAGAGGTGGCGAAACAAAGGCGGTGAAACAGAGATGGGGAATCAGGGCAGGGAATCAGAGGCAGGGAATCAAACACGGGGAATCAGAGCTGGGGAATCAGAGGCGGGGAATTAGAGTTGGGGAATCAGAGGAGGGGAGTCAGAGGCGGGGAAACAGGCGGGGAATCAGATATGGGGAATCAGAGGTGGGGAATCAGATGTTGGGAATCAGAGGCAGGGAATCAGAGGCGGGGAATCAGAGGCGGGGAATCAGAGGCGGGGAATCAGATGCAGGGAATCAGATGCGGGGAATCAGAGGCGGGGAATCAGAGCTGGAGAATCAGAGGTGGGGAATCAGAGTTGGGGAATCAGAGGCGGGGACTTAGATATTGGGAAACAGAGGCGGGGAATCAGAGGCGGGGAAACAGAGGCGGGGAATCAGATATGGGGAATCAGAGGTGGGGAATCAGAGGCAGGGAATCAGATGTGCGCAATCAGAGATGGGGAATCAGAGGCAGGGAATCAGAATCAGAAGCAGGGAATCAGAGGCCGGGGATCAGAGGCCGGAATCAGATGCCGGGAATAAGAGGCCGGGAATCAGAGGTGGGGAATCAGAGTCCGGGAATCAGAGATGGGGATTCAGAGGCGGGGAATGAGATATGGGGAATCAGAAGCGGGGAATCAGAGGCGGGGAAACAGAGGCGGGGAATCAGATATGGGGAATCAGAGGTGGCGAATCAAAGGCGGTGAATCAGAGATGGGGAATCAGAGGCCGGGAATCAGAGGCAGGGAATCAAACACGGGGAATCAGAGGCGGGGAATCAGAGCTGGGGAATCAGAGGCGGGGAATCATAGCTGGCGAATCAGAGGCGGGGAATCAGAGGTGGGGAATCAGAGGCGGGGAATCAGATATTGTTAATCAGAGCTGGGGAATCAGAGGCGGGGAAACAGAGGCGGGGAATCAGATATGGGCAATCAGAGGTGGGGAATCAGAGGTTGTGAATCAGAGATGGAGAATCAGAGGCGGGGAATCAGAGGCCGGTAATCAGACGCGGGGAATCAGAGGCGGGGATTCAGAGCTGGGGAATCAGAGGCGGGGAATCAGAGTTGGGGAATCAGAGGCGGGGAATCAGATATGGGGAATCAGAGGCGGGGAATCAGAGGCGGGGAAACAGAGGCGGGGAATCAGATATGGGGAATCAGAGGTGGGGAATCAGGTGCGGGGTATCAGTGGCAGGGAATCAGAGGCGGGAAATCAGAGGCCGGGAATCAGAGGCGGTGAATCAGAGGCGGGGAATCAGAGGCAGGGAATCGGATGTGCGGAATCATAGATGGGGAATCAGAGGTGGGGAATCAGAGGCGGTGAATCAGACATGGGTAATCAGAGGCGGGGAATCAGAGGCAGGAAATCAGACACGGGGAATCAGAGGCGGGGAATCGGAGCTGGGGAATCAGAGGTGGGGAATCAGAGTTGGGGAATCAGAGGCGGGGTCTTAGATATGGGGAAACAGAGGCGGGGAATCAGAGGCGGGGAAACAGAGGCGGGGAATCAGATATTGGGAATCAGAGGTGGGGAATCAGAGGCAGGGAATCAGATGTGCGGAATCAGAGATGGGGAATCAGAGACAGGGAATCAGAATCAGAAGCAGGGAATAAGACGCGGGGAATCTGAGGCGGGGAATCAGAGCTGGGGAATCAGAGGCTGTGAATCAGAGGCGGGGAATCAGAAGCAGGGAATCGGATGTGCGGAATCAGAGATGGGGAATCAGAGGTGGGGAATCAGAGGCGGTGAATCAGACATGGGTAATCAGAGGCGGGGAATCAGAGGCGGGGAATCAGAGGCAGGGAATGGGATGTGCGGAATCAGAGATGGGGAATCAGAGGTGGGGAATCAGAGGCGGTGAATCAGACATGGGTAATCAGAGGCGTGGAATCAGAGGCAGGAAATCAGACACGGGGAATCAGAGGCGGGGAATCAGAGCTGGGGAATTAGATGCAGGGAATCAGAGTTGGGGATTCAGAGGCGGGGAATCAGATATGGGGAAACTGAGGTGGGGAATCAGAGTTGGGGATTCAGAGGCGGGGAATCAGATATGGGGAAACTGAGGTGGGGAATCAGAGGCGGGGAAACAGAGGCGGGGAATCAGATATGGGGATTCAGAGGTGGGGAATCAGAGGTTGGGAATCACAGGCAGGGAATCAGAGGCTGGGAATCAGATGCAGGGAATCAGATGCGGGGAATCAGAGGCGGGGAATCAGAGCTGGGGAATCAGAGGTGGGGAATCAGAGTTGGGGAATCAGAGGCGGGGACTTAGATATTGGGAAACAGAGGCGGGGAATCAGAGGCGGGGAAACAGAGGCGGGGAATCAGATATGGGGAATCAGAGGTGGGGAATCAGAGGCAGGGAATCAGATGTGCGCAATCAGAGATGGGGAATCAGAGGCAGGGAATCAGAATCAGAAGCAGGGAATCAGAGGCCGGGAATCAGAGGCCGGAATCAGATGCCGGGAATAAGAGGCCGGGAATCAGAGGTGGGGAATCAGAGTCCGGGAATCAGAGATGGGGATTCAGAGGCGGGGAATGAGATATGGGGAATCATTGGCGGGGAATCAGAGGCGGGGAAACAGAGACAGGGAATCAGATATGGGGAATCAGAGGTGGCGAATCAAAGGCGGTGAATCAGAGATGGGGAATCAGAGGCGGGCAATCAGAGGCAGGGAATCAAACACGGGGAATCAGAGGCGGGGAATCAGAGCTGGGGAATCAGAGGCGGGGAATCAGGGTTGGGGAATCAGAGGCGGGGAATCAGATATGGGGAAACAGGGGCGGGGAATCAGAGGTGGGGAAACACAGGCGGGGAATCAGATATGGGGAATCAGAGGTGTGGAATCAGAGGTTGGGAATCAGAGGCAGGGAATCAGAGGCGGGGAAACAGAGGCGGGGAATCAGATAAGGGGAATCAGAGGTGGCGAATCAAAGGCGGTGAAACAGAGATGGGGAATCAGGGCAGGGAATCAGAGGCAGGGAATCAAACACGGGGAATCAGAGCTGGGGAATCAGAGGCGGGGAATTAGAGTTGGGGAATCAGAGGAGGGGAATCAGAGGCGGGGAAACAGAGGCGGGGAATCAGATATGGGGAATCAGAGGTGGGGAATCAGATGTTGGGAATCAGAGGCAGGGAATCAGAGGCGGGGAATCAGAGGCGGGGAATCAGAGGCAGGGAATCAGATGTGCGGAATCGGAGATGGGGAATCAGAGGCAGGGAATCAGAGGCGGGGAATCAGAGGCGGGGAATCAGAGGCCGGGAATCAGATATGGGGAAACAGAGGCGGGGAATCAGAGGCGGGGAAACAGAGGTGGGGAATCAGATATGGGGAATCAGCAGTGGGGAATCAGAGGTTGGGAATCAGATGCAGGGAATCAGAGGCTTGGAATCAGATGCAGGGAATCAGATGCGGGGAATCAGAGGCGGGGAATCAGAGCTGGAGAATCAGAGGTGGGGAATCAGAGTTGGGGAATCAGAGGCGGGGACTTAGATATTGGGAAACAGAGGCGGGGAATCAGAGGCGGGGAAACAGAGGCTGGAAATCAGATATGGGGAATCAGAGGTGGGGAATCAGAGGCAGGGAATCAGATGTGCGCAATCAGAGATGGGGAATCAGAGGCAGGGAATCAGAATCAGAAGCAGGGAATCAGAGGCCAGGAATCAGAGGCCGGAATCAGATGCCGGGAATAAGAGTCCGGGAATCAGAGGTGGGGAATCAGAGTCCGGGAATCAGAGATGGGGATTCAGAGGCGGGGAATGAGATATGGGGAATCAGAGGTGGGGAATCAGAGGCGGGGAAACAGAGGCGGGGAATCAGAGGCGGGGAATCAGAGGTGGCGAATGAAAGGCGGTGAATCAGAGATGGGGAATCAGAGGCCGGGAATCAGAGGCAGGGAATCAAACACGGGGAATAAGAGGCGGGGAATCAGAGCTGGGGAATCAGAGGCGGGGAATCAGAGTTGGGGAATCAGAGGCGGGGAATCAGAGGCAGGGAATCAATATGGGAATTCAGAGGTGCGGAATCAGATGTTGGGAATCAGAGGCAGGGAATCAGAGGCGAGGATTCAGAGCTGGGGAATCAGAGGCGGGGAATCAGAATTGGGGAATCAGAGATGGGGAATCAGAGATGGGGAATCAGAGATGGGGAATCAGAGGCGGGGAATCAGACGCTGGGAATCAGAGGTGGTGAATCAGAGATGTGGAATCAGAGGCGGGGAATCAGAGGCAGGGAATCAGACGCGGGGAATCAGAGGTGGGGAATCATAGCTGGCGAATCAGAGGCGGGGAATCAGAGGTGGGGAATCAGAGGTGGGGAATCAGATATTGTTAATCAGAGGTGGGGAATCAGAGGCGGGGAAACAGAGGCGGGGAATCAGATATGGGGAATCAGAGGTGGGGAATCAGAGGCCGGTAATCAGACGCGGGGAATCAGAGGCGGGGATTCAGAGCTGGGGAATCAGAGGCGGGGAATCAGAGTTGGGGAATCAGAGGCGGGGAATCAGATATGGGGAATCAGAGGCGGGGAATCAGAGGCGGGGAAACAGAGGCGGGGAATCAAATATTGGGAATCAGAGGTGGGGAATCAGGGGCGGGGTATCAGTGGCAGGGAATCAGAGGCGGGAAATCAGAGGCCGGGAATCAGAGGCGGTGAATCAGAGGCGGTGAATCTGAGGCGGGGAATCAGAGGCAGGGAATCTGATGTGCGGAATCAGAGATGGGGAATCAGAGGTGGGGAATCAGAGGCGGTGAATCAGACATGGGTAATCAGAGGCGGAAATCAGAGGCAGGAAATCAGACACGGGGAATCAGATATGGGGAATCAGAGGTGGGGAATCAGAGGTGGTGAATCAGAGATGGGGAATCACAGGCGGGGAATCAGAGGCAGGGAATAGAACGCGGGGAATCAGAGGCTTGGAATTAGAGTTGGGGCATCAGAGGTTGGGAATTAGATATGGGGAAACAGAGGCGGGGAATCAGAGGCGGGGAAACAGAGGCGGGGAATCAGATATGGGGAATCAGAGGTGGGGAATCAGAGGCAGGGAATCAGATGTGCGGAATCAGAGATGGGGAATCAGAGGCAGGGAATCAGAATCAGAAGCGGGGAATCAGAGGCCGGGAATCAGAGGCCGGGAATCAGATGCTGGGAATAAGAGGCCGGGAATCAGAGGTGGGGAATCAGAGTCCGGGAATCAGAGATGGGGATTCAGAGGCGGAGAATGAGATATGGAGAATCAGAGGCGGGGAATCAGAGGCGGGGAAACAGAGGTGGGGAATCAGATATGGGGAATCAGTGGTGGCGAATCAAAGGCGGTGAATCAGAGATGGGGAATCAGAGGCGGGCAATCAGAGGCAGGGAATCAAACACGGGGAATCAGAGGCGGGGAATCAGAGCTGGGGAATCAGAGGCGGGGAATCAGAGTTGGGGAATCAGAGGCGGGGAATCAGATATGGGGAAACAGGGGCGGGGAATCAGAGGCGGGGAAACAAGAGGCGAGGAATCAGATATGGGGAATCAGAGGTGTGGAATAAGAGGTTGGGAATCAGAGGCAGGGAATCAGAGGCGGGGAAACAGAGGACGGGAATCAGATATGGGGAATCAGAGGTGGCGAATCAAAGGCGGTGAAACAGAGATGGGGAATCAGAGGCGGGCAATCAGAGGCAGGGAATCAAACACGGGGAATCAGAGGCGGTGAATCAGACATGGGTAATCAGAGGCGTGGAATCAGAGGCAGGAAATCAGACACGGGGAATCAGAGGCGGGGAATCAGAGCTGGGGAATCAGAGGTGGGGAATCAGAGTTGGGGAATCAGAGGCGGGGACTTAGATATTGGGAAACAGAGGCGGGGAATCAGAGGCGGGGAAACAGAGGCGGGGAATCAGATATGGGGAATCAGAGGTGGGGAATCAGAGGCAGGGAATCAGATGTGCGCAATCAGAGATGGGGAATCAGAGGCAGGGAATCAGAATCAGAAGCAGGGAATCAGAGGCCGGGAATCAGAGGCCGGAATCAGATGCCGGGAATAAGAGGCCGGGAATCAGAGGTGGGGAATCAGAGTCCGGGAATCAGAGATGGGGATTCAGAGGCGGGGAATGAGATATGGGGAATCATTGGCGGGGAATCAGAGGCGGGGAAACAGAGACAGGGAATCAGATATGGGGAATCAGAGGTGGCGAATCAAAGGCTGTGAATCAGAGATGGGGAATCAGAGGCGGGCAATCAGAGGCAGGGAATCAAACACGGGGAATCAGAGGCGGGGAATCAGAGCTGGGGAATCAGAGGCGGGGAATCAGGGTTGGGGAATCAGAGGCGGGGAATCAGATATGGGGAAACAGGGGCGGGGAATCAGAGGTGGGGAAACACAGGCGGGGAATCAGATATGGGGAATCAGAGGTGTGGAATCAGAGGTTGGGAATCAGAGGCAGGGAATCAGAGGCGGGGAAACAGAGGCGGGGAATCAGATAAGGGGAATCAGAGGTGGCGAATCAAATGCGGTGAAACAGAGATGGGGAATCAGGGCAGGGAATCAGAGGCAGGGAATCAAACACGGGGAATCAGAGCTGGGGAATCAGAGGCGGGGAATTAGAGTTGGGGAATCAGAGGAGGGGAATCAGAGGCGGGGAAACAGAGGCGGGGAATCAGATATGGGGAATCAGAGGTGGGGAATCAGATGTTGGGAATCAGAGGCAGGGAATCAGAGGCGGGGAATCAGAGGCGGGGAATCAGAGGCAGGGAATCAGATGTGCGGAATCGGAGATGGGGAATCAGAGGCAGGGAATCAGAGGCGGGGAATCAGAGGCGGGGAATCAGAGGCCGGGAATCAGATATGTGGAAACAGAGGCGGGGAATCAGAGGCGGGGAAACTGAGGTGGGGAATCAGATATGGGGAATCAGCAGTGGGGAATCAGAGGTTGGGAATCAGATGCAGGGAATCAGAGGCTTGGAATCAGATGCAGGGAATCAGATGCGGGGAATCAGAGGCGGGGAATCAGAGCTGGAGAATCAGAGGTGGGGAATCAGAGTTGGGGAATCAGAGGCGGGGACTTAGATATTGGGAAACAGAGGCGGGGAATCAGAGGCGGGGAAACAGAGGCTGGAAATCAGATATGGGGAATCAGAGGTGGGGAATCAGAGGCAGGGAATCAGATGTGCGCAATCAGAGATGGGGAATCAGAGGCAGGGAATCAGAATCAGAAGCAGGGAATCAGAGGCCAGGAATCAGAGGCCGGAATCAGATGCCGGGAATAAGAGTCCGGGAATCAGAGGTGGGGAATCAGAGTCCGGGAATCAGAGATGGGGATTCAGAGGCGGGGAATGAGATATGGGGAATCAGAGGCGGGGAATCAGAGGCGGGGAAACAGAGGCGGGGAATCAGAGGCGGGGAATCAGAGGTGGCGAATGAAAGGCGGTGAATCAGAGATGGGGAATCAGAGGCCGGGAATCAGAGGCAGGGAATCAAACACGGGGAATAAGAAGCGGGGAATCAGAGCTGGGGAATCAGAGGCGGGGAATCAGAGTTGGGGAATCAGAGGCGGGGAATCAGAGGCAGGGAATCAATATGGGAATTCAGAGGTGCGGAATCAGATGTTGGGAATCAGAGGCAGGGAATCAGAGGCGAGGATTCAGAGCTGGGGAATCAGAGGCGGGGAATCAGAATTGGGGAATCAGAGATGGGGAATCAGAGATGGGGAATCAGAGATTGGGAATCAGAGGCGGGGAATCAGACGCGGGGAATCAGAGGTGGGGAATCATAGCTGGCGAATCAGAGGCGGGGAATCAGAGGTGGGGAATCAGAGGCGGGGAATCAGATATTGTTAATCAGAGGTGGGGAATCAGAGGCGGGGAAACAGAGGCGGGGAATCAGATATGGGGAATCAGAGGTGGGGAATCAGAGGCCGGTAATCAGACGCGGGGAATCAGAGGCGGGGATTCAGAGCTGGGGAATCAGAGGCGGGGAATCAGAGTTGGGGAATCAGAGGCGGGGAATCAGATATGGGGAATCAGAGGCGGGGAATCAGAGGCGGGGAAACAGAGGCGGGGAATCAGATATTGGGAATCAGAGGTGGGGAATCAGGGGCGGGGTATCAGTGGCAGGGAATCAGAGGCGGGAAATCAGAGGCCGGGAATCAGAGGCGGTGAATCAGAGGCGGTGAATCAGAGGCGGGGAATCAGAGGCAGGGAATCTGATGTGCGGAATCAGAGATGGGGAATCAGAGGTGGGAAATCAGAGGCGGTGAATCAGACATGGGTAATCAGAGGCGGAAATCAGAGGCAGGAAATCAGACACGGGGAATCAGATATGGGGAATCAGAGGTTGGGAATCAGAGGTGGTGAATCAGAGATGGGGAATCACAGGCGGGGAATCAGAGGCAGGGAATAGAACGCGGGGAATCAGAGGCTTGGAATTAGAGTTGGGGCATCAGAGGTTGGGAATTAGATATGGGGAAACAGAGGCGGGGAATCAGAGGCGGGGAAACAGAGGCGGGGAATCAGATATGGGGAATCAGAGGTGGGGAATCAGAGGCAGGGAATCAGATGTGCGGAATCAGAGATGGGGAATCAGAGGCAGGGAATCAGAATCAGAAGCGGGGAATCAGAGGCCGGGAATCAGAGGCCGGGAATCAGATGCTGGGAATAAGAGGCCGGGAATCAGAGGTGGGGAATCAGAGTCCGGGAATCAGAGATGGGGATTCAGAGGCGGAGAATGAGATATGGAGAATCAGAGGCGGGGAATCAGAGGCGGGGAAACAGAGGTGGGGAATCAGATATGGGGAATCAGTGGTGGCGAATCAAAGGCGGTGAATCAGAGATGGGGAATCAGAGGCGGGCAATCAGAGGCAGGGAATCAAACACGGGGAATCAGAGGCGGGGAATCAGAGCTGGGGAATCAGAGGCGGGGAATCAGAGTTGGGGAATCAGAGGCGGGGAATCAGATATGGGGAAACAGGGGCGGGGAATCAGAGGCGGGGAAACAAGAGGCGAGGAATCAGATATGGGGAATCAGAGGTGTGGAATAAGAGGTTGGGAATCAGAGGCAGGGAATCAGAGGCGGGGAAACAGAGGACGGGAATCAGATATGGGGAATCAGAGGTGGCGAATCAAAGGCGGTGAAACAGAGATGGGGAATCAGAGGCGGGCAATCAGAGGCAGGGAATCAAACACGGGGAATCAGAGCTGGGGAATCAGAGGTGGGGAATCAGAGGCGGTGAATCAGACATGGGTAATCAGAGGCGTGGAATGAGAGGCAGGAAATCAGACACGGGGAATCAGAGGCGGGGAATCAGAGCTGGGGAATTAGATGCAGGGAATCAGAGTTGGGGATTCAGAGGCGGGGAATCAGATATGGGGAAACTGAGGTGGGGAATCAGAGTTGGGGATTCAGAGGCGGGGAATCAGATATGGGGAAACTGAGGTGGGGAATCAGAGGCGGGGAAACAGAGGCGGGGAATCAGATATGCGGAATCAGAGGTGGGGAATCAGAGGTTGGGAATCACAGGCAGGGAATCAGAGGCTGGGAATCAGATGCAGGGAATCAGATGCGGGGAATCAGAGGCGGGGAATCAGAGCTGGGGAATCAGAGGTGGGGAATCAGAGTTGGGGAATCAGAGGCGGGGACTTAGATATTGGGAAACAGAGGCGGGGAATCAGAGGCGGGGAAACAGAGGCGGGGAATCAGATATGGGGAATCAGAGGTGGGGAATCAGAGGCAGGGAATCAGATGTGCGCAATCAGAGATGGGGAATCAGAGACAGGGAATCAGAATCAGAAGCAGGGAATCAGAGGCCGGGAATCAGAGGCCGGAATCAGATGCCGGGAATAAGAGGCCGGGAATCAGAGGTGGGGAATCAGAGTCCGGGAATCAGAGATGGGGATTCAGAGGCGGGGAATGAGATATGGGGAATCAGAGGTGGGGAATCAGAGGCGGGGAAACAGAGACAGGGAATCAGATATGGGGAATCAGAGGTGGCGAATCAAAGGCGGTGAATCAGAGATGGGGAATCAGAGGCGGGCAATCAGAGGCAGGGAATCAAACACGGGGAATCAGAGGCGGGGAATCAGAGCTGGGGAATCAGAGGCGGGGAATCAGGGTTGGGGAATCAGAGGCGGGGAATCAGATATGGGGAAACAGGGGCGGGGAATCAGAGGTGGGGAATCACAGGCGGGGAATCAGATATGGGGAATCAGAGGTGTGGAATCAGAGGTTGGGAATCAGAGGCAGGGAATCAGAGGCGGGGAAACAGAGGCGGGGAATCAGATAAGGGGAATCAGAGGTGGCGAATCAAAGGCGGTGAAACAGAGATGGGGAATCAGGGCAGGGAATCAGAGGCAGGGAATCAAACACGGGGAATCAGAGCTGGGGAATCAGAGGCGGGGAATTAGAGTTGGGGAATCGGAGGAGGGGAATCAGAGGCGGGGAAACAGAGGCGGGGAATCAGATATGGGGAATCAGAGGTGGGGAATCAGATGTTGGGAATCAGAGGCAGGGAATCAGAGGCGGGGAATCAGAGGCGGGGAATCAGAGGCAGGGAATCAGATGTGCGGAATCGGAGATGGGGAATCAGAGGCAGGGAATCAGAGGCGGGGAATCAGAGGCGGGGAATCAGAGGCCGGGAATCAGATATGTGGAAACAGAGGCGGGGAATCAGAGGCGGGGAAACAGAGGTGGGGAATCAGATATGGGGAATCAGCGGTGGGGAATCAGAGGTTGGGAATCAGATGCAGGGAATCAGAGGCTTGGAATCAGATGCAGGGAATCAGATGCGGGGAATCAGAGGCGGGGAATCAGAGCTGGAGAATCAGAGGTGGGGAATCAGAGTTGGGGAATCAGAGGCGGGGACTTAGATATTGGGAAACAGAGGCGGGGAATCAGAGGCGGGGAAACAGAGGCTGGAAATCAGATATGGGGAATCAGAGGTGGGGAATCAGAGGCAGGGAATCAGATGTGCGCAATCAGAGATGGGGAATCAGAGGCAGGGAATCAGAATCAGAAGCAGGGAATCAGAGGCCAGGAATCAGAGGCCGGAATAAGATGCCGGGAATAAGAGTCCGGGAATCAGAGGTGGGGAATCAGAGTCCGGGAATCAGAGATGGGGATTCAGAGGCGGGGAATGAGATATGGGGAATCAGAGGAGGGGAATCAGAGGCGGGGAAACAGAGGCGGGGAATCAGAGGCGGGGAATCAGAGGTGGCGAATGAAAGGAGGTGAATCAGAGATGGGGAATCAGAGGCCGGGAATCAGAGGCAGGGAATCAAACACGGGGTATAAGAGGCGGGGAATCAGAGCTGGGGAATCAGAGGCGGGGAATCAGAGTTGGGGAATCAGAGGCGGGGAATCAGAGGCAGGGAATCAATATGGGAATTCAGAGGTGCGGAATCAGATGTTGGGAATCAGAGGCAGGGAATCAGAGGCGAGGATTCAGAGCTGGGGAATCAGAGGCGGGGAATCAGAATTGGGGAATCAGAGATGGGGAATCAGAGATGGGGAATCAGAGATGGGGAATCAGAGGCGGGGAATCAGACGCTGGGAATCAGAGGTGGTGAATCAGAGATGTGGAATCAGAGGCGGGGTATCAGAGGCAGGGAATCAGACGCGGGGAATCAGAGGTGGGGAATCATAGCTGGCGAATCAGAGGCGGGGAATCAGAGGTGGGGAATCAGAGGCGGGGAATCAGATATTGTTAATCAGAGGTGGGGAATCAGAGGCGGGGAAACAGAGGCGGGGAATCAGATATGGGGAATCAGAGGTGGGGAATCAGAGGCCGGTAATCAGACGCAGGGAATCAGAGGCGGGGATTCAGAGCTGGGGAATCAGAGGCGGGGAATCAGAGTTGGGGAATCAGAGGCGGGGTATCAGATATGGGGAATCAGAGGCGGGGAATCAGAGGCGGGGAAACAGAGGCGGGGAATCAGATATGGGGAATCAGAGGTGGGGAATCAGGGGCGGGGTATCAGTGGCAGGGAATCAGAGGCGGGAAATCAGAGGCCGGGAATCAGAGGCGGTGAATCAGAGGCGGTGAATCAGAGGCGGGGAATCAGAGGCAGGGAATCTGATGTGCGGAATCAGAGATGGGGAATCAGATGTGGGGAATCAGAGGCGGTGAATCAGACATGGGTAATCAGAGGCGGGGAATCAGAGGCAGGAAATCAGACACGGGGAATCAGATATGGGGAATCAGAGGTGGGGAATCAGAGGTGGTGAATCAGAGATGGGGAATCACAGGCGGGGAATCAGAGGCAGGGAATAGAACGCGGGGAATCAGAGGCAGGGAATTAGAGTTGGGGCATCAGAGGTTGGGAATTAGATATGGGGAAACAGAGGCGGGGAATCAGAGGCGGGGAAACAGAGGCGGGGAATCAGATATGGGGAATCAGGGGTGGGGAATCAGAGGCAGGGAATCAGATGTGCGGAATCAGAGATGGGGTATCAGAGGCAGGGAATCAGAATCAGAAGCGGGGAATCAGAGGCCGGGAATCAGATGCTGGGAATAAGAGGCCGGGAATCAGAGGTGGGGAATCAGAGTCCGGGAATCAGAGATGGGGATTCAGAGGCGGAGAATGAGATATGGAGAATCAGAGGCGGGGAATCAGAGGCGGGGAAACAGAGGTGGGGAATCAGATATGGGGAATCAGTGGTGGCGAATCAAAGGCGGTGAATCAGAGATGGGGAATCAGAGGCGGGCAATCAGAGGCAGGGAATCAAACACGGGGAATCAGAGGCGGGGAATCAGAGCTGGGGAATCAGAGGCGGGGAATCAGAGTTGGGGAATCAGAGGCGGGGAATCAGATATGGGGAAACAGGGGCGGGGAATCAGAGGCGGGGAAACAAGAGGCGAGGAGTCAGATATGGGGAATCAGAGGTGTGGAATCAGAGGTTGGGAATCAGAGGCAGGGAATCAGAGGCGGGGAAACAGAGGACGGGAATCAGATATGGGGAATCAGAGGTGGCGAATCAAAGGCGGTGAAACAGAGATGGGGAATCAGGGCAGGGAATCAGAGGCAGGGAATCAAACACGGGGAATCAGAGCTGGGGAATCAGAGGCGGGGAATTAGAGTTGGGGAATCAGAGGAGGGGAGTCAGAGGCGGGGAAACAGGCGGGGAATCAGATATGGGGAATCAGAGGTGGAGAATCAGATGTTGCGAATCAGAGGCAGGGAATCAGAGGCGGGGAATCAGAGGCGGGGAATCAGAGGCAGGGAATCAGATGTGCGGAATCGGAGATGGGGAATCAGAGGCAGGGAATCAGAGGCGGGGAATCAGAGGCGGGGAAACAGAGGCGGGGAATCAGATATGGGAAATCAGAGGTGGGGAATCAGAGGTTGGGAATCAGAGGCAGGGAATCAGAGGCTTGGAATCAGATGCAGGGAATCAGATGCGGGGAATCAGAGGCGGGGAATCAGAGCTGGAGAATCAGAGGTGGGGAATCAGAGTTGGGGAATCAGAGGCGGGGACTTAGATATTGGGAAACAGAGGCGGGGAATCAGAGGCGGGGAAACAGAGGCGGGGAATCAGATATGGGGAATCAGAGGTGGGGAATCAGAGGCAGGGAATCAGATGTGCGCAATCAGAGATGGGGAATCAGAGGCAGGGAATCAGAATCAGAAGCAGGGAATCAGAGGCCGGGGATCAGAGGGCGGAATCAGATGCCGGGAATAAGAGGCCGGGAATCAGAGGTGGGGAATCAGAGTCCGGGAATCAGAGATGGGGATTCAGAGGCGGGGAATGAGATATGGGGAATCAGAGGCGGGGAATCAGAGGCGGGGAAACAGAGGCGGGGAATCAGATATGGGGAATCAGAGGTTGCGAATCAAAGGCGGTGAATCAGAGATGGGGAATCAGAGGCCGGGAATCAGAGGCAGGGAATCAAACACGGGGAATCAGAGGCAGGGAATCAGAGCTGGGGAATCAGAGGCGGGGAATCATAGCTGGCGAATCAGAGGCGGGGAATCAGAGCTGGGGAATCAGAGGCGGGGAATCAGATATTGTTAATCAGAGCTGGGGAATCAGAGGCGGGGATACAGAGGCGGGGAATCAGATATGGGCAATCAGAGGTGGGGAATCAGAGGTTGTGAATCAGAGATGGAGAATCAGAGGCGGGGAATCAGAGGCCGGTAATCAGACGCGGGGAATCAGAGGCGGGGTTTCAGAGCTGGGGAATCAGAGGTGGGGAATCAGAGTTGGGGAATCAGAGGCGGGGAATCAGATATGGGGAATCAGAGGCGGGGAATCAGATATGGGGAATCAGAGGCGGGGAATCAGATATGGGGAATCAGAGGTGGGGAATCAGGGGCGGGGTATCAGTGGCAGGGAATCAGAGGCGGGAAATCAGAGGCCGGGAATCAGAGGCGGTGAATCAGAGGCGGGGAATCAGAGGCAGGGAATCGGATGTGCGGAATCAGAGATGGGGAATCAGAGGTGGGGAATCAGAGGCGGTGAATCAGACATGGGTAATCAGAGGCGGGGAATAAGAGGCAGGAAATCAGACACGGGGAATCAGAGGCGGGGAATCAGAGCTGGGGAATTAGATGCAGGGAATCAGAGTTGGGGATTCAGAGGCGGGGAATCAGATATGCGGAATCAGAGGTGGGGAATCAGAGGTTGGGAATCACAGGCAGGGAATCAGAGGCTGGGAATCAGATGCAGGGAATCAGATGCGGGGAATCAGAGGCGGGGAATCAGAGCTGGGGAATCAGAGGTGGGGAATCAGAGTTGGGGAATCAGAGGCGGGGACTTAGATATTGGGAAACAGAGGCGGGGAATCAGAGGCGGGGAAACAGAGGCGGGGAATCAGATATGGGGAATCAGAGGTGGGGAATCAGAGGCAGGGAATCAGATGTGCGCAATCAGAGATGGGGAATCAGAGACAGGGAATCAGAATCAGAAGCAGGGAATCAGAGGCCGGGAATCAGAGGCCGGAATCAGATGCCGGGAATAAGAGGCCGGGAATCAGAGGTGGGGAATCAGAGTCCGGGAATCAGAGATGGGGATTCAGAGGCGGGGAATGAGATATGGGGAATCAGAGGTGGGGAATCAGAGGCGGGGAAACAGAGACAGGGAATCAGATATGGGGAATCAGAGGTGGCGAATCAAAGGCGGTGAATCAGAGATGGGGAATCAGAGGCGGGCAATCAGAGGCAGGGAATCAAACACGGGGAATCAGAGGCGGGGAATCAGAGCTGGGGAATCAGAGGCGGGGAATCAGGGTTGGGGAATCAGAGGCGGGGAATCAGATATGGGGAAACAGGGGCGGGGAATCAGAGGTGGGGAATCACAGGCGGGGAATCAGATATGGGGAATCAGAGGTGTGGAATCAGAGGTTGGGAATCAGAGGCAGGGAATCAGAGGCGGGGAAACAGAGGCGGGGAATCAGATAAGGGGAATCAGAGGTGGCGAATCAAAGGCGGTGAAACAGAGATGGGGAATCAGGGCAGGGAATCAGAGGCAGGGAATCAAACACGGGGAATCAGAGCTGGGGAATCAGAGGCGGGGAATTAGAGTTGGGGAATCGGAGGAGGGGAATCAGAGGCGGGGAAACAGAGGCGGGGAATCAGATATGGGGAATCAGAGGTGGGGAATCAGATGTTGGGAATCAGAGGCAGGGAATCAGAGGCGGGGAATCAGAGGCGGGGAATCAGAGGCAGGGAATCAGATGTGCGGAATCGGAGATGGGGAATCAGAGGCAGGGAATCAGAGGCGGGGAATCAGAGGCGGGGAATCAGAGGCCGGGAATCAGATATGTGGAAACAGAGGCGGGGAATCAGAGGCGGGGAAACAGAGGTGGGGAATCAGATATGGGGAATCAGCGGTGGGGAATCAGAGGTTGGGAATCAGATGCAGGGAATCAGAGGCTTGGAATCAGATGCAGGGAATCAGATGCGGGGAATCAGAGGCGGGGAATCAGAGCTGGAGAATCAGAGGTGGGGAATCAGAGTTGGGGAATCAGAGGCGGGGACTTAGATATTGGGAAACAGAGGCGGGGAATCAGAGGCGGGGAAACAGAGGCTGGAAATCAGATATGGGGAATCAGAGGTGGGGAATCAGAGGCAGGGAATCAGATGTGCGCAATCAGAGATGGGGAATCAGAGGCAGGGAATCAGAATCAGAAGCAGGGAATCAGAGGCCAGGAATCAGAGGCCGGAATAAGATGCCGGGAATAAGAGTCCGGGAATCAGAGGTGGGGAATCAGAGTCCGGGAATCAGAGATGGGGATTCAGAGGCGGGGAATGAGATATGGGGAATCAGAGGAGGGGAATCAGAGGCGGGGAAACAGAGGCGGGGAATCAGAGGCGGGGAATCAGAGGTGGCGAATGAAAGGAGGTGAATCAGAGATGGGGAATCAGAGGCCGGGAATCAGAGGCAGGGAATCAAACACGGGGTATAAGAGGCGGGGAATCAGAGCTGGGGAATCAGAGGCGGGGAATCAGAGTTGGGGAATCAGAGGCGGGGAATCAGAGGCAGGGAATCAATATGGGAATTCAGAGGTGCGGAATCAGATGTTGGGAATCAGAGGCAGGGAATCAGAGGCGAGGATTCAGAGCTGGGGAATCAGAGGCGGGGAATCAGAATTGGGGAATCAGAGATGGGGAATCAGAGATGGGGAATCAGAGATGGGGAATCAGAGGCGGGGAATCAGACGCTGGGAATCAGAGGTGGTGAATCAGAGATGTGGAATCAGAGGCGGGGTATCAGAGGCAGGGAATCAGACGCGGGGAATCAGAGGTGGGGAATCATAGCTGGCGAATCAGAGGCGGGGAATCAGAGGTGGGGAATCAGAGGCGGGGAATCAGATATTGTTAATCAGAGGTGGGGAATCAGAGGCGGGGAAACAGAGGCGGGGAATCAGATATGGGGAATCAGAGGTGGGGAATCAGAGGCCGGTAATCAGACGCAGGGAATCAGAGGCGGGGATTCAGAGCTGGGGAATCAGAGGCGGGGAATCAGAGTTGGGGAATCAGAGGCGGGGTATCAGATATGGGGAATCAGAGGCGGGGAATCAGAGGCGGGGAAACAGAGGCGGGGAATCAGATATGGGGAATCAGAGGTGGGGAATCAGGGGCGGGGTATCAGTGGCAGGGAATCAGAGGCGGGAAATCAGAGGCCGGGAATCAGAGGCGGTGAATCAGAGGCGGTGAATCAGAGGCGGGGAATCAGAGGCAGGGAATCTGATGTGCGGAATCAGAGATGGGGAATCAGATGTGGGGAATCAGAGGCGGTGAATCAGACATGGGTAATCAGAGGCGGGGAATCAGAGGCAGGAAATCAGACACGGGGAATCAGATATGGGGAATCAGAGGTGGGGAATCAGAGGTGGTGAATCAGAGATGGGGAATCACAGGCGGGGAATCAGAGGCAGGGAATAGAACGCGGGGAATCAGAGGCAGGGAATTAGAGTTGGGGCATCAGAGGTTGGGAATTAGATATGGGGAAACAGAGGCGGGGAATCAGAGGCGGGGAAACAGAGGCGGGGAATCAGATATGGGGAATCAGGGGTGGGGAATCAGAGGCAGGGAATCAGATGTGCGGAATCAGAGATGGGGTATCAGAGGCAGGGAATCAGAATCAGAAGCGGGGAATCAGAGGCCGGGAATCAGATGCTGGGAATAAGAGGCCGGGAATCAGAGGTGGGGAATCAGAGTCCGGGAATCAGAGATGGGGATTCAGAGGCGGAGAATGAGATATGGAGAATCAGAGGCGGGGAATCAGAGGCGGGGAAACAGAGGTGGGGAATCAGATATGGGGAATCAGTGGTGGCGAATCAAAGGCGGTGAATCAGAGATGGGGAATCAGAGGCGGGCAATCAGAGGCAGGGAATCAAACACGGGGAATCAGAGGCGGGGAATCAGAGCTGGGGAATCAGAGGCGGGGAATCAGAGTTGGGGAATCAGAGGCGGGGAATCAGATATGGGGAAACAGGGGCGGGGAATCAGAGGCGGGGAAACAAGAGGCGAGGAGTCAGATATGGGGAATCAGAGGTGTGGAATCAGAGGTTGGGAATCAGAGGCAGGGAATCAGAGGCGGGGAAACAGAGGACGGGAATCAGATATGGGGAATCAGAGGTGGCGAATCAAAGGCGGTGAAACAGAGATGGGGAATCAGGGCAGGGAATCAGAGGCAGGGAATCAAACACGGGGAATCAGAGCTGGGGAATCAGAGGCGGGGAATTAGAGTTGGGGAATCAGAGGAGGGGAGTCAGAGGCGGGGAAACAGGCGGGGAATCAGATATGGGGAATCAGAGGTGGAGAATCAGATGTTGCGAATCAGAGGCAGGGAATCAGAGGCGGGGAATCAGAGGCGGGGAATCAGAGGCAGGGAATCAGATGTGCGGAATCGGAGATGGGGAATCAGAGGCAGGGAATCAGAGGCGGGGAATCAGAGGCGGGGAAACAGAGGCGGGGAATCAGATATGGGAAATCAGAGGTGGGGAATCAGAGGTTGGGAATCAGAGGCAGGGAATCAGAGGCTTGGAATCAGATGCAGGGAATCAGATGCGGGGAATCAGAGGCGGGGAATCAGAGCTGGAGAATCAGAGGTGGGGAATCAGAGTTGGGGAATCAGAGGCGGGGACTTAGATATTGGGAAACAGAGGCGGGGAATCAGAGGCGGGGAAACAGAGGCGGGGAATCAGATATGGGGAATCAGAGGTGGGGAATCAGAGGCAGGGAATCAGATGTGCGCAATCAGAGATGGGGAATCAGAGGCAGGGAATCAGAATCAGAAGCAGGGAATCAGAGGCCGGGGATCAGAGGGCGGAATCAGATGCCGGGAATAAGAGGCCGGGAATCAGAGGTGGGGAATCAGAGTCCGGGAATCAGAGATGGGGATTCAGAGGCGGGGAATGAGATATGGGGAATCAGAGGCGGGGAATCAGAGGCGGGGAAACAGAGGCGGGGAATCAGATATGGGGAATCAGAGGTTGCGAATCAAAGGCGGTGAATCAGAGATGGGGAATCAGAGGCCGGGAATCAGAGGCAGGGAATCAAACACGGGGAATCAGAGGCAGGGAATCAGAGCTGGGGAATCAGAGGCGGGGAATCATAGCTGGCGAATCAGAGGCGGGGAATCAGAGCTGGGGAATCAGAGGCGGGGAATCAGATATTGTTAATCAGAGCTGGGGAATCAGAGGCGGGGATACAGAGGCGGGGAATCAGATATGGGCAATCAGAGGTGGGGAATCAGAGGTTGTGAATCAGAGATGGAGAATCAGAGGCGGGGAATCAGAGGCCGGTAATCAGACGCGGGGAATCAGAGGCGGGGTTTCAGAGCTGGGGAATCAGAGGTGGGGAATCAGAGTTGGGGAATCAGAGGCGGGGAATCAGATATGGGGAATCAGAGGCGGGGAATCAGATATGGGGAATCAGAGGCGGGGAATCAGATATGGGGAATCAGAGGTGGGGAATCAGGGGCGGGGTATCAGTGGCAGGGAATCAGAGGCGGGAAATCAGAGGCCGGGAATCAGAGGCGGTGAATCAGAGGCGGGGAATCAGAGGCAGGGAATCGGATGTGCGGAATCAGAGATGGGGAATCAGAGGTGGGGAATCAGAGGCGGTGAATCAGACATGGGTAATCAGAGGCGGGGAATAAGAGGCAGGAAATCAGACACGGGGAATCAGAGGCGGGGAATCAGAGCTGGGGAATTAGATGCAGGGAATCAGAGTTGGGGATTCAGAGGCGGGGAATCAGATATGGGGAATCAGAGGTGGGGAATCAGAGCTGGGGAATCAGAGGTGGGGAATCAGAGTTGGGGAATCAGAGGCGGGGACTTAGATATGGGGAAACAGAGGCGGGGAATCAGAGGCGGGGAAACAGAGGCGGGGAATCAGATATTGGGAATCAGAGGTGGGGAATCAGAGGCAGGGAATCAGATGTGCGGTATCAGAGATGGGGAATCAGAGGCAGGGAATCAGAATCAGAAGCAGGGAATAAGACGCGGGGAATCTGAGGCGGGGAATCAGAGCTGGGGAATCAGAGGCTGTGAATCAGAGGCGGGGAATCAGAAGCAGGGAATCGGATGTGCGGAATCAGAGATGGGGAATCAGAGGTGGGGAATCAGAGGCGGTGAATCAGACATGGGTAATCAGAGGCGGGGAATCAGAGGCAGGAAATCAGACACGGGGAATCTGAGGCGGGGAATCAGAGGCAGGGAATCAGAGGCAGGGAATGGGATGTGCGGAATCAGAGATGGGGAATCAGAAGTGGGGAATCAGAGGCGGTGAATCAGACATGGGTAATCAGAGGCGGGGAATCAGAGGCAGGAAATCAGACACTGGGAATCAGAGGCGGGGAATCAGAGCTGGGGAATTAGATGCAGGGAATCAGAGTTGGGGATTCAGAGGCGGGGAATCAGATATGGGGAAACTGAGGTGGGTAATCAGAGGTGGGCAAATAGAGGCGGGGAATCAGATATGGGGAAACAGAGGCGGGGAATCAGAGGTGGGGAAACAGAGGCGGGGAATCAGATATGGGGAATCAGAGGTGGGGAATCAGAGGTTGGGAATCACAGGCAGGGAATCAGAGGCTGGGAATCAGATGCAGGGAATCAGATGCGGGGAATCAGAGGCGGGGAATCAGAGCTGGGGAAACTGAGGTGGGGAATCAGAGGTGGGCAAATAGAGGCGGGGAATCAGATATGGGGAAACAGAGGCGGGGAATCAGAGGCGGGGAAACAGAGGCGGGGAATCAGATATGGGGAATCAGAGTTGGGGAATCAGAGGCGGGGACTTAGATATGGGGAAACAGAGGCGGGGAATCAGAGCTGGAGAATCAGAGGTGGGGAATCAGAGTTGGGGAATCAGAGGCGGGGACTTAGATATTGGGAAACAGAGGCGGGGAATCAGAGGCGGGGAAACAGAGGCGGGGAATCAGATATGGGGAATCAGAGGTGGGGAATCAGAGGCAGGGAATCAGATGTGCGCAATCAGAGATGGGGAATCAGAGGCAGGGAATCAGAATCAGAAGCAGGGAATCAGAGGCCGGGAATCAGAGGCCGGAATCAGATGCCGGGAATAAGAGGCCGGGAATCAGAGGTGGGGAATCAGAGTCCGGGAATCAGAGGTGGGGAAACAGAGACAGGGAATCAGATATGGGGAATCAGAGGTGGCGAATCAAAGGCGGTGAATCAGAGATGGGGAATCAGAGGCGGGCAATCAGAGGCAGGGAATCAAACACGGGGAATCAGAGGCGGGGAATCAGAGCTGGGGAATCAGAGGCTGGGAATCAGGGTTGGGGAATCAGAGGCGGGGAATCAGATATGGGGAAACAGGGGCGGGGAATCAGAGGTGGGGAAACACAGGCGGGGAATCAGATATGGGGAATCAGAGGTGTGGAATCAGAGGTTGGGAATCAGAGGCAGGGAATCAGAGGCGGGGAAACAGAGGCGGGGAATCAGATAAGGGGAATCAGAGGTGGCGAATCAAAGGCGGTGAAACAGAGATGGGGAATCAGGGCAGGGAATCAGAGGCAGGGAATCAAACACGGGGAATCAGAGCTGGGGAAACAGAGGCGGGGAATCAGATATGGGGAATCAGAGGTGGGGAATCAGATGTTGGGAATCAGAGGCAGGGAATCAGAGGCGGGGAATCAGAGGCGGGGAATCAGAGGCAGGGAATCAGATGTGCGGAATCGGAGATGGGGAATAAGAGGCAGGGAATCAGAGGCGGGGAATCAGAGGCGGGGAATCAGAGGCCGGGAATCAGATATGGGGAAACAGAGGCGGGGAATCAGAGGCGGGGAAACAGAGGCGGGGAATCAGATATGGGGAATCAGAGGTGGGGAATCAGAGGTTGGGAATCAGATGCAGGGAATCAGAGGCTTGGAATCAGATGCAGGGAATCAGATGCGGGGAATCAGAGGCGGGGAATCAGAGCTGGAGAATCAGAGGTGGGGAATCAGAGTTGGGGTATCAGAGGCGGGGACTTAGATATTGGGAAACAGAGGCGGGGAATCAGAGGCGGGGAAACAGAGGCGGGAAATCAGATATGGGGAATCAGAGGTGGGGAATCAGAGGCAGGGAATCAGATGTGCGCAATCAGAGATGGGGAATCAGAGGCAGGGAATCAGAATCAGAAGCAGGGAATCAGAGGCCAGGAATCAGAGGCCGGAATCAGATGCCGGGAATAAGAGTCCGGGAATCAAAGGTGGGGAATCAGAGTCCGGGAATCAGAGATGGGGATTCAGAGGCGGGGAATGAGATATGGGGAATCAGAGGCGGGGAATCAGAGGCGGGGAAACAGAGGCGGGGAATCAGATATGGGGAATCAGAGGTGGCGAATGAAAGGCGGTGAATCAGAGATGGGGAATCAGAGGCCGGGAATCAGAGGCAGGGAATCAAACACGGGGAATAAGAGGCGGGGAATCAGAGCTGGGGAATCAGAGGCGGGGAATCAGAGTTGGGGAATCAGAGGCGGGGAATCAGAGGCAGGGAATCAATATGGGAATTCAGAGGTGGGGAATCAGATGTTGGGAATCAGAGGCAAGGAATCAGAGGCGAGGATTCAGAGCTGGGGAATCAGAGGCGGGGAATCAGAATTGGGGAATCAGAGATGGGGAATCAGAGATGGGGAATCAGAGATGGGGAATCAGAGGCGGGGAATCAGACGCTGGGAATCAGAGGTGGGGAATCATAGCTGGCGAATCAGAGGCGGGGAATCAGAGGCGGGGAAACAGAGGCGGGGAATCAGATATGGGCAATCAGAGGTGGGGAATCAGAGGCCGGTAATCAGACGCGGGGAATCAGAGGCGGGGATTCAGAGCTGGGGAATCAGAGGCGGAGAATGAGATATGGAGAATCAGAGGCGGGGAATCAGAGGCGGGGAAACAGAGGTGGGGAATCAGATATGGGGAATCAGTGGTGGCGAATCAAAGGCGGTGAATCAGAGATGGGGAATCAGAGGCGGGCAATCAGAGGCAGGGAATCAAACACAGGGAATCAGAGGCGGGGAATCAGAGCTGGGGAATCAGAGGCGGGGAATCAGAGTTGGGGAATCAGAGGCGGGGAATCAGATATGGGGAAACAGGGGCGGGGAATCAGAGGCGGGGAAACAAGAGGCGAGGAATCAGATATGGGGAATCAGAGGTGTGGAATCAGAGGTTGGGAATCAGAGGCAGGGAATCAGAGGCGGGGAAACAGAGGACGGGAATCAGATATGGGGAATCAGAGGTGGCGAATCAAAGGCGGTGAAACAGAGATGGGGAATCAGGGCAGGGAATCAGAGGCAGGGAATCAAACACGGGGAATCAGAGCTGGGGAATCAGAGGCGGGGAATTAGAGTTGGGGAATCAGAGGAGGGGAGTCAGAGGCGGGGAAACAGGCGGGGAATCAGATATGGGGAATCAGAGGTGGAGAATCAGATGTTGGGAATCAGAGGCAGGGAATCAGAGGCGGGGAATCAGAGGCGGGGAATCAGAGGCAGGGAATCAGATGTGCGGAATCGGAGATGGGGAATCAGAGGCAGGGAATCAGAGGCGGGGAATCAGAGGCGGGGAATCAGAGGCCGGGAATCAGATATGGGGAAACAGAGGCGGGAAATCAGAGGCGGGGAAACAGAGGCGGGGAATCAGATATGGGAAATCAGAGGTGGGGAATCAGAGGTTGGGAATCAGAGGCAGGGAATCAGAGGCTTGGAATCAGATGCAGGGAATCAGATGCGGGGAATCAGAGGCGGGGAATCAGAGCTGGAGAATCAGAGGTGGGGAATCAGAGTTGGGGAATCAGAGGCGGGGACTTAGATATTGGGAAACAGAGGCGGGGAATCAGAGGCGGGGATACAGAGGCGGGGAATCAGATATGGGGAATCAGAGGTGGGGAATCAGAGGCAGGGAATCAGAGGTGGGGAATCAGAGTCCGGGAATCAGAGATGGGGATTCAGAGGCGGGGAATGAGATATGGGGAATCAGAGGCGGGGAATCAGAGGCGGGGTAACAGAGGCGGGGAATCAGATATGGGGAATCAGAGGTGGCGAATCAAAGGCGGTGAATCAGAGATGGGGAATCAGAGGCCGGGAATCAGAGGCAGGGAATCAAACACGGGGAATCAGAGGCAGGGAATCAGAGCTGGGGAATCAGAGGCGGGGAATCATAGCTGGCGAATCAGAGGCGGGGAATCAGAGGTGGGGAATCAGAGGCGGGGAATCAGATATTGTTAATCAGAGCTGGGGAATCAGAGGCGGGGATACAGAGGCGGGGAATCAGATATGGGCAATCAGAGGTGGGGAATCAGAGGTTGTGAATCAGAGATGGAGAATCAGAGGCGGGGAATCAGAGGCCGGCAATCAGACGCGGGGAATCAGAGGCGGGGTTTCAGAGCTGGGGAATCAGAGGCGGGGAATCAGAGTTGTGGAATCAGAGGCGGGGAATCAGATATGGGGAATCAGAGGCGGGGAATCAGAGGCGGGGAAACAGAGGCGGGGAATCAGAGGCGGGAAATCAGAGGCCGGGAATCAGAGGCGGTGAATCAGAGGCGGGGAATCAGAGGCAGGGAATCGGATGTGCGGAATCAGAGATGGGGAATCAGAGGTGGGGAATCAGAGGCGGTGAATCAGACATGGGTAATCAGAGGCGGGGAATAAGAGGCAGGAAATCAGACACGGGGAATCAGAGGCGGGGAATCAGAGCTGGGGAATTAGATGCAGGGAATCAGAGTTGGGGATTCAGAGGCGGGGAATCAGATATGGGGAATCAGAGGTGGGGAATCAGAGCTGGGGAATCAGAGGTGGGGAATCAGAGTTGGGGAATCAGAGGCGGGGACTTAGATATGGGGAAACAGAGGCGGGGAATCAGAGGCGGGGAAACAGAGGCAGGGAATCAGATATTGGGAATCAGAGGTGGGGAATCAGAGGCAGGGAATCAGATGTGCGGTATCAGAGATGGGGAATCAGAGGCAGGGAATCAGAATCAGAAGCAGGGAATAAGACGCGGGGAATCTGAGGCGGGGAATCAGAGCTGGGGAATCAGAGGCTGTGAATCAGAGGCGGGGAATCAGAAGCAGGGAATCGGATGTGCGGAATCAGAGATGGGGAATCAGAGGTGGGGAATCAGAGGCGGTGAATCAGACATGGGTAATCAGAGGCGGGGAATCAGAGGCAGGAAATCAGACACGGGGAATCTGAGGCGGGGAATCAGAGGCGGGGAATCAGAGGCAGGGAATGGGATGTGCGGAATCAGAGATGGGGAATCAGAAGTGGGGAATCAGAGGCGGTGAATCAGACATGGGTAATCAGAGGCGGGGAATCAGAGGCAGGAAATCAGACACGGGGAATCAGAGGCGGGGAATCAGAGCTGGGGAATTAGATGCAGGGAATCAGAGTTGGGGATTCAGAGGCGGGGAATCAGATATGGGGAAACTGAGGTGGGTAATCAGAGGTGGGCAAATAGAGGCGGGGAATCAGATATGGGGAAACAGAGGCGGGGAATCAGAGGTGGGGAAACAGAGGCGGGGAATCAGATATGGGGAATCAGAGGTGGGGAATCAGAGGTTGGGAATCACAGGCAGGGAATCAGAGGCTGGGAATCAGATGCAGGGAATCAGATGCGGGGAATCAGAGGCGGGGAATCAGAGCTGGGGAAACTGAGGTGGGGAATCAGAGGTGGGCAAATAGAGGCGGGGAATCAGATATGGGGAAACAGAGGCGGGGAATCAGAGGCGGGGAAACAGAGGCGGGGAATCAGATATGGGGAATCAGAGGTGGGGAATCAGAGGTTGGGAATCACAGGCAGGGAATCAGAGGCTGGGAATCAGATGCTGGGAATCAGATGCGGGGAATCAGAGGCGGGGAATCAGAGCTGGGGAATCAGAGGTGGGGAATCAGAGTTGGGGAATCAGAGGCGGGGACTTAGATATGGGGAAACAGAGGCGGGGAATCAGAGCTGGAGAATCAGAGGTGGGGAATCAGAGTTGGGGAATCAGAGGCGGGGACTTAGATATTGGGAAACAGAGGCGGGGAATCAGAGGCGGGGAAACAGAGGCGGGGAATCAGATATGGGGAATCAGAGGTGGGGAATCAGAGGCAGGGAATCAGATGTGCGCAATCAGAGATGGGGAATCAGAGGCAGGGAATCAGAATCAGAAGCAGGGAATCAGAGGCCGGAATCAGATGCCGGGAATAAGAGGCCGGGAATCAGAGGTGGGGAATCAGAGTCCGGGAATCAGAGATGGGGATTCAGAGGCGGGGAATGAGATATGGGGAATCAGAGGCGGGGAATCAGAGGTGGGGAAACAGAGACAGGGAATCAGATATGGGGAATCAGAGGTGGCGAATCAAAGGCGGTGAATCAGAGATGGGGAATCAGAGGCGGGCAATCAGAGGCAGGGAATCAAACACGGGGAATCAGAGGCTGGGAATCAGAGCTGGGGAATCAGAGGCTGGGAATCAGGGTTGGGGAATCAGAGGCGGGGAATCAGATATGGGGAAACAGGGGCGGGGAATCAGAGGTGGGGAAACACAGGCGGGGAATCAGATATGGGGAATCAGAGGTGTGGAATCAGAGGTTGGGAATCAGAGGCAGGGAATCAGAGGCGGGGAAACAGAGGCGGGGAATCAGATAAGGGGAATCAGAGGTGGCGAATCAAAGGCGGTGAAACAGAGATGGGGAATCAGGGCAGGGAATCAGAGGCAGGGAATCAAACACGGGGAATCAGAGCTGGGGAAACAGAGGCGGGGAATCAGATATGGGGAATCAGAGGTGGGGAATCAGATGTTGGGAATCAGAGGCAGGGAATCAGAGGCGGGGAATCAGAGGCGGGGAATCAGAGGCAGGGAATCAGATGTGCGGAATCGGAGATGGGGAATCAGAGGCAGGGAATCAGAGGCGGGGAATCAGAGGCGGGGAATCAGAGGCCGGGAATCAGATATGGGGAAACAGAGGCGGGGAATCAGAGGCGGGGAAACAGAGGCGGGGAATCAGATATGGGGAATCAGAGGTGGGGAATCAGAGGTTGGGAATCAGATGCAGGGAATCAGAGGCTTGGAATCAGATGCAGGGAATCAGATGCGGGGAATCAGAGGCGGGGAATCAGAGCTGGAGAATCAGAGGTGGGGAATCAGAGTTGGGGTATCAGAGGCGGGGACTTAGATATTGGGAAACAGAGGCGGGGAATCAGAGGCGGGGAAACAGAGGCGGGAAATCAGATATGGGGAATCAGAGGTGGGGAATCAGAAGCAGGGAATCAGATGTGCGCAATCAGAGATGGGGAATCAGAGGCAGGGAATCAGAATCAGAAGCAGGGAATCAGAGGCCAGGAATCAGAGGCCGGAATCAGATGCCGGGAATAAGAGTCCGGGAATCAGAGGTGGGGAATCAGAGGTGGCGAATCAAAGGCGGTGAAACAGAGATGGGGAATCAGGGCAGGGAATCAGAGGCAGGGAATCAAACACGGGGAATCAGAGCTGGGGAATCAGAGGCGGGGAATTAGAGTTGGGGAATCAGAGGAGGGGAGTCAGAGGCGGGGAAACAGGCGGGGAATCAGATATGGGGAATCAGAGGTGGAGAATCAGATGTTGGGAATCAGAGGCAGGGAATCAGAGGCGGGGAATCAGAGGCGGGGAATCAGAGGCAGGGAATCAGATGTGCGGAATCGGAGATGGGGAATCAGAGGCAGGGAATCAGAGGCGGGGAATCAGAGGTGGGGAATCAGAGGCCGGGAATCAGATATGGGGAAACAGAGGCGGGGAATCAGAGGCGGGGAAACAGAGGCGGGGAATCAGATATGGGAAATCAGAGGTGGGGAATCAGAGGTTGGGAATCAGAGGCAGGGAATCAGAGGCTTGGAATCAGATGCAGGGAATCAGATGCGGGGAATCAGAGGCGGGGAATCAGAGCTGGAGAATCAGAGGTGGGGAATCAGAGTTGGGGAATCAGAGGCGGGGACTTAGATATTGGGAAACAGAGGCGGGGAATCAGAGGCGGGGAAACAGAGGCGGGGAATCAGATATGGGGAATCAGAGGTGGGGAATCAGGGGCGGGGTATCAGTGGCAGGGAATCAGAGGCGGGAAATCAGAGGCCGGGAATCAGAGGCGGTGAATCAGAGGCGGTGAATCAGAGGCGGGGAATCAGAGGCAGGGAATCTGATGTGCGGAATCAGAGATGGGGAATCAGATGTGGGGAATCAGAGGCGGTGAATCAGACATGGGTAATCAGAGGCGGGGAATCAGAGGCAGGAAATCAGACACGGGGAATCAGATATGGGGAATCAGAGGTGGGGAATCAGAGGTGGTGAATCAGAGATGGGGAATCACAGGCGGGGAATCAGAGGCAGGGAATAGAACGCGGGGAATCAGAGGCAGGGAATTAGAGTTGGGGCATCAGAGGTTGGGAATTAGATATGGGGAAACAGAGGCGGGGAATCAGAGGCGGGGAAACAGAGGCGGGCATCAGATATGGGGAATCAGAGGTGGGGAATCAGAGGCAGGGAATCAGATGTGCGGAATCAGAGATGGGGAATCAGAGGCAGGGAATCAGAATCAGAAGCGGGGAATCAGAGGCCGGGAATCAGAGGCCGGGAATCAGATGCTGGGAATAAGAGGCCGGGAATCAGAGTTGGGGAATCAGAGTCCGGGAATCAGAGATGGGGATTCAGAGGCGGAGAATGAGATATGGAGAATCAGAGGCGGGGAATCAGAGGCTGGGAAACAGAGGTGGGGAATCAGATATGGGGAATCAGTGGTGGCGAATCAAAGGCGGTGAATCAGAGATGGGGAATCAGAGGCGGGCAATCAGAGGCAGGGAATCAAACACGGGGAATCAGAGGCGGGGAATCAGAGCTGGGGAATCAGAGGCGGGGAATCAGAGTTGGGGAATCAGAGGCGGGGAATCAGATATGGGGAAACAGGGGCGGGGAATCAGAGGCGGGGAAACAAGAGGCGAGGAATCAGATATGGGGAATCAGAGGTGTGGAATCAGAGGTTGGGAATCAGAGGCAGGGAATCAGAGGCGGGGAAACAGAGGACGGGAATCAGATATGGGGAATCAGAGGTGGCGAATCAAAGGCGGTGAAACAGAGATGGGGAATCAGGGCAGGGAATCAGAGGCAGGGAATCAAACACGGGGAATCAGAGCTGGGGAATCAGAGGCGGGGAATTAGAGTTGGGGAATCAGAGGAGGGGAGTCAGAGGCGGGGAAACAGGCGGGGAATCAGATATGGGGAATCAGAGGTGGAGAATCAGATGTTGCGAATCAGAGGCAGGGAATCAGAGGCGGGGAATCAGAGGCGGGGAATCAGAGGCAGGGAATCAGATGTGCGGAATCGGAGATGGGGAATCAGAGGCAGGGAATCAGAGGCGGGGAATCAGAGGCGGGGAAACAGAGGCGGGGAATCAGATATGGGAAATCAGAGGTGGGGAATCAGAGGTTGGGAATCAGAGGCAGGGAATCAGAGGCTTGGAATCAGATGCAGGGAATCAGATGCGGGGAATCAGAGGCGGGGAATCAGAGCTGGAGAATCAGAGGTGGGGAATCAGAGTTGGGGAATCAGAGGCGGGGACTTAGATATTGGGAAACAGAGGCGGGGAATCAGAGGCGGGGAAACAGAGGCGGGGAATCAGATATGGGGAATCAGAGGTGGGGAATCAGAGGCAGGGAATCAGATGTGCGCAATCAGAGATGGGGAATCAGAGGCAGGGAATCAGAATCAGAAGCAGGGAATCAGAGGCCGGGGATCAGAGGCCGGAATCAGATGCCGGGAATAAGAGGCCGGGAATCAGAGGTGGGGAATCAGAGTCCGGGAATCAGAGATGGGGATTCAGAGGCGGGGAATGAGATATGGGGAATCAGAGGCGGGGAATCAGAGGCGGGGAAACAGAGGCGGGGAATCAGATATGGGGAATCAGAGGTGGCGAATCAAAGGCGGTGAATCAGAGATGGGGAATCAGAGGCCGGGAATCAGAGGCAGGGAATCAAACACGGGGAATCAGAGGCAGGGAATCAGAGCTGGGGAATCAGAGGCGGGGAATCATAGCTGGCGAATCAGAGGCGGGGAATCAGAGCTGGGGAATCAAACACGGGGAATCAGAGCTGGGGAATCAGAGGCGGGGAATTAGAGTTGGGGAATCAGAGGAGGGGAGTCAGAGGCGGGGAAACAGGCGGGGAATCAGATATGGGGAATCAGAGGTGGAGAATCAGATGTTGGGAATCAGAGGCAGGGAATCAGAGGCGGGGAATCAGAGGCGGGGAATCAGAGGCAGGGAATCAGATGTGCGGAATCGGAGATGGGGAATCAGAGGCAGGGAATCAGAGGCGGGGAATCAGAGGCGGGGAATCAGAGGCCGGGAATCAGATATGGGGAAACAGAGGCGGGGAATCAGAGGCGGGGAAACAGAGGCGGGGAATCAGATATGGGAAATCAGAGGTGGGGAATCAGAGGTTGGGAATCAGAGGCAGGGAATCAGAGGCTTGGAATCAGATGCAGGGAATCAGATGCGGGGAATCAGAGGCGGGGAATCAGAGCTGGAGAATCAGAGGTGGGGAATCAGAGTTGGGGAATCAGAGGCGGGGACTTAGATATTGGGAAACAGAGGCGGGGAATCAGAGGCGGGGAAACAGAGGCGGGGAATCAGATATGGGGAATCAGAGGTGGGGAATCAGGGGCGGGGTATCAGTGGCAGGGAATCAGAGGCGGGAAATCAGAGGCCGGGAATCAGAGGCGGTGAATCAGAGGCGGTGAATCAGAGGCGGGGAATCAGAGGCAGGGAATCTGATGTGCGGAATCAGAGATGGGGAATCAGATGTGGGGAATCAGAGGCGGTGAATCAGACATGGGTAATCAGAGGCGGGGAATCAGAGGCAGGAAATCAGACACGGGGAATCAGATATGGGGAATCAGAGGTGGGGAATCAGAGGTGGTGAATCAGAGATGGGGAATCACAGGCGGGGAATCAGAGGCAGGGAATAGAACGCGGGGAATCAGAGGCAGGGAATTAGAGTTGGGGCATCAGAGGTTGGGAATTAGATATGGGGAAACAGAGGCGGGGAATCAGAGGCGGGGAAACAGAGGCGGGCATCAGATATGGGGAATCAGAGGTGGGGAATCAGAGGCAGGGAATCAGATGTGCGGAATCAGAGATGGGGAATCAGAGGCAGGGAATCAGAATCAGAAGCGGGGAATCAGAGGCCGGGAATCAGAGGCCGGGAATCAGATGCTGGGAATAAGAGGCCGGGAATCAGAGTTGGGGAATCAGAGTCCGGGAATCAGAGATGGGGATTCAGAGGCGGAGAATGAGATATGGAGAATCAGAGGCGGGGAATCAGAGGCTGGGAAACAGAGGTGGGGAATCAGATATGGGGAATCAGTGGTGGCGAATCAAAGGCGGTGAATCAGAGAAGGGGAATCAGAGGCGGGCAATCAGAGGCAGGGAATCAAACACGGGGAATCAGAGGCGGGGAATCAGAGCTGGGGAATCAGAGGCGGGGAATCAGAGTTGGGGAATCAGAGGCGGGGAATCAGATATGGGGAAACAGGGGCGGGGAATCAGAGGCGGGGAAACAAGAGGCGAGGAATCAGATATGGGGAATCAGAGGTGTGGAATCAGAGGTTGGGAATCAGAGGCAGGGAATCAGAGGCGGGGAAACAGAGGACGGGAATCAGATATGGGGAATCAGAGGTGGCGAATCAAAGGCGGTGAAACAGAGATGGGGAATCAGGGCAGGGAATCAGAGGCAGGGAATCAAACACGGGGAATCAGAGCTGGGGAATCAGAGGCGGGGAATTAGAGTTGGGGAATCAGAGGAGGGGAGTCAGAGGCGGGGAAACAGGCGGGGAATCAGATATGGGGAATCAGAGGTGGAGAATCAGATGTTGCGAATCAGAGGCAGGGAATCAGAGGCGGGGAATCAGAGGCGGGGAATCAGAGGCAGGGAATCAGATGTGCGGAATCGGAGATGGGGAATCAGAGGCAGGGAATCAGAGGCGGGGAATCAGAGGCGGGGAAACAGAGGCGGGGAATCAGATATGGGAAATCAGAGGTGGGGAATCAGAGGTTGGGAATCAGAGGCAGGGAATCAGAGGCTTGGAATCAGATGCAGGGAATCAGATGCGGGGAATCAGAGGCGGGGAATCAGAGCTGGAGAATCAGAGGTGGGGAATCAGAGTTGGGGAATCAGAGGCGGGGACTTAGATATTGGGAAACAGAGGCGGGGAATCAGAGGCGGGGAAACAGAGGCGGGGAATCAGATATGGGGAATCAGAGGTGGGGAATCAGAGGCAGGGAATCAGATGTGCGCAATCAGAGATGGGGAATCAGAGGCAGGGAATCAGAATCAGAAGCAGGGAATCAGAGGCCGGGGATCAGAGGCCGGAATCAGATGCCGGGAATAAGAGGCCGGGAATCAGAGGTGGGGAATCAGAGTCCGGGAATCAGAGATGGGGATTCAGAGGCGGGGAATGAGATATGGGGAATCAGAGGCGGGGAATCAGAGGCGGGGAAACAGAGGCGGGGAATCAGATATGGGGAATCAGAGGTGGCGAATCAAAGGCGGTGAATCAGAGATGGGGAATCAGAGGCCGGGAATCAGAGGCAGGGAATCAAACACGGGGAATCAGAGGCAGGGAATCAGAGCTGGGGAATCAGAGGCGGGGAATCATAGCTGGCGAATCAGAGGCGGGGAATCAGAGCTGGGGAATCAGAGGCGGGGAATCAGATATTGTTAATCAGAGCTGGGGAATCAGAGGCGGGGATACAGAGGCGGGGAATCAGATATGGGCAATCAGAGGTGGGGAATCAGAGGTTGTGAATCAGAGATGGAGAATCAGAGGCGGGGAATCAGAGGCCGGTAATCAGACGCGGGGAATCAGAGGCGGGGTTTCAGAGCTGGGGAATCAGAGGCGGGGAATCAGAGTTGGGGAATCAGAGGCGGGGAATCAGATATGGGGAATCAGAGGCGGGGAATCAGATATGGGGAATCAGAGGCGGGGAATCAGATATGGGGAATCAGAGGTGGGGAATCAGGGGCGGGGTATCAGTGGCAGGGAATCAGAGGCGGGAAATCAGAGGCCGGGAATCAGAGGCGGTGAATCAGAGGCGGGGAATCAGAGGCAGGGAATCGGATGTGCGGAATCAGAGATGGGGAATCAGAGGTGGGGAATCAGAGGCGGTGAATCAGACATGGGTAATCAGAGGCGGGGAATCAGAGGCAGGAAATCAGACACGGGGAATCAGAGGCGGGGAATCAGAGCTGGGGAATTAGATGCAGGGAATCAGAGTTGGGGATTCAGAGGCGGGGAATCAGATATGGGGAATCAGAGGTGGGGAATCAGAGCTGGGGAATCAGAGGTGGGGAATCAGAGTTGGGGAATCAGAGGCGGGGACTTAGATATGGGGAAACAGAGGCGGGGAATCAGAGGCGGGGAAACAGAGGCGGGGAATCAGATATTGGGGATCAGAGGTGGGGAATCAGAGGCAGGGAATCAGATGTGCGGTATCAGAGATGGGGAATCAGAGGCAGGGAATCAGAATCAGAAGCAGGGAATAAGACGCGGGGAATCTGAGGCGGGGAATCAGAGCTGGGGAATCAGAGGCTGTGAATCAGAGGCGGGGAATCAGAAGCAGGGAATCGGATGTGCGGAATCAGAGATGGGGAATCAGAGGTGGGGAATCAGAGGCGGTGAATCAGACATGGGTAATCAGAGGCGGGGAATCAGAGGCAGGAAATCAGACACGGGGAATCTGAGGCGGGGAATCAGAGGCGGGGAATCAGAGGCAGGGAATGGGATGTGCGGAATCAGAGATGGGGAATCAGAAGTGGGGAATCAGAGGCGGTGAATCAGACATGGGTAATCAGAGGCGGGGAATCAGAGGCAGGAAATCAGACACTGTGAATCAGAGGCGGGGAATCAGAGCTGGGGAATTAGATGCAGGGAATCAGAGTTGGGGATTCAGAGGCGGGGAATCAGATATGGGGAAACTGAGGTGGGTAATCAGAGGTGGGCAAATAGAGGCGGGGAATCAGATATGGGGAAACAGAGGCGGGGAATCAGAGGTGGGGAAACAGAGGCGGGGAATCAGATATGGGGAATCAGAGGTGGGGAATCAGAGGTTGGGAATCACAGGCAGGGAATCAGAGGCTGGGAATCAGATGCAGGGAATCAGATGCGGGGAATCAGAGGCGGGGAATCAGAGCTGGGGAAACTGAGGTGGGGAATCAGAGGTGGGCAAATAGAGGCGGGGAATCAGATATGGGGAAACAGAGGCGGGGAATCAGATGCGGGGAAACAGAGGCGGGGAATCAGATATGGGGAATCAGAGGTGGGGAATCAGAGGTTGGGAATCACAGGCAGGGAATCAGAGGCTGGGAATCAGATGCTGGGAATCAGATGCGAGGAATCAGAGGCGGGGAATCAGAGCTGGGGAATCAGAGGTGGGGAATCAGAGTTGGGGAATCAGAGGCGGGGACTTAGATATGGGGAAACAGAGGCGGGGAATCAGAGCTGGAGAATCAGAGGTGGGGAATCAGAGTTGGGGAATCAGAGGCGGGGACTTAGATATTGGGAAACAGAGGCGGGGAATCAGAGGCGGGGAAACAGAGGCGGGGAATCAGATATGGGGAATCAGAGGTGGGGAATCAGAGGCAGGGAATCAGATGTGCGCAATCAGAGATGGGGAATCAGAGGCAGGGAATCAGAATCAGAAGCAGGGAATCAGAGGCCGGGAATCAGAGGCCGGAATCAGATGCCGGGAATAAGAGGCCGGGAATCAGAGGTGGGGAATCAGAGTCCGGGAATCAGAGATGGGGATTCAGAGGCGGGGAATGAGATATGGGGAATCAGAGGCGGGGAATCAGAGGTGGGGAAACAGAGACAGGGAATCAGATATGGGGAATCAGAGGTGGCGAATCAAAGGCGGTGAATCAGAGATGGGGAATCAGAGGCGGGCAATCAGAGGCAGGGAATCAAACACGGGGAATCAGAGGCGGGGAATCAGAGCTGGGGAATCAGAGGCTGGGAATCAGGGTTGGGGAATCAGAGGCGGGGAATCAGATATGGGGAAACAGGGGCGGGGAATCAGAGGTGGGGAAACACAGGCGGGGAATCAGATATGGGGAATCAGAGGTGTGGAATCAGAGGTTGGGAATCAGAGGCAGGGAATCAGAGGCGGGGAAACAGAGGCGGGGAATCAGATAAGGGGAATCAGAGGTGGCGAATCAAAGGCGGTGAAACAGAGATGGGGAATCAGGGCAGGGAATCAGAGGCAGGGAATCAAACACGGGGAATCAGAGCTGGGGAAACAGAGGCAGGGAATCAGATATGGGGAATCAGAGGTGGGGAATCAGATGTTGGGAATCAGAGGCAGGGAATCAGAGGCGGGGAATCAGAGGCGGGGAATCAGAGGCAGGGAATCAGATGTGCGGAATCGGAGATGGGGAATAAGAGGCAGGGAATCAGAGGCGGGGAATCAGAGGCGGGGAATCAGAGGCCGGGAATCAGATATGGGGAAACAGAGGCGGGGAATCAGAGGCGGGGAAACAGAGGCGGGGAATCAGATATGGGGAATCAGAGGTGGGGAATCAGAGGTTGGGAATCAGATGCAGGGAATCAGAGGCTTGGAATCAGATGCAGGGAATCAGATGCGGGGAATCAGAGGCGGGGAATCAGAGCTGGAGAATCAGAGGTGGGGAATCAGAGTTGGGGTATCAGAGGCGGGGACTTAGATATTGGGAAACAGAGGCGGGGAATCAGAGGCGGGGAAACAGAGGCGGGAAATCAGATATGGGGAATCAGAGGTGGGGAATCAGAGGCAGGGAATCAGATGTGCGCAATCAGAGATGGGGAATCAGAGGCAGGGAATCAGAATCAGAATCAGGGAATCAGAGGCCAGGAATCAGAGGCCGGAATCAGATGCCGGGAATAAGAGTCCGGGAATCAGAGGTGGGGAATCAGAGTCCGGGAATCAGAGATGGGGATTCAGAGGCGGGGAATGAGATATGGGGAATCAGAGGCGGGGAATCAGAGGCGGGGAAACAGAGGCGGGGAATCAGATATGGGGAATCAGAGGTGGCGAATGAAAGGCGGTGAATCAGAGATGGGGAATCAGAGGCCGGGAATCAGAGGCAGGGAATCAAACACGGGGAATAAGAGGCGGGGAATCAGAGCTGGGGAATCAGAGGCGGGGAATCAGAGTTGGGGAATCAGAGGCGGGGAATCAGAGGCAGGGAATCAATATGGGAATTCAGAGGTGGGGAATCAGATGTTGGGAATCAGAGGCAAGGAATCAGAGGCGAGGATTCAGAGCTGGGGAATCAGAGGCGGGGAATCAGAATTGGGGAATCAGAGATGGGGAATCAGAGATGGGGAATCAGAGATGGGGAATCAGAGGCAGGGAATCAGACGCTGGGAATCAGAGGTGGGGAATCATAGCTGGCGAATCAGAGGCGGGGAATCAGAGGTGGGGAATCAGAGGCGGGGAATCAGATATTGTTAATCAGAGGTGGGGAATCAGAGGCGGGGAAACAGAGGCGGGGAATCAGATATGGGGAATCAGAGGTGGGGAATCAGAGGCCGGTAATCAGACGCGGGGAATCAGAGGCGGGGATTCAGAGCTGGGGAATCAGAGGCGGAGAATGAGATATGGAGAATCAGAGGCGGGGAATCAGAGGCGGGGAAACAGAGGTGGGGAATCAGATATGGGGAATCAGTGGTGGCGAATCAAAGGCGGTGAATCAGAGATGGGGAATCAGAGGCGGGCAATCAGAGGCAGGGAATCAAACACGGGGAATCAGAGGCGGGGAATCAGAGCTGGGGAATCAGAGGCGGGGAATCAGAGTTGGGGAATCAGAGGCGGGGAATCAGATATGGGGAAACAGGGGCGGGGAATCAGAGGCGGGGAAACAAGAGGCGAGGAATCAGATATGGGGAATCAGAGGTGTGGAATCAGAGGTTGGGAATCAGAGGCAGGGAATCAGAGGCGGGGAAACAGAGGACGGGAATCAGATATGGGGAATCAGAGGTGGCGAATCAAAGGCGGTGAAACAGAGATGGGGAATCAGGGCAGGGAATCAGAGGCAGGGAATCAAACACGGGGAATCAGAGCTGGGGAATCAGAGGCGGGGAATTAGAGTTGGGGAATCAGAGGAGGGGAGTCAGAGGCGGGGAAACAGGCGGGGAATCAGATATGGGGAATCAGAGGTGGAGAATCAGATGTTGGGAATCAGAGGCAGGGAATCAGAGGCGGGGAATCAGAGGCGGGGAATCAGAGGCAGGGAATCAGATGTGCGGAATCGGAGATGGGGAATCAGAGGCAGGGAATCAGAGGCGGGGAATCAGAGGCGGGGAATCAGAGGCCGGGAATCAGATATGGGGAAACAGAGGCGGGGAATCAGAGGCGGGGAAACAGAGGCGGGGAATCAGATATGGGAAATCAGAGGTGGGGATTCAGAGGTTGGGAATCAGAGGCAGGGAATCAGAGGCTTGGAATCAGATGCAGAGAATCAGATGCGGGGAATCAGAGGCGGGGAATCAGAGATGGAGAATCAGAGGTGGGGAATCAGAGTTGGGGAATCAGAGGCGGGGACTTAGATATTGGGAAACAGAGGCGGGGAATCAGAGGCGGGGAAACAGAGGCGGGGAATCAGATATGGGGAATCAGAGGTGGGGAATCAGAGGCAGGGAATCAGATGTGCGCAATCAGAGATGGGGAATCAGAGGCAGGGAATCAGAATCAGAAGCAGGGAATCAGAGGCCGGGGATCAGAGGCCGGAATCAGATGCCGGGAATAAGAGGCCGGGAATCAGAGGTGGGGAATCAGAGTCCGGGAATCAGAGATGGGGATTCAGAGGCGGGGAATGAGATATGGGGAATCAGAGGCGGGGAATCAGAGGCGGGGAAACAGAGGCGGGGAATCAGATATGGGGAATCAGAGGTGGCGAATCAAAGGCGGTGAATCAGAGATGGGGAATCAGAGGCCGGGAATCAGAGGCAGGGAATCAAACACGGGGAATCAGAGGCAGGGAATCAGAGCTGGGGAATCAGAGGCGGGGAATCATAGCTGGCGAATCAGAGGCGGGGAATCAGAGGTGGGGAATCAGAGGCGGGGAATCAGATATTGTTAATCAGAGCTGGGGAATCAGAGGCGGGGATACAGAGGCGGGGAATCAGATATGGGCAATCAGAGGTGGGGAATCAGAGGTTGTGAATCAGAGATGGAGAATCAGAGGCGGGGAATCAGAGGCCGGCAATCAGACGCGGGGATTCAGAGGCGGGGTTTCAGAGCTGGGGAATCAGAGGCGGGGAATCAGAGTTGGGGAATCAGAGGCGGGGAATCAGATATGGGGAATCAGAGGCGGGGAATCAGAGGCGGGGAAACAGAGGCGGGGAATCAGATATGGGGAATCAGAGGTGGGGAATCAGGGGCGGGGTATCAGTGGCAGGGAATCAGAGGCGGGAAATCAGAGGCCGGGAATCAGAGGCGGTGAATCAGAGGCGGGGAATCAGAGGCAGGGAATCGGATGTGCGGAATCAGAGATGGGGAATCAGAGGTGGGGAATCAGAGGCGGTGAATCAGACATGGGTAATCAGAGGCGGGGAATAAGAGGCAGGAAATGAGACACGGGGAATCAGAGGCGGGGAATCAGAGCTGGGGAATTAGATGCAGGGAATCAGAGTTGGGGATTCAGAGGCGGGGAATCAGATATGGGGAATCAGAGGTGGGGAATCAGAGCTGGGGAATCAGAGGTGGGGAATCAGAGTTGGGGAATCAGAGGCGGGGACTTAGATATGGGGAAACAGAGGCGGGGAATCAGAGGCGGGGAAACAGAGGCGGGGAATCAGATATTGGGAATCAGAGGTGGGGAATCAGAGGCAGGGAATCAGATGTGCGGTATCAGAGATGGGGAATCAGAGGCAGGGAATCAGAATCAGAAGCAGGGAATAAGACGCGGGGAATCTGAGGCGGGGAATCAGAGCTGGGGAATCAGAGGCTGTGAATCAGAGGCGGGGAATCAGAAGCAGGGAATCGGATGTGCGGAATCAGAGATGGGGAATCAGAGGTGGGGAATCAGAGGCGGTGAATCAGACATGGGTAATCAGAGGCGGGGAATCAGAGGCAGGAAATCAGACACGGGGAATCTGAGGCGGGGAATCAGAGGCGGGGAATCAGAGGCAGGGAATGGGATGTGCGGAATCAGAGATGGGGAATCAGAAGTGGGGAATCAGAGGCGGTGAATCAGACATGGGTAATCAGAGGCGGGGAATCAGAGGCAGGAAATCAGACACGGGGAATCAGAGGCGGGGAATCAGAGCTGGGGAATTAGATGCAGGGAATAAGAGTTGGGGATTCAGAGGCGGGGAATCAGATATGGGGAAACTGAGGTGGGTAATCAGAGGTGGGCAAATAGAGGCGGGGAATCAGATATGGGGAAACAGAGGCGGGGAATCAGAGGTGGGGAAACAGAGGCGGGGAATCAGATATGGGGAATCAGAGGTGGGGAATCAGAGGTTGGGAATCACAGGCAGGGAATCAGAGGCTGGGAATCAGATGCAGGGAATCAGATGCGGGGAATCAGAGGCGGGGAATCAGAGCTGGGGAAACTGAGGTGGGGAATCAGAGGTGGGCAAATAGAGGCGGGGAATCAGATATGGGGAAACAGAGGCGGGGAATTAGAGGCGGGGAAACAGAGGCGGGGAATCAGATATGGGGAATCAGAGGTGGGGAATCAGAGGTTGGGAATCACAGGCAGGGAATCAGAGGCTGGGAATCAGATGCTGGGAATCAGATGCGGGGAATCAGAGGCGGGGAATCAGAGCTGGGGAATCAGAGGTGGGGAATCAGAGTTGGGGAATCAGAGGCGGGGACTAAGATATGGGGAAACAGAGGCGGGGAATCAGAGCTGGAGAATCAGAGGTGGGGAATCAGAGTTGGGGAATCAGAGGCGGGGACTTAGATATTGGGAAACAGAGGCGGGGAATCAGAGGCGGGGAAACAGAGGCGGGGAATCAGATATGGGGAATCAGAGGTGGGGAATCAGAGGCAGGGAATCAGATGTGCGCAATCAGAGATGGGGAATCAGAGGCAGGGAATCAGAATCAGAAGCAGGGAATCAGAGGCCGGGAATCAGAGGCCGGAATCAGATGCCGGGAATAAGAGGCCGGGAATCAGAGGTGGGGAATCAGAGTCCGGGAATCAGAGATGGGGATTCAGAGGCGGGGAATGAGATATGGGGAATCAGAGGCGGGGAATCAGAGGTGGGGAACACAGAGACAGGGAATCAGATATGGGGAATCAGAGGTGGCGAATCAAAGGCGGTGAATCAGAGATGGGGAATCAGAGGCGGGCAATCAGAGGCAGGGAATCAAACACGGGGAATCAGAGGCGGGGAATCAGAGCTGGGGAATCAGAGGCTGGGAATCAGGGTTGGGGAATCAGAGGCGGGGAATCAGATATGGGGAAACAGGGGCGGGGAATCAGAGGTGGGGAAACACAGGCGGGGAATCAGATATGGGGAATCAGAGGTGTGGAATCAGAGGTTGGGAATCAGAGGCAGGGAATCAGAGGCGGGGAAACAGAGGCGGGGAATCAGATAAGGGGAATCAGAGGTGGCGAATCAAAGGCGGTGAAACAGAGATGGGGAATCAGGGCAGGGAATCAGAGGCAGGGAATCAAACACGGGGAATCAGAGCTGGGGAAACAAAGGCGGGGAATCAGATATGGGGAATCAGAGGTGGGGAATCAGATGTTGGGAATCAGAGGCAGGGAATCAGAGGCGGGGAATCAGAGGCGGGGAATCAGAGGCAGGGAATCAGATGTGCGGAATCGGAGATGGGGAATCAGAGGCAGGGAATCAGAGGCGGGGAATCAGAGGCCGGGAATCAGAGGCCGGGAATCAGATATGGGGAAACAGAGGCGGGGAATCAGAGGCGGGGAAACAGAGGCGGGGAATCAGATATGGGGAATCAGAGGTGGGGAATCAGAGGTTGGGAATCAGATGCAGGGAATCAGAGGCTTGGAATCAGATGCAGGGAATCAGATGCGGGGAATCAGAGGCGGGGAATCAGAGCTGGAGAATCAGAGGTGGGGAATCAGAGTTGGGGTATCAGAGGTGGGGACTTAGATATTGGGAAACAGAGGGGGGGAATCAGATGCGGGGAAACAGAGGCGGGAAATCAGATATGGGGAATCAGAGGTGGGGAATCAGAAGCAGGGAATCAGATGTGCGCAGTCAGAGATGGGGAATCAGAGGCAGGGAATCAGAATCAGAAGCAGGGAATCAGAGGCCAGGAATCAGAGGCCGGAATCAGATGCCGGGAATAAGAGTCCGGGAATCAGAGGTGGGGAATCAGAGGTGGCGAATCAAAGGCGGTGAAACAGAGATGGGGAATCAGGGCAGGGAATCAGAGGCAGGGAATCAAACACGGGGAATCAGAGCTGGGGAATCAGAGGCGGGGAATTAGAGTTGGGGAATCAGAGGAGGGGAGTCAGAGGCGGGGAAACAGGCGGGGAATCAGATATGGGGAATCAGAGGTGGAGAATCAGAGGCTGTGAATCAGAGGCGGGGAATCAGAAGCAGGGAATCGGATGTGCGGAATCAGAGATGGGGAATCAGAGGTGGGGAATCAGAGGCGGTGAATCAGACATGGGTAATCAGAGGCGGGGTATCAGAGGCAGGAAATCAGACACGGGGAATCTGAGGCGGGGAATCAGAGGCGGGGAATCAGAGGCAGGGAATGGGATGTGCGGAATCAGAGATGGGGAATCAGAGGTGGGGAATCAGAGGCGGTGAATCAGACATGGGTAATCAGAGGCGGGGAATCAGAGGCAGGAAATCAGACACGGAGAATCAGAGGCGGGGAATCAGAGCTGGGGAATTAGATGCAGGGAATCAGAGTTGGGGATTCAGAGGTGGGGAATCAGATATGGGGAAACTGAGGTGGGGAATCAGAGGTGGGCAAATAGAGGCGGGGAATCAGATATGGGGAAACAGAGGCGGGGAATCAGAGGTGGGGAAACAGAGGCGGGGAATCAGATATGGGGAATCAGAGGTGGAGAATCAGAGGTTGGGAATCACAGGCAGGGAATCAGAGGCTGGGAATCAGATGCAGGGAATCAGATGCGGGGAATCAGAGGCGGGGAATCAGAGCTGGGGAATCAGAGGTGGGGAATCAGAGTTGGGGAATCAGAGGCGGGGACTTAGATATGGGGAAACAGAGGCGGGGAATCAGAGGCGGGGAAACAGAGGCGGGGAATCAGATATGGGGAATCAGAGGTGGGGAATCAGAGGCAGGGAATCAGATGTGCGGAATCAGAGATGGGGAATCAGAGGCAGGGAATCAGAATCAGAAGCAGGGAATCAGAGGCAGGGAATCAGATGCCGGGAATAAGAGGCCGGGAATCAGAGGTGGGGAATAAGAGTCCGGGAATCAGAGATGGGGATTCAGAGGCGGGGAATGAGATATGGGGAATCAGATATGGGGAATCAGAGGTGGCGAATCAAAGGCGGTGAATCAGAGATGGGGAATCAGAGGCGGGCAATCAGAGGCAGGGAATCAAACACGGGGAATCAGAGGCGGGGAATCAGAGCTGGGGAATCAGAGGCGGGGAATCAGGGTTGGGGAATCAGAGGCGGGGAATCAGATATGGGGAAACAGGGGCGGGGAATCAGAGGTGGGGAAACACAGGCGGGGAATCAGATATGGGGAATCAGAGGTGTGGAATCAGAGGTTGGGAATCAGAGGCAGGGAATCAGAGGCGGGGAAACAGAGGCGGGGAATCAGATAAGGGGAATCAGAGGTGGCGAATCAAAGGCGGTGAAACAGAGATGGGGAATCAGGGCAGGGAATCAGAGGCAGGGAATCAAACACGGGGAATCAGAGCTGGGGAATCAGAGGCGGGGAATTAGAGTTGGGGAATCAGAGGAGGGGAATCAGAGGCGGGGAAACAGAGGCGGGGAATCAGAGGCAGGGAATCAGATGTGCGGAATCAGAGATGGGGAATCAGAGGCAGGGAATCAGAATCAGAAGCAGGGAATAAGACGCGGGGAATCTGAGGCGGGGAATCAGAGCTGTGGAATCAGAGGCTGTGAATCAGAGGCGGGGAATCAGAAGCAGGGAATCGGATGTGCGGAATCAGAGATGGGGAATCAGAGGTGGGGAATCAGAGGCGGTGAATCAGACACGGGGAATCTGAGGCGGGGAATCAGAGGCGGGGAATCAGAGGCAGGGAATGGGATGTGCGGAATCAGAGATGGGGAATCAGAGGTGGGGAATCAGAGGCGGTGAATCAGACATGGGTAATCAGAGGCGTGGAATCAGAGGCAGGAAATCAGACACGGGGAATCAGAGGCGGGGAATCAGAGCTGGGGAATTAGATGCAGGGAATCAGAGTTGGGGATTCAGAGGCGGGGAATCAGATATGGGGAAACTGAGGTGGGGAATCAGAGGTGGGCAAATAGAGGCGGGGAATCAGATATGGGGAAACAGAGGCGGGGAATCAGAGGCGGGGAAACAGAGGCGGGGAATCAGATATGGGGAATCAGAGGTGGGGAATCAAAGGTTGGGAATCACAGGCAGGGAATCAGAGGCTGGGAATCAGATGCAGGGAATCAGATGCGGGGAATCAGAGGCGGGGAATCAGAGCTGGGGAATCAGAGGTGGGGAATCAGAGTTGGGGAATCAGAGGCGGGGACTTAGATATGGGGAAACAGAGGCGGGGAATCAGAGCTGGAGAATCAGAGGTGGGGAATCAGAGTTGGGGAATCAGAGGCGGGGACTTAGATATTGGGAAACAGAGGCGGGGAATCAGAGGCGGGGAAACAGAGGTGGGGAATCAGATATGGGGAATCAGAGGTGGGGAATCAGAGGCAGGGAATCAGATGTGCGCAATCAGAGATGGGGAATCAGAGGCAGGGAATCAGAATCAGAAGCAGGGAATCAGAGGCCGGGAATCAGAGGCCGGAATCAGATGCCGGGAATAAGAGGCCGGGAATCAGAGGTGGGGAATCAGAGTCCGGGAATCAGAGATGGGGATTCAGAGGCGGGGAATGAGATATGGGGAATCAGATATGGGGAATCAGAGGTGGCGAATCAAAGGCGGTGAATCAGAGATGGGGAATCAGAGGCGGGCAATCAGAGGCAGGGAATCAAACACGGGGAATCAGAGGCGGGGAATCAGAGCTGGGGAATCAGAGGCGGGGAATCAGGGTTGGGGTATCAGAGGCGGGGAATCAGATATGGAGAAGCAGGGGCGGGGAATCAGAGGTGGGGAAACACAGGCGGGGAATCAGATATGGGGAATCAGAGATGTGGAATCAGAGGTTGGGAATCAGAGGCAGGGAATCAGAGGCGGGGAAACAGAGGCGGGGAATCAGATAAGGGGAATCAGAGGTGGCGAATCAAAGGCGGTGAAACAGAGATGGGGAATCAGGGCAGGGAATCAGAGGCAGGGAATCAAACACGGGGAATCAGAGCTGGGGAATCAGAGGCGGGGAATTAGAGTTGGGGAATCAGAGGAGGGGAATCAGAGGCGGGGAAACAGAGGCGGGGAATCAGATATGGGGAATCAGAGGTGGGGAATCAGATGTTGGGAATCAGAGGCAGGGAATCAGAGGCGGGGAATCAGAGGCGGGGAATCAGAGGCAGGGAATCAGATGTGCGGAATCGGAGATTGGGAATCAGAGGCAGGGAATCAGAGGCGGGGAATCAGAGGCGGCCAATCAGAGGCAGGGAATCAAACACGGGGAATCAGAGGCGGGGAATCAGAGCTGGGGAATCAGAGGCGGGGAATCAGAGTTGGGGAATCAGAGGCGGGGAATCAGATATGGGGAAACAGGGGCGGGGAAGCAGAGGCGGGGAAACAAGAGGCGAGGAATCAGATATGGGGAATCAGAGGTGTGGAATCAGAGGTTGGGAATCAGAGGCAGGGAATCAGAGGCGGGGAAACAGAGGAGGGGAATCAGATATGGGGAATCAGAGGTGGCGAAACAAAGGCGGTGAAACAGAGATGGGGAATCAGGGCAGGGAATCAGAGGCAGGGAATCAAACACGGGGAATCAGAGCTGGGGAATCAGAGGCGGGGAATTAGAGTTGGGGAATCAGAGGAGGGGAGTCAGAGGCGGGGAAACAGGCGGGGAATCAGATATGGGGAATCAGAGGTGGGGAATCAGATGTTGGGAATCAGAGGCAGGGAATCAGAGGCGGGGAATCAGAGGCGGGGAATCAGAGGCAGGGAATCAGATGTGCGGAATCGGGGATGGGGAATCAGAGGCAGGGAATCAGAGGCGGGGAATCAGAGGCGGGGAATCAGAGGCCGGGAATCCGATATGGGGAAACAGAGGCGGGGAATCAGAGGCGGGGAAACAGAGGCGGGGAATCAGATATGGGAAATCAGAGGTGCGGAATCAGAGGTTGGGAATCAGAGGCAGGGAATCAGAGGCTTGGAATCAGATGCAGGGAATCAGATGCGGGGAATCAGAGGCGGGGAATCAGAGCTGGAGAATCAGAGGTGGGGAATCAGAGTTGGGGAATCAGAGGCGGGGACTTAGATATTGGGAAACAGAGGCGGGGAATCAGAGGCGAGGAAACAGAGGCGGGGAATCAGATATGGGGAATCAGAGGTGGGGAATCAGAGGCAGGGAATCAGATGTGCGCAATCAGAGATGGGGAATCAGAGGCAGGGAATCAGAATCAGAAGCAGGGAATCAGAGGCCGGGAATCAGAGGCCGGCATCAGATGCCGGGAATAAGAGGCCGGGAATCAGAGATGGGGATTCAGAGGCGGGGAATGAGATATGGGGAATCAGATATGGGGAATCAGAGGTGGCGAATCAAAGGCGGTGAATCAGAGATGGGGAATCAGAGGCGGGCAATCAGAGGCAGGGAATCAAACACGGGGAATCAGAGGCGGGGAATCAGAGCTGGGGAATCAGAGGCGGGGAATCAGGGTTGGGGAATCAGAGGCGGGGAATCAGATATGGGGAAACAGGGGCGGGGAATCAGAGGTGGGGAAACACAGGCGGGGAATGAGATATGGGGAATCAGAGGTGTGGAATCAGAGGTTGGGAATCAGAGGCAGGGAATCAGAGGCGGGGAAACAGAGGAGGGGAATCAGATATGGGGAATCAGAGGTGGCGAAACAAAGGCGGTGAAACAGAGATGGGGAATCAGGGCAGGGAATCAGAGGCAGGGAATCAAACACGGGGAATCAGAGCTGGGGAATCAGAGGCGGGGAATTAGAGTTGGGGAATCAGAGGAGGGGAGTCAGAGGCGGGGAAACAGGCGGGGAATCAGATATGGGGAATCAGAGGTGGGGAATCAGATGTTGGGAATCAGAGGCAGGGAATCAGAGGCGGGGAATCAGAGGCGGGGAATCAGAGGCAGGGAATCAGATGTGCGGAATCGGGGATGGGGAATCAGAGGCAGGGAATCAGAGGCGGGGAATCAGAGGCGGGGAATCAGAGGCCGGGAATCCGATATGGGGAAACAGAGGCGGGGAATCAGAGGCGGGGAAACAGAGGCGGGGAATCAGATATGGGAAATCAGAGGTGCGGAATCAGAGGTTGGGAATCAGAGGCAGGGAATCAGAGGCTTGGAATCAGATGCAGGGAATCAGATGCGGGGAATCAGAGGCGGGGAATCAGAGCTGGAGAATCAGAGGTGGGGAATCAGAGTTGGGGAATCAGAGGCGGGGACTTAGATATTGGGAAACAGAGGCGGGGAATCAGAGGCGAGGAAACAGAGGCGGGGAATCAGATATGGGGAATCAGAGGTGGGGAATCAGAGGCAGGGAATCAGATGTGCGCAATCAGAGATGGGGAATCAGAGGCAGGGAATCAGAATCAGAAGCAGGGAATCAGAGGCCGGGAATCAGAGGCCGGCATCAGATGCCGGGAATAAGAGTCCGGGAATCAGAGATGGGGATTCAGAGGCGGGGAATGAGATATGGGGAATCAGATATGGGGAATCAGAGGTGGCGAATCAAAGGCGGTGAATCAGAGATGGGGAATCAGAGGCGGGCAATCAGAGGCAGGGAATCAAACACGGGGAATCAGAGGCGGGGAATCAGAGCTGGGGAATCAGAGGCGGGGAATCAGGGTTGGGGAATCAGAGGCGGGGAATCAGATATGGGGAAACAGGGGCGGGGAATCAGAGGTGGGGAAACACAGGCGGGGAATGAGATATGGGGAATCAGAGGTGTGGAATCAGAGGTTGCGAATCAGAGGCAGGGAATCAGAGGCGGGGAAACAGAGGCGGGGAATCAGATAAGGGGAATCAGAGGTGGCGAATCAAAGGCGGTGAAACAGAGATGGGGAATCAGGGCAGGGAATCAGAGGCAGGGAATCAAACACGGGGAATCAGAGCTGGGGAATCAGAGGCGGGGAATTAGAGGCAGGGAATCAGATGTGCGGAATCAGAGATGGGGAATCAGAGGCAGGGAATCAGAATCAGAAGCAGGGAATAAGACGCGGGGAATCTGAGGTGGGGAATCAGAGCTGTGGAATCAGAGGCTGTGAATCAGAGGCGGGGAATCAGAAGCAGGGAATCGGATGTGCGGAATCAGAGATGGGGAATCAGAGGTGGGGAATCAGAGGCGGTGAATCAGACACGGGGAATCTGAGGCGGGGAATCAGAGGCGGGGAATCAGAGGCAGGGAATGGGATGTGCGGAATCAGAGATGGGGAATCAGAGGTGGGGAATCAGAGGCGGTGAATCAGACATGGGTAATCAGAGGCGTGGAATCAGAGGCAGGAAATCAGACACGGGGAATCAGAGGCGGGGAATCAGAGCTGGGGAATTAGATGCAGGGAATCAGAGTTGGGGATTCAGAGGCGGGGAATCAGATATGGGGAAACTGAGGTGGGGAATCAGAGGTGGGCAAATAGAGGCGGGGAATCAGATATGGGGAAACAGAGGCGGGGAATCAGAGGCGGGGAAACAGAGGCGGGGAATCAGATATGGGGAATCAGAGGTGGGGAATCAAAGGTTGGGAATCACAGGCAGGGAATCAGAGGCTGGGAATCAGATGCAGGGAATCAGATGCGGGGAATCAGAGGCGGGGAATCAGAGCTGGGGAATCAGAGGTGGGGAATCAGAGTTGGGGAATCAGAGGCGGGGACTTAGATATGGGGAAACAGAGGCGGGGAATCAGAGCTGGAGAATCAGAGGTGGGGAATCAGAGTTGGGGAATCAGAGGCGGGGACTTAGATATTGGGAAACAGAGGCGGGGAATCAGAGGCGGGGAAACAGAGGTGGGGAATCAGATATGGGGAATCAGAGGTGGGGAATCAGAGGCAGGGAATCAGATGTGCGCAATCAGAGATGGGGAATCAGAGGCAGGGAATCAGAATCAGAAGCAGGGAATCAGAGGCCGGGAATCAGAGGCCGGAATCAGATACCGGGAATAAGAGGCCGGGAATCAGAGGTGGGGAATCAGAGTCCGGGAATCAGAGATGGGGATTCAGAGGCGGGGAATGAGATATGGGGAATCAGATATGGGGAATCAGAGGTGGCGAATCAAAGGCGGTGAATCAGAGATGGGGAATCAGAGGCGGGCAATCAGAGGCAGGGAATCAAACACGGGGAATCAGAGGCGGGGAATCAGAGCTGGGGAATCAGAGGCGGGGAATCAGGGTTGGGGTATCAGAGGCGGGGAATCAGATATGGGGAAACAGGGGCGGGGAATCAGAGGTGGGGAAACACAGGCGGGGAATCAGATATGGGGAATCAGAGATGTGGAATCAGAGGTTGGGAATCAGAGGCAGGGAATCAGAGGCGGGGAAACAGAGGCGGGGAATCAGATAAGGGGAATCAGAGGTGGCGAATCAAAGGCGGTGAAACAGAGATGGGGAATCAGGGCAGGGAATCAGAGGCAGGGAATCAAACACGGGGAATCAGAGCTGGGGAATCAGAGGCGGGGAATTAGAGTTGGGGAATCAGAGGAGGGGAATCAGAGGCGGGGAAACAGAGGCGGGGAATCAGATATGGGGAATCAGAGGTGGGGAATCAGATGTTGGGAATCAGAGGCAGGGAATCAGAGGCGGGGAATCAGAGGCGGGGAATCAGAGGCAGGGAATCAGATGTGCGGAATCGGAGATGGGGAATCAGAGGCAGGGAATCAGACGCGGGGAATCAGAGGCGGGCAATCAGAGGCAGGGAATCAAACACGGGGAATCAGAGGCGGGGAATCAGAGCTGGGGAATCAGAGGCGGGGAATCAGAGTTGGGGAATCAGAGGCGGGGAATCAGATATGGGGAAACAGGGGCGGGGAATCAGAGGCGGGGAAACAAGAGGCGAGGAATCAGATATGGGGAATCAGAGGTGTGGAATCAGAGGTTGGGAATCAGAGGCAGGGAATCAGAGGCGGGGAAACAGAGGAGGGGAATCAGATATGGGGAATCAGAGGTGGCGAAACAAAGGCGGTGAAACAGAGATGGGGAATCAGAGGCAGGGAATCAGATGTGCGCAATCAGAGATGGGGAATCAGAGGCAGGGAATCAGAATCAGAAGCAGGGAATCAGAGGCCGGGAATCAGAGGCCGGAATCAGATACCGGGAATAAGAGGCCGGGAATCAGAGGTGGGGAATCAGAGTCCGGGAATCAGAGATGGGGATTCAGAGGCGGGGAATGAGATATGGGGAATCAGATATGGGGAATCAGAGGTGGCGAATCAAAGGCGGTGAATCAGAGATGGGGAATCAGAGGCGGGCAATCAGAGGCAGGGAATCAAACACGGGGAATCAGAGGCGGGGAATCAGAGCTGGGGAAACAGGGGCGGGGAATCAGGGTTGGGGTATCAGAGGCGGGGAATCAGATATGGGGAAACAGGGGCGGGGAATCAGAGGTGGGGAAACACAGGCGGGGAATCAGATATGGGGAATCAGAGATGTGGAATCAGAGGTTGGGAATCAGAGGCAGGGAATCAGAGGCGGGGAAACAGAGGCGGGGAATCAGATAAGGGGAATCAGAGGTGGCGAATCAAAGGCGGTGAAACAGAGATGGGGAATCAGGGCAGGGAATCAGAGGCAGGGAATCAAACACGGGGAATCAGAGCTGGGGAATCAGAGGCGGGGAATTAGAGTTGGGGAATCAGAGGAGGGGAGTCAGAGGCGGGGAAACAGGCGGGGAATCAGATATGGGGAATCAGAGGTGGGGAATCAGATGTTGGGAATCAGAGGCAGGGAATCAGAGGCGGGGAATCAGAGGCGGGGAATCAGAGGCAGGGAATCAGATGTGCGGAATCGGAGATGGGGAATCAGAGGCAGGGAATCAGAGGCGGGGAATCAGAGGCGGGGAATCAGAGGCCGGGAATCCGATATGGGGAAACAGAGGCGGGGAATCAGAGGCGGGGAAACAGAGGCGGGGAATCAGATATGGGAAATCAGAGGTGGGGAATCAGAGGTTGGGAATCAGAGGCAGGGAATCAGAGGCTTGGAATCAGATGCAGGGAATCAGATGCGGGGAATCAGAGGCGGGGAATCAGAGCTGGAGAATCAGAGGTGGGGAATCAGAGTTGGGGAATCAGAGGCGGGGACTTAGATATTGGGAAACAGAGGCGGGGAATCAGAGGCGGGGAAACAGAGGCGGGGAATCAGATATGGGGAATCAGAGGTGGGGAATCAGAGGCAGGGAATCAGATGTGCGCAATCAGAGATGGGGAATCAGAGGCAGGGAATCAGAATCAGAAGCAGGGAATCAGAGGCCGGGGATCAGAGGCCGGAATCAGATGCCGGGAATAAGAGGCCGGGAATCAGAGGTGGGGAATCAGAGTCCGGGAATCAGAGATGGGGATTCAGAGGCGGGGAATGAGATATGGGGAATCAGAGGTGGCGAATCAAAGGCGGTGAATCAGAGATGGGGAATCAGAGGCCGGGAATCAGAGGCAGGGAATCAAACACGGGGAATCAGAGGCGGGGAATCAGAGCTGGGGAATCAGAGGCGGGGAATCATAGCTGGCGAATCAGAGGCGGGGAATCAGAGGTGGGGAATCAGAGGCGGGGAATCAGATATTGTTAATCAGAGCTGGGGAATCAGAGGCGGGGAAACAGAGGCGGGGAATCAGATATGGGCAATCAGAGGTGGGGAATCAGAGGTTGTGAATCAGAGATGGAGAATCAGAGGCGGGGAATCAGAGGCCGGTAATCAGACGCGGGGAATCAGAGGCGGGGATTCAGAGCTGGGGAATCAGAGGCGGGGAATCAGAGTTGGGGAATCAGAGGCGGGGAATCAGATATGGGGAATCAGAGGCGGGGAATCAGAGGCGGGGAAACAGAGGCGGGGAATCAGATATGGGGAATCAGAGGTGGGGAATCAGGTGCGGGGTATCAGTGGCAGGGAATCAGAGGCGGGAAATCAGAGGCCGGGAATCAGAGGCGGTGAATCAGAGGCGGGGAATCAGAGGCAGGGAATCGGATGTGCGGAATCATAGATGGGGAATCAGAGGTGGGGAATCAGAGGCGGTGAATCAGACATGGGTAATCAGAGGCGGGGAATCAGAGGCAGGAAATCAGACACGGGGAATCAGAGGCGGGGAATCGGAGCTGGGGAATCAGAGGTGGGGAATCAGAGTTGGGGAATCAGAGGCGGGGTCTTAGATATGGGGAAACAGAGGCGGGGAATCAGAGGCGGGGAAACAGAGGCGGGGAATCAGATATTGGGAATCAGAGGTGGGGAATCAGAGGCAGGGAATCAGATGTGCGGAATCAGAGATGGGGAATCAGAGGCAGGGAATCAGAATCAGAAGCAGGGAATAAGACGCGGGGAATCTGAGGCGGGGAATCAGAGCTGGGGAATCAGAGGCTGTGAATCAGAGGCGGGGAATCAGAAGCAGGGAATCGGATGTGCGGAATCAGAGATGGGGAATCAGAGGTGGGGAATCAGAGGCGGTGAATCAGACATGGGTAATCAGAGGCGGGGAATCAGAGGCGGGGAATCAGAGGCAGGGAATGGGATGTGCGGAATCAGAGATGGGGAATCAGAGGTGGGGAATCAGAGGCGGTGAATCAGACATGGGTAATCAGAGGCGTGGAATCAGAGGCAGGAAATCAGACACGGGGAATCAGAGGCGGGGAATCAGAGCTGGGGAATTAGATGCAGGGAATCAGAGTTGGGGATTCAGAGGCGGGGAATCAGATATGGGGAAACTGAGGTGGGGAATCAGAGTTGGGGATTCAGAGGCGGGGAATCAGATATGGGGAAACTGAGGTGGGGAATCAGAGGCGGGGAAACAGAGGCGGGGAATCAGATATGGGGATTCAGAGGTGGGGAATCAGAGGTTGGGAATCACAGGCAGGGAATCAGAGGCTGGGAATCAGATGCAGGGAATCAGATGCGGGGAATCAGAGGCGGGGAATCAGAGCTGGGGAATCAGAGGTGGGGAATCAGAGTTGGGGAATCAGAGGCGGGGACTTAGATATTGGGAAACAGAGGCGGGGAATCAGAGGCGGGGAAACAGAGGCGGGGAATCAGATATGGGGAATCAGAGGTGGGGAATCAGAGGCAGGGAATCAGATGTGCGCAATCAGAGATGGGGAATCAGAGGCAGGGAATCAGAATCAGAAGCAGGGAATCAGAGGCCGGGAATCAGAGGCCGGAATCAGATGCCGGGAATAAGAGGCCGGGAATCAGAGGTGGGGAATCAGAGTCCGGGAATCAGAGATGGGGATTCAGAGGCGGGGAATGAGATATGGGGAATCATTGGCGGGGAATCAGAGGCGGGGAAACAGAGACAGGGAATCAGATATGGGGAATCAGAGGTGGCGAATCAAAGGCGGTGAATCAGAGATGGGGAATCAGAGGCGGGCAATCAGAGGCAGGGAATCAAACACGGGGAATCAGAGGCGGGGAATCAGAGCTGGGGAATCAGAGGCGGGGAATCAGGGTTGGGGAATCAGAGGCGGGGAATCAGATATGGGGAAACAGGGGCGGGGAATCAGAGGTGGGGAAACACAGGCGGGGAATCAGATATGGGGAATCAGAGGTGTGGAATCAGAGGTTGGGAATCAGAGGCAGGGAATCAGAGGCGGGGAAACAGAGGCGGGGAATCAGATAAGGGGAATCAGAGGTGGCGAATCAAAGGCGGTGAAACAGAGATGGGGAATCAGGGCAGGGAATCAGAGGCAGGGAATCAAACACGGGGAATCAGAGCTGGGGAATCAGAGGCGGGGAATTAGAGTTGGGGAATCAGAGGAGGGGAATCAGAGGCGGGGAAACAGAGGCGGGGAATCAGATATGGGGAATCAGAGGTGGGGAATCAGATGTTGGGAATCAGAGGCAGGGAATCAGAGGCGGGGAATCAGAGGCGGGGAATCAGAGGCAGGGAATCAGATGTGCGGAATCGGAGATGGGGAATCAGAGGCAGGGAATCAGAGGCGGGGAATCAGAGGCGGGGAATCAGAGGCCGGGAATCAGATATGGGGAAACAGAGGCGGGGAATCAGAGGCGGGGAAACAGAGGTGGGGAATCAGATATGGGGAATCAGCAGTGGGGAATCAGAGGTTGGGAATCAGATGCAGGGAATCAGAGGCTTGGAATCAGATGCAGGGAATCAGATGCGGGGAATCAGAGGCGGGGAATCAGAGCTGGAGAATCAGAGGTGGGGAATCAGAGTTGGGGAATCAGAGGCGGGGACTTAGATATTGGGAAACAGAGGCGGGGAATCAGAGGCGGGGAAACAGAGGCTGGAAATCAGATATGGGGAATCAGAGGTGGGGAATCAGAGGCAGGGAATCAGATGTGCGCAATCAGAGATGGGGAATCAGAGGCAGGGAATCAGAATCAGAAGCAGGGAATCAGAGGCCAGGAATCAGAGGCCGGAATCAGATGCCGGGAATAAGAGTCCGGGAATCAGAGGTGGGGAATCAGAGTCCGGGAATCAGAGATGGGGATTCAGAGGCGGGGAATGAGATATGGGGAATCAGAGGTGGGGAATCAGAGGCGGGGAAACAGAGGCGGGGAATCAGAGGCGGGGAATCAGAGGTGGCGAATGAAAGGCGGTGAATCAGAGATGGGGAATCAGAGGCCGGGAATCAGAGGCAGGGAATCAAACACGGGGAATAAGAGGCGGGGAATCAGAGCTGGGGAATCAGAGGCGGGGAATCAGAGTTGGGGAATCAGAGGCGGGGAATCAGAGGCAGGGAATCAATATGGGAATTCAGAGGTGCGGAATCAGATGTTGGGAATCAGAGGCAGGGAATCAGAGGCGAGGATTCAGAGCTGGGGAATCAGAGGCGGGGAATCAGAATTGGGGAATCAGAGATGGGGAATCAGAGATGGGGAATCAGAGATGGGGAATCAGAGGCGGGGAATCAGACGCTGGGAATCAGAGGTGGTGAATCAGAGATGTGGAATCAGAGGCGGGGAATCAGAGGCAGGGAATCAGACGCGGGGAATCAGAGGTGGGGAATCATAGCTGGCGAATCAGAGGCGGGGAATCAGAGGTGGGGAATCAGAGGCGGGGAATCAGATATTGTTAATCAGAGGTGGGGAATCAGAGGCGGGGAAACAGAGGCGGGGAATCAGATATGGGGAATCAGAGGTGGGGAATCAGAGGCCGGTAATCAGACGCGGGGAATCAGAGGCGGGGATTCAGAGCTGGGGAATCAGAGGCGGGGAATCAGAGTTGGGGAATCAGAGGCGGGGAATCAGATATGGGGAATCAGAGGCGGGGAATCAGAGGCGGGGAAACAGAGGCGGGGAATCAAATATTGGGAATCAGAGGTGGGGAATCAGGGGCGGGGTATCAGTGGCAGGGAATCAGAGGCGGGAAATCAGAGGCCGGGAATCAGAGGCGGTGAATCAGAGGCGGTGAATCAGAGGCGGGGAATCAGAGGCAGGGAATCTGATGTGCGGAATCAGAGATGGGGAATCAGAGGTGGGGAATCAGAGGCGGTGAATCAGACATGGGTAATCAGAGGCGGAAATCAGAGGCAGGAAATCAGACACGGGGAATCAGATATGGGGAATCAGAGGTGGGGAATCAGAGGTGGTGAATCAGAGATGGGGAATCACAGGCGGGGAATCAGAGGCAGGGAATAGAACGCGGGGAATCAGAGGCTTGGAATTAGAGTTGGGGCATCAGAGGTTGGGAATTAGATATGGGGAAACAGAGGCGGGGAATCAGAGGCGGGGAAACAGAGGCGGGGAATCAGATATGGGGAATCAGAGGTGGGGAATCAGAGGCAGGGAATCAGATGTGCGGAATCAGAGATGGGGAATCAGAGGCAGGGAATCAGAATCAGAAGCGGGGAATCAGAGGCCGGGAATCAGAGGCCGGGAATCAGATGCTGGGAATAAGAGGCCGGGAATCAGAGGTGGGGAATCAGAGTCCGGGAATCAGAGATGGGGATTCAGAGGCGGAGAATGAGATATGGAGAATCAGAGGCGGGGAATCAGAGGCGGGGAAACAGAGGTGGGGAATCAGATATGGGGAATCAGTGGTGGCGAATCAAAGGCGGTGAATCAAAGATGGGGAATCAGAGGCGGGCAATCAGAGGCAGGGAATCAAACACGGGGAATCAGAGGCGGGGAATCAGAGCTGGGGAATCAGAGGCGGGGAATCAGAGTTGGGGAATCAGAGGCGGGGAATCAGATATGGGGAAACAGGGGCGGGGAATCAGAGGCGGGGAAACAAGAGGCGAGGAATCAGATATGGGGAATCAGAGGTGTGGAATAAGAGGTTGGGAATCAGAGGCAGGGAATCAGAGGCGGGGAAACAGAGGACGGGAATCAGATATGGGGAATCAGAGGTGGCGAATCAAAGGCGGTGAAACAGAGATGGGGAATCAGAGGCGGGCAATCAGAGGCAGGGAATCAAACACGGGGAATCAGAGCTGGGGAATCAGAGGTGGGGAATCAGAGGCGGTGAATCAGACATGGGTAATCAGAGGCGTGGAATCAGAGGCAGGAAATCAGACACGGGGAATCAGAGGCGGGGAATCAGAGCTGGGGAATCAGAGGTGGGGAATCAGATTTGGGGAATCAGAGGCGGGGACTTAGATATTGGGAAACAGAGGCGGGGAATCAGAGGCGGGGAAACAGAGGCGGGGAATCAGATATGGGGAATCAGAGGTGGGGAATCAGAGGCAGGGAATCAGATGTGCGCAATCAGAGATGGGGAATCAGAGGCAGGGAATCAGAATCAGAAGCAGGGAATCAGAGGCCGGGAATCAGAGGCCGGAATCAGATGCCGGGAATAAGAGGCCGGGAATCAGAGGTGGGGAATCAGAGTCCGGGAATCAGAGATGGGGATTCAGAGGCGGGGAATGAGATATGGGGAATCATTGGCGGGGAATCAGAGGCGGGGAAACAGAGACAGGGAATCAGATATGGGGAATCAGAGGTGGCGAATCAAAGGCGGTGAATCAGAGATGGGGAATCAGAGGCGGGCAATCAGAGGCAGGGAATCAAACACGGGGAATCAGAGGCGGGGAATCAGAGCTGGGGAATCAGAGGCGGGGAATCAGGGTTGGGGAATCAGAGGCGGGGAATCAGATATGGGGAAACAGGGGCGGGGAATCAGAGGTGGGGAAACACAGGCGGGGAATCAGATATGGGGAATCAGAGGTGTGGAATCAGAGGTTGGGAATCAGAGGCAGGGAATCAGAGGCGGGGAAACAGAGGCGGGGAATCAGATAAGGGGAATCAGAGGTGGCGAATCAAATGCGGTGAAACAGAGATGGGGAATCAGGGCAGGGAATCAGAGGCAGGTAATCAAACACGGGGAATCAGAGCTGGGGAATCAGAGGCGGGGAATTAGAGTTGGGGAATCAGAGGAGGGGAATCAGAGGCGGGGAAACAGAGGCGGGGAATCAGATATGGGGAATCAGAGGTGGGGAATCAGATGTTGGGAATCAGAGGCAGGGAATCAGAGGCGGGGAATCAGAGGCGGGGAATCAGAGGCAGGGAATCAGATGTGCGGAATCGGAGATGGGGAATCAGAGGCAGGGAATCAGAGGCGGGGAATCAGAGGCGGGGAATCAGAGGCCGGGAATCAGATATGTGGAAACAGAGGCGGGGAATCAGAGGCGGGGAAACAGAGGTGGGGAATCAGATATGGGGAATCAGCAGTGGGGAATCAGAGGTTGGGAATCAGATGCAGGGAATCAGAGGCTTGGAATCAGATGCAGGGAATCAGATGCGGGGAATCAGAGGCGGGGAATCAGAGCTGGAGAATCAGAGGTGGGGAATCAGAGTTGGGGAATCAGAGGCGGGGACTTAGATATTGGGAAACAGAGGCGGGGAATCAGAGGCGGGGAAACAGAGGCTGGAAATCAGATATGGGGAATCAGAGGTGGGGAATCAGAGGCAGGGAATCAGATGTGCGCAATCAGAGATGGGGAATCAGAGGCAGGGAATCAGAATCAGAAGCAGGGAATCAGAGGCCAGGAATCAGAGGCCGGAATCAGATGCCGGGAATAAGAGTCCGGGAATCAGAGGTGGGGAATCAGAGTCCGGGAATCAGAGATGGGGATTCAGAGGCGGGGAATGAGATATGGGGAATCAGAGGCGGGGAATCAGAGGCGGGGAAACAGAGGCGGGGAATCAGAGGCGGGGAATCAGAGGTGGCGAATGAAAGGCGGTGAATCAGAGATGGGGAATCAGAGGCCGGGAATCAGAGGCAGGGAATCAAACACGGGGAATAAGAAGCGGGGAATCAGAGCTGGGGAATCAGAGGCGGGGAATCAGAGTTGGGGAATCAGAGGCGGGGAATCAGAGGCAGGGAATCAATATGGGAATTCAGAGGTGCGGAATCAGATGTTGGGAATCAGAGGCAGGGAATCAGAGGCGAGGATTCAGAGCTGGGGAATCAGAGGCGGGGAATCAGAATTGGGGAATCAGAGATGGGGAATCAGAGATGGGGAATCAGAGATTGGGAATCAGAGGCGGGGAATCAGACGCTGGGAATCAGAGGTGGTGAATCAGAGATGTGGAATCAGAGGCGGGGAATCAGAGGCAGGGAATCAGACGCGGGGAATCAGAGGTGGGGAATCATAGCTGGCGAATCAGAGGCGGGGAATCAGAGGTGGGGAATCAGAGGCGGGGAATCAGATATTGTTAATCAGAGGTGGGGAATCAGAGGCGGGGAAACAGAGGCGGGGAATCAGATATGGGGAATCAGAGGTGGGGAATCAGAGGCCGGTAATCAGACGCGGGGAATCAGAGGCGGGGATTCAGAGCTGGGGAATCAGAGGCGGGGAATCAGAGTTGGGGAATCAGAGGCGGGGAATCAGATATGGGGAATCAGAGGCGGGGAATCAGAGGCGGGGAAACAGAGGCGGGGAATCAGATATTGGGAATCAGAGGTGGGGAATCAGGGGCGGGGTATCAGTGGCAGGGAATCAGAGGCGGGAAATCAGAGGCCGGGAATCAGAGGCGGTGAATCAGAGGCGGTGAATCAGAGGCGGGGAATCAGAGGCAGGGAATCTGATGTGCGGAATCAGAGATGGGGAATCAGAGGTGGGGAATCAGAGGCGGTGAATCAGACATGGGTAATCAGAGGCGGAAATCAGAGGCAGGAAATCAGACACGGGGAATCAGATATGGGGAATCAGAGGTGGGGAATCAGAGGTGGTGAATCAGAGATGGGGAATCACAGGCGGGGAATCAGAGGCAGGGAATAGAACGCGGGGAATCAGAGGCTTGGAATTAGAGTTGGGGCATCAGAGGTTGGGAATTAGATATGGGGAAACAGAGGCGGGGAATCAGAGGCGGGGAAACAGAGGCGGGGAATCAGATATGGGGAATCAGAGGTGGGGAATCAGAGGCAGGGAATCAGATGTGCGGAATCAGAGATGGGGAATCAGAGGCAGGGAATCAGAATCAGAAGCGGGGAATCAGAGGCCGGGAATCAGAGGCCGGGAATCAGATGCTGGGAATAAGAGGCCGGGAATCAGAGGTGGGGAATCAGAGTCCGGGAATCAGAGATGGGGATTCAGAGGCGGAGAATGAGATATGGAGAATCAGAGGCGGGGAATCAGAGGCGGGGAAACAGAGGTGGGGAATCAGATATGGGGAATCAGTGGTGGCGAATCAAAGGCGGTGAATCAGAGATGGGGAATCAGAGGCGGGCAATCAGAGGCAGGGAATCAAACACGGGGAATCAGAGGCGGGGAATCAGAGCTGGGGAATCAGAGGCGGGGAATCAGAGTTGGGGAATCAGAGGCGGGGAATCAGATATGGGGAAACAGGGGCGGGGAATCAGAGGCGGGGAAACAAGAGGCGAGGAATCAGATATGGGGAATCAGAGGTGTGGAATAAGAGGTTGGGAATCAGAGGCAGGGAATCAGAGGCGGGGAAACAGAGGACGGGAATCAGATATGGGGAATCAGAGGTGGCGAATCAAAGGCGGTGAAACAGAGATGGGGAATCAGAGGCGGGCAATCAGAGGCAGGGAATCAAACACGGGGAATCAGAGCTGGGGAATCAGAGGTGGGGAATCAGAGGCGGTGAATCAGACATGGGTAATCAGAGGCGTGGAATCAGAGGCAGGAAATCAGACACGGGGAATCAGAGGCGGGGAATCAGAGCTGGGGAATTAGATGCAGGGAATCAGAGTTGGGGATTCAGAGGCGGGGAATCAGATATGGGGAAACTGAGGTGGGGAATCAGAGTTGGGGATTCAGAGGCGGGGAATCAGATATGGGGAAACTGAGGTGGGGAATCAGAGGCGGGGAAACAGAGGCGGGGAATCAGATATGGGGAATCAGAGGTGGGGAATCAGAGGTTGGGAATCACAGGCAGGGAATCAGAGGCTGGGAATCAGATGCAGGGAATCAGATGCGGGGAATCAGAGGCGGGGAATCAGAGCTGGGGAATCAGAGGTGGGGAATCAGAGTTGGGGAATCAGAGGCGGGGACTTAGATATTGGGAAACAGAGGCGGGGAATCAGAGGCGGGGAAACAGCGGCGGGGAATCAGATATGGGGAATCAGAGGTGGGGAATCAGAGGCAGGGAATCAGATGTGCGCAATCAGAGATGGGGAATCAGAGACAGGGAATCAGAATCAGAAGCAGGGAATCAGAGGCCGGTAATCAGAGGCCGGAATCAGATGCCGGGAATAAGAGGCCGGGAATCAGAGGTGGGGAATCAGAGTCCGGGAATCAGAGATGGGGATTCAGAGGCGGGGAATGAGATATGGGGAATCAGAGGCAGGGAATCAGAGGCGGTTAAACAGAGACAGGGAATCAGATATGGGGAATCAGAGGTGGCGAATCAAAGGCGGTGAATCAGAGATGGGGAATCAGAGGCGGGCAATCAGAGGCAGGGAATCAAACACGGGGAATCAGAGGCGGGGAATCAGAGCTGGGGAATCAGAGGCGGGGAATCAGGGTTGGGGAATCAGAGGCGGGGAATCAGATATGGGGAAACAGGGGCGGGGAATCAGAGGTGGGGAATCACAGGCGGGGAATCAGATATGGGGAATCAGAGGTGTGGAATCAGAGGTTGGGAATCAGAGGCAGGGAATCAGAGGCGGGGAAACAGAGGCGGGGAATCAGATAAGGGGAATCAGAGGTGGCGAATCAAAGGCGGTGAAACAGAGATGGGGAATCAGGGCAGGGAATCAGAGGCAGGGAATCAAACACGGGGAATCAGAGCTGGGGAATCAGAGGCGGGGAATTAGAGTTGGGGAATCAGAGGAGGGGAATCAGAGGCGGGGAAACAGAGGCGGGGAATCAGATATGGGGAATCAGAGGTGGGGAATCAGATGTTGGGAATCAGAGGCAGGGAATCAGAGGCGGGGAATCAGAGGCGGGGAATCAGAGGCAGGGAATCAGATGTGCGGAATCGGAGATGGGGAATCAGAGGCAGGGAATCAGAGGCGGGGAATCAGAGGCGGGGAATCAGAGGCCGGGAATCAGATATGTGGAAACAGAGGCGGGGAATCAGAGGCGGGGAAACAGAGGTGGGGAATCAGATATGGGGAATCAGCGGTGGGGAATCAGAGGTTGGGAATCAGATGCAGGGAATCAGAGGCTTGGAATCAGATGCAGGGAATCAGATGCGGGGAATCAGAGGCGGGGAATCAGAGCTGGAGAATCAGAGGTGGGGAATCAGAGTTGGGGAATCAGAGGCGGGGACTTAGATATTGGGAAACAGAGGCGGGGAATCAGAGGCGGGGAAACAGAGGCTGGAAATCAGATATGGGGAATCAGAGGTGGGGAATCAGAGGCAGGGAATCAGATGTGCGCAATCAGAGATGGGGAATCAGAGGCAGGGAATCAGAATCAGAAGCAGGGAATCAGAGGCCAGGAATCAGAGGCCGGAATAAGATGCCGGGAATAAGAGTCCGGGAATCAGAGGTGGGGAATCAGAGTCCGGGAATCAGAGATGGGGATTCAGAGGCGGGGAATGAGATATGGGGAATCAGAGGAGGGGAATCAGAGGCGGGGAAACAGAGGCGGGGAATCAGAGGCGGGGAATCAGAGGTGGCGAATGAAAGGAGGTGAATCAGAGATGGGGAATCAGAGGCCGGGAATCAGAGGCAGGGAATCAAACACGGGGTATAAGAGGCGGGGAATCAGAGCTGGGGAATCAGAGGCGGGGAATCAGAGTTGGGGAATCAGAGGCGGGGAATCAGAGGCAGGGAATCAATATGGGAATTCAGAGGTGCGGAATCAGATGTTGGGAATCAGAGGCAGGGAATCAGAGGCGAGGATTCAGAGCTGGGGAATCAGAGGCGGGGAATCAGAATTGGGGAATCAGAGATGGGGAATCAGAGATGGGGAATCAGAGATGGGGAATCAGAGGCGGGGAATCAGACGCTGGGAATCAGAGGTGGTGAATCAGAGATGTGGAATCAGAGGCGGGGTATCAGAGGCAGGGAATCAGACGCGGGGAATCAGAGGTGGGGAATCATAGCTGGCGAATCAGAGGCGGGGAATCAGAGGTGGGGAATCAGAGGCGGGGAATCAGATATTGTTAATCAGAGGTGGGGAATCAGAGGCGGGGAAACAGAGGCGGGGAATCAGATATGGGGAATCAGAGGTGGGGAATCAGAGGCCGGTAATCAGACGCAGGGAATCAGAGGCGGGGATTCAGAGCTGGGGAATCAGAGGCGGGGAATCAGAGTTGGGGAATCAGAGGCGGGGTATCAGATATGGGGAATCAGAGGCGGGGAATCAGAGGCGGGGAAACAGAGGCGGGGAATCAGATATGGGGAATCAGAGGTGGGGAATCAGGGGCGGGGTATCAGTGGCAGGGAATCAGAGGCGGGAAATCAGAGGCCGGGAATCAGAGGCGGTGAATCAGAGGCGGTGAATCAGAGGCGGGGAATCAGAGGCAGGGAATCTGATGTGCGGAATCAGAGATGGGGAATCAGATGTGGGGAATCAGAGGCGGTGAATCAGACATGGGTAATCAGAGGCGGGGAATCAGAGGCAGGAAATCAGACACGGGGAATCAGATATGGGGAATCAGAGGTGGGGAATCAGAGGTGGTGAATCAGAGATGGGGAATCACAGGCGGGGAATCAGAGGCAGGGAATAGAACGCGGGGAATCAGAGGCAGGGAATTAGAGTTGGGGCATCAGAGGTTGGGAATTAGATATGGGGAAACAGAGGCGGGGAATCAGAGGCGGGGAAACAGAGGCGGGGAATCAGATATGGGGAATCAGAGGTGGGGAATCAGAGGCAGGGAATCAGATGTGCGGAATCAGAGATGGGGAATCAGAGGCAGGGAATCAGAATCAGAAGCGTGGAATCAGAGGCCGGGAATCAGAGGCCGGGAATCAGATGCTGGGAATAAGAGGCCGGGAATCAGAGGTGGGGAATCAGAGTCCGGGAATCAGAGATGGGGATTCAGAGGCGGAGAATGAGATATGGAGAATCAGAGGCGGGGAATCAGAGGCGGGGAAACAGAGGTGGGGAATCAGATATGGGGAATCAGTGGTGGCGAATCAAAGGCGGTGAATCAGAGATGGGGAATCAGAGGCGGGCAATCAGAGGCAGGGAATCAAACACGGGGAATCAGAGGCGGGGAATCAGAGCTGGGGAATCAGAGGCGGGGAATCAGAGTTGGGGAATCAGAGGCGGGGAATCAGATATGGGGAAACAGGGGCGGGGAATCAGAGGCGGGGAAACAAGAGGCGAGGAATCAGATATGGGGAATCAGAGGTGTGGAATCAGAGGTTGGGAATCAGAGGCAGGGAATCAGAGGCGGGGAAACAGAGGACGGGAATCAGATATGGGGAATCAGAGGTGGCGAATCAAAGGCGGTGAAACAGAGATGGGGAATCAGGGCAGGGAATCAGAGGCAGGGAATCAAACACGGGGAATCAGAGCTGGGGAATCAGAGGCGGGGAATTAGAGTTGGGGAATCAGAGGAGGGGAGTCAGAGGCGGGGAAACAGGCGGGGAATCAGATATGGGGAATCAGAGGTGGAGAATCAGATGTTGCGAATCAGAGGCAGGGAATCAGAGGCGGGGAATCAGAGGCGGGGAAACAGAGGCGGGGAATCAGATATGGGAAATCAGAGGTGGGGAATCAGAGGTTGGGAATCAGAGGCAGGGAATCAGAGGCTTGGAATCAGATGCAGGGAATCAGATGCGGGGAATCAGAGGCGGGGAATCAGAGCTGGAGAATCAGAGGTGGGGAATCAGAGTTGGGGAATCAGAGGCGGGGACTTAGATATTGGGAAACAGAGGCGGGGAATCAGAGGCGGGGAAACAGAGGCGGGGAATCAGATATGGGGAATCAGAGGTGGGGAATCAGAGGCAGGGAATCAGATGTGCGCAATCAGAGATGGGGAATCAGAGGCAGGGAATCAGAATCAGAAGCAGGGAATCAGAGGCCGGGGATCAGAGGGCGGAATCAGATGCCGGGAATAAGAGGCCGGGAATCAGAGGTGGGGAATCAGAGTCCGGGAATCAGAGATGGGGATTCAGAGGCGGGGAATGAGATATGGGGAATCAGAGGCGGGGAATCAGAGGCGGGGAAACAGAGGCGGGGAATCAGATATGGGGAATCAGAGGTGGCGAATCAAAGGCGGTGAATCAGAGATGGGGAATCAGAGGCCGGGAATCAGAGGCAGGGAATCAAACACGGGGAATCAGAGGCAGGGAATCAGAGCTGGGGAATCAGAGGCGGGGAATCATAGCTGGCGAATCAGAGGCGGGGAATCAGAGCTGGGGAATCAGAGGCGGGGAATCAGATATTGTTAATCAGAGCTGGGGAATCAGAGGCGGGGATACAGAGGCGGGGAATCAGATATGGGCAATCAGAGGTGGGGAATCAGAGGTTGTGAATCAGAGATGGAGAATCAGAGGCGGGGAATCAGAGGCCGGTAATCAGACGCGGGGAATCAGAGGCGGGGTTTCAGAGCTGGGGAATCAGAGGCGGGGAATCAGAGTTGGGGAATCAGAGGCGGGGAATCAGATATGGGGAATCAGAGGCGGGGAATCAGATATGGGGAATCAGAGGCGGGGAATCAGATATGGGGAATCAGAGGTGGGGAATCAGGGGCGGGGTATCAGTGGCAGGGAATCAGAGGCGGGAAATCAGAGGCCGGGAATCAGAGGCGGTGAATCAGAGGCGGGGAATCAGAGGCAGGGAATCGGATGTGCGGAATCAGAGATGGGGAATCAGAGGTGGGGAATCAGAGGCGGTGAATCAGACATGGGTAATCAGAGGCGGGGAATCAGAGGCAGGAAATCAGACACGGGGAATCAGAGGCGGGGAATCAGAGCTGGGGAATTAGATGCAGGGAATCAGAGTTGGGGATTCAGAGGCGGGGAATCAGATATGGGGAATCAGAGGTGGGGAATCAGAGCTGGGGAATCAGAGGTGGGGAATCAGAGTTGGGGAATCAGAGGCGGGGACTTAGATATGGGGAAACAGAGGCGGGGAATCAGAGGCGGGGAAACAGAGGCGGGGAATCAGATATTGGGAATCAGAGGTGGGGAATCAGAGGCAGGGAATCAGATGTGCGGTATCAGAGATGGGGAATCAGAGGCAGGGAATCAGAATCAGAAGCAGGGAATAAGACGCGGGGAATCTGAGGCGGGGAATCAGAGCTGGGGAATCAGAGGCTGTGAATCAGAGGCGGGGAATCAGAAGCAGGGAATCGGATGTGCGGAATCAGAGATGGGGAATCAGAGGTGGGGAATCAGAGGCGGTGAATCAGACATGGGTAATCAGAGGCGGGGAATCAGAGGCAGGAAATCAGACACGGGGAATCTGAGGCGGGGAATCAGAGGCAGGGAATCAGAGGCAGGGAATGGGATGTGCGGAATCAGAGATGGGGAATCAGAAGTGGGGAATCAGAGGCGGTGAATCAGACATGGGTAATCAGAGGCGGGGAATCAGAGGCAGGAAATCAGACACTGGGAATCAGAGGCGGGGAATCAGAGCTGGGGAATTAGATGCAGGGAATCAGAGTTGGGGATTCAGAGGCGGGGAATCAGATATGGGGAAACTGAGGTGGGTAATCAGAGGTGGGCAAATAGAGGCGGGGAATCAGATATGGGGAAACAGAGGCGGGGAATCAGAGGTGGGGAAACAGAGGCGGGGAATCAGATATGGGGAATCAGAGGTGGGGAATCAGAGGTTGGGAATCACAGGCAGGGAATCAGAGGCTGGGAATCAGATGCAGGGAATCAGATGCGGGGAATCAGAGGCGGGGAATCAGAGCTGGGGAAACTGAGGTGGGGAATCAGAGGTGGGCAAATAGAGGCGGGGAATCAGATATGGGGAAACAGAGGCGGGGAATCAGAGGCGGGGAAACAGAGGCGGGGAATCAGATATGGGGAATCAGAGGTGGGGAATCAGAGGTTGGGAATCACAGGCAGGGAATCAGAGGCTGGGAATCAGATGCTGGGAATCAGATGCGAGGAATCAGAGGCGGGGAATCAGAGCTGGGGAATCAGAGGTGGGGAATCAGAGTTGGGGAATCAGAGGCGGGGACTTAGATATGGGGAAACAGAGGCGGGGAATCAGAGCTGGAGAATCAGAGGTGGGGAATCAGAGTTGGGGAATCAGAGGCGGGGACTTAGATATTGGGAAACAGAGGCGGGGAATCAGAGGCGGGGAAACAGAGGCGGGGAATCAGATATGGGGAATCAGAGGTGGGGAATCAGAGGCAGGGAATCAGATGTGCGCAATCAGAGATGGGGAATCAGAGGCAGGGAATCAGAATCAGAAGCAGGGAATCAGAGGCCGGGAATCAGAGGCCGGAATCAGATGCCGGGAATAAGAGGCCGGGAATCAGAGGTGGGGAATCAGAGTCCGGGAATCAGAGATGGGGATTCAGAGGCGGGGAATGAGATATGGGGAATCAGAGGCGGGGAATCAGAGGTGGGGAAACAGAGACAGGGAATCAGATATGGGGAATCAGAGGTGGCGAATCAAAGGCGGTGAATCAGAGATGGGGAATCAGAGGCGGGCAATCAGAGGCAGGGAATCAAACACGGGGAATCAGAGGCGGGGAATCAGAGCTGGGGAATCAGAGGCTGGGAATCAGGGTTGGGGAATCAGAGGCGGGGAATCAGATATGGGGAAACAGGGGCGGGGAATCAGAGGTGGGGAAACACAGGCGGGGAATCAGATATGGGGAATCAGAGGTGTGGAATCAGAGGTTGGGAATCAGAGGCAGGGAATCAGAGGCGGGGAAACAGAGGCGGGGAATCAGATAAGGGGAATCAGAGGTGGCGAATCAAAGGCGGTGAAACAGAGATGGGGAATCAGGGCAGGGAATCAGAGGCAGGGAATCAAACACGCGGAATCAGAGCTGGGGAAACAGAGGCGGGGAATCAGATATGGGGAATCAGAGGTGGGGAATCAGATGTTGGGAATCAGAGGCAGGGAATCAGAGGCGGGGAATCAGAGGCGGGGAATCAGAGGCAGGGAATCAGATGTGCGGAATCGGAGATGGGGAATAAGAGGCAGGGAATCAGAGGCGGGGAATCAGAGGCGGGGAATCAGAGGCCGGGAATCAGATATGGGGAAACAGAGGCGGGGAATCAGAGGCGGGGAAACAGAGGCGGGGAATCAGATATGGGGAATCAGAGGTGGGGAATCAGAGGTTGGGAATCAGATGCAGGGAATCAGAGGCTTGGAATCAGATGCAGGGAATCAGATGCGGGGAATCAGAGGCGGGGAATCAGAGCTGGAGAATCAGAGGTGGGGAATCAGAGTTGGGGTATCAGAGGCGGGGACTTAGATATTGGGAAACAGAGGCGGGGAATCAGAGGCGGGGAAACAGAGGCGGGAAATCAGATATGGGGAATCAGAGGTGGGGAATCAGAGGCAGGGAATCAGATGTGCGCAATCAGAGATGGGGAATCAGAGGCAGGGAATCAGAATCAGAAGCAGGGAATCAGAGGCCAGGAATCAGAGGCCGGAATCAGATGCCGGGAATAAGAGTCCGGGAATCAAAGGTGGGGAATCAGAGTCCGGGAATCAGAGATGGGGATTCAGAGGCGGGGAATGAGATATGGGGAATCAGAGGCGGGGAATCAGAGGCGGGGAAACAGAGGCGGGGAATCAGATATGGGGAATCAGAGGTGGCGAATGAAAGGCGGTGAATCAGAGATGGGGAATCAGAGGCCGGGAATCAGAGGCAGGGAATCAAACACGGGGAATAAGAGGCGGGGAATCAGAGCTGGGGAATCAGAAGCGGGGAATCAGAGTTGGGGAATCAGAGGCGGGGAATCAGAGGCAGGGAATCAATATGGGAATTCAGAGGTGGGGAATCAGATGTTGGGAATCAGAGGCAAGGAATCAGAGGCGAGGATTCAGAGCTGGGGAATCAGAGGCGGGGAATCAGAATTGGGGAATCAGAGATGGGGAATCAGAGATGGGGAATCAGAGATGGGGAATCAGAGGCGGGGAATCAGACGCTGGGAATCAGAGGTGGGGAATCATAGCTGGCGAATCAGAGGCGGGGAATCAGAGGTGGGGAATCAGAGGCGGGGAATCAGATATTGTTAATCAGAGGTGGGGAATCAGAGGCGGGGAAACAGAGGCGGGGAATCAGATATGGGCAATCAGAGGTGGGGAATCAGAGGACGGTAATCAGACGCGGGGAATCAGAGGCGGGGATTCAGAGCTGGGGAATCAGAGGCGGAGAATGAGATATGGAGAATCAGAGGCGGGGAATCAGAGGCGGGGAAACAGAGGTGGGGAATCAGATATGGGGAATCAGTGGTGGCGAATCAAAGGCGGTGAATCAGAGATGGGGAATCAGAGGCGGGCAATCAGAGGCAGGGAATCAAACACAGGGAATCAGAGGCGGGGAATCAGAGCTGGGGAATCAGAGGCGGGGAATCAGAGTTGGGGAATCAGAGGCGGGGAATCAGATATGGGGAAACAGGGGCGGGGAATCAGAGGCGGGGAAACAAGAGGCGAGGAATCAGATATGGGGAATCAGAGGTGTGGAATCAGAGGTTGGGAATCAGAGGCAGGGAATCAGAGGCGGGGAAACAGAGGACGGGAATCAGATATGGGGAATCAGAGGTGGCGAATCAAAGGCGGTGAAACAGAGATGGGGAATCAGGGCAGGGAATCAGAGGCAGGGAATCAAACACGGGGAATCAGAGCTGGGGAATCAGAGGCGGGGAATTAGAGTTGGGGAATCAGAGGAGGGGAGTCAGAGGCGGGGAAACAGGCGGGGAATCAGATATGGGGAATCAGAGGTGGAGAATCAGATGTTGGGAATCAGAGGCAGGGAATCAGAGGCGGGGAATCAGAGGCGGGGAATCAGAGGCAGGGAATCAGATGTGCGGAATCGGAGATGGGGAATCAGAGGCAGGGAATCAGAGGCGGGGAATCAGAGGCGGGGAATCAGAGGCCGGGAATCAGATATGGGGAAACAGAGGCGGGGAATCAGAGGCGGGGAAACAGAGGCGGGGAATCAGATATGGGAAATCAGAGGTGGGGAATCAGAGGTTGGGAATCAGAGGCAGGGAATCAGAGGCTTGGAATCAGATGCAGGGAATCAGATGCGGGGAATCAGAGGCGGGGAATCAGAGCTGGAGAATCAGAGGTGGGGAATCAGAGTTGGGGAATCAGAGGCGGGGACTTAGATATTGGGAAACAGAGGCGGGGAATCAGAGGCGGGGATACAGAGGCGGGGAATCAGATATGGGGAATCAGAGGTGGGGAATCAGAGGCAGGGAATCAGAGGTGGGGAATCAGAGTCCGGGAATCAGAGATGGGGATTCAGAGGCGGGGAATGAGATATGGGGAATCAGAGGCGGGGAATCAGAGGCGGGGTAACAGAGGCGGGGAATCAGATATGGGGAATCAGAGGTGGCGAATCAAAGGCGGTGAATCAGAGATGGGGAATCAGAGGCCGGGAATCAGAGGCAGGGAATCAAACACGGGGAATCAGAGGCAGGGAATCAGAGCTGGGGAATCAGAGGCGGGGAATCATAGCTGGCGAATCAGAGGCGGGGAATCAGAGGTGGGGAATCAGAGGCGGGGAATCAGATATTGTTAATCAGAGCTGGGGAATCAGAGGCGGGGATACAGAGGCGGGGAATCAGATATGGGCAATCAGAGGTGGGGAATCAGAGGTTGTGAATCAGAGATGGAGAATCAGAGGCGGGGAATCAGAGGCCGGCAATCAGACGCGGGGAATCAGAGGCGGGGTTTCAGAGCTGGGGAATCAGAGGCGGGGAATCAGAGTTGGGGAATCAGAGGCGGGGAATCAGATATGGGGAATCAGAGGCGGGGAATCAGAGGCGGGGAAACAGAGGCGGGGAATCAGAGGCGGGAAATCAGAGGCCGGGAATCAGAGGCGGTGAATCAGAGGCGGGGAATCAGAGGCAGGGAATCGGATGTGCGGAATCAGAGATGGGGAATCAGAGGTGGGGAATCAGAGGCGGTGAATCAGACATGGGTAATCAGAGGCGGGGAATAAGAGGCAGGAAATCAGACACGGGGAATCAGAGGCGGGGAATAAGAGCTGGGGAATTAGATGCAGGGAATCAGAGTTGGGGATTCAGAGGCGGGGAATCAGATATGGGGAATCAGAGGTGGGGAATCAGAGCTGGGGAATCAGAGGTGGGGAATCAGAGTTGGGGAATCAGAGGCGGGGACTTAGATATGGGGAAACAGAGGCGGGGAATCAGAGGCGGGGAAACAGAGGCGGGGAATCAGATATTGGGAATCAGAGGTGGGGAATCAGAGGCAGGGAATCAGATGTGCGGTATCAGAGATGGGGAATCAGAGGCAGGGAATCAGAATCAGAAGCAGGGAATAAGACGCGGGGAATCTGAGGTGGGGAATCAGAGCTGGGGAATCAGAGGCTGTGAATCAGAGGCGGGGAATCAGAAGCAGGGAATCGGATGTGCGGAATCAGAGATGGGGAATCAGAGGTGGGGAATCAGAGGCGGTGAATCAGACATGGGTAATCAGAGGCGGGGAATCAGAGGCAGGAAATCAGACACGGGGAATCTGAGGCGGGGAATCAGAGGCGGGGAATCAGAGGCAGGGAATGGGATGTGCGGAATCAGAGATGGGGAATCAGAAGTGGGGAATCAGAGGCGGTGAATCAGACATGGGTAATCAGAGGCGGGGAATCAGAGGCAGGAAATCAGACACGGGGAATCAGAGGCGGGGAATCAGAGCTGGGGAATTAGATGCAGGGAATCAGAGTTGGGGATTCAGAGGCGGGGAATCAGATATGGGGAAACTGAGGTGGGTAATCAGAGGTGGGCAAATAGAGGCGGGGAATCAGATATGGGGAAACAGAGGCGGGGAATCAGAGGTGGGGAAACAGAGGCGGGGAATCAGATATGGGGAATCAGAGGCGGGGAATCAGAGCTGGAGAATCAGAGGTGGGGAATCAGAGTTGGGGAATCAGAGGCGGGGACTTAGATATTGGGAAACAGAGGCGGGGAATCAGAGGCGGGGAAACAGAGGCGGGGAATCAGATATGGGGAATCAGAGGTGGGGAATCAGAGGCAGGGAATCAGAATCAGAAGCAGGGAATCAGAGGCCGGGGATCAGAGGGCGGAATCAGATGCCGGGAATAAGAGGCCGGGAATCAGAGGTGGGGAATCAGAGTCCGGGAATCAGAGATGGGGATTCAGAGGCGGGGAATGAGATATGGGGAATCAGAGGCGGGGAATCAGAGGCGGGGAAACAGAGGCGGTGAATCAGATATGGGGAATCAGAGGTGGCGAATCAAAGGCGGTGAATCAGAGATGGGGAATCAGAGGCCGGGAATCAGAGGCAGGGAATCAAACACGGGGAATCAGAGGCAGGGAATCAGAGCTGGGGAATCAGAGGCGGGGAATCATAGCTGGCGAATCAGAGGCGGGGAATCAGAGCTGGGGAATCAGAGGCGGGGAATCAGATATTGTTAATCAGAGCTGGGGAATCAGAGGCGGGGATACAGAGGCGGGGAATCAGATATGGGCAATCAGAGGTGGGGAATCAGAGGTTGTGAATCAGAGATGGAGAATCAGAGGCGGGGAATCAGAGGCCGGTAATCAGACGCGGGGAATCAGAGGCGGGGTTTCAGAGCTGGGGAATCAGAGGCGGGGAATCAGAGTTGGGGAATCAGAGGCGGGGAATCAGATATGGGGAATCAGAGGCGGGGAATCAGATATGGGGAATCAGAGGCGGGGAATCAGATATGGGGAATCAGAGGTGGGGAATCAGGGGCGGGGTATCAGTGGCAGGGAATCAGAGGCGGGAAATCAGAGGCCGGGAATCAGAGGCGGTGAATCAGAGGCGGGGAATCAGAGGCAGGGAATCGGATGTGCGGAATCAGAGATGGGGAATCAGAGGTGGGGAATCAGAGGCGGTGAATCAGACATGGGTAATCAGAGGCGGGGAATCAGAGGCAGGAAATCAGACACGGGGAATCAGAGGCGGGGAATCAGAGCTGGGGAATTAGATGCAGGGAATCAGAGTTGGGGATTCAGAGGCGGGGAATCAGATATGGGGAATCAGAGGTGGGGAATCAGAGCTGGGGAATCAGAGGTGGGGAATCAGAGTTGGGGAATCAGAGGCGGGGACTTAGATATGGGGAAACAGAGGCGGGGAATCAGAGGCGGGGAAACAGAGGCGGGGAATCAGATATTGGGAATCAGAGGTGGGGAATCAGAGGCAGGGAATCAGATGTGCGGTATCAGAGATGGGGAATCAGAGGCAGGGAATCAGAATCAGAAGCAGGGAATAAGACGCGGGGAATCTGAGGCGGGGAATCAGAGCTTGGGAATCAGAGGCTGTGAATCAGAGGCGGGGAATCAGAAGCAGGGAATCGGATGTGCGGAATCAGAGATGGGGAATCAGAGGTGGGGAATCAGAGGCGGTGAATCAGACATGGGTAATCAGAGGCGGGGAATCAGAGGCAGGAAATCAGACACGGGGAATCTGAGGCGGGGAATCAGAGGCAGGGAATCAGAGGCAGGGAATGGGATGTGCGGAATCAGAGATGGGGAATCAGAAGTGGGGAATCAGAGGCGGTGAATCAGACATGGGTAATCAGAGGCGGGGAATCAGAGGCAGGAAATCAGACACTGGGAATCAGAGGCGGGGAATCAGAGCTGGGGAATTAGATGCAGGGAATCAGAGTTGGGGATTCAGAGGCGGGGAATCAGATATGGGGAAACTGAGGTGGGTAATCAGAGGTGGGCAAATAGAGGCGGGGAATCAGATATGGGGAAACAGAGGCGGGGAATCAGAGGTGGGGAAACAGAGGCGGGGAATCAGATATGGGGAATCAGAGGTGGGGAATCAGAGGTTGGGAATCACAGGCAGGGAATCAGAGGCTGGGAATCAGATGCAGGGAATCAGATGCGGGGAATCAGAGGCGGGGAATCAGAGCTGGGGAAACTGAGGTGGGGAATCAGAGGTGGGCAAATAGAGGCGGGGAATCAGATATGGGGAAACAGAGGCGGGGAATCAGAGGCGGGGAAACAGAGGCGGGGAATCAGATATGGGGAATCAGAGGGGGGGACTTAGATATTGGGAAACAGAGGCGGGGAATCAGAGGCGGGGAAACAGAGGCGGGGAATCAGATATGGGGAATCAGAGGTGGGGAATCAGAGGCAGGGAATCAGATGTGCGCAATCAGAGATGGGGAATCAGAGGCAGGGAATCAGAATCAGAAGCAGGGAATCAGAGGCCGGGAATCAGAGGCCGGAATCAGATGCCGGGAATAAGAGGCCGGGAATCAGAGGTGGGGAATCAGAGTCCGGGAATCAGAGATGGGGATTCAGAGGCGGGGAATGAGATATGGGGAATCAGAGGCGGGGAATCAGAGGTGGGGAAACAGAGACAGGGAATCAGATATGGGGAATCAGAGGTGGCGAATCAAAGGCGGTGAATCAGAGATGGGGAATCAGAGGCGGGCAATCAGAGGCAGGGAATCAAACACGGGGAATCAGAGGCGGGGAATCAGAGCTGGGGAATCAGAGGCTGGGAATCAGGGTTGGGGAATCAGAGGCGGGGAATCAGATATGGGGAAACAGGGGCGGGGAATCAGAGGTGGGGAAACACAGGCGGGGAATCAGATATGGGGAATCAGAGGTGTGGAATCAGAGGTTGGGAATCAGAGGCAGGGAATCAGAGGCGGGGAAACAGAGGCGGGGAATCAGATAAGGGGAATCAGAGGTGGCGAATCAAAGGCGGTGAAACAGAGATGGGGAATCAGGGCAGGGAATCAGAGGCAGGGAATCAAACACGGGGAATCAGAGCTGGGGAAACAGAGGCGGGGAATCAGATATGGGGAATCAGAGGTGGGGAATCAGATGTTGGGAATCAGAGGCAGGGAATCAGAGGCGGGGAATCAGAGGCGGGGAATCAGAGGCAGGGAATCAGATGTGCGGAATCGGAGATGGGGAATAAGAGGCAGGGAATCAGAGGCGGGGAATCAGAGGCGGGGAATCAGAGGCCGGGAATCAGATATGGGGAAACAGAGGCGGGGAATCAGAGGCGGGGAAACAGAGGCGGGGAATCAGATATGGGGAATCAGAGGTGGGGAATCAGAGGTTGGGAATCAGATGCAGGGAATCAGAGGCTTGGAATCAGATGCAGGGAATCAGATGCGGGGAATCAGAGGCGGGGAATCAGAGCTGGAGAATCAGAGGTGGGGAATCAGAGTTGGGGTATCAGAGGCGGGGACTTAGATATTGGGAAACAGAGGCGGGGAATCAGAGGCGGGGAAACAGAGGCGGGAAATCAGATATGGGGAATCAGAGGTGGGGAATCAGAGGCAGGGAATCAGATGTGCGCAATCAGAGATGGGGAATCAGAGGCAGGGAATCAGAATCAGAAGCAGGGAATCAGAGGCCAGGAATCAGAGGCCGGAATCAGATGCCGGGAATAAGAGTCCGGGAATCAAAGGTGGGGAATCAGAGTCCGGGAATCAGAGATGGGGATTCAGAGGCGGGGAATGAGATATGGGGAATCAGAGGCGGGGAATCAGAGGCGGGGAAACAGAGGCGGGGAATCAGATATGGGGAATCAGAGGTGGCGAATGAAAGGCGGTGAATCAGAGATGGGGAATCAGAGGCCGGGAATCAGAGGCAGGGAATCAAACACGGGGAATAAGAGGCGGGGAATCAGAGCTGGGGAATCAGAGGCGGGGAATCAGAGTTGGGGAATCAGAGGCGGGGAATCAGAGGCAGGGAATCAATATGGGAATTCAGAGGTGGGGAATCAGATGTTGGGAATCAGAGGCAAGGAATCAGAGGCGAGGATTCAGAGCTGGGGAATCAGAGGCAGGGAATCAGAATTGGGGAATCAGAGATGGGGAATCAGAGATGGGGAATCAGAGATGGGGAATCAGAGGCGGGGAATCAGACGCTGGGAATCAGAGGTGGGGAATCATAGCTGGCGAATCAGAGGCGGGGAATCAGAGGTGGGGAATCAGAGGCGGGGAATCAGATATTGATAATCAGAGGTGGGGAATCAGAGGCGGGGAAACAGAGGCGGGGAATCAGATATGGGCAATCAGAGGTGGGGAATCAGAGGACGGTAATCAGACGCGGGGAATCAGAGGCGGGGATTCAGAGCTGGGGAATCAGAGGCGGAGAATGAGATATGGAGAATCAGAGGCGGGGAATCAGAGGCGGGGAAACAGAGGTGGGGAATCAGATATGGGGAATCAGTGGTGGCGAATCAAAGGCGGTGAATCAGAGATGGGGAATCAGAGGCGGGCAATCAGAGGCAGGGAATCAAACACAGGGAATCAGAGGCGGGGAATCAGAGCTGGGGAATCAGAGGCGGGGAATCAGAGTTGGGGAATCAGAGGCGGGGAATCAGATATGGGGAAACAGGGGCGGGGAATCAGAGGCGGGGAAACAAGAGGCGAGGAATCAGATATGGGGAATCAGAGGTGTGGAATCAGAGGTTGGGAATCAGAGGCAGGGAATCAGAGGCGGGGAAACAGAGGACGGGAATCAGATATGGGGAATCAGAGGTGGCGAATCAAAGGCGGTGAAACAGAGATGGGGAATCAGGGCAAGGAATCAGAGGCAGGGAATCAAACACGGGGAATCAGAGCTGGGGAATCAGAGGCGGGGAATTAGAGTTGGGGAATCAGAGGAGGGGAGTCAGAGGCGGGGAAACAGGCGGGGAATCAGATATGGGGAATCAGAGGTGGAGAATCAGATGTTGGGAATCAGAGGCAGGGAATCAGAGGCGGGGAATCAGAGGCGGGGAATCAGAGGCAGGGAATCAGATGTGCGGAATCGGAGATGGGGAATCAGAGGCAGGGAATCAGAGGCGGGGAATCAGAGGCGGGGAATCAGAGGCCGGGAATCAGATATGGGGAAACAGAGGCGGGGAATCAGAGGCGGGGAAACAGAGGCGGGGAATCAGATATGGGAAATCAGAGGTGGGGAATCAGAGGTTGGGAATCAGAGGCAGGGAATCAGAGGATTGGAATCAGATGCAGGGAATCAGATGCGGGGAATCAGAGGCGGGGAATCAGAGCTGGAGAATCAGAGGTGGGGAATCAGAGTTGGGGAATCAGAGGCGGGGACTTAGATATTGGGAAACAGAGGCGGGGAATCAGAGGCGGGGATACAGAGGCGGGGAATCAGATATGGGGAATCAGAGGTGGGGAATCAGAGGCAGGGAATCAGAGGTGGGGAATCAGAGTCCGGGAATCAGAGATGGGGATTCAGAGGCGGGGAATGAGATATGGGGAATCAGAGGCGGGGAATCAGAGGCGGGGTAACAGAGGCGGGGAATCGGATATGGGGAATCAGAGGTGGCGAATCAAAGGCGGTGAATCAGAGATGGGGAATCAGAGGCCGGGAATCAGAGGCAGGGAATCAAACACGGGGAATCAGAGGCAGGGAATCAGAGCTGGGGAATCAGAGGCGGGGAATCATAGCTGGCGAATCAGAGGCGGGGAATCAGAGGTGGGGAATCAGAGGCGGGGAATCAGATATTGTTAATCAGAGCTGGGGAATCAGAGGCGGGGATACAGAGGCGGGGAATCAGATATGGGCAATCAGAGGTGGGGAATCAGAGGTTGTGAATCAGAGATGGAGAATCAGAGGCGGGGAATCAGAGGCCGGCAATCAGACGCGGGGAATCAGAGGCGGGGTTTCAGAGCTGGGGAATCAGAGGCGGGGAATCAGAGTTGGGGAATCAGAGGCGGGGAATCAGATATGGGGAATCAGAGGCGGGGAATCAGAGGCGGGGAAACAGAGGCGGGGAATCAGAAGCGGGAAATCAGAGGCCGGGAATCAGAGGCGGTGAATCAGAGGCGGGGAATCAGAGGCAGGGAATCGGATGTGCGGAATCAGAGATGGGGAATCAGAGGTGGGGAATCAGAGGCGGTGAATCAGACATGGGTAATCAGAGGCGGGGAATAAGAGGCAGGAAATCAGACACGGGGAATCAGAGGCGGGGAATAAGAGCTGGGGAATTAGATGCAGGGAATCAGAGTTGGGGATTCAGAGGCGGGGAATCAGATATGGGGAATCAGAGGTGGGGAATCAGAGCTGGGGAATCAGAGGTGGGGAATCAGAGTTGGGGAATCAGAGGCGGGGACTTAGATATGGGGAAACAGAGGCGGGGAATCAGAGGCGGGGAAACAGAGGCGGGGAATCAGATATTGGGAATCAGAGGTGGGGAATCAGAGGCAGGGAATCAGATGTGCGGTATCAGAGATGGGGAATCAGAGGCAGGGAATCAGAATCAGAAGCAGGGAATAAGACGCGGGGAATCTGAGGCGGGGAATCAGAGCTGGGGAATCAGAGGCTGTGAATCAGAGGCGGGGAATCAGAAGCAGGGAATCGGATGTGCGGAATCAGAGATGGGGAATCAGAGGTGGGGAATCAGAGGCGGTGAATCAGACATGGGTAATCAGAGGCGGGGAATCAGAGGCAGGAAATCAGACACGGGGAATCTGAGGCGGGGAATCAGAGGCGGGGAATCAGAGGCAGGGAATGGGATGTGCGGAATCAGAGATGGGGAATCAGAAGTGGGGAATCAGAGGCGGTGAATCAGACATGGGTAATCAGAGGCGGGGAATCAGAGGCAGGAAATCAGACACGGGGAATCAGAGGCGGGGAATCAGAGCTGGGGAATTAGATGCAGGGAATCAGAGTTGGGGATTCAGAGGCGGGGAATCAGATATGGGGAAACTGAGGTGGGTAATCAGAGGTGGGCAAATAGAGGCGGGGAATCAGATATGGGGAAACAGAGGCGGGGAATCAGAGGTGGGGAAACAGAGGCGGGGAATCAGATATGGGGAATCAGAGGTGGGGAATCAGAGGTTGGGAATCACAGGCAGGGAATCAGAGGCTGGGAATCAGATGCAGGGAATCAGATGCGGGGAATCAGAGGCGGGGAATCAGAGCTGGGGAAACTGAGGTGGGGAATCAGAGGTGGGCAAATAGAGGCGGGGAATCAGATATGGGGAAACAGAGGCGGGGAATCAGAGGCGGGGAAACAGAGGCGGGGAATCAGATATGGGGAATCAGAGGTGGGGAATCAGAGGTTGGGAATCACAGGCAGGGAATCAGAGGCTGGGAATCAGATGCTGGGAATCAGATGCGGGGAATCAGAGGCGGGGAATCAGAGCTGGGGAATCAGAGGTGGGGAATCAGAGTTGGGGAATCAGAGGCGGGGACTTAGATATGGGGAAACAGAGGCGGGGAATCAGAGCTGGAGAATCAGAGGTGGGGAATCAGAGTTGGGGAATCAGAGGCGGGGACTTAGATATTGGGAAACAGAGGCGGGGAATCAGAGGCGGGGAAACAGAGGCGGGGAATCAGATATGGGGAATCAGAGGTGGGGAATCAGAGGCAGGGAATCAGATGTGCGCAATCAGAGATGGGGAATCAGAGGCAGGGAATCAGAATCAGAAGCAGGGAATCAGAGGCCGGGAATCAGAGGCCGGAATCAGATGCCGGGAATAAGAGGCCGGGAATCAGAGGTGGGGAATCAGAGTCCGGGAATCAGAGATGGGGATTCAGAGGCGGGGAATGAGATATGGGGAATCAGAGGCGGGGAATCAGAGGTGGGGAAACAGAGACAGGGAATCAGATATGGGGAATCAGAGGTGGCGAATCAAAGGCGGTGAATCAGAGATGGGGAATCAGAGGCGGGCAATCAGAGGCAGGGAATCAAACACGGGGAATCAGAGGCGGGGAATCAGAGCTGGGGAATCAGAGGCTGGGAATCAGGGTTGGGGAATCAGAGGCGGGGAATCAGATATGGGGAAAAAGGGGCGGGGAATCAGAGGTGGGGAAACACAGGCGGGGAATCAGATATGGGGAATCAGAGGTGTGGAATCAGAGGTTGGGAATCAGAGGCAGGGAATCAGAGGCGGGGAAACAGAGGCGGGGAATCAGATAAGGGGAATCAGAGGTGGCGAATCAAAGGCGGTGAAACAGAGATGGGGAATCAGGGCAGGGAATCAGAGGCAGGGAATCAAACACGGGGAATCAGAGCTGGGGAAACAGAGGCGGGGAATCAGATATGGGGAATCAGAGGTGGGGAATCAGATGTTGGGAATCAGAGGCAGGGAATCAGAGGCGGGGAATCAGAGGCGGGGAATCAGAGGCAGGGAATCAGATGTGCGGAATCGGAGATGGGGAATCAGAGGCAGGGAATCAGAGGCGGGGAATCAGAGGCGGGGAATCAGAGGCCGGGAATCAGATATGGGGAAACAGAGGCGGGGAATCAGAGGCGGGGAAACAGAGGCGGGGAATCAGATATGGGGAATCAGAGGTGGGGAATCAGAGGTTGGGAATCAGATGCAGGGAATCAGAGGCTTGGAATCAGATGCAGGGAATCAGATGCGGGGAATCAGAGGCGGGGAATCAGAGCTGGAGAATCAGAGGTGGGGAATCAGAGTTGGGGTATCAGAGGCGGGGACTTAGATATTGGGAAACAGAGGCGGGGAATCAGAGGCGGGGAAACAGAGGCGGGAAATCAGATATGGGGAATCAGAGGTGGGGAATCAGAAGCAGGGAATCAGATGTGCGCAATCAGAGATGGGGAATCAGAGGCAGGGAATCAGAATCAGAAGCAGGGAATCAGAGGCCAGGAATCAGAGGCCGGAATCAGATGCCGGGAATAAGAGTCCGGGAATCAGAGGTGGGGAATCAGAGGTGGCGAATCAAAGGCGGTGAAACAGAGATGGGGAATCAGGGCAGGGAATCAGAGGCAGGGAATCAAACACGGGGAATCAGAGCTGGGGAATCAGAGGCGGGGAATTAGAGTTGGGGAATCAGAGGAGGGGAGTCAGAGGCGGGGAAACAGGCGGGGAATCAGATATGGGGAATCAGAGGTGGAGAATCAGATGTTGGGAATCAGAGGCAGGGAATCAGAGGCGGGGAATCAGAGGCGGGGAATCAGAGGCAGGGAATCAGATGTGCGGAATCGGAGATGGGGAATCAGAGGCAGGGAATCAGAGGCGGGGAATCAGAGGCGGGGAATCAGAGGCCGGGAATCAGATATGGGGAAACAGAGGCGGGGAATCAGAGGCGGGGAAACAGAGGCGGGGAATCAGATATGGGAAATCAGAGGTGGGGAATCAGAGGTTGGGAATCAGAGGCAGGGAATCAGAGGCTTGGAATCAGATGCAGGGAATCAGATGCGGGGAATCAGAGGCGGGGAATCAGAGCTGGAGAATCAGAGGTGGGGAATCAGAGTTGGGGAATCAGAGGCGGGGACTTAGATATTGGGAAACAGAGGCGGGGAATCAGAGGCGGGGAAACAGAGGCGGGGAATCAGATATGGGGAATCAGAGGTGGGGAATCAGGGGCGGGGTATCAGTGGCAGGGAATCAGAGGCGGGAAATCAGAGGCCGGGAATCAGAGGCGGTGAATCAGAGGCGGTGAATCAGAGGCGGGGAATCAGAGGCAGGGAATCTGATGTGCGGAATCAGAGATGGGGAATCAGATGTGGGGAATCAGAGGCGGTGAATCAGACATGGGTAATCAGAGGCGGGGAATCAGAGGCAGGAAATCAGACACGGGGAATCAGATATGGGGAATCAGAGGTGGGGAATCAGAGGTGGTGAATCAGAGATGGGGAATCACAGGCGGGGAATCAGAGGCAGGGAATAGAACGCGGGGAATCAGAGGCAGGGAATTAGAGTTGGGGCATCAGAGGTTGGGAATTAGATATGGGGAAACAGAGGCGGGGAATCAGAGGCGGGGAAACAGAGGCGGGCATCAGATATGGGGAATCAGAGGTGGGGAATCAGAGGCAGGGAATCAGATGTGCGGAATCAGAGATGGGGAATCAGAGGCAGGGAATCAGAATCAGAAGCGGGGAATCAGAGGCCGGGAATCAGAGGCCGGGAATCAGATGCTGGGAATAAGAGGCCGGGAATCAGAGTTGGGGAATCAGAGTCCGGGAATCAGAGATGGGGATTCAGAGGCGGAGAATGAGATATGGAGAATCAGAGGCGGGGAATCAGAGGCTGGGAAACAGAGGTGGGGAATCAGATATGGGGAATCAGTGGTGGCGAATCAAAGGCGGTGAATCAGAGATGGGGAATCAGAGGCGGGCAATCAGAGGCAGGGAATCAAACACGGGGAATCAGAGGCGGGGAATCAGAGCTGGGGAATCAGAGGCGGGGAATCAGAGTTGGGGAATCAGAGGCGGGGAATCAGATATGGGGAAACAGGGGCGGGGAATCAGAGGCGGGGAAACAAGAGGCGAGGAATCAGATATGGGGAATCAGAGGTGTGGAATCAGAGGTTGGGAATCAGAGGCAGGGAATCAGAGGCGGGGAAACAGAGGACGGGAATCAGATATGGGGAATCAGAGGTGGCGAATCAAAGGCGGTGAAACAGAGATGGGGAATCAGGGCAGGGAATCAGAGGCAGGGAATCAAACACGGGGAATCAGAGCTGGGGAATCAGAGGCGGGGAATTAGAGTTGGGGAATCAGAGGAGGGGAGTCAGAGGCGGGGAAACAGGCGGGGAATCAGATATGGGGAATCAGAGGTGGAGAATCAGATGTTGCGAATCAGAGGCAGGGAATCAGAGGCGGGGAATCAGAGGCGGGGAATCAGAGGCAGGGAATCAGATGTGCGGAATCGGAGATGGGGAATCAGAGGCAGGGAATCAGAGGCGGGGAATCAGAGGCGGGGAAACAGAGGCGGGGAATCAGATATGGGAAATCAGAGGTGGGGAATCAGAGGTTGGGAATCAGAGGCAGGGAATCAGAGGCTTGGAATCAGATGCAGGGAATCAGATGCGGGGAATCAGAGGCGGGGAATCAGAGCTGGAGAATCAGAGGTGGGGAATCAGAGTTGGGGAATCAGAGGCGGGGACTTAGATATTGGGAAACAGAGGCGGGGAATCAGAGGCGGGGAAACAGAGGCGGGGAATCAGATATGGGGAATCAGAGGTGGGGAATCAGAGGCAGGGAATCAGATGTGCGCAATCAGAGATGGGGAATCAGAGGCAGGGAATCAGAATCAGAAGCAGGGAATCAGAGGCCGGGGATCAGAGGCCGGAATCAGATGCCGGGAATAAGAGGCCGGGAATCAGAGGTGGGGAATCAGAGTCCGGGAATCAGAGATGGGGATTCAGAGGCGGGGAATGAGATATGGGGAATCAGAGGCGGGGAATCAGAGGCGGGGAAACAGAGGCGGGGAATCAGATATGGGGAATCAGAGGTGGCGAATCAAAGGCGGTGAATCAGAGATGGGGAATCAGAGGCCGGGAATCAGAGGCAGGGAATCAAACACGGGGAATCAGAGGCAGGGAATCAGAGCTGGGGAATCAGAGGCGGGGAATCATAGCTGGCGAATCAGAGGCGGGGAATCAGAGCTGGGGAATCAGAGGCGGGGAATCAGATATTGTTAATCAGAGCTGGGGAATCAGAGGCGGGGATACAGAGGCGGGGAATCAGATATGGGCAATCAGAGGTGGGGAATCAGAGGTTGTGAATCAGAGATGGAGAATCAGAGGCGGGGAATCAGAGGCCGGTAATCAGACGCGGGGAATCAGAGGCGGGGTTTCAGAGCTGGGGAATCAGAGGCGGGGAATCAGAGTTGGGGAATCAGAGGCGGGGAATCAGATATGGGGAATCAGAGGCGGGGAATCAGATATGGGGAATCAGAGGCGGGGAATCAGATATGGGGAATCAGAGGTGGGGAATCAGGGGCGGGGTATCAGTGGCAGGGAATCAGAGGCGGGAAATCAGAGGCCGGGAATCAGAGGCGGTGAATCAGAGGCGGGGAATCAGAGGCAGGGAATCGGATGTGCGGAATCAGAGATGGGGAATCAGAGGTGGGGAATCAGAGGCGGTGAATCAGACATGGGTAATCAGAGGCGGGGAATCAGAGGCAGGAAATCAGACACGGGGAATCAGAGGCGGGGAATCAGAGCTGGGGAATTAGATGCAGGGAATCAGAGTTGGGGATTCAGAGGCGGGGAATCAGATATGGGGAATCAGAGGTGGGGAATCAGAGCTGGGGAATCAGAGGTGGGGAATCAGAGTTGGGGAATCAGAGGCGGGGACTTAGATATGGGGAAACAGAGGCGGGGAATCAGAGGCGGGGAAACAGAGGCGGGGAATCAGATATTGGGGATCAGAGGTGGGGAATCAGAGGCAGGGAATCAGATGTGCGGTATCAGAGATGGGGAATCAGAGGCAGGGAATCAGAATCAGAAGCAGGGAATAAGACGCGGGGAATCTGAGGCGGGGAATCAGAGCTGGGGAATCAGAGGCTGTGAATCAGAGGCGGGGAATCAGAAGCAGGGAATCGGATGTGCGGAATCAGAGATGGGGAATCAGAGGTGGGGAATCAGAGGCGGTGAATCAGACATGGGTAATCAGAGGCGGGGAATCAGAGGCAGGAAATCAGACACGGGGAATCTGAGGCGGGGAATCAGAGGCGGGGAATCAGAGGCAGGGAATGGGATGTGCGGAATCAGAGATGGGGAATCAGAAGTGGGGAATCAGAGGCGGTGAATCAGACATGGGTAATCAGAGGCGGGGAATCAGAGGCAGGAAATCAGACACTGGGAATCAGAGGCGGGGAATCAGAGCTGGGGAATTAGATGCAGGGAATCAGAGTTGGGGATTCAGAGGCGGGGAATCAGATATGGGGAAACTGAGGTGGGTAATCAGAGGTGGGCAAATAGAGGCGGGGAATCAGATATGGGGAAACAGAGGCGGGGAATCAGAGGTGGGGAAACAGAGGCGGGGAATAAGATATGGGGAATCAGAGGTGGGGAATCAGAGGTTGGGAATCACAGGCAGGGTATCAGAGGCTGGGAATCAGATGCAGGGAATCAGATGCGGGGAATCAGAGGCGGGGAATCAGAGCTGGGCAAACTGAGGTGGGGAATCAGAGGTGGGCAAATAGAGGCGGGGAATCAGATATGGGGAAACAGAGGCGGGGAATCAGAGGCGGGGAAACAGAGGCGGGGAATCAGATATGGGGAATCAGAGGTGGGGAATCAGAGGTTGGGAATCACAGGCAGGGAATCAGAGGCTGGGAATCAGATGCTGGGAATCAGATGCGAGGAATCAGAGGCGGGGAATCAGAGCTGGGGAATCAGAGGTGGGGAATCAGAGTTGGGGAATCAGAGGCGGGGACTTAGATATGGGGAAACAGAGGCGGGGAATCAGAGCTGGAGAATCAGAGGTGGGGAATCAGAGTTGGGGAATCAGAGGCGGGGACTTAGATATTGGGAAACAGAGGCGGGGAATCAGAGGCGGGGAAACAGAGGCGGGGAATCAGATATGGGGAATCAGAGGTGGGGAATCAGAGGCAGGGAATCAGATGTGCGCAATCAGAGATGGGGAATCAGAGGCAGGGAATCAGAATCAGAAGCAGGGAATCAGAGGCCGGGAATCAGAGGCCGGAATCAGATGCCGGGAATAAGAGGCCGGGAATCAGAGGTGGGGAATCAGAGTCCGGGAATCAGAGATGGGGATTCAGAGGCGGGGAATGAGATATGGGGAATCAGAGGCGGGGAATCAGAGGTGGGGAAACAGAGACAGGGAATCAGATATGGGGAATCAGAGGTGGCGAATCAAAGGCGGTGAATCAGAGATGGGGAATCAGAGGCGGGCAATCAGAGGCAGGGAATCAAACACGGGGAATCAGAGGCGGGGAATCAGAGCTGGGGAATCAGAGGCTGGGAATCAGGGTTGGGGAATCAGAGGCGGGGAATCAGATATGGGGAAACAGGGGCGGGGAATCAGAGGTGGGGAAACACAGGCGGGGAATCAGATATGGGGAATCAGAGGTGTGGAATCAGAGGTTGGGAATCAGAGGCAGGGAATCAGAGGCGGGGAAACAGAGGCGGGGAATCAGATAAGGGGAATCAGAGGTGGCGAATCAAAGGCGGTGAAACAGAGATGGGGAATCAGGGCAGGGAATCAGAGGCAGGGAATCAAACACGGGGAATCAGAGCTGGGGAAACAGAGGCGGGGAATCAGATATGGGGAATCAGAGGTGGGGAATCAGATGTTGGGAATCAGAGGCAGGGAATCAGAGGCGGGGAATCAGAGGCGGGGAATCAGAGGCCGGGAATCAGATATGGGGAAACAGAGGCGGGGAATCAGAGGCGGGGAAACAGAGGCGGGGAATCAGATATGGGGAATCAGAGGTGGGGAATCAGAGGTTGGGAATCAGATGCAGGGAATCAGAGGCTTGGAATCAGATGCAGGGAATCAGATGCGGGGAATCAGAGGCGGGGAATCAGAGCTGGAGAATCAGAGGTGGGGAATCAGAGTTGGGGTATCAGAGGCGGGGACTTAGATATTGGGAAACAGAGGCGGGGAATCAGAGGCGGGGAAACAGAGGCGGGAAATCAGATATGGGGAATCAGAGGTGGGGAATCAGAGGCAGGGAATCAGATGTGCGCAATCAGAGATGGGGAATCAGAGGCAGGGAATCAGAATCAGAAGCAGGGAATCAGAGGCCAGGAATCAGAGGCCGGAATCAGATGCCGGGAATAAGAGTCCGGGAATCAGAGGTGGGGAATCAGAGTCCGGGAATCAGAGATGGGGATTCAGAGGCGGGGAATGAGATATGGGGAATCAGAGGCGGGGAATCAGAGGCGGGGAAACAGAGGCGGGGAATCAGATATGGGGAATCAGAGGTGGCGAATGAAAGGCGGTGAATCAGAGATGGGGAATCAGAGGCCGGGAATCAGAGGCAGGGAATCAAACACGGGGAATAAGAGGCGGGGAATCAGAGCTGGGGAATCAGAGGCGGGGAATCAGAGTTGGGGAATCAGAGGCGGGGAATCAGAGGCAGGGAATCAATATGGGAATTCAGAGGTGGGGAATCAGATGTTGGGAATCAGAGGCAAGGAATCAGAGGCGAGGATTCAGAGCTGGGGAATCAGAGGCGGGGAATCAGAATTGGGGAATCAGAGATGGGGAATCAGAGATGGGGAATCAGAGATGGGGAATCAGAGGCAGGGAATCAGACGCTGGGAATCAGAGGTGGGGAATCATAGCTGGCGAATCAGAGGCGGGGAATCAGAGGTGGGGAATCAGAGGCGGGGAATCAGATATTGTTAATCAGAGGTGGGGAATCAGAGGCGGGGAAACAGAGGCGGGGATTCAGAGCTGGGGAATCAGAGGCGGAGAATGAGATATGGAGAATCAGAGGCGGGGAATCAGAGGCGGGGAAACAGAGGTGGGGAATCAGATATGGGGAATCAGTGGTGGCGAATCAAAGGCGGTGAATCAGAGATGGGGAATCAGAGGCGGGCAATCAGAGGCAGGGAATCAAACACGGGGAATCAGAGGCGGGGAATCAGAGCTGGGGAATCAGAGGCGGGGAATCAGAGTTGGGGAATCAGAGGCGGGGAATCAGATATGGGGAAACAGGGGCGGGGAATCAGAGGCGGGGAAACAAGAGGCGAGGAATCAGATATGGGGAATCAGAGGTGTGGAATCAGAGGTTGGGAATCAGAGGCAGGGAATCAGAGGCGGGGAAACAGAGGACGGGAATCAGATATGGGGAATCAGAGGTGGCGAATCAAAGGCGGTGAAACAGAGATGGGGAATCAGGGCAGGGAATCAGAGGCAGGGAATCAAACACGGGGAATCAGAGCTGGGGAATCAGAGGCGGGGAATTAGAGTTGGGGAATCAGAGGAGGGGAGTCAGAGGCGGGGAAACAGGCGGGGAATCAGATATGGGGAATCAGAGGTGGAGAATCAGATGTTGGGAATCAGAGGCAGGGAATCAGAGGCGGGGAATCAGAGGCGGGGAATCAGAGGCAGGGAATCAGATGTGCGGAATCGGAGATGGGGAATCAGAGGCAGGGAATCAGAGGCGGGGAATCAGAGGCGGGGAATCAGAGGCCGGGAATCAGATATGGGGAAACAGAGGCGGGGAATCAGAGGCGGGGAAACAGAGGCGGGGAATCAGATATGGGAAATCAGAGGTGGGGATTCAGAGGTTGGGAATCAGAGGCAGGGAATCAGAGGCTTGGAATCAGATGCAGAGAATCAGATGCGGGGAATCAGAGGCGGGGAATCAGAGATGGAGAATCAGAGGTGGGGAATCAGAGTTGGGGAATCAGAGGCGGGGACTTAGATATTGGGAAACAGAGGCGGGGAATCAGAGGCGGGGAAACAGAGGCGGGGAATCAGATATGGGGAATCAGAGGTGGGGAATCAGAGGCAGGGAATCAGATGTGCGCAATCAGAGATGGGGAATCAGAGGCAGGGAATCAGAATCAGAAGCAGGGAATCAGAGGCCGGGGATCAGAGGCCGGAATCAGATGCCGGGAATAAGAGGCCGGGAATCAGAGGTGGGGAATCAGAGTCCGGGAATCAGAGATGGGGATTCAGAGGCGGGGAATGAGATATGGGGAATCAGAGGCGGGGAATCAGAGGCGGGGAAACAGAGGCGGGGAATCAGATATGGGGAATCAGAGGTGGCGAATCAAAGGCGGTGAATCAGAGATGGGGAATCAGAGGCCGGGAATCAGAGGCAGGGAATCAAACACGGGGAATCAGAGGCAGGGAATCAGAGCTGGGGAATCAGAGGCGGGGAATCATAGCTGGCGAATCAGAGGCGGGGAATCAGAGGTGGGGAATCAGAGGCGGGGAATCAGATATTGTTAATCAGAGCTGGGGAATCAGAGGCGGGGATACAGAGGCGGGGAATCAGATATGGGCAATCAGAGGTGGGGAATCAGAGGTTGTGAATCAGAGATGGAGAATCAGAGGCGGGGAATCAGAGGCCGGCAATCAGACGCGGGGATTCAGAGGCGGGCTTTCAGAGCTGGGGAATCAGAGGCGGGGAATCAGAGTTGGGGAATCAGAGGCGGGGAATCAGATATGGGGAATCAGAGGCGGGGAATCAGAGGCGGGGAAACAGAGGCGGGGAATCAGATATGGGGAATCAGAGGTGGGGAATCAGGGGCGGGGTATCAGTGGCAGGGAATCAGAGGCGGGAAATCAGAGGCCGGGAATCAGAGGCGGTGAATCAGAGGCGGGGAATCAGAGGCAGGGAATCGGATGTGCGGAATCAGAGATGGGGAATCAGAGGTGGGGAATCAGAGGCGGTGAATCAGACATGGGTAATCAGAGGCGGGGAATAAGAGGCAGGAAATGAGACACGGGGAATCAGAGGCGGGGAATCAGAGCTGGGGAATTAGATGCAGGGAATCAGAGTTGGGGATTCAGAGGCGGGGAATCAGATATGGGGAATCAGAGGTGGGGAATCAGAGCTGGGGAATCAGAGGTGGGGAATCAGAGTTGGGGAATCAGAGGCGGGGACTTAGATATGGGGAAACAGAGGCGGGGAATCAGAGGCGGGGAAACAGAGGCGGGGAATCAGATATTGGGAATCAGAGGTGGGGAATCAGAGGCAGGGAATCAGATGTGCGGTATCAGAGATGGGGAATCAGAGGCAGGGAATCAGAATCAGAAGCAGGGAATAAGACGCGGGGAATCTGAGGCGGGGAATCAGAGCTGGGGAATCAGAGGCTGTGAATCAGAGGCGGGGAATCAGAAGCAGGGAATCGGATGTGCGGAATCAGAGATGGGGAATCAGAGGTGGGGAATCAGAGGCGGTGAATCAGACATGGGTAATCAGAGGCGGGGAATCAGAGGCAGGAAATCAGACACGGGGAATCTGAGGCGGGGAATCAGAGGCGGGGAATCAGAGGCAGGGAATGGGATGTGCGGAATCAGAGATGGGGAATCAGAAGTGGGGAATCAGAGGCGGTGAATCAGACATGGGTAATCAGAGGCGGGGAATCAGAGGCAGGAAATCAGACACGGGGAATCAGAGGCGGGGAATCAGAGCTGGGGAATTAGATGCAGGGAATAAGAGTTGGGGATTCAGAGGCGGGGAATCAGATATGGGGAAACTGAGGTGGGTAATCAGAGGTGGGCAAATAGAGGCGGGGAATCAGATATGGGGAAACAGAGGCGGGGAATCAGAGGTGGGGAAACAGAGGCGGGGAATCAGATATGGGGAATCAGAGGTGGGGAATCAGAGGTTGGGAATCACAGGCAGGGAATCAGAGGCTGGGAATCAGATGCAGGGAATCAGATGCGGGGAATCAGAGGCGGGGAATCAGAGCTGGGGAAACTGAGGTGGGGAATCAGAGGTGGGCAAATAGAGGCGGGGAATCAGATATGGGGAAACAGAGGCGGGGAATTAGAGGCGGGGAAACAGAGGCGGGGAATCAGATATGGGGAATCAGAGGTGGGGAATCAGAGGTTGGGAATCACAGGCAGGGAATCAGAGGCTGGGAATCAGATGCTGGGAATCAGATGCGGGGAATCAGAGGCGGGGAATCAGAGCTGGGGAATCAGAGGTGGGGAATCAGAGTTGGGGAATCAGAGGCGGGGACTAAGATATGGGGAAACAGAGGCGGGGATTCAGAGCTGGAGAATCAGAGGTGGGGAATCAGAGTTGGGGAATCAGAGGCGGGGACTTAGATATTGGGAAACAGAGGCGGGGAATCAGAGGCGGGGAAACAGAGGCGGGGAATCAGATATGGGGAATCAGAGGTGGGGAATCAGAGGCAGGGAATCAGATGTGCGCAATCAGAGATGGGGAATCAGAGGCAGGGAATCAGAATCAGAAGCAGGGAATCAGAGGCCGGGAATCAGAGGCCGGAATCAGATGCCGGGAATAAGAGGCCGGGAATCAGAGGTGGGGAATCAGAGTCCGGGAATCAGAGATGGGGATTCAGAGGCGGGGAATGAGATATGGGGAATCAGAGGCGGGGAATCAGAGGTGGGGAAACAGAGACAGGGAATCAGATATGGGGAATCAGAGGTGGCGAATCAAAGGCGGTGAATCAGAGATGGGGAATCAGAGGCGGGCAATCAGAGGCAGGGAATCAAACACGGGGAATCAGAGGCGGGGAATCAGAGCTGGGGAATCAGAGGCTGGGAATCAGGGTTGGGGAATCAGAGGCGGGGAATCAGATATGGGGAAACAGGGGCGGGGAATCAGAGGTGGGGAAACACAGGCGGGGAATCAGATATGGGGAATCAGAGGTGTGGAATCAGAGGTTGGGAATCAGAGGCAGGGAATCAGAGGCGGGGAAACAGAGGCGGGGAATCAGATAAGGGGAATCAGAGGTGGCGAATCAAAGGCGGTGAAACAGAGATGGGGAATCAGGGCAGGGAATCAGAGGCAGGGAATCAAACACGGGGAATCAGAGCTGGGGAAACAGAGGCGGGGAATCAGATATGGGGAATCAGAGGTGGGGAATCAGATGTTGGGAATCAGAGGCAGGGAATCAGAGGCGGGGAATCAGAGGCGGGGAATCAGAGGCAGGGAATCAGATGTGCGGAATCGGAGATGGGGAATCAGAGGCAGGGAATCAGAGGCGGGGAATCAGAGGCCGGGAATCAGAGGCCGGGAATCAGATATGGGGAAACAGAGGCGGGGAATCAGAGGCGGGGAAACAGAGGCGGGGAATCAGATATGGGGAATCAGAGGTGGGGAATCAGAGGTTGGGAATCAGATGCAGGGAATCAGAGGCTTGGAATCAGATGCAGGGAATCAGATGCGGGGAATCAGAGGCGGGGAATCAGAGCTGGAGAATCAGAGGTGGGGAATCAGAGTTGGGGTATCAGAGGCGGGGACTTAGATATTGGGAAACAGAGGGGGGGAATCAGATGCGGGGAAACAGAGGCGGGAAATCAGATATGGGGAATCAGAGGTGGGGAATCAGAAGCAGGGAATCAGATGTGCGCAGTCAGAGATGGGGAATCAGAGGCAGGGAATCAGAATCAGAAGCAGGGAATCAGAGGCCAGGAATCAGAGGCCGGAATCAGATGCCGGGAATAAGAGTCCGGGAATCAGAGGTGGGGAATCAGAGGTGGCGAATCAAAGGCGGTGAAACAGAGATGGGGAATCAGGGCAGGGAATCAGAGGCAGGGAATAAAACACGGGGAATCAGAGCTGGGGAATCAGAGGCGGGGAATTAGAGTTGGGGAATCAGAGGAGGGGAGTCAGAGGCGGGGAAACAGGCGGGGAATCAGATATGGGGAATCAGAGGTGGAGAATCAGATGTTGGGAATCAGAGGCAGGGAATCAGAGGCGGGGAATCAGAGGCGGGGAATCAGAGGCAGGGAATCAGATGTGCGGAATCGGAGATGGGGAATCAGAGGCAGGGAATCAGAGGCGGGGAATCAGAGGCGGGGAATCAGAGGCCGGGAATCAGATATGGGGAAACAGAGGCGGGGAATCAGAGGCGGGGAAACAGAGGCGGGGAATCAGATATGGGAAATCAGAGGTGGGGAATCAGAGGTTGGGAATCAGAGGCAGGGAATCAGAGGCTTGGAATCAGATGCAGGGAATCAGATGCGGGGAATCAGAGGCGGGGAATCAGAGCTGGAGAATCAGAGGTGGGGAATCAGAGTTGGGGAATCAGAGGCGGGGACTTAGATATTGGGAAACAGAGGCGGGGAATCAGAGGCGGGGAAACAGAGGCGGGGAATCAGATATGGGGAATCAGAGGTGGGGAATCAGAGGCAGGGAATCAGATGTGCGCAATCAGAGATGGGGAATCAGAGGCAGGGAATCAGAATCAGAAGCAGGGAATCAGAGGCCGGGGATCAGAGGCCGGAATCAGATGCCAGGAATAAGAGGCCGGGAATCAGAGGTGGGGAATCAGAGTCCGGGAATCAGAGATGGGGATTCAGAGGCGGGGAATGAGATATGGGGAATCAGAGGCGGGGAATCAGAGGCGGGGAAACAGAGGCGGTGAATCAGATATGGGGAATCAGAGGTGGCGAATCAAAGGCGGTGAATCAGAGATGGGGAATCAGAGGCCGGGAATCAGAGGCAGGGAATCAAACACGGGGAATCAGAGGTAGGGAATCAGAGCTGGGGAATCAGAGGCGGGGAATCATAGCTGGCGAATCAGAGGTGGGGAATCAGAGGTGGGGAATCAGAGGCGGGGAATCAGATATTGTTAATCAGAGCTAAGGAATCAGAGGCGGGGATACAGAGGCGGGGAATCAGATATGGGCAATCAGAGGTGGGGAATCAGAGGTTGTGAATCAGAGATGGAGAATCAGAGGCGGGGAATCAGAGGCCGGCAATCAGACGCGGGGAATCAGAGGCGGGGTTTCAGAGCTGGGGAATCAGAGGCGGGGAATCAGAGTTGGGGAATCAGAGGCGGGGAATCAGATATGGGGAATCAGAGGCGGGGAATCAGAGGCGGGGAAACAGAGGCGGGGAATCAGATATGGGGAATCAGAGGTGGGGAATCAGGAGCGGGGTATCAGTGGCAGGGAATCGGAGATGGGGAATCAGAGGCAGGGAATCAGAGGCGGGGAATCAGAGGCGGGGAATCAGAGGCCGGGAATCAGATATGGGGAAACAGAGGCGGGGAATCAGAGGCGGGGAAACAGAGGCGGGGAATCAGATATGGGAAATCAGAGGTGGGGAATCAGAGGTTGGGAATCAGAGGCAGGGAATCAGAGGCTTGGAATCAGATGCAGGGAATCAGATGCGGGGAATCAGAGGCGGGGAATCAGAGCTGGAGAATCAGAGGTGGGGAATCAGAGTTGGGGAATCAGAGGCGGGGACTTAGATATTGGAAAACAGAGGCGGGGAATCAGAGGCGGGGAAACAGAGGCGGGGAATCAGATATGGGGAATCAGAGGTGGGGAATCAGAGGCAGGGAATCAGATGTGCGCAATCAGAGATGGGGAATCAGAGGCAGGGAATCAGAATCAGAAGCAGGGAATCAGAGGCCGGGGATCAGAGGCCGGAATCAGATGCCGGGAATAAGAGGCCGGGAATCAGAGGTGGGGAATCAGAGTCCGGGAATCAGAGATGGGGATTCAGAGGCGGGGAATGAGATATGGGGAATCAGAGGCGGGGAATCAGAGGCGGGGAAACAGAGGCGGTGAATCAGATATGGGGAATCAGAGGTGGCGAATCAAAGGCGGTGAATCAGAGATGGGGAATCAGAGGCCGGGAATCAGAGACAGGGAATCAAACACGGGGAATCAGAGGCAGCGAATCAGAGCTGGGGAATCAGAGGCGGGGAATCATAGCTGGCGAATCAGAGGCGGGGAATCAGAGGTGGGGAATCAGAGGCGGGGAATCAGATATTGTTAATCAGAGCTGGGGAATCAGAGGCGGGGATACAGAGGCGGGGAATCAGATATGGGCAATCAGAGGTGGGGAATCAGAGGTTGTGAATCAGAAATGGAGAATCAGAGGCGGGGAATCAGAGGCCGGCAATCAGACGCGGGGAATCAGAGGCGGGGTTTCAGAGCTGGGGAATCAGAGGCGGGGAATCAGAGTTGGGGAATCAGAGGCGGGGAATCAGATATGGGGAATCAGAGGCGGGGAATCAGAGGCTGGGAAACAGAGGCGGGGAATCAGATATGGGGAATCAGAGGTGGGGAATCAGGGGCGGGGTATCAGTGGCAGGGAATCAGAGGCGGGAAATCAGAGGCCGGGAATCAGAGGCGGTGAATCAGAGGCGGGGAATCAGAGGCAGGGAATCGGATGTGCGGAATCAGAGATGGGGAATCAGAGGTGGGGAATCAGAGGCGGTGAATCAGACATGGGTAATCAGAGGCGGGGAATCAGAGGCAGGAAATCAGACACGGGGAATCAGAGGCGGGGAATCAGAGCTGGGGAATTAGATGCAGGGAATCAGAGTTGGGGATTCAGAGGCGGGGAATCAGATATGGGGAATCAGAGGTGGGGAATCAGAGCTGGGGAATCAGAGGTGGGGAATCAGAGTTGGGGAATCAGAGGCGGGGACTTAGATATGGGGAAACAGAGGCGGGGAATCAGAGGCGGGGAAACAGAGGCGGGGAATCAGATATTGGGAATCAGAGGTGGTGAATCAGTGGCAGGGAATCAGATGTGCGGTATCAGAGATGGGGAATCAGAGGCAGGGAATCAGAATCAGAAGCAGGGAATAAGACGCGGGGAATCTGAGGCGGGGAATCAGAGCTGGGGAATCAGAGGCTGTGAATCAGAGGCGGGGAATCAGAAGCAGGGAATCGGATGTGCGGAATCAGAGATGGGGAATCAGAGGTGGGGAATCAGAGGCGGTGAATCAGACATGGGTATTCAGAGGCGGGGAATCAGAGGCAGGATATCAGACACGGGGAATCAGAGGCGGGGAATCAGAGCTGGGGAATTAGATGCAGGGAATCAGAGTTGGGGATTCAGAGGCGGGGAATCAGATATGGGGAAACTGAGGTGGGTAATCAGAGGTGGGCAAATAGAGGCGGGGAATCAGATATGGGGAAACAGAGGCGGGGAATCAGAGGTGGGGAAACAGAGGCGGGGAATCAGATATGGGGAATCAGAGGTGGGGAATCAGAGGTTGGGAATCACAGGCAGGGAATCAGAGGCTGGGAATCAGATGCAGGGAATCAGATGCGGGGAATCAGAGGCGGGGAATCAGAGCTGGGGAAACTGAGGTGGGGAATCAGAGGTGGGCAAATAGAGGCGGGGAATCAGATATGGGGAAACAGAGGCGGGGAATCAGAGGCGGGGAAACAGAGGCGGGGAATCAGATATGGGGAATCAGAGGTGGGGAATCAGAGGTTGGGAATCACAGGCAGGGAATCAGAGGCTGGGAATCAGATGCTGGGAATCAGATGCGGGGAATCAGAGGCGGGGAATCAGAGCTGGGGAATCAGAGGTGGGGAATCAGAGTTGGGGAATCAGAGGCGGGGACTTAGATATGGGGAAAGAGAGGCGGGGAATCAGAGCTGGAGAATCAGAGGTGGGGAATCAGAGTTGGGGAATCAGAGGCGGGGACTTAGATATTGGGAAACAGAGGCGGGGAATCAGAGGCGGGGAAACAGAGGCGGGGAATCAGATATGGGGAATCAGAGGTGGGGAATCAGAGGCAGGGAATCAGATGTGCGCAATCATAGATGGGGAATCAGAGGCAGGGAATCAGAATCAGAAGCAGGGAATCAGAGGCCGGGAATCAGAGGCCGGAATCAGATGCCGGGAATAAGAGGCCGGGAATCAGAGGTGGGGAATCAGAGTCCGGGAATCAGAGATGGGGATTCAGAGGCGGGGAATGAGATATGGGGAATCAGAGGCGGGGAATCAGAGGTGGGGAAACAGAGACAGGGAATCAGATATGGGGAATCAGAGGTGGCGAATCAAAGGCGGTGAATCAGAGATGGGGAATCAGAGGCGGGCAATCAGAGGCAGGGAATCAAACACGGGGAATCAGAGGCGGGGAATCAGAGCTGGGGAATCAGAGGCTGGGAATCAGGGTTGGAAAATCAGAGGCGGGGAATCAGATATGGGGAAACAGGGGCGGGGAATCAGAGGTGGGGAAACACAGGCGGGGAATCAGATATGGGGAATCAGAGGTGTGGAATCAGAGGTTGGGAATCAGAGGCAGGGAATCAGAGGCGGGGAAACAGAGGCGGGGAATCAGATAAGGGGAATCAGAGGTGGCGAATCAAAGGCGGTGAAACAGAGATGGGGAATCAGGGCAGGGAATCAGAGGCAGGGAATCAAACACGGGGAATCAGAGCTGGGGAAACAGAGGCGGGGAATCAGATATGGGGAATCAGAGGTGGGGAATCAGATGTTGGGAATCAGAGGCAGGGAATCAGAGGCGGGGAATCAGAGGCGGGGAATCAGAGGCAGGGAATCAGATGTGCGGAATCGGAGATGGGGAATCAGAGGCAGGGAATCAGAGGCGGGGAATCAGAGGCGGGGAATCAGAGGCCGGGAATCAGATATGGGGAAACAGAGGCGGGGAATCAGAGGCGGGGAAACAGAGGCGGGGAATCAGATATGGGGAATCAGAGGTGGGGAATCAGAGGTTGGGAATCAGATGCAGGGAATCAGAGGCTTGGAATCAGATGCAGGGAATCAGATGCGGGGAATCAGAGGCGGGGAATCAGAGCTGGAGAATCAGAGGTGGGGAATCAGAGTTGGGGTATCAGAGGCGGGGACTTAGATATTGGGAAACAGAGGCGGGGAATCAGAGGCGGGGAAACAGAGGCGGGAAATCAGATATGGGGAATCAGAGGTGGGGAATCAGAGGCAGGGAATCAGATGTGCGCAATCAGAGATGGGGAATCAGAGGCAGGGAATCAGAATCAGAAGCAGGGAATCAGAGGCCAGGAATCAGAGGCCGGAATCAGATGCCGGGAATAAGAGTCCGGGAATCAGAGGTGGGGAATCAGAGGTGGCGAATCAAAGGCGGTGAAACAGAGATGGGGAATCAGGGCAGGGAATCAGAGGCAGGGAATCAAACACGGGGAATCAGAGCTGGGGAATCAGAGGCGGGGAATTAGAGTTGGGGAATCAGAGGAGGGGAGTCAGAGGCGGGGAAACAGGCGGGGAATCAGATATGGGGAATCAGAGGTGGAGAATCAGATGTTGGGAATCAGAGGCAGGGAATCAGAGGCGGGGAATCAGAGGCGGGGAATCAGAGGCAGGGAATCAGATGTGCGGAATCGGAGATGGGGAATCAGAGGCAGGGAATCAGAGGCGGGGAATCAGAGGCGGGGAATCAGAGGCCGGGAATCAGATATGGGGAAACAGAGGCGGGGAATCAGAGGCGGGGAAACAGAGGCGGGGAATCAGATATGGGAAATCAGAGGTGGGGAATCAGAGGTTGGGAATCAGAGGCAGGGAATCAGAGGCTTGGAATCAGATGCAGGGAATCAGAGGCGGGGAATCAGAGGCGGGGAATCAGAGCTGGAGAATCAGAGGTGGGGAATCAGAGTTGGGGAATCAGAGGCGGGGACTTAGATATTGGGAAACAGAGGCGGGGAATCAGAGGCGGGGAAACAGAGGCGGGGAATCAGATATGGGGAATCAGAGGTGGGTAATCAGAGGCAGGGAATCAGATGTGCGCAATCAGAGATGGGGAATCAGAGGCAGGGAATCAGAATCAGAAGCAGGGAATCAGAGGCCGGGGATCAGAGGCCGGAATCAGATGCCGGGAATAAGAGGCCGGGAATCAGAGGTGGGGAATCAGAGTCCGGGAATCAGAGATGGGGATTCAGAGGCGGGGAATGAGATATGGGGAATCAGAGGCGGGGAATCAGAGGCGGGGAAACAGAGGCGGTGAATCAGATATGGGGAATCAGAGGTGGCGAATCAAAGGCGGTGAATCAGAGATGGGGAATCAGAGGCCGGGAATCAGAGGCAGGGAATCAAACACGGGGAATCAGAGGCAGGGAATCAGAGCTGGGGAATCAGAGGCGGGGAATCATAGCTGGCGAATCAGAGGCGGGGAATCAGATATTGTTAATCAGAGCTGGGGAATCAGAGGCGGGGATACAGAGGCGGGGAATCAGATATGGGCAATCAGAGGTGGGGAATCAGAGGTTGTGAATCAGAAATGGAGAATCAGAGGCGGGGAATCAGAGGCCGGCAATCAGACGCGGGGAATCAGAGGCGGGGTTTCAGAGCTGGGGAATCAGAGGCGGGGAATCAGAGTTGGGGAATCAGAGGCGGGGAATCAGATATGGGGAATCAGAGGCGGGGAATCAGAGGCTGGGAAACAGAGGCGGGGAATCAGATATGGGGAATCAGAGGTGGGGAATCAGGGGCGGGGTATCAGTGGCAGGGAATCAGAGGCGGGAAATCAGAGGCCGGGAATCAGAGGCGGTGAATCAGAGGCGGGGAATCAGAGGCAGGGAATCGGATGTGCGGAATCAGAGATGGGGAATCAGAGGTGGGGAATCAGAGGCGGTGAATCAGACATGGGTAATCAGAGGCGGGGAATCAGAGGCAGGAAATCAGACACGGGGAATCAGAGGCGGGGAATCAGAGCTGGGGAATTAGATGCAGGGAATCAGAGTTGGGGATTCAGAGGCGGGGAATCAGATATGGGGAATCAGAGGTGGGGAATCAGAGCTGGGGAATCAGAGGTGGGGAATCAGAGTTGGGGAATCAGAGGCGGGGACTTAGATATGGGGAAACAGAGGCGGGGAATCAGAGGCGGGGAAACAGAGGCGGGGAATCAGATATTGGGAATCAGAGGTGGTGAATCAGTGGCAGGGAATCAGATGTGCGGTATCAGAGATGGGGAATCAGAGGCAGGGAATCAGAATCAGAAGCAGGGAATAAGACGCGGGGAATCTGAGGCGGGGAATCAGAGCTGGGGAATCAGAGGCTGTGAATCAGAGGCGGGGAATCAGAAGCAGGGAATCGGATGTGCGGAATCAGAGATGGGGAATCAGAGGTGGGGAATCAGAGGCGGTGAATCAGACATGGGTATTCAGAGGCGGGGAATCAGAGGCAGGATATCAGACACGGGGAATCAGAGGCGGGGAATCAGAGCTGGGGAATTAGATGCAGGGAATCAGAGTTGGGGATTCAGAGGCGGGGAATCAGATATGGGGAAACTGAGGTGGGTAATCAGAGGTGGGCAAATAGAGGCGGGGAATCAGATATGGGGAAACAGAGGCGGGGAATCAGAGGTGGGGAAACAGAGGCGGGGAATCAGATATGGGGAATCAGAGGTGGGGAATCAGAGGTTGGGAATCACAGGCAGGGAATCAGAGGCTGGGAATCAGATGCAGGGAATCAGATGCGGGGAATCAGAGGCGGGGAATCAGAGCTGGGGAAACTGAGGTGGGGAATCAGAGGTGGGCAAATAGAGGCGGGGAATCAGATATGGGGAAACAGAGGCGGGGAATCAGAGGCGGGGAAACAGAGGCGGGGAATCAGATATGGGGAATCAGAGGTGGGGAATCAGAGGTTGGGAATCACAGGCAGGGAATCAGAGGCTGGGAATCAGATGCTGGGAATCAGATGCGGGGAATCAGAGGCGGGGAATCAGAGCTGGGGAATCAGAGGTGGGGAATCAGAGTTGGGGAATCAGAGGCGGGGACTTAGATATGGGGAAAGAGAGGCGGGGAATCAGAGCTGGAGAATCAGAGGTGGGGAATCAGAGTTGGGGAATCAGAGGCGGGGACTTAGATATTGGGAAACAGAGGCGGGGAATCAGAGGCGGGGAAACAGAGGCGGGGAATCAGATATGGGGAATCAGAGGTGGGGAATCAGAGGCAGGGAATCAGATGTGCGCAATCATAGATGGGGAATCAGAGGCAGGGAATCAGAATCAGAAGCAGGGAATCAGAGGCCGGGAATCAGAGGCCGGAATCAGATGCCGGGAATAAGAGGCCGGGAATCAGAGGTGGGGAATCAGAGTCCGGGAATCAGAGATGGGGATTCAGAGGCGGGGAATGAGATATGGGGAATCAGAGGCGGGGAATCAGAGGTGGGGAAACAGAGACAGGGAATCAGATATGGGGAATCAGAGGTGGCGAATCAAAGGCGGTGAATCAGAGATGGGGAATCAGAGGCGGGCAATCAGAGGCAGGGAATCAAACACGGGGAATCAGAGGCGGGGAATCAGAGCTGGGGAATCAGAGGCTGGGAATCAGGGTTGGAAAATCAGAGGCGGGGAATCAGATATGGGGAAACAGGGGCGGGGAATCAGAGGTGGGGAAACACAGGCGGGGAATCAGATATGGGGAATCAGAGGTGTGGAATCAGAGGTTGGGAATCAGAGGCAGGGAATCAGAGGCGGGGAAACAGAGGCGGGGAATCAGATAAGGGGAATCAGAGGTGGCGAATCAAAGGCGGTGAAACAGAGATGGGGAATCAGGGCAGGGAATCAGAGGCAGGGAATCAAACACGGGGAATCAGAGCTGGGGAAACAGAGGCGGGGAATCAGATATGGGGAATCAGAGGTGGGGAATCAGATGTTGGGAATCAGAGGCAGGGAATCAGAGGCGGGGAATCAGAGGCGGGGAATCAGAGGCAGGGAATCAGATGTGCGGAATCGGAGATGGGGAATCAGAGGCAGGGAATCAGAGGCGGGGAATCAGAGGCGGGGAATCAGAGGCCGGGAATCAGATATGGGGAAACAGAGGCGGGGAATCAGAGGCGGGGAAACAGAGGCGGGGAATCAGATATGGGGAATCAGAGGTGGGGAATCAGAGGTTGGGAATCAGATGCAGGGAATCAGAGGCTTGGAATCAGATGCAGGGAATCAGATGCGGGGAATCAGAGGCGGGGAATCAGAGCTGGAGAATCAGAGGTGGGGAATCAGAGTTGGGGTATCAGAGGCGGGGACTTAGATATTGGGAAACAGAGGCGGGGAATCAGAGGCGGGGAAACAGAGGCGGGAAATCAGATATGGGGAATCAGAGGTGGGGAATCAGAGGCAGGGAATCAGATGTGCGCAATCAGAGATGGGGAATCAGAGGCAGGGAATCAGAATCAGAAGCAGGGAATCAGAGGCCAGGAATCAGAGGCCGGAATCAGATGCCGGGAATAAGAGTCCGGGAATCAGAGGTGGGGAATCAGAGGTGGCGAATCAAAGGCGGTGAAACAGAGATGGGGAATCAGGGCAGGGAATCAGAGGCAGGGAATCAAACACGGGGAATCAGAGCTGGGGAATCAGAGGCGGGGAATTAGAGTTGGGGAATCAGAGGAGGGGAGTCAGAGGCGGGGAAACAGGCGGGGAATCAGATATGGGGAATCAGAGGTGGAGAATCAGATGTTGGGAATCAGAGGCAGGGAATCAGAGGCGGGGAATCAGAGGCGGGGAATCAGAGGCAGGGAATCAGATGTGCGGAATCGGAGATGGGGAATCAGAGGCAGGGAATCAGAGGCGGGGAATCAGAGGCGGGGAATCAGAGGCCGGGAATCAGATATGGGGAAACAGAGGCGGGGAATCAGAGGCGGGGAAACAGAGGCGGGGAATCAGATATGGGAAATCAGAGGTGGGGAATCAGAGGTTGGGAATCAGAGGCAGGGAATCAGAGGCTTGGAATCAGATGCAGGGAATCAGAGGCGGGGAATCAGAGGCGGGGAATCAGAGCTGGAGAATCAGAGGTGGGGAATCAGAGTTGGGGAATCAGAGGCGGGGACTTAGATATTGGGAAACAGAGGCGGGGAATCAGAGGCGGGGAAACAGAGGCGGGGAATCAGATATGGGGAATCAGAGGTGGGTAATCAGAGGCAGGGAATCAGATGTGCGCAATCAGAGATGGGGAATCAGAGGCAGGGAATCAGAATCAGAAGCAGGGAATCAGAGGCCGGGGATCAGAGGCCGGAATCAGATGCCGGGAATAAGAGGCCGGGAATCAGAGGTGGGGAATCAGAGTCCGGGAATCAGAGATGGGGATTCAGAGGCGGGGAATGAGATATGGGGAATCAGAGGCGGGGAATCAGAGGCGGGGAAACAGAGGCGGTGAATCAGATATGGGGAATCAGAGGTGGCGAATCAAAGGCGGTGAATCAGAGATGGGGAATCAGAGGCCGGGAATCAGAGGCAGGGAATCAAACACGGGGAATCAGAGGCAGGGAATCAGAGCTGGGGAATCAGAGGCGGGGAATCATAGCTGGCGAATCAGAGGCGGGGAATCAGAGGTGGGGAATCAGAGGCGGAGAATCAGATATTGTTAATCAGAGCTGGGGAATCAGAGGCGGGGATACAGAGGCGGGGAATCAGATATGGGCAATCAGAGGTGGGGAATCAGAGGTTGTGAATCAGAGATGGAGAATCAGAGGCGGGGAATCAGAGGCCGGCAATCAGACGCGGGGAATCAGAGGCGGGGTTTCAGAGCTGGGGAATCAGAGGCGGGGAATCAGAGTTGGGGAATCAGAGGCGGGGAATCAGATATGGGGAATCAGAGGCGGGGAATCAGAGGCGGGGAAACAGAGGCGGGGAATCAGATATGGGGAATCAGAGGTGGGGAATCAGGGGCGGGGTATCAGTGGCAGGGAATCAGAGGCGGGAAATCAGAGGCCGGGAATCAGAGGCGGTGAATCAGAGGCGGGGAATCAGAGGCAGGGAATCGGATGTGCGGAATCAGAGATGGGGATTCAGAGGTGGGGAATCAGAGGCGGTGAATCAGACATGGGTAATCAGAGGCGGGGAATCGGAGGCAGGAAATCAGACACGGGGAATCAGAGGCGGGGAATCAGATATTGTTAATCAGAGCTGGGGAATCAGAGGCGGGGATACAGAGGCGGGGAATCAGATATGGGCAATCAGAGGTGGGGAATCAGAGGTTGTGAATCAGAAATGGAGAATCAGAGGCGGGGAATCAGAGGCCGGCAATCAGACGCGGGGAATCAGAGGCGGGGTTTCAGAGCTGGGGAATCAGAGGCGGGGAATCAGAGTTGGGGAATCAGAGGCGGGGAATCAGATATGGGGAATCAGAGGCGGGGAATCAGAGGCTGGGAAACAGAGGCGGGGAATCAGATATGGGGAATCAGAGGTGGGGAATCAGGGGCGGGGTATCAGTGGCAGGGAATCAGAGGCGGGAAATCAGAGGCCGGGAATCAGAGGCGGTGAATCAGAGGCGGGGAATCAGAGGCAGGGAATCGGATGTGCGGAATCAGAGATGGGGAATCAGAGGTGGGGAATCAGAGGCGGTGAATCAGACATGGGTAATCAGAGGCGGGGAATCAGAGGCAGGAAATCAGACACGGGGAATCAGAGGCGGGGAATCAGAGCTGGGGAATTAGATGCAGGGAATCAGAGTTGGGGATTCAGAGGCGGGGAATCAGATATGGGGAATCAGAGGTGGGGAATCAGAGCTGGGGAATCAGAGGTGGGGAATCAGAGTTGGGGAATCAGAGGCGGGGACTTAGATATGGGGAAACAGAGGCGGGGAATCAGAGGCGGGGAAACAGAGGCGGGGAATCAGATATTGGGAATCAGAGGTGGTGAATCAGTGGCAGGGAATCAGATGTGCGGTATCAGAGATGGGGAATCAGAGGCAGGGAATCAGAATCAGAAGCAGGGAATAAGACGCGGGGAATCTGAGGCGGGGAATCAGAGCTGGGGAATCAGAGGCTGTGAATCAGAGGCGGGGAATCAGAAGCAGGGAATCGGATGTGCGGAATCAGAGATGGGGAATCAGAGGTGGGGAATCAGAGGCGGTGAATCAGACATGGGTATTCAGAGGCGGGGAATCAGAGGCAGGATATCAGACACGGGGAATCAGAGGCGGGGAATCAGAGCTGGGGAATTAGATGCAGGGAATCAGAGTTGGGGATTCAGAGGCGGGGAATCAGATATGGGGAAACTGAGGTGGGTAATCAGAGGTGGGCAAATAGAGGCGGGGAATCAGATATGGGGAAACAGAGGCGGGGAATCAGAGGTGGGGAAACAGAGGCGGGGAATCAGATATGGGGAATCAGAGGTGGGGAATCAGAGGTTGGGAATCACAGGCAGGGAATCAGAGGCTGGGAATCAGATGCAGGGAATCAGATGCGGGGAATCAGAGGCGGGGAATCAGAGCTGGGGAAACTGAGGTGGGGAATCAGAGGTGGGCAAATAGAGGCGGGGAATCAGATATGGGGAAACAGAGGCGGGGAATCAGAGGCGGGGAAACAGAGGCGGGGAATCAGATATGGGGAATCAGAGGTGGGGAATCAGAGGTTGGGAATCACAGGCAGGGAATCAGAGGCTGGGAATCAGATGCTGGGAATCAGATGCGGGGAATCAGAGGCGGGGAATCAGAGCTGGGGAATCAGAGGTGGGGAATCAGAGTTGGGGAATCAGAGGCGGGGACTTAGATATGGGGAAAGAGAGGCGGGGAATCAGAGCTGGAGAATCAGAGGTGGGGAATCAGAGTTGGGGAATCAGAGGCGGGGACTTAGATATTGGGAAACAGAGGCGGGGAATCAGAGGCGGGGAAACAGAGGCGGGGAATCAGATATGGGGAATCAGAGGTGGGGAATCAGAGGCAGGGAATCAGATGTGCGCAATCATAGATGGGGAATCAGAGGCAGGGAATCAGAATCAGAAGCAGGGAATCAGAGGCCGGGAATCAGAGGCCGGAATCAGATGCCGGGAATAAGAGGCCGGGAATCAGAGGTGGGGAATCAGAGTCCGGGAATCAGAGATGGGGATTCAGAGGCGGGGAATGAGATATGGGGAATCAGAGGCGGGGAATCAGAGGTGGGGAAACAGAGACAGGGAATCAGATATGGGGAATCAGAGGTGGCGAATCAAAGGCGGTGAATCAGAGATGGGGAATCAGAGGCGGGCAATCAGAGGCAGGGAATCAAACACGGGGAATCAGAGGCGGGGAATCAGAGCTGGGGAATCAGAGGCTGGGAATCAGGGTTGGAAAATCAGAGGCGGGGAATCAGATATGGGGAAACAGGGGCGGGGAATCAGAGGTGGGGAAACACAGGCGGGGAATCAGATATGGGGAATCAGAGGTGTGGAATCAGAGGTTGGGAATCAGAGGCAGGGAATCAGAGGCGGGGAAACAGAGGCGGGGAATCAGATAAGGGGAATCAGAGGTGGCGAATCAAAGGCGGTGAAACAGAGATGGGGAATCAGGGCAGGGAATCAGAGGCAGGGAATCAAACACGGGGAATCAGAGCTGGGGAAACAGAGGCGGGGAATCAGATATGGGGAATCAGAGGTGGGGAATCAGATGTTGGGAATCAGAGGCAGGGAATCAGAGGCGGGGAATCAGAGGCGGGGAATCAGAGGCAGGGAATCAGATGTGCGGAATCGGAGATGGGGAATCAGAGGCAGGGAATCAGAGGCGGGGAATCAGAGGCGGGGAATCAGAGGCCGGGAATCAGATATGGGGAAACAGAGGCGGGGAATCAGAGGCGGGGAAACAGAGGCGGGGAATCAGATATGGGGAATCAGAGGTGGGGAATCAGAGGTTGGGAATCAGATGCAGGGAATCAGAGGCTTGGAATCAGATGCAGGGAATCAGATGCGGGGAATCAGAGGCGGGGAATCAGAGCTGGAGAATCAGAGGTGGGGAATCAGAGTTGGGGTATCAGAGGCGGGGACTTAGATATTGGGAAACAGAGGCGGGGAATCAGAGGCGGGGAAACAGAGGCGGGAAATCAGATATGGGGAATCAGAGGTGGGGAATCAGAGGCAGGGAATCAGATGTGCGCAATCAGAGATGGGGAATCAGAGGCAGGGAATCAGAATCAGAAGCAGGGAATCAGAGGCCAGGAATCAGAGGCCGGAATCAGATGCCGGGAATAAGAGTCCGGGAATCAGAGGTGGGGAATCAGAGGTGGCGAATCAAAGGCGGTGAAACAGAGATGGGGAATCAGGGCAGGGAATCAGAGGCAGGGAATCAAACACGGGGAATCAGAGCTGGGGAATCAGAGGCGGGGAATTAGAGTTGGGGAATCAGAGGAGGGGAGTCAGAGGCGGGGAAACAGGCGGGGAATCAGATATGGGGAATCAGAGGTGGAGAATCAGATGTTGGGAATCAGAGGCAGGGAATCAGAGGCGGGGAATCAGAGGCGGGGAATCAGAGGCAGGGAATCAGATGTGCGGAATCGGAGATGGGGAATCAGAGGCAGGGAATCAGAGGCGGGGAATCAGAGGCGGGGAATCAGAGGCCGGGAATCAGATATGGGGAAACAGAGGCGGGGAATCAGAGGCGGGGAAACAGAGGCGGGGAATCAGATATGGGAAATCAGAGGTGGGGAATCAGAGGTTGGGAATCAGAGGCAGGGAATCAGAGGCTTGGAATCAGATGCAGGGAATCAGAGGCGGGGAATCAGAGGCGGGGAATCAGAGCTGGAGAATCAGAGGTGGGGAATCAGAGTTGGGGAATCAGAGGCGGGGACTTAGATATTGGGAAACAGAGGCGGGGAATCAGAGGCGGGGAAACAGAGGCGGGGAATCAGATATGGGGAATCAGAGGTGGGTAATCAGAGGCAGGGAATCAGATGTGCGCAATCAGAGATGGGGAATCAGAGGCAGGGAATCAGAATCAGAAGCAGGGAATCAGAGGCCGGGGATCAGAGGCCGGAATCAGATGCCGGGAATAAGAGGCCGGGAATCAGAGGTGGGGAATCAGAGTCCGGGAATCAGAGATGGGGATTCAGAGGCGGGGAATGAGATATGGGGAATCAGAGGCGGGGAATCAGAGGCGGGGAAACAGAGGCGGTGAATCAGATATGGGGAATCAGAGGTGGCGAATCAAAGGCGGTGAATCAGAGATGGGGAATCAGAGGCCGGGAATCAGAGGCAGGGAATCAAACACGGGGAATCAGAGGCAGGGAATCAGAGCTGGGGAATCAGAGGCGGGGAATCATAGCTGGCGAATCAGAGGCGGGGAATCAGAGGTGGGGAATCAGAGGCGGAGAATCAGATATTGTTAATCAGAGCTGGGGAATCAGAGGCGGGGATACAGAGGCGGGGAATCAGATATGGGCAATCAGAGGTGGGGAATCAGAGGTTGTGAATCAGAGATGGAGAATCAGAGGCGGGGAATCAGAGGCCGGCAATCAGACGCGGGGAATCAGAGGCGGGGTTTCAGAGCTGGGGAATCAGAGGCGGGGAATCAGAGTTGGGGAATCAGAGGCGGGGAATCAGATATGGGGAATCAGAGGCGGGGAATCAGAGGCGGGGAAACAGAGGCGGGGAATCAGATATGGGGAATCAGAGGTGGGGAATCAGGGGCGGGGTATCAGTGGCAGGGAATCAGAGGCGGGAAATCAGAGGCCGGGAATCAGAGGCGGTGAATCAGAGGCGGGGAATCAGAGGCAGGGAATCGGATGTGCGGAATCAGAGATGGGGATTCAGAGGTGGGGAATCAGAGGCGGTGAATCAGACATGGGTAATCAGAGGCGGGGAATCGGAGGCAGGAAATCAGACACGGGGAATCAGAGGCGGGGAATCAGAGCTGGGGAATTAGATGCAGGGAATCAGAGTTGGGGATTCAGAGGCGGGGAATCAGATATGGGGAATCAGAGGTGGGGAATCGGAGCTGGGGAATCAGAGGTTGGGAATCAGAGTTGGGGAATCAGAGGCGGGGACTTAGATATGGGGAAACAGAGGCGGGGAATCAGAGGCGGGGAAACAGAGGCGGGGAATCAGATATTGGGAATCAGAGGTGGGGAATCAGAGGCAGGGAATCAGATGTGCGGTATCAGAGATGGGGAATCAGAGGCAGGGAATCAGAATCAGAAGCAGGGAATAAGACGCGGGGAATCTGAGGCGGGGAATCAGAGCTGGGGAATCAGAGGCTGTGAATCAGAGGCGGGGAATCAGAAGCAGGGAATCGGATGTGCGGAATCAGAGATGGGGAATCAGAGGTGGGGAATCAGAGGCGGTGAATCAGACATGGGTAATCAGAGGCGGGGAATCAGAGGCAGGAAATCAGACACGGGGAATCTGAGGCGGGGAATCAGAGGCGGGGAATCAGAGGCAGGGAATGGGATGTGCGGAATCAGAGATGGGGAATCAGAAGTGGGGAATCAGAGGCGGTGAATCAGACATGGGTAATCAGAGGCGGGGAATCAGAGGCAGGAAATCAGACACGGGGAATCAGAGCTGGGGAATTAGATGCAGGGAATCAGAGTTGGGGATTCAGAGGCGGGGAATCAGATATGGGGAAACTGAGGTGGGTAATCAGAGGTGGGCAAATAGAGGCGGGGAATCAGATATGGGGAAACAGAGGCGGGGAATCAGAGGTGGGGAAACAGAGGCGGGGAATCAGATATGGGGAATCAGAGGTGGGGAATCAGAGGTTGGGAATCACAGGCAGGGAATCAGAGGCTGGGAATCAGATGCAGGGAATCAGATGCGGGGAATCAGAGGCGGGGAATCAGAGCTGGGGAAACTGAGGTGGGGAATCAGAGGTGGGCAAATAGAGGCGGGGAATCAGATATGGGGAAACAGAGGCGGGGAATCAGAGGCGGGGAAACAGAGGCGGGGTATCAGATATGGGGAATCAGAGGTGGGGAATCAGAGGTTGGGAATCACAGGCAGGGAATCAGAGGCTGGGAATCAGATGCTGGGAATCAGATGCGGGGAATCAGAGGCGGGGAATCAGAGCTGGGGAATCAGAGGTGGGGAATCAGAGTTGGGGAATCAGAGGCGGGGACTTAGATATGGGGAAACAGAGGCGGGGAATCAGAGCTGGAGAATCATAGGTGGGGAATCAGAGTTGGGGAATCAGAGGCGGGGACTTAGATATTGGGAAACAGAGGCGGGGAATCAGAGGCGGGGAAACAGAAGCGGGGAATCAGATATGGGGAATCAGAGGTGGGGAATCAGAGGCAGGGAATCAGATGTGATCAATCAGAGATGGGGAATCAGAGGCAGGGAATCAGAATCAGAAGCAGGGAATCAGAGGCCGGGAATCAGAGGCCGGAATCAGATGCCGGGAATAAGAGGCCGGGAATCAGAGGTGGGGAATCAGAGTCCGGGAATCAGAGATGGGGATTCAGAGGCGGGGAATGAGATATGGGGAATCAGAGGCGGGGAATCAGAGGTGGGGAAACAGAGACAGGGAATCAGATATGGGGAATCAGAGGTGGCGAATCAAAGGCGGTGAATCAGAGATGGGGAATCAGAGGCGGGCAATCAGAGGCAGGGAATCAAACACGGGGAATCAGAGGCGGGGAATCAGAGCTGGGGAATCAGAGGCTGGGAATCAGGGTTGGGGAATCAGAGGCGGGGAATCAGATATGGGGAAACAGGGGCGGGGAATCAGAGGTGGGGAAACACAGGCGGGGAATCAGATATGGGGAATCAGAGGTGTGGAATCAGAGGTTGGGAATCAGAGGCAGGGAATCAGAGGCGGGGAAACAGAGGCGGGGAATCAGATAAGGGGAATCAGAGGTGGCGAATCAAAGGCGGTGCAACAGAGATGGGGAATCAGGGCAGGGAATCAGAGGCAGGGAATCAAACACGGGGAATCAGAGCTGGGGAAACAGAGGCGGGGAATCAGATATGGGGAATCAGAGGTGGGGAATCAGATGTTGGGAATCAGAGGCAGGGAATCAGAGGCGGGGAATCAGAGGCGGGGAATCAGAGGCAGGGAATCAGATGTGCGGAATCGGAGATGGGGAATCAGAGGCAGGGAATCAGAGGCGGGGAATCAGAGGCGGTGAATCAGAGGCCGGGAATCAGATATGGGGAAACAGAGGCGGGGAATCAGAGGCGGGGAAACAGAGGCGGGGAATCAGATATGGGGAATCAGAGGTGGGGAATCAGAGGTTGGGAATCAGATGCAGGGAATCAGAGGCTTGGAATCAGATGCAGGGAATCAGATGCGGGGAATCAGATGTGGGGAATCAGAGTTGGGGTATCAGAGGCGAGGACTTAGATATTGGGAAACAGAGGCGGGGAATCAGAGGCGGGGAAACAGAGGCGGGAAATCAGATATGGTGAATCAGAGGTGGGGAATCAGAGGCAGGGAATCAGATGTGCGCAATCAGAGATGGGGAATCAGAGGCAGGGAATCAGAGGCCGGAATCAGATGCCGGGAATAAGAGTCCGGGAATCAGAGGTGGGGAATCAGAGTCCGGGAATCAGAGATGGGGATTCAGAGGCGGGGAATGAGATATGGGGAATCAGAGGCCGGGAATCAGAGGCTGGGAAACAGAGGCGGGGAATCAGATATGGGGAATCAGAGGTGGCGAATGAAAGGCGGTGAATCAGAGATGGGGAATCAGAGGCCGGGAATCAGAGGCAGGGAATCAAACACGGGGAATAAGAGGCGGGGAATCAGAGCTGGGGAATCAGAGGCGGGGAATCAGAGTTGGGGAATCAGAGGCGGGGAATCAGAGGCAGGGAATCAATATGGGAATTCAGAGGTGGGGAATCAGATGTTGGGAATCAGAGGCAAGGAATCAGAGGCGAGGATTCAGAGCTGGGGAATCAGAGGCGGGGAATCAGAATTGGGGAATCAGAGATGGGGAATCAGAGATGGGGAATCAGAGATGGGGAATCAGAGGCGGGGAATCAGACGCTGGGAATCAGAGGTGGGGAATCATAGCTGGCGAATCAGAGGCGGGGAATCAGAGGTGGGGAATCAGATATGGGGAAACTGAGGTGGGTAATCAGAGGTGGTGAATCAGAGATGGGGAATCACAGGCGGGGAATCAGAGGCAGGGAATCAGAGGCGGGGAATCAGAGGCTTGGAATCAGATGCAGGGAATCAGATGCGGGGAATCAGAGGCGGGGAATCAGAGCTGGAGAATCAGAGGTGGGGAATCAGAGTTGGGGTATCAGAGGCGGGGACTTAGATATTGGGAAACAGAGGCGGGGAATCAGAGGCGGGGAAACAGAGGCGGGAAATCAGATATGGGGAATCAGAGGTGGGGAATCAGAGGCAGGGAATCAGATGTGCGCAATCAGAGATGGGGAATCAGAGGCAGGGAATCAGAATCAGAAGCAGGGAATCAGAGGCCAGGAATCAGAGGCCGGAATCAGATGCCGGGAATAAGAGTCCGGGAATCAGAGGTGGGGAATCAGAGGTGGCGAATCAAAGGCGGTGAAACAGAGATGGGGAATCAGGGCAGGGAATCAGAGGCAGGGAATCAAACACGGGGAATCAGAGCTGGGGAATCAGAGGCGGGGAGTCAGAGGCGGGGAAACAGGCGGGGAATCAGATATGGGGAATCAGAGGTGGCGAATCAAAGGCGGTGAATCAGAGATGGGGAATCAGAGGCCGGGAATCAGAGATGGGGATTCAGAGGCGGGGAATGAGATATGGGGAATCAGAGGCGGGGAATCAGAGGCGGGGAAACAGAGGCGGTGAATCAGATATGGGGAATCAGAGGTGGCGAATCAAAGGCGGTGAATCAGAGATGGGGAATCAGAGGCCGGGAATCAGAGGCAGGGAATCAAACACGGGGAATCAGAGGCAGGGAATCAGAGCTGGGGAATCAGAGGCGGGGAATCATAGCTGGCGAATCAGAGGCGGGGAATCAGAGGTGGGGAATCAGAGGCGGGGAATCAGATATTGTTAATCAGAGCTGGGGAATCAGAGGCGGGGATACAGAGGCGGGGAATCAGATATGGGCAATCAGAGGTGGGGAATCAGAGGTTGTGAATCAGAGATGGAGAATCAGAGGCGGGGAATCAGAGGCCGGCAATCAGATGCGGGGAATCAGAGGCGGGGTTTCAGAGCTGGGGAATCAGAGGCGGGGAATCAGAGTTGGGGAATCAGAGGCGGGGAATCAGATATGGGGAATCAGAGGCGGGGAATCAGAGGCTGGGAAACAGAGGCGGGGAATCAGATATGGGGAATCAGAGGTGGGGAATCAGGGGCGGGGTATCAGTGGCAGGGAATCAGAGGCGGGAAATCAGAGGCCGGGAATCAGAGGCGGTGAATCAGAGGCGGGGAATCAGAGGCAGGGAATCGGATGTGCGGAATCAGAGATGGGGAATCAGAGGTGGGGAATCAGAGGCGGTGAATCAGACATGGGTAAGCAGAGGCGGGGAATCAGAGGCAGGAAATCAGACATGGGGAATCAGAGGCGGGGAATCAGAGCTGGGGAATTAGATGCAGGGAATCAGAGTTGGGGATTCAGAGGCGGGGAATCAGATATGGGGAATCAGAGGTGGGGAATCAGAGCTGGGGAATCAGAGGTGGGGAATCAGAGTTGGGGAATCAGAGGCGGGGACTTAGATATGGGGAAACAGAGGCGGGGAATCAGAGGCGGGGAAACAGAGGCGGGGAATCAGATATTGGGAATCAGAGGTGGTGAATCAGTGGCAGGGAATCAGATGTGCGGTATCAGAGATGGGGAATCAGAGGCAGGGAATCAGAATCAGAAGCAGGGAATAAGACGCGGGGAATCTGAGGCGGGGAATCAGAGCTGGGGAATCAGAGGCTGTGAATCAGAGGCGGGGAATCAGAAGCAGGGAATCGGATGTGCGGAATCAGAGATGGGGAATCAGAGGTGGGGAATCAGAGGCGGTGAATCAGACATGGGTAATCAGAGGCGGGGAATCAGAGGCAGGAAATCAGACACGGGGAATCTGAGGCGGGGAATCAGAGGCGGGGAATCAGAGGCAGGGAATGGGATGTGCGGAATCAGAGATGGGGAATCAGAAGTGGGGAATCAGAGGCAGTGAATCAGACATGGGTAATCAGAGGCGGGGAATCAGAGGCAGGATATCAGACACGGGGAATCAGAGGCGGGGAATCAGAGCTGGGGAATTAGATGCAGGGAATCAGAGTTGGGGATTCAGAGGCGGGGAATCAGATATGGGGAAACTGAGGTGGGTAATCAGAGGTGGGCAAATAGAGGCGGGGAATCAGATATGGGGAAACAGAGGCGGGGAATCAGAGGTGGGGAAACAGAGGCGGGGAATCAGATATGGGGAATCAGAGGTGGGGAATCAGAGGTTGGGAATCACAGGCAGGGAATCAGAGGCTGGGAATCAGATGCAGGGAATCAGATGCGGGGAATCAGAGGCGGGGAATCAGAGCTGGGGAAACTGAGGTGGGGAATCAGAGGTGGGCAAATAGAGGCGGGGAATCAGATATGGGGAAACAGAGGCGGGGAATCAGAGGCGGGGAAACAGAGGCGGGGAATCAGATATGGGGAATCAGAGGTGGGGAATCAGAGGTTGGGAATCACAGGCAGGGAATCAGAGGCTGGGAATCAGATGCTGGGAATCAGATGCGGGGAATCAGAGGCGGGGAATCAGAGCTGGGGAATCAGAGGTGGGGAATCAGAGTTGGGGAATCAGAGGCGGGGACTTAGATATGGGGAAACAGAGGCGGGGAATCAGAGCTGGAGAATCAGAGGTGGGGAATCAGAGTTGGGGAATCAGAGGCGGGGACTTAGATATTGGGAAACAGAGGCGGGGAATCAGAGGCGGGGAAACAGATGTGCGCAATCAGAGATGGGGAATCAGAGGCAGGGAATCAGAATCAGAAGCAGGGAATCAGTGGCCGGGAATCAGAGGCCGGAATCAGATGCCGGGAATAAGAGGCCGGGAATCAGAGGTGGGGAATCAGAGTCCGGGAATCAGAGATGGGGATTCAGAGGCGGGGAATGAGATATGGGGAATCAGAGGCGGGGAATCAGAGTTGGGGATTCAGAGGCGGGGAATCAGATATGGGGAAACTGAGGTGGGTAATCAGAGGTGGGCAAATAGAGGCGGGGAATCAGATATGGGGAAACAGAGGCGGGGAATCAGAGGTGGGGAAACAGAGGCGGGGAATCAGATATGGGGAATCAGAGGTGGGGAATCAGAGGTTGGGAATCACAGGCAGGGAATCAGAGGCTGGGAATCAGATGCAGGGAATCAGATGCGGGGAATCAGAGGCGGGGAATCAGAGCTGGGGAAACTGAGGTGGGGAATCAGAGGTGGGCAAATAGAGGCGGGGAATCAGATATGGGGAAACAGAGGCGGGGAATCAGAGGCGGGGAAACAGAGGCGGGGTATCAGATATGGGGAATCAGAGGTGGGGAATCAGAGGTTGGGAATCACAGGCAGGGAATCAGAGGCTGGGAATCAGATGCTGGGAATCAGATGCGGGGAATCAGAGGCGGGGAATCAGAGCTGGGGAATCAGAGGTGGGGAATCAGAGTTGGGGAATCAGAGGCGGGGACTTAGATATGGGGAAACAGAGGCGGGGAATCAGAGCTGGAGAATCATAGGTGGGGAATCAGAGTTGGGGAATCAGAGGCGGGGACTTAGATATTGGGAAACAGAGGCGGGGAATCAGAGGCGGGGAAACAGAAGCGGGGAATCAGATATGGGGAATCAGAGGTGGGGAATCAGAGGCAGGGAATCAGATGTGATCAATCAGAGATGGGGAATCAGAGGCAGGGAATCAGAATCAGAAGCAGGGAATCAGAGGCCGGGAATCAGAGGCCGGAATCAGATGCCGGGAATAAGAGGCCGGGAATCAGAGGTGGGGAATCAGAGTCCGGGAATCAGAGATGGGGATTCAGAGGCGGGGAATGAGATATGGGGAATCAGAGGCGGGGAATCAGAGGTGGGGAAACAGAGACAGGGAATCAGATATGGGGAATCAGAGGTGGCGAATCAAAGGCGGTGAATCAGAGATGGGGAATCAGAGGCGGGCAATCAGAGGCAGGGAATCAAACACGGGGTATCAGAGGCGGGGAATCAGAGCTGGGGAATCAGAGGCTGGGAATCAGGGTTGGGGAATCAGAGGCGGGGAATCAGATATGGGGAAACAGGGGCGGGGAATCAGAGGTGGGGAAACACAGGCGGGGAATCAGATATGGGGAATCAGAGGTGTGGAATCAGAGGTTGGGAATCAGAGGCAGGGAATCAGAGGCGGGGAAACAGAGGCGGGGAATCAGATAAGGGGAATCAGAGGTGGCGAATCAAAGGCGGTGCAACAGAGATGGGGAATCAGGGCAGGGAATCAGAGGCAGGGAATCAAACACGGGGAATCAGAGCTGGGGAAACAGAGGCGGGGAATCAGATATGGGGAATCAGAGGTGGGGAATCAGATGTTGGGAATCAGAGGCAGGGAATCAGAGGCGGGGAATCAGAGGCGGGGAATCAGAGGCAGGGAATCAGATGTGCGGAATCGGAGATGGGGAATCAGAGGCAGGGAATCAGAGGCGGGGAATCAGAGGCGGTGAATCAGAGGCCGGGAATCAGATATGGGGAAACAGAGGCGGGGAATCAGAGGCGGGGAAACAGAGGCGGGGAATCAGATATGGGGAATCAGAGGTGGGGAATCAGAGGTTGGGAATCAGATGCAGGGAATCAGAGGCTTGGAATCAGATGCAGGGAATCAGATGCGGGGAATCAGAGGCGGGGAATCAGAGCTGGAGAATCAGATGTGGGGAATCAGAGTTGGGGTATCAGAGGCGAGGACTTAGATATTGGGAAACAGAGGCGGGGAATCAGAGGCGGGGAAACAGAGGCGGGAAATCAGATATGGTGAATCAGAGGTGGGGAATCAGAGGCAGGGAATCAGATGTGCGCAATCAGAGATGGGGAATCAGAGGCAGGGAATCAGAGGCCGGAATCAGATGCCGGGAATAAGAGTCCGGGAATCAGAGGTGGGGAATCAGAGTCCGGGAATCAGAGATGGGGATTCAGAGGCGGGGAATGAGATATGGGGAATCAGAGGCCGGGAATCAGAGGCTGGGAAACAGAGGCGGGGAATCAGATATGGGGAATCAGAGGTGGCGAATGAAAGGCGGTGAATCAGAGATGGGGAATCAGAGGCCGGGAATCAGAGGCAGGGAATCAAACACGGGGAATAAGAGGCGGGGAATCAGAGCTGGGGAATCAGAGGCGGGGAATCAGAGTTGGGGAATCAGAGGCGGGGAATCAGAGGCAGGGAATCAATATGGGAATTCAGAGGTGGGGAATCAGATGTTGGGAATCAGAGGCAAGGAATCAGAGGCGAGGATTCAGAGCTGGGGAATCAGAGGCGGGGAATCAGAATTGGGGAATCAGAGATGGGGAATCAGAGATGGGGAATCAGAGATGGGGAATCAGAGGCGGGGAATCAGACGCTGGGAATCAGAGGTGGGGAATCATAGCTGGCGAATCAGAGGCGGGGAATCAGAGGTGGGGAATCAGAGGCGGGGAATCAGATATTGTTAATCAGAGGTGGGGAATCAGAGGCGGGGAAACAGATGCAGGGAATCAGATGCGGGGAATCAGAGGCGGGGAATCAGAGCTGGAGAATCAGAGGTGGGGAATCAGAGTTGGGGTATCAGAGGCGGGGACTTAGATATTGGGAAACAGAGGCGGGGAATCAGAGGCGGGGAAACAGAGGCGGGAAATCAGATATGGTGAATCAGAGGTGGGGAATCAGAGGCAGGGAATCAGATGTGCGCAATCAGAGATGGGGAATCAGAGGCAGGGAATCAGAATCAGAAGCAGGGAATCAGAGGCCAGGAATCAGAGGCCGGAATCAGATGCCGGGAATAAGAGTCCGGGAATCAGAGGTGGGGAATCAGAGTCCGGGAATCAGAGATGGGGATTCAGAGGCGGGGAATGAGATATGGGGAATCAGAGGCCGGGAATCAGAGGCTGGGAAACAGAGGCGGGGAATCAGATATGGGGAATCAGAGGTGGCGAATGAAAGGCGGTGAATCAGAGATGGGGAATCAGAGGCCGGGAATCAGAGGCAGGGAATCAAACACGGGGAATAAGAGGCGGGGAATCAGAGCTGGGGAATCAGAGGCGGGGAATCAGAGTTGGGGAATCAGAGGTGGGGAATCAGATGTTGGGAATCAGAGGCAAGGAATCAGAGGCGAGGATTCAGAGCTGGGGAATCAGAGGCGGGGAATCAGAATTGGGGAATCAGAGATGGGGAATCAGAGATGGGGAATCAGAGATGGGGAATCAGAGGCGGGGAATCAGACGCTTGGAATCAGAGGTGGGGAATCATAGCTGGCGAATCAGAGGCGGGGAATCAGAGGTGGGGAATCAGAGGCGGGGAATCAGATATTGGTAATCAGAGGTGGGGAATCAGAGGCGGGCAAACAGAGGCGGGGAATCAGATATGGGGAATCAGAGGTGGGGAATCAGAGGTTGGGAATCAGATGCAGGGAATCAGAGGCTTGGAATCAGATGCAGGGAATCAGATGCGGGGAATCAGAGGCGGGGAATCAGAGCTGGAGAATCAGAGGTGGGGAATCAGAGTTGGGGTATCAGAGGCGGGGACTTAGATATTGGGAAACAGAGGCGGGGAATCAGAGGCGGGGAAACAGAGGCGGGAAATCAGATATGGTGAATCAGAGGTGGGGAATCAGAGGCAGGGAATCAGATGTGCGCAATCAGAGATGGGGAATCAGAGGCAGGGAATCAGAATCAGAAGCAGGGAATCAGAGGCCAGGAATCAGAGGCCGGAATCAGATGCCGGGAATAAGAGTCCGGGAATCAGAGGTGGGGAATCAGAGTCCGGGAATCAGAGATGGGGATTCAGAGGCGGGGAATGAGATATGGGGAATCAGAGGCCGGGAATCAGAGGCTGGGAAACAGAGGCGGGGAATCAGATATGGGGAATCAGAGGTGGCGAATGAAAGGCGGTGAATCAGAGATGGGGAATCAGAGGCCGGGAATCAGAGGCAGGGAATCAAACACGGGGAATAAGAGGCGGGGAATCAGAGCTGGGGAATCAGAGGCGGGGAATCAGAGTTGGGGAATCAGAGGCGGGGAATCAGAGGCAGGGAATCAATATGGGAATTCAGAGGTGGGGAATCAGATGTTGGGAATCAGAGGCAAGGAATCAGAGGCGAGGATTCAGAGCTGGGGAATCAGAGGCGGGGAATCAGAATTGGGGAATCAGAGATGGGGAATCAGAGATGGGGAATCAGAGATGGGGAATCAGAGGCGGGGAATCAGACGCTGGGAATCAGAGGTGGGGAATCATAGCTGGCGAATCAGAGGCGGGGAATCAGAGGTGGGGAATCAGAGGCGGGGAATCAGATATTGTTAATCAGAGGTGGGGAATCAGAGGCGGGGAAACAGAGGCGGGGAATCAGATATGGGGAATCAGAGGTGGGGAATCAGAGGCCGGTAATCAGACGCGGGGAATCAGAGGCGGGGATTCAGAGCTGGTGTATCAGAGGCGGGGAATCAGAGTTGGGGAATCAGAGGCGGGGAATCAGATATGGGAAATCAGAGGCGGGGAATCAGAGGCGGGGAAACAGAGGCGGGGAATCAGATATGGGGAATCAGAGGTGGGGAATCAGGGGCGGGGTATCAGTGGCAGGGAATCAGAGGCGGGAAATCAGAGGCCGGGAATCAGAGGCGGTGAATCAGAGGCGGTGAATCAGAGGCGGGGAATCAGAGGCAGGGAATCTGATGTGCGGAATCAGAGATGGGGAATCAGAGGTGGGGAATCAGAGGCGGTGAATCAGACATGGGTAATCAGAGGCGGGGAATCAGAGGCAGGAAATCTGACACGGGGAATCAGAGGCGGGGAATCAGAGCTGGGGAATTAGATGCAGGGAATCAGAGTTGGGGATTCAGAGGCGGGGAATCAGATATGGGGAAACAGTGGCGGGGAATCAGAGGCGGGGAAACAGAGGCGGGGAATCAGATATGGGGAATCAGAGGTGGGTATTCAGAGCTGGGGAATCAGAGGTGTGGAATCAGAGTTGCGGAATCAGAGGCGGGGACTTAGATATGGGGAAACAGAGGCGGGGAATCAGAGGCGGGGAAACAGAGGCGGGGAATCAGATATGGGGAATCAGAGGTGGGGAATCAGAGGCAGGGAATCAGATGTGTGGAATCAGAGATGGGGAATCAGAGGCAGGGAATCAGAATCAGAAGCAGGGAATAAGACGCGGGGAATCTGAGGCGGGGAATCAGAGCTGGGGAATCAGAGGCTGTGAATCAGAGGCGGGGAATCAGAAGCAGGGAATCGGATGTGCGGAATCAGAGATGGGGAATCAGAGGTGGGGAATCAGAGGCGGTGAATCAGACATGGGTAATCAGAGGCGGGGAATCAGAGGCGGGGAATCAGAGGCAGGGAATGGGATGTGCGGAATCAGAGATGGTGAATCAGAGGTGGGGAATCAGAGGCGGTGAATCAGACATGGCTAAACAGAGGCGGGGATTCAGAGGCAGGAAATCAGACACGGGGAATCAGAGGCGGGGAATCAGAGCTGGGGAATTAGATGCAGGGAATCAGAGTTGGGGATTCAGAGGCGGGGAATCAGATATGGGGAAACTGAGGTGGGGAATCAGAGGTGGGCAAATAGAGGCGGGGAATCAGATATGGGGAAACAGAGGCGGGGAATCAGAGGCGGGGAAACAGAGGCGGGGAATCAGATATGGGGAATCAGAGGTGGGGAATCAGAGTTTGGTAATCACAGGCAGGGAATCGGAGGCTGGGTATCAGATGCAGGGAATCAGATGCGGGGAATCAGAGGCGGGGAATCAGAGCTGGGGAATCAGAGGTGGGGAATCAGAGTTGGGGAATCAGAGGCGGGGACTTAGATATGGGGAAACAGAGGCGGGGAATCAGAGAAGGGGAAACAGAGGCGGGGAATCAGATATGGGGAATCAGAGGTGGGGAATCAGAGGCAGGGAATCAGATGTGCGGAATCAGAGATGGGGAATCAGAGGCAGGGAATCAGAATCAGAAGCAGGGAATAAGACGCGGGGAATCAGAGGCGGGGAATCAGAGCTGGGGAATCAGAGTCAGTGAATCAGAGGCGGGGAATCAGAGGCAGGGAATCGGATGTGCCGAATCAGAGATGGGGAATCAGAGGTGGGGAATCAGAGGCGGTGAATCAGACATGGGTAATCAGAGGCGGGGAATCAGAGGCAGGAAATCAGACACGGGGAATCAGAGGCGGGGAATCAGAGCTGGGAAATTAGAGGCAGGGAATCAGAGTTGGGGATTCAGAGGCGGGGAATCTGATATGGGGAAAAAGAGGCGGGGAAACAGAGGCGGGCAAATAGAGGCGGGGATCAGATATGGGGAAACAGTGGAGGGGAATCAGAGGCGGGGAAACAGAGGCGGGGAATCAGATATGGGGAATCAGAGGTGGGGAATCAGAGGTTGGGAATCAGAGGCAGGGAATCATAGGCTGGGAATCATATGCATGGAATCAGATGCGGGGAATCAGAGGCGGGGAATCAGAGCTGGGGAATCAGAGGTGGGGAATCAAAGTTGGGGAATCAGAGTCGGGGACTTAGATATGGGGAAACAGAGGCGGGGAATCAGAGGCGGGGAACAGAAGGCGGGGAATCAGATATGGGGAATCAGAGATGGGGAATCAGAGGCAGGGAATTAGATGTGCGGAATCAGAGATGGGGAATCAGAGGTTGGGAATCAGAATCAGAAGCAGGGAATCAGAGGCAGGGAATCAGAGTTGGGGATTCAGAGGCGGGGAATCTGATATGGGGAAACAGAGGCGGGGAATCTGAGGCGGGAAAACAGAGGCGGGGAATTAGATATGGGGAATCAGAGGTGGGGAATCAGAGGTGGTGAATCAGAGATGGGGAATCACAGGCGTGGAATCAGAGGCAGGGAATAGAACGCGGGGAATCAGAGGCAGGGAATCAGAGTTGGGGCATCAGAGGTTGGGAATTAGATATGGGGAAACAGAGGCGGGGAATCAGAGGCGGGGAAACAGAGGCGGGGAATCAGATATGGGGAATCAGAGGTGGGGAATCAGAGGTTGGGAATCAGAGGCAGGGAATCAGAGGCTTGGAATCAGATGCAGGGAATCAGATGCGGGGAATCAGAAATGGGGAATCAGAGGTGGGGAATCAGAGGTTGGGAATCAGATGCAGGGAATCAGAGGCTTGGAATCAGATGCAGGGAATCAGATGCGGGGAATCAGAGGCGGGGAATCATAGCTGGAGAATCAGAGGTGGGGAATCAGAGTTGGGGAATCAGAGGCGGGTCTTAGATATTGGGAAACAGAGGCGGGGAATCAGAGGCGGGGAAACAGAGGCGGGAAATCAGATATGGGGAATCAGAGGTGGGGAATCAGAGGCAGGGAATCAGATGTGCGCAATCAGAGATGGGGAATCAGAGGCAGGGAATCAGAATCAGAAGCAGGGAATCAGAGGCCGGGAATCAGAGGCCGGAATCAGATGACGGGAATAAGAGGCCGGGAATCAGAGGTGGGGATTCAGAGTCGGGGAATGAGATATGGGGAATCAGAGGCGGGGAATCAGAGGCGTGGAAACAGAGGCGGGGAATCAGATATGGGGAATCAGAGGTGGGGAATCAGAGGTGGTGAATCAGAGATGGGGAATCACAGGCGGGGAATCAGAGGCAGGGAATAGAACGCGGGGAATCAGAGGCAGGGAATCAGAGTTGGGGCATCAGAGGTTGGGAATTAGATATGGGGAAACAGAGGCGGGGAATCAGAAGTGGGGAAACAGAGGCGGGGAATCAGATATGGGGAATCAGAGGTGGGGAATCAGAGGCAGGGAATCAGATGTGCGGAATCAGAGATGGGGAATCAGAGGCAGGGAATCAGAATCAGAAGCGGGGAATCAGATATGGGGAATCAGAGGCCAGGAATCAGATGCTGGGAATAAGAGGCCGGGAATCAGAGGTGGGGAATCAGAGTCCGGGAATCAGAGATGGGGATTCAAAGGCGGGGAATGAGATATGGAAAATCAGAGGCGGGGAATTTGAGGCGTGGAAACAGTGGTGGGGAATCAGATATGGGGAATCAGAGGTGGCGAATCTAAGGCAGTGAATCAGAGATGGGGAATCAGAGGCGGGGAATCAGAGGCAGGGAATCAAACACAGGGAATCATAGGTGGGGAATCAGAGCTGGGGAATCAGAGGCGGGGAATCTGAGTTGGGGAATAAGAGGCGGTGAATCAGATATGGGGAAACAGGGGCCGGGAATCAGAGGCGGGGAAACAGAGGCGGGGAATCAGATATGGGGAATCAGAGGTGTGGAATCAGAGGTTGGGAAACAGAGGCGGGGAATCAGATATGGGGAATCAGAGGTGGGGAATCAGAGGTGGTGAATCAGAGATGGGGAATCACAGGCGGGGAATCAGAGGCAGGGAATAGAACGCGGGGAATCAGAGGCAGGGAATTAGAGTTGGGGAATCAGAGGTTCGGAATTAGATATGGGGAAACAGAGGCGGGGAATCAGAGGCGGGGAAACAGAGGCGGGGAATCAGATATGGGGAATCAGAGGTGGGGAATCAGTGGCAGGGAATCAGATGTGCGGAATCAGAGATGGGGAATCAGAGGCAGGGAATCAGAATCAGAAGCGGGGAATCAGAGGCCGGGAATCAGAGGCCGGGAATCAGATGCTGGGAATAAGAGGCCGGGAATCAGAGGTGGGGAGTCAGTGTCCGGGAATCAGAGATGGGGATTCAGAGGCGGAGAATGAGATATGGAGAATCAGAGGCGGGGAATCAGAGGCGGGGAAACAGAGGTGGTGAATCAGATATGGGGAATCAGAGGTGGCGAATCAAAGGCGGTGAATCAGAGATGGGGAATCAGAGGCGGGCAATCAGAGGCAGGGAATCAAACACGGGGAATCAGAGGCGGGGAATCAGAGCTGGGGAATCAGAGGCGGGGTATCAGAGTTGGGGAATCAGAGGCGTGGAATCAGATATGGGGAAAGAGGGGCGGGGAATCAGAGGCGGGGAAACAGATGCGAGGAATCAGAGATGGGGAATCAGAGGTGTGGAATCAGAGGTTGGGAATCAGAGGCAGGGAATCAGAGGCGGGGAAACAGAGGAGGGGAATCAGATATGGGGAATCAGAGGTGGCGAATCAAAGGCGGTGAAACAGAGATGGAGAATCAGGGCAGTGAATCAGAGGCAGGGAATCAAACACGGGGAATCAGAGCTGGGGAATCAGAGGCGGGGAATTAGAGTTGGGGAATCAGAGGAGGGGAGTCAGAGGCGGGGAAACAGGCGGGGAATCAGATATGGGGAATAAGAGGTGGGGAATCAGATGTTGGGAATCAGAGGCAGGGAATCAGAGGTGGGGAATCACAGGCGGGGAATCAGAGGCAGGGAATCAGATGTGCGGAATCGGAGATGGGGAATCAGAGGCAGGGAATCAGAGGCGTGGAATCAGAGGCGGGGAATCAGAGGCCGGGAATCAGATATGGGGAAACAGAGGCGGGGAATCAGAGGCGGGGAAACAGAGGCGGGGAATCAGATATGGAAAATCAGAGGTGGGGAATCAGAGGTTGGGAATCAGAGGCAGGGAATCAGAGGCTTGGAATCAGATGCAGGGAATCAGAGGCGGGGAATCAGAGGCGGGGAAACAGAGACAGGGAATCAGATATGGGGAATCAGAGGTGGCGAATCAAAGGCGGTGAATCAGAGATGGGGAATCAGAGGCGGGCAATCAGAGGCAGGGAATCAAACACGGGGAATCAGAGGCGGGGAATCAGAGCTGGGGAATCAGAGGCTGGGAATCAGGGTTGGGGAATCAGAGGCGGGGAATCAGATATGGGGAAACAGGGGCGGGGAATCAGAGGTGGGGAAACACAGGCGGGGAATCAGATATGGGGAATCAGAGGTGTGGAATCAGAGGTTGGGAATCAGAGGCAGGGAATCAGAGGCGGGGAAACAGAGGCGGGGAATCAGATAAGGGGAATCAGAGGTGGCGAAACAAAGGCGGTGAAACAGAGATGGGTAATCAGGGCAGGGAATCAGAGGCAGGGAATCAAACACGGGGAATCAGAGCTGGGGAATCAGAGGCGGGGAATTAGAGTTGGGGAATCAGAGGAGGGGAATCAGAGGCGGGGAAACAGAGGCGGGGAATAAGATATGGGGAATCAGAGGTGGGGAATCAGATGTTGGGAATCAGAGGCAGGGAATCAGAGGCGGGGAATCAGAGGCGGGGAATCAGAGGCAGGGAATCAGATGTGCGGAATCGGAGATGGGGAATCAGAGGCAGGGAATCAGAGGCGGGGAATCAGAGGCGGGGAATCAGATGTGCGGAATCAGAGATGGGGAATCAGAGGTGGGGAATCAGAGGCGGTGAGTCAGAGATGGGGAATCAGAGGCGGTGAATCAGAGGCAGGAAATCAGACACGGGGATTCAGAGGCTGGGAATCAGACGGGGGGAATCAAAGGTGGGGAATCAGAGCTGGGGAATCAGAGGCAGGGAATCAGAGTTGGGGATTCAGAGGCGGGGAATCAGATATGGGGAAACAGAGGCGGGGAATCAGAGGCGGGAAAACAGAGGCGAGGAATTAGATATGGGGAATCAGAGGTGGGGAATCAGAGGTGGTGAATCAGAGATGGGGAATCACAGGCGGGGAATCAGAGGCAGGGAATCAGAGGCGGGGAATCAGAGGCGGGGAATCAGAGGCCGGGAATCAGATATGGGGAAACAGAGGCGGGGAATCAGAGGCGGGGAAACAGAGGCGGGGAATCAGATATGGGGAATCAGAGGTGGGGAATCAGAGGTTGGGAATCAGATGCAGGGAATCAGAGGCTTGGAATCAGATGCAGGGAATCAGATGCGGGGAATCAGAGGCGGGGAATCAGAGCTGGAGAATCAGAGGTGGGGAATCAGAGTTGGGGTATCAGAGGCGGGGACTTAGATATTGGGAAACAGAGGCGGGGAATCAGAGGCGGGGAAACAGAGGCGGGAAATCAGATATGGGGAATCAGAGGTGGGGAATCAGAGGCAGGGAATCAGATGTGCGCAATCAGAGATGGGGAATCAGAGGCAGGGAATCAGAATCAGAAGCAGGGAATCAGAGGCCAGGAATCAGAGGCCGGAATCAGATGCCGGGAATAAGAGTCCGGGAATCAGAGGTGGGGAATCAGAGGTGGCGAATCAAAGGCGGTGAAACAGAGATGGGGAATCAGGGCAGGGAATCAGAGGCAGGGAATCAAACACGGGGAATCAGAGCTGGGGAATCAGAGGCGGGGAGTCAGAGGCGGGGAAACAGGCGGGGAATCAGATATGGGGAATCAGAGGTGGCGAATCAAAGGCGGTGAATCAGAGATGGGGAATCAGAGGCCGGGAATCAGAGATGGGGATTCAGAGGCGGGGAATGAGATATGGGGAATCAGAGGCGGGGAATCAGAGGCGGGGAAACAGAGGCGGTGAATCAGATATGGGGAATCAGAGGTGGCGAATCAAAGGCGGTGAATCAGAGATGGGGAATCAGAGGCCGGGAATCAGAGGCAGGGAATCAAACACGGGGAATCAGAGGCAGGGAATCAGAGCTGGGGAATCAGAGGCGGGGAATCATAGCTGGCGAATCAGAGGCGGGGAATCAGAGGTGGGGAATCAGAGGCGGGGAATCAGATATTGTTAATCAGAGCTGGGGAATCAGAGGCGGGGATACAGAGGCGGGGAATCAGATATGGGCAATCAGAGGTGGGGAATCAGAGGTTGTGAATCAGAGATGGAGAATCAGAGGCGGGGAATCAGAGGCCGGCAATCAGATGCGGGGAATCAGAGGCGGGGTTTCAGAGCTGGGGAATCAGAGGCGGGGAATCAGAGTTGGGGAATCAGAGGCGGGGAATCAGATATGGGGAATCAGAGGCGGGGAATCAGAGGCTGGGAAACAGAGGCGGGGAATCAGATATGGGGAATCAGAGGTGGGGAATCAGGGGCGGGGTATCAGTGGCAGGGAATCAGAGGCGGGAAATCAGAGGCCGGGAATCAGAGGCGGTGAATCAGAGGCGGGGAATCAGAGGCAGGGAATCGGATGTGCGGAATCAGAGATGGGGAATCAGAGGTGGGGAATCAGAGGCGGTGAATCAGACATGGGTAAGCAGAGGTGGGGAATCAGAGGCAGGAAATCAGACATGGGGAATCAGAGGCGGGGAATCAGAGCTGGGGAATTAGATGCAGGGAATCAGAGTTGGGGATTCAGAGGCGGGGAATCAGATATGGGGAATCAGAGGTGGGGAATCAGAGCTGGGGAATCAGAGGTGGGGAATCAGAGTTGGGGAATCAGAGGCGGGGACTTAGATATGGGGAAACAGAGGCGGGGAATCAGAGGCGGGGAAACAGAGGCGGGGAATCAGATATTGGGAATCAGAGGTGGTGAATCAGTGGCAGGGAATCAGATGTGCGGTATCAGAGATGGGGAATCAGAGGCAGGGAATCAGAATCAGAAGCAGGGAATAAGACGCGGGGAATCTGAGGCGGGGAATCAGAGCTGGGGAATCAGAGGCTGTGAATCAGAGGCGGGGAATCAGAAGCAGGGAATCGGATGTGCGGAATCAGAGATGGGGAATCAGAGGTGGGGAATCAGAGGCGGTGAATCAGACATGGGTAATCAGAGGCGGGGAATCAGAGGCAGGAAATCAGACACGGGGAATCTGAGGCGGGGAATCAGAGGCGGGGAATCAGAGGCAGGGAATGGGATGTGCGGAATCAGAGATGGGGAATCAGAAGTGGGGAATCAGAGGCAGTGAATCAGACATGGGTAATCAGAGGCGGGGAATCAGAGGCAGGATATCAGACACGGGGAATCAGAGGCGGGGAATCAGAGCTGGGGAATTAGATGCAGGGAATCAGAGTTGGGGATTCAGAGGCGGGGAATCAGATATGGGGAAACTGAGGTGGGTAATCAGAGGTGGGCAAATAGAGGCGGGGAATCAGATATGGGGAAACAGAGGCGGGGAATCAGAGGTGGGGAAACAGAGGCGGGGAATCAGATATGGGGAATCAGAGGTGGGGAATCAGAGGTTGGGAATCACAGGCAGGGAATCAGAGGCTGGGAATCAGATGCAGGGAATCAGATGCGGGGAATCAGAGGCGGGGAATCAGAGCTGGGGAAACTGAGGTGGGGAATCAGAGGTGGGCAAATAGAGGCGGGGAATCAGATATGGGGAAACAGAGGCGGGGAATCAGAGGCGGGGAAACAGAGGCGGGGAATCAGATATGGGGAATCAGAGGTGGGGAATCAGAGGTTGGGAATCACAGGCAGGGAATCAGAGGCTGGGAATCAGATGCTGGGAATCAGATGCGGGGAATCAGAGGCGGGGAATCAGAGCTGGGGAATCAGAGGTGGGGAATCAGAGTTGGGGAATCAGAGGCGGGGACTTAGATATGGGGAAACAGAGGCGGGGAATCAGAGCTGGAGAATCAGAGGTGGGGAATCAGAGTTGGGGAATCAGAGGCGGGGACTTAGATATTGGGAAACAGAGGCGGGGAATCAGAGGCGGGGAAACAGATGTGCGCAATCAGAGATGGGGAATCAGAGGCAGGGAATCAGAATCAGAAGCAGGGAATCAGTGGCCGGGAATCAGAGGCCGGAATCAGATGCCGGGAATAAGAGGCCGGGAATCAGAGGTGGGGAATCAGAGTCCGGGAATCAGAGATGGGGATTCAGAGGCGGGGAATGAGATATGGGGAATCAGAGGCGGGGAATCAGAGGTGGGGAAACAGAGACAGGGAATCAGATATGGGGAATCAGAGGTGGCGAATCAAAGGCGGTGAATCAGAGATGGGGAATCAGAGGCGGGCAATCAGAAGCAGGGAATCAAACACGGGGAATCAGAGGTGGGGAATCAGAGCTGGGGAATCAGAGGCTGGGAATCAGGGTTGGGGAATCAGAGGCGGGGAATCAGATATGGGGAAACAGGGGCGGGGAATCAGAGGTGGGGAAACACAGGCGGGGAATCAGATATGGGGAATCAGAGGTGTGGAATCAGAGGTTGGGAATCAGAGGCAGGGAATCAGAGGCGGGGAAACAGAGGCGGGGAATCAGATAAGGGGAATCAGAGGTGGCGAATCAAAGGCGGTGAAACAGAGATGGGGAATCAGGGCAGGGAATCAGAGGCAGGGAATCAAACACGGGGAATCAGAGCTGGGGAAACAGAGGCGGGGAATCAGATATGGGGAATCAGAGGTGGGGAATCAGATGTTGGGAATCAGAGGCAGGGAATCAGAGGCGGGGAATCAGAGGCGGGGAATCAGAGGCAGGGAATCAGATGTGCGGAATCGGAGATGGGGAATCAGAGGCAGGGAATCAGAGGCGGGGAATCAGATGCGGGGAATCAGAGGCGGAAAATCAGAGCTGGAGAATCAGAGGTGGGGAATCAGAGTTGGGGTATCAGAGGCGGGGACTTAGATATTGGGAAACAGAGGCGGGGAATCAGAGGCGGGGAAACAGAGGCGGGAAATCAGATATGGGGAATCAGAGGTGGGGAATCAGAGGCAGGGAATCAGATGTGCGCAATCAGAGATGGGGAATCAGAGGCAGGGAATCAGAATCAGAAGCAGGGAATCAGAGGCCAGGAATCAGAGGCCGGAATCAGATGCCGGGAATAAGAGTCCGGGAATCAGAGGTGGGGAATCAGAGGTGGCGAATCAAAGGCGGTGAAACAGAGATGGGGAATCAGGGCAGGGAATCAGAGGCAGGGAATCAAACACGGGGAATCAGAGCTGGGGAATCAGAGGCGGGGAATTAGAGTTGGGGAATCAGAGGAGGGGAGTCAGAGGCGGGGAAACAGGCGGGGAATCAGATATGGGGAATCAGAGGTGGAGAATCAGATGTTGGGAATCAGAGGCAGGGAATCAGAGGCGGGGAATCAGAGGCGGGGAATCAGAGGCAGGGAATCAGATGTGCGGAATCGGAGATGGGGAATCAGAGGCAGGGAATCAGAGGCGGGGAATCAGAGGCGGGGAATCAGAGGCCGGGAATCAGATATGGGGAAACAGAGGCGGGGAATCAGAGGCGGGGAAACAGAGGCGGGGAATCAGATATGGGAAATCAGAGGTGGGGAATCAGAGGTTGGGAATCAGAGGCAGGGAATCAGAGGCTTGGAATCAGATGCAGGGAATCAGATGCGGGGAAACAGAGGCGGGGAATCAGAGCTGGAGAATCAGAGGTGGGGAATCAGAGTTGGGGAATCAGAGGCGGGGACTTAGATATTGGGAAACAGAGGCGGGGAATCAGAGGCGGGGAAACAGAGGCGGGGAATCAGATATGGGGAATCAGAGGTGGGGAATCAGAGGCAGGGAATCAGATGTGCGCAATCAGAGATGGGGAATCAGAGGCAGGGAATCAGAATCAGAAGCAGGGAATCAGAGGCCGGGAATCAGAGGTGGGGAATCAGAGTCCGGGAATCAGAGATGGGGATTCAGAGGCGGGGAATGAGATATGGGGAATCAGAGGCGGGGAATCAGAGGCGGGGAAACAGAGGCGGTGAATCAGATATGGGGAATCAGAGGTGGCGAATCAAAGGCGGTGAATCAGAGATGGGGAATCAGAGGCCGGGAATCAGAGGCAGGGAATCAAACACGGGGAATCAGAGGCAGGGAATCAGAGCTGGGGAATCAGAGGCGGGGAATCATAGCTGGCGAATCAGAGGCGGGGAATCAGAGGTGGGGAATCAGAGGCGGAGAATCAGATATTGTTAATCAGAGCTGGGGAATCAGAGGCGGGGATACAGAGGCGGGGAATCAGATATGGGCAATCAGAGGTGGGGAATCAGAGGTTGTGAATCAGAGATGGAGAATCAGAGGCGGGGAATCAGAGGCCGGCAATCAGACGCGGGGAATCAGAGGCGGGGTTTCAGAGCTGGGGAATCAGAGGCGGGGAATCAGAGTTGGGGAATCAGAGGCGGGGAATCAGATATGGGGAATCAGAGGCGGGGAATCAGAGGCGGGGAAACAGAGGCGGGGAATCAGATATGGGGAATCAGAGGTGGGGAATCAGGGGCGGGGTATCAGTGGCAGGGAATCAGAGGCGGGAAATCAGAGGCCGGGAATCAGAGGCGGTGAATCAGAGGCGGGGAATCAGAGGCAGGGAATCGGATGTGCGGAATCAGAGATGGGGAATCAGAGGTGGGGAATCAGAGGCGGTGAATCAGACATGGGTAATCAGAGGCGGGGAATCAGAGGCAGGAAATCAGACACGGGGAATCAGAGGCGGGGAATCAGAGCTGGGGAATTAGATGCAGGGAATCAGAGTTGGGGATTCAGAGGCGGGGAATCAGATATGGGGAATCAGAGGTGGGGAATCAGAGCTGGGGAATCAGAGGTGGGGAATCAGAGTTGGGGAATCAGAGGTGGGGACTTAGATATGGGGAAACAGAGGCGGGGAATCAGAGGCGGGGAAACAGAGGCGGGGAATCAGATATTGGGAATCAGAGGTGGGGAATCAGAGGCAGGGAATCAGATGTGCGGTATCAGAGATGGGGAATCAGAGGCAGGGAATCAGAATCAGAAGCAGGGAATAAGACGCGGGGAATCTGAGGCGGGGAATCAGAGCTGGGGAATCAGAGGCTGTGAATCAGAGGCGGGGAATCAGAAGTAGGGAATCGGATGTGCGGAATCAGAGATGGGGAATCAGAGGTGGGGAATCAGAGGCGGTGAATCAGACATGGGTAATCAGAGGCGGGGAATCAGAGGCAGGAAATCAGACACGGGGAATCTGAGGCGGGGAATCAGAGGCGGGGAATCAGAGGCAGGGAATGGGATGTGCGGAATCAGAGATGGGGAATCAGAAGTGGGGAATCAGAGGCGGTGAATCAGACATGGGTAATCAGAGGCGGGGAATCAGAGGCAGGAAATCAGACACGGGGAATCAGAGGCGGGGAATCAGAGCTGGGGAATTAGATGCAGGGAATCAGAGTTGGGGATTCAGAGGCGGGGAATCAGATATGGGGAAACTGAGGTGGGTAATCAGAGGTGGGCAAATAGAGGCGGGGAATCAGATATGGGGAAACAGAGGCGGGGAATCAGAGGTGGGGAAACAGAGGCGGGGAATCAGATATGGGGAATCAGAGGTGGGGAATCAGAGGTTGGGAATCACAGGCAGGGAATCAGAGGCTGGGAATCAGATGCAGGGAATCAGATGCGGGGAATCAGAGGCGGGGAATCAGAGCTGGGGAAACTGAGGTGGGGAATCAGAGGTGGGCAAATAGAGGCGGGGAATCAGATATGGGGAAACAGAGGCGGGGAATCAGAGGCGGGGAAACAGAGGCGGGGAATCAGATATGGGGAATCAGAGGTGGGGAATCAGAGGTTGGGAATCACAGGCAGGGAATCAGAGGCTGGGAATCAGATGCTGGGAATCAGATGCGGGGAATCAGAGGCGGGGAATCAGAGCTGGGGAATCAGAGGTGGGGAATCAGAGTTGGGGAATCAGAGGCGGGGACTTAGATATGGGGAAACAGAGGCGGGGAATCAGAGCTGGAGAATCAGAGGTGGGGAATCAGAGTTGGGGAATCAGAGGCGGGGACTTAGATATTGGGAAACAGAGGCGGGGAATCAGATGTGCGGAATCGGAGATGGGGAATCAGAGGCAGGGAATCAGAGGCGGGGAATCAGAGGCGGTGAATCAGAGGCCGGGAATCAGATATGGGGAAACAGAGGCGGGGAATCAGAGGCGGGGAAACAGAGGCGGGGAATCAGATATGGGGAATCAGAGGTGGGGAATCAGAGGTTGGGAATCAGATGCAGGGAATCAGAGGCTTGGAATCAGATGCAGGGAATCAGATGCGGGGAATCAGAGGCGGGGAATCAGAGCTGGAGAATCAGAGGTGGGGAATCAGAGTTGGGGTATCAGAGGCGGGGACTTAGATATTGGGAAACAGAGGCGGGGAATCAGAGGCGGGGAAACAGAGGCGGGAAATCAGATATGGGGAATCAGAGGTGGGGAATCAGAGGCAGGGAATCAGATGTGCGCAATCAGAGATGGGGAATCAGAGGCAGGGAATCAGAATCAGAAGCAGGGAATCAGAGGCCAGGAATCAGAGGCCGGAATCAGATGCCGGGAATAAGAGTCCGGGAATCAGAGGTGGGGAATCAGAGGTGGCGAATCAAAGGCGGTGAAACAGAGATGGGGAATCAGGGCAGGGAATCAGAGGCAGGGAATCAAACACGGGGAATCAGAGCTGGGGAATCAGAGGCGGGGAATTAGAGTTGGGGAATCAGAGGAGGGGAGTCAGAGGCGGGGAAACAGGCGGGGAATCAGATATGGGGAATCAGAGGTGGCGAATCAAAGGCGGTGAATCAGAGATGGGGAATCAGAGGCCGGGAATCAGAGATGGGGATTCAGAGGCGGGGAATGAGATATGGGGAATCAGAGGCGGGGAATCAGAGGCGGGGAAACAGAGGCGGTGAATCAGATATGGGGAATCAGAGGTGGCGAATAAAAGGCGGTGAATCAGAGATGGGGAATCAGAGGCCGGGAATCAGAGGCAGGGAATCAAACACGGGGAATCAGAGGCAGGGAATCAGAGCTGGGGAATCAGAGGCGTGGAATCATAGCTGGCGAATCAGAGGCGGGGAATCAGAGGTGGGGAATCAGAGGCGGGGAATCAGATATTGTTAATCAGAGCTGGGGAATCAGAGGCGGGGATACAGAGGCGGGGAATCAGATATGGGCAATCAGAGGTGGGGAATCAGAGGTTGTGAATCAGAGATGGAGAATCAGAGGCGGGGAATCAGAGGCCGGCAATCAGACGCGGGGAATCAGAGGCGGGGTTTCAGAGCTGGGGAATCAGAGGCGGGGAATCAGAGTTGGGGAATCAGAGGCGGGGAATCAGATATGGGGAATCAGAGGCGGGGAATCAGAGGCTGGGAAACAGAGGCGGGGAATCAGATATGGGGAATCAGAGGTGGGGAATCAGGGGCGGGGTATCAGTGGCAGGGAATCAGAGGCGGGAAATCAGAGGCCGGGAATCAGAGGCGGTGAATCAGAGGCGGGGAATCAGAGGCAGGGAATCGGATGTGCGGAATCAGAGATGGGGAATCAGAGGTGGGGAATCAGAGGCGGTGAATCAGACATGGGTAATCAGAGGCGGGGAATCAGAGGCAGGAAATCAGACACGGGGAATCAGAGGCGGGGAATCAGAGCTGGGGAATTAGATGCAGGGAATCAGAGTTGGGGATTCAGAGGCGGGGAATCAGATATGGGGAATCAGAGGTGGGGAATCAGAGCTGGGGAATCAGAGGCGGGGACTTAGATATGGGGAAACAGAGGCGGGGAATCAGAGGCGGGGAAACAGAGGCGGGGAATCAGATATTGGGAATCAGAGGTGGTGAATCAGTGGCAGGGAATCAGATGTGCGGTATCAGAGATGGGGAATCAGAGGCAGGGAATCAGAATCAGAAGCAGGGAATAAGACGCGGGGAATCTGAGGCGGGGAATCAGAGCTGGGGAATCAGAGGCTGTGAATCAGAGGCGGGGAATCAGAAGCAGGGAATCGGATGTGCGGAATCAGAGATGGGGAATCAGAGGTGGGGAATCAGAGGCGGTGAATCAGACATGGGTAATCAGAGGCGGGGAATCAGAGGCAGGAAATCAGACACGGGGAATCTGAGGCGGGGAATCAGAGGCGGGGAATCAGAGGCAGGGAATGGGATGTGCGGAATCAGAGATGGGGAATCAGAAGTGGGGAATCAGAGGCGGTGAATCAGACATGGGTAATCAGAGGCGGGGAAACAGAGGCAGGATATCAGACACGGGGAATCAGAGGCGGGGAATCAGAGCTGGGGAATTAGATGCAGGGAATCAGAGTTGGGGATTCAGAGGCGGGGAATCAGATATGGGGAAACTGAGGTGGGTAATCAGAGGTGGGCAAATAGAGGCGGGGAATCAGATATGGGGAAACAGAGGCGGGGAATCAGAGGTGGGGAAACAGAGGCGGGGAATCAGATATGGGGAATCAGAGGTGGGGAATCAGAGGTTGGGAATCACAGGCAGGGAATCAGAGGCTGGGAATCAGATGCAGGGAATCAGATGCGGGGAATCAGAGGCGGGGAATCAGAGCTGGGGAAACTGAGGTGGGGAATCAGAGGTGGGCAAATAGAGGCGGGGAATCAGATATGGGGAAACAGAGGCGGGGAATCAGAGGCGGGGAAACAGAGGCGGGGAATCAGATATGGGGAATCAGAGGTGGGGAATCACAGGCAGGGAATCAGAGGCTGGGAATCAGATGCTGGGAATCAGATGCGGGGAATCAGAGGCGGGGAATCAGAGCTGGGGAATCAGAGGTGGGGAATCAGAGTTGGGGAATCAGAGGCGGGGACTTAGATATGGGGAAACAGAGGCGGGGAATCAGAGCTGGAGAATCAGAGGTGGGGAATCAGAGTTGGGGAATCAGAGGCGGGGACTTAGATATTGGGAAACAGAGGCGGGGAATCAGAGGCGGGGAAACGGAGGCGGGGAATCAGTTATGGGGAATCAGAGGTGGGGAATCAGAGGCAGGGAATCAGATGTGCGCAATCAGAGATGGGGAATCAGAGGCAGGGAATCAGAATCAGAAGCAGGGAATCAGAGGCCGGGAATCAGAGGCCGGAATCAGATGCCGGGAATAAGAGGCCGGGAATCAGAGGTGGGGAATCAGAGTCCGGGAATCAGAGATGGGGATTCAGAGGCGGGGAATGAGATATGGGGAATCAGAGGCGGGGAATCAGAGTTGGGGAAACAGAGACAGGGAATCAGATATGGGGAATCAGAGGTGGCGAATCAAAGGCGGTGAATCAGAGATGGGGAATCAGAGGCGGGCAATCAGAAGCAGGGAATCAAACACGGGGAATCAGAGGTGGGGAATCAGAGCTGGGGAATCAGAGGCTGGGAATCAGGGTTGGGGAATCAGAGGCGGGGAATCAGATATGGGGAAACAGGGGCGGGGAATCAGAGGTGGGGAAACACAGGCGGGGAATCAGATATGGGGAATCAGAGGTGTGGAATCAGAGGTTGGGAATCAGAGGCAGGGAATCAGAGGCGGGGAAACAGAGGCGGGGAATCAGATAAGGGGAATCAGAGGTGGCGAATCAAAGGCGGTGAAACAGAGATGGGGAATCAGGGCAGGGAATCAGAGGCAGGGAATCAAACACGGGGAATCAGAGCTGGGGAAACAGAGGCGGGGAATCAGATATGGGGAATCAGAGGTGGGGAATCAGATGTTGGGAATCAGAGGCAGGGAATCAGAGGCAGGGAATCAGATGTGCGGAATCGGAGATGGGGAATCAGAGGCAGGGAATCAGAGGCGGGGAATCAGAGGCGGGGAATCAGAGGCCGGGAATCAGATATGGGGAAACAGAGGCGGGGAATCAGAGGCGGGGAAACAGAGGCGGGGAATCAGATATGGGGAATCAGAGGTGGGGAATCAGAGGTTGGGAATCAGATGCAGGGAATCAGAGGCTTGGAATCAGATGCAGGGAATCAGATGCGGGGAATCAGAGGCGGGGAATCAGAGCTGGAGAATCAGAGGTGGGGAATCAGAGTTGGGGTATCAGAGGCGGGGACTTAGATATTGGGAAACAGAGGCGGGGAATCAGAGGCGGGGAAACAGAGGCGGGAAATCAGATATGGGGAATCAGAGGTGGGGAATCAGAGGCAGGGAATCAGATGTGCGCAATCAGAGATGGGGAATCAGAGGCAGGGAATCAGAATCAGAAGCAGGGAATCAGAGGCCAGGAATCAGAGGCCGGAATCAGATGCCGGGAATAAGAGTCCGGGAATCAGAGGTGGGGAATCAGAGGTGGCGAATCAAAGGCGGTGAAACAGAGATGGGGAATCAGGGCAGGGAATCAGAGGCAGGGAATCAAACACGGGGAATCAGAGCTGGGGAATCAGAGGCGGGGAATTAGAGTTGGGGAATCAGAGGAGGGGAGTCAGAGGCGGGGAAACAGGCGGGGAATCAGATATGGGGAATCAGAGGTGGAGAATCAGATGTTGGGAATCAGAGGCAGGGAATCAGAGGCGGGGAATCAGAGGCGGGGAATCAGAGGCAGGGAATCAGATGTGCGGAATCGGAGATGGGGAATCAGAGGCAGGGAATCAGAGGCGGGGAATCAGAGGCGGGGAATCAGAGGCCGGGAATCAGATATGGGGAAACAGAGGCGGGGAATCAGAGGCGGGGAAACAGAGGCGGGGAATCAGATATGGGAAATCAGAGGTGGGGAATCAGAGGTTGGGAATCAGAGGCAGGGAATCAGAGGCTTGGAATCAGATGCAGGGAATCAGATGCGGGGAATCAGAGGCGGGGAATCAGAGCTGGAGAATCAGAGGTGGGGAATCAGAGTTGGGGAATCAGAGGCGGGGACTTAGATATTGGGAAACAGAGGCGGGGAATCAGAGGCGGGGAAACAGAGGCGGGGAATCAGATATGGGGAATCAGAGGTGGGGAATCAGAGGCAGGGAATCAGATGTGCGCAATCAGAGATGGGGAATCAGAGGCAGGGAATCAGAATCAGAAGCAGGGAATCGGAGGCCGGGAATCAGAGGTGGGGAATCAGAGTCCGGGAATCAGAGATGGGGATTCAGAGGCGGGGAATGAGATATGGGGAATCAGAGGCGGGGAATCAGAGGCGGGGAAACAGAGGCGGTGAATCAGATATGGGGAATCAGAGGTGGCGAATCAAAGGCGGTGAATCAGAGATGGGGAATCAGAGGCCGGGAATCAGAGGCAGGGAATCAAACACGGGGAATCAGAGGCAGGGAATCAGAGCTGGGGAATCAGAGGCGGGGAATCATAGCTGGCGAATCAGAGGCGGGGAATCAGAGGTGGGGAATCAGAGGCGGAGAATCAGATATTGTTAATCAGAGCTGGGGAATCAGAGGCGGGGATACAGAGGCGGGGAATCAGATATGGGCAATCAGAGGTGGGGAATCAGAGGTTGTGAATCAGAGATGGAGAATCAGAGGGGGGGAATCAGAGGCCGGCAATCAGACGCGGGGAATCAGAGGCGGGGTTTCAGAGCTGGGGAATCAGAGGCGGGGAATCAGAGTTGGGGAATCAGAGGCGGGGAATCAGATATGGGGAATCAGAGGCGGGGAATCAGAGGCGGGGAAACAGAGGCGGGGAATCAGATATGGGGAATCAGAGGTGGGGAATCAGGGGCGGGGTATCAGTGGCAGGGAATCAGAGGCGGGAAATCAGAGGCCGGGAATCAGAGGCGGTGAATCAGAGGCGGGGAATCAGAGGCAGGGAATCGGATGTGCGGAATCAGAGATGGGGAATCAGAGGTGGGGAATCAGAGGCGGTGAATCAGACATGGGTAATCAGAGGCGGGGAATCAGAGGCAGGAAATCAGACACGGGGAATCAGAGGCGGGGAATCAGAGCTGGGGAATTAGATGCAGGGAATCAGAGTTGGGGATTCAGAGGCGGGGAATCAGATATGGGGAATCAGAGGTGGGGAATCAGAGCTGGGGAATCAGAGGTGGGGAATCAGAGTTGGGGAATCAGAGGCGGGGACTTAGATATGGGGAAACAGAGGCGGGGAATCAGAGGCGGGGAAACAGAGGCGGGGAATCAGATATTGGGAATCAGAGGTGGGGAATCAGAGGCAGGGAATCAGATGTGCGGTATCAGAGATGGGGAATCAGAGGCAGGGAATCAGAATCAGAAGCAGGGAATAAGACGCGGGGAATCTGAGGCGGGGAATCAGAGCTGGGGAATCAGAGGCTGTGAATCAGAGGCGGGGAATCAGAAGTAGGGAATCGGATGTGCGGAATCAGAGATGGGGAATCAGAGGTGGGGAATCAGAGGCGGTGAATCAGACATGGGTAATCAGAGGTGGGGAATCAGAGGCAGGAAATCAGACACGGGGAATCTGAGGCGGGGAATCAGAGGCGGGGAATCAGAGGCAGGGAATGGGATGTGCGGAATCAGAGATGGGGAATCAGAAGTGGGGAATCAGAGGCGGTGAATCAGACATGGGTAATCAGAGGCGGGGAATCAGAGGCAGGAAATCAGACACGGGGAATCAGAGGCGGGGAATCAGAGCTGGGGAATTAGATGCAGGGAATCAGAGTTAGGGATTCAGAGGCGGGGAATCAGATATGGGGAAACTGAGGTGGGTAATCAGAGGTGGGCAAATAGAGGCGGGGAATCAGATATGGGGAAACAGAGGCGGGGAATCAGAGGTGGGGAAACAGAGGCGGGGAATCAGATATGGGGAATCAGAGGTGGGGAATCAGAGGTTGGGAATCACAGGCAGGGAATCAGAGGCTGGGAATCAGATGCAGGGAATCAGATGCGGGGAATCAGAGGCGGGGAATCAGAGCTGGGGAAACTGAGGTGGGTAATCAGAGGTGGGCAAATAGAGGCGGGGAATCAGATATGGGGAAACAGAGGCGGGGAATCAGAGGCGGGGAAACAGAGGCGGGGAATCAGATATGGGGAATCAGAGGTGGGGAATCAGAGGTTGGGAATCACAGGCAGGGAATCAGAGGCTGGGAATCAGATGCTGGGAATCAGATGCGGGGAATCAGAGGCGGGGAATCAGAGCTGGGGAATCAGAGGTGGGGAATCAGAGTTGGGGAATCAGAGGCGGGGACTTAGATATGGGGAAACAGAGGCGGGGAATCAGAGCTGGAGAATCAGAGGTGGGGAATCAGAGTTGGGGAATCAGAGGCGGGGACTTAGATATTGGGAAACAGAGGCGGGGAATCAGAGGCGGGGAAACAGAGGCGGGGAATCAGATATGGGGAATCAGAGGTGGGGAATCAGAGGCAGGGAATCAGATGTGATCAATCAGAGATGGGGAATCAGAGGCTGGGAATCAGAATCAGAAGCAGGGAATCAGAGGCCGGGAATCAGAGGCCGGAATCAGATGCCGGGAATAAGAGGCCGGGAATCAGAGGTGGGGAATCAGAGTCCGGGAATCAGAGATGGGGATTCAGAGGCGGGGAATGAGATATGGGGAATCAGAGGCGGGGAATCAGAGGTGGGGAAACAGAGACAGGGAATCAGATATGGGGAATCAGAGGTGGCGAATCAAAGGCGGTGAATCAGAGATGGGGAATCAGAGGCGGGCAATCAGAGGCAGGGAATCAAACACGGGGAATCAGAGGCGGGGAATCAGAGCTGGGGAATCAGAGGCTGGGAATCAGGGTTGGGGAATCAGAGGCGGGGAATCAGATATGGGGAAACAGGGGCGGGGAATCAGAGGTGGGGAAACACAGGCGGGGAATCAGATATGGGGAATCAGAGGTGTGGAATCAGAGGTTGGGAATCAGAGGCAGGGAATCAGAGGCGGGGAAACAGAGGCGGGGAATCAGATAAGGGGAATCAGAGGTGGCGAATCAAAGGCGGTGAAACAGAGATGGGGAATCAGGGCAGGGAATCAGAGGCAGGGAATCAAACACGGGGAATCAGAGCTGGGGAAACAGAGGCGGGGAATCAGATATGGGGAATCAGAGGTGGGGAATCAGATGTTGGGAATCAGAGGCAGGGAATCAGAGGCGGGGAATCAGAGGCGGGGAATCAGAGGCAGGGAATCAGATGTGCGGAATCGGAGATGGGGAATCAGAGGCAGGGAATCAGAGGCGGGGAATCAGAGGCGGTGAATCAGAGGCCGGGAATCAGATATGGGGAAACAGAGGCGGGGAATCAGAGGCGGGGAAACAGAGGCGGGGAATCAGATATGGGGAATCAGAGGTGGGGAATCAGAGGTTGGGAATCAGATGCAGGGAATCAGAGGCTTGGAATCAGATGCAGGGAATCAGATGCGGGGAATCAGAGGCGGGGAATCAGAGCTGGAGAATCAGAGGTGGGGAATCAGAGGCAGGGAATCAGATGTGCGGTATCAGAGATGGGGAATCAGAGGCAGGGAATCAGAATCAGAAGCAGGGAATAAGACGCGGGGAATCTGAGGCGGGGAATCAGAGCTGGGGAATCAGAGGCTGTGAATCAGAGGCGGGGAATCAGAAGTAGGGAATCGGATGTGCGGAATCAGAGATGGGGAATCAGAGGTGGGGAATCAGAGGCGGTGAATCAGACATGGGTAATCAGAGGCGGGGAATCAGAGGCAGGAAATCAGACACGGGGAATCTGAGGCGGGGAATCAGAGGCGGGGAATCAGAGGCAGGGAATGGGATGTGCGGAATCAGAGATGGGGAATCAGAAGTGGGGAATCAGAGGCGGTGAATCAGACATGGGTAATCAGAGGCGGGGAATCAGAGGCAGGAAATCAGACACGGGGAATCAGAGGCGGGGAATCAGAGCTGGGGAATTAGATGCAGGGAATCAGAGTTGGGGATTCAGAGGCGGGGAATCAGATATGGGGAAACTGAGGTGGGTAATCAGAGGTGGGCAAATAGAGGCGGGGAATCAGATATGGGGAAACAGAGGCGGGGAATCAGAGGTGGGGAAACAGAGGCGGGGAATCAGATATGGGGAATCAGAGGTGGGGAATCAGAGGTTGGGAATCACAGGCAGGGAATCAGAGGCTGGGAATCAGATGCAGGGAATCAGATGCTGGGAATCAGAGGCGGGGAATCAGAGCTGGGGAAACTGAGGTGGGTTATCAGAGGTGGGCAAATAGAGGCGGGGAATCAGATATGGGGAAACAGAGGCGGGGAATCAGAGGCGGGGAAACAGAGGCGTGGAATCAGATATGGGGAATCAGAGGTGGGGAATCAGAGGTTGGGAATCACAGGCAGGGAATCAGAGGCTGGGAATCAGATGCTGGGAATCAGATGCGGGGAATCAGAGGCGGGGAATCAGAGCTGGGGAATCAGAGGTGGGGAATCAGAGTTGGGGAATCAGAGGCGGGGACTTAGATATGGGGAAACAGAGGCGGGGAATCAGAGCTGGAGAATCAGAGGTGGGGAATCAGAGTTGGGGAATCAGAGGCGGGGACTTAGATATTGGGAAACAGAGGCGGGGAATCAGAGGCGGGGAAACAGAGGCGGGGAATCAGATATGGGGAATCAGAGGTGGGGAATCAGAGGCAGGGAATCAGATGTGATCAATCAGAGATGGGGAATCAGAGGCTGGGAATCAGAATCAGAAGCAGGGAATCAGAGGCCGGGAATCAGAGGCCGGAATCAGATGCCGGGAATAAGAGGCCGGGAATCAGAGGTGGGGAATCAGAGTCCGGGAATCAGAGATGGGGATTCAGAGGCGGGGAATGAGATATGGGGAATCAGAGGCGGGGAATCAGAGGTGGGGAAACAGAGACAGGGAATCAGATATGGGGAATCAGAGGTGGCGAATTAAAGGCGGTGAATCAGAGATGGGGAATCAGAGGCGGGCAATCAGAGGCAGGGAATCAAACACGGGGAATCAGAGGCGGGGAATCAGAGCTGGGGAATCAGAGGCTGGGAATCAGGGTTGGGGAAACAGAGGCGGGGAATCAGATAAGGGGAATCAGAGGTGGCGAATCAAAGGCGGTGAAACAGAGATGGGGAATCAGGGCAGGGAATCAGAGGCAGGGAATCAAACACGGGGAATCAGAGCTGGGGAAACAGAGGCGGGGAATCAGATGTTGGGAATCAGAGGCAGGGAATCAGAGGCGGGGAATCAGAGGCGGGGAATCAGAGGCAGGGAATCAGATGTGCGGAATCGGAGACGGGGAATCAGAGGCAGGGAATCAGAGGCGGGGAATCAGAGGCGGTGAATCAGAGGCCGGGAATCAGATATGGGGAAACAGAGGCGGGGAATCAGAGGCGGGGAAACAGAGGCGGGGAATCAGATATGGGGAATCAGAGGTGGGGAATCAGAGGTTGGGAATCAGATGCAGGGAATCAGAGGCTTGGAATCAGATGCAGGGAATCAGATGCGGGGAATCAGAGGCGGGGAATCAGAGCTGGAGAATCAGAGGTGGGGAATCAGAGTTGGGGTATCAGAGGCGGGGACTTAGATATTGGGAAACAGAGGCGGGGAATCAGAGGCGGGGAAACAGAGGCGGGAAATCAGATATGGTGAATCAGAGGTGGGGAATCAGAGGCAGGGAATCAGATGTGCGCAATCAGAGATGGGGAATCAGAGGCAGGGAATCAGAATCAGAAGCAGGGAATCAGAGGCCAGGAATGAGAGGCCGGAATCAGATGCCGGGAATAAGAGTCCTGGAATCAGAGGTGGGGAATCAGAGTCCGGGAATCAGAGATGGGGATTCAGAGGCGGGGAATGAGATATGGGGAATCAGAGGCCGGGAATCAGAGGCTGGGAAACAGAGGCGGGGAATCAGATATGGGGAATCAGAGGTGGCGAATGAAAGGCGGTGAATCAGAGATGGGGAATCAGAGGCCGGGAATCAGAGGCAGGGAATCAAACACGGGGAATAAGAGGCGGGGAATCAGAGCTGGGGAATCAGAGGCGGGGAATCAGAGTTGGGGAATCAGAGGCGGGGAATCAGAGGCAGGGAATCAATATGGGAATTCAGAGGTGGGGAATCAGATGTTGGGAATCAGAGGCAAGGAATCAGAGGCGAGGATTCAGAGCTGGGGAATCAGAGGCGGGGAATCAGAATTGGGGAATCAGAGATGGGGAATCAGAGATGGGGAATCAGAGATGGGGAATCAGAGGCGGGGAATCAGACGCTGGGAATCAGAGGTGGGGAATCATAGCTGACGAATCAGAGGCGGGGAATCAGAGGTGGGGAATCAGAGGCGGGGATTCAGATATTGTTAATCAGAGGTGGGGAATCAGAGGCGGGGAAACAGAGGCGGGGAATCAGATATGGGGAATCAGAGGTGGGGAATCAGAGGCCGGTAATCAGACGCGGGGAATCAGAGGCGGGGATTCAGAGCTGGTGTATCAGAGGCGGGGAATCAGAGTTGGGGAATCAGAGGCGGGGAATCAGATATGGGAAATCAGAGGCGGGGAATCAGAGGCGGGGAAACAGAGGCGGGGAATCAGATATGGGGAATCAGAGGTGGGGAATCAGTGGCGGGGTATCAGTGGCAGGGAATCAGAGGCGGGAAATCAGAGGCCGGGAATCAGAGGCGGTGAATCAGAGGCGGTGAATCAGAGGCGGGGAATCAGAGGCAGGGAATCTGATGTGCGGAATCAGAGATGGGGAATCAGAGGTGGGGAATCAGAGGCGGTGAATCAGACATGGGTAATCAGAGGCGGGGAATCAGAGGCAGGAAATCTGACACGGGGAATCAGAGGCGGGGAATCAGAGCTGGGGAATTAGATGCAGGGAATCAGAGTTGGGGATTCAGAGGCGGGGAATCAGATATGGGGAAACAGTGGCGGGGAATCAGAGGCGGGGAAACAGAGGCGGGGAATCAGATATGGGGAATCAGAGGTGGGTATTCAGAGCTGGGGAATCAGAGGTTTGGAATCAGAGTTGCGGAATCAGAGGCGGGGACTTAGATATGGGGAAACAGAGGCGGGGAATCAGAGGCGGGGAAACAGAGGCGGGGAATCAGATATGGGGAATCAGAGGTGGGGAATCAGAGGCAGGGAATCAGATGTGTGGAATCAGAGATGGGGAATCAGAGGCAGGGAATCAGAATCAGAAGCAGGGAATAAGACGCGGGGAATCTGAGGCGGGGAATCAGAGCTGGGGAATCAGAGGCTGTGAATCAGAGGCGGGGAATCAGAAGCAGGGAATCGGATGTGCGGAATCAGAGATGGGGAATCAGAGGTGGGGAATCAGAGGCGGTGAATCAGACATGGGTAATCAGAGGCGGGGAATCAGAGGCGGGGAATCAGAGGCAGGGAATGGGATGTGCGGAATCAGAGATGGGGAATCAGAGGTGGGGAATCAGAGGCGGTGAATCAGACATGGGTAAACAGAGGCGGGGAATCAGAGGCAGGAAATCAGACACGGGGAATCAGAGGCGGGGAATCAGAGCTGGGGAATTAGATGCAGGGAATCAGAGTTGGGGATTCAGAGGCGGGGAATCAGATATGGGGAAACTGAGGTGGGGAATCAGAGGTGGGCAAATAGAGGCGGGGAATCAGATATGGGGAAACAGAGGCGGGGAATCAGAGGCGGGGAAACAGAGGCGGGGAATCAGATATGGGGAATCAGAGGTGGGGAATCAGAGTTTGGTAATCACAGGCAGGGAATCAGAGGCTGGGTATCAGATGCAGGGAATCAGATGCGGGGAATCAGAGGCGGGGAATCAGAGCTGGGGAATCAGAGGTGGGGAATTAGAGTTGGGGAATCAGAGGCGGGGACTTAGATATGGGGAAACAGAGGCGGGGAATCAGAGAAGGGGAAACAGAGGCGGGGAATCAGATATGGGGAATCAGAGGTGGGGAATCAGAGGCAGGGAATCAGATGTGCGGAATCAGAGATGGGGAATCAGAGGCAGGGAATCAGAATCAGAAGCAGGGAATAAGACGCGGGGAATCAGAGGCGGGGAATCAGAGCTGGGGAATCAGAGTCAGTGAATCAGAGGCGGGGAATCAGAGGCAGGGAATCGGATGTGCCGAATCAGAGATGGGGAATCAGAGGTGGGGAATCAGAGGCGGTGAATCAGACATGGGTAATCAGAGGCGGGGAATCAGAGGCAGGAAATCAGACACGGGGAATCAGAGGCGGGGAATCAGAGCTGGGAAATTAGAGGCAGGGAATCAGAGTTGGGGATTCAGAGGCGGGGAATCTGATATGGGGAAAAAGAGGCGGGGAAACAGAGGCGGGCAAATAGAGGCGGGGATCAGATATGGGGAAACAGAGGAGGGGAATCAGAGGCGGGGAAACAGAGGCGGGGAATCAGATATGGGGAATCAGAGGTGGGGAATCAGAGGTTGGGAATCAGAGGCAGGGAATCATAGGCTGGGAATCATATGCATGGAATCAGATGCGGGGAATCAGAGGCGGGGAATCAGAGCTGGGGAATCAGAGGTGGGGAATCAAAGTTGGGGAATCAGAGTCGGGGACTTAGATATGGGGAAACAGAGGCGGGGAATCAGAGGCGGGGAACAGAAGGCGGGGAATCAGATATGGGGAATCAGAGATGGGGAATCAGAGGCAGGGAATTAGATGTGCGGAATCAGAGATGGGGAATCAGAGGTTGGGAATCAGAATCAGAAGCAGGGAATCAGAGGCAGGGAATCAGAGTTGGGGATTCAGAGGCGGGGAATCAGATATGGGGAAACAGAGGCGGGGAATCTGAGGCGGGAAAACAGAGGCGGGGAATTAGATATGGGGAATCAGAGGTGGGGAATCAGAGGTGGTGAATCAGAGATGGGGAATCACAGGCGTGGAATCAGAGGCAGGGAATAGAACGCGGGGAATCAGAGGCAGGGAATCAGAGTTGGGGCATCAGAGGTTGGGAATTAGATATGGGGAAACAGAGGCGGGGAATCAGAGGCGGGGAAACAGAGGCGGGGAATCAGATATGGGGAATCAGAGGTGGGGAATCAGAGGTTGGGAATCAGAGGCAGGGAATCAGAGGCTTGGAATCAGATGCAGGGAATCAGATGCGGGGAATCAGAAATGGGGAATCAGAGGTGGGGAATCAGAGGTTGGGAATCAGATGCAGGGAATCAGAGGCTTGGAATCAGATGCAGGGAATCAGATGCGGGGAATCAGAGGCGGGGAATCATAGCTGGAGAATCAGAGGTGGGGAATCAGAGTTGGGGAATCAGAGGCGGGTCTTAGATATTGGGAAACAGAGGCTGGGAATCAGAGGCGGGGAAACAGAGGCGGGAAATCAGATATGGGGAATCAGAGGTGGGGAATCAGAGGCAGGGAATCAGATGTGCGCAATCAGAGATGGGGAATCAGAGGCAGGGAATCAGAATCAGAAGCAGGGAATCAGAGGCCGGGAATCAGAGGCCAGAATCAGATGACGGGAATAAGAGGCCGGGAATCAGAGGTTGGGATTCAGAGTCGGGGAATGAGATATGGGGAATCAGAGGCGGGGAATCAGAGGCGTGGAAACAGAGGCGGGGAATCAGATATGGGGAATCAGAGGTGGGGAATCAGAGGTGGTGAATCAGAGATGGGGAATCACAGGCGGGGAATCAGAGGCAGGGAATAGAACGCGGGGAATCAGAGGCAGGGAATCAGAGTTGGGGCATCAGAGGTTGGGAATTAGATATGGGGAAACAGAGGCGGGGAATCAGAGGTGGGGAAACAGAGGCGGGGAATCAGATATGGGGAATCAGAGGTGGGGAATCAGAGGTTGGGAATCACAGGCAGGGAATCAGAGGCTGGGAATCAGATGCAGGGAATCAGATGCGGGGAATCAGAGGCGGGGAATCAGAGCTGGGGAAACTGAGGTGGGTTATCAGAGGTGGGCAAATAGAGGCGGGGAATCAGATATGGGGAAACAGAGGCGGGGAATCAGAGGCGGGGAAACAGAGGCGGGGAATCAGATATGGGGAATCAGAGGTGGGGAATCAGAGGTTGGGAATCACAGGCAGGGAATCAGAGGCTGGGAATCAGATGCTGGGAATCAGATGCGGGGAATCAGAGGCGGGGAATCAGAGCTGGGGAATCAGAGGTGGGGAATCAGAGTTGGGGAATCAGAGGCGGGGACTTAGATATGGGGAAACAGAGGCGGGGAATCAGAGCTGGAGAATCAGAGGTGGGGAATCAGAGTTGGGGAATCAGAGGCGGGGACTTAGATATTGGGAAACAGAGGCGGGGAATCAGAGGCGGGGAAACAGAGGCGGGGAATCAGATATGGGGAATCAGAGGTGGGGAATCAGAGGCAGGGAATCAGATGTGATCAATCAGAGATGGGGAATCAGAGGCTGGGAATCAGAATCAGAAGCAGGGAATCAGAGGCCGGGAATCAGAGGCCGGAATCAGATGCCGGGAATAAGAGGCCGGGAATCAGAGGTGGGGAATCAGAGTCCGGGAATCAGAGATGGGGATTCAGAGGCGGGGAATGAGATATGGGGAATCAGAGGCGGGGAATCAGAGGTGGGGAAACAGAGACAGGGAATCAGATATGGGGAATCAGAGGTGGCGAATTAAAGGCGGTGAATCAGAGATGGGGAATCAGAGGCGGGCAATCAGAGGCAGGGAATCAAACACGGGGAATCAGAGGCGGGGAATCAGAGCTGGGGAATCAGAGGCTGGGAATCAGGGTTGGGGAATCAGAGGCGGGGAATCAGATATGGGGAAACAGGGGCGGGGAATCTGAGGTGGGGAAACACAGGCGGGGAATCAGATATGGGGAATCAGAGGTGTGGAATCAGAGGTTGGGAATCAGAGGCAGGGAATCAGAGGCGGGGAAACAGAGGCGGGGAATCAGATAAGGGGAATCAGAGGTGGCGAATCAAAGGCGGTGAAACAGAGATGGGGAATCAGGGCAGGGAATCAGAGGCAGGGAATCAAACACGGGGAATCAGAGCTGGGGAAACAGAGGCGGGGAATCAGATATGGGGAATCAGAGGTGGGGAATCAGATGTTGGGAATCAGAGGCAGGGAATCAGAGGCGGGGAATCAGAGGCGGGGAATCAGAGGCAGGGAATCAGATGTGCGGAATCGGAGACGGGGAATCAGAGGCAGGGAATCAGAGGCGGGGAATCAGAGGCGGTGAATCAGAGGCCGGGAATCAGATATGGGGAAACAGAGGCGGGGAATCAGAGGCGGGGAAACAGAGGCGGGGAATCAGATATGGGGAATCAGAGGTGGGGAATCAGAGGTTGGGAATCAGATGCAGGGAATCAGAGGCTTGGAATCAGATGCAGGGAATCAGATGCGGGGAATCAGAGGCGGGGAATCAGAGCTGGAGAATCAGAGGTGGGGAATCAGAGTTGGGGTATCAGAGGCGGGGACTTAGATATTGGGAAACAGAGGCGGGGAATCAGAGGCGGGGAAACAGAGGCGGGAAATCAGATATGGTGAATCAGAGGTGGGGAATCAGAGGCAGGGAATCAGATGTGCGCAATCAGAGATGGGGAATCAGAGGCAGGGAATCAGAATCAGAAGCAGGGAATCAGAGGCCAGGAATCAGAGGCCGGAATCAGATGCCGGGAATAAGAGTCCGGGAATCAGAGGTGGGGAATCAGAGTCCGGGAATCAGAGATGGGGATTCAGAGGCGGGGAATGAGATATGGGGAATCAGAGGCCGGGAATCAGAGGCTGGGAAACAGAGGCGGGGAATCAGATAAATGGAATCAGAGGTGGCGAATGAAAGGCGGTGAATCAGAGATGGGGAATCAGAGGCCGGGAATCAGAGGCAGGGAATCAAACACGGGGAATAAGAGGCGGGGAATCAGAGCTGGGGAATCAGAGGCGGGGAATCAGAGTTGGGGAATCAGAGGCGGGGAATCAGAGGCAGGGAATCAATATGGGAATTCAGAGGTGGGGAATCAGATGTTGGGAATCAGAGGCAAGGAATCAGAGGCGAAGATTCAGAGCTGGGGAATCAGAGGCGGGGAATCAGAATTGGGGAATCAGAGATGGGGAATCAGAGATGGGGAATCAGAGATGGGGAATCAGAGGCGGGGAATCAGACGCTGGGAATCAGAGGTGGGGAATCATAGCTGACGAATCAGAGGCGGGGAATCAGAGGTGGGGAATCAGAGGCGGGGAATCAGAGGCGGGGAATCAGATATGGGGAATCAGAGGTGGGGAATCAGAGGCCGGTAATCAGACGCGGGGAATCAGAGGCGGGGATTCAGAGCTGGTGTATCAGAGGCGGGGAATCAGAGTTGGGGAATCAGAGGCGGGGAATCAGATATGGGAAATCAGAGGCGGGGAATCAGAGGCGGGGAAACAGAGGCGGGGAATCAGATATGGGGAATCAGAGGTGGGGAATCAGGGGCGGGGTATCAGTGGCAGGGAATCAGAGGCGGGAAATCAGAGGCCGGGAATCAGAGGCGGTGAATCAGAGGCGGTGAATCAGAGGCGGGGAATCAGAGGCAGGGAATCTGATGTGCGGAATCAGAGATGGGGAATCAGAGGTGGGGAATCAGAGGCGGTGAATCAGACATGGGTAATCAGAGGCGGGGAATCAGAGGCAGGAAATCTGACACGGGGAATCAGAGGCGGGGAATCAGAGCTGGGGAATTAGATGCAGGGAATCAGAGTTGGGGATTCAGAGGCGGGGAATCAGATGTGGGGAAACAGTGGCGGGGAATCAGAGGCGGGGAAACAGAGGCGGGGAATCAGATATGGGGAATCAGAGGTGGGTATTCAGAGCTGGGGAATCAGAGTTTTGGAATCAGAGTTGCGGAATCAGAGGCGGGGACTTAGATATGGGGAAACAGAGGCGGGGAATCAGAGGCGGGGAAACAGAGGCGGGGAATCAGATATGGGGAATCAGAGGTGGGGAATCAGAGGCAGGGAATCAGATGTGTGGAATCAGAGATGGGGAATCAGAGGCAGGGAATCAGAATCAGAAGCAGGGAATAAGACGCGGGGAATCTGAGGCGGGGAATCAGAGCTGGGGAATCAGAGGCTGTGAATCAGAGGCGGGGAATCAGAAGCAGGGAATCGGATGTGCGGAATCAGGGGCGGGGACTTAGATATGGGGAAACAGAGGCGGGGAATCAGAGAAGGGGAAACAGAGGCGGGGAATCAGATATGGGGAATCAGAGGTGGGGAATCAGAGGCAGGGAATCAGATGAGCGGAATCAGAGATGGGGAATCAGAGGCAGGGAATCAGAATCAGAAGCAGGGAATAAGACGCGGGGAATCAGAGGCGGGGAATCAGAGCTGGGGAATCAGAGTCAGTGAATCAGAGGCGGGGAATCAGAGGCAGGGAATCGGATGTGCCGAATCAGAGATGGGGAATCAGAGGTGGGGAATCAGAGGCGGTGAATCAGACATGGGTAATCAGAGGCGGGGAATCAGAGGCAGGAAATCAGACACGGGGAATCAGAGGTGGGGAATCAGAGCTGGGAAATTAGAGGCAGGGAATCAGAGTTGGGGATTCAGAGGCGGGGAATCTGATATGGGGAAAAAGAGGCGGGGAAACAGAGGCGGGCAAATAGAGGCGGGGATCAGATATGGGGAAACAGAGGAGGGGAATCAGAGGCGGGGAAACAGAGGCGGGGAATCAGATATGGGGAATCAGAGGTGGGGAATCAGAGGTTGGGAATCAGAGGCAGGGAATCATAGGCTGGGAATCATATGCATGGAATCAGATGCGGGGAATCAGAGGCGGGGAATCAGAGCTGGGGAATCAGAGGTGGGGAATCAAAGTTGGGGAATCAGAGTCGGGGACTTAGATATGGGGAAACAGAGGCGGGGAATCAGAGGCGGGGAACAGAAGGCGGGGAATCAGATATGGGGAATCAGAGATGGGGAATCAGAGGCAGGGAATTAGATGTGCGGAATCAGAGATGGGGAATCAGAGGTTGGGAATCAGAATCAGAAGCAGGGAATCAGAGGCAGGGAATCAGAGTTGGGGATTCAGAGGCGGGGAATCAGATATGGGGAAACAGAGGCGGGGAATCTGAGGCGGGAAAACAGAGGCGGGGAATTAGATATGGGGAATCAGAGGTGGGGAATCAGAGGTGGTGAATCAGAGATGGGGAATCACAGGCGTGGAATCAGAGGCAGGGAATAGAACGCGGGGAATCAGAGGCAGGGAATCAGAGTTGGGGCATCAGAGGTTGGGAATTAGATATGGGGAAACAGAGGCGGGGAATCAGAGGCGGGGAAACAGAGGCGGGGAATCAGATATGGGGAATCAGAGGTGGGGAATCAGAGGTTGGGAATCAGAGGCAGGGAATCAGAGGCTTGGAATCAGATGCAGGGAATCAGATGCGGGGAATCAGAAATGGGGAATCAGAGGTGGGGAATCAGAGGTTGGGAATCAGATGCAGGGAATCAGAGGCTTGGAATCAGATGCAGGGAATCAGATGCGGGGAATCAGAGGCGGGGAATCATAGCTGGAGAATCAGAGGTGGGGAATCAGAGTTGGGGAATCAGAGGCGGGTCTTAGATATTGGGAAACAGAGGCGGGGAATCAGAGGCGGGGAAACAGAGGCGGGAAATCAGATATGGGGAATCAGAGGTGGGGAATCAGAGGCAGGGAATCAGATGTGCGCAATCAGAGATGGGGAATCAGAGGCAGGGAATCAGAATCAGAAGCAGGGAATCAGAGGCCGGGAATCAGAGGCCGGAATCAGATGACGGGAATAAGAGGCCGGGAATCAGAGGTGGGGATTCAGAGTCGGGGAATGAGATATGGGGAATCAGAGGCGGGGAATCAGAGGCGTGGAAACAGAGGCGGGGAATCAGATATGGGGAATCAGAGGTGGGGAATCAGAGGTGGTGAATCAGAGATGGGGAATCACAGGCGGGGAATCAGAGGCAGGGAATAGAACGCGGGGAATCAGAGGCAGGGAATCAGAGTTGGGGCATCAGAGGTTGGGAATTAGATATGGGGAAACAGAGGCGGGGAATCAGAGGTGGGGAAACAGAGGCGGGGAATCAGATATGGGGAATCAGAGGTGGGGAATCAGAGGCAGGGAATCAGATGTGCGGAATCAGAGATGGGGAATCAGAGGCAGGGAATCAGAATCAGAAGCGGGGAATCAGATATGGGGAATCAGAGGCCAGGAATCAGATGCTGGGAATAAGAGGCCGGGAATCAGAGGTGGGGAATCAGAGTCCGGGAATCAGAGATGGGGATTCAAAGGCGGGGAATGAGATATGGAGAATCAGAGGCGGGGAATTTGAGGCGTGGAAACAGTGGTGGGGAATCAGATATGGGGAATCAGAGGTGGCGAATATAAGGCAGTGAATCAGAGATGGGGAATCAGAGGCGGGGAATCAGAGGCAGGGAATCAAACACAGGGAATCAGAGGCGGGGAATCAGAGCTGGGGAATCAGAGGCGGGGAATCTGAGTTGGGGAATAAGAGGCGGGGAATCAGATATGGGGAAACAGGGGCCGGGAATCAGAGGCGGGGAAACAGAGGCGGGGAATCAGATATGGGGAATCAGAGGTGTGGAATCAGAGGTTGGGAAACAGAGGCGGGGAATCAGATATGGGGAATCAGAGGTGGGGAATCAGAGGTGGTGAATCAGAGATGGGGAATCACAGGCGGGGAATCAGAGGCAGGGAATAGAACGCGGGGAATCAGAGGCAGGGAATTAGAGTTGGGGCATCAGAGGTTCGGAATTAGATATGGGGAAACAGAGGCGGGGAATCAGAGGCGGGGAAACAGAGGCGGGGAATCAGATATGGGGAATCAGAGGTGGGGAATCAGTGGCAGGGAATCAGATGTGCGGAATCAGAGATGGGGAATCAGAGGCAGGGAATCAGAATCAGAAGCGGGGAATCAGAGGCCGGGAATCAGAGGCCGGGAATCAGATGCTGGGAATAAGAGGCCGGGAATCAGAGGTGGGGAGTCAGTGTCCGGGAATCAGAGATGGGGATTCAGAGGCGGAGAATGAGATATGGAGAATCAGAGGCGGGGAATCAGAGGCGGGGAAACAGAGGTGGTGAATCAGATATGGGGAATCAGAGGTGGCGAATCAAAGGCGGTGAATCAGAGATGGGGAATCAGAGGCGGGCAATCAGAGGCAGGGAATCAAACACGGGGAATCAGAGGCGGGGAATCAGAGCTGGGGAATCAGAGGCGGGGTATCAGAGTTGGGGAATCAGAGGCGGGGAATCAGATATGGGGAAAGAGGGGCGGGGAATCAGAGGCGGGGAAACAGAGGCGAGGAATCAGAGATGGGGAATCAGAGGTGTGGAATCAGAGGTTGGGAATCAGAGGCAGGGAATCAGAGGCGGGGAAACAGAGGAGGGGAATCAGATATGGGGAATCAGAGGTGGCGAATCAAAGGCGGTGAAACAGAGATGGAGAATCAGGGCAGTGAATCAGAGGCAGGGAATCAAACACGGGGAATCAGAGCTGGGGAATCAGAGGCGGGGAATTAGAGTTGGGGAATCAGAGGAGGGGAGTCAGAGGCGGGGAAACAGGCGGGGAATCAGATATGGGGAATAAGAGGTGGGGAATCAGATGTTGGGAATCAGAGGCAGGGAATCAGAGGTGGGGAATCACAGGCGGGGAATCAGAGGCAGGGAATCAGATGTGCGGAATCGGAGATGGGGAATCAGAGGCAGGGTATCAGAGGCGGGGAATCAGAGGCGGGGAATCAGAGGCCGGGAATCAGATATGGGGAAACAGAGGCGGGGAATCAGAGGCGGGGAAACAGAGGCGGGGAATCAGATATGGAAAATCAGAGGTGGGGAATCAGAGGTTGGGAATCAGAGGCAGGGAATCAGAGGCTTGGAATCAGATGCAGGGAATCAGAGGCGGGGAATCAGAGGCGGGGAAACAGAGACAGTGAATCAGATATGGGGAATCAGAGGTGGCGAATCAAAGGCGGTGAATCAGAGATGGGGAATCAGAGGCGGGCAATCAGAGGCAGGGAATCAAACACGGGGAATCAGAGGCGGGGAATCAGAGCTGGGGAATCAGAGGCTGGGAATCAGGGTTGGGGAATCAGAGGCGGGGAATCAGATATGGGGAAACAGGGGCGGGGAATCAGAGGTGGGGAAACACAGGCGGGGAACCAGATATGGGGAATCAGAGGTGTGGAATCAGAGGTTGGGAATCAGAGGCAGGGAATCAGAGGCGGGGAAACAGAGGCGGGGAATCAGATAAGGGGAATCAGAGGTGGCGAAACAAAGGCGGTGAAACAGAGATGGGGAATCAGGGCAGGGAATCAGAGGCAGGGAATCAAACACGGGGAATCAGAGCTGGGGAATCAGAGGCGGGGAATTAGAGTTGGGGAATCAGAGGAGGGGAATCAGAGGCGGGGAAACAGAGGCGGGGAATAAGATATGGGGAATCAGAGGTGGGGAATCAGATGTTGGGAATCAGAGGCAGGGAATCAGAGGCGGGGAATCAGAGGCGGGGAATCAGAGGCAGGGAATCAGATGTGCGGAATCTGAGATGGGGAATCAGAGGCAGGGAATCAGAGGCGGGGAATCAGAGGCGGGGAATCAGATGTGCGGAATCAGAGATGGGGAATCAGAGGTGGGGAATCAGAGGCGGTGAGTCAGAGATGGGGAATCAGAGGCGGTGAATCAGAGGCAGGAAATCAGACACGGGGATTCAGAGGCTGGGAATCAGACGGGGGGAATCAAAGGTGGGGAATCAGAGCTGGGGAATCAGAGGCAGGGAATCAGAGTTGGGGATTCAGAGGCAGGGAATCAGATATGGGGAAACAGAGGCGGGGAATCAGAGGCGGGAAAACAGAGGCGAGGAATTAGATATGGGGAATCAGAGGTGGGGAATCAGAGGTGGTGAATCAGAGATGGGGAATCACAGGCGGGGAATCAGAGGCAGGGAATAGAACGCGGGGAATCAGAGGCAGGGAATCAGAGTTGGGGCATCAGAGGTTGGGAATTAGATATGGGGAAACAGAGGCGGGGAATCAGAGGTGGGGAAACAGAGGAGGGGAATCAGATATGGGGAATCAGAGGTGGGGAATCAGAGGCAGGGAATCAGATGTGCGGAATCAGAGATGGGGAATCAGAGGCAGGGAATCAGAATCAGAAGCGGGGAATCAGATATGGGGAATCAGAGGCCAGGAATCAGATGCTGGGAATAAGAGGCCGGGAATCAGAGGTGGGGAATCAGAGTCCGGGAATCAGAGATGGGGATTCAAAGGCGGGGAATGAGATATGGAGAAACAGAGGCGGGGAATTTGAGGCGTGGAAACAGTGGTGGGGAATCAGATATGGGGAATCAGAGGTGGCGAATCAAAGGCAGTGAATCAGAGATGGGGAATCAGAGGCGGGGAATCAGAGGCAGGGAATCAAACACAGGGAATCAGAGGCGGGGAATCAGAGCTGGGGAATCAGAGGCGGGGAATCTGAGTTGGGGAATAAGAGGCGGGGAATCAGATATGGGGAAACAGGGGCCGGGAATCAGAGGCGGGGAAACAGAGGCGGGGAATCAGATATGGGGAATCAAAGGTGTGGAATCAGAGGTTGGGAAACAGAGGCGGGGAATCAGATATGGGGAATCAGAGGTGGGGAATCAGAGGTGGTGAATCAGAGATGGGGAATCACAGGCGGGGAATCAGAGGCAGGGAATAGAACGCGGGGAATCAGAGGCAGGGAATTAGAGTTGGGGCATCAGAGGTTCGGAATTAGATATGGGGAAACAGAGGCGGGGAATCAGAGGCGGGGAAACAGAGGCGGGGAATCAGATATGGGGAATCAGAGGTGGGGAATCAGAGGCAGGGAATCAGATGTGCGGAATCAGAGATGGGGAATCAGAGGCAGGGAATCAGAATCAGAAGCGGGGAATCAGAGGCCGGGATAAGAGGCCGGGAATCAGATGCTGGGAATAAGAGGCCGGGAATCAGAGGTGGGGAATCAGTGTCCGGGAATCAGAGATGGGGATTCAGAGGCGGAGAATGAGATATGGAGAATCAGAGGCGGGGAATCAGAGGCGGGGAAACAGAGGTGGGGAATCAGATATGGGGAATCAGAGGTGGCGAATCAAAGGCGGTGAATCAGAGATGGGGAATCAGAGGCGGGCAATCAGAGGCAGGGAATCAAACACGGGGAATCAGAGGCGGGGAATCAGAGCTGGGGAATCAGAGGCGGGGAATCAGAGTTGGGGAATCAGAGGCGGGGAATCAGATATGGGGAAAGAGGGGCGGGGAATCAGAGGCGGGGAAACAGAGGCGAGGAATCAGAGATGGGAAATCAGAGGTGTGGAATCAGAGGCTGGGAATCAGAGGCAGGGAATCAGAGGCGGGGAAACAGAGGAGGGGAATCAGATATGGGGAATCAGAGGTGGCGAATCAAAGGCGGTGAAACAGAGATGGGGAATCAGGGCAGGGAATCAGAGGCAGGGAATCAAACACGGGGAATCAGAGCTGGGGAATCAGAGGCGGGGAATTAGAGTTGGGGAATCAGAGGAGGGGAGTCAGAGGCGGGGAAACAGGCGGGGAATCAGATATGGGGAATAAGAGGTGGGGAATCAGATGTTGGGAATCAGAGGCAGGGAATCAGAGGTGGGGAATCAGAGGCGGGGAATCAGAGGCAGGGAATCAGATGTGCGGAATCGGAGATGGGGAATCAGAGGCAGGGAATCAGAGGCGGGGAATCAGAGGCGGGGAATCAGAGGCCGGGAATCAGATATGGGAAATCAGAGGTGGGGAATCAGAGGTTGGGAATCAGAGGCAGGGAATCAGAGGCTTGGAATCAGATGCAGGGAATCAGAGGCGGGGAATCAGAGGCGGGGAAACAGAGACAGGGAATGAGATATGGGGAATCAGAGGTGGCGAATCAAAGGCGGTGAATCAGAGATGGGGAATCAGAGGCGGGCAATCAGAGGCAGGGAATCAAACACGGGGAATCAGAGGCGGGGAATCAGAGCTGGGGAATCAGAGGCTGGGAATCAGGGTTGGGGAATCAGAGGCGGGGAATCAGATATGGGGAAACAGGGGCGGGGAATCAGAGGTGGGGAAACACAGGCGGGGAATCAGATATGGGGAATCAGAGGTGTGGAATCAGAGGTTGGGAATCAGAGGCAGGGAATCAGAGGCGGGGAAACAGAGGCGGGGAATCAGATAAGGGGAATCAGAGGTGGCGAATCAAAGGCGGTGAAACAGAGATGGGGAATCAGGGCAGGGAATCAGAGGCAGGGAATCAAACACGGGGAATCAGAGCTGGGGAATCAGAGGCGGGGAATTAGAGTTGGGGAATCAGAGGAGGGGAATCAGAGGCGGGGAAACAGAGGCGGGGAATCAGATATGGGGAATCAGAGGTGGGGAATCAGATGTTGGGAATCAGAGGCAGGGAATCAGAGGCAGGGAATCAGAGGCGGGGAATCAGAGGCAGGGAATCAGATGTGCGGAATCGGAGATGGGGAATCAGAGGCAGGGAATCAGAGGCGGGGAATCAGAGGCGGGGAATCACAGGCCGGGAATCAGATATGGGGAAACAGAGGCGGGGAATCAGAGGCGGGGAAACAGAGGCGGGGAATCAGATATGGGGAATCAGAGGTGGGGAATCAGAGGTTGGGAATCAGATGCAGGGAATCAGAGGCTTGGAATCAGATGCAGGGAATCAGATGCGGGGAATCAGAGGCGGGGAATCAGAGCTGGAGAATCAGAGGTGGGGAATCAGAGTTGGGGAATCAGAGGCGGGGACTTAGATATTGGGAAACAGAGGCGGGGAATCAGAGGCGGGGAAACAGAGGCGGGAAATCAGATATGGGGAATCAGAGGTGGGGAATCAGAGGCAGGGAATCAGATGTGCGCAATCAGAGATGGTGAATCAGAGGAAGGGAATCAGAATCAGAAGCAGGGAATCAGAGGCCAGGAATCAGAGGCCGGAATCAGATGCCGGGAATAAGAGTCCGGGAATCAGAGGTGGGGAATCAGAGTCCGGGAATCAGAGATGGGGATTCAGAGGCGGGGAATGAGATATGGGGAATCAGAGGCGGGGAATCAGAGGCGGGGAAACAGAGGTGGGGAATCAGATATGGGGAATCAGAGGTGGCGAATCAAAGGCGGTGAATCAGAGATGGGGAATCAGAGGCGGGCAATCAGAGGCAGGGAATCAAACACGGGGAATCAGAGGCGGGGAATCAGAGCTGGGGAATCAGAGGCGGGGAATCAGAGTTGGGGAATCAGAGGCGGGGAATCAGATATGGGGAAAGAGGGGCGGGGAATCAGAGGCGGGGAAACAGAGGCGAGGAATCAGAGATGGGGAATCAGATGCGAGGATTCAGAGCTGGGGAATCAGAGGCGGGGAATCAGAATTGGGGAATCAGAGATGGGGAATCAGAGATGGGGAATCAGAGATGGGGAATCAGAGGCGGGGAATCAGACGCTGGGAATCAGAGGTGGTGAATCAGAGATGTGGAATCAGAGCCGGGGAATCAGAGGTGGGGAATCAGAGGCGGGGAATCAGATATTGTTAATCAGAGGTGGGGAATCAGAGGCGGGGAAACAGAGGCGGGGAATCAGATATGGGGAATCAGAGGTGGGGAATCAGAGGCCGGTAATCAGACGCGGGGAATCAGAGGCGGGGATTCAGAGCTGGGGAATCAGAGGCGGGGAATCAGAGTTGGGGAATCAGAGGCGGGGAATCAGATATGGGAAATCAGAGGCGGGGATTCAGAGGCGGGGAAACAGAGGAGGGGAATCAGATATGGGGAATCAGAGGTGGGGAATCAGGGGCGGGGTATCAGTGGCAGGGTATCAGAGGCGGGAAATCAGAGGCCGGGAATCAGAGGCGGTGAATCAGAGGCGGTGAATCAGAGGCGGGGAATCAGAGGCAGGGAATCTGATGTGCGGAATCAGAGATGGGGAATCAGAGGTGGGGAATCAGAGGCGGTGAATCAGACATGGGTAATCAGAGGCGGGGAATCAGAGGCAGGAAATCTGACACGGGGAATCAGAGGCGGGGAATCAGAGCTGGGGAATTAGATGCAGGGAATCAGAGTTGGGGATTCAGAGGCGGGGAATCAGATATGGGGAAACAGTGGCGGGGAATCAGAGGCGGGGAAACAGAGTAGGGGAATCAGATATGGGGAATCAGAGGTGGGTATTCAGAGCTGGGGAATCAGAGGTGTGGAATCAGAGTTGCGGAATCAGAGGCGGGGACTTAGATATGGGGAAACAGAGGCGAGGAATCAGAGGCGGGGAAACAGAGGCGGGGAATCAGATATGGGGAATCAGAGGTGGGGAATCAGAGGCAGGGAATCAGATGTGTGGAATCAGAGATGGGGAATCAGAGGCAGGGAATCAGAATCATAAGCAGGGAATAAGACGCGGGGAATCTGAGGCGGGGAATCAGAGCTGGGGAATCAGAGGCTGTGAATCAGAGTCGGGGAATCAGAAGCAGGGAATCGGATGTGCGGAATCAGAGATGGGGAATCAGAGGTGGGGAATGAGAGGCGGTGAATCAGACATGGGTAATCAGAGGCGGGGAATCAGAGGCAGGAAATCAGACACGGGGAATCTGAGGCGGGGAATCAGAGGCGGGGAATCAGAGGCAGGGAATGGGATGTGCGGAATCAGAGATGGGGAATCAGAGGTGGGGAATCAGAGGCGGTGAATCAGACATGGGTAAACAGAGGCGGGGAATCAGAGGCAGGAAATCAGACACGGGGAATCAGAGGCGGGGAATCAGAGCTGGGGAATTAGATGCAGGGAATCAGAGTTGGGGATTCAGAGGCGGGGAATCAGATATGGGGAAACTGAGGTGGGGAATCATAGGTGGGCAAATAGAGGCGGGGAATCAGATATGGGGAAACAGAGGCGGGGAATCAGAGGCGGGGAAACAGAGGCGGGGAATCAGATATGGGGAATCAGAGGTGGGGAATCAGAGTTTGGGAATCACAGGCACGGAATCAGAGGCTGGGTATCAGATGCAGGGAATCAGATGCGGGGAATCAGAGGCGGGGAATCAGAGCTGGGGAATCAGAGGTGGGGAATCAGAGTTGGGGAATCAGAGGCGGGGACTTAGATATGGGGAAACAGAGGCGGGGAATCAGAGAAGGGGAAACAGAGGCGGGGAATCAGATATGGGGAATCAGAGGTGGGGAATCAGAGGCAGGGAATCAGATGTGCGGAATCAGAGATGGAGAATCAGAGGCAGGGAATCAGAATCAGAAGCAGGGAATAAGACGCGGGGAATCAGAGGCGGGGAATCAGAGCTGGGTAATCAGAGTCAGTGAATCAGAGGCGGGGAATCAGAGGCAGGGAATCGGATGTGCCGAATCAGAGATGGGGAATCAGAGGTGGGGAATCCGAGGCGGTGAATCAGACATGGGTAATCAGAGGCGGGGAATCAGAGGCAGGAAATCAGACACGGGGAATCAGAGGCGGGGAATCAGAGCTGGGAAATTAGAGGCAGGGAATCAGAGTTGGGGATTCAGAGGCGGGGAATCAGATATGGGGAAAAAGAGGCGGGGAAACAGAGGCGGGCAAATAGAGGCGGGGATCAGATATGGGGAAACAGAGGAGGGGAATCAGAGGCGGGGAAACAGAGGCGGGGAATCAGATATGGGGAATCAGAGGTGGGGAATCAGAGGTTGGGAATCAGAGGCAGGGAATCAGAGGCTGGGAATCATATGCATGGAATCAGATGCGGGGAATCAGAGGCGGGGAATGAGAGCTGGGGAATCAGAGGTGGGGAATCAAAGTTGGGGAATCAGAGTCGGGAACTTAGATATGGGGAAACAGAGGCGGGGAATCAGAGGCGGGGAACAGAAGGCGGGGAATCAGATATGGGGAATCAGAGATGGGGAATCAGAGGCAGGGAATTAGATGTGCGGAATCAGAGATGGGGAATCAGAGGTGGGGAATCAGAATCAGAAGCAGGGAATCAGAGGCAGGGAATCAGAGTTGGGGATTCAGAGGCGGGGAATTAGATATGGGGAATCAGAGGTGGGGAATCAGAGGTGGTGAATCAGAGATGGGGAATCACAGGCGTGGAATCAGAGGCAGGGAATAGAACGCGGGGAATCAGAGGCAGTGAATCAGAGTTGGGGCATCAGAGGTTGGGAATTAGATATGGGGAAACAGAGGCGGGGAATCAGAGGCGGGGAAACAGAGGCGGGGAATCAGATATGGGGAATCAGAGGTGGGGAATCAGAGGTTGGGAATCAGAGGTAGGGAATCAGAGGCTTGGAATCAGATGCAGGGAATCAGATGCGGGGAATCAGAAATGGGGAATCAGAGGTGGGGAATCAGAGGTTGGGAATCAGATGCAGGGAATCAGAGGCTTGGAATCAGATGCAGGGAATCAGATGCGGGGAATCAGAGGCGGGGAATCATAGCTGGAGAATCAGAGGTGGGGAATCAGAGTTGGGCAATCAGAGGCGGGTCTTAGATATTGGGAAACAGAGGCGGGGAATCAGAGGTGGGGAAACAGAGGCGGGAAATCAGATATGGGGAATCAGAGGTGGGGAATCAGAGGCAGGGAATCAGATGTGCGCAATCAGAGATGGGGAATCAGAGGCAGGGAATCAGAATCAGAAGCAGGGAATCAGAGGCCGGGAATCAGAGGCCGGAATCAGATGACGGGAATAAGAGGCCGGGAATCAGAGGTGGGGAATCAGAGTCCGGGAATCAGAGATGGGGATTCAGAGTCGGGGAATGAGATATGGGGAATCAGAGGCGGGGAATCAGAGGCGGGGAAACAGAGGCGGGGAATCAGATATGGGGAATCAGAGGTGGCGAATCAAAGGCGGTGAATCAGAGCTGGGGAATCAGAGGCGGGGAATCAGAGTTGGGGAATCAGAGGCGGGGAATCAGAGCTGGGGAATCAGAGTCGGGGAATCAGAGGCAGGGAATCAGATGTGCGGAATCAGAGATGGGGAATCAGAGGTGGGGAATCAGAGGCGGTGAGTCAGAGATGGGGAATCAGAGGCGGTGAATCAGAGGCAGGAAATCAGACACGGGGATTCAGTGGCTGGGAATCAGACGGGGGGAATCAAAGGTGGGGAATCAGAGCTGGGGAATCAGAGGCAGGGAATCAGAGTTGGGGATTCAGAGGCGGGGAATCAGATATGGGGAAACAGAGGCGGGGAATCAGAGGCGGGAAAACAGAGGCGAGGAATTAGATATGGGGAATCAGAGTTGGGGCATCAGAGGTTGGGAATTAGATATGGGGAAACAGAGGCGGGGAATCAGAGGTGGGGAAACAGAGGCGGGGAATCAGATATGGGGAATCAGAGGTGGGGAATCAGAGGCAGGGAATCAGATGTGCGGAATCAGAGATGGGGAATCAGAGGCAGGGAATCAGAATCAGAAGCGGGGAATCAGATATGGGGAATCAGAGGCCAGGAATCAGATGCTGGGAATAAGAGGCCGGGAATCAGAGGTGGGGAATCAGAGTCCGGGAATCAGAGATGGGGATTCAAAGGCGGGGAATGAGATATGGAGAATCAGAGGCGGGGAATTTGAGGCGTGGAAACAGTGGTGGGGAATCAGATATGGGGAATCAGAGGTGGCGAATCAAAGGCGGTGAATCAGAGATGGGGAATCAGAGGCGGGCAATCAGAGGCAGGGAATCAAACACGGGGAATCAGAGGCGGGGAATCAGAGCTGGGGAATCAGAGGCGGGGAATCTGAGTTGGGGAATAAGTGGCGGGGAATCAGATATGGGGAAACAGGGGCCGGGAATCAGAGGCGGGGAAACAGAGGCGGGGAATCAGATATGGGGAATCAGAGGTGTGGAATCAGAGGTTGGGAAACAGAGGCGGGGAATCAGATATGGGGAATCAGAGGTGGGGAATCAGAGGTGGTGAATCAGAGATGGGGAATCACAGGCGGGGAATCAGAGGCAGGGAATAGAACGCGGGGAATCAGAGGCAGGGAATTAGAGTTGGGGCATCAGAGGTTCGGAATTAGATATGGGGAAACAGAGGCGGGGAATCAGAGGCGGGGAAACAGAGGCGGGGAATCAGATATGGGGAATCAGAGGTGGGGAATCAGAGGCAGGGAATCAGATGTGCGGAATCAGAGATGGGGAATCAGAGGCAGGGAATCAGAATCAGAAGCGGGGAATCAGAGGCCGGGAATCAGAGGCCGGGAATCAGATGCTGGGAATAAGAGGCCGGGAATCAGAGGTGGGGAATCAGTGTCCGGGAATCAGAGATGGGGATTCAGAGGCGGAGAATGAGATATGGAGAATCAGAGGCGGGGAATCAGAGGCGGGGAAACAGAGGTGGGGAATCAGATATGGTAAATCAGAGGTGGCGAATCAAAGGCGGTGAATCAGAGATGGGGAATCAGAGGCGGGCAATCAGAGGCAGGGAATCAAACACGGGGAATCAGAGGCGGGGAATCAGAGCTGGGGAATCAGAGGCGGGGAATCAGAGTTGGGGAATCAGAGGCGGGGAATCAGATATGGGGAAAGAGGGGCATGGAATCAGAGGCGGGGAAACAGAGGCGAGGAATCTGAGATGGGGAATCAGAGGTGTGGAATCAGAGGTTGGGAATCAGAGGCAGGGAATCAGAGGCGGGGAAACAGAGGAGGGGAATCAGATATGGGGAATCAGAGGTGGCGAATCAAAGGCGGTGAAACAGAGATGGGGAATCAGGGCAGGGAATCAGAGGCAGGGAATCAAACACGGGGAATCAGAGCTGGGGAATCAGAGGCGGGGAATTAGAGTTGGGGAATCAGAGGAGGGGAGTCAGAGGCGGGGAAACAGGCGGGGAATCAGATATGGGGAAAAAGAGGTGGGGAATCAGATGTTGGGAATCAGAGGCAGGGAATCAGAGGTGGGGAATCAGAGGCGGGGAATCAGAGGCAGGGAATCAGATGTGCGGAATCGGAGATGGGGAATCAGAGGCAGGGAATCAGAGGCGGGGAATCAGAGGCGGGGAATCAGAGGCCGGGAATCAGATATGGGGAAACAGAGGCTGGGAATCAGAGGCGGGGAAACAGAGGCGGGGAATCAGATATGGGGAATCAGAGGTGGGGAATCAGAGGTTGGGAATCAGAGGCAGGGAATCAGAGGCTGGGAATCATATGCATGGAATCAGATGCGGGGAATCAGAGGCGGGGAATCAGAGCTGGGGAATCAGAGGTGGGGAATCAAAGTTGGGGAATCAGAGTCGGGGACTTAGATATGGGGAAACAGCGGCGGGGAATCAGAGGCGGGGAACAGAAGGCGGGGAATCAGATTTGGGGAATCAGAGATGGGGAATCAGAGGCAGGGAATTAGATGTGCGGAATCAGAGATGGGGAATCAGAGGTGGGGAATCAGAATCAGAAGCAGGGAATCAGAGGCAGGGAATCAGAGTTGGGGCATCAGAGGTTGGGAATTAGATATGGGGAAACAGAGGCGGGGAATCTGAGGCGGGGAAACAGAGGCGGGGAATCAGATATGGGGAATCAGAGGTGGGGAATCAGAGGTTGGGAATCAGAGGCAGGGAATCAGAGGCTTGGAATCAGATGCAGGGAATCCGATGCGGGGAATCAGAAATGGGGAATCAGAGGTGGGGAATCAGAGGTTGGGAATCAGATGCAGGGAATTAGAGGCTTGGAATCAGATGCAGGGAATCAGATGCGGGGAATCAGAGGCGGGGAATCATAGCTGGAGAATCAGAGGTGGGGAATCAGAGTTGGGGAATCAGAGGCGGGTCTTAGATATTGGGAAACAGAGGCGGGGAATCAGAGGCGGGGAAACAGAGGCGGGAAATCAGATATGGGGAATCAGAGGTGGGGAATCAGAGGCAGGGAATCAGATGTGCGCAATCAGAGATGGGGAATCAGAGGCAGGGAATCAGAATCAGAAGCAGGGAATCAGAGGCCGGGAATCAGAGGCCGGAATCAGATGACGGGAATAAGAGGCCGGGAATCAGAGGTGGGGAATCAGAGTCCGGGAATCAGAGATGGGGATTCAGAGTCGGGGAATGAGATATGGGGAATCAGAGGCGGGGAATCAGAGGCGGGGAAACAGAGGCGGGGAATCAGATATGGGGAATCAGAGGTGGCGAATCAAAGGCGGTGAATCAGAGCTGGGGAATCAGAGGCGGGGAATCAGAGTTGGGGTATCAGAGGCGGGGAATCAGAGCTGGGGAATCAGAGTCGGGGAATCAGAGGCAGGGAATCAGATGTGCGGAATCAGAGATGGGGAATCAGAGGTGGGGAATCAGAGGCGGTGAGTCAGAGATGGGGAATCAGAGGCGGTGAATCAGAGGCAGGAAATCAGACACGGGGATTCAGAGGCTGGGAATCAGACGGGGGGAATCAAAGGTGGGGAATCAGAGCTGGGGAATCAGAGGCAGGGAATCAGAGTTGGGGATTCAGAGGCGGGGAATCAGATATGGGGAAACAGAGGCGGGGAATCAGAGTCGGGAAAACAGAGGCGAGGAATTAGATTTGGGGAATCAGAGGTGGGGAATCAGAGGTGGTGAATCAGAGATGGGGAATCACAGGCGGGGAATCAGAGGCAGGGAATAGAACGCGGGGAATCAGAGGCAGGGAATCAGAGTTGGGGCATCAGAGGTTGGGAATTAGATATGGGGAAACAGAGGCGGGGAATCAGAGGTGGGGAAACAGAGGCGGGGAATCAGATATGGGGAATCAGAGGTGGGGAATCAGAGGCAGGGAATCAGATGTGCGGAATCAGAGATGGGGAATCAGAGGCAGGGAATCAGAATCAGAAGCGGGGAATCAGATATGGGGAATCAGAGGCCAGGAATCAGATGCTGGGAATAAGAGGCCGGGAATCAGAGGTGGGGAATCAGAGTCCGGGAATCAGAGATGGGGATTCAAAGGCGGGGAATGAGATATGGAGAATCAGAGGCGGGGAATTTGAGGCGTGGAAACAGTGGTGGGGAATCAGATATGGGGAATCAGAGGTGGCGAATCAAAGGCAGTGAATCAGAGATGGGGAATCAGAGGCGGGGAATCAGAGGCAGGGAATCAAACACAGGGAATCAGAGGCGGGGAATCAGAGCTGGGGAATCAGAGGCGGGGAATCTGAGTTGGGGAATAAGTGGCGGGGAATCAGATATGGGGAAACAGGGGCCGGGAATCGGAGGCGGGGAAACAGAGGCGGGGAATCAGATATGGGGAATCAGAGGTGTGGAATCAGAGGTTGGGAAACAGAGGCGGGGAATCAGATATGGGGAATCAGAGGTGGGGAATCAGAGGTGGTGAATCAGAGATGGGGAATCACAGGCGGGGAATCAGAGGCAGGGAATAGAACGCGGGGAATCAGAGGCAGGGAATTAGAGTTGGGGCATCAGAGGTTCGGAATTAGATATGGGGAAACAGAGGCGGGGAATCAGAGGCGGGGAAACAGAGGCGGGGAATCAGATATGGGGAATCAGAGGTGGGGAATCAGAGGCAGGGAATCAGATGTGCGGAATCAGAGATGGGGAATCAGAGGCAGGGAATCAGAATCAGAAGCGGGGAATCAGAGGCCGGGAATCAGAGGCCGGGAATCAGATGCTGGGAATAAGAGGCCGGGAATCAGAGGTGGGGAATCAGAGGCGGGGAATCAGATATGGGGAAAGAGGGGCGGGGAATCAGAGGCGGGGAAACAGAGGCGAGGAATCAGAGATGGGGAATCAGAGGTGTGGAATCAGAGGTTGGGAATCAGAGGCAGGGAATCAGAGGCGGGGAAACAGAGGAGGGGAATCAGATATGGGGAATCAGAGGTGGCGAATCAAAGGCGGTGAAACAGAGATGGGGAATCAGGGCAGGGAATCAGAGGCAGGGAATCAAACACGGGGAATCAGAGCTGGGGAATCAGAGGCGGGGAATTAGAGTTGGGGAATCAGAGGAGGGGAGTCAGAGGCGGGGAAACAGGCGGGGAATCAGATATGGGGAATAAGAGGTGGGGAATCAGATGTTGGGAATCAGAGGCAGGGAATCAGAGGTGGGGAATCAGAGGCGGGGAATCAGAGGCAGGGAATCAGAGGCGGGTAATCAGAGGCGGGGAATCAGAGGCCGGGAATCAGATATGGGGAAACAGAGGCGGGGAATCAGAGGCGGGGAAACAGAGGCGGGGAATCAGATATGGGAAATCAGAGGTGGGGAATCAGAGGTTGGGAATCAGAGGCAGGGAATCAGAGGCTTGGAATCAGATGCAGGGAATCAGAGGCGGGGAATCAGAGGCGGGGAAACAGAGACAGGGAATGAGATATGGGGAATCAGAGGTGGCGAATCAAAGGCGGTGAATCAGAGATGGGGAATCAGAGGCGGGCAATCAGAGGCAGGGAATCAAACACGGGGAATCAGAGGCGGGGAATCAGAGCTGGGGAATCAGAGGCTGGGAATCAGCGTTGGGGAATCAGAGGCGGGGAATCAGATATGGGGAAACAGGGGCGGGGAATCAGAGGTGGGGAAACACAGGCGGGGAATCAGATATGGGGAATCAGAGGTGTGGAATCAGAGGTTGGGAATCAGAGGCAGGGAATCAGAGGCGGGGAAACAGAGGCGGGGAATCAGATAAGGGGAATCAGAGGTGGCGAATCAAAGGCGGTGAAACAGAGATGGGGAATCAGGGCAGGGAATCAGAGGCAGGGAATCAAACACGGGGAATCAGAGCTGGGGAATCAGAGGCGGGGAATTAGAGTTGGGGAATCAGAGGAGGGGAATCAGAGGCGGGGAAACAGAGGCGGGGAATCAGATATTGGGAATCAGAGGTGGGGAATCAGATGTTGGGAATCAGAGGCAGGGAATCAGAGGCGCGGAATCAGAGGCGGGGAATCAGAGGCAGGGAATCAGATGTGCGGAATCGGAGATGGGGAATCAGAGGCAGGGAATCAGAGGCGGGGAATCAGAGGCGGGGAATCAGAGGCCGGGAATCAGATATGGGGAAACAGAGGCGGGGAATCAGAGGCGGGGAAACAGAGGCGGGGAATCAGATATGGGGAATCAGAGGTGGGGAATCAGAGGTTGGGAATCAGATGCAGGGAATCAGAGGCTTGGAATCAGATGCAGGGAATCAGATGCGGGGAATCAGAGGCGGGGAATCAGAGCTGGAGAATCAGAGGTGGGGAATCAGAGTTGGGGAATCAGAGGCGGGGACTTAGATATTGGGAAACAGAGGCGGGGAATCAGAGGCGGGGAAACAGAGGCGGGAAATCAGATATGGGGAATCAGAGGTGGGGAATCAGAGGCAGGGAATCAGAATCAGAAGCAGGGAATCAGAGGCCAGGAATCAGAGGCCGGAATCAGATGCCGGGAATAAGAGTCCGGGAATCAGAGGTGGGGAATCAGAGTCCGGGAATCAGAGATGGGGATTCAGAGGCGGGGAATGAGATATGGGGAATCAGAGGCGGGGAATCAGAGGCGGGGAAACCGAGGCGGGGAATCAGATATGGGGAATCAGAGGTGGCGAATGAAAGGCGGTGAATCAGAGATGGGGAATCAGAGGCCGGGAATCAGAGGCAGGGAATCAAACACGGGGAATAAGAGGCGGGGAATCAGAGCTGGGGAATCAGAGGCGGGGAATCAGAGTTGGGGAATCAGAGGCGGGGATTCAGAGGCAGGGAATCAATATGGGAATTCAGAGGTGGGGAATCAGATGTTGGGAATCAGAGGCAGGGAATCAGAGGCGAGGATTCAGAGCTGGGGAATCAGAGGCGGGGAATCAGAATTGGGGAATCAGAGATGGGGAATCAGAGATGGGGAATCAGAGATGGGGAATCAGAGGCGGGGAATCAGACGCTGGGAATCAGAGGTGGTGAATCAGAGATGTGGAATCAGAGGCGGGGAATCAGAGGCAGGGAATCAGATGCGGGGAATCAGAGGTGGGGAATCATAGCTGGCGAATCAGAGGCGGGGAATCAGAGGTGGGGAATCAGAGGCGGGGAATCAGATATTGTTAATCAGAGGTGGGGAATCAGAGGCGGGGAAACAGAGGCGGGGAATCAGATATGGGGAATCAGAGGTGGGGAATCAGAGGCCGGTAATCAGACGCGGGGAATCAGAGGCGGGGATTCAGAGCTGGGGAATCAGAGGCGGGGAATCAGAGTTGGGGAATCAGAGGCGGGGAATCAGATATGGGAAATCAGAGGCGGGGATTCAGAGGCGGGGAAACAGAGGCGGGGAATCAGATATGGGGAATCAGAGGTGGGGAATCAGGGGCGGGGTATCAGTGGCAGGGAATCAGAGGCGGGAAATCAGAGGCCGGGAATCAGAGGCGGTGAATCAGAGGCGGTGAATCAGAGGCGGGGAATCAGAGGCAGGGAATCTGATGTGCGGAATCAGAGATGGGGAATCAGAGGTGGGGAATCAGAGGCGGTGAATCAGACATGGGTAATCAGAGGCGGGGAATCAGAGGCAGGAAATCTGACACGGGGAATCAGAGGCGGGGAATCAGAGCTGGGGAATTAGATGCAGGGAATCAGAGTTGGGGATTCAGAGGCGGGGAATCAGATATGGGGAAACAGTGGCGGGGAATCAGAGGCGGGGAAACAGAGGCGGGGAATCAGATATGGGGAATCAGAGGTGGGTATTCAGAGCTGGGGAATCAGAGGTGTGGAATCAGAGTTGCGGAATCAGAGGCGGGGACTTAGATATGGGGAAACAGAGGCGGGGAATCAGAGGCGGGGAAACAGAGGCGGGGAATCAGATATGGGGAATCAGAGGTGGGGAATCAGAGGCAGGGAATCAGATGTGTGGAATCAGAGATGGGGAATCAGAGGCAGGGAATCAGAATCAGAAGCAGGGAATAAGACGCGGGGAATCTGAGGCGGGGAATCAGAGCTGGGGAATCAGAGGCTGTGAATCAGAGTCGGGGAATCAGAAGCAGGGAATCGGATGTGCGGAATCAGAGATGGGGAATCAGAGGTGGGGAATCAGAGGCGGTGAATCAGACATGGGTAATCAGAGGCGGGGAATCAGAGGCAGGAAATCAGACACGGGGAATCTGAGGCGGGGAATCAGAGGCGGGGAATCAGAGGCAGGGAATGGGATGTGCGGAATCAGAGATGGGGAATCAGAGGTGGGGAATCAGAGGCGGTGAATCAGACATGGGTAAACAGAGGCGGGGAATCAGAGGCAGGAAATCAGACACGGGGAATCAGAGGCGGGGAATCAGAGCTGGGGAATTAGATGCAGGGAATCAGAGTTGGGGATTCAGAGGCGGGGAATCAGATATGGGGAAACTGAGGTGGGGAATCATAGGTGGGCAAATAGAGGCGGGGAATCAGATATGGGGAAACAGAGGCGGGGAATCAGAGGCGGGGAAACAGAGGCGGGGAATCAGATATGGGGAATCAGAGGTGGGGAATCAGAGTTTGGGAATCACAGGCACGGAATCAGAGGCTGGGTATCAGATGCAGGGAATCAGATGCGGGGAATCAGAGGCGGGGAATCAGAGCTGGGGAATCAGAGGTGGGGAATCAGAGTTGGGGAATCAGAGGCGGGGACTTAGATATGGGGAAACAGAGGCGGGGAATCAGAGAAGGGGAAACAGAGGCGGGGAATCAGATATGGGGAATCAGAGGTGGGGAATCAGAGGCAGGGAATCAGATGTGCGGAATCAGAGATGGGGAATCAGAGGCAGGGAATCAGAATCAGAAGCAGGGAATAAGACGCGGGGAATCAGAGGCGGGGAATCAGAGCTGGGGAATCAGAGTCAGTGAATCAGAGGCGGGGAATCAGAGGCAGGGAATCGGATGTGCCGAATCAGAGATGGGGAATCAGAGGTGGGGAATCCGAGGCGGTGAATCAGACATGGGTAATCAGAGGCGGGGAATCAGAGGCAGGAAATCAGACACGGGGAATCAGAGGCGGGGAATCAGAGCTGGGAAATGAGAGGCAGGGAATCAGAGTTGGGGATTCAGAGGCGGGGAATCAGATATGGGGAAAAAGAGGCGGGGAAACAGAGGCGGGCAAATAGAGGCGGGGATCAGATATGGGGAAACAGAGGAGGGGAATCAGAGGCGGTTAAACAGAGGCGGGGAATCAGATATGGGGAATCAGAGGTGGGGAATCAGAGGTTGGGAATCAGAGGCAGGGAATCAGAGGCTGGGAATCATATGCATGGAATCAGATGCGGGGAATCAGAGGCGGGGAATCAGAGCTGGGGAATCAGAGGTGGGGAATCAAAGTTGGGGAATCAGAGTCGGGGACTTAGATATGGGGAAACAGAGGTGGGGAATCAGAGGCGGGGAACAGAAGGCGGGGAATCAGATATGGGGAATCAGAGATGGGGAATCAGAGGCAGGGAATTAGATGTGCGGAATCAGAGATGGGGAATCAGAGGTGGGGAATCAGAATCAGAAGCAGGGAATCAGAGGCAGGGAATCAGAGTTGGGGATTCAGAGGCGGGGAATTAGATATGGGGAATCAGAGGTGGGGAATCAGAGGTGGTGAATCAGAGATGGGGAATCACAGGCGTGGAATCAGAGGCAGGGAATAGAACGCGGGGAATCAGAGGCAGGGAATCAGAGTTGGGGCATCAGAGGTTGGGAATTAGATATGGGGAAACAGAGGCGGGGAATCAGAGGCGGGGAAACAGAGGCGGGGAATCAGATATGGGGAATCAGAGGTGGGGAATCAGAGGTTGGGAATCAGAGGCAGGGAATCAGAGGCTTGGAATCAGATGCAGGGAATCAGATGCGGGGAATCAGAAATGGGGAATCAGAGGTGGGGAATCAGAGGTTGGGAATCAGATGCAGGGAATCAGAGGCTTGGAATCAGATGCAGGGAATCAGATGCGGGGAATCAGAGGCGGGGAATCATAGCTGGAGAATCAGAGGTGGGGAATCAGTGTTGGGGAATCAGAGGCGGGTCTTAGATATTGGGAAACAGAGGCGGGGAATCAGAGGCGGGGAAACAGAGGCGGGAAATCAGATATGGGGAATCAGAGGTTGGGAATCAGAGGCAGGGAATCAGATGTGCGCAATCAGAGATGGGGAATCAGAGGCAGGGAATCAGAATCAGAAGCAGGGAATCAGAGGCCGGGAATCAGAGGCCGGAATCAGATGACGGGAATAAGAGGCCGGGAATCAGAGGTGGGGAATCAGAGTCCGGGAATCAGAGATGGGGATTCAGAGTCGGGGAATGAGATATGGGGAATCAGAGGCGGGGAATCAGAGGCGGGGAAACAGAGGCGGGGAATCAGATATGGGGAATCAGAGGTGGCGAATCAAAGGCGGTGAATCAGAGCTGGGGAATCAGAGGCGGGGAATCAGAGTTGGGGAATCAGAGGCGGGGAATCAGAGCTGGGGAATCAGAGTCGGGGAATCAGAGGCAGGGAATCAGATGTGCGGAATCAGAGATGGGGAATCAGAGGTGGGGAATCAGAGGCGGTGAGTCAGAGATGGGGAATCAGAGGCGGTGAATCAGATGCAGGAAATCAGACACGGGGATTCAGAGGCTGGGAATCAGACGGGGGGAATCAAAGGTGGGGAATCAGAGCTGGGGAATCAGAGGCAGGGAATCAGAGTTGGGGATTCAGAGGCGGGGAATCAGATATGGGGAAACAGAGGCGGGGAATCAGAGGCGGGAAAACAGAGGCGAGGAATTAGATATGGGGAATCAGAGGTGGGGAATCAGAGGTGGTGAATCAGAGATGGGGAATCACAGGCGGGGAATCAGAGGCAGGGAATAGAACGCGGGGAATCAGAGGCAGGGAATCAGAGTTGGGGCATCAGAGGTTGGGAATTAGATATGGGGAAACAGAGGCCAGGAATCAGATGCTGGGAATAAGAGGCCGGGAATCAGAGGTGGGGAATCAGAGTCCGGGAATCAGAGATGGGGATTCAAAGGCGGGGAATGAGATATGGAGAATCAGAGGCGGGGAATTTGAGGCGTGGAAACAGTGGTGGGGAATCAGATATGGGGAATCAGAGGTGGAGAATCAAAGGCAGTGAATCAGAGATGGGGAATCAGAGGCGGGGAATCAGAGGCAGGGAATCAAACACAGGGAATCAGAGGCGGGGAATCAGAGCTGGGGAATCAGAGGCGGGGAATCTGAGTTGGGGAATAAGTGGCGGGGAATCAGATATGGGGAAACAGGGGCCGGGAATCAGAGGCGGGGAAACAGAGGCGGGGAATCAGATATGGGGAATCAGAGGTGTGGAATCAGAGGTTGGGAAACAGAGGCGGGGAATCAGATATGGGGAATCAGAGGTGGGGAATCAGAGGTGGTGAATCAGAGATGGGGAATCACAGGCGGGGAATCAGAGGCAGGGAATAGAACGCGGGGAATCAGAGGCAGGGAATTAGAGTTGGGGCATCAGAGGTTCGGAATTAGATATGGGGAAACAGAGGCGGGGAATCAGAGGCGGGGAAACAGAGGCGGGGAATCAGATATGGGGAATCAGAGGTGGGGAATCAGAGGCAGGGAATCAGATGTGCGGAATCAGAGATGGGGAATCAGAGGCAGGGAATCAGAATCAGAAGCGGGGAATCAGAGGCCGGAAATCAGAGGCCGGGAATCAGATGCTGGGAATAAGAGGCCGGGAATCAGAGGTGGGGAATCAGTGTCCGGGAATCAGAGATGGGGATTCAGAGGCGGAGAATGAGATATGGAGAATCAGAGGCGGGGAATCAGAGGCGGGGAAACAGAGGTGGGGAATCAGATATGGTAAATCAGAGGTGGCGAATCAAAGGCGGTGAATCAGAGATGGGGAATCAGAGGCGGGCAATCAGAGGCAGGGAATCAAACACGGGGAATCAGAGGCGGGGAATCAGAGCTGGGGAATCAGAGGCGGGGAATCAGAGTTGGGGAATCAGAGGCGGGGAATCAGATATGGGGAAAGAGGGGCGGGGAATCAGAGGCGGGGAAACAGAGGCGAGGAATCTGAGATGGGGAATCAGAGGTGTGGAATCAGAGGTTGGGAATCAGAGGCAGGGAATCAGAGGTGGGGAAACAGAGGAGGGGAATCAGATATGGGGAATCAGAGGTGGCGAATCAAAGGCGGTGAAACAGAGATGGGGAATCAGGGCAGGGAATCAGAGGCAGGGAATCAAACACGGGGAATCAGAGCTGGGGAATCAGAGGCGGGGAATTAGAGTTGGGGAATCAGAGGAGGGGAGTCAGAGGCGGGGAAACAGGCGGGGAATCAGATATGGGGAATAAGAGGTGGGGAATCAGATGTTGGGAATCAGAGGCAGGGAATCAGAGGTGGGGAATCAGAGGCGGGGAATCAGAGGCAGGGAATCAGATGTGCGGAATCGGAGATGGGGAATCAGAGGCAGGGAATCAGAGGCGGCGAATCAGAGGCGGGGAATCAGAGGCCGGGAATCAGATATGGGGAAACAGAGGCGGGGAATCAGAGGCGGGGAAACAGAGGCGGGGAATCAGATATGGGGAATCAGAGGTGGGGAATCAGAGGTTGGGAATCAGAGGCAGGGAATCAGAGGCTGGGAATCATATGCATGGAATCAGATGCGGGGAATCAGAGGCGGGGAATCAGAGCTGGGGAATCAGAGGTGGGGAATCAAAGTTGGGGAATCAGAGTAGGGGACTTAGATATGGGGAAACAGAGGCGGGGAATCAGAGGCGGGGAACAGAAGGCGGGGAATCAGATATGGGGAATCAGAGATGGGGAATCAGAGGCAGGGAATTAGATGTGCGGAATCAGAGATGGGGAATCAGAGGTGGGGAATCAGAATCAGAAGCAGGGAATCAGAGGCAGGGAATCAGAGTTGGGGATTCAGAGGCGGGGAATTAGATATGGGGAATCAGAGGTGGGGAATCAGAGGTGGTGAATCAGAGATGGGGAATCACAGGCGTGGAATCAGAGGCAGGGAATAGAACGCGGGGAATCAGAGGCAGGGAATCAGAGTTGGGGCATCAGAGGTTGGGAATTAGATATGGGGAAACAGAGGCGGGGTATCAGAGGCGGGGAAACAGAGGCGGGGAATCAGATATGGGGAATCAGAGGTGGGGAATCAGAGGTTGGGAATCAAAGGCAGGGAATCAGAGGCTTGGAATCAGATGCAGGGAATCAGATGCGGGGAATCAGAAATGGGGAATCAGAGGTGGGGAATCAGAGGTTGGGAATCAGATGCAGGGAATCAGAGGCTTGGAATCAGATGCAGGGAATCAGATGCGGGGAATCAGAGGCGGGGAATCATAGCTGGAGAATCAGAGGTGGGGAATCAGAGTTGGGGAATCAGAGGCGGGTCTTAGATATTGGGAAACAGAGGCGGGGAATCAGAGGTGGGGAAACAGAGGCGGGAAATCAGATATGGGGAATCAGAGGTGGGGAATCAGAGGCAGGGAATCAGATGTGCGCAATCAGAGATGGGGAATCAGAGGCAGGGAATCAGAATCAGAAGCAGGGAATCAGAGGCCGGGAATCAGAGGCCGGAATCAGATGACGGGAATAAGAGGCCGGGAATCAGAGGTGGGGAATCAGAGTCCGGGAATCAGAGATGGGGATTCAGAGTCGGGGAATGAGATATGGGGAATCAGAGGCGGGGAATCAGAGGCGGGGAAACAGAGGCGGGGAATCAGATATGGGGAATCAGAGGTGGCGAATCAAAGGCGGTGAATCAGAGCTGGGGAATCAGAGGCGGGGAATCAGAGTTGGGGAATCAGAGGCGGGGAATCAGAGCTGGGGAATCAGAGTCGGGGAATCAGAGGCAGGGAATCAGATGTGCGGAATCAGAGATGGGGAATCAGAGGTGGGGAATCAGAGGCGGTGAGTCAGAGATGGGGAATCAGAGGCGGTGAATCAGAGGCAGGAAATCAGACACGGGGATTCAGAGGCTGGGAATCAGACGGGGGGAATCAAAGGTGGGGAATCAGAGCTGGGGAATCAGAGGCAGGGAATCAGAGTTGGGGATTCAGAGGCGGGGAATCAGATATGGGGAAACAGAGGCGGGGAATCAGAGGCGGGAAAACAGAGGCGAGGAATTAGATATGGGGAATCAGAGGTGGGGAATCAGAGGTGGTGAATCAGAGATGGGGAATCACAGGCGGGGAATCAGAGGCAGGGAATAGAACGCGGGGAATCAGAGGCAGGGAATCAGAGTTGGGGCATCAGAGGTTGGGAATTAGATATGGGGAAACAGAGGCGGGGAATCAGAGGTGGGGAAACAGAGGCGGGGAATCAGATATGGGGAATCAGAGGTGGGGAATCAGAGGCAGGGAATCAGATGTGCGGAATCAGAGATGGGGAATCAGAGGCAGGGAATCAGAATCAGAAGCGGGGAATCAGATATGGGGAATCAGAGGCCAGGAATCAGATGCTGGGAATAAGAGGCCGGGAATCAGAGGTGGGGAATCAGAGTCCAGGAATCAGAGATGGGAATTCAAAGGCGGGGAATGAGATATGGAGAATCAGAGGCGGGGAATTTGAGGCGTGGAAACAGTGGTGGGGAATCAGATATGGGGAATCAGAGGTGGCGAATCAAAGGCAGTGAATCAGAGATGGGGAATCAGAGGCGGGGAATCAGAGGCAGGGATTCAAACACAGGGAATCAGAGGCGGGGAATCAGAGCTGGGGAATCAGAGGCGGGGAATCTGAGTTGGGGAATAAGTGGCGGGGAATCAGATATGGGGAAACAGGGGCCGGGAATCAGAGGCGGGGAAACAGAGGCGGGGAATCAGATATGGGGAATCAGAGGTGTGGAATCAGAGGTTGGGAAACAGAGGCGGGGAATCAGATATGGGGAATCAGAGGTGGGGAATCAGAGGTGGTGAATCAGAGATGGGGAATCACAGGCGGGGAATCAGAGGCAGGGAATAGAACGCGGGGAATCAGAGGCAGGGAATTAGAGTTGGGGCATCAGAGGTTCGGAATTAGATATGGGGAAACAGAGGCGGGGAATCAGAGGCGGGGAAACAGAGGCGGGGAATCAGATATGGGGAATCAGAGGTGGGGAATCAGAGGCAGGGAATCAGATGTGCGGAATCAGAGATGGGGAATCAGAGGCAGGGAATCAGAATCAGAAGCGGGGAATCAGAGGCCGGGAATCAGAGGCCGGAAATCAGATGCTGGGAATAAGAGGCCGGGAATCAGAGGTGGGGAATCAGTGTCCGGGAATCAGAGATGGGGATTCAGAGGTGGAGAATGAGATATGGAGAATCAGAGGCGGGGAATCAGAGGCGGGGAAACAGAGGTGGGGAATCAGATATGGTAAATCAGAGGTGGCGAATCAAAGGCGGTGAATCAGAGATGGGGAATCAGAGGCGGGCAATCAGAGGCAGGGAATCAAACACGGGGAATCAGAGGCGGGGAATCAGAGCTGGGGAATCAGAGGCGGGGAATCAGAGTTGGGGAATCAGAGGCGGGGAATCAGATATGGGGAAAGAGGGGCGGGGAATCAGAGGCGGGGAAACAGAGGCGAGGAATCTGAGATGGGGAATCAGAGGTGTGGAATCAGAGGTTGGGAATCAGAGGCAGGGAATCAGAGGCGGGGAAACAGAGGAGGGGAATCAGATATGGGGAATCAGAGGTGGCGAATCAAAGGCGGTGAAACAGAGATGGGGAATCAGGGCAGGGAATCAGAGGCAGGGAATCAAACACGGGGAATCAGAGCTGGGGAATCAGAGGCGGGGAATTAGAGTTGGGGAATCAGAGGAGGGGAGTCAGAGGCGGGGAAACAGGCGGGGAATCAGATATGGGGAATAAGAGGTGGGGAATCAGATGTTGGGAATCAGAGGCAGGGAATCAGAAGTGGGGAATCAGAGGCGGGGAATCAGAGGCAGGGAATCAGATGTGCGGAATCGGAGATGGGGAATCAGAGGCAGGGAATCAGAGGCGGGGAATCAGAGGCGGGGAATCAGAGGCCGGGAATCAGATATGGGGAAACAGAGGCGGGGAATCAGAGGCGGGGAAACAGAGGCGGGGAATCAGATATGGGAAATCAGAGGTGGGGAATCAGAGGTTGGGAATCAGAGGCAGGGAATCAGAGGCTTGGAATCAGATGCAGGGAATCAGATGCGGGGAATCAGAGGCGGGGAATCAGAGCTGGAGAATCAGAGGTGGGGAATCAGAGTTGGGGAATCAGAGGCGGGGACTTAGATATTGGGAAACAGAGGCGGGGAATCAGAGGCGGGGAAACAGAGGCGGGGAATCAGATATGGGGAATCAGAGGTGGGGAATCAGAGGCAGGGAATCAGATGTGCGCAATCAGAGATGGGGAATCAGAGGCAGGGAATCAGAATCAGAAGCAGGGAATCAGAGGCCGGGGATCAGAGGCCGGAATCAGATGCCGGGAATAAGAGGCCGGGAATCAGAGGTGGGGAATCAGAGTCCGGGAATCAGAGATGGGGATTCAGAGGCGGGGAATGAGATATGGGGAATCAGAGGCGGGGAATCAGAGGCGGGGAAACAGAGGCGGGGAATCAGATATGGGGAATCAGAGGTGGCGAATCAAAGGCGGTGAATCAGAGATGGGGAATCAGAGGCCGGGAATCAGAGGCAGAGAATCAAACACGGGGAATCAGAGGCGGGGAATAAGAGCTGGGGAATCAGAGGCGGGGAATCATAGCTGGCGAATCAGAGGCGGGGAATCAGAGGTGGGGAATCAGAGGCGGGGAATCAGATATTGTTAATCAGAGCTGGGGAATCAGAGGCGGGGAAACAGAGGCGGGGAATCAGATATTGTTAATCAGAGCTGGGGAATCAGAGGCGGGGAAACAGAGGCGGGGAATCAGATATGTGCAATCAGAGGTGGGGAATCAGAGGTTGTGAATCAGAGATGGAGAATCAGAGGCGGGGAATCAGAGGCCGGTAATCAGACGCGCGGAATCAGAGGCGGGGATTCAGAGCTGGGGAATCAGAGGTGGGGAATCAGAGTTGGGGAATCAGAGGCGGGGAATCAGATATGGGGAATCAGAGGCGGGGAATCAGAGGCGGGGAAACAGAGGAGGGGAATCAGATATGGGGATTCAGAGGTGGGGAATCAGGGGCGGGGTATCAGTGGCAGGGAATCAGAGGCGGGAAATCAGAGGCCGGGAATCAGAGGCGGTGAATCAGAGGCGGGGAATCAGAGGCAGGGAATCGGATGTGCGGAATCAGAGATGGGGAATCAGAGGTGGGGAATCAGAGGCGGTGAATCAGACATGGGTAATCAGAGGCGGGGAATCAGAGGCAGGAAATCAGACACGGGGAATCAGAGGCGGGGAATCAGAGCTGGGGAATTAGATGCAGGGAATCAGAGTTGGGGATTCAGAGGCGGGGAATCAGATATGGGGAATCAGAGGTGGGGAATCAGAGCTGGGGAATCAGAGGTGGGGAATCAGAGTTGGGGAATCAGAGGCGGGGACTTAGATATGGGGAAACAGAGGCGGGGAATCAGAGGCGGGGAAACAGAGGCGGGGAATCAGATATGGGGAATCAGAGGTGGGGAATCAGAGGTAGGGAATCAGATGTGCGGTATCAGAGATGGCGAATCAGAGGCAGGGAATCAGAATCAGAAGCAGGGAATAAGACGCTGGGAATCAGAGGCGGGGAATCAGAGGCGGGGAAACAGAGGTGGGGAATCAGATATGGTAAATCAGAGGTGGCGAATCAAAGGCGGTGAATCAGAGATGGGGAATCAGAGGCGGGCAATCAGAGGCAGGGAATCAAACACGGGGAATCAGAGGCGGGGAATCAGAGCTGGGGAATCAGAGGCGGGGAATCAGAGTTGGGGAATCAGAGGCGGGGAATCAGATATGGGGAAAGAGGGGCGGGGAATCAGAGGCGGGGAAACAGAGGCGAGGAATCTGAGATGGGGAATCAGAGGTGTGGAATCAGAGGTTGGGAATCAGAGGCAGGGAATCAGAGGCGGGGAAACAGAGGAGGGGAATCAGATATGGGGAATCAGAGGTGGCGAATCAAAGGCGGTGAAACAGAGATGGGGAATCAGGGCAGGGAATCAGAGGCAGGGAATCAAACACGGGGAATCAGAGCTGGGGAATCAGAGGCGGGGAATTAGAGTTGGGGAATCAGAGGAGGGGAGTCAGAGGCGGGGAAACAGGCGGGGAATCAGATATGGGGAATAAGAGGTGGGGAATCAGATGTTGGGAATCAGAGGCAGGGAATCAGAAGTGGGGAATCAGAGGCGGGGAATCAGAGGCAGGGAATCAGATGTGCGGAATCGGAGATGGGGAATCAGAGGCAGGGAATCAGAGGCGGGGAATCAGAGGCGGGGAATCAGAGGCCGGGAATCAGATATGGGGAAACAGAGGCGGGGAATCAGAGGCGGGGAAACAGAGGCGGGGAATCAGATATGGGAAATCAGAGGTGGGGAATCAGAGGTTGGGAATCAGAGGCAGGGAATCAGAGGCTTGGAATCAGATGCAGGGAATCAGATGCGGGGAATCAGAGGCGGGGAATCAGAGCTGGAGAATCAGAGGTGGGGAATCAGAGTTGGGGAATCAGAGGCGGGGACTTAGATATTGGGAAACAGAGGCGGGGAATCAGAGGCGGGGAAACAGAGGCGGGGAATCAGATATGGGGAATCAGAGGTGGGGAATCAGAGGCAGGGAATCAGATGTGCGCAATCAGAGATGGGGAATCAGAGGCAGGGAATCAGAATCAGAAGCAGGAAATCAGAGGCCGGGGATCAGAGGCCGGAATCAGATGCCGGGAATAAGAGGCCGGGAATCAGAGGTGGGGAATCAGAGTCCGGGAATCAGAGATGGGGATTCAGAGGCGGGGAATGAGATATGGGGAATCAGAGGCGGGGAATCAGAGGCGGGGAAACAGAGGCGGGGAATCAGATATGGGGAATCAGAGGTGGCGAATCAAAGGCGGTGAATCAGAGATGGGGAATCAGAGGCCGGGAATCAGAGGCAGAGAATCAAACACGGGGAATCAGAGGCGGGGAATAAGAGCTGGGGAATCAGAGGCGGGGAATCATAGCTGGCGAATCAGAGGCGGGGAATCAGAGGTGGGGAATCAGAGGCGGGGAATCAGATATTGTTAATCAGAGCTGGGGAATCAGAGGCGGGGAAACAGAGGCGGGGAATCAGATATTGTTAATCAGAGCTGGGGAATCAGAGGCGGGGAAACAGAGGCGGGGAATCAGATATGTGCAATCAGAGGTGGGGAATCAGAGGTTGTGAATCAGAGATGGAGAATCAGAGGCGGGGAATCAGAGGCCGGTAATCAGACGCGCGGAATCAGAGGCGGGGATTCAGAGCTGGGGAATCAGAGGTGGGGAATCAGAGTTGGGGAATCAGAGGCGGGGAATCAGATATGGGGAATCAGAGGCGGGGAATCAGAGGCGGGGAAACAGAGGAGGGGAATCAGATATGGGGATTCAGAGGTGGGGAATCAGGGGCGGGGTATCAGTGGCAGGGAATCAGAGGCGGGAAATCAGAGGCCGGGAATCAGAGGCGGTGAATCAGAGGCGGGGAATCAGAGGCAGGGAATCGGATGTGCGGAATCAGAGATGGGGAATCAGAGGTGGGGAATCAGAGGCGGTGAATCAGACATGGGTAATCAGAGGCGGGGAATCAGAGGCAGGAAATCAGACACGGGGAATCAGAGGCGGGGAATCAGAGCTGGGGAATTAGATGCAGGGAATCAGAGTTGGGGATTCAGAGGCGGGGAATCAGATATGGGGAATCAGAGGTGGGGAATCAGAGCTGGGGAATCAGAGGTGGGGAATCAGAGTTGGGGAATCAGAGGCGGGGACTTAGATATGGGGAAACAGAGGCGGGGAATCAGAGGCGGGGAAACAGAGGCGGGGAATCAGATATGGGGAATCAGAGGTGGGGAATCAGAGGTAGGGAATCAGATGTGCGGTATCAGAGATGGCGAATCAGAGGCAGGGAATCAGAATCAGAAGCAGGGAATAAGACGCTGGGAATCTGAGGCGGGGAATCAGAGCTGGGGAATCAGAGGCTGTGAATCAGAGGCGGGGAATCAGAAGCAGGGAATTGGATGTGCGGAATCAGAGATGGGGAATCAGAGGTGGGGAATCAGAGGCGGTGAATCAGACATGGGTAATCAGAGGCGGGGAATCAGAGGCAGGAAATCAGACACGGGGAATCTGAGGCGGGGAATCAGAGGCGGGGAATCAGAGGCAGGGAATGGGATGTGCGGAATCAGAGATGGGGAATCAGAGGTGGGGAATCAGAGGCGGTGAATCAGACATGGGTAATCAGAGGCGGGGAATCAGAGGCAGGAAATCAGACACGGGGAATCAGAGGCGAGGAATCAGAGCTGGGGAATTAGATGCAGGGAATCAGAGTTGGGGATTCAGAGGCGGGGAATCAGATATGGGGAAACTGAGGTGGGGAATCAGAGGTGGGCAAATAGAGGCGGGGAATCAGATATGGGGAAACAGAGGCGGGGAATCAGAGGTGGGGAAACAGAGGCGGGGAATCAGATATGGGGAATCAGAGGTGGGGAATCAGATGTTGGGAATCACAGGCAGGGAATCAGAGGCGGGGAATCAGATATGGGGAATCAGAGGTGGGGAATCAGAGGCAGGGAATCAGATGTGCGGAATCAGAGATGGGATCAGAGGCAGGGAATCTGAATCAGAAGCAGGGAATAAGATGCGGGGAATCAGAGGCGGAGAATCAGAGATGGGGAATCAGAGGTGGGGAATCAGAGGCGGTGATTCAGACATGGGTAATCAGAGGCGGGGAATCAGATGCAGGGAATCAGATGCGGGGAATCAGAGGCGGGGAATCAGAGCTGGGGAATCAGAGGTGGGGAATCAGAGTTGGGGAATCAGAGGCGGGGACTTAGATATGGGGAAACAGAGGCGGGGAATCAGAGGCGGGGAAACAGAGGCGGGGAATCAGATATGGGGAATCAGAGGTGGAGAATCAGAGGCAGGGAATCAGATGTGCGGAATCAGAGATGGGGAATCAGAGGCAGGGAATCAGAATCAGAAGCAGGGAATAAGACACGGGGAATCAGAGGCGGGGAATCAGAGCTGGGGTATCAGAGGCAGTGAATCAGAGGCGGGGAATCAGAGGCAGGGAATCGGATGTGCGGAATCAGAGATGGGGAATCAGAGGTGGGGAATCAGAGGCGGTGAAATAGACATGGGTAATCAGAGGCGGGGAATCAGAGGCAGGAAATCAGACACGGGGAATCAGAGGCGGGGAATCAGAGCTGGGAACTTAGAGGCAGGGAATCAGAGTTGGGGAATCAGATGCATGGAATCAGATGCGGGGAATCAGAGGCGGGGAATCAGAGCTGGGGAATCAGAGGTGGGGAATCAAAGTTGGGGAATCAGAGTCGGGGACTTAGATATGGGGAAACAGAGGAGGGGAATCAGAGGCGGGGAAACAGAGGCGGGGAATCAGATATGGGGAATCAGAGGTGGGGAATCAGAGGTTGGGAATCAGAGGCAGGGAATCAGAGGCTGGGAATCATATGCATGGAATCAGATGCGGGGAATCAGAGGCGGGGAATCAGAGCTGGGGAATCAGAGGTGGGGAATCAAAGTTGGGGAATCAGAGTCGGGGACTTAGATATGGGGAAACAGAGGCGGGGAATCAGAGGCGGGGAACGGAAGGCGGGGAATCAGATATGGGGAATCAGAGATGGGGAATCAGAGGCAGGGAATTAGATGTGCGGATTCAGAGATGGGGAATCAGAGGTGGGGAATCAGAATCAGAAGAAGGCAATCAGAGGCAGGGAATCAGAGTTGGGGATTCAGAGGCGGGGAATCAGATATGGGGAAACAGAGGCGGGGAATCAGAGGCGGGAAAACAGAGGCGAGGAATTAGATATGGGGTATCAGAGGTGGGGAATCAGAGGTGGTGAATCAGAGATGGGGAATCACAGGCGGGGAATCAGAGGCAGGGAATAGAACGCGGGGAATCAGAGGCAGGGAATCAGAGTTGGGGCATCAGAGGTTGGGAATTAGATATGGGGAAACAGAGGCGAGGAATCAGAGGTGGGGAAACAGAGGCGGGGAATCAGATATGGGGAATCAGAGGTGGGGAATCAGAGGCAGGGAATCAGATGTGCGGAATCAGAGATGGGGAATCAGAGGCAGGGAATCAGAATCAGAAGCGGGGAATCAGATATGGGGAATCAGAGGCCAGGAATCAGATGCTGGGAATAAGAGGCCGGGAATCAGAGGTGGGGAATCAGAGTCCGGGAATACGAGATGGGGATTCAAAGGCGGGGAATGAGATATGGAGAATCAGAGGCGGGGAATTTGAGGCGTGGAAACAGTGGTGGGGAATCAGATATGGGGAATCAGAGGTGGCGAATCAAAGGCAGTGAATCAGAGATGGGGAATCAGAGGCGGGGAATCAGAGGCAGGGAATCAAACACAGGGAATCAGAGGCGGGGAATCAGAGCTGGGGAATCAGAGGCGGGGAATCTGAGTTGGGGAATAAGTGGCGGGGAATCAGATATGGGGAAACAGGGGCCGGGAATCAGAGGCGGGGAAACAGAGGCGGGGAATCAGATATGGGGAATCAGAGGTGTGGAATCAGAGGTTGGGAAACAGAGGCGGGGAATCAGATATGGGGAATCAGAGGTGGGGAATCAGAGGTGGTGAATCAGAGATGGGGAATCACAGGCGGGGAATCAGAGGCAGGGAATAGAACGCGGGGAATCAGAGGCAGGGAATTAGAGTTGGGGCATCAGAGGTTCGGAATTAGATATGGGGAAACAGAGGCGGGGAATCAGAGGCGGGGAAACAGAGGCGGGGAATCAGATATGGGGAATCAGAGGTGGGGAATCAGAGGCAGGGAATCAGATGTGCGGAATCAGAGATGGGGAATCAGAGGGAGGGAATCAGAATCAGAAGCGGGGAATCAGAGGCCAGGAATCAGAGGCCGGGAATCAGATGCTGGGAATAAGAGGCCGGGAATCAGAGGTGGGGAATCAGTGTCCGGGAATCAGAGATGGGGATTCAGAGGCGGAGAATGAGATATGGAGAATCAGAGGCGGGGAATCAGAGGCGGGGAAACAGAGGTGGGGAATCAGATATGGTAAATCAGAGGTGGCGAATCAAAGGCGGTGAATCAGAGATGGGGAATCAGAGGCGGGCAATCAGAGGCAGGGAATCAAACACGGGGAATCAGAGGCGGGGAATCAGAGCTGGGGAATCAGAGGCGGGGAATCAGAGTTGGGGAATCAGAGGCGGGGAATCAGATATGGGGAAAGAGGGGCGGGGAAACAGAGGCGGGGAAACAGAGGCGAGGAATCTGAGATGGGGAATCAGAGGTGTGGAATCAGAGGTTGGGAATCAGAGGCAGGGAATCAGAGGCGGGGAAACAGAGGAGGGGAATCAGATATGGGGAATCAGAGGTGGCGAATCAAAGGCGGTGAAACAGAGATGGGGAATCAGGGCAGGGAATCAGAGGAGGGAATCAAACACGGGGAATCAGAGCTGGGGAATCAGAGGCGGGGAATTAGAGTTGGGGAATCAGAGGAGGGGAGTCAGAGGCGGGGAAACAGGCGGGGAATCAGATATGGGGAATAAGAGGTGGGGAATCAGATGTTGGGAATCAGAGGCAGGGAATCAGAGGTGGGGAATCAGAGGCGGGGAATCAGAGGCAGGGAATCAGATGTGCGGAATCGGAGATGGGGAATCAGAGGCAGGGAATCAGAGGCGGGGAATCAGAGGCGGGGAATCAGAGGCCGGGAATCAGATATGGGGAAACAGACGCGGGGAATCAGAGGCGGGGAAACAGAGGCGGGGAATCAGATATGGGGAATCAGAGGTGGGGAATCAGAGGTTGGGAATCAGAGGCAGGGAATCAGAGGCTGGGAATCATATGCATGGAATCAGATGCGGGGAATCAGAGGCGGGGAATCAGAGCTGGGGAATCAGAGGTGGGGAATCAAAGTTGGGGAATCAGAGTCGGGGACTTAGATATGGGGAAACAGAGGCGGGGAATCAGAGGCGGGGAACAGAAGGCGGGGAATCAGATATGGGGAATCAGAGATGGGGAATCAGAGGCAGGGAATTAGATGTGCGGAATCAGAGATGGGGAATCAGAGGTGGGGAATCAGAATCAGAAGCAGGGAATCAGAGGCAGGGAATCAGAGTTGGGGATTCAGAGGCGGGGAATTAGATATGGGGAATCAGAGGTGGGGAATCAGAGGTGGTGAATCAGAGATGGGGAATCACAGGCGTGGAATCAGAGGCAGGGAATAGAACGCGGGGAATGAGAGGCAGGGAATCAGAGTTGGGGCATCAGAGGTTGGGAATTAGATATGGGGAAACAGAGGTGGGGAATCAGAGGCGGGGAAACAGAGGCGGGGAATCAGATATGGGGAATCAGAGGTGGGGAATCAGAGGTTGGGAATCAGAGGCAGGGAATCAGAGGCTTGGAATCAGATGCAGGGAATCAGATGCGGGGAATCAGAAATGGGGAATCAGAGGTGGGGAATCAGAGGTTGGGAATCAGATGCAGGGAATCAGAGGCTTGGAATCAGATGCAGGGAATCAGATGCGGGGAATCAGAGGCGGGGAATCATAGCTGGAGAATCAGAGGTGGGGAATCAGAGTTGGGGAATCAGAGGCGGGTCTTAGATATTGGGAAACAGAGGCGGGGAATCAGAGGCGGGGAAACAGAGGCGGGAAATCAGATATGGGGAATCAGAGGTGGGGAATCAGAGGCAGGGAATCAGATGTGCGCAATCAGAGATGGGGAATCAGAGGCAGGGAATCAGAATCAGAAGCAGGGAATCAGAGGCCGGGAATCAGAGGCCGGAATCAGATGACGGGAATAAGAGGCCGGGAATCAGAGGTGGGGAATCAGAGTCCGGGAATCAGAGATGGGGATTCAGAGTCGGGGAATGAGATATGGGGAATCAGAGGCGGGGAATCAGAGGCGGGGAAACAGAGGCGGGGAATCAGATATGGGGAATCAGAGGTGGCGAATCAAAGGCGGTGAATCAGAGCTGGGGAATCAGAGGCGGGGAATCAGAGTTGGGGAATCAGAGGCGGGGAATCAGAGCTGGGGAATCAGAGTCGGGGAATCAGAGGCAGGGAATCAGATGTGCGGAATCAGAGATGGGGAATCAGAGGTGGGGAATCAGAGGCGGTGAGTCAGAGATGGGGAATCAGAGGCGGTGAATCAGAGGCAGGAAATCAGACACGGGGATTCAGAGGCTGGGAATCAGACGGGGGGAATCAAAGGTGGGGAATCAGAGCTGGGGAATCAGAGGCAGGGAATCAGAGTTGGGGATTCAGAGGCGGGGAATCAGATATGGGGAAACAGAGGCGGGGAATCAGAGGCGGGAAAACAGAGGCGAGGAATTAGATATGGGGAATCAGAGGTGGGGAATCAGAGGTGGTGAATCAGAGATGGGGAATCACAGGCGGGGAATCAGAGGCAGGGAATAGAACGCGGGGAATCAGAGGCAGGGAATTAGAGTTGGGGCATCAGAGGTTCGGAATTAGATATGGGGAAACAGAGGCGGGGAATCGGAGGCCGGGAAACAGATGCGGGGAATCAGATATGGGGAATCAGAGGTGGGGAATCAGAGGCAGGGAATCAGATGTGCGGAATCAGAGATCGGGAATCAGAGGCAGGGAATCAGAATCAGAAGCGGGGAATCAGAGGCCGGGAATCAGAGGCCGGAAATCAGATGCTGGGAATAAGAGGCCGGGAATCAGAGGTGGGGAATCAGTGTCCGGGAATCAGAGATGGGGATTCAGAGGCGGAGAATGAGATATGGAGAATCAGAGGCGGGGAATCAGAGGCGGCGAAACAGAGGTGGGGAATCAGATATGGTAAATCAGAGGTGGCGAATCAAAGGCGGTGAATCAGAGATGGGGAATCAGAGGCGGGCAATCAGAGGCAGGGAATCAAACACGGGGAATCAGAGGCGGGGAATCAGAGCTGGGGAATCAGAGGCGGGGAATCAGAGTTGGGGAATCAGAGGCGGGGAATCAGATATGGGGAAAGAGGGGCGGGGAATCAGAGGCGGGGAAACAGAGGCGAGGAATCTGAGATGGGGAATCAGAGGTGTGGAATCAGAGGTTGGGAATCAGAGGCAGGGAATCAGAGGCGGGGAAACAGAGGAGGGGAATCAGATATGGGGAATCAGAGGTGGCGAATCAAAGGCGGTGAAACAGAGATGGGGAATCAGGGCAGGGAATCAGAGGCAGGGAATCAAACACGGGGAATCAGAGCTGGGGAATCAGAGGCGGGGAATTAGAGTTGGGGAATCAGAGGAGGGGAGTCAGAGGCGGGGAAACAGGCGGGGAATCAGATATGGGGAATAAGAGGTGGGGAATCAGATGTTGGGAATCAGAGGCAGGGAATCAGAGGTGGGGAATCAGAGGCGGGGAATCAGAGGCAGGGAATCAGATGTGCGGAATCGGAGATGGGGAATCAGAGGCAGGGAATCAGAGGCGGGGAATCAGAGGCGGGGAATCAGAGGCCGGGAATCAGATATGGGGAAACAGAGGCGGGGAATCAGAGGCGGGGAAACAGAGGCGGGGAATCAGATATGGGAAATCAGAGGTGGGGAATCAGAGGTTGGGAATCAGAGACAGGGAATCAGAGGCTTGGAATCAGATGCAGGGAATCAGATGCGGGGAATCAGAGGCGGGGAATCAGAGCTGGAGAATCAGAGGTGGGGAATCAGAGTTGGGGAATCAGAGGCGGGGACTTAGATATTGGGAAACAGAGGCGGGGAATCAGAGGCGGGGAAACAGAGGCGGGGAATCAGATATGGGGAATCAGAGGTGGGGAATCAGAGGCAGGGAATCAGATGTGCGCAATCAGAGATGGGGAATCAGAGGCAGGGAATCAGAATCAGAAGCAGGGAATCAGAGGCCGGGGATCAGAGGCCGGAATCAGATGCCGGGAATAAGAGGCCGGGAATCAGAGGTGGGGAATCAGAGTCCGGGAATCAGAGATGGGGATTCAGAGGCGGGGAATGAGATATGGGGAATCAGAGGCGGGGAATCAGAGGCAGGGAAACAGAGGCGGGGAATCAGATATGGGGAATCAGAGGTGGCGAATCAAAGGCGGTGAATCAGAGATGGGGAATCAGAGGCCGGGAATCAGAGGCAGAGAATCAAACACGGGGAATCAGAGGCGGGGAATAAGAGCTGGGGAATCAGAGGCGGGGAATCATAGCTGGCGAATCAGAGGCGGGGAATCAGAGGTGGGGAATCAGAGGCGGGGAATCAGATATTGTTAATCAGAGCTGGGGAATCAGAGGCGGGGAAACAGAGGCGGGGAATCAGATATTGTTAATCAGAGCTGGGGAATCAGAGGCGGGGAAACAGAGGCGGGGAATCAGATATGTGCAATCAGAGGTGGGGAATCAGAGGTTGTGAATCAGAGATGGAGAATCAGAGGCGGGGAATCAGAGGCCGGTAATCAGACGCGCGGAATCAGAGGCGGGGATTCAGAGCTGGGGAATCAGAGGCGGGGAATCAGATATGGGGAATCAGAGGTGGGGAATCAGAGCTGGGGAATCAGAGGTGGGGAATCAGAGTTGGGGAATCAGAGGCGGGGACTTAGATATGGGGAAACAGAGGCGGGGAATCAGAGGCGGGGAAACAGAGGCGGGGAATCAGATATGGGGAATCAGAGGTGGGGAATCAGAGGCAGGGAATCAGATGTGCGGTATCAGAGATGGGGAATCAGAGGCAGGGAATCAGAATCAGAAGCAGGGAATAAGACGCGGGGAATCTGAGGCGGGGAATCAGAGCTGGGGAATCAGAGGCGGGGAATCAGAAGCAGGGAATCGGATGTGCGGAATCAGAGATGGGGAATCAGAGGTGGGGAATCAGAGGCGGTGAATCAGACATGGGTAATCAGAGGCGGGGAATCAGAGGCAGGAAATCAGACACGGGGAATCTGAGGCGGGGAATCAGAGGCGGGGAATCAGAGGCAGGGAATGGGATGTGCGGAATCAGAGATGGGGAATCAGAGGTGGGGAATCAGAGGCGGTGAATCAGACATGGGTAATCAGAGGCGGGGAATCAGAGGCAGGAAATCAGACACGGGGAATCAGAGGCGGGGAATCAGAGCTGGGGAATTAGATGCAGGGAATCAGAGTTGGGGATTCAGAGGCGGGGAATCAGATATGGGGAAACTGAGGTGGGGAATCAGAGGTGGGCAAATAGAGGCGGGGAATCAGATATGGGGAAACAGAGGCGGGGAATCAGAGGTGGGGAAACAGAGGCGGGGAATCAGATATGGGGAATCAGAGGTGGGGAATCAGAGGTTGGGAATCACAGGCAGGGAATCAGAGGCGGGGAATCAGATATGGGGAATCAGAGGTGGGGAATCAGAGGCAAGGAATCAGATGTGCGGAATCGGAGATGGGATCAGAGGCAGGGAATCTGAATCAGAAGCAGGGAATAAGATGCGGGGAATCAGAGGCGGAGAATCAGAGATGGGGAATCAGAGGTGGGGAATCAGAGGCGGTGATTCAGACATGGGTAATCAGAGGCGGGGAATCAGATGCAGGGAATCAGATGCGGGGAATCAGAGGCGGGGAATCAGAGCTGGGGAATCAGAGGTGGGGAATCAGAGTTGGGGAATCAGAGGCGGGGACTTAGATATGGGGAAACAGAGGCGGGGAATCAGAGGCGGGGAAACAGAGGCGGGGAATCAGATATGGGGAATCAGAGGTGGAGAATCAGAGGCAGGGAATCAGATGTGCGGAATCAGAGATGGGGAATCAGAGGCAGGGAATCAGAATCAGAAGCAGGGAATAAGACGCGGGGAATCAGAGGCGGGGAATCAGAGCTGGGGTATCAGAGGCAGTGAATCAGAGGCGGGGAATCAGAGTCAGGGAATCGGATGTGCGGAATCAGAGATGGGGAATCAGAGGTGGGGAATCAGAGGCGGTGAAATAGACATGGGTAATCAGAGGCGGGGAATCAGAGGCAGGAAATCAGACACGGGGAATCAGAGGCGGGGAATCAGAGCTGGGAACTTAGAGGCAGGGAATCAGATTTGGGGAATCAGATGCATGGAATCAGATGCGGGGAATCAGAGGCGGGGAATCAGAGCTGGGAAATCAGAGGTGGGGAATCAAAGTTGGGGAATCAGAGTCGTGGACTTAGATATGGGGAAACAGAGGAGGGGAATCAGAGGCGGGGAAACAGAGGCGGGGAATCAGATATGGGGAATCAGAGGTGGGGAATCAGAGGTTGGGAATCAGAGGCAGGGAATCAGAGGCTGGGAATCATAAGCATGGAATCAGATGCGGGGAATCAGAGGCGGGGAATCAGAGCTGGGGAATCAGAGGTGGGGAATCAAAGTTGGGGAATCAGAGTCGGGGACTTAGATATGGGGAAACAGAGGCGGGGAATCAGAGGCGGGGAACGGAAGGCGGGGAATCAGATATGGGGAATCAGAGATGGGGAATCAGAGGCAGGGAATTAGATGTGCGGATTCAGAGATGGGGAATCAGAGGTGGGGAATCAGAATCAGAAGCAGGCAATCAGAGGCAGGGAATCAGAGTTGGGGATTCAGAGGCGGGGAATCAGATATGGGGAAACAGAGGCGGGGAATCAGAGGCGGGAAAACAGAGGCGAGGAATTAGATATGGGGAATCAGAGGTGGGGAATCAGAGGTGGTGAATCAGAGATGGGGAATCACAGGCGGGGAATCAGAGGCAGGGAATAGAACGCGGGGAATCAGAGGCAGGGAATCAGAGTTGGGGCATCAGAGGTTGGGAATTAGATATGGGGAAACAGAGGCGTGGAATCAGAGGTGGGGAAACAGAGGCGGGGAATCAGATATGGGGAATCAGAGGTGGGGAATCAGAGGCAGGGAATCAGATGTGCGGAATCAGAGATGGGGAATCAGAGGCAGGGAATCAGAATCAGAAGCGGGGAATCAGATATGGGGAATCAGAGGCCAGGAATCAGATGCTGGGAATAAGAGGCCGGGAATCAGAGGTGGGGAATCAGAGTCCGGGAATCAGAGATGGGGATTCAAAAGCGGGGAATGAGATATGGAGAATCAGAGGCGGGGAATTTGAGGCGTGGAAACAGTGGTGGGGAATCAGATATGGGGAATCAGAGGTGGCGAATCAAAGGCAGTGAATCAGAGATGGGGAATCAGAGGCGGGGAATCAGAGGCAGGGAATCAAACACAGGGAATCAGAGGCGGGGAATCAGAGCTGGGGAATCAGAGGCGGGGAATCTGAGTTGGGGAGTAAGTGGCGGGGAATCAGATATGGGGAAACAGGGGCCGGGAATCAGAGGCGGGGAAACAGAGGCGGGGAATCAGATATGGGGAATCAGAGGTGTGGAATCAGAGGTTGGGAAACAGAGGCGGGGAATCAGATATGGGGAATCAGAGGTGGGGAATCAGAGGTGGTGAATCAGAGATGGGGAATCACAGGCGGGGAATCAGAGGCAGGGAATAGAACGCGGGGAATCAGAGGCAGGGAATTAGAGTTGGGGCATCAGAGGTTCGGAATTAGATATGGGGAAACAGAGGCGGGGAATCAGAGGCGGGGAAACAGAGGCGGGGAATCAGATATGGGGAATCAGAGGTGGGGAATCATAGGCAGGGAATCAGATGTGCGGAATCAGAGATGGGGAATCAGAGGCAGGGAATCAGAATCAGAAGCGGGGAATCAGAGGCCGGGAATCAGAGGCCGGGAATCAGATGCTGGGAATAAGAGGCCGGGAATCAGAGGTGGGGAATCAGTGTCCGGGAATCAGAGATGGGGATTCAGAGGCGGAGAATGAGATATGGAGAATCAGAGGCGGGGAATCAGAGGCGGGGAAACAGAGGTGGGGAATCAGATATGGTAAATCAGAGGTGGCGAATCAAAGGCGGTGAATCAGAGATGGGGAATCAGAGGCGGGCAATCAGAGGCAGGGAATCAAACACGGGGAATCAGAGGCGGGGAATCAGAGCTGGGGAATCAGAGGCGGGGAATCAGAGTTGGGGAATCAGAGGCGGGGAATCAGATATGGGGAAAGAGGGGCGGGGAATCAGAGGCGGGGAAACAGAGGCGAGGAATCTGAGATGGGGAATCAGAGGTGTGGAATCAGAGGTTGGGAATCAGAGGCAGGGAATCAGAGGCGGGGAAACAGAGGAGGGGAATCAGATATGGGGAATCAGAGGTGGCGAATCAAAGGCGGTGAAACAGAGATGGGGAATCAGGGCAGGGAATCAGAGGCAGGGAATCAAACACGGGGAATCAGAGCTGGGGAATCAGAGGCGGGGAATTAGAGTTGGGGAATCAGAGGAGGGGAGTCAGAGGCGGGGAAACAGGCGGGGAATCAGATATGGGGAATAAGAGGTGGGGAATCAGATGTTGGGAATCAGAGGCAGGGAATCAGAGGTGGGGAATCAGAGGCGGGGAATCAGAGGCAGGGAATCAGATGTGCGGAATCGGAGATGGGGAATCAGAGGCAGGGAATCAGAGGCGGGGAATCAGAGGCGGGGAATCAGAGGCCGGGAATCAGATATGGGGAAACAGAGGGGGGAATCAGAGGCGGGGAAACAGAGGCGGGGAATCAGATATAGGAAATCAGAGGTGGGGAATCAGAGGTTGGGAATCAGAGGCAGGGAATCAGAGGCTTGGAATCAGATGCAGGGAATCAGATGCGGGGAATCAGAGGCGGGGAATCAGAGCTGGAGAATCAGAGGTGGGGAATCAGAGTTGGGGAATCAGAGGCAGGGAATCAGATGTGCGCAATCAGAGATGGGGAATCAGAGGCAGGGAATTAGAATCAGAAGCAGGGAATCAGAGGCCGGGGATCAGAGGCCGGAATCAGATGCCGGGAATAAGAGGCCGGGAATCAGAGGTGGGGAATCAGAGTCCGGGAATCAGAGATGGGGATTCAGAGGCGGGGAATGAGATATGGGGAATCAGAGGCGGGGAATCAGAGGCGGGGAAACAGAGGCGGGGAATCAGATATGGGGAATCAGAGGTGGCGAATCAAAGGCGGTGAATCAGAGATGGGGAATCAGAGGCCGGGAATCAGAGGCAGAGAATCAAACACGGGGAATCAGAGGCGGGGAATAAGAGCTGGGGAATCAGAGGCGGGGAATCATAGCTGGCGAATCAGAGGCGGGGAATCAGAGGTGGGGAATCAGAGGCGGGGAATCAGATATTGTTAATCAGAGCTGGGGAATCAGAGGCGGGGAAACAGAGGCGGGGAATCAGATATTGTTAATCAGAGCTGGGGAATCAGAGGCGGGGAAACAGAGGCGGGGAATCAGATATGGGCAATCAGAGGTGGGGAATCAGAGGTTGTGAATCAGAGATGGAGAATCAGAGGCGGGGAATCAGAGGCCGGTAATCAGACGCGCGGAATCAGAGGCGGGGATTCAGAGCTGGGGAATCAGAGGCGGGGAATCAGAGTTGGGGAATCAGAGGCGGGGAATCAGATATGGGGAATCAGAGGCGGGGAATCAGAGGCGGGGAAACAGAGGAGGGGAATCAGATATGGGGAATCAGAGGTGGGGAATCAGGGGCGGGGTATCAGTGGCAGGGAATCAGAGGCGGGAAATCAGAGGCCGGGAATCAGAGGCGGTGAATCAGAGGCGGGGAATCAGAGGCAGGGAATCGGATGTGCGGAATCAGAGATGGGGAATCAGAGGTGGGGAATCAGAGGCGGTGAATCAGACATGGGTAATCAGAGGCGGGGAATCAGAGGCAGGAAATCAGACACGGGGAATCAGAGGCGGGGAATCAGAGCTGGGGAATTAGATGCAGGGAATCAGAGTTGGGGATTCAGAGGCGGGGAATCTGATATGGGGAATCAGAGGTGGGGAATCAGAGCTGGGGAATCAGAGGTGGGGAATCAGAGTTGGGGAATCAGAGGCGGGGACTTAGATATGGGGAAACAGAGGCGGGGAATCAGAGGCGGGGAAACAGAGGCGGGGAATCAGATATGGGGAATCAGAGGTGGGGAATCAGAGGCAGGGAATCAGATGTGCGGTATCAGAGATGGGGAATCAGAGGCAGGGAATCAGAATCAGAAGCAGGGAATAAGACGCGGGGAATCTGAGGCGGGGAATCAGAGCTGGGGAATCAGAGGCTGTGAATCAGAGGCGGGGAATCAGAAGCAGGGAATCGGATGTGCGGAATCAGAGATGGGGAATCAGAGGTGGGGAATCAGAGGCGGTGAATCAGACATGGGTAATCAGAGGCGGGGAATCAGAGGCAGGAAATCAGACACGGGGAATCTGAGGCGGGGAATCAGAGGCGGGGAATCAGAGGCAGGGAATGGGATGTGCGGAATCAGAGATGGGGAATCAGAGGTGGGGAATCAGAGGCGGTGAATCAGACATGGGTAATCAGAGGCGGGGAATCAGAGGCAGGAAATCAGACACGGGGAATCAGAGGCGGGGAATCAGAGCTGGGGAATTAGATGCAGGGAATCAGAGTTGGGGATTCAGAGGTGGGGAATCAGATATGGGGAAACTGAGGTGGGGAATCAGAGGTGGGCAAATAGAGGCGGGGAATCAGATATGGGGAAACAGAGGCGGGGAATCAGAGGTGGGGAAACAGAGGCGGGGAATCAGATATGGGGAATCAGAGGTGGGGAATCAGAGGTTGGGAATCACAGGCAGGGAATCAGAGGCGGGGAATCAGATATGGGGAATCAGAGGTGGGGAATCAGAGGCAGGGAATCAGATGTGCGGAATCAGAGATGGGATCAGAGGCAGGGAATCTGAATCAGAAGCAGGGAATAAGATGCGGGGAATCAGAGGCGGTGATTCAGACATGGGTAATCAGAGGCGGGGAATCAGATGCAGGGAATCAGATGCGGGGAATCAGAGGCGGGGAATCAGAGCTGGGGAATCAGAGGTGGGGAATCAGAGTTGGGGAATCAGAGGCGGGGACTTAGATATGGGGAAACAGAGGCGGGGAATCAGAGGCGGGGAAACAGAGGCGGGGAATCAGATATGGGGAATCAGAGGTGGAGAATCAGAGGCAGGGAATCAGAGGCAGGGAATCAAACACGGGGAATCAGAGGCGGGGAATCAGAGCTGGGGAATCAGAGGCGGGGAATCAGAGGCAGGGAATCAGAGGCTTGGAATCAGATGCAGGGAATCAGATGCGGGGAATCAGAGGCGGGGAATCAGAGCTGGAGAATCAGAGGTGGGGAATAAGAGTTGGGGAATCATAGGCAGGGAATCAGATGTGCGGAATCAGAGATGGGGAATCAGAGGCAGGGAATCAGAATCAGAAGCGGGGAATCAGAGGCCGGGAATCAGAGGCCGGGAATCAGATGCTGGGAATAAGAGGCCGGGAATCAGAGGTGGGGAATCAGTGTCCGGGAATCAGAGATGGGGATTCAGAGGCGGAGAATGAGATATGGAGAATCAGAGGCGGGGAATCAGAGGCGGGGAAACAGAGGTGGGGAATCAGATATGGTAAATCAGAGGTGGCGAATCAAAGGCGGTGAATCAGAGATGGGGAATCAGAGGCGGGCAATCAGAGGCAGGGAATCAAACACGGGGAATCAGAGGTGGGGAATCAGAGCTGGGGAATCAGAGGCGGGGAATCAGAGTTGGGGAATCAGAGGCGGGGAATCAGATATGGGGAAAGAGGGGCGGGGAATCAGAGGCGGGGAAACAGAGGCGAGGAATCTGAGATGGGGAATCAGAGGTGTGGAATCAGAGGTTGGGAATCAGAGGCAGGGAATCAGAGGCGGGGAAACAGAGGAGGGGAATCAGATATGGGGAATCAGAGGTGGCGAATCAAAGGCGGTGAAACAGAGATGGGGAATCAGGGCAGGGAATCAGAGGCAGGGAATCAAACACGGGGAATCAGAGCTGGGGAATCAGAGGCGGGGAATTAGAGTTGGGGAATCAGAGGAGGGGAGTCAGAGGCGGGGAAACAGGCGGGGAATCAGATATGGGGAATAAGAGGTGGGGAATCAGATGTTGGGAATCAGAGGCAGGGAATCAGAGGTGGGGAATCAGAGGCGGGGAATCAGAGGCAGGGAATCAGATGTGCGGAATCGGAGATGGGGAATCAGAGGCAGGGAATCAGAGGCGGGGAATCAGAGGCGGGGAATCAGAGGCCGGGAATCAGATATGGGGAAACAGAGGGGGGAATCAGAGGCGGGGAAACAGAGGCGGGGAATCAGATAAGGGAAATCAGAGGTGGGGAATCAGAGGTTGGGAATCAGAGGCAGGGAATCAGAGGCTTGGAATCAGATGCAGGGAATCAGATGCGGGGAATCAGAGGCGGGGAATCAGAGCTGGAGAATCAGAGGTGGGGAATCAGAGTTGGGGAATCAGAGGCAGGGAATCAGATGTGCGCAATCAGAGATGGGGAATCAGAGGCAGGGAATTAGAATCAGAAGCAGGGAATCAGAGGCCGGGGATCAGAGGCCGGAATCAGATGCCGGGAATAAGAGGCCGGGAATCAGAGGTGGGGAATCAGAGTCCGGGAATCAGAGATGGGGATTCAGAGGCGGGGAATGAGATATGGGGAATCAGAGGCGGGGAATCAGAGGCGGGGAAACAGAGGCGGGGAATCAGATATGGGGAATCAGAGGTGGCGAATCAAAGGCGGTGAATCAGAGATGGGGAATCAGAGGCCGGGAATCAGAGGCAGAGAATCAAACACGGGGAATCAGAGGCGGGGAATAAGAGCTGGGGAATCAGAGGCGGGGAATCATAGCTGGCGAATCAGAGGCGGGGAATCAGAGGTGGGGAATCAGAGGCGGGGAATCAGATATTGTTAATCAGAGCTGGGGAATCAGAGGCGGGGAAACAGAGGCGGGGAATCAGATATTGTTAATCAGAGCTGGGGAATCAGAGGCGGGGAAACAGAGGCGGGGAATCAGATATTGGCAATCAGAGGTGGGGAATCAGAGGTTGTGAATCAGAGATGGAGAATCAGAGGCGGGGAATCAGAGGCCGGTAATCAGACGCGCGGAATCAGAGGCGGGGATTCAGAGCTGGGGAATCAGAGGCGGGGAATCAGAGTTGGGGAATCAGAAGCGGGGAATCAGATATGGGGAATCAGAGGCGGGGAATCAGAGGCGGGGAAACAGAGGAGGGGAATCAGATATGGGGAATCAGAGGTGGGGAATCAGGGGCGGGGTATCAGTGGCAGGGAATCAGAGGCGGGAAATCAGAGGCCGGGAATCAGAGGCGGTGAATCAGAGGCGGGGAATCAGAGGCAGGGAATCGGATGTGCGGAATCAGAGATGGGGAATCAGAGGTGGGGAATCAGAGGCGGTGAATCAGACATGGGTAATCAGAGGCGGGGAATCAGAGGCAGGAAATCAGACACGGGGAATCAGAGGCGGGGAATCAGAGCTGGGGAATTAGATGCAGGGAATCAGAGTTGGGGATTCAGAGGCGGGGAATCTGATATGGGGAATCAGAGGTGGGGAATCAGAGCTGGGGAATCAGAGGTGGGGAATCAGAGTTGGGGAATCAGAGGCGGGGACTTAGATATGGGGAAACAGAGGCGGGGAATCAGAGGCGGGGAAACAGAGGCGGGGAATCAGATATGGGGAATCAGAGGTGGGGAATCAGAGGCAGGGAATCAGATGTGCGGTATCAGAGATGGGGAATCAGAGGCAGGGAATCAGAATCAGAAGCAGGGAATAAGACGCGGGGAATCTGAGGCGGGGAATCAGAGCTGGGGAATCAGAGGCTGTGAATCAGAGGCGGGGAATCAGAAGCAGGGAATCGGATGTGCGGAATCAGAGATGGGGAATCAGAGGTGGGGAATCAGAGGCGGTGAATCAGACATGGGTAATCAGAGGCGGGGAATCAGAGGCAGGAAATCAGACACGGGGAATCTGAGGCGGGGAATCAGAGGCGGGGAATCAGAGGCAGGGAATGGGATGTGCGGAATCAGAGATGGGGAATCAGAGGTGGGGAATCAGAGGCGGTGAATCAGACATGGGTAATCAGAGGCGGGGAATCAGAGGCAGGAAATCAGACACGGGGAATCAGAGGCGGGGAATCAGAGCTGGGGAATTAGATGCAGGGAATCAGAGTTGGGGATTCAGAGGCGGGGAATCAGATATGGGGAAACTGAGGTGGGGAATCAGAGGTGGGCAAATAGAGGCGGGGAATCAGATATGGGGAAACAGAGGCGGGGAATCAGAGGTGGGGAAACAGAGGCGGGGAATCAGATATGGGGAATCAGAGGTGGGGAATCAGAGGTTGGGAATCACAGGCAGGGAATCAGAGGCGGGGAATCAGATATGGGGAATCAGAGGTGGGGAATCAGAGGCAGGGAATCAGATGTGCGGAATCAGAGATGGGATCAGAGGCAGGGAATCTGAATCAGAAGCAGGGAATAAGACGCGGGGAATCAGAGGCGGAGAATCAGAGATGGGGAATCAGAGGTGGGGAATCAGAGGCGGTGATTCAGACATGGGTAATCAGAGGCGGGGAATCAGATGCAGGGAATCAGATGCGGGGAATCAGAGGCGGGGAATCAGAGCTGGGGAATCAGAGGTGGGGAATCAGAGTTGGGGAATCAGAGGCGGGGACTTAGATATGGGGAAACAGAGGCGGGGAATCAGAGGCGGGGAAACAGAGGCGGGGAATCAGATATGGGGAATCAGAGGTGGAGAATCAGAGGCAGGGAATCAGAGGCAGGGAATCAAACACGGGGAATCAGAGGCGGGGAATCAGAGCTGGGGAATCAGAGGCGGGGAATCAGAGTTGGGGAATCAGAGGCGGGGAATCAGATATGGGGAAAGAGGGGCGGGGAATCAGAGGTGGGGAAACAGAGGCGAGGAATCTGAGATGGGGAATCAGAGGTGTGGAATCAGAGGTTGGGAATCAGAGGCAGGGAATCAGAGGCGGGGAAACAGAGGAGGGGAATCAGATATGGGGAATCAGAGGTGGCGAATCAAAGGCGGTGAAACAGAGATGGGGAATCAGGGCAGGGAATCAGAGGCAGGGAATCAAACACGGGGAATCAGAGCTGGGGAATCAGAGGCGGGGAATTAGAGTTGGGGAATCAGAGGAGGGGAGTCAGAGGCGGGGAAACAGGCGGGGAATCAGATATGGGGAATAAGAGGTGGGGAATCAGATGTTGGGAATCAGAGGCAGGGAATCAGAGGTGGGGAATCAGAGGCGGGGAATCAGAGGCAGGGAATCAGATGTGCGGAATCGGAGATGGGGAATCAGAGGCAGGGAATCAGAGGCGGGGAATCAGAGGCGGGGAATCAGAGGCCGGGAATCAGATATGGGGAAACAGAGGGGGGAATCAGAGGCGGGGAAACAGAGGCGGGGAATCAGATATGGGAAATCAGAGGTGGGGAATCAGAGGTTGGGAATCAGAGGCAGGGAATCAGAGGCTTGGAATCAGATGCAGGGAATCAGATGCGGGGAATCAGAGGCGGGGAATCAGAGCTGGAGAATCAGAGGTGGGGAATCAGAGTTGGGGAATCAGAGGCAGGGAATCAGATGTGCGCAATCAGAGATGGGGAATCAGAGGCAGGGAATCAGAATCAGAAGCAGGGAATCAGAGGCCGGGGATCAGAGGCCGGAATCAGATGCCGGGAATAAGAGGCCGGGAATCAGAGGTGGGGAATCAGAGTCCGGGAATCAGAGATGGGGATTCAGAGGCGGGGAATGAGATATGGGGAATCAGAGGCGGGGAATCAGAGGCGGGGAAACAGAGGCGGGGAATCAGATATGGGGAATCAGAGGTGGCGAATCAAAGGCGGTGAATCAGAGATGGGGAATCAGAGGCCGGGAATCAGAGGCAGAGAATCAAACACGGGGAATCAGAGGCGGGGAATAAGAGCTGGGGAATCAGAGGCGGGGAATCATAGCTGGCGAATCAGAGGCGGGGAATCAGAGGTGGGGAATCAGAGGCGGGGAATCAGATATTGTTAATCAGAGCTGGGGAATCAGACGCGGGGAAACAGAGGCGGGGAATCAGATATTGTTAATCAGAGCTGGGGAATCAGAGGCGGGGAAACAGAGGCGGGGAATCAGATATGGGCAATCAGAGGCGGGGAATCAGAGCTGGAGAATCAGAGGTGGGGAATAAGAGTTGGGGAATCATAGGCAGGGAATCAGATGTGCGGAATCAGAGATGGGGAATCAGAGGCAGGGAATCAGAATCAGAAGCGGGGAATCAGAGGCCGGGAATCAGAGGCCGGGAATCAGATGCTGGGAATAAGAGGCCGGGAATCAGAGGTGGGGAATCAGTGTCCGGGAATCAGAGATGGGGATTCAGAGGCGGAGAATGAGATATGGAGAATCAGAGGCGGGGAAACAGAGGTGGGGAATCAGATATGGTAAATCAGAGGTGGCGAATCAAAGGCGGTGAATCAGAGATGGGGAATCAGAGGCGGGCAATCAGAGGCAGGGAATCAAACACGGGGAATCAGAGGCGGGGAATCAGAGCTGGGGAATCAGAGGCGGGGAATCAGAGTTGGGGAATCAGAGGCGGGGAATCAGATATGGGGAAAGAGGGGCGGGGAATCAGAGGCGGGGAAACAGAGGCGAGGAATCTGAGATGGGGAATCAGAGGTGTGGAATCAGAGGTTGGGAATCAGAGGCAGGGAATCAGAGGCGGGGAAACAGAGGAGGGGAATCAGATATGGGGAATCAGAGGTGGCGAATCAAAGGCGGTGAAACAGAGATGGGGAATCAGGGCAGGGAATCAGAGGCAGGGAATCAAACACGGGGAATCAGAGCTGGGGAATCAGAGGCGGGGAATTAGAGTTGGGGAATCAGAGGAGGGGAGTCAGAGGCGGGGAAACAGGCGGGGAATCAGATATGGGGAATAAGAGGTGGGGAATCAGATGTTGGGAATCAGAGGCAGGGAATCAGAGGTGGGGAATCAGAGGCGGGGAATCAGAGGCAGGGAATCAGATGTGCGGAATCGGAGATGGGGAATCAGAGGCAGGGAATCAGAGGCGGGGAATCAGAGGCGGGGAATCAGAGGCCGGGAATCAGATATGGGGAAACAGAGGGGGGAATCAGAGGCGGGGAAACAGAGGCGGGGAATCAGATAAGGGAAATCAGAGGTGGGGAATCAGAGGTTGGGAATCAGAGGCAGGGAATCAGAGGCTTGGAATCAGATGCAGGGAATCAGATGCGGGGAATCAGAGGCGGGGAATCAGAGCTGGAGAATCAGAGGTGGGGAATCAGAGTTGGGGAATCAGAGGCAGGGAATCAGATGTGCGCAATCAGAGATGGGGAATCAGAGGCAGGGAATTAGAATCAGAAGCAGGGAATCAGAGGCCGGGGATCAGAGGCCGGAATCAGATGCCGGGAATAAGAGGCCGGGAATCAGAGGTGGGGAATCAGAGTCCGGGAATCAGAGATGGGGATTCAGAGGCGGGGAATGAGATATGGGGAATCAGAGGCGGGGAATCAGAGGCGGGGAAACAGAGGCGGGGAATCAGATATGGGGAATCAGAGGTGGCGAATCAAAGGCGGTGAATCAGAGATGGGGAATCAGAGGCCGGGAATCAGAGGCAGAGAATCAAACACGGGGAATCAGAGGCGGGGAATAAGAGCTGGGGAATCAGAGGCGGGGAATCATAGCTGGCGAATCAGAGGCGGGGAATCAGAGGTGGGGAATCAGAGGCGGGGAATCAGATATTGTTAATCAGAGCTGGGGAATCAGAGGCGGGGAAACAGAGGCGGGGAATCAGATATTGTTAATCAGAGCTGGGGAATCAGAGGCGGGGAAACAGAGGCGGGGAATCAGATATTGGCAATCAGAGGTGGGGAATCAGAGGTTGTGAATCAGAGATGGAGAATCAGAGGCGGGGAATCAGAGGCCGGTAATCAGACGCGCGGAATCAGAGGCGGGGATTCAGAGCTGGGGAATCAGAGGCGGGGAATCAGAGTTGGGGAATCAGAAGCGGGGAATCAGATATGGGGAATCAGAGGCGGGGAATCAGAGGCGGGGAAACAGAGGAGGGGAATCAGATATGGGGAATCAGAGGTGGGGAATCAGGGGCGGGGTATCAGTGGCAGGGAATCAGAGGCGGGAAATCAGAGGCCGGGAATCAGAGGCGGTGAATCAGAGGCGGGGAATCAGAGGCAGGGAATCGGATGTGCGGAATCAGAGATGGGGAATCAGAGGTGGGGAATCAGAGGCGGTGAATCAGACATGGGTAATCAGAGGCGGGGAATCAGAGGCAGGAAATCAGACACGGGGAATCAGAGGCGGGGAATCAGAGCTGGGGAATTAGATGCAGGGAATCAGAGTTGGGGATTCAGAGGCGGGGAATCTGATATGGGGAATCAGAGGTGGGGAATCAGAGCTGGGGAATCAGAGGTGGGGAATCAGAGTTGGGGAATCAGAGGCGGGGACTTAGATATGGGGAAACAGAGGCGGGGAATCAGAGGCGGGGAAACAGAGGCGGGGAATCAGATATGGGGAATCAGAGGTGGGGAATCAGAGGCAGGGAATCAGATGTGCGGTATCAGAGATGGGGAATCAGAGGCAGGGAATCAGAATCAGAAGCAGGGAATAAGACGCGGGGAATCTGAGGCGGGGAATCAGAGCTGGGGAATCAGAGGCTGTGAATCAGAGGCGGGGAATCAGAAGCAGGGAATCGGATGTGCGGAATCAGAGATGGGGAATCAGAGGTGGGGAATCAGAGGCGGTGAATCAGACATGGGTAATCAGAGGCGGGGAATCAGAGGCAGGAAATCAGACACGGGGAATCTGAGGCGGGGAATCAGAGGCGGGGAATCAGAGGCAGGGAATGGGATGTGCGGAATCAGAGATGGGGAATCAGAGGTGGGGAATCAGAGGCGGTGAATCAGACATGGGTAATCAGAGGCGGGGAATCAGAGGCAGGAAATCAGACACGGGGAATCAGAGGCGGGGAATCAGAGCTGGGGAATTAGATGCAGGGAATCAGAGTTGGGGATTCAGAGGCGGGGAATCAGATATGGGGAAACTGAGGTGGGGAATCAGAGGTGGGCAAATAGAGGCGGGGAATCAGATATGGGGAAACAGAGGCGGGGAATCAGAGGTGGGGAAACAGAGGCGGGGAATCAGATATGGGGAATCAGAGGTGGGGAATCAGAGGTTGGGAATCACAGGCAGGGAATCAGAGGCGGGGAATCAGATATGGGGAATCAGAGGTGGGGAATCAGAGGCAGGGAATCAGATGTGCGGAATCAGAGATGGGATCAGAGGCAGGGAATCTGAATCAGAAGCAGGGAATAAGACGCGGGGAATCAGAGGCGGAGAATCAGAGATGGGGAATCAGAGGTGGGGAATCAGAGGCGGTGATTCAGACATGGGTAATCAGAGGCGGGGAATCAGATGCAGGGAATCAGATGCGGGGAATCAGAGGCGGGGAATCAGAGCTGGGGAATCAGAGGTGGGGAATCAGAGTTGGGGAATCAGAGGCGGGGACTTAGATATGGGGAAACAGAGGCGGGGAATCAGAGGCGGGGAAACAGAGGCGGGGAATCAGATATGGGGAATCAGAGGTGGAGAATCAGAGGCAGGGAATCAGAGGCAGGGAATCAAACACGGGGAATCAGAGGCGGGGAATCAGAGCTGGGGAATCAGAGGCGGGGAATCAGAGTTGGGGAATCAGAGGCGGGGAATCAGATATGGGGAAAGAGGGGCGGGGAATCAGAGGTGGGGAAACAGAGGCGAGGAATCTGAGATGGGGAATCAGAGGTGTGGAATCAGAGGTTGGGAATCAGAGGCAGGGAATCAGAGGCGGGGAAACAGAGGAGGGGAATCAGATATGGGGAATCAGAGGTGGCGAATCAAAGGCGGTGAAACAGAGATGGGGAATCAGGGCAGGGAATCAGAGGCAGGGAATCAAACACGGGGAATCAGAGCTGGGGAATCAGAGGCGGGGAATTAGAGTTGGGGAATCAGAGGAGGGGAGTCAGAGGCGGGGAAACAGGCGGGGAATCAGATATGGGGAATAAGAGGTGGGGAATCAGATGTTGGGAATCAGAGGCAGGGAATCAGAGGTGGGGAATCAGAGGCGGGGAATCAGAGGCAGGGAATCAGATGTGCGGAATCGGAGATGGGGAATCAGAGGCAGGGAATCAGAGGCGGGGAATCAGAGGCGGGGAATCAGAGGCCGGGAATCAGATATGGGGAAACAGAGGGGGGAATCAGAGGCGGGGAAACAGAGGCGGGGAATCAGATATGGGAAATCAGAGGTGGGGAATCAGAGGTTGGGAATCAGAGGCAGGGAATCAGAGGCTTGGAATCAGATGCAGGGAATCAGATGCGGGGAATCAGAGGCGGGGAATCAGAGCTGGAGAATCAGAGGTGGGGAATCAGAGTTGGGGAATCAGAGGCAGGGAATCAGATGTGCGCAATCAGAGATGGGGAATCAGAGGCAGGGAATCAGAATCAGAAGCAGGGAATCAGAGGCCGGGGATCAGAGGCCGGAATCAGATGCCGGGAATAAGAGGCCGGGAATCAGAGGTGGGGAATCAGAGTCCGGGAATCAGAGATGGGGATTCAGAGGCGGGGAATGAGATATGGGGAATCAGAGGCGGGGAATCAGAGGCGGGGAAACAGAGGCGGGGAATCAGATATGGGGAATCAGAGGTGGCGAATAAAAGGCGGTGAATCAGAGATGGGGAATCAGAGGCCGGGAATCAGAGGCAGAGAATCAAACACGGGGAATCAGAGGCGGGGAATAAGAGCTGGGGAATCAGAGGCGGGGAATCATAGCTGGCGAATCAGAGGCGGGGAATCAGAGGTGGGGAATCAGAGGCGGGGAATCAGATATTGTTAATCAGAGCTGGGGAATCAGACGCGGGGAAACAGAGGCGGGGAATCAGATATTGTTAATCAGAGCTGGGGAATCAGAGGCGGGGAAACAGAGGCGGGGAATCAGATATGGGCAATCAGAGGTGGGGAATCAGAGGTTGTGAATCAGAGATCGAGAATCAGAGGCGGGGAATCAGAGGCCGGTAATCAGACGCGCGGAATCAGAGGCGGGGATTCAGAGCTGGGGAATCAGAGGCGGGGAATCAGAGTTGGGGAATCAGAGGCGGGGAATCAGATATGGGGAATCAGAGGCGGGGAATCAGAGGCGGGGAAACAGAGGAGGGGAATCAGATATGGGGAATCAGAGGTGGGGAATCAGGGGCGGGGTATCAGTGGCAGGGAATCAGAGGCGGGAAATCAGAGGCCGGGAATCAGAGGCGGTGAATCAGAGGCGGGGAATCAGAGGCAGGGAATCGGATGTGCGGAATCAGAGATGGGGAATCAGAGGTGGGGAATCAGAGGCGGTTAATCAGACATGGGTAATCAGAGGCGGGGAATCAGAGGCAGGAAATCAGACACGGGGAATCAGAGGCGGGGAATCAGAGCTGGGGAATTAGATGCAGGGAATCAGAGTTGGGGATTCAGAGGCGGGGAATCTGATATGGGGAATCAGAGGTGGGGAATCAGAGCTGGGGAATCAGAGGTGGGGAATCAGAGTTGGGGAATCAGAGGCGGGGACTTAGATATGGGGAAACAGAGGCGGGGAATCAGAGGCGGGGAAACAGAGGCTGGGAATCAGATATGGGGAATCAGAGGTGGGGAATCAGAGGCAGGGAATCAGATGTGCGGTATCAGAGATGGGGAATCAGAGGCAGGGAATCAGAATCAGAAGCAGGGAATAAGACGCGGGGAATCTGAGGCGGGGAATCAGAGCTGGGGAATCAGAGGCTGTGAATCAGAGGCGGGGAATCAGAAGCAGGGAATCGGATGTGCGGAATCAGAGATGGGGAATCAGAGGTGGGGAATCAGAGGCGGTGAATCAGACATGGGTAATCAGAGGCGGGGAATCAGAGGCAGGAAATCAGACACGGGGAATCTGAGGCGGGGAATCAGAGGCGGGGAATCAGAGGCAGGGAATGGGATGTGCGGAATCAGAGATGGGGAATCAGAGGTGGGGAATCAGAGGCGGTGAATCAGACATGGGTAATCAGAGGCGGGGAATCAGAGGCAGGAAATCAGACACGGGGAATCAGAGGCGGGGAATCAGAGCTGGGGAATTAGATGCAGGGAATCAGAGTTGGGGATTCAGAGGCGGGGAATCAGATATGGGGAAACTGAGGTGGGGAATCAGAGGTGGGCAAATAGAGGCGGGGAATCAGATATGGGGAAACAGAGGCGGGGAATCAGAGGTGGGGAAACAGAGGCGGGGAATCAGATATGGGGAATCAGAGGTGGGGAATCAGAGGTTGGGAATCACAGGCAGGGAATCAGAGGCGGGGAATCAGATATGGGGAATCAGAGGTGGGGAATCAGAGGCAGGGAATCAGATGTGCGGAATCAGAGATGGGATCAGAGGCAGGGAATCTGAATCAGAAGCAGGGAATAAGACGCGGGGAATCAGAGGCGGAGAATCAGAGATGGGGAATCAGAGGTGGGGAATCAGAGGCGATGATTCAGACATGGGTAATCAGAGGCGGGGAATCAGATGCAGGGAATCAGATGCGGGGAATCAGAGGCGGGGAATCAGAGCTGGGGAATCAGAGGTGGGGAATCAGAGTTGGGGAATCAGAGGCGGGGACTTAGATATGGGGAAACAGAGGCGGGGAATCAGAGGCGGGGAAACAGAGGCGGGGAATCAGATATGGGGAATCAGAGGTGGAGAATCAGAGGCAGGGAATCAGATGTGCGGAATCAGAGATGGGGAATCAGAGGCAGGGAATCAGAATCAGAAGCAGGGAATAAGACGCGGGGAATCAGAGGCGGGGAATCAGAGCTGGGGTATCAGAGGCAGTGAATCAGAGGCGGGGAATCAGAGGCAGGGAATCGGATGTGCGGAATCAGAGATCGGGAATCAGAGGTGGGGAATCAGAGGCGGTGAAATAGACATGGGTAATCAGAGGCGGGGAATCAGAGGCAGGAAATCAGACACGGGGAATCAGAGGCGGGGAATCAGAGCTGGGAACTTAGAGGCAGGGAATCAGAGTTGGGGAATCAGATGCATGGAATCAGATGCGGGGAATCAGAGGCGGGGAATCAGAGCTGGGGAATCAGAGGTGGGGAATCAAAGTTGGGGAATCAGAGTCGGGGACTTAGATATGGGAAAACAGAGGAGGGGAATCAGAGGCGGGGAAACAGAGGCGGGGAATCAGATATGGGGAATCAGAGGTGGGGAATCAGAGGTTGGGAATCAGAGGCAGGGAATCAGAGGCTGGGAATCATATGCATGGAATCAGATGCGGGGAATCAGAGGCGGGGAATCAGAGCTGGGGAATCAGAGGTGGGGAATCAAAGTTGGGGAATCAGAGTCGGGGACTTAGATATGGGGAAACAGAGGCGGGGAATCAGAGGCGGGGAACGGAAGGCGGGGAATCAGATATGGGGAATCAGAGATGGGGAATCAGAGGCAGGGAATTAGATGTGCGGATTCAGAGATTGGGAATCAGAGGTGGGGAATCAGAATCAGAAGCAGGGAATCAGAGGCAGGGAATCAGAGTTGGGGATTCAGAGGCGGGGAATCAGATATGGGGAAACAGAGGCGGGGAATCAGAGGCGGGAAAACAGAGGCGGGGAATTAGATATGGGGAATCAGAGGTGGGGAATCAGAGGTGGTGAATCAGAGATGGGGAATCACAGGCGTGGAATCAGAGGCAGGGAATAGAACGCGGGGAATCAGAGGCAGGGAATCAGAGTTGGGGCATCAGAGGTTGGGAAGTAGATATGGGGAAACAGAGGCGGGGAATCAGAGGCGGGGAAACAGAGGCGGGGAATCAGAGGTGGGGAATCAGGGGCGGGGTATCAGTGGCAGGGAATCAGAGGCGGGAAATCAGAGGCCGGGAATCAGAGGCGGTGAATCAGAGGCGGTGAATCAGAGGCGGGGAATCAGAGGCAGGGAATCTGATGTGCGGAATCAGAGATGGGGAATCAGAGGTGGGGAATCAGAGGCGGTGAATCAGACATGGGTAATCAGAGGCGGGGAATCAGAGGCAGGAAATCTGACACGGGGAATCAGAGGCGGGGAATCAGAGCTGGGGAATTAGATGCAGGGAATCAGAATTGGGGATTCAGAGGCGGGGAATCAGATATGGGGAAACAGTGGCGGGGAATCAGAGGCGGGGAAACAGAGGCGGGGAATCAGATATGGGGAATCAGAGGTGGGTATTCAGAGCTGGGGAATCAGAGGTGTGGAATCAGAGTTGCGGAATCAGAGGCGGGGACTTAGATATGGGGAAACAGAGGCGGGGAATCAGAGGCGGGGAAACAGAGGCGGGGAATGGGATGTGCGGAATCAGAGATGGGGAATCAGAGGTGGGGAATCAGAGGCGGTGAATCAGACATGGGTAATCAGAGGCGGGGAATCAGAGGCAGGAAATCAGACACGGGGAATCTGAGGCGGGGAATCAGAGGCGGGGAATCAGAGGCAGGGAATGGGATGTGCGGAATCAGAGATGGGGAATCAGAGGTGGGGAATCAGAGGCGGTGAATCAGACATGGGTATACAGAGGCGGGGAATCAGAGGCAGGAAATCAGACACGGGGAATCAGAGGCGGGGAATCAGAGCTGGGGAATTAGATGCAGGGAATCAGAGTTGGGGATTCAGAGGCGGGGAATCTGATATGGGGAATCAGAGGTGGGGAATCAGAGCTGGGGAATCAGAGGTGGGGAATCAGAGTTGGGGAATCAGAGGCGGGGAATCAGATATGGGGAATCAGAGGTGGGGAATCAGAGGCAGGGAATCAGATGTGCGGTATCAGAGATGGGGAATCAGAGGCAGGGAATCAGAATCAGAAGCAGGGAATAAGACGCGGGGAATCTGAGGCGGGGAATCAGAGCTGGGGAATCAGAGGCTGTGAATCAGAGGCGGGGAATCAGAAGCAGGGAATCGGATGTGCGGAATCAGAGATGGGGAATCAGAGGTGGGGAATCAGAGGCGGTGAATCAGACATGGGTAATCAGAGGCGGGGAATCAGAGGCAGGAAATCAGACACGGGGAATCTGAGGCGGGGAATCAGAGGCGGGGAATCAGAGGCAGGGAATGGGATGTGCGGAATCAGAGATGGGGAATCAGAGGTGGGGAATCAGAGGCGGTGAATCAGACATGGGTAATCAGAGGCGGGGAATCAGAGGCAGGAAATCAGACACGGGGAATCAGAGGCGGGGAATCAGAGCTGGGGAATTAGATGCAGGGAATCAGAGTTGGGGATTCAGAGGCGGGGAATCAGATATGGGGAAACTGAGGTGGGGAATCAGAGGTGGGCAAATAGAGGCGGGGAATCAGATATGGGGAAACAGAGGCGGGGAATCAGAGGTGGGGAAACAGAGGCGGGGAATCAGATATGGGGAATCAGAGGTGGGGAATCAGAGGTTGGGAATCACAGGCAGGGAATCAGAGGCGGGGAATCAGATATGGGGAATCAGAGGTGGGGAATCAGAGGCAGGGAATCAGATGTGCGGAATCAGAGATGGGATCAGAGGCAGGGAATCTGAATCAGAAGCAGGGAATAAGATGCGGGGAATCAGAGGCGGAGAATCAGAGATGGGGAATCAGAGGTGGGGAATCAGAGGCGGTGATTCAGACATGGGTAATCAGAGGCGGGGAATCAGATGCAGGGAATCAGATGCGGGGAATCAGAGGCGGGGAATCAGAGCTGGGGAATCAGAGGTGGGGAATCAGAGTTGGGGAATCAGAGGCGGGGACTTAGATATGGGGAAACAGAGGCGGGGAATCAGAGGCGGGGAAACAGAGGCGGGGAATCAGATATGGGGAATCAGAGGTGGAGAATCAGAGGCAGGGAATCAGAGGCAGGGAATCAAACACGGGGAATCAGAGGCGGGGAATCAGAGCTGGGGAATCAGAGGCGGGGAATCAGAGGCAGGGAATCAGAGGCTTGGAATCAGATGCAGGGAATCAGATGCGGGGAATCAGAGGCGGGGAATCAGAGCTGGAGAATCAGAGGTGGGGAATAAGAGTTGGGGAATCATAGGCAGGGAATCAGATGTGCGGAATCAGAGATGGGGAATCAGAGGCAGGGAATCAGAATCAGAAGCGGGGAATCAGAGGCCGGGAATCAGAGGCCGGGAATCAGATGCTGGGAATAAGAGGCCGGGAATCAGAGGTGGGGAATCAGTGTCCGGGAATCAGAGATGGGGATTCAGAGGCGGAGAATGAGATATGGAGAATCAGAGGCGGGGAATCAGAGGCGGGGAAACAGAGGTGGGGAATCAGATATGGTAAATCAGAGGTGGCGAATCAAAGGCGGTGAATCAGAGATGGGGAATCAGAGGCGGGCAATCAGAGGCAGGGAATCAAACACGGGGAATCAGAGGCGGGGAATCAGAGCTGGGGAATCAGAGGCGGGGAATCAGAGTTGGGGAATCAGAGGCGGGGAATCAGATATGGGGAAAGAGGGGCTGGGAATCAGAGGCGGGGAAACAGAGGCGAGGAATCTGAGATGGGGAATCAGAGGTGTGGAATCAGAGGTTGGGAATCAGAGGCAGGGAATCAGAGGCGGGGAAACAGAGGAGGGGAATCAGATATGGGGAATCAGAGGTGGCGAATCAAAGGCGGTGAAACAGAGATGGGGAATCAGGGCAGGGAATCAGAGGCAGGGAATCAAACACGGGGAATCAGAGCTGGGGAATCAGAGGCGGGGAATTAGAGTTGGGGAATCAGAGGAGGGGAGTCAGAGGCGGGGAAACAGGCGGGGAATCAGATATGGGGAATAAGAGGTGGGGAATCAGATGTTGGGAATCAGAGGCAGGGAATCAGAGGTGGGGAATCAGAGGCGGGGAATCAGAGGCAGGGAATCAGATGTGCGGAATCGGAGATGGGGAATCAGAGGCAGGGAATCAGAGGCGGGGAATCAGAGGCGGGGAATCAGAGGCCGGGAATCAGATATGGGGAAACAGAGGGGGGAATCAGAGGCGGGGAAACAGAGGCGGGGAATCAGATAAGGGAAATCAGAGGTGGGGAATCAGAGGTTGGGAATCAGAGGCAGGGAATCAGAGGCTTGGAATCAGATGCAGGGAATCAGATGCGGGGAATCAGAGGCGGGGAATCAGAGCTGGAGAATCAGAGGTGGGGAATCAGAGTTGGGGAATCAGAGGCAGGGAATCAGATGTGCGCAATCAGAGATGGGGAATCAGAGGCAGGGAATTAGAATCAGAAGCAGGGAATCAGAGGCCGGGGATCAGAGGCCGGAATCAGATGCCGGGAATAAGAGGCCGGGAATCAGAGGTGGGGAATCAGAGTCCGGGAATCAGAGATGGGGATTCAGAGGCGGGGAATGAGATATGGGGAATCAGAGGCGGGGAATCAGAGGCGGGGAAACAGAGGCGGGGAATCAGATATGGGGAATCAGAGGTGGCGAATCAAAGGCGGTGAATCAGAGATGGGGAATCAGAGGCCGGGAATCAGAGGCAGAGAATCAAACACGGGGAATCAGAGGCGGGGAATAAGAGCTGGGGAATCAGAGGCGGGGAATCATAGCTGGCGAATCAGAGGCGGGGAATCAGAGGTGGGGAATCAGAGGCGGGGAATCAGATATTGTTAATCAGAGCTGGGGAATCAGAGGCGGGGCAACAGAGGCGGGGAATCAGATATTGTTAATCAGAGCTGGGGAATCAGAGGCGGGGAAACAGAGGCGGGGAATCAGATATTGGCAATCAGAGGTGGGGAATCAGAGGTTGTGAATCAGAGATGGAGAATCAGAGGCGGGGAATCAGAGGCCGGTAATCAGACGCGCGGAATCAGAGGCGGGGATTCAGAGCTGGGGAATCAGAGGCGGGGAATCAGAGTTGGGGAATCAGAAGCGGGGAATCAGATATGGGGAATCAGAGGCGGGGAATCAGAGGCGGGGAAACAGAGGAGGGGAATCAGATATGGGGAATCAGAGGTGGGGAATCAGGGGCGGGGTATCAGTGGCAGGGAATCAGAGGCGGGAAATCAGAGGCCGGGAATCAGAGGCGGTGAATCAGAGGCGGGGAATCAGAGGCAGGGAATCGGATGTGCGGAATCAGAGATGGGGAATCAGAGGTGGGGAATCAGAGGCGGTGAATCAGACATGGGTAATCAGAGGCGGGGAATCAGAGGCAGGAAATCAGACACGGGGAATCAGAGGCGGGGAATCAGAGCTGGGGAATTAGATGCAGGGAATCAGAGTTGGGGATTCAGAGGCGGGGAATCTGATATGGGGAATCAGAGGTGGGGAATCAGAGCTGGGGAATCAGAGGTGGGGAATCAGAGTTGGGGAATCAGAGGCGGGGACTTAGATATGGGGAAACAGAGGCGGGGAATCAGAGGCGGGGAAACAGAGGCGGGGAATCAGATATGGGGAATCAGAGGTGGGGAATCAGAGGCAGGGAATCAGATGTGCGGTATCAGAGATGGGGAATCAGAGGCAGGGAATCAGAATCAGAAGCAGGGAATAAGACGCGGGGAATCTGAGGCGGGGAATCAGAGCTGGGGAATCAGAGGCTGTGAATCAGAGGCGGGGAATCAGAAGCAGGGAATCGGATGTGCGGAATCAGAGATGGGGAATCAGAGGTGGGGAATCAGAGGCGGTGAATCAGACATGGGTAATCAGAGGCGGGGAATCAGAGGCAGGAAATCAGACACGGGGAATCTGAGGCGGGGAATCAGAGGCGGGGAATCAGAGGCAGGGAATGGGATGTGCGGAATCAGAGATGGGGAATCAGAGGTGGGGAATCAGAGGCGGTGAATCAGACATGGGTAATCAGAGGCAGGAAATCAGACACGGGGAATCAGAGGCGGGGAATCAGAGCTGGGGAATTAGATGCAGGGAATCAGAGTTGGGGATTCAGAGGCGGGGAATCAGATATGGGGAAACTGAGGTGGGGAATCAGAGGTGGGCAAATAGAGGCGGGGAATCAGATATGGGGAAACAGAGGCGGGGAATCAGAGGTGGGAAAACAGAGGCGGGGAATCAGATATGGGGAATCAGAGGTGGGGAATCAGAGGTTGGGAATCACAGGCAGGGAATCAGAGGCGGGGAATCAGATATGGGGAATCAGAGGTGGGGAATCAGAGGCAGGGAATCAGATGTGCGGAATCAGAGATGGGATCAGAGGCAGGGAATCTGAATCAGAAGCAGGGAATAAGACGCGGGGAATCAGAGGCGGAGAATCAGAGATGGGGAATCAGAGGTGGGGAATCAGAGGCGGTGATTCAGACATGGGTAATCAGAGGCGGGGAATCAGATGCAGGGAATCAGATGCGGGGAATCAGAGGCGGGGAATCAGAGCTGGGGAATCAGAGGTGGGGAATCAGAGTTGGGGAATCAGAGGCGGGGACTTAGATATGGGGAAACAGAGGCGGGGAATCAGAGGCGGGGAAACAGAGGCGGGGAATCAGATATGGGGAATCAGAGGTGGAGAATCAGAGGCAGGGAATCAGAGGCAGGGAATCAAACACGGGGAATCAGAGGCGGGGAATCAGAGCTGGGGAATCAGAGGCGGGGAATCAGAGTTGGGGAATCAGAGGCGGGGAATCAGATATGGGGAAAGAGGGGCGGGGAATCAGAGGTGGGGAAACAGAGGCGAGGAATCTGAGATGGGGAATCAGAGGTGTGGAATCAGAGGTTGGGAATCAGAGGCAGGGAATCAGAGGCGGGGAAACAGAGGAGGGGAATCAGATATGGGGAATCAGAGGTGGCGAATCAAAGGCGGTGAAACAGAGATGGGGAATCAGGGCAGGGAATCAGAGGCAGGGAATCAAACACGGGGAATCAGAGCTGGGGAATCAGAGGCGGGGAATTAGAGTTGGGGAATCAGAGGAGGGGAGTCAGAGGCGGGGAAACAGGCGGGGAATCAGATATGGGGAATAAGAGGTGGGGAATCAGATGTTGGGAATCAGAGGCAGGGAATCAGAGGTGGGGAATCAGAGGCGGGGAATCAGAGGCAGGGAATCAGATGTGCGGAATCGGAGATGGGGAATCAGAGGCAGGGAATCAGAGGCGGGGAATCAGAGGCGGGGAATCAGAGGCCGGGAATCAGATATGGGGAAACAGAGGGGGGAATCAGAGGCGGGGAAACAGAGGCGGGGAATCAGATATGGGAAATCAGAGGTGGGGAATCAGAGGTTGGGAATCAGAGGCAGGGAATCAGAGGCTTGGAATCAGATGCAGGGAATCAGATGCGGGGAATCAGAGGCGGGGAATCAGAGCTGGAGAATCAGAGGTGGGGAATCAGAGTTGGGGAATCAGAGGCAGGGAATCAGATGTGCGCAATCAGAGATGGGGAATCAGAGGCAGGGAATCAGAATCAGAAGCAGGGAATCAGAGGCCGGGGATCAGAGGCCGGAATCAGATGCCGGGAATAAGAGGCCGGGAATCAGAGGTGGGGAATCAGAGTCCGGGAATCAGAGATGGGGATTCAGAGGCGGGGAATGAGATATGGGGAATCAGAGGCGGGGAATCAGAGGCGGGGAAACAGAGGCGGGGAATCAGATATGGGGAATCAGAGGTGGCGAATCAAAGGCGGTGAATCAGAGATGGGGAATCAGAGGCCGGGAATCAGAGGCAGAGAATCAAACACGGGGAATCAGAGGCGGGGAATAAGAGCTGGGGAATCAGAGGCGGGGAATCATAGCTGGCGAATCAGAGGCGGGGAATCAGAGGTGGGGAATCAGAGGCGGGGAATCAGATATTGTTAATCAGAGCTGGGGAATCAGACGCGGGGAAACAGAGGCGGGGAATCAGATATTGTTAATCAGAGCTGGGGAATCAGAGGCGGGGAAACAGAGGCGGGGAATCAGATATGGGCAATCAGAGGCGGGGAATCAGAGCTGGAGAATCAGAGGTGGGGAATAAGAGTTGGGGAATCATAGGCAGGGAATCAGATGTGCGGAATCAGAGATGGGGAATCAGAGGCAGGGAATCAGAATCAGAAGCGGGGAATCAGAGGCCGGGAATCAGAGGCCGGGAATCAGATGCTGGGAATAAGAGGCCGGGAATCAGAGGTGGGGAATCAGTGTCCGGGAATCAGAGATGGGGATTCAGAGGCGGAGAATGAGATATGGAGAATCAGAGGCGGGGAATCAGAGGCGGGGAAACAGAGGTGGGGAATCAGATATGGTAAATCAGAGGTGGCGAATCAAAGGCGGTGAATCAGAGATGGGGAATCAGAGGCGGGCAATCAGAGGCAGGGAATCAAACACGGGGAATCAGAGGCGGGGAATCAGAGCTGGGGAATCAGAGGCGGGGAATCAGAGTTGGGGAATCAGAGGCGGGGAATCAGATATGGGGAAAGAGGGGCGGGGAATCAGAGGCGGGGAAACAGAGGCGAGGAATCTGAGATGGGGAATCAGAGGTGTGGAATCAGAGGTTGGGAATCAGAGGCAGGGAATCAGAGGCGGGGAAACAGAGGAGGGGAATCAGATATGGGGAATCAGAGGTGGCGAATCAAAGGCGGTGAAACAGAGATGGGGAATCAGGGCAGGGAATCAGAGGCAGGGAATCAAACACGGGGAATCAGAGCTGGGGAATCAGAGGCGGGGAATTAGAGTTGGGGAATCAGAGGAGGGGAGTCAGAGGCGGGGAAACAGGCGGGGAATCAGATATGGGGAATAAGAGGTGGGGAATCAGATGTTGGGAATCAGAGGCAGGGAATCAGAGGTGGGGAATCAGAGGCGGGGAATCAGAGGCAGGGAATCAGATGTGCGGAATCGGAGATGGGGAATCAGAGGCAGGGAATCAGAGGCGGGGAATCAGAGGCGGGGAATCAGAGGCCGGGAATCAGATATGGGGAAACAGAGGGGGGAATCAGAGGCGGGGAAACAGAGGCGGGGAATCAGATAAGGGAAATCAGAGGTGGGGAATCAGAGGTTGGGAATCAGAGGCAGGGAATCAGAGGCTTGGAATCAGATGCAGGGAATCAGATGCGGGGAATCAGAGGCGGGGAATCAGAGCTGGAGAATCAGAGGTGGGGAATCAGAGTTGGGGAATCAGAGGCAGGGAATCAGATGTGCGCAATCAGAGATGGGGAATCAGAGGCAGGGAATTAGAATCAGAAGCAGGGAATCAGAGGCCGGGGATCAGAGGCCGGAATCAGATGCCGGGAATAAGAGGCCGGGAATCAGAGGTGGGGAATCAGAGTCCGGGAATCAGAGATGGGGATTCAGAGGCGGGGAATGAGATATGGGGAATCAGAGGCGGGGAATCAGAGGCGGGGAAACAGAGGCGGGGAATCAGATATGGGGAATCAGAGGTGGCGAATCAAAGGCGGTGAATCAGAGATGGGGAATCAGAGGCCGGGAATCAGAGGCAGAGAATCAAACACGGGGAATCAGAGGCGGGGAATAAGAGCTGGGGAATCAGAGGCGGGGAATCATAGCTGGCGAATCAGAGGCGGGGAATCAGAGGTGGGGAATCAGAGGCGGGGAATCAGATATTGTTAATCAGAGCTGGGGAATCAGAGGCGGGGAAACAGAGGCGGGGAATCAGATATTGTTAATCAGAGCTGGGGAATCAGAGGCGGGGAAACAGAGGCGGGGAATCAGATATTGGCAATCAGAGGTGGGGAATCAGAGGTTGTGAATCAGAGATGGAGAATCAGAGGCGGGGAATCAGAGGCCGGTAATCAGACGCGCGGAATCAGAGGCGGGGATTCAGAGCTGGGGAATCAGAGGCGGGGAATCAGAGTTGGGGAATCAGAAGCGGGGAATCAGATATGGGGAATCAGAGGCGGGGAATCAGAGGCGGGGAAACAGAGGAGGGGAATCAGATATGGGGAATCAGAGGTGGGGAATCAGGGGCGGGGTATCAGTGGCAGGGAATCAGAGGCGGGAAATCAGAGGCCGGGAATCAGAGGCGGTGAATCAGAGGCGGGGAATCAGAGGCAGGGAATCGGATGTGCGGAATCAGAGATGGGGAATCAGAGGTGGGGAATCAGAGGCGGTGAATCAGACATGGGTAATCAGAGGCGGGGAATCAGAGGCAGGAAATCAGACACGGGGAATCAGAGGCGGGGAATCAGAGCTGGGGAATTAGATGCAGGGAATCAGAGTTGGGGATTCAGAGGCGGGGAATCTGATATGGGGAATCAGAGGTGGGGAATCAGAGCTGGGGAATCAGAGGTGGGGAATCAGAGTTGGGGAATCAGAGGCGGGGACTTAGATATGGGGAAACAGAGGCGGGGAATCAGAGGCGGGGAAACAGAGGCGGGGAATCAGATATGGGGAATCAGAGGTGGGGAATCAGAGGCAGGGAATCAGATGTGCGGTATCAGAGATGGGGAATCAGAGGCAGGGAATCAGAATCAGAAGCAGGGAATAAGACGCGGGGAATCTGAGGCGGGGAATCAGAGCTGGGGAATCAGAGGCTGTGAATCAGAGGCGGGGAATCAGAAGCAGGGAATCGGATGTGCGGAATCAGAGATGGGGAATCAGAGGTGGGGAATCAGAGGCGGTGAATCAGACATGGGTAATCAGAGGCGGGGAATCAGAGGCAGGAAATCAGACACGGGGAATCTGAGGCGGGGAATCAGAGGCGGGGAATCAGAGGCAGGGAATGGGATGTGCGGAATCAGAGATGGGGAATCAGAGGTGGGGAATCAGAGGCGGTGAATCAGACATGGGTAATCAGAGGCGGGGAATCAGAGGCAGGAAATCAGACACGGGGAATCAGAGGCGGGGAATCAGAGCTGGGGAATTAGATGCAGGGAATCAGAGTTGGGGATTCAGAGGCGGGGAATCAGATATGGGGAAACTGAGGTGGGGAATCAGAGGTGGGCAAATAGAGGTGGGGAATCAGATATGGGGAAACAGAGGCGGGGAATCAGAGGTGGGGAAACAGAGGCGGGGAATCAGATATGGGGAATCAGAGGTGGGGAATCAGAGGTTGGGAATCACAGGCAGGGAATCAGAGGCGGGGAATCAGATATGGGGAATCAGAGGTGGGGAATCAGAGGCAGGGAATCAGATGTGCGGAATCAGAGATGGGATCAGAGGCAGGGAATCTGAATCAGAAGCAGGGAATAAGACGCGGGGAATCAGAGGCGGAGAATCAGAGATGGGGAATCAGAGGTGGGGAATCAGAGGCGGTGATTCAGACATGGGTAATCAGAGGCGGGGAATCAGATGCAGGGAATCAGATGCGGGGAATCAGAGGCGGGGAATCAGAGCTGGGGAATCAGAGGTGGGGAATCAGAGTTGGGGAATCAGAGGCGGGGACTTAGATATGGGGAAACAGAGGCGGGGAATCAGAGGCGGGGAAACAGAGGCGGGGAATCAGATATGGGGAATCAGAGGTGGAGAATCAGAGGCAGGGAATCAGAGGCAGGGAATCAAACACGGGGAATCAGAGGCGGGGAATCAGAGCTGGGGAATCAGAGGCGGGGAATCAGAGTTGGGGAATCAGAGGCGGGGAATCAGATATGGGGAAAGAGGGGCAGGGAATCAGAGGTGGGGAAACAGAGGCGAGGAATCTGAGATGGGGAATCAGAGGTGTGGAATCAGAGGTTGGGAATCAGAGGCAGGGAATCAGAGGCGGGGAAACAGAGGAGGGGAATCAGATATGGGGAATCAGAGGTGGCGAATCAAAGGCGGTGAAACAGAGATGGGGAATCAGGGCAGGGAATCAGAGGCAGGGAATCAAACACGGGGAATCAGAGCTGGGGAATCAGAGGCGGGGAATTAGAGTTGGGGAATCAGAGGAGGGGAGTCAGAGGCGGGGAAACAGGCGGGGAATCAGATATGGGGAATAAGAGGTGGGGAATCAGATGTTGGGAATCAGAGGCAGGGAATCAGAGGTGGGGAATCAGAGGCGGGGAATCAGAGGCAGGGAATCAGATGTGCGGAATCGGAGATGGGGAATCAGAGGCAGGGAATCAGAGGCGGGGAATCAGAGGCGGGGAATCAGAGGCCGGGAATCAGATATGGGGAAACAGAGGGGGGAATCAGAGGCGGGGAAACAGAGGCGGGGAATCAGATATGGGAAATCAGAGGTGGGGAATCAGAGGTTGGGAATCAGAGGCAGGGAATCAGAGGCTTGGAATCAGATGCAGGGAATCAGATGCGGGGAATCAGAGGCGGGGAATCAGAGCTGGAGAATCAGAGGTGGGGAATCAGAGTTGGGGAATCAGAGGCAGGGAATCAGATGTGCGCAATCAGAGATGGGGAATCAGAGGCAGGGAATCAGAATCAGAAGCAGGGAATCAGAGGCCGGGGATCAGAGGCCGGAATCAGATGCCGGGAATAAGAGGCCGGGAATCAGAGGTGGGGAATCAGAGTCCGGGAATCAGAGATGGGGATTCAGAGGCGGGGAATGAGATATGGGGAATCAGAGGCGGGGAATCAGAGGCGGGGAAACAGAGGCGGGGAATCAGATATGGGGAATCAGAGGTGGCGAATCAAAGGCGGTGAATCAGAGATGGGGAATCAGAGGCCGGGAATCAGAGGCAGAGAATCAAACACGGGGAATCAGAGGCGGGGAATAAGAGCTGGGGAATCAGAGGCGGGGAATCATAGCTGGCGAATCAGAGGCGGGGAATCAGAGGTGGGGAATCAGAGGCGGGGAATCAGATATTGTTAATCAGAGCTGGGGAATCAGACGCGGGGAAACAGAGGCGGGGAATCAGATATTGTTAATCAGAGCTGGGGAATCAGAGGCGGGGAAACAGAGGCGGGGAATCAGATATGGGCAATCAGAGGTGGGGAATCAGAGGTTGTGAATCAGAGATCGAGAATCAGAGGCGGGGAATCAGAGGCCGGTAATCAGACGCGCGGAATCAGAGGCGGGGATTCAGAGCTGGGGAATCAGAGGCGGGGAATCAGAGTTGGGGAATCAGAGGCGGGGAATCAGATATGGGGAATCAGAGGCGGGGAATCAGAGGCGGGGAAACAGAGGAGGGGAATCAGATATGGGGAATCAGAGGTGGGGAATCAGGGGCGGGGTATCAGTGGCAGGGAATCAGAGGCGGGAAATCAGAGGCCGGGAATCAGAGGCGGTGAATCAGAGGCGGGGAATCAGAGGCAGGGAATCGGATGTGCGGAATCAGAGATGGGGAATCAGAGGTGGGGAATCAGAGGCGGTGAATCAGACATGGGTAATCAGAGGCGGGGAATCAGAGGCAGGAAATCAGACACGGGGAATCAGAGGCGGGGAATCAGAGCTGGGGAATTAGATGCAGGGAATCAGAGTTGGGGATTCAGAGGCGGGGAATCTGATATGGGGAATCAGAGGTGGGGAATCAGAGCTGGGGAATCAGAGGTGGGGAATCAGAGTTGGGGAATCAGAGGCGGGGACTTAGATATGGGGAAACAGAGGCGGGGAATCAGAGGCGGGGAAACAGAGGCTGGGAATCAGATATGGGGAATCAGAGGTGGGGAATCAGAGGCAGGGAATCAGATGTGCGGTATCAGAGATGGGGAATCAGAGGCAGGGAATCAGAATCAGAAGCAGGGAATAAGACGCGGGGAATCTGAGGCGGGGAATCAGAGCTGGGGAATCAGAGGCTGTGAATCAGAGGCGGGGAATCAGAAGCAGGGAATCGGATGTGCGGAATCAGAGATGGGGAATCAGAGGTGGGGAATCAGAGGCGGTGAATCAGACATGGGTAATCAGAGGCGGGGAATCAGAGGCAGGAAATCAGACACGGGGAATCTGAGGCGGGGAATCAGAGGCGGGGAATCAGAGGCAGGGAATGGGATGTGCGGAATCAGAGATGGGGAATCAGAGGTGGGGAATCAGAGGCGGTGAATCAGACATGGGTAATCAGAGGCGGGGAATCAGAGGCAGGAAATCAGACACGGGGAATCAGAGGCGGGGAATCAGAGCTGGGGAATTAGATGCAGGGAATCAGAGTTGGGGATTCAGAGGCGGGGAATCAGATATGGGGAAACTGAGGTGGGGAATCAGAGGTGGGCAAATAGAGGCGGGGAATCAGATATGGGGAAACAGAGGCGGGGAATCAGAGGTGGGGAAACAGAGGCGGGGAATCAGATATGGGGAATCAGAGGTGGGGAATCAGAGGTTGGGAATCACAGGCAGGGAATCAGAGGCGGGGAATCAGATATGGGGAATCAGAGGTGGGGAATCAGAGGCAGGGAATCAGATGTGCGGAATCAGAGATGGGATCAGAGGCAGGGAATCTGAATCAGAAGCAGGGAATAAGACGCGGGGAATCAGAGGCGGAGAATCAGAGATGGGGAATCAGAGGTGGGGAATCAGAGGCGATGATTCAGACATGGGTAATCAGAGGCGGGGAATCAGATGCAGGGAATCAGATGCGGGGAATCAGAGGCGGGGAATCAGAGCTGGGGAATCAGAGGTGGGGAATCAGAGTTGGGGAATCAGAGGCGGGGACTTAGATATGGGGAAACAGAGGCGGGGAATCAGAGGCGGGGAAACAGAGGCGGGGAATCAGATATGGGGAATCAGAGGTGGAGAATCAGAGGCAGGGAATCAGATGTGCGGAATCAGAGATGGGGAATCAGAGGCAGGGAATCAGAATCAGAAGCAGGGAATAAGACGCGGGGAATCAGAGGCGGGGAATCAGAGCTGGGGTATCAGAGGCAGTGAATCAGAGGCGGGGAATCAGAGGCAGGGAATCGGATGTGCGGAATCAGAGATCGGGAATCAGAGGTGGGGAATCAGAGGCGGTGAAATAGACATGGGTAATCAGAGGCGGGGAATCAGAGGCAGGAAATCAGACACGGGGAATCAGAGGCGGGGAATCAGAGCTGGGAACTTAGAGGCAGGGAATCAGAGTTGGGGAATCAGATGCATGGAATCAGATGCGGGGAATCAGAGGCGGGGAATCAGAGCTGGGGAATCAGAGGTGGGGAATCAAAGTTGGGGAATCAGAGTCGGGGACTTAGATATGGGAAAACAGAGGAGGGGAATCAGAGGCGGGGAAACAGAGGCGGGGAATCAGATATGGGGAATCAGAGGTGGGGAATCAGAGGTTGGGAATCAGAGGCAGGGAATCAGAGGCTGGGAATCATATGCATGGAATCAGATGCGGGGAATCAGAGGCGGGGAATCAGAGCTGGGGAATCAGAGGTGGGGAATCAAAGTTGGGGAATCAGAGTCGGGGACTTAGATATGGGGAAACAGAGGCGGGGAATCAGAGGCGGGGAACGGAAGGCGGGGAATCAGATATGGGGAATCAGATATGGGGAATCAGAGGCAGGGAATTAGATGTGCGGATTCAGAGATGGGGAATCAGAGGTGGGGAATCAGAATCAGAAGCAGGGAATCAGAGGCAGGGAATCAGAGTTGGGGATTCAGAGGCGGGGAATCAGATATGGGGAAACAGAGGCGGGGAATCAGAGGCGGGAAAACAGAGGCGGGGAATTAGATATGGGGAATCAGAGGTGGGGAATCAGAGGTGGTGAATCAGAGATGGGAAATCACAGGCGTGGAATCAGAGGCAGGGAATAGAACGCGGGGAATCAGAGGCAGGGAATCAGAGTTGGGGCATCAGAGGTTGGGAAGTAGATATGGGGAAACAGAGGCGGGGAATCAGAGGCGGGGAAACAGAGGCGGGGAATCAGAGGTGGGGAATCAGGGGCGGGGTATCAGTGGCAGGGAATCAGAGGCGGGAAATCAGAGGCCGGGAATCAGAGGCGGTGAATCAGAGGCGGTGAATCAGAGGCGGGGAATCAGAGGCAGGGAATCTGATGTGCGGAATCAGAGATGGGGAATCAGAGGTGGGGAATCAGAGGCGGTGAATCAGACATGGGTAATCAGAGGCGGGGAATCAGAGGCAGGAAATCTGACACGGGGAATCAGAGGCGGGGAATCAGAGCTGGGGAATTAGATGCAGGGAATCAGAATTGGGGATTCAGAGGCGGGGAATCAGATATGGGGAAACAGTGGCGGGGAATCAGAGGCGGGGAAACAGAGGCGGGGAATCAGATATGGGGAATCAGAGGTGGGTATTCAGAGCTGGGGAATAAGAGGTGTGGAATCAGAGTTGCGGAATCAGAGGCGGGGACTTAGATATGGGGAAACAGAGGCGGGGAATCAGAGGCGGGGAAACAGAGGCGGGGAATGGGATGTGCGGAATCAGAGATGGGGAATCAGAGGTGGGGAATCAGAGGCGGTGAATCAGACATGGGTAATCAGAGGCGGGGAATCAGAGGCAGGAAATCAGACACGGGGAATCTGAGGCGGGGAATCAGAGGCGGGGAATCAGAGGCAGGGAATGGGATGTGCGGAATCAGAGATGGGGAATCAGAGGTGGGGAATCAGAGGCGGTGAATCAGACATGGGTATACAGAGGCGGGGAATCAGAGGCAGGAAATCAGACACGGGGAATCAGAGGCGGGGAATCAGAGCTGGGGAATTAGATGCAGGGAATCAGAGTTGGGGATTCAGAGGCGGGGAATCTGATATGGGGAATCAGAGGTGGGGAATCAGAGCTGGGGAATCAGAGGTGGGGAATCAGAGTTGGGGAATCAGAGGCGGGGACTTAGATATGGGGAAACAGAGGCGGGGAATCAGAGGCGGGGAAACAGAGGCGGGGAATCAGATATGGGGAATCAGAGGTGGGGAATCAGAGGCAGGGAATCAGAATCAGAAGCAGGGAATAAGACGCGGGGAATCTGAGGTGGGGAATCAGAGCTGGGGAATCAGAGGCTGTGAATCAGAGTCGGGGAATCAGAAGCAGGGCATCGGATGTGCGGAATCAGAGATGGGGAATCAGAGGTGGGGAATCAGAGGCGGTGAATCAGACATGGGTAATCAGAGGCGGGGAATCAGAGGCAGGAAATCAGACACGGGGAATCTGAGGCGGGGAATCAGAGGCGGGGAATCAGAGGCAGGGAATGGGATGTGCGGAATCAGAGATGGGGAATCAGAGGTGGGGAATCAGAGGCGGTGAATCAGACATGGGTATACAGAGGCGGGGAATCAGAGGCAGGAAATCAGACACGGGGAATCAGAGGCGGGGAATCAGAGCTGGGGAATTAGATGCAGGGAATCAGAGTTGGGGATTCAGAGGCGGGGAATCAGATATGGGGAAACTGAGGTGGGGAATCATAGGTGGGCAAATAGAGGCGGGGAATCAGATATGGGGAAACAGAGGCGGGGAATCAGAGGCGGGGAAACAGAGGCGGGGAATCAGATATGGGGAATCAGAGGTGGGGAATCAGAGTTTGGGAATCACAGGCAGGGAATCAGAGGCTGGGTATCAGATGCAGGGAATCAGATGCGGGGAATCAGAGGCGGGGAATCAGAGCTGGGGAATCAGAGGTGGGGAATCAGAGTTGGGGAATCAGAGGCGGGGACTTAGATATGGGGAAACAGAGGCGGGGAATCAGAGAAGGGGAAACAGAGGCGGGGAATCAGATATGGGGAATCAGAGGTGGGGAATCAGAGGCAGGGAATCAGATGTGCGGAATCAGAGATGGGGAATCAGAGGCAGGGAATCAGAATCAGAAGCAGGGAATAAGACGCGGGGAATCAGAGGCGGGGAATCAGAGCTGGGGAATCAGAGTCAGTGAATCAGAGGCGGGGAATCAGAGGCAGGGAATCGGATGTGCCGAATCAGAGATGGGGAATCAGAGGTGGGGAATCCGAGGCGGTGAATCAGACATGGGTAATCAGAGGCGGAGAATCAGAGGCAGGAAATCAGACACGGGGAATCAGATGCGGGGAATCAGAGCTGGGAAATTAGAGGCAGGGAATCAGAGTTGGGGATTCAGAGGCGGGGAATCAGATATGGGGAAAAAGAGGCGGGGAAACAGAGGCGGGCAAATAGAGGCGGGGATCAGATATGGGGAAACAGAGGAGGGGAATCAGAGGCGGGGAAACAGAGGCGGGGATCCAGATATGGGGAATCAGAGGTTGGGAATCAGAGGTTGGGAATCAGAGGCAGGGAATCAGAGGCTGGGAATCATATGCATGGAATCAGATGCGGGGAATCAGAGGCGGGGAATCAGAGCTGGGGAATCAGAGGTGGGGAATCAAAGTTGGGGAATCAGAGTCGGGGACTTAGATATGGGGAAACAGAGGCGGGGAATCAGAGGCGGGGAACAGAAGGCGGGGAATCAGATATGGGGAATCAGAGATGGGGAATCAGAGGCAGGGAATTAGATGTGCGGAATCAGAGATGGGGAATCAGAGGTGGGGAATCACAATCAGAAGCAGGGAATCAGAGGCAGGGAATCAGAGTTGGGGATTCAGAGGCGGGGAATTAGATATGGGGAATCAGAGGTGGGGAATCAGAGGTGGTGAATCAGAGATGGGGAATCACAGGCGTGGAATCAGAGGCAGGGAATAGAACGCGGGGAATCAGAGGCAGGGAATCAGAGTTGGGGCATCAGAGGTTGGGAATTAGATATGGGGAAACAGAGGCGGGGAATCAGAGGCGGGGAAACAGAGGCGGGGAATCAGATATGGGGAATCAGAGGTGGGGAATCAGAGGTTGGGAATCAGAGGCAGGGAATCAGAGGCTTGGAATCAGATGCAGGGAATCAGATGCGGGGAATCAGAAATGGGGAATCAGAGGTGGGGAATCAGAGGTTGGGAATCAGATGCAGGCAATCAGAGGCTTGGAATCAGATGCAGGGAATCAGATGCGGGGAATCAGAGGCGGGGAATCATAGCTGGAGAATCAGAGGTGGGGAATCAGAGTTGGGGAATCAGAGGCGGGTCTTAGATATTGGGAAACAGAGGCGGGGAATCAGAGGCGGGGAAACAGAGGCGGGAAATCAGATATGGGGAATCAGAGGTGGGGAATCAGAGGCAGGGAATCAGATGTGCGCAATCAGAGATGGGGAATCTGAGGCAGGGAATCAGAATCAGAAGCAGGGAATCAGAGGCCGGGAATCAGAGGCCGGAATCAGATGACGGGAATAAGAGGCCGGGAATCAGAGGTGGGGAATCAGAGTCCGGGAATCAGAGATGGGGATTCAGAGTCGGGGAATGAGATATGGGGAATCAGAGGCGGGGAATCAGAGGCGGGGAAACAGAGGCGGGGAATCAGATATGGGGAATCAGAGGTGGCGAATCAAAGGCGGTGAATCAGAGCTGGGGAATCAGAGGCGGGGAATCAGAGTTGGGGAATCAGAGACGGGGAATCAGAGCTGGGGAATCAGAGTCGGGGAATCAGAGGCAGGGAATCAGATGTGCGGAATCAGAGATGGGGAATCAGAGGTGGGGAATCAGAGGCGGTGAGTCAGAGATGGGGAATCAGAGGCGGTGAATCAGAGGCAGGAAATCAGACACGGGGATTCAGAGGCTGGGAATCAGACGGGGGGAATCAAAGGTGGGGAATCAGAGCTGGGGAATCAGAGGCAGGGAATCAGAGTTGGGGATTCAGAGGCGGGGAATCAGATATGGGGAAACAGAGGCGGGGAATCAGAGGCGGGAAAACAGAGGCGAGGAATTAGATATGGGGAATCAGAGGTGGGGAATCAGAGGTGGTGAATCAGAGATGGGGAATCACAGGCGGGGAATCAGAGGCAGGGAATAGAACGCGGGGAATCAGAGGCAGGGAATCAGAGTTGGGGCATCAGAGGTTGGGAATTAGATATGGGGAAACAGAGGCGGGGAATCAGAGGTGGGGAAACAGAGGCGGGGAATCAGCTATGGGGAATCAGAGGTGGGGAATCAGAGGCAGGGAATCAGATGTGCGGAATCAGAGATGGGGAATCAGAGGCAGGGAATCAGAATCAGAAGCGGGGAATCAGATATGGGGAATCAGAGGCCAGGAATCAGATGCTGGGAATAAGAGGCCGGGAATCAGAGGTGGGGAATCAGAGTCCGGGAATCAGAGATGGGGATTCAAAGGCGGGGAATGAGATATGGAGAATCAGAGGCGGGGAATTTGAGGCGTGGAAACAGTGGTGGGGAATCAGATATGGGGAATCAGAGGTGGCGAATCAAAGGCAGTGAATCAGAGATGGGGAATCAGAGGCGGGGAATCAGAGGCAGGGAATCAAACACAGGGAACCAGAGGCGGGGAATCAGAGCTGGGGAATCAGAGGCGGGGAATCTGAGTTCGGGAATAAGTGGCGGGGAATCAGATATGGGGAAACAGGGGCCGGGAATCAGAGGCGGGGAAACAGAGGCGGGGAATCAGATATGGGGAATCAGAGGTGTGGAATCAGAGGTTGGGAAACAGAGGCGGGGAATCAGATATGGGGAATCAGAGGTGGGGAATCAGAGGTGGTGAATCAGAGATGGGGAATCACAGGCGGGGAATCAGAGGCAGGGAATAGAACGCGGGGAATCAGAGGCAGGGAATTAGAGTTGGGGCATCAGAGGTTCGGAATTAGATATGGGGAAACAGAGGCGGGGAATCAGAGGCGGGGAAACAGAGGCGGGGAATCAGATATGGGGAATCAGAGGTGGGGAATCAGAGGCAGGGAATCAGATGTGCGGAATCAGAGATGGGATCAGAGGCAGGGAATCTGAATCAGAAGCAGGGAATAAGACGCGGGGAATCAGAGGCGGAGAATCAGAGATGGGGAATCAGAGGTGGGGAATCAGAGGCGGTGATTCAGACATGGGTAATCAGAGGCGGGGAATCAGATGCAGGGAATCAGATGCGGGGAATCAGAGGCGGGGAATCAGAGCTGGGGAATCAGAGGTGGGGAATCAGAGTTGGGGAATCAGAGGCGGGGACTTAGATATGGGGAAACAGAGGCGGGGAATCAGAGGCGGGGAAACAGAGGCGGGGAATCAGATATGGGGAATCAGAGCTGGAGAATCAGAGGCAGGGAATCAGATGTGCGGAATCAGAGATGGGGAATCAGAGGCAGGGAATCAGAATCATAAGCAGGGAATAAGACGCGGGGAATCAGAGGCGGGGAATCAGAGCTGGGGTATCAGAGGCAGTGAATCAGAGGCGGGGAATCAGAGGCAGGGAATCGGATGTGCGGAATCAGAGATGGGGAATCAGAGGTGGGGAATCAGAGGCGGTGAAATAGACATGGGTAATCAGAGGCGGGGAATCAGAGGCAGGAAATCAGACACGGGGAATCAGAGGCGGGGAATCAGAGCTGGGAACTTAGAGGCAGGGAATCAGAGTTGGGGAATCAGATGCATGGAATCAGATGCGGGGAATCAGAGGCGGGGTATCAGAGCTGGGGAATCAGAGGTGGGGAATCAAAGTTGGGGAATCAGAGTCGGGGACTTAGATATGGGGAAACAGAGGAGGGGAATCAGAGGCGGGGAAACAGAGGCGGGGAATCAGATATGGGGAATCAGAGGTGGGGAATCAGAGGTTGGGAATCAGAGGCAGGGAATCAGAGGCTGGGAATCATATGCATGGAATCAGATGCGGGGAATCAGAGGCGGGGAATCAGCGCTGGGGAATCAGAGGTGGGGAATCAAAGTTGGGGAATCAGAGTCGGGGACTTAGATATGGGGAAACAGAGGCGGGGAATCAGAGGCGGGGAACAGAAGGCGGGGAATCAGATATGGGGAATCAGAGATTGGGAATCAGAGGCAGGGAATTTGATGTGCGGAATCAGAGATGGGGAATCAGAGGTGGGGAATCAGAATCAGAAGCAGGGAATCAGAGGCAGGGAATCAGAGTTGGGGATTCAGAGGCGGGGAATCAGATATGGGGAAACAGAGGCGGGGAATCAGAGGCGGGAAAACAGAGGCGGGGAATTAGATATGGGGAATCAGAGGTGGGGAATCAGAGGTGGTGAATCAGAGATGGGGAATCACAGGCGTGGAATCAGAGGCAGGGAATAGAACGCGGGGAATCAGAGGCAGGGAATCAGAGTTGGGGCATCAGAGGTTGGGAATTAGATATGGGGAAACAGAGGCGGGGAATCAGAGGCGGGGAAACAGAGGCGGGGAATCAGATATGGGGAATCAGAGGTGGGGAATCAGAGGTTGGGAATCAGAGGCAGGGAATCAGAGGCTTGGAATCAGATGCAGGGAATCAGATGCGGGATATCAGAAATGGGGAATCAGAGGTGGGGAATCAGAGGTTGGGAATCAGATGCAGGGAATCAGAGGCTTGGAATCAGATGCAGGGAATCAGATGCGGGGAATCAGAGGCGGGGAATCATAGCTGGAGAATCAGAGGTGGGGAATCAGAGTTGGGGAATCAGAGGCGGGTCTTAGATATTGGGAAACAGAGGCGGGGAATCAGAGGCGGGGAAACAGAGGCGGGAAATCAGATATGGGGAATCAGAGGTGGGGAATCAGAGGCAGGGAATCAGATGTGCGCAATCAGAGATGGGGAATCAGAGGCAGGGAATCAGAATCAGAAGCAGGGAATCAGAGGCCGGGAATCAGAGGCCGGAATCAGATGACGGGAATAAGAGGCCGGGAATCAGAGGTGGGGAATCAGAGTCCGGGAATCAGAGATGGGGATTCAGAGTCGGGGAATGAGATATGGGGAATCAGAGGCGGGGAATCAGAGGCGGGGAAACAGAGGCGGGGAATCAGATATGGGGAATCAGAGGTGGCGAATCAAAGGCGGTGAATCAGAGCTGGGGAATCAGAGGCGGGGAATCAGAGTTGGGGAATCAGAGACGGGGAATCAGAGCTGGGGAATCAGAGTCGGGGAATCAGAGGCAGGGAATCAGATGTGCGGAATCAGAGATGGGGAATCAGAGGTGGGGAATCAGAGGCGGTGAGTCAGAGATGGGGAATCAGAGGCGGTGAATCAGAGGCAGGAAATCAGACACGGGGATTCAGAGGCTGGGAATCAGACGGGGGGAATCAAAGGTGGGGAATCAGAGCTGGGGAATCAGAGGCAGGGAATCAGAGTTGGGGATTCAGAGGCGGGGAATCAGATATGGGGAAACAGAGGCGGGGAATCAGAGGCGGGAAAACAGAGGCGAGGAATTAGATATGGGGAATCAGAGGTGGGGAATCAGAGGTGGTGAATCAGAGATGGGGAATCACAGGCGGGGAATCAGAGGCAGGGAATAGAACGCGGGGAATCAGAGGCAGGGAATCAGAGTTGGGGCATCAGAGGTTGTGAATTAGATATGGGGAAACAGAGGCGGGGAATCAGAGGTGGGGAAACAGAGGCGGGGAATCAGCTATGGGGAATCAGAGGTGGGGAATCAGAGGCAGGGAATCAGATGTGCGGAATCAGAGATGGGGAATCAGAGGCAGGGAATCAGAATCAGAAGCGGGGAATCAGATATGGGGAATCAGAGGCCAGGAATCAGATGCTGGGAATAAGAGGCCGGGAATCAGAGGTGGGGAATCAGAGTCCGGGAATCAGAGATGGGGATTCAAAGGCGGGGAATGAGATATGGAGAATCAGAGGCGGGGAATTTGAGGCGTGGAAACAGTGGTGGGGAATCAGATATGGGGAATCAGAGGTGGCGAATCAAAGGCAGTGAATCAGAGATGGGGAATCAGAGGCGGGGAATCAGAGGCAGGGAATCAAACACAGGGAATCAGAGGCGGGGAATCAGAGCTGGGGAATCAGAGGCGGGGAATCTGAGTTCGGGAATAAGTGGCGGGGAATCAGATATGGGGAAACAGGGGCCGGGAATCAGAGGCGGGGAAACAGAGGCGGGGAATCAGATATGGGGAATCAGAGGTGTGGAATCAGAGGTTGGGAAACAGAGGCGGGGAATCAGATATGGGGAATCAGAGGTGGGGAATCAGAGGTGGTGAATCAGAGATGGGGAATCACAGGCGGGGAATCAGAGGCAGGGAATAGAACGCGGGGAATCAGAGGCAGGGAATTAGAGTTGGGGCATCAGAGGTTCGGAATTAGATATGGGGAAACAGAGGCGGGGAATCAGAGGCGGGGAAACAGAGGCGGGGAATCAGATATGGGGAATCAGAGGTGGGGAATCAGAGGCAGGGAATCAGATGTGCGGAATCAGAGATGGGATCAGAGGCAGGGAATCTGAATCAGAAGCAGGGAATAAGACGCGGGGAATCAGAGGCGGAGAATCAGAGATGGGGAATCAGAGGTGGGGAATCAGAGGCGGTGATTCAGACATGGGTAATCAGAGGCGGGGAATCAGATGCAGGGAATCAGATGCGGGGAATCAGAGGCGGGGAATCAGAGCTGGGGAATCAGAGGTGGGGAATCAGAGTTGGGGAATCAGAGGCGGGGACTTAGATATGGGGAAACAGAGGCGGGGAATCAGAGGCGGGGAAACAGAGGCGGGGAATCAGATATGGGGAATCAGAGCTGGAGAATCAGAGGCAGGGAATCAGATGTGCGGAATCAGAGATGGGGAATCAGAGGCAGGGAATCAGAATCATAAGCAGGGAATAAGACGCGGGGAATCAGAGGCGGGGAATCAGAGCTGGGGTATCAGAGGCAGTGAATCAGAGGCGGGGAATCAGAGGCAGGGAATCGGATGTGCGGAATCAGAGATGGGGAATCAGAGGTGGGGAATCAGAGGCGGTGAAATAGACATGGGTAATCAGAGGCGGGGAATCAGAGGCAGGAAATCAGACACGGGGAATCAGAGGCGGGGAATCAGAGCTGGGAACTTAGAGGCAGGGAATCAGAGTTGGGGAATCAGATGCATGGAATCAGATGCGGGGAATCAGAGGCGGGGTATCAGAGCTGGGGAATCAGAGGTGGGGAATCAAAGTTGGGGAATCAGAGTCGGGGACTTAGATATGGGGAAACAGAGGAGGGGAATCAGAGGCGGGGAAACAGAGGCGGGGAATCAGATATGGGGAATCAGAGGTGGGGAATCAGAGGTTGGGAATCAGAGGCAGGGAATCAGATGCTGGGAATCATATGCATGGAATCAGATGCGGGGAATCAGAGGCGGGGAATCAGAGCTGGGGAATCAGAGGTGGGGAATCAAAGTTGGGGAATCAGAGTCGGGGACTTAGATATGGGGAAACAGAGGCGGGGAATCAGAGGCGGGGAACAGAAGGCGGGGAATCAGATATGGGGAATCAGAGATTGGGAATCAGAGGCAGGGAATTTGATGTGCGGAATCAGAGATGGGGAATCAGAGGTGGGGAATCAGAATCAGAAGCAGGGAATCAGAGGCAGGGAATCAGAGTTGGGGATTCAGAGGCGGGGAATCAGATATGGGGAAACAGAGGCGGGGAATCAGAGGCGGGAAAACAGAGGCGGGGAATTAGATATGGGGAATCAGAGGTGGGGAATCAGAGGTGGTGAATCAGAGATGGGGAATCACAGGCGTGGAATCAGAGGCAGGGAATAGAACGCGGGGAATCAGAGGCAGGGAATCAGAGTTGGGGCATCAGAGGTTGGGAATTAGATATGGGGAAACAGAGGCGGGGAATCAGAGGCGGGGAAACAGAGGCGGGGAATCAGATATGGGGAATCAGAGGTGGGGAATCAGAGGTTGGGAATCAGAGGCAGGGAATCAGAGGCTTGGAATCAGATGCAGGGAATCAGATGCGGGATATCAGAAATGGGGAATCAGAGGTGGGGAATCAGAGGTTGGGAATCAGATGCAGGGAATCAGAGGCTTGGAATCAGATGCAGGGAATCAGATGCGGGGAATCAGAGGCGGGGAATCATAGCTGGAGAATCAGAGGTGGGGAATCAGAGTTGGGGAATCAGAGGCGGGTCTTAGATATTGGGAAACAGAGGCGGGGAATCAGAGGCGGGGAAACAGAGGCGGGAAATCAGATATGGGGAATCAGAGGTGGGGAATCAGAGGCAGGGAATCAGATGTGCGCAATCAGAGATGGGGAATCAGAGGCAGGGAATCAGAATCAGAAGCAGGGAATCAGAGGCCGGGAATCAGAGGCCGGAATCAGATGACGGGAATAAGAGGCCGGGAATCAGAGGTGGGGAATCAGAGTCCGGGAATCAGAGATGGGGATTCAGAGTCGGGGAATGAGATATGGGGAATCAGAGGCGGGGAATCAGAGGCGGGGAAACAGAGGCGGGGAATCAGATATGGGGAATCAGAGGTGGCGAATCAAAGGCGGTGAATCAGAGCTGGGGAATCAGAGGCGGGGAATCAGAGTTGGGGAAGCAGAGGCGGGGAATCAGAGCTGGGGAATCAGAGTCGGGGAATCAGAGGCAGGGAATCAGATGTGCGGAATCAGAGATGGGGAATCAGAGGTGGGGAATCAGAGGCGGTGAGTCAGAGATGGGGAATCAGAGGCGGTGAATCAGAGGCAGGAAATCAGACACGGGGTTTCAGAGGCTGGGAATCAGACGGGGGGAATCCAAGGTGGGGAATCAGAGCTGGGGAATCAGAGGCAGGGAATCAGAGTTGGGGATTCAGAGGCGGGGAATCAGATATGGGGAAACAGAGGCGGGGAATCAGAGGCGGGAAAACAGAGGCGAGGAATTAGATATGGGGAATCAGAGGTGGGGAATCAGAGGTGGTGAATCAGAGATGGGGAATCAGAGCTGGGGAATCAGAGGTGGGGAATCAGAGTTGGGGAATCAGAGGCGGGGACTTAGATATGGGGAAACAGAGGCGGGGAATCAGAGGCGGGGAAACAGAGGCGGGGAATCAGATATGGGGAATCAGAGGTGGAGAATCAGAGGCAGGGAATCAGATGTGCGGAATCAGAGATGGGGAATCAGAGGCAGGGAATCAGAATCAGAAGCAGGGAATAAGACGCGGGGAATCAGAGGCGGGGAATCAGAGCTGGGGAATCAGAGGCAGTGAATCAGAGGCGGGGAATCAGAGGCAGGGAATCGGATGTGCGGAATCAGAGATGGGGAATCAGAGGTGGGGAATCAGAGGCGGTGAAATAGACATGGGTAATCAGAGGCGGGGAATCAGAGGCAGGAAATCAGACACGGGGAATCAGAGGCGGGGAATCAGAGCTGGGAACTTAGAGGCAGGGAATCAGAGTTGGGGAATCAGATGCATGGAATCAGATGCGGGGAATCAGAGGCGGGGAATCAGAGCTGGGGAATCAGAGGTGGGGAATCAAAGTTGGGGAATCAGAGTCGGGGACTTAGATATGGGGAAACAGAGGAGGGGAATCAGAGGCGGGGAAACAGAGGCGGGGAATCAGATATGGGGAATCAGAGGTGGGGAATCAGAGGTTGGGAATCAGAGGCAGGGAATCAGAGGCTGGGAATCATATGCATGGAATCAGATGCGGGGAATCAGAGGCGGGGAATCAGAGCTGGGGAATCAGAGGTGGGGAATCAAAGTTGGGGAATCAGAGTCGGGGACTTAGATATGGGGAAACAGAGGCGGGGAATCAGAGGCGGGGAACAGAAGGCGGGGAATCAGATATGGGGAATCAGAGATGGGGAATCAGAGGCAGGGAATTAGATGTGCGGAATCAGAGATGGGGAATCAGAGGTGGGGAATCAGAATCAGAAGCAGGGAATCAGAGGCAGGGAATCAGAGTTGGGGATTCAGAGGCGGGGAATCAGATATGGGGAAAGAGAGGCGGGGAATCAGAGGCGGGAAAACAGAGGCGGGGAATTAGATATGGGGAATCAGAGGTGGGGAATCAGAGGTGGTGAATCAGAGATGGGGAATCACAGGCGTGGAATCAGAGGCAGGGAATAGAACGCGGGGAATCAGAGGCAGGGAATCAGAGTTGGGGCATCAGAGGTTGGGAATTAGATATGGGGAAACAGAGGCGGGGAATCAGAGGCGGGGAAACAGAGGCGGGGAATCAGATATGGGGAATCAGAGGTGGGGAATCAGAGGTTGGGAATCAGAGGCAGGGAATCAGAGGCTTGGAAGCAGATGCAGGGAATCAGATGCGGGATATCAGAAATGGGGAATCAGAGGTGGGGAATCAGAGGTTGGGAATCAGATGCAGGGAATCAGAGGCTTGAAATCAGATGCAGGGAATCAGATGCGGGGAATCAGAGGCGGGGAATCATAGCTGGAGAATCAGAGGTGGGGAATCAGAGTTCGGGAATCAGGGGCGGGGTATCAGTGGCAGGGAATCAGAGGCGGGAAATCAGAGGCCGGGAATCAGAGGCGGTGTATCAGAGGCGGGGAATCAGAGGCAGCGAATCGGATGTGCGGAATCAGAGATGGGGAATCAGAGGTGGGGAATCAGAGGCGGTGAATCAGACATGGGTAATCAGAGGCGGGGAATCAGAGGCAGGAAATCAGACACGGGGAATCAGAGGCGGGGAATCAGAGCTGGGGAATTAGATGCAGGGAATTAGAGTTGGGGATTCAGAGGCGGGGAATCTGATATGGGGAATCAGAGGTGGGGAATCAGAGCTGGGGAATCAGAGGTGGGGAATCAGAGTTGGGGAATCAGAGGCGGGGACTTAGATATGGGGAAACAGAGGCGGGGAATCAGAGGCGGGGAAACAGAGGCGGGGAATCAGATATGGGGAATCAGAGGTGGGGAATCAGAGGCAGGGAATCAGATGTGCGGTATCAGAGATGGGGAATCAGAGGCAGGGAATCAGAATCAGAAGCAGGGAATAAGACGCGGGGAATCTGAGGCGGGGAATCAGAGCTGGGGAATCAGAGGCTGTGAATCAGAGGCGGGGAATCAGAAGCAGGGAATCGGATGTGCGGAATCAGAGATGGGGAATCAGAGGTGGGGAATCAGAGGCGGTGAATCAGACATGGGTAATCAGAGGCGGGGAATCAGAGGCAGGAAATCAGACACGGGGAATCTGAGGCGGGGAATCAGAGGCGGGGAATCAGAGGCAGGGAATGGGATGTGCGGAATCAGAGATGGGGAATCAGAGGTGGGGAATCAGAGGCGGTGAATCAGACATGGGTAATCAGAGGCGGGGAATCAGAGGCAGGAAATCAGACACGGGGAATCAGAGGCGGGGAATCAGAGCTGGGGAATTAGATGCAGGGAATCAGAGTTGGGGATTCAGAGGCGGGGAATCAGATATGGGGAAACTGAGGTGGGGAATCAGAGGTGGGCAAATAGAGGCGGGGAATCAGATATGGGGAAACAGAGGCGGGGAATCAGAGGTGGGGAAACAGAGGCGGGGAATCAGATATGGGGAATCAGAGGTGGGGAATCAGAGGTTGGGAATCACAGGCAGGGAATCAGAGGCGGGGAATCAGATATGGGGAATCAGAGGTGGGGAATCAGAGGCAGGGAATCAGATGTGCGGAATCAGAGATGGGATCAGAGGCAGGGAATCTGAATCAGAAGCAGGGAATAAGACGCGGGGAATCAGAGGCGGAGAATCAGAGATGGGGAATCAGAGGTGGGGAATCAGAGGCGGTGATTCAGACATGGGTAATCAGAGGCGGGGAATCAGATGCAGGGAATCAGATGCGGGGAATCAGAGGCGGGGAATCAGAGCTGGGGAATCAGAGGTGGGGAATCAGAGTTGGGGAATCAGAGGCGGGGACTTAGATATGGGGAAACAGAGGCGGGGAATCAGAGGCGGGGAAACAGAGGCGGGGAATCAGATATGGGGAATCAGAGGTGGAGAATCAGAGGCAGGGAATCAGATGTGCGGAATCAGAGATGGGGAATCAGAGGCAGGGAATCAGAATCAGAAGCAGGGAATAAGACGCGGGGAATCAGAGGCGGGGAATCAGAGCTGGGGTATCAGAGGCAGTGAATCAGAGGCGGGGAATCAGAGGCAGGGAATCGGATGTGCGGAATCAGAGATCGGGAATCAGAGGTGGGGAATCAGAGGCGGTGAAATAGACATGGGTAATCAGAGGCGGGGAATCAGAGGCAGGAAATCAGACACGGGGAATCAGAGGCGGGGAATCAGAGCTGGGAACTTAGAGGCAGGGAATCAGAGTTGGGGAATCAGATGCATGGAATCAGTAGCGGGGAATCAGAGGCGGGGAATCAGAGCTGGGGAATCAGAGGTGGGGAATCAAAGTTGGGGAATCAGAGTCGGGGACTTAGATATGGGGAAACAGAGGAGGGGAATCAGAGGCGGGGAAACAGAGGCGGGGAATCAGATATGGGGAATCAGAGGTGGGGAATCAGAGGTTGGGAATCAGAGGCAGGGAATCAGAGGCTGGGAATCATATGCATGGAATCAGATGCGGGGAATCAGAGGCGGGGAATCAGAGCTGGGGAATCAGAGGTGGGGAATCAAAGTTGGGGAATCAGAGTCGGGGACTTAGATATGGGGAAACAGAGGCGGGGAATCAGAGGCGGGGAACGGAAGGCGGGGAATCAGATATGGGGAATCAGAGATGGGGAATCAGAGGCAGGGAATTAGATGTGCGGATTCAGAGATGGGGAATCAGAGGTGGGGAATCAGAATCAGAAGCAGGGAATCAGAGGCAGGGAATCAGAGTTGGGGATTCAGAGGCGGGGAATCAGATATGGGGAAACAGAGGCGGGGAATCAGAGGCGGGAAAACAGAGGCGGGGAATTAGATATGGGGAATCAGAGGTGGGGAATCAGAGGTGGTGAATCAGAGATGGGGAATCACAGGCGTGGAATCAGAGGCAGGGAATAGAACGCAGGGAATCAGAGGCAGGGAATCAGAGTTGGGGCATCAGAGGTTGGGAAGTAGATATGGGGAAACAGAGGCGGGGAATCAGAGGCGGGGAAACAGAGGCGGGGAATCAGAGGTGGGGAATCAGGGGCAGGGTATCAGTGGCAGGGAATCAGAGGCGGGAAATCAGAGGCCGGGAATCAGAGGCGGTGAATCAGAGGCGGTGAATCAGAGGCGGGGAATCAGAGGCAGGAAATCTGATGTGCGGAATCAGAGATGGGGAATCAGAGGTGGGGAATCAGAGGCGGTGAATCAGACATGGGTAATCAGAGGCGGGGAATCAGAGGCAGGAAATCTGACACGGGGAATCAGAGGCGGGGAATCAGAGCTGGGGAATTAGATGCAGGGAATCAGAATTGGGGATTCAGAGGCGGGGAATCAGATATGGGGAAACAGTGGCGGGGAATCAGAGGCGGGGAAACAGAGGCGGGGAATCAGATATGGGGAATCAGAGGTGGGTATTCAGAGCTGGGGAATCAGAGGTGTGGAATCAGAGTTGCGGAATCAGAGGCGGGGACTTAGATATGGGGAAACAGAGGCGGGGAATCAGAGGCGGGGAAACAGAGGCGGGGAATCAGATATGGGGAATCAGAGGTGGGGAATCAGAGGCAGGGAATCAGATGTGTGGAATCAGAGATGGGGAATCAGATGCAGGGAATCAGAATCAGAAGCAGGGAATAAGACGCGGGGAATCTGAGGCGGGGAATCAGAGCTGGGGAATCAGAGGCTGTGAATCAGAGTCGGGGAATCAGAAGCAGGGCATCGGATGTGCGGAATCAGAGATGGGGAATCAGAGGTGGGGAATCAGAGGCGGTGAATCAGACATGGGTAATCAGAGGCGGGGAATCAGAGGCAGGAAATCAGACACGGGGAATCTGAGGCGGGGAATCAGAGGCGGGGAATCAGAGGCAGGGAATGGGATGTGCGGAATCAGAGATGGGGAATCAGAGGTGGGGAATCAGAGGCGGTGAATCAGACATGGGTAAACAGAGGCGGGGAATCAGAGCTGGGGAATTAGATGCAGGGAATCAGAGTTGGGGATTCAGAGGCGGGGAATCAGATATGGGGAAACTGAGGTGGGGAATCATAGGTGGGCAAATAGAGGCGGGGAATCAGATATGGGGAAACAGAGGCGGGGAATCAGAGGCGGGGAAACAGAGGCGGGGAATCAGATATGGGGAATCAGAGGTGGGGAATCAGAGTTTGGGAATCACAGGCAGGGAATCAGAGGCTGGGTATCAGATGCAGGGAATCAGATGCGGGGAATCAGAGGCGGGGAATCAGAGCTGGGGAATCAGAGGTGGGGAATCAGAGTTGGGGAATCAGAGGCAGGGACTTAGATATGGGGAAACAGAGGCGGGGAATCAGAGAAGGGGAAACAGAGGCGGGGAATCAGATATGGGGAATCAGAGGTGGGGAATCAGAGGCAGGGAATCAGATGTGCGGAATCAGAGATGGGGAATCAGAGGCAGGGAATCAGAATCAGAAGCAGGGAATAAGACGCGGGGAATCAGAGGCGGGGAATCAGAGCTGGGGAATCAGAGTCAGTGAATCAGAGGCGGGGAATCAGAGGCAGGGAATCGGATGTGCCGAATCAGAGATGGGGAATCAGAGGTGGGGAATCCGAGGCGGTGAATCAGACATGGGTAATCAGAGGCGGAGAATCAGAGGCAGGAAATCAGACACAGGGAATCAGATGCGGGGAATCAGAGCTGGGAAATTAGAGGCAGGGAATCAGAGTTGGGGATTCAGAGGCGGGGAATCAGATATGGGGAAAAAGAGGCGGGGAAACAGAGGCGGGCAAATAGAGGCGGGGATCAGATATGGGGAAACAGAGGAGGGGAATCAGAGGCGGGGAAACAGAGGCGGGGAATCAGATATGGGGAATCAGAGGTGGGGAATCAGAGGTTGGGAATCAGAGGCAGGGAATCAGAGGCTGGGAATCATATGCATGGAATCAGATGCGGGGAATCAGAGGCGGGGAATCAGAGCTGGGGAATCAGAGGTGGGGAATCAAAGTTGGGGAATCAGAGTCGGGGACTTAGATATGGGGAAACAGAGGCGGGGAATCAGAGGCGGGGAACAGAAGGCGGGGAATCAGATATGGGGAATCAGAGATGGGGAATCAGAGGCAGGGAATTAGATGTGCGGAATCAGAGATGGGGAATCAGAGGTTGGGAATCAGAATCAGAAGCAGGGAATCAGAGGCAGGGAATCAGAGTTGGGGATTCAGAGGCGGGGAATTAGATATGGGGAATCAGAGGTGGGGAATCAGAGGTGGTGAATCAGAGATGGGGAATCACAGGCGTGGAATCAGAGGCAGGGAATAGAACGCGGGGAATCAGAGGCAGGGAATCAGAGTTGGGGCATCAGAGGTTGGGAATTAGATATGGGGAAACAGAGGCGGGGAATCAGAGGCGGGGAAACAGAGGCGGGGAATCAGATATGGGGAATCAGAGGTGGGGACTCAGAGGTTGGGAATCAGAGGCAGGGAATCAGAGGCTTGGAATCAGATGCAGGGAATCAGATGCGGGGAATCAGAAATGGGGAATCAGAGGTGGGGAATCAGAAGTTGGGAATCAGATGCAGGCAATCAGAGGCTTGGAATCAGATGCAGGGAATCAGATGCGGGGAATCAGAGGCGGGGAATCATAGCTGGAGAATCAGAGGTGGGGAATCAGAGTTGGGGAATCAGAGGCGGGTCTTAGATATTGGGAAACAGAGGCGGGGAATCAGAGGCGGGGAAACAGAGGCGGGAAATCAGATATGGGGAATCAGAGGTGGGGAATCAGAGGCAGGGAATCAGATGTGCGCAATCAGAGATGGGGAATCTGAGGCAGGGAATCAGAATCAGAAGCAGGGAATCAGAGGCCGGGAATCAGAGGCCGGAATCAGATGACGGGAATAAGAGGCCGGGAATCAGAGGTGGGGAATCAGAGTCCGGGAATCAGAGATGGGGATTCAGAGTCGGGGAATGAGATATGGGGAATCAGAGGCGGGGAATCAGAGGCGGGGAAACAGAGGCGGGGAATCAGATATGGGGAATCAGAGGTGGCGAATCAAAGGCGGTGAATCAGAGCTGGGGAATCAGAGGCGGGGAATCAGAGTTGGGGAATCAGAGACGGGGAATCAGAGCTGGGGAATCAGAGTCGGGGAATCAGAGGCAGGGAATCAGATGTGCGGAATCAGAGATGGGGAATCAGAGGTGGGGAATCAGAGGCGGTGAGTCAGAGATGGGGAATCAGAGGCGGTGAATCAGAGGCAGGAAATCAGACACGGGGATTCAGAGGCTGGGAATCAGACGGGGGGAATCAAAGGTGGGGAATCAGAGCTGGGGAATCAGAGGCAGGGAATCAGAGTTGGGGATTCAGAGGCGGGGAATCAGATATGGGGAAACAGAGGCGGGGAATCAGAGGCGGGAAAACAGAGGCGAGGAATTAGATATGGGGAATCAGAGGTGGGGAATCAGAGGTGGTGAATCAGAGATGGGGAATCACAGGCGGGGAATCAGAGGCAGGGAATAGAACGCGGGGAATCAGAGGCAGGGAATCAGAGTTGGGGCATCAGAGGTTGGGAATTAGATATGGGGAAACAGAGGCGGGGAATCAGAGGTGGGGAAACAGAGGAGGGGAATCAGCTATGGGGAATCAGAGGTGGGGAATCAGAGGCAGGGAATCAGATGTGCGGAATCAGAGATGGGGAATCAGAGGCAGGGAATCAGAATCAGAAGCGGGGAATCAGATATGGGGAATCAGAGGCCAGGAATCAGATGCTGGGAATAAGAGGCCGGGAATCAGAGGTGGGGAATCAGAGTCCGGGAATCAGAGATGGGGATTCAAAGGCGGGGAATGAGATATGGAGAATCAGAGGCGGGGAATTTGAGGCGTGGAAACAGTGGTGGGGAATCAGATATGGGGAATCAGAGGTGGCGAATCAAAGGCAGTGAATCAGAGATGGGGAATCAGAGGCGGGGAATCAGAGGCAGGGAATCAAACACAGGGAATCAGAGGCGGGGAATCAGAGCTGGGGAATCAGAGGCGGGGAATCTGAGTTGGGGAATAAGTGGCGGGGAATCAGATATGGGGAAACAGGGGCCGGGAATCAGAGGCGGGGAAACAGAGGCGGGGAATCAGATATGGGGAATCAGAGGTGTGGAATCAGAGGTTGGGAAACAGAGGCGGGGAATCAGATATGGGGAATCAGAGGTGGGGAATCAGAGGTGGTGAATCAGAGATGGGGAATCACAGGCGGGGAATCAGAGGCAGGGAATAGAACGCGGGGAATCAGAGGCAGGGAATTAGAGTTGGGGCATCAGAGGTTCGGAATTAGATATGGGGAAACAGAGGCGGGGAATCAGAGGCGGGGAAACAGAGGCGGGGAATCAGATATGGGGAATCAGAGGTGGGGAATCAGAGGCAGGGAATCAGATGTGCGGAATCAGAGATGGGATCAGAGGCAGGGAATCTGAATCAGAAGCAGGGAATAAGACGCGGGGAATCAGAGGCGGGGAATCAGAGCTGGGGAATCAGAGGTGGGGAATCAGAGTTGGGGAATCAGAGGCGGGGACTTAGATATGGGGAAACAGAGGCGGGGAATCAGAGGCGGGGAAACAGAGGCGGGGAATCAGATATGGGGAATCAGAGCTGGAGAATCAGAGGCAGGGAATCAGATGTGCGGAATCAGAGATGGGGAATCAGAGGCAGGGAATCAGAATCAGAAGCAGGGAATAAGACGCGGGGAATCAGAGGCGGGGAATCAGAGCTGGGGTATCAGAGGCAGTGAATCAGAGGCGGGGAATCAGAGGCAGGGAATCGGATGTGCGGAATCAGAGATGGGGAATCAGAGGTGGGGAATCAGAGGCGGTGAAATAGACATGGGTAATCAGAGGCGGGGAATCAGAGGCAGGAAATCAGACACGGGGAATCAGAGGCGGGGAATCAGAGCTGGGAACTTAGAGGCAGGGAATCAGAGTTGGGGAATCAGATGCATGGAATCAGATGCGGGGAATCAGAGGCGGGGAATCAGAGCTGGGGAATCAGAGGTGGGGAATCAAAGTTGGGGAATCAGAGTCGGGGACTTAGATATGGGGAAACAGAGGAGGGGAATCAGAGGCGGGGAAACAGAGGCGGGGAATCAGATATGGGGAATCAGAGGTGGGGAATCAGAGGTTGGGAATCAGAGGCAGGGAATCAGAGGCTGGGAATCATATGCATGGAATCAGATGCGGGGAATCAGAGGCGGGGAATCAGAGCTGGGGAATAAGAGGTGGGGAATCAAAGTTGGGGAATCAGAGTCGGGGACTTAGATATGGGGAAACAGAGGCGGGGAATCAGAGGCGGGGAACAGAAGGCGGGGAAGCAGATATGGGGAATCAGAGATTGGGAATCAGAGGCAGGGAATTTGATGTGCGGAATCAGAGATGGGGAATCAGAGGTGGGGAATCAGAATCAGAAGCAGGGAATCAGAGGCAGGGAATCAGAGTTGGGGATTCAGAGGCGGGGAATCAGATATGGGGAAACAGAGGCGGGGAATCAGAGGCAGGAAAACAGAGGCGGGGAATTAGATATGGGGAATCAGAGGTGGGGAATCAGAGGTGGTGAATCGGAGATGGGGAATCACAGGCGTGGAATCAGAGGCAGGGAATAGAACGCGGGGAATCAGAGGCAGGGTATCAGAGTTGGGGCATCAGAGGTTGGGAATTAGATATGGGGAAACAGAGGCGGGGAATCAGAGGCGGGGAAACAGAGGCGGGGAATCAGATATGGGGAATCAGAGGTGGGGAATCAGAGGTTGGGAATCAGAGGCAGGGAATCAGAGGCTTGGAATCAGATGCAGGGAATCAGATGCGGGATATCAGAAATGGGGAATCAGAGGTGGGGAATCAGAGGTTGGGAATCAGATGCAGGGAATCAGAGGCTTGGAATCAGATGCAGGGAATCAGATGCGGGGAATCAGAGGCGGGGAATCATAGCTGGAGAATCAGAGGTGGGGAATCAGAGTTGGGGAATCAGAGGCGGGTGTTAGATATTGGGAAACAGAGGCGGGGAATCAGAGGCGGGGAAAAAGAGGCGGGAAATCAGATATGGGGAATCAGAGGTGGGGAATCAGAGGCAGGGAATCAGATGTGCGCAATCAGAGATGGGGAATCAGAGGCAGGGAATCAGAATCAGAAGCAGGGAATCAGAGGCCGGGAATCAGAGGCCGGAATCAGATGACGGGAATAAGAGGCCGGGAATCAGAGGTGGGGAATCAGAGTCCGGGAATCAGAGATGGGGATTCAGAGTCGGGGAATGAGATATGGGGAATCAGAGGCGGGGAATCAGAGGCGGGGAAACAGAGGCGGGGAATCAGATATGGGGAATCAGAGGTGGCGAATCAAAGGCGGTGAATCAGAGCTGGGGAATCAGAGGCGGGGAATCAGAGTTGGGGAAGCAGAGGCGGGGAATCAGAGCTGGGGAATCAGAGTCGGGGAATCAGAGGCAGGGAATCAGATGTGCGGAATCAGAGATGGGGAATCAGAGGTGGGGAATCAGAGGCGGTGAGTCAGAGATGGGGAATCAGAGGCGGTGAATCAGAGGCAGGAAATCAGACACGGGGTTTCAGAGGCTGGGAATCAGACGGGGGGAATCAAAGGGTGGGAATCAGAGCTGGGGAATCAGAGGCAGGGAATCAGAGTTGGGGATTCAGAGGCGGGGAATCAGATATGGGGAAACAGAGGCGGGGAATCAGAGGCGGGAAAACAGAGGCGAGGAATTAGATATGGGGAATCAGAGGTGGGGAATCAGAGGTGGTGAATCAGAGATGGGGAATCAGAGCTGGGGAATCAGAGGTGGGGAATCAGAGTTGGGGAATCAGAGGCGGGGACTTAGATATGGGGAAACAGAGGCGGGGAATCAGAGGCGGGGAAACAGAGGCGGGGAATCAGATATGGGGAATCAGAGGTGGAGAATCAGAGGCAGGGAATCAGATGTGCGGAATCAGAGATGGGGAATCAGAGGCAGGGAATCAGAATCAGAAGCAGGGAATAAGACGCGGGGAATCAGAGGTGGGGAATCAGAGCTGGGGAATCAGAGGCAGTGAATCAGAGGCGGGGAATCAGAGGCAGGGAATCGGATGTGCGGAATCAGAGATGGGGAATCAGAGGTGGGGAATCAGAGGCGGTGAAATAGACATGGGTAATCAGAGGCGGGGAATCAGAGGCAGGAAATCAGACACGGGGAATCAGAGGCGGGGAATCAGAGCTGGGAACTTAGAGGCAGGGAATCAGAGTTGGGGAATCAGATGCATGGAATCAGATGCGGGGAATCAGAGGCGGGGAATCAGAGCTGGGGAATCAGAGGTGGGGAATCAAAGTTGGGGAATCAGAGTCGGGGACTTAGATATGGGGAAACAGAGGAGGGGAATCAGAGGCGGGGAAACAGAGGCGGGGAATCAGATATGGGGAATCAGAGGTGGGGAATCAGAGGTTGGGAATCAGAGGCAGGGAATCAGAGGCTGGGAATCATATGCATGGAATCAGATGCGGGGAATCAGAGGCGGGGAATCAGAGCTGGGGAATCAGAGGTGGGGAATCAAAGTTGGGGAATCAGAGTCGGGGACTTAGATATGGGGAAACAGAGGCGGGGAATCAGAGGCGGGGAACAGAAGGCGGGGAATCAGATATGGGGAATCAGAGATGGGGAATCAGAGGCAGGGAATTAGATGTGCGGAATCAGAGATGGGGAATCAGAGGTGGGGAATCAGAATCAGAAGCAGGGAATCAGAGGCAGGGAATCAGAGTTGGGGATTCAGAGGCGGGGAATCAGATATGGGGAAAGAGAGGCGGGGAATCAGAGGCGGGAAAACAGAGGCGGGGAATTAGATATGGGGAATCAGAGGTGGGGAATCAGAGGTGGTGAATCAGAGATGGGGAATCACAGGCGTGGAATCAGAGGCAGGGAATAGAACGCGGGGAATCAGAGGCAGGGAATCAGAGTTGGGGCATCAGAGGTTGGGAATTAGATATGGGGAAACAGAGGCGGGGAATCAGAGGCGGGGAAACAGAGGCGGGGAATCAGATATGGGGAATCAGAGGTGGGGAATCAGAGGTTGGGAATCAGAGGCAGGGAATCAGAGGCTTGGAATCAGATGCAGGGAATCAGATGCGGGATATCAGAAATGGGGAATCAGAGGTGAGGAATCAGAGGTTGGGAATCAGATGCAGGGAATCAGAGGCTTGAAATCAGATGCAGGGAATCAGATGCGGGGAATCAGAGGCGGGGAATCATAGCTGGAGAATCAGAGGTGGGGAATCAGAGTTGGGGAATCAGAGGCGGGTCTTAGATATTGGGAAACAGAGGCGGGGAATCAGAGGCGGGGAAACAGAGGCAGGAAATCAGATATGGGGAATCAGAGGTGGGGAATCAGAGGCAGGGAATCAGATGTGCGCAATCAGAGATGGGGAATCAGAGGCAGGGAATCAGAATCAGAAGCAGGGAATCAGAGGCCGGGAATCTGAGGCCGGAATCAGATGACGGGAATAAGAGGCCGGGAATCAGAGATGGGGAATCAGAGTCCGGGAATCAGAGATGGGGATTCAGAGTCGGGGAATGAGATATGGGGAATCAGAGGCGGGGAATCAGAGGCGGGGAAACAGAGGCGGGGAATCAGATGTGGGGAATCAGAGGTGGCGAATCAAAGGGGGTGAATCAGAGCTGGGGAATCAGAGGCGGGGAATCAGAGTTGGGGAATCAGAGGCGGGGAATCAGAGCCGGGGAATCAGAGTCGGGGAATCAGAGGCAGGGAATCAGATGTGCGGAATCAGAGATGGGGAATCAGAGGTGGGGAATCAGAGGCGGTGAGTCAGAGATGGGGAATCAGAGGCGGTGAATCAGAGGCAGGAAATCAGACACGGGGATTCAGAGGCTGGGAATCAGACGGGGGGAATCAAAGGTGGGGAATCAGAGCTGGGGAAACAGATGCAGGGAATCAGAGGCTTGGAATCAGATGCAGGGAATCAGATGCGGGGAATCAGAGGCGGGGAATCATAGCTGGAGAATCAGAGGTGGGGAATCAGAGTTGGGGAATCAGAGGCGGGTCTTAGATATTGGGAAACAGAGGCGGGGAATCAGAGGCGGGGAAACAGAGGCGGGAAATCAGATATGGGGAATCAGAGGTGGGGAATCAGAGGCAGGGAATCAGATGTGCGCAATCAGAGATGGGGAATCAGAGGCAGGGAATCAGAATCAGAAGCAGGGAATCAGAGGCCGGGAATCAGAGGCCGGAATCAGATGACGGGAATAAGAGGCCGGGAATCAGAGGTGGGGAATCAGAGTCCGGGAATCAGAGATGGGGATTCAGAGTCGGGGAATGAGATATGGGGAATCAGAGGCGGGGAATCAGAGGCGGGGAAACAGAGGCGGGGAATCAGATATGGGGAATCAGAGGTGGCGAATCAAAGGCGGTGAATCAGAGCTGGGGAATCAGAGGCGGGGAATCAGAGTTGGGGAAGCAGAGGCGGGGAATCAGAGCTGGGGAATCAGAGTCGGGGAATCAGAGGCAGGGAATCAGATGTGCGGAATCAGAGATGGGGAATCAGAGGTGGGGAATCAGAGGCGGTGAGTCAGAGATGGGGAATCAGAGGCGGTGAATCAGAGGCAGGAAATCAGACACGGGGTTTCAGAGGCTGGGAATCAGAGGGGGGAATCAAAGGTGGGGAATCAGAGCTGGGGAATCAGAGGCAGGGAATCAGAGTTGGGGATTCAGAGGCGGGGAATCAGATATGGGGAAACAGAGGCGGGGAATCAGAGGCGGGAAAACAGAGGCGAGGAATTAGATATGGGGAATCAGAGGTGGGGAATCAGAGGTGGTGAATCAGAGATGGGGAATCAGAGCTGGGGAATCAGAGGTGGGGAATCAGAGTTGGGGAATCAGAGGCGGGACTTAGATATGGGGAAACAGAGGCGGGGAATCAGAGGCGGGGAAACAGAGGCGGGGAATCAGATATGGGGAATCAGAGGTGGAGAATCAGAGGCAGGGAATCAGATGTGCGGAATCAGAGATGGGGAATCAGAGGCAGGGAATCAGAATCAGAAGCAGGGAATAAGACGCGGGGAATCAGAGGTGGGGAATCAGAGCTGGGGAATCAGAGGCAGTGAATCAGAGGCGGGGAATCAGAGGCAGGGAATCGGATGTGCGGAATCAGAGATGGGGAATCAGAGGTGGGGAATCAGAGGCGGTGAAATAGACATGGGTAATCAGAGGCGGGGAATCAGAGGCAGGAAATCAGACACGGGGAATCAGAGGCGGGGAATCAGAGCTGGGAACTTAGAGGCAGGGAATCAGAGTTGGGGAATCAGATGCATGGAATCAGATGCGGGGAATCAGAGGCGGGGAATCAGAGCTGGGGAATCAGAGGTGGGGAATCAAAGTTGGGGAATCAGAGTCGGGGACTTAGATATGGGGAAACAGAGGAGGGGAATCAGAGGCGGGGAAACAGAGGCGGGGAATCAGATATGGGGAATCAGAGGTGGGGAATCAGAGGTTGGGAATCAGAGGCAGGGAATCAGAGGCTGGGAATCATATGCATGGAATCAGATGCGGGGAATCAGAGGCGGGGAATCAGAGCTGGGGAATCAGAGGTGGGGAATCAAAGTTGGGGAATCAGAGTCGGGGACTTAGATATGGGGAAACAGAGGCGGGGAATCAGAGGCGGGGAACAGAAGGCGGGGAATCAGATATGGGGAATCAGAGATGGGGAATCAGAGGCAGGGAATTAGATGTGCGGAATCAGAGATGGGGAATCAGAGGTGGGGAATCAGAATCAGAAGCAGGGAATCAGAGGCAGGAAATCAGAGTTGGGGATTCAGAGGCGGGGAATCAGATATGGGGAAAGAGAGGCGGGGAATCAGAGGCGGGAAAACAGAGGCGGGGAATTAGATATGGGGAATCAGAGGTGGTGAATCAGAGATGGGGAATCACAGGCGTGGAATCAGAGGCAGGGAATAGAACGCGGGGAATCAGAGGCAGGGAATCAGAGTTGGGGCATCAGAGGTTGGGAATTAGATATGGGGAAACAGAGGCGGGGAATCAGAGGCGGGGAAACAGAGGCGGGGAATCAGATATGGGGAATCAGAGGCTTGGAATCAGATGCAGGGAATCAGATGCGGGATATCAGAAATGGGGAATCAGAGGTGGGGAATCAGAGGTTGGGAATCAGATGCAGGGAATCAGAGGCTTGAAATCAGATGCAGGGAATCAGATGCGGGGAATCAGAGGCGGTGAATCATAGCTGGAGAATCAGAGGTGGGGAATCAGAGTTGGGGAATCAGAGGCGGGTCTTAGATATTGGGAAACAGAGGCGGGGAAACAGAGGCGGGGAAACAGAGGCAGGAAATCAGATATGGGGAATCAGAGTTGGGGAATCAGAGGCAGGGAATCAGATGTGCGCAATCAGAGATGGGGAATCAGAGGCAGGGAATCAGAATCAGAAGCAGGGAATCAGAGGCCGGGAATCTGAGGCCGGAATCAGATGACGGGAATAAGAGGCCGGGAATCAGAGGTGGGGAATCAGAGTCCGGGAATCAGAGATGGGGATTCAGAGTCGGGGAATGAGATATGGGGAATCAGAGGCGGGGAATCAGAGGCGGGGAAACAGAGGCGGGGAATCAGATGTGGGGAATCAGAGGTGGCGAATCAAAGGCGGTGAATCAGAGCTGGGGAATCAGAGGCGGGGAATCAGAGTTGGGGAATCAGAGGCGGGGAATCAGAGCTGGGGAATCAGAGTCGGGGAATCAGAGGCAGGGAATCAGATGTGCGGAATCAGAGATGGGGAATCAGAGGTGGGGAATCAGAGGCGGTGAGTCAGAGATGGGGAATCAGAGGCGGTGAATCAGAGGCAGGAAATCAGACACGGGGATTCAGAGGCTGGGAATCAGACGGGGGGAATCAAAGGTGGGGAATCAGTGCTGGGGAAACAGAGGCAGGGAATCAGAGTTGGGGATTCAGAGGCGGGGAATCAGATATGGGGAAACAGAGGCGGGGAATCAGAGGTGGGAAAACAGAGGCGAGGAATTAGATATGGGGAATCAGAGGTGGGGAATCAGAGGTGGTGAATCAGAGATGGGGAATCACAGGCGGGGAATCAGAGGCAGGGAATAGAACGCGGGGAATCAGAGGCAGGGAATCAGAGTTGGGGCATCAGAGGTTGGGAATTAGATATGGGGAAACAGAGGCGGGGAATCAGAGGTGGGGAAACAGAGGCGGGGAATCAGATATGGGGAATCAGAGGTGGGGAATCAGAGGCAGGGAATCAGATGTGCGGAATCAGAGATGGGGAATCAGAGGCAGGGAATCAGAATCAGAAGCGGGGAGTCAGATATGGGGAATCAGGGGCCAGGAATCAGATGCTGGGAATAAGAGGCCGGGAATCAGAGGTGTGGAATCAGAGTCCGGGAATCAGAGATGGGGATTGAAAGGCGGGGAATGAGATATGGAGAATCAGAGGCGGGGAATTTGAGGCGTGGAAACAGTGGTGGGGAATCAGATATGGGGAATCAGAGGTGGCGAATCAAAGGCAGTGAATCAGAGATGGGGAATCAGAGGCGGGGAATCAGAGGCAGGGAATCAAACACAGGGAATCAGAGGCGGGGAATCAGAGCTGGGGAATCAGAGGCGGGGAATCTGAGTTGGGGAATAAGAGGCGGGGAATCAGATATGGGGAAACAGGGGCCGGGAATCAGAGGTGGGGAAACAGAGGCGGGGAATCAGATATGGGGAATCAGAGGTGTGGAATCAGAGGTTGGGAAACAGAGGCGGGGAATCAGATATAGGGAATCAGAGGTGGGGAATCAGAGGTGGTGAATCAGAGATGGGGAATCACAGGCGGGGAATCTGAGGCAGGGAATAGAACGCGGGGAATCAGAGGCAGGGAATTAGAGTTGGGGCATCAGAGGTTCGGAATTAGATATGGGGAAACAGAGGCGGGGAATCAGAGGCGGGGAAACAGAGGCGGGGAATCAGATATGGGGAATCAGAGGTGGGGAATCAGAGGCAGGGAATCAGATGTGCGGAATCAGAGATGGGGAATCAGAGGCAGGGAATCAGAATCAGAAGCGGGGAATCAGAGGCCGGGAATCAGAGGCCGGGAATCAGATGCTGGGAATAAGAGGCCGGGAATCAGAGGTGGGGAATCAGTGTCCGGGAATCAGAGATGGGGATTCAGAGGCGGAGAATGAGATATGGAGAATCAGAGGCGGGGAATCAGAGGCGGGGAAACAGAGGTGGGGAATCAGATATGGGGAATCAGAGGTGGCGAATCAAAGGCGGTGAATCAGAGATGGGGAATCAGAGGCGGGCAATCAGAGGCAGGGAATCAAACACGGGGAATCAGAGGCGGGGAATCAGAGGCGGGGAATCAGAGCTGGGGAATCAGAGGTGGGGAATCAAAGTTGGGGAATCAGAGTCGGGGACTTAGATATGGGGAAACAGAGGAGGGGAATCAGAGGCGGGGAAACAGAGGCGGGGAATCAGATATGGGGAATCAGAGGTGGGGAATCAGAGGTTGGGAATCAGAGGCAGGGAATCAGAGGCTGGGAATCATATGCATGGAATCAGATGCGGGGAATCAGAGGCGGGGAATCAGAGCTGGGGAATCAGAGGTGGGGAATCAAAGTTGGGGAATCAGAGTCGGGGACTTAGATATGGGGAAACAGAGGCGGGGAATCAGAGGCGGGGAACAGAAGGCGGGGAAGCAGATATGGGGAATCAGAGATTGGGAATCAGAGGCAGGGAATTTGATGTGCGGAATCAGAGATGGGGAATCAGAGGTGGGGAATCAGAATCAGAAGCAGGGAATCAGAGGCAGGGAATCAGAGTTGGGGATTCAGAGGCGGGGAATCAGATATGGGGAAACAGAGGCGGGGAATCAGAGGCAGGAAAACAGAGGCGGGGAATTAGATATGGGGAATCAGAGGTGGGGAATCAGAGGTGGTGAATCGGAGATGGGGAATCACAGGCGTGGAATCAGAGGCAGGGAATAGAACGCGGGGAATCAGAGGCAGGGTATCAGAGTTGGGGCATCAGAGGTTGGGAATTAGATATGGGGAAACAGAGGCGGGGAATCAGAGGCGGGGAAACAGAGGCGGGGAATCAGATATGGGGAATCAGAGGTGGGGAATCAGAGGTTGGGAATCAGAGGCAGGGAATCAGAGGCTTGGAATCAGATGCAGGGAATCAGATGCGGGATATCAGAAATGGGGAATCAGAGGTGGGGAATCAGAGGTTGGGAATCAGATGCAGGGAATCAGAGGCTTGGAATCAGATGCAGGGAATCAGATGCGGGGAATCAGAGGCGGGGAATCATAGCTGGAGAATCAGAGGTGGGGAATCAGAGTTGGGGAATCAGAGGCGGGTGTTAGATATTGGGAAACAGAGGCGGGGAATCAGAGGCGGGGAAAAAGAGGCGGGAAATCAGATATGGGGAATCAGAGGTGGGGAATCAGAGGCAGGGAATCAGATGTGCGCAATCAGAGATGGGGAATCAGAGGCAGGGAATCAGAATCAGAAGCAGGGAATCAGAGGCCGGGAATCAGAGGCCGGAATCAGATGACGGGAATAAGAGGCCGGGAATCAGAGGTGGGGAATCAGAGTCCGGGAATCAGAGATGGGGATTCAGAGTCGGGGAATGAGATATGGGGAATCAGAGGCGGGGAATCAGAGGCGGGGAAACAGAGGCGGGGAATCAGATATGGGGAATCAGAGGTGGCGAATCAAAGGCGGTGAATCAGAGCTGGGGAATCAGAGGCGGGGAATCAGAGTTGGGGAAGCAGAGGCGGGGAATCAGAGCTGGGGAATCAGAGTCGGGGAATCAGAGGCAGGGAATCAGATGTGCGGAATCAGAGATGGGGAATCAGAGGTGGGGAATCAGAGGCGGTGAGTCAGAGATGGGGAATCAGAGGCGGTGAATCAGAGGCAGGAAATCAGACACGGGGTTTCAGAGGCTGGGAATCAGACGGGGGGAATCAAAGGTGGGGAATCAGAGCTGGGGAATCAGAGGCAGGGAATCAGAGTTGGGGATTCAGAGGCGGGGAATCAGATATGGGGAAACAGAGGCGGGGAATCAGAGGCGGGAAAACAGAGGCGAGGAATTAGATATGGGGAATCAGAGGTGGGGAATCAGAGGTGGTGAATCAGAGATGGGGAATCAGAGCTGGGGAATCAGAGGTGGGGAATCAGAGTTGGGGAATCAGAGGCGGGGAATTAGATATGGGGAAACAGAGGCGGGGAATCAGAGGCGGGGAAACAGAGGCGGGGAATCAGATATGGGGAATCAGAGGTGGAGAATCAGAGGCAGGGAATCAGATGTGCGGAATCAGAGATGGGGAATCAGAGGCAGGGAATCAGAATCAGAAGCAGGGAATAAGACGCGGGGAATCAGAGGTGGGGAATCAGAGCTGGGGAATCAGAGGCAGTGAATCAGAGGCGGGGAATCAGAGGCAGGGAATCGGATGTGCGGAATCAGAGATGGGGAATCAGAGGTGGGGAATCAGAGGCGGTGAAATAGACATGGGTAATCAGAGGCGGGGAATCAGAGGCAGGAAATCAGACACGGGGAATCAGAGGCGGGGAATCAGAGCTGGGAACTTAGAGGCAGGGAATCAGAGTTGGGGAATCAGATGCATGGAATCAGATGCGGGGAATCAGAGGCGGGGAATCAGAGCTGGGGAATCAGAGGTGGGGAATCAAAGTTGGGGAATCAGAGTCGGGGACTTAGATATGGGGAAACAGAGGAGGGGAATCAGAGGCGGGGAAACAGAGGCGGGGAATCAGATATGGGGAATCAGAGGTGGGGAATCAGAGGTTGGGAATCAGAGGCAGGGAATCAGAGGCTGGGAATCATATGCATGGAATCAGATGCGGGGAATCAGAGGCGGGGAATCAGAGCTGGGGAATCAGAGGTGGGGAATCAAAGTTGGGGAATCAGAGTCGGGGACTTAGATATGGGGAAACAGAGGCGGGGAATCAGAGGCGGGGAACAGAAGGCGGGGAATCAGATATGGGGAATCAGAGATGGGGAATCAGAGGCAGGGAATTAGATGTGCGGAATCAGAGATGGGGAATCAGAGGTGGGGAATCAGAATCAGAAGCAGGGAATCAGAGGCAGGGAATCAGAGTTGGGGATTCAGAGGCGGGGAATCAGATATGGGGAAAGAGAGGCGGGGAATCAGAGGCGGGAAAACAGAGGCGGGGAATTAGATATGGGGAATCAGAGGTGGGGAATCAGAGGTGGTGAATCAGAGATGGGGAATCACAGGCGTGGAATCAGAGGCAGGGAATAGAACGCGGGGAATCAGAGGCAGGGAATCAGAGTTGGGGCATCAGAGGTTGGGAATTAGATATGGGGAAACAGAGGCGGGGAATCAGAGGCGGGGAAACAGAGGCGGGGAATCAGATATGGGGAATCAGAGGTGGGGAATCAGAGGTTGGGAATCAGAGGCAGGGAATCAGAGGCTTGGAATCAGATGCAGGGAATCAGATGCGGGATATCAGAAATGGGGAATCAGAGGTGAGGAATCAGAGGTTGGGAATCAGATGCAGGGAATCAGAGGCTTGAAATCAGATGCAGGGAATCAGATGCGGGGAATCAGAGGCGGGGAATCATAGCTGGAGAATCAGAGGTGGGGAATCAGAGTTGGGGAATCAGAGGCGGGTCTTAGATATTGGGAAACAGAGGCGGGGAATCAGAGGCGGGGAAACAGAGGCAGGAAATCAGATATGGGGAATCAGAGGTGGGGAATCAGAGGCAGGGAATCAGATGTGCGCAATCAGAGATGGGGAATCAGAGGCAGGGAATCAGAATCAGAAGCAGGGAATCAGAGGCCGGGAATCTGAGGCCGGAATCAGATGACGGGAATAAGAGGCCGGGAATCAGAGATGGGGAATCAGAGTCCGGGAATCAGAGATGGGGATTCAGAGTCGGGGAATGAGATATGGGGAATCAGAGGCGGGGAATCAGAGGCGGGGAAACAGAGGCGGGGAATCAGATGTGGGGAATCAGAGGTGGCGAATCAAAGGGGGTGAATCAGAGCTGGGGAATCAGAGGCGGGGAATCAGAGTTGGGGAATCAGAGGCGGGGAATCAGAGCCGGGGAATCAGAGTCGGGGAATCAGAGGCAGGGAATCAGATGTGCGGAATCAGAGATGGGGAATCAGAGGTGGGGAATCAGAGGCGGTGAGTCAGAGATGGGGAATCAGAGGCGGTGAATCAGAGGCAGGAAATCAGACACGGGGATTCAGAGGCTGGGAATCAGACGGGGGGAATCAAAGGTGGGGAATCAGAGCTGGGGAAACAGATGCAGGGAATCAGAGGCTTGGAATCAGATGCAGGGAATCAGATGCGGGGAATCAGAGGCGGGGAATCATAGCTGGAGAATCAGAGGTGGGGAATCAGAGTTGGGGAATCAGAGGCGGGTCTTAGATATTGGGAAACAGAGGCGGGGAATCAGAGGCGGGGAAACAGAGGCGGGAAATCAGATATGGGGAATCAGAGGTGGGGAATCAGAGGCAGGGAATCAGATGTGCGCAATCAGAGATGGGGAATCAGAGGCAGGGAATCAGAATCAGAAGCAGGGAATCAGAGGCCGGGAATCAGAGGCCGGAATCAGATGACGGGAATAAGAGGCCGGGAATCAGAGGTGGGGAATCAGAGTCCGGGAATCAGAGATGGGGATTCAGAGTCGGGGAATGAGATATGGGGAATCAGAGGCGGGGAATCAGAGGCGGGGAAACAGAGGCGGGGAATCAGATATGGGGAATCAGAGGTGGCGAATCAAAGGCGGTGAATCAGAGCTGGGGAATCAGAGGCGGGGAATCAGAGTTGGGGAAGCAGAGGCGGGGAATCAGAGCTGGGGAATCAGAGTCGGGGAATCAGAGGCAGGGAATCAGATGTGCGGAATCAGAGATGGGGAATCAGAGGTGGGGAATCAGAGGCGGTGAGTCAGAGATGGGGAATCAGAGGCGGTGAATCAGAGGCAGGAAATCAGACACGGGGTTTCAGAGGCTGGGAATCAGAGGGGGGAATCAAAGGTGGGGAATCAGAGCTGGGGAATCAGAGGCAGGGAATCAGAGTTGGGGATTCAGAGGCGGGGAATCAGATATGGGGAAACAGAGGCGGGGAATCAGAGGCGGGAAAACAGAGGCGAGGAATTAGATATGGGGAATCAGAGGTGGGGAATCAGAGGTGGTGAATCAGAGATGGGGAATCAGAGCTGGGGAATCAGAGGTGGGGAATCAGAGTTGGGGAATCAGAGGCGGGACTTAGATATGGGGAAACAGAGGCGGGGAATCAGAGGCGGGGAAACAGAGGCGGGGAATCAGATATGGGGAATCAGAGGTGGAGAATCAGAGGCAGGGAATCAGATGTGCGGAATCAGAGATGGGGAATCAGAGGCAGGGAATCAGAATCAGAAGCAGGGAATAAGACGCGGGGAATCAGAGGTGGGGAATCAGAGCTGGGGAATCAGAGGCAGTGAATCAGAGGCGGGGAATCAGAGGCAGGGAATCGGATGTGCGGAATCAGATATGGGGAATCAGAGGTGGGGAATCAGAGGTTGGGAATCACAGGCAGGGAATCAGAGGCGGGGAATCAGATATGGGGAATCAGAGGTGGGGAATCAGAGGCAGGGAATCAGATGTGCGGAATCAGAGATGGGATCAGAGGCAGGGAATCTGAATCAGAAGCAGGGAATAAGACGCGGGGAATCAGAGGCGGAGAATCAGAGATGGGGAATCAGAGGTGGGGAATCAGAGGCGATGATTCAGACATGGGTAATCAGAGGCGGGGAATCAGATGCAGGGAATCAGATGCGGGGAATCAGAGGCGGGGAATCAGAGCTGGGGAATCAGAGGTGGGGAATCAGAGTTGGGGAATCAGAGGCGGGGACTTAGATATGGGGAAACAGAGGCGGGGAATCAGAGGCGGGGAAACAGAGGCGGGGAATCAGATATGGGGAATCAGAGGTGGAGAATCAGAGGCAGGGAATCAGATGTGCGGAATCAGAGATGGGGAATCAGAGGCAGGGAATCAGAATCAGAAGCAGGGAATAAGACGCGGGGAATCAGAGGCGGGGAATCAGAGCTGGGGTATCAGAGGCAGTGAATCAGAGGCGGGGAATCAGAGGCAGGGAATCGGATGTGCGGAATCAGAGATCGGGAATCAGAGGTGGGGAATCAGAGGCGGTGAAATAGACATGGGTAATCAGAGGCGGGGAATCAGAGGCAGGAAATCAGACACGGGGAATCAGAGGCGGGGAATCAGAGCTGGGAACTTAGAGGCAGGGAATCAGAGTTGGGGAATCAGATGCATGGAATCAGATGCGGGGAATCAGAGGCGGGGAATCAGAGCTGGGGAATCAGAGGTGGGGAATCAAAGTTGGGGAATCAGAGTCGGGGACTTAGATATGGGAAAACAGAGGAGGGGAATCAGAGGCGGGGAAACAGAGGCGGGGAATCAGATATGGGGAATCAGAGGTGGGGAATCAGAGGTTGGGAATCAGAGGCAGGGAATCAGAGGCTGGGAATCATATGCATGGAATCAGATGCGGGGAATCAGAGGCGGGGAATCAGAGCTGGGGAATCAGAGGTGGGGAATCAAAGTTGGGGAATCAGAGTCGGGGACTTAGATATGGGGAAACAGAGGCGGGGAATCAGAGGCGGGGAACGGAAGGCGGGGAATCAGATATGGGGAATCAGAGATGGGGAATCAGAGGCAGGGAATTAGATGTGCGGATTCAGAGATGGGGAATCAGAGGTGGGGAATCAGAATCAGAAGCAGGGAATCAGAGGCAGGGAATCAGAGTTGGGGATTCAGAGGCGGGGAATCAGATATGGGGAAACAGAGGCGGGGAATCAGAGGCGGGAAAACAGAGGCGGGGAATTAGATATGGGGAATCAGAGGTGGGGAATCAGAGGTGGTGAATCAGAGATGGGGAATCACAGGCGTGGAATCAGAGGCAGGGAATAGAACGCGGGGAATCAGAGGCAGGGAATCAGAGTTGGGGCATCAGAGGTTGGGAAGTAGATATGGGGAAACAGAGGCGGGGAATCAGAGGCGGGGAAACAGAGGCGGGGAATCAGAGGTGGGGAATCAGGGGCGGGGTATCAGTGGCAGGGAATCAGAGGCGGGAAATCAGAGGCCGGGAATCAGAGGCGGTGAATCAGAGGCGGTGAATCAGAGGCGGGGAATCAGAGGCAGGGAATCTGATGTGCGGAATCAGAGATGGGGAATCAGAGGTGGGGAATCAGAGGCGGTGAATCAGACATGGGTAATCAGAGGCGGGGAATCAGAGGCAGGAAATCTGACACGGGGAATCAGAGGCGGGGAATCAGAGCTGGGGAATTAGATGCAGGGAATCAGAATTGGGGATTCAGAGGCGGGGAATCAGATATGGGGAAACAGTGGCGGGGAATCAGAGGCGGGGAAACAGAGGCGGGGAATCAGATATGGGGAATCAGAGGTGGGTATTCAGAGCTGGGGAATCAGAGGTGTGGAATCAGAGTTGCGGAATCAGAGGCGGGGACTTAGATATGGGGAAACAGAGGCGGGGAATCAGAGGCGGGGAAACAGAGGCGGGGAATCAGATATGGGGAATCAGAGGTGGGGAATCAGAGGCAGGGAATCAGATGTGTGGAATCAGAGATGGGGAATCAGAGGCAGGGAATCAGAATCAGAAGCAGGGAATAAGACGCGGGGAATCTGAGGCGGGGAATCAGAGCTGGGGAATCAGAGGCTGTGAATCAGAGTCGGGGAATCAGAAGCAGGGCATCGGATGTGCGGAATCAGAGATGGGGAATCAGAGGTGGGGAATCAGAGGCGGTGAATCAGACATGGGTAATCAGAGGCGGGGAATCAGAGGCAGGAAATCAGACACGGGGAATCTGAGGCGGGGAATCAGAGGCGGGGAATCAGAGGCAGGGAATGGGATGTGCGGAATCAGAGATGGGGAATCAGAGGTGGGGAATCAGAGGCGGTGAATCAGACATGGGTATACAGAGGCGGGGAATCAGAGGCAGGAAATCAGACACGGGGAATCAGAGGCGGGGAATCAGAGCTGGGGAATTAGATGCAGGGAATCAGAGTTGGGGATTCAGAGGCGGGGAATCAGATATGGGGAAACTGAGGTGGGGAATCATAGGTGGGCAAATAGAGGCGGGGAATCAGATATGGGGAAACAGAGGCGGGGAATCAGAGGCGGGGAAACAGAGGCGGGGAATCAGATATGGGGAATCAGAGGTGGGGAATCAGAGTTTGGGAATCACAGGCAGGGAATCAGAGGCTGGGTATCAGATGCAGGGAATCAGATGCGGGGAATCAGAGGCGGGGAATCAGAGCTGGGGAATCAGAGGTGGGGAATCAGAGTTGGGGAATCAGAGGCGGGGACTTAGATATGGGGAAACAGAGGCGGGGAATCAGAGAAGGGGAAACAGAGGCGGGGAATCAGATATGGGGAATCAGAGGTGGGGAATCAGAGGCAGGGAATCAGATGTGCGGAATCAGAGATGGGGAATCAGAGGCAGGGAATCAGAATCAGAAGCAGGGAATAAGACGCGGGGAATCAGAGGCGGGGAATCAGAGCTGGGGAATCAGAGTCAGTGAATCAGAGGCGGGGAATCAGAGGCAGGGAATCGGATGTGCCGAATCAGAGATGGGGAATCAGAGGTGGGGAATCCGAGGCGGTGAATCAGACATGGGTAATCAGAGGCGGAGAATCAGAGGCAGGAAATCAGACACGGGGAATCAGATGCGGGGAATCAGAGCTGGGAAATTAGAGGCAGGGAATCAGAGTTGGGGATTCAGAGGCGGGGAATCAGATATGGGGAAAAAGAGGCGGGGAAACAGAGGCGGGCAAATAGAGGCGGGGATCAGATATGGGGAAACAGAGGAGGGGAATCAGAGGCGGGGAAACAGAGGCGGGGATCCAGATATGGGGAATCAGAGGTTGGGAATCAGAGGTTGGGAATCAGAGGCAGGGAATCAGAGGCTGGGAATCATATGCATGGAATCAGATGCGGGGAATCAGAGGCGGGGAATCAGAGCTGGGGAATCAGAGGTGGGGAATCAAAGTTGGGGAATCAGAGTCGGGGACTTAGATATGGGGAAACAGAGGCGGGGAATCAGAGGCGGGGAACAGAAGGCGGGGAATCAGATATGGGGAATCAGAGATGGGGAATCAGAGGCAGGGAATTAGATGTGCGGAATCAGAGATGGGGAATCAGAGGTGGGGAATCACAATCAGAAGCAGGGAATCAGAGGCAGGGAATCAGAGTTGGGGATTCAGAGGCGGGGAATTAGATATGGGGAATCAGAGGTGGGGAATCAGAGGTGGTGAATCAGAGATGGGGAATCACAGGCGTGGAATCAGAGGCAGGGAATAGAACGCGGGGAATCAGAGGCAGGGAATCAGAGTTGGGGCATCAGAGGTTGGGAATTAGATATGGGGAAACAGAGGCGGGGAATCAGAGGCGGGGAAACAGAGGCGGGGAATCAGATATGGGGAATCAGAGGTGGGGAATCAGAGGTTGGGAATCAGAGGCAGGGAATCAGAGGCTTGGAATCAGATGCAGGGAATCAGATGCGGGGAATCAGAAATGGGGAATCAGAGGTGGGGAATCAGAGGTTGGGAATCAGATGCAGGCAATCAGAGGCTTGGAATCAGATGCAGGGAATCAGATGCGGTGAATCAGAGGCGGGGAATCATAGCTGGAGAATCAGAGGTGGGGAATCAGAGTTGGGGAATCAGAGGCGGGTCTTAGATATTGGGAAACAGAGGCGGGGAATCAGAGGCGGGGAAACAGAGGCGGGAAATCAGATATGGGGAATCAGAGGTGGGGAATCAGAGGCAGGGAATCAGATGTGCGCAATCAGAGATGGGGAATCTGAGGCAGGGAATCAGAATCAGAAGCAGGGAATCAGAGGCCGGGAATCAGAGGCCGGAATCAGATGACGGGAATAAGAGGCCGGGAATCAGAGGTGGGGAATCAGAGTCCGGGAATCAGAGATGGGGATTCAGAGTCGGGGAATGAGATATGGGGAATCAGAGGCGGGGAATCAGAGGCGGGGAAACAGAGGCGGGGAATCAGATATGGGGAATCAGAGGTGGCGAATCAAAGGCGGTGAATCAGAGCTGGGGAATCAGAGGCGGGGAATCAGAGTTGGGGAATCAGAGACGGGGAATCAGAGCTGGGGAATCAGAGTCGGGGAATCAGAGGCAGGGAATCAGATGTGCGGAATCAGAGATGGGGAATCAGAGGTGGGGAATCAGAGGCGGTGAGTCAGAGATGGGGAATCAGAGGCGGTGAATCAGAGGCAGGAAATCAGACACGGGGATTCAGAGGCTGGGAATCAGACGGGGGGAATCAAAGGTGGGGAATCAGAGCTGGGGAATCAGAGGCAGGGAATCAGAGTTGGGGATTCAGAGGCGGGGAATCAGATATGGGGAAACAGAGGCGGGGAATCAGAGGCGGGAAAACAGAGGCGAGGAATTAGATATGGGGAATCAGAGGTGGGGAATCAGAGGTGGTGAATCAGAGATGGGGAATCACAGGCGGGGAATCAGAGGCAGGGAATAGAACGCGGGGAATCAGAGGCAGGGAATCAGAGTTGGGGCATCAGAGGTTGGGAATTAGATATGGGGAAACAGAGGCGGGGAATCAGAGGTGGGGAAACAGAGGCGGGGAATCAGCTATGGGGAATCAGAGGTGGGGAATCAGAGGCAGGGAATCAGATGTGCGGAATCAGAGATGGGGAATCAGAGGCAGGGAATCAGAATCAGAAGCGGGGAATCAGATATGGGGAATCAGAGGCCAGGAATCAGATGCTGGGAATAAGAGGCCGGGAATCAGAGGTGGGGAATCAGAGTCCGGGAATCAGAGATGGGGATTCAAAGGCGGGGAATGAGATATGGAGAATCAGAGGCGGGGAATTTGAGGCGTGGAAACAGTGGTGGGGAATCAGATATGGGGAATCAGAGGTGGCGAATCAAAGGCAGTGAATCAGAGATGGGGAATCAGAGGCGGGGAATCAGAGGCAGGGAATCAAACACAGGGAATCAGAGGCGGGGAATCAGAGCTGGGGAATCAGAGGCGGGGAATCTGAGTTCGGGAATAAGTGGCGGGGAATCAGATATGGGGAAACAGGGGCCGGGAATCAGAGGCGGGGAAACAGAGGCGGGGAATCAGATATGGGGAATCAGAGGTGTGGAATCAGAGGTTGGGAAACAGAGGCGGGGAATCAGATATGGGGAATCAGAGGTGGGGAATCAGAGGTGGTGAATCAGAGATGGGGAATCACAGGCGGGGAATCAGAGGCAGGGAATAGAACGCGGGGAATCAGAGGCAGAGAATTAGAGTTGGGGCATCAGAGGTTCGGAATTAGATATGGGGAAACAGAGGCGGGGAATCAGAGGCGGGGAAACAGAGGCGGGGAATCAGATATGGGGAATCAGAGGTGGGGAATCAGAGGCAGGGAATCAGATGTGCGGAATCAGAGATGGGATCAGAGGCAGGGAATCTGAATCAGAAGCAGGGAATAAGACGCGGGGAATCAGAGGCGGAGAATCAGAGATGGGGAATCAGAGGTGGGGAATCAGAGGCGGTGATTCAGACATGGGTAATCAGAGGCGGGGAATCAGATGCAGGGAATCAGATGCGGGGAATCAGAGGCGGGGAATCAGAGCTGGGGAATCAGAGGTGGGGAATCAGAGTTGGGGAATCAGAGGCGGGGACTTAGATATGGGGAAACAGAGGCGGGGAATCAGAGGCGGGGAAACAGAGGCGGGGAATCAGATATGGGGAATCAGAGCTGGAGAATCAGAGGCAGGGAATCAGATGTGCGGAATCAGAGATGGGGAATCAGAGGCAGGGAATCAGAATCATAAGCAGGGAATAAGACGCGGGGAATCAGAGGCGGGGAATCAGAGCTGGGGTATCAGAGGCAGTGAATCAGAGGCGGGGAATCAGAGGCAGGGAATCGGATGTGCGGAATCAGAGATGGGGAATCAGAGGTGGGGAATCAGAGGCGGTGAAATAGACATGGGTAATCAGAGGCGGGGAATCAGAGGCAGGAAATCAGACACGGGGAATCAGAGGCGGGGAATCAGAGCTGGGAACTTAGAGGCAGGGAATCAGAGTTGGGGAATCAGATGCATGGAATCAGATGCGGGGAATCAGAGGCGGGGTATCAGAGCTGGGGAATCAGAGGTGGGGAATCAAAGTTGGGGAATCAGAGTCGGGGACTTAGATATGGGGAAACAGAGGAGGGGAATCAGAGGCGGGGAAACAGAGGCGGGGAATCAGATATGGGGAATCAGAGGTGGGGAATCAGAGGTTGGGAATCAGAGGCAGGGAATCAGAGGCTGGGAATCATATGCATGGAATCAGATGCGGGGAATCAGAGGCGGGGAATCAGAGCTGGGGAATCAGAGGTGGGGAATCAAAGTTGGGGAATCAGAGTCGGGGACTTAGATATGGGGAAACAGAGGCGGGGAATCAGAGGCGGGGAACAGAAGGCGGGGAATCAGATATGGGGAATCAGAGATTGGGAATCAGAGGCAGGGAATTTGATGTGCGGAATCAGAGATGGGGAATCAGAGGTGGGGAATCAGAATCAGAAGCAGGGAATCAGAGGCAGGGAATCAGAGTTGGGGATTCAGAGGCGGGGAATCAGATATGGGGAAACAGAGGCGGGGAATCAGAGGCGGGAAAACAGAGGCGGGGAATTAGATATGGGGAATCAGAGGTGGGGAATCAGAGGTGGTGAATCAGAGATGGGGAATCACAGGCGTGGAATCAGAGGCAGGGAATAGAACGCGGGGAATCAGAGGCAGGGAATCAGAGTTGGGGCATCAGAGGTTGGGAATTAGATATGGGGAAACAGAGGCGGGGAATCAGAGGCGGGGAAACAGAGGCGGGGAATCAGATATGGGGAATCAGAGGTGGGGAATCAGAGGTTGGGAATCAGAGGCAGGGAATCAGAGGCTTGGAATCAGATGCAGGGAATCAGATGCGGGATATCAGAAATGGGGAATCAGAGGTGGGGAATCAGAGGTTGGGAATCAGATGCAGGGAATCAGAGGCTTGGAATCAGATGCAGGGAATCAGATGCGGGGAATCAGAGGCGGGGAATCATAGCTGGAGAATCAGAGGTGGGGAATCAGAGTTGGGGAATCAGAGGCGGGTCTTAGATATTGGGAAACAGAGGCGGGGAATCAGAGGCGGGGAAACAGAGGCGGGAAATCAGATATGGGGAATCAGAGGTGGGGAATCAGAGGCAGGGAATCAGATGTGCGCAATCAGAGATGGGGAATCAGAGGCAGGGAATCAGAATCAGAAGCAGGGAATCAGAGGCCGGGAATCAGAGGCCGGAATCAGATGACGGGAATAAGAGGCCGGGAATCAGAGGTGGGGAATCAGAGTCCGGGAATCAGAGATGGGGATTCAGAGTCGGGGAATGAGATATGGGGAATCAGAGGCGGGGAATCAGAGGCGGGGAAACAGAGGCGGGGAATCAGATATGGGGAATCAGAGGTGGCGAATCAAAGGCGGTGAATCAGAGCTGGGGAATCAGAGGCGGGGAATCAGAGTTGGGGAATCAGAGACGGGGAATCAGAGCTGGGGAATCAGAGTCGGGGAATCAGAGGCAGGGAATCAGATGTGCGGAATCAGAGATGGGGAATCAGAGGTGGGGAATCAGAGGCGGTGAGTCAGAGATGGGGAATCAGAGGCGGTGAATCAGAGGCAGGAAATCAGACACGGGGATTCAGAGGCTGGGAATCAGACGGGGGGAATCAAAGGTGGGGAATCAGAGCTGGGGAATCAGAGGCAGGGAATCAGAGTTGGGGATTCAGAGGCGGGGAATCAGATATGGGGAAACAGAGGCGGGGAATCAGAGGCGGGAAAACAGAGGCGAGGAATTAGATATGGGGAATCAGAGGTGGGGAATCAGAGGTGGTGAATCAGAGATGGGGAATCACAGGCGGGGAATCAGAGGCAGGGAATAGAACGCGGGGAATCAGAGGCAGGGAATCAGAGTTGGGGCATCAGAGGTTGGGAATTAGATATGGGGAAACAGAGGCGGGGAATCAGAGGTGGGGAAACAGAGGCGGGGAATCAGCTATGGGGAATCAGAGGTGGGGAATCAGAGGCAGGGAATCAGATGTGCGGAATCAGAGATGGGGAATCAGAGGCAGGGAATCAGAATCAGAAGCGGGGAATCAGATATGGGGAATCAGAGGCCAGGAATCAGATGCTGGGAATAAGAGGCCGGGAATCAGAGGTGGGGAATCAGAGTCCGGGAATCAGAGATGGGGATTCAAAGGCGGGGAATGAGATATGGAGAATCAGAGGCGGGGAATTTGAGGCGTGGAAACAGTGGTGGGGAATCAGATATGGGGAATCAGAGGTGGCGAATCAAAGGCAGTGAATCAGAGATGGGGAATCAGAGGCGGGGAATCAGAGGCAGGGAATCAAACACAGGGAATCAGAGGCGGGGAATCAGAGCTGGGGAATCAGAGGCGGGGAATCTGAGTTCGGGAATAAGTGGCGGGGAATCAGATATGGGGAAACAGGGGCCGGGAATCAGAGGCGGGGAAACAGAGGCGGGGAATCAGATATGGGGAATCAGAGGTGTGGAATCAGAGGTTGGGAAACAGAGGCGGGGAATCAGATATGGGGAATCAGAGGTGGGGAATCAGAGGTGGTGAATCAGAGATGGGGAATCACAGGCGGGGAATCAGAGGCAGGGAATAGAACGCGGGGAATCAGAGGCAGGGAATTAGAGTTGGGGCATCAGAGGTTCGGAATTAGATATGGGGAAACAGAGGCGGGGAATCAGAGGCGGGGAAACAGAGGCGGGGAATCAGATATGGGGAATCAGAGGTGGGGAATCAGAGGCAGGGAATCAGATGTGCGGAATCAGAGATGGGATCAGAGGCAGGGAATCTGAATCAGAAGCAGGGAATAAGACGCGGGGAATCAGAGGCGGAGAATCAGAGATGGGGAATCAGAGGTGGGGAATCAGAGGCGGTGATTCAGACATGGGTAATCAGAGGCGGGGAATCAGATGCAGGGAATCAGATGCGGGGAATCAGAGGCGGGGAATCAGAGCTGGGGAATCAGAGGTGGGGAATCAGAGTTGGGGAATCAGAGGCGGGGACTTAGATATGGGGAAACAGAGGCGGGGAATCAGAGGCGGGGAAACAGAGGCGGGGAATCAGATATGGGGAATCAGAGCTGGAGAATCAGAGGCAGGGAATCAGATGTGCGGAATCAGAGATGGGGAATCAGAGGCAGGGAATCAGAATCATAAGCAGGGAATAAGACGCGGGGAATCAGAGGCGGGGAATCAGAGCTGGGGTATCAGAGGCAGTGAATCAGAGGCGGGGAATCAGAGGCAGGGAATCGGATGTGCGGAATCAGAGATGGGGAATCAGAGGTGGGGAATCAGAGGCGGTGAAATAGACATGGGTAATCAGAGGCGGGGAATCAGAGGCAGGAAATCAGACACGGGGAATCAGAGGCGGGGAATCAGAGCTGGGAACTTAGAGGCAGGGAATCAGAGTTGGGGAATCAGATGCATGGAATCAGATGCGGGGAATCAGAGGCGGGGTATCAGAGCTGGGGAATCAGAGGTGGGGAATCAAAGTTGGGGAATCAGAGTCGGGGACTTAGATATGGGGAAACAGAGGAGGGGAATCAGAGGCGGGGAAACAGAGGCGGGGAATCAGATATGGGGAATCAGAGGTGGGGAATCAGAGGTTGGGAATCAGAGGCAGGGAATCAGAGGCTGGGAATCATATGCATGGAATCAGATGCGGGGAATCAGAGGCGGGGAATCAGAGCTGGGGAATCAGAGGTGGGGAATCAAAGTTGGGGAATCAGAGTCGGGGACTTAGATATGGGGAAACAGAGGCGGGGAATCAGAGGCGGGGAACAGAAGGCGGGGAATCAGATATGGGGAATCAGAGATTGGGAATCAGAGGCAGGGAATTTGATGTGCGGAATCAGAGATGGGGAATCAGAGGTGGGGAATCAGAATCAGAAGCAGGGAATCAGAGGCAGGGAATCAGAGTTGGGGATTCAGAGGCGGGGAATCAGATATGGGGAAACAGAGGCGGGGAATCAGAGGCGGGAAAACAGAGGCGGGGAATTAGATATGGGGAATCAGAGGTGGGGAATCAGAGGTGGTGAATCAGAGATGGGGAATCACAGGCGTGGAATCAGAGGCAGGGAATAGAACGCGGGGAATCAGAGGCAGGGAATCAGAGTTGGGGCATCAGAGGTTGGGAATTAGATATGGGGAAACAGAGGCGGGGAATCAGAGGCGGGGAAACAGAGGCGGGGAATCAGATATGGGGAATCAGAGGTGGGGAATCAGAGGTTGGGAATCAGAGGCAGGGAATCAGAGGCTTGGAATCAGATGCAGGGAATCAGATGCGGGATATCAGAAATGGGGAATCAGAGGTGGGGAATCAGAGGTTGGGAATCAGATGCAGGGAATCAGAGGCTTGGAATCAGATGCAGGGAATCAGATGCGGGGAATCAGAGGCGGGGAATCATAGCTGGAGAATCAGAGGTGGGGAATCAGAGTTGGGGAATCAGAGGCGGGTCTTAGATATTGGGAAACAGAGGCGGGGAATCAGAGGCGGGGAAACAGAGGCGGGAAATCAGATATGGGGAATCAGAGGTGGGGAATCAGAGGCAGGGAATCAGATGTGCGCAATCAGAGATGGGGAATCAGAGGCAGGGAATCAGAATCAGAAGCAGGGAATCAGAGGCCGGGAATCAGAGGCCGGAATCAGATGACGGGAATAAGAGGCCGGGAATCAGAGGGGGGGAATCAGAGTCCGGGAATCAGAGATGGGGATTCAGAGTCGGGGAATGAGATATGGGGAATCAGAGGCGGGGAATCAGAGGCGGGGAAACAGAGGCGGGGAATCAGATATGGGGAATCAGAGGTGGCGAATCAAAGGCGGTGAATCAGAGCTGGGGAATCAGAGGCGGGGAATCAGAGTTGGGGAAGCAGAGGCGGGGAATCAGAGCTGGGGAATCAGAGTCGGGGAATCAGAGGCAGGGAATCAGATGTGCGGAATCAGAGATGGGGAATCAGAGGTGGGGAATCAGAGGCGGTGAGTCAGAGATGGGGAATCAGAGGCGGTGAATCAGAGGCAGGAAATCAGACACGGGGTTTCAGAGGCTGGGAATCAGACGGGGGGAATCCAAGGTGGGGAATCAGAGCTGGGGAATCAGAGGCAGGGAATCAGAGTTGGGGATTCAGAGGCGGGGAATCAGATATGGGGAAACAGAGGCGGGGAATCAGAGGCGGGAAAACAGAGGCGAGGAATTAGATATGGGGAATCAGAGGTGGGGAATCAGAGGTGGTGAATCAGAGATGGGGAATCAGAGCTGGGGAATCAGAGGTGGGGAATCAGAGTTGGGGAATCAGAGGCGGGGACTTAGATATGGGGAAACAGAGGCGGGGAATCAGAGGCGGGGAAACAGAGGCGGGGAATCAGATATGGGGAATCAGAGGTGGAGAATCAGAGGCAGGGAATCAGATGTGCGGAATCAGAGATGGGGAATCAGAGGCAGGGAATCAGAATCAGAAGCAGGGAATAAGACGCGGGGAATCAGAGGCGGGGAATCAGAGCTGGGGAATCAGAGGCAGTGAATCAGAGGCGGGGAATCAGAGGCAGGGAATCGGATGTGCGGAATCAGAGATGGGGAATCAGAGGTGGGGAATCAGAGGCGGTGAAATAGACATGGGTAATCAGAGGCGGGGAATCAGAGGCAGGAAATCAGACACGGGGAATCAGAGGCGGGGAATCAGAGCTGGGAACTTAGAGGCAGTGAATCAGAGTTGGGGAATCAGATGCATGGAATCAGATGCGGGGAATCAGAGGCGGGGAATCAGAGCTGGGGAATCAGAGGTGGGGAATCAAAGTTGGGGAATCAGAGTCGGGGACTTAGATATGGGGAAACAGAGGAGGGGAATCAGAGGCGGGGAAACAGAGGCGGGGAATCAGATATGGGGAATCAGAGGTGGGGAATCAGAGGTTGGGAATCAGAGGCAGGGAATCAGAGGCTGGGAATCATATGCATGGAATCAGATGCGGGGAATCAGAGGCGGGGAATCAGAGCTGGGGAATCAGAGGTGGGGAATCAAAGTTGGGGAATCAGAGTCGGGGACTTAGATATGGGGAAACAGAGGCGGGGAATCAGAGGCGGGGAACAGAAGGCGGGGAATCAGATATGGGGAATCAGAGATGGGGAATCAGAGGCAGGGAATTAGATGTGCGGAATCAGAGATGGGGAATCAGAGGTGGGGAATCAGAATCAGAAGCAGGGAATCAGAGGCAGGGAATCAGAGTTGGGGATTCAGAGGCGGGGAATCAGATATGGGGAAAGAGAGGCGGGGAATCAGAGGCGGGAAAACAGAGGCGGGGAATTAGATATGGGGAATCAGAGGTGGGGAATCAGAGGTGGTGAATCAGAGATGGGGAATCACAGGCGTGGAATCAGAGGCAGGGAATAGAACGCGGGGAATCAGAGGCAGGGAATCAGAGTTGGGGCATCAGAGGTTGGGAATTAGATATGGGGAAACAGAGGCGGGGAATCAGAGGCGGGGAAACAGAGGCGGGGAATCAGATATGGGGAATCAGAGGTGGGGAATCAGAGGTTGGGAATCAGAGGCAGGGAATCAGAGGCTTGGAAGCAGATGCAGGGAATCAGATGCGGGATATCAGAAATGGGGAATCAGAGGTGGGGAATCAGAGGTTGGGAATCAGATGCAGGGAATCAGAGGCTTGAAATCAGATGCAGGGAATCAGATGCGGGGAATCAGAGGCGGGGAATCATAGCTGGAGAATCAGAGGTGGGGAATCAGAGTTCGGGAATCAGGGGCGGGGTATCAGTGGCAGGGAATCAGAGGCGGGAAATCAGAGGCCGGGAATCAGAGGCGGTGTATCAGAGGCGGGGAATCAGAGGCAGCGAATCGGATGTGCGGAATCAGAGATGGGGAATCAGAGGTGGGGAATCAGAGGCGGTGAATCAGACATGGGTAATCAGAGGCGGGGAATCAGAGGCAGGAAATCAGACACGGGGAATCAGAGGCGGGGAATCAGAGCTGGGGAATTAGATGCAGGGAATTAGAGTTGGGGATTCAGAGGCGGGGAATCTGATATGGGGAATCAGAGGTGGGGAATCAGAGCTGGGGAATCAGAGGTGGGGAATCAGAGTTGGGGAATCAGAGGCGGGGACTTAGATATGGGGAAACAGAGGCGGGGAATCAGAGGCGGGGAAACAGAGGCGGGGAATCAGATATGGGGAATCAGAGGTGGGGAATCAGAGGCAGGGAATCAGATGTGCGGTATCAGAGATGGGGAATCAGAGGCAGGGAATCAGAATCAGAAGCAGGGAATAAGACGCGGGGAATCTGAGGCGGGGAATCAGAGCTGGGGAATCAGAGGCTGTGAATCAGAGGCGGGGAATCAGAAGCAGGGAATCGGATGTGCGGAATCAGAGATGGGGAATCAGAGGTGGGGAATCAGAGGCGGTGAATCAGACATGGGTAATCAGAGGCGGGGAATCAGAGGCAGGAAATCAGACACGGGGAATCTGAGGCGGGGAATCAGAGGCGGGGAATCAGAGGCAGGGAATGGGATGTGCGGAATCAGAGATGGGGAATCAGAGGTGGGGAATCAGAGGCGGTGAATCAGACATGGGTAATCAGAGGCGGGGAATCAGAGGCAGGAAATCAGACACGGGGAATCAGAGGCGGGGAATCAGAGCTGGGGAATTAGATGCAGGGAATCAGAGTTGGGGATTCAGAGGCGGGGAATCAGATATGGGGAAACTGAGGTGGGGAATCAGAGGTGGGCAAATAGAGGCGGGGAATCAGATATGGGGAAACAGAGGCGGGGAATCAGAGGTGGGGAAACAGAGGCGGGGAATCAGATATGGGGAATCAGAGGTGGGGAATCAGAGGTTGGGAATCACAGGCAGGGAATCAGAGGCGGGGAATCAGATATGGGGAATCAGAGGTGGGGAATCAGAGGCAGGGAATCAGATGTGCGGAATCAGAGATGGGATCAGAGGCAGGGAATCTGAATCAGAAGCAGGGAATAAGACGCGGGGAATCAGAGGCGGAGAATCAGAGATGGGGAATCAGAGGTGGGGAATCAGAGGCGGTGATTCAGACATGGGTAATCAGAGGCGGGGAATCAGATGCAGGGAATCAGATGCGGGGAATCAGAGGCGGGGAATCAGAGCTGGGGAATCAGAGGTGGGGAATCAGAGTTGGGGAATCAGAGGCGGGGACTTAGATATGGGGAAACAGAGGCGGGGAATCAGAGGCGGGGAAACAGAGGCGGGGAATCAGATATGGGGAATCAGAGGTGGAGAATCAGAGGCAGGGAATCAGATGTGCGGAATCAGAGATGGGGAATCAGAGGCAGGGAATCAGAATCAGAAGCAGGGAATAAGACGCGGGGAATCAGAGGCGGGGAATCAGAGCTGGGGTATCAGAGGCAGTGAATCAGAGGCGGGGAATCAGAGGCAGGGAATCGGATGTGCGGAATCAGAGATCGGGAATCAGAGGTGGGGAATCAGAGGCGGTGAAATAGACATGGGTAATCAGAGGCGGGGAATCAGAGGCAGGAAATCAGACACGGGGAATCAGAGGCGGGGAATCAGAGCTGGGAACTTAGAGGCAGGGAATCAGAGTTGGGGAATCAGATGCATGGAATCAGTAGCGGGGAATCAGAGGCGGGGAATCAGAGCTGGGGAATCAGAGGTGGGGAATCAAAGTTGGGGAATCAGAGTCGGGGACTTAGATATGGGGAAACAGAGGAGGGGAATCAGAGGCGGGGAAACAGAGGCGGGGAATCAGATATGGGGAATCAGAGGTGGGGAATCAGAGGTTGGGAATCAGAGGCAGGGAATCAGAGGCTGGGAATCATATGCATGGAATCAGATGCGGGGAATCAGAGGCGGGGAATCAGAGCTGGGGAATCAGAGGTGGGGAATCAAAGTTGGGGAATCAGAGTCGGGGACTTAGATATGGGGAAACAGAGGCGGGGAATCAGAGGCGGGGAACGGAAGGCGGGGAATCAGATATGGGGAATCAGAGATGGGGAATCAGAGGCAGGGAATTAGATGTGCGGATTCAGAGATGGGGAATCAGAGGTGGGGAATCAGAATCAGAAGCAGGGAATCAGAGGCAGGGAATCAGAGTTGGGGATTCAGAGGCGGGGAATCAGATATGGGGAAACAGAGGCGGGGAATCAGAGGCGGGAAAACAGAGGCGGGGAATTAGATATGGGGAATCAGAGGTGGGGAATCAGAGGTGGTGAATCAGAGATGGGGAATCACAGGCGTGGAATCAGAGGCAGGGAATAGAACGCAGGGAATCAGAGGCAGGGAATCAGAGTTGGGGCATCAGAGGTTGGGAAGTAGATATGGGGAAACAGAGGCGGGGAATCAGAGGCGGGGAAACAGAGGCGGGGAATCAGAGGTGGGGAATCAGGGGCAGGGTATCAGTGGCAGGGAATCAGAGGCGGGAAATCAGAGGCCGGGAATCAGAGGCGGTGAATCAGAGGCGGTGAATCAGAGGCGGGGAATCAGAGGCAGGGAATCTGATGTGCGGAATCAGAGATGGGGAATCAGAGGTGGGGAATCAGAGGAGGTGAATCAGACATGGGTAATCAGAGGCGGGGAATCAGAGGCAGGAAATCTGACACGGGGAATCAGAGGCGGGGAATCAGAGCTGGGGAATTAGATGCAGGGAATCAGAATTGGGGATTCAGAGGCGGGGAATCAGATATGGGGAAACAGTGGCGGGGAATCAGAGGCGGGGAAACAGAGGCGGGGAATCAGATATGGGGAATCAGAGGTGGGTATTCAGAGCTGGGGAATCAGAGGTGTGGAATCAGAGTTGCGGAATCAGAGGCGGGGACTTAGATATGGGGAAACAGAGGCGGGGAATCAGAGGCGGGGAAACAGAGGCGGGGAATCAGATATGGGGAATCAGAGGTGGGGAATCAGAGGCAGGGAATCAGATGTGTGGAATCAGAGATGGGGAATCAGATGCAGGGAATCAGAATCAGAAGCAGGGAATAAGACGCGGGGAATCTGAGGCGGGGAATCAGAGCTGGGGAATCAGAGGCTGTGAATCAGAGTCGGGGAATCAGAAGCAGGGCATCGGATGTGCGGAATCACAGATGGGGAATCAGAGGTGGGGAATCAGAGGCGGTGAATCAGACATGGGTAATCAGAGGCGGGGAATCAGAGGCAGGAAATCAGACACGGGGAATCTGAGGCGGGGAATCAGAGGCGGGGAATCAGAGGCAGGGAATGGGATGTGCGGAATCAGAGATGGGGAATCAGAGGTGGGGAATCAGAGGCGGTGAATCAGACATGGGTAAACAGAGGCGGGGAATCAGAGCTGGGGAATTAGATGCAGGGAATCAGAGTTGGGGATTCAGAGGCGGGGAATCAGATATGGGGAAACTGAGGTGGGGAATCATAGGTGGGCAAATAGAGGCGGGGAATCAGATATGGGGAAACAGAGGCGGGGAATCAGAGGCGGGGAAACAGAGGCGGGGAATCAGATATGGGGAATCAGAGGTGGGGAATCAGAGTTTGGGAATCACAGGCAGGGAATCAGAGGCTGGGTATCAGATGCAGGGAATCAGATGCGGGGAATCAGAGGCGGGGAATCAGAGCTGGGGAATCAGAGGTGGGGAATCAGAGTTGGGGAATCAGAGGCGGGGACTTAGATATGGGGAAACAGAGGCGGGGAATCAGAGAAGGGGAAACAGAGGCGGGGAATCAGATATGGGGAATCAGAGGTGGGGAATCAGAGGCAGGGAATCAGATGTGCGGAATCAGAGATGGGGAATCAGAGGCAGGGAATCAGAATCAGAAGCAGGGAATAAGACGCGGGGAATCAGAGGCGGGGAATCAGAGCTGGGGAATCAGAGTCAGTGAATCAGAGGCGGGGAATCAGAGGCAGGGAATCGGATGTGCCGAATCAGAGATGGGGAATCAGAGGTGGGGAATCCGAGGCGGTGAATCAGACATGGGTAATCAGAGGCGGAGAATCAGAGGCAGGAAATCAGACACAGGGAATCAGATGCGGGGAATCAGAGCTGGGAAATTAGAGGCAGGGAATCAGAGTTGGGGATTCAGAGGCGGGGAATCAGATATGGGGAAAAAGAGGCGGGGAAACAGAGGCGGGCAAATAGAGGCGGGGATCAGATATGGGGAAACAGAGGAGGGGAATCAGAGGCGGGGAAACAGAGGCGGGGAATCAGATATGGGGAATCAGAGGTGGGGAATCAGAGGTTGGGAATCAGAGGCAGGGAATCAGAGGCTGGGAATCATATGCATGGAATCAGATGCGGGGAATCAGAGGCGGGGAATCAGAGCTGGGGAATCAGAGGTGGGGAATCAAAGTTGGGGAATCAGAGTCGGGGACTTAGATATGGGGAAACAGAGGCGGGGAATCAGAGGCGGGGAACAGAAGGCGGGGAATCAGATATGGGGAATCAGAGATGGGGAATCAGAGGCAGGGAATTAGATGTGCGGAATCAGAGATGGGGAATCAGAGGTTGGGAATCAGAATCAGAAGCAGGGAATCAGAGGCAGGGAATCAGAGTTGGGGATTCAGAGGCGGGGAATTAGATATGGGGAATCAGAGGTGGGGAATCAGAGGTGGTGAATCAGAGATGGGGAATCACAGGCGTGGAATCAGAGGCAGGGAATAGAACGCGGGGAATCAGAGGCAGGGAATCAGAGTTGGGGCATCAGAGGTTGGGAATTAGATATGGGGAAACAGAGGCGGGGAATCAGAGGCGGGGAAACAGAGGCGGGGAATCAGATATGGGGAATCAGAGGTGGGGACTCAGAGGTTGGGAATCAGAGGCAGGGAATCAGAGGCTTGGAATCAGATGCAGGGAATCAGATGCGGGGAATCAGAAATGGGGAATCAGAGGTGGGGAATCAGAAGTTGGGAATCAGATGCAGGCAATCAGAGGCTTGGAATCAGATGCAGGGAATCAGATGCGGGGAATCAGAGGCGGGGAATCATAGCTGGAGAATCAGAGGTGGGGAATCAGAGTTGGGGAATCAGAGGCGGGTCTTAGATATTGGGAAACAGAGGCGGGGAATCAGAGGCGGGGAAACAGAGGCGGGAAATCAGATATGGGGAATCAGAGGTGGGGAATCAGAGGCAGGGAATCAGATGTGCGCAATCAGAGATGGGGAATCTGAGGCAGGGAATCAGAATCAGAAGCAGGGAATCAGAGGCCGGGAATCAGAGGCCGGAATCAGATGACGGGAATAAGAGGCCGGGAATCAGAGGTGGGGAATCAGAGTCCGGGAATCAGAGATGGGGATTCAGAGTCGGGGAATGAGATATGGGGAATCAGAGGCGGGGAATCAGAGGCGGGGAAACAGAGGCGGGGAATCAGATATGGGGAATCAGAGGTGGCGAATCAAAGGCGGTGAATCAGAGCTGGGGAATCAGAGGCGGGGAATCAGAGTTGGGGAATCAGAGACGGGGAATCAGAGCTGGGGAATCAGAGTCGGGGAATCAGAGGCAGGGAATCAGATGTGCGGAATCAGAGATGGGGAATCAGAGGTGGGGAATCAGAGGCGGTGAGTCAGAGATGGGGAATCAGAGGCGGTGAATCAGAGGCAGGAAATCAGACACGGGGATTCAGAGGCTGGGAATCAGACGGGGGGAATCAAAGGTGGGGAATCAGAGCTGGGGAATCAGAGGCAGGGAATCAGAGTTGGGGATTCAGAGGCGGGGAATCAGATATGGGGAAACAGAGGCGGGGAATCAGAGGCGGGAAAACAGAGGCGAGGAATTAGATATGGGGAATCAGAGGTGGGGAATCAGAGGTGGTGAATCAGAGATGGGGAATCACAGGCGGGGAATCAGAGGCAGGGAATAGAACGCGGGGAATCAGAGGCAGGGAATCAGAGTTGGGGCATCAGAGGTTGGGAATTAGATATGGGGAAACAGAGGCGGGGAATCAGAGGTGGGGAAACAGAGGAGGGGAATCAGCTATGGGGAATCAGAGGTGGGGAATCAGAGGCAGGGAATCAGATGTGCGGAATCAGAGATGGGGAATCAGAGGCAGGGAATCAGAATCAGAAGCGGGGAATCAGATATGGGGAATCAGAGGCCAGGAATCAGATGCTGGGAATAAGAGGCCGGGAATCAGAGGTGGGGAATCAGAGTCCGGGAATCAGAGATGGGGATTCAAAGGCGGGGAATGAGATATGGAGAATCAGAGGCGGGGAATTTGAGGCGTGGAAACAGTGGTGGGGAATCAGATATGGGGAATCAGAGGTGGCGAATCAAAGGCAGTGAATCAGAGATGGGGAATCAGAGGCGGGGAATCAGAGGCAGGGAATCAAACACAGGGAATCAGAGGCGGGGAATCAGAGCTGGGGAATCAGAGGCGGGGAATCTGAGTTGGGGAATAAGTGGCGGGGAATCAGATATGGGGAAACAGGGGCCGGGAATCAGAGGCGGGGAAACAGAGGCGGGGAATCAGATATGGGGAATCAGAGGTGTGGAATCAGAGGTTGGGAAACAGAGGCGGGGAATCAGATATGGGGAATCAGAGGTGGGGAATCAGAGGTGGTGAATCAGAGATGGGGAATCACAGGCGGGGAATCAGAGGCAGGGAATAGAACGCGGGGAATCAGAGGCAGGGAATTAGAGTTGGGGCATCAGAGGTTCGGAATTAGATATGGGGAAACAGAGGCGGGGAATCAGAGGCGGGGAAACAGAGGCGGGGAATCAGATATGGGGAATCAGAGGTGGGGAATCAGAGGCAGGGAATCAGATGTGCGGAATCAGAGATGGGATCAGAGGCAGGGAATCTGAATCAGAAGCAGGGAATAAGACGCGGGGAATCAGAGGCGGGGAATCAGAGCTGGGGAATCAGAGGTGGGGAATCAGAGTTGGGGAATCAGAGGCGGGGACTTAGATATGGGGAAACAGAGGCGGGGAATCAGAGGCGGGGAAACAGAGGCGGGGAATCAGATATGGGGAATCAGAGCTGGAGAATCAGAGGCAGGGAATCAGATGTGCGGAATCAGAGATGGGGAATCAGAGGCAGGGAATCAGAATCAGAAGCAGGGAATAAGACGCGGGGAATCAGAGGCGGGGAATCAGAGCTGGGGTATCAGAGGCAGTGAATCAGAGGCGGGGAATCAGAGGCAGGGAATCGGATGTGCGGAATCAGAGATGGGGAATCAGAGGTGGGGAATCAGAGGCGGTGAAATAGACATGGGTAATCAGAGGCGGGGAATCAGAGGCAGGAAATCAGACACGGGGAATCAGAGGCGGGGAATCAGAGCTGGGAACTTAGAGGCAGGGAATCAGAGTTGGGGAATCAGATGCATGGAATCAGATGCGGGGAATCAGAGGCGGGGAATCAGAGCTGGGGAATCAGAGGTGGGGAATCAAAGTTGGGGAATCAGAGTCGGGGACTTAGATATGGGGAAACAGAGGAGGGGAATCAGAGGCGGGGAAACAGAGGCGGGGAATCAGATATGGGGAATCAGAGGTGGGGAATCAGAGGTTGGGAATCAGAGGCAGGGAATCAGAGGCTGGGAATCATATGCATGGAATCAGATGCGGGGAATCAGAGGCGGGGAATCAGAGCTGGGGAATAAGAGGTGGGGAATCAAAGTTGGGGAATCAGAGTCGGGGACTTAGATATGGGGAAACAGAGGCGGGGAATCAGAGGCGGGGAACAGAAGGCGGGGAAGCAGATATGGGGAATCAGAGATTGGGAATCAGAGGCAGGGAATTTGATGTGCGGAATCAGAGATGGGGAATCAGAGGTGGGGAATCAGAATCAGAAGCAGGGAATCAGAGGCAGGGAATCAGAGTTGGGGATTCAGAGGCGGGGAATCAGATATGGGGAAACAGAGGCGGGGAATCAGAGGCAGGAAAACAGAGGCGGGGAATTAGATATGGGGAATCAGAGGTGGGGAATCAGAGGTGGTGAATCGGAGATGGGGAATCACAGGCGTGGAATCAGAGGCAGGGAATAGAACGCGGGGAATCAGAGGCAGGGTATCAGAGTTGGGGCATCAGAGGTTGGGAATTAGATATGGGGAAACAGAGGCGGGGAATCAGAGGCGGGGAAACAGAGGCGGGGAATCAGATATGGGGAATCAGAGGTGGGGAATCAGAGGTTGGGAATCAGAGGCAGGGAATCAGAGGCTTGGAATCAGATGCAGGGAATCAGATGCGGGATATCAGAAATGGGGAATCAGAGGTGGGGAATCAGAGGTTGGGAATCAGATGCAGGGAATCAGAGGCTTGGAATCAGATGCAGGGAATCAGATGCGGGGAATCAGAGGCGGGGAATCATAGCTGGAGAATCAGAGGTGGGGAATCAGAGTTGGGGAATCAGAGGCGGGTGTTAGATATTGGGAAACAGAGGCGGGGAATCAGAGGCGGGGAAAAAGAGGCGGGAAATCAGATATGGGGAATCAGAGGTGGGGAATCAGAGGCAGGGAATCAGATGTGCGCAATCAGAGATGGGGAATCAGAGGCAGGGAATCAGAATCAGAAGCAGGGAATCAGAGGCCGGGAATCAGAGGCCGGAATCAGATGACGGGAATAAGAGGCCGGGAATCAGAGGTAGGGAATCAGAGTCCGGGAATCAGAGATGGGGATTCAGAGTCGGGGAATGAGATATGGGGAATCAGAGGCGGGGAATCAGAGGCGGGGAAACAGAGGCGGGGAATCAGATATGGGGAATCAGAGGTGGCGAATCAAAGGCGGTGAATCAGAGCTGGGGAATCAGAGGCGGGGAATCAGAGTTGGGGAAGCAGAGGCGGGGAATCAGAGCTGGGGAATCAGAGTCGGGGAATCAGAGGCAGGGAATCAGATGTGCGGAATCAGAGATGGGGAATCAGAGGTGGGGAATCAGAGGCGGTGAGTCAGAGATGGGGAATCAGAGGCGGTGAATCAGAGGCAGGAAATCAGACACGGGGTTTCAGAGGCTGGGAATCAGACGGGGGGAATCAAAGGTGGGGAATCAGAGCTGGGGAATCAGAGGCAGGGAATCAGAGTTGGGGATTCAGAGGCGGGGAATCAGATATGGGGAAACAGAGGCGGGGAATCAGAGGCGGGAAAACAGAGGCGAGGAATTAGATATGGGGAATCAGAGGTGGGGAATCAGAGGTGGTGAATCAGAGATGGGGAATCAGAGCTGGGGAATCAGAGGTGGGGAATCAGAGTTGGGGAATCAGAGGCGGGGACTTAGATATGGGGAAACAGAGGCGGGGAATCAGAGGCGGGGAAACAGAGGCGGGGAATCAGATATGGGGAATCAGAGGTGGAGAATCAGAGGCAGGGAATCAGATGTGCGGAATCAGAGATGGGGAATCAGAGGCAGGGAATCAGAATCAGAAGCAGGGAATAAGACGCGGGGAATCAGAGGTGGGGAATCAGAGCTGGGGAATCAGAGGCAGTGAATCAGAGGCGGGGAATCAGAGGCAGGGAATCGGATGTGCGGAATCAGAGATGGGGAATCAGAGGTGGGGAATCAGAGGCGGTGAAATAGACATGGGTAATCAGAGGCGGGGAATCAGAGGCAGGAAATCAGACACGGGGAATCAGAGGCGGGGAATCAGAGCTGGGAACTTAGAGGCAGGGAATCAGAGTTGGGGAATCAGATGCATGGAATCAGATGCGGGGAATCAGAGGCGGGGAATCAGAACTGGGGAATCAGAGGTGGGGAATCAAAGTTGGGGAATCAGAGTCGGGGACTTAGATATGGGGAAACAGAGGAGGGGAATCAGAGGCGGGGAAACAGAGGCGGGGAATCAGATATGGGGAATCAGAGGTGGGGAATCAGAGGTTGGGAATCAGAGGCAGGGAATCAGAGGCTGGGAATCATATGCATGGAATCAGATGCGGGGAATCAGAGGCGGGGAATCAGAGCTGGGGAATCAGAGGTGGGGAATCAAAGTTGGGGAATCAGAGTCGGGGACTTAGATATGGGGAAACAGAGGCGGGGAATCAGAGGCGGGGAACAGAAGGCGGGGAATCAGATATGGGGAATCAGAGATGGGGAATCAGAGGCAGGGAATTAGATGTGCGGAATCAGAGATGGGGAATCAGAGGTGGGGAATCAGAATCAGAAGCAGGGAATCAGAGGCAGGGAATCAGAGTTGGGGATTCAGAGGCGGGGAATCAGATATGGGGAAAGAGAGGCGGGGAATCAGAGGCGGGAAAACAGAGGCGGGGAATTAGATATGGGGAATCAGAGGTGGGGAATCAGAGGTGGTGAATCAGAGATGGGGAATCACAGGCGTGGAATCAGAGGCAGGGAATAGAACGCGGGGAATCAGAGGCAGGGAATCAGAGTTGGGGCATCAGAGGTTGGGAATTAGATATGGGGAAACAGAGGCGGGGAATCAGAGGCGGGGAAACAGAGGCGGGGAATCAGATATGGGGAATCAGAGGTGGGGAATCAGAGGTTGGGAATCAGAGGCAGGGAATCAGAGGCTTGGAATCAGATGCAGGGAATCAGATGCGGGATATCAGAAATGGGGAATCAGAGGTGAGGAATCAGAGGTTGGGAATCAGATGCAGGGAATCAGAGGCTTGAAATCAGATGCAGGGAATCAGATGCGGGGAATCAGAGGCGGGGAATCATAGCTGGAGAATCAGAGGTGGGGAATCAGAGTTGGGGAATCAGAGGCGGGTCTTAGATATTGGGAAACAGAGGCGGGGAATCAGAGGCGGGGAAACAGAGGCAGGAAATCAGATATGGGGAATCAGAGGTGGGGAATCAGAGGCAGGGAATCAGATGTGCGCAATCAGAGATGGGGAATCAGAGGCAGGGAATCAGAATCAGAAGCAGGGAATCAGAGGCCGGGAATCTGAGGCCGGAATCAGATGACGGGAATAAGAGGCCGGGAATCAGAGATGGGGAATCAGAGTCCGGGAATCAGAGATGGGGATTCAGAGTCGGGGAATGAGATATGGGGAATCAGAGGCGGGGAATCAGAGGCGGGGAAACAGAGGCGGGGAATCAGATGTGGGGAATCAGAGGTGGCGAATCAAAGGGGGTGAATCAGAGCTGGGGAATCAGAGGCGGGGAATCAGAGTTGGGGAATCAGAGGCGGGGAATCAGAGCCGGGGAATCAGAGTCGGGGAATCAGAGGCAGGGAATCAGATGTGCGGAATCAGAGATGGGGAATCAGAGGTGGGGAATCAGAGGCGGTGAGTCAGAGATGGGGAATCAGAGGCGGTGAATCAGAGGCAGGAAATCAGACACGGGGATTCAGAGGCTGGGAATCAGACGGGGGGAATCAAAGGTGGGGAATCAGAGCTGGGGAAACAGATGCAGGGAATCAGAGGCTTGGAATCAGATGCAGGGAATCAGATGCGGGGAATCAGAGGCGGGGAATCATAGCTGGAGAATCAGAGGTGGGGAATCAGAGTTGGGGAATCAGAGGCGGGTCTTAGATATTGGGAAACAGAGGCGGGGAATCAGAGGCGGGGAAACAGAGGCGGGAAATCAGATATGGGGAATCAGAGGTGGGGAATCAGAGGCAGGGAATCAGATGTGCGCAATCAGAGATGGGGAATCAGAGGCAGGGAATCAGAATCAGAAGCAGGGAATCAGAGGCCGGGAATCAGAGGCCGGAATCAGATGACGGGAATAAGAGGCCGGGAATCAGAGGTGGGGAATCAGAGTCCGGGAATCAGAGATGGGGATTCAGAGTCGGGGAATGAGATATGGGGAATCAGAGGCGGGGAATCAGAGGCGGGGAAACAGAGGCGGGGAATCAGATATGGGGAATCAGAGGTGGCGAATCAAAGGCGGTGAATCAGAGCTGGGGAATCAGAGGCGGGGAATCAGAGTTGGGGAAGCAGAGGCGGGGAATCAGAGCTGGGGAATCAGAGTCGGGGAATCAGAGGCAGGGAATCAGATGTGCGGAATCAGAGATGGGGAATCAGAGGTGGGGAATCAGAGGCGGTGAGTCAGAGATGGGGAATCAGAGGCGGTGAATCAGAGGCAGGAAATCAGACACGGGGTTTCAGAGGCTGGGAATCAGAGGGGGGAATCAAAGGTGGGGAATCAGAGCTGGGGAATCAGAGGCAGGGAATCAGAGTTGGGGATTCAGAGGCGGGGAATCAGATATGGGGAAACAGAGGCGGGGAATCAGAGGCGGGAAAACAGAGGCGAGGAATTAGATATGGGGAATCAGAGGTGGGGAATCAGAGGTGGTGAATCAGAGATGGGGAATCAGAGCTGGGGAATCAGAGGTGGGGAATCAGAGTTGGGGAATCAGAGGCGGGACTTAGATATGGGGAAACAGAGGCGGGGAATCAGAGGCGGGGAAACAGAGGCGGGGAATCAGATATGGGGAATCAGAGGTGGAGAATCAGAGGCAGGGAATCAGATGTGCGGAATCAGAGATGGGGAATCAGAGGCAGGGAATCAGAATCAGAAGCAGGGAATAAGACGCGGGGAATCAGAGGTGGGGAATCAGAGCTGGGGAATCAGAGGCAGTGAATCAGAGGCGGGGAATCAGAGGCAGGGAATCGGATGTGCGGAATCAGAGATGGGGAATCAGAGGTGGGGAATCAGAGGCGGTGAAATAGACATGGGTAATCAGAGGCGGGGAATCAGAGGCAGGAAATCAGACACGGGGAATCAGAGGCGGGGAATCAGAGCTGGGAACTTAGAGGCAGGGAATCAGAGTTGGGGAATCAGATGCATGGAATCAGATGCGGGGAATCAGAGGCGGGGAATCAGAGCTGGGGAATCAGAGGTGGGGAATCAAAGTTGGGGAATCAGAGTCGGGGACTTAGATATGGGGAAACAGAGGAGGGGAATCAGAGGCGGGGAAACAGAGGCGGGGAATCAGATATGGGGAATCAGAGGTGGGGAATCAGAGGTTGGGAATCAGAGGCAGGGAATCAGAGGCTGGGAATCATATGCATGGAATCAGATGCGGGGAATCAGAGGCGGGGAATCAGAGCTGGGGAATCAGAGGTGGGGAATCAAAGTTGGGGAATCAGAGTCGGGGACTTAGATATGGGGAAACAGAGGCGGGGAATCAGAGGCGGGGAACAGAAGGCGGGGAATCAGATATGGGGAATCAGAGATGGGGAATCAGAGGCAGGGAATTAGATGTGCGGAATCAGAGATGGGGAATCAGAGGTGGGGAATCAGAATCAGAAGCAGGGAATCAGAGGCAGGAAATCAGAGTTGGGGATTCAGAGGCGGGGAATCAGATATGGGGAAAGAGAGGCGGGGAATCAGAGGCGGGAAAACAGAGGCGGGGAATTAGATATGGGGAATCAGAGGTGGTGAATCAGAGATGGGGAATCACAGGCGTGGAATCAGAGGCAGGGAATAGAACGCGGGGAATCAGAGGCAGGGAATCAGAGTTGGGGCATCAGAGGTTGGGAATTAGATATGGGGAAACAGAGGCGGGGAATCAGAGGCGGGGAAACAGAGGCGGGGAATCAGATATGGGGAATCAGAGGCTTGGAATCAGATGCAGGGAATCAGATGCGGGATATCAGAAATGGGGAATCAGAGGTGGGGAATCAGAGGTTGGGAATCAGATGCAGGGAATCAGAGGCTTGAAATCAGATGCAGGGAATCAGATGCGGGGAATCAGAGGCGGTGAATCATAGCTGGAGAATCAGAGGTGGGGAATCAGAGTTGGGGAATCAGAGGCGGGTCTTAGATATTGGGAAACAGAGGCGGGGAAACAGAGGCGGGGAAACAGAGGCAGGAAATCAGATATGGGGAATCAGAGTTGGGGAATCAGAGGCAGGGAATCAGATGTGCGCAATCAGAGATGGGGAATCAGAGGCAGGGAATCAGAATCAGAAGCAGGGAATCAGAGGCCGGGAATCTGAGGCCGGAATCAGATGACGGGAATAAGAGGCCGGGAATCAGAGGTGGGGAATCAGAGTCCGGGAATCAGAGATGGGGATTCAGAGTCGGGGAATGAGATATGGGGAATCAGAGGCGGGGAATCAGAGGCGGGGAAACAGAGGCGGGGAATCAGATGTGGGGAATCAGAGGTGGCGAATCAAAGGCGGTGAATCAGAGCTGGGGAATCAGAGGCGGGGAATCAGAGTTGGGGAATCAGAGGCGGGGAATCAGAGCTGGGGAATCAGAGTCGGGGAATCAGAGGCAGGGAATCAGATGTGCGGAATCAGAGATGGGGAATCAGAGGTGGGGAATCAGAGGCGGTGAGTCAGAGATGGGGAATCAGAGGCGGTGAATCAGAGGCAGGAAATCAGACACGGGGATTCAGAGGCTGGGAATCAGACGGGGGGAATCAAAGGTGGGGAATCAGTGCTGGGGAAACAGAGGCAGGGAATCAGAGTTGGGGATTCAGAGGCGGGGAATCAGATATGGGGAAACAGAGGCGGGGAATCAGAGGTGGGAAAACAGAGGCGAGGAATTAGATATGGGGAATCAGAGGTGGGGAATCAGAGGTGGTGAATCAGAGATGGGGAATCACAGGCGGGGAATCAGAGGCAGGGAATAGAACGCGGGGAATCAGAGGCAGGGAATCAGAGTTGGGGCATCAGAGGTTGGGAATTAGATATGGGGAAACAGAGGCGGGGAATCAGAGGTGGGGAAACAGAGGCGGGGAATCAGATATGGGGAATCAGAGGTGGGGAATCAGAGGCAGGGAATCAGATGTGCGGAATCAGAGATGGGGAATCAGAGGCAGGGAATCAGAATCAGAAGCGGGGAGTCAGATATGGGGAATCAGGGGCCAGGAATCAGATGCTGGGAATAAGAGGCCGGGAATCAGAGGTGTGGAATCAGAGTCCGGGAATCAGAGATGGGGATTGAAAGGCGGGGAATGAGATATGGAGAATCAGAGGCGGGGAATTTGAGGCGTGGAAACAGTGGTGGGGAATCAGATATGGGGAATCAGAGGTGGCGAATCAAAGGCAGTGAATCAGAGATGGGGAATCAGAGGCGGGGAATCAGAGGCAGGGAATCAAACACAGGGAATCAGAGGCGGGGAATCAGAGCTGGGGAATCAGAGGCGGGGAATCTGAGTTGGGGAATAAGAGGCGGGGAATCAGATATGGGGAAACAGGGGCCGGGAATCAGAGGTGGGGAAACAGAGGCGGGGAATCAGATATGGGGAATCAGAGGTGTGGAATCAGAGGTTGGGAAACAGAGGCGGGGAATCAGATATAGGGAATCAGAGGTGGGGAATCAGAGGTGGTGAATCAGAGATGGGGAATCACAGGCGGGGAATCTGAGGCAGGGAATAGAACGCGGGGAATCAGAGGCAGGGAATTAGAGTTGGGGCATCAGAGGTTCGGAATTAGATATGGGGAAACAGAGGCGGGGAATCAGAGGCGGGGAAACAGAGGCGGGGAATCAGATATGGGGAATCAGAGGTGGGGAATCAGAGGCAGGGAATCAGATGTGCGGAATCAGAGATGGGGAATCAGAGGCAGGGAATCAGAATCAGAAGCGGGGAATCAGAGGCCGGGAATCAGAGGCCGGGAATCAGATGCTGGGAATAAGAGGCCGGGAATCAGAGGTGGGGAATCAGTGTCCGGGAATCAGAGATGGGGATTCAGAGGCGGAGAATGAGATATGGAGAATCAGAGGCGGGGAATCAGAGGCGGGGAAACAGAGGTGGGGAATCAGATATGGGGAATCAGAGGTGGCGAATCAAAGGCGGTGAATCAGAGATGGGGAATCAGAGGCGGGCAATCAGAGGCAGGGAATCAAACACGGGGAATCAGAGGCGGGGAATCAGAGGCGGGGAATCAGAGCTGGGGAATCAGAGGTGGGGAATCAAAGTTGGGGAATCAGAGTCGGGGACTTAGATATGGGGAAACAGAGGAGGGGAATCAGAGGCGGGGAAACAGAGGCGGGGAATCAGATATGGGGAATCAGAGGTGGGGAATCAGAGGTTGGGAATCAGAGGCAGGGAATCAGAGGCTGGGAATCATATGCATGGAATCAGATGCGGGGAATCAGAGGCGGGGAATCAGAGCTGGGGAATCAGAGGTGGGGAATCAAAGTTGGGGAATCAGAGTCGGGGACTTAGATATGGGGAAACAGAGGCGGGGAATCAGAGGCGGGGAACAGAAGGCGGGGAAGCAGATATGGGGAATCAGAGATTGGGAATCAGAGGCAGGGAATTTGATGTGCGGAATCAGAGATGGGGAATCAGAGGTGGGGAATCAGAATCAGAAGCAGGGAATCAGAGGCAGGGAATCAGAGTTGGGGATTCAGAGGCGGGGAATCAGATATGGGGAAACAGAGGCGGGGAATCAGAGGCAGGAAAACAGAGGCGGGGAATTAGATATGGGGAATCAGAGGTGGGGAATCAGAGGTGGTGAATCGGAGATGGGGAATCACAGGCGTGGAATCAGAGGCAGGGAATAGAACGCGGGGAATCAGAGGCAGGGTATCAGAGTTGGGGCATCAGAGGTTGGGAATTAGATATGGGGAAACAGAGGCGGGGAATCAGAGGCGGGGAAACAGAGGCGGGGAATCAGATATGGGGAATCAGAGGTGGGGAATCAGAGGTTGGGAATCAGAGGCAGGGAATCAGAGGCTTGGAATCAGATGCAGGGAATCAGATGCGGGATATCAGAAATGGGGAATCAGAGGTGGGGAATCAGAGGTTGGGAATCAGATGCAGGGAATCAGAGGCTTGGAATCAGATGCAGGGAATCAGATGCGGGGAATCAGAGGCGGGGAATCATAGCTGGAGAATCAGAGGTGGGGAATCAGAGTTGGGGAATCAGAGGCGGGTGTTAGATATTGGGAAACAGAGGCGGGGAATCAGAGGCGGGGAAAAAGAGGCGGGAAATCAGATATGGGGAATCAGAGGTGGGGAATCAGAGGCAGGGAATCAGATGTGCGCAATCAGAGATGGGGAATCAGAGGCAGGGAATCAGAATCAGAAGCAGGGAATCAGAGGCCGGGAATCAGAGGCCGGAATCAGATGACGGGAATAAGAGGCCGGGAATCAGAGGTGGGGAATCAGAGTCCGGGAATCAGAGATGGGGATTCAGAGTCGGGGAATGAGATCTGGGGAATCAGAGGCGGGGAATCAGAGGCGGGGAAACAGAGGCGGGGAATCAGATATGGGGAATCAGAGGTGGCGAATCAAAGGCGGTGAATCAGAGCTGGGGAATCAGAGGCGGGGAATCAGAGTTGGGGAAGCAGAGGCGGGGAATCAGAGTCGGGGAATCAGAGGCAGGGAATCAGATGTGCGGAATCAGAGATGGGGAATCAGAGGTGGGGAATCAGAGGCGGTGAGTCAGAGATGGGGAATCAGAGGCGGTGAATCAGAGGCAGGAAATCAGACACGGGGTTTCAGAGGCTGGGAATCAGACGGGGGGAATCAAAGGTGGGGAATCAGAGCTGGGGAATCAGAGGCAGGGAATCAGAGTTGGGGATTCAGAGGCGGGGAATCAGATATGGGGAAACAGAGGCGGGGAATCAGAGGCGGGAAAACAGAGGCGAGGAATTAGATATGGGGAATCAGAGGTGGGGAATCAGAGGTGGTGAATCAGAGATGGGGAATCAGAGCTGGGGAATCAGAGGTGGGGAATCAGAGTTGGGGAATCAGAGGCGGGGACTTAGATATGGGGAAACAGAGGCGGGGAATCAGAGGCGGGGAAACAGAGGCGGGGAATCAGATATGGGGAATCAGAGGTGGAGAATCAGAGGCAGGGAATCAGATGTGCGGAATCAGAGATGGGGAATCAGAGGCAGGGAATCAGAATCAGAAGCAGGGAATAAGACGCGGGGAATCAGAGGTGGGGAATCAGAGCTGGGGAATCAGAGGCAGTGAATCAGAGGCGGGGAATCAGAGGCAGGGAATCGGATGTGCGGAATCAGAGATGGGGAATCAGAGGTGGGGAATCAGAGGCGGTGAAATAGACATGGGTAATCAGAGGCGGGGAATCAGAGGCAGGAAATCAGACACGGGGAATCAGAGGCGGGGAATCAGAGCTGGGAACTTAGAGGCAGGGAATCAGAGTTGGGGAATCAGATGCATGGAATCAGATGCGGGGAATCAGAGGCGGGGAATCAGAGCTGGGGAATCAGAGGTGGGGAATCAAAGTTGGGGAATCAGAGTCGGGGACTTAGATATGGGGAAACAGAGGAGGGGAATCAGAGGCGGGGAAACAGAGGCGGGGAATCAGATATGGGGAATCAGAGGTGGGGAATCAGAGGTTGGGAATCAGAGGCAGGGAATCAGAGGCTGGGAATCATATGCATGGAATCAGATGCGGGGAATCAGAGGCGGGGAATCAGAGCTGGGGAATCAGAGGTGGGGAATCAAAGTTGGGGAATCAGAGTCGGGGACTTAGATATGGGGAAACAGAGGCGGGGAATCAGAGGCGGGGAACAGAAGGCGGGGAATCAGATATGGGGAATCAGAGATGGGGAATCAGAGGCAGGGAATTAGATGTGCGGAATCAGAGATGGGGAATCAGAGGTGGGGAATCAGAATCAGAAGCAGGGAATCAGAGGCAGGGAATCAGAGTTGGGGATTCAGAGGCGGGGAATCAGATATGGGGAAAGAGAGGCGGGGAATCAGAGGCGGGAAAACAGAGGCGGGGAATTAGATATGGGGAATCAGAGGTGGGGAATCAGAGGTGGTGAATCAGAGATGGGGAATCACAGGCGTGGAATCAGAGGCAGGGAATAGAACGCGGGGAATCAGAGGCAGGGAATCAGAGTTGGGGCATCAGAGGTTGGGAATTAGATATGGGGAAACAGAGGCGGGGAATCAGAGGCGGGGAAACAGAGGCGGGGAATCAGATATGGGGAATCAGAGGTGGGGAATCAGAGGTTGGGAATCAGAGGCAGGGAATCAGAGGCTTGGAATCAGATGCAGGGAATCAGATGCGGGATATCAGAAATGGGGAATCAGAGGTGAGGAATCAGAGGTTGGGAATCAGATGCAGGGAATCAGAGGCTTGAAATCAGATGCAGGGAATCAGATGCGGGGAATCAGAGGCGGGGAATCATAGCTGGAGAATCAGAGGTGGGGAATCAGAGTTGGGGAATCAGAGGCGGGTCTTAGATATTGGGAAACAGAGGCGGGGAATCAGAGGCGGGGAAACAGAGGCAGGAAATCAGATATGGGGAATCAGAGGTGGGGAATCAGAGGCAGGGAATCAGATGTGCGCAATCAGAGATGGGGAATCAGAGGCAGGGAATCAGAATCAGAAGCAGGGAATCAGAGGCCGGGAATCTGAGGCCGGAATCAGATGACGGGAATAAGAGGCCGGGAATCAGAGATGGGGAATCAGAGTCCGGGAATCAGAGATGGGGATTCAGAGTCGGGGAATGAGATATGGGGAATCAGAGGCGGGGAATCAGAGGCGGGGAAACAGAGGCGGGGAATCAGATGTGGGGAATCAGAGGTGGCGAATCAAAGGGGGTGAATCAGAGCTGGGGAATCAGAGGCGGGGAATCAGAGTTGGGGAATCAGAGGCGGGGAATCAGAGCCGGGGAATCAGAGTCGGGGAATCAGAGGCAGGGAATCAGATGTGCGGAATCAGAGATGGGGAATCAGAGGTGGGGAATCAGAGGCGGTGAGTCAGAGATGGGGAATCAGAGGCGGTGAATCAGAGGCAGGAAATCAGACACGGGGATTCAGAGGCTGGGAATCAGACGGGGGGAATCAAAGGTGGGGAATCAGAGCTGGGGAAACAGATGCAGGGAATCAGAGGCTTGGAATCAGATGCAGGGAATCAGATGCGGGGAATCAGAGGCGGGGAATCATAGCTGGAGAATCAGAGGTGGGGAATCAGAGTTGGGGAATCAGAGGCGGGTCTTAGATATTGGGAAACAGAGGCGGGGAATCAGAGGCGGGGAAACAGAGGCGGGAAATCAGATATGGGGAATCAGAGGTGGGGAATCAGAGGCAGGGAATCAGATGTGCGCAATCAGAGATGGGGAATCAGAGGCAGGGAATCAGAATCAGAAGCAGGGAATCAGAGGCCGGGAATCAGAGGCCGGAATCAGATGACGGGAATAAGAGGCCGGGAATCAGAGGTGGGGAATCAGAGTCCGGGAATCAGAGATGGGGATTCAGAGTCGGGGAATGAGATATGGGGAATCAGAGGCGGGGAATCAGAGGCGGGGAAACAGAGGCGGGGAATCAGATATGGGGAATCAGAGGTGGCGAATCAAAGGCGGTGAATCAGAGCTGGGGAATCAGAGGCGGGGAATCAGAGTTGGGGAAGCAGAGGCGGGGAATCAGAGCTGGGGAATCAGAGTCGGGGAATCAGAGGCAGGGAATCAGATGTGCGGAATCAGAGATGGGGAATCAGAGGTGGGGAATCAGAGGCGGTGAGTCAGAGATGGGGAATCAGAGGCGGTGAATCAGAGGCAGGAAATCAGACACGGGGTTTCAGAGGCTGGGAATCAGAGGGGGGAATCAAAGGTGGGGAATCAGAGCTGGGGAATCAGAGGCAGGGAATCAGAGTTGGGGATTCAGAGGCGGGGAATCAGATATGGGGAAACAGAGGCGGGGAATCAGAGGCGGGAAAACAGAGGCGAGGAATTAGATATGGGGAATCAGAGGTGGGGAATCAGAGGTGGTGAATCAGAGATGGGGAATCAGAGCTGGGGAATCAGAGGTGGGGAATCAGAGTTGGGGAATCAGAGGCGGGACTTAGATATGGGGAAACAGAGGCGGGGAATCAGAGGCGGGGAAACAGAGGCGGGGAATCAGATATGGGGAATCAGAGGTGGAGAATCAGAGGCAGGGAATCAGATGTGCGGAATCAGAGATGGGGAATCAGAGGCAGGGAATCAGAATCAGAAGCAGGGAATAAGACGCGGGGAATCAGAGGTGGGGAATCAGAGCTGGGGAATCAGAGGCAGTGAATCAGAGGCGGGGAATCAGAGGCAGGGAATCGGATGTGCGGAATCAGAGATGGGGAATCAGAGGTGGGGAATCAGAGGCGGTGAAATAGACATGGGTAATCAGAGGCGGGGAATCAGAGGCAGGAAATCAGACACGGGGAATCAGAGGCGGGGAATCAGAGCTGGGAACTTAGAGGCAGGGAATCAGAGTTGGGGAATCAGATGCATGGAATCAGATGCGGGGAATCAGAGGCGGGGAATCAGAGCTGGGGAATCAGAGGTGGGGAATCAAAGTTGGGGAATCAGAGTCGGGGACTTAGATATGGGGAAACAGAGGAGGGGAATCAGAGGCGGGGAAACAGAGGCGGGGAATCAGATATGGGGAATCAGAGGTGGGGAATCAGAGGTTGGGAATCAGAGGCAGGGAATCAGAGGCTGGGAATCATATGCATGGAATCAGATGCGGGGAATCAGAGGCGGGGAATCAGAGCTGGGGAATCAGAGGTGGGGAATCAAAGTTGGGGAATCAGAGTCGGGGACTTAGATATGGGGAAACAGAGGCGGGGAATCAGAGGCGGGGAACAGAAGGCGGGGAATCAGATATGGGGAATCAGAGATGGGGAATCAGAGGCAGGGAATTAGATGTGCGGAATCAGAGATGGGGAATCAGAGGTGGGGAATCAGAATCAGAAGCAGGGAATCAGAGGCAGGAAATCAGAGTTGGGGATTCAGAGGCGGGGAATCAGATATGGGGAAAGAGAGGCGGGGAATCAGAGGCGGGAAAACAGAGGCGGGGAATTAGATATGGGGAATCAGAGGTGGTGAATCAGAGATGGGGAATCACAGGCGTGGAATCAGAGGCAGGGAATAGAACGCGGGGAATCAGAGGCAGGGAATCAGAGTTGGGGCATCAGAGGTTGGGAATTAGATATGGGGAAACAGAGGCGGGGAATCAGAGGCGGGGAAACAGAGGCGGGGAATCAGATATGGGGAATCAGAGGCTTGGAATCAGATGCAGGGAATCAGATGCGGGATATCAGAAATGGGGAATCAGAGGTGGGGAATCAGAGGTTGGGAATCAGATGCAGGGAATCAGAGGCTTGAAATCAGATGCAGGGAATCAGATGCGGGGAATCAGAGGCGGTGAATCATAGCTGGAGAATCAGAGGTGGGGAATCAGAGTTGGGGAATCAGAGGCGGGTCTTAGATATTGGGAAACAGAGGCGGGGAAACAGAGGCGGGGAAACAGAGGCAGGAAATCAGATATGGGGAATCAGAGTTGGGGAATCAGAGGCAGGGAATCAGATGTGCGCAATCAGAGATGGGGAATCAGAGGCAGGGAATCAGAATCAGAAGCAGGGAATCAGAGGCCGGGAATCTGAGGCCGGAATCAGATGACGGGAATAAGAGGCCGGGAATCAGAGGTGGGGAATCAGAGTCCGGGAATCAGAGATGGGGATTCAGAGTCGGGGAATGAGATATGGGGAATCAGAGGCGGGGAATCAGAGGCGGGGAAACAGAGGCGGGGAATCAGATGTGGGGAATCAGAGGTGGCGAATCAAAGGCGGTGAATCAGAGCTGGGGAATCAGAGGCGGGGAATCAGAGTTGGGGAATCAGAGGCGGGGAATCAGAGCTGGGGAATCAGAGTCGGGGAATCAGAGGCAGGGAATCAGATGTGCGGAATCAGAGATGGGGAATCAGAGGTGGGGAATCAGAGGCGGTGAGTCAGAGATGGGGAATCAGAGGCGGTGAATCAGAGGCAGGAAATCAGACACGGGGATTCAGAGGCTGGGAATCAGACGGGGGGAATCAAAGGTGGGGAATCAGTGCTGGGGAAACAGAGGCAGGGAATCAGAGTTGGGGATTCAGAGGCGGGGAATCAGATATGGGGAAACAGAGGCGGGGAATCAGAGGTGGGAAAACAGAGGCGAGGAATTAGATATGGGGAATCAGAGGTGGGGAATCAGAGGTGGTGAATCAGAGATGGGGAATCACAGGCGGGGAATCAGAGGCAGGGAATAGAACGCGGGGAATCAGAGGCAGGGAATCAGAGTTGGGGCATCAGAGGTTGGGAATTAGATATGGGGAAACAGAGGCGGGGAATCAGAGGTGGGGAAACAGAGGCGGGGAATCAGATATGGGGAATCAGAGGTGGGGAATCAGAGGCAGGGAATCAGATGTGCGGAATCAGAGATGGGGAATCAGAGGCAGGGAATCAGAATCAGAAGCGGGGAGTCAGATATGGGGAATCAGGGGCCAGGAATCAGATGCTGGGAATAAGAGGCCGGGAATCAGAGGTGTGGAATCAGAGTCCGGGAATCAGAGATGGGGATTGAAAGGCGGGGAATGAGATATGGAGAATCAGAGGCGGGGAATTTGAGGCGTGGAAACAGTGGTGGGGAATCAGATATGGGGAATCAGAGGTGGCGAATCAAAGGCAGTGAATCAGAGATGGGGAATCAGAGGCGGGGAATCAGAGGCAGGGAATCAAACACAGGGAATCAGAGGCGGGGAATCAGAGCTGGGGAATCAGAGGCGGGGAATCTGAGTTGGGGAATAAGAGGCGGGGAATCAGATATGGGGAAACAGGGGCCGGGAATCAGAGGTGGGGAAACAGAGGCGGGGAATCAGATATGGGGAATCAGAGGTGTGGAATCAGAGGTTGGGAAACAGAGGCGGGGAATCAGATATAGGGAATCAGAGGTGGGGAATCAGAGGTGGTGAATCAGAGATGGGGAATCACAGGCGGGGAATCTGAGGCAGGGAATAGAACGCGGGGAATCAGAGGCAGGGAATTAGAGTTGGGGCATCAGAGGTTCGGAATTAGATATGGGGAAACAGAGGCGGGGAATCAGAGGCGGGGAAACAGAGGCGGGGAATCAGATATGGGGAATCAGAGGTGGGGAATCAGAGGCAGGGAATCAGATGTGCGGAATCAGAGATGGGGAATCAGAGGCAGGGAATCAGAATCAGAAGCGGGGAATCAGAGGCCGGGAATCAGAGGCCGGGAATCAGATGCTGGGAATAAGAGGCCGGGAATCAGAGGTGGGGAATCAGTGTCCGGGAATCAGAGATGGGGATTCAGAGGCGGAGAATGAGATATGGAGAATCAGAGGCGGGGAATCAGAGGCGGGGAAACAGAGGTGGGGAATCAGATATGGGGAATCAGAGGTGGCGAATCAAAGGCGGTGAATCAGAGATGGGGAATCAGAGGCGGGCAATCAGAGGCAGGGAATCAAACACGGGGAATCAGAGGCGGGGAATCAGAGCTGGGGAATCAGAGGCGGGGAATCAGAGTTGGGGAATCAGAGGCGGGGAATCAGATATGGGGAAATAGGGGCGGGGAATCAGAGGCGGGGAAACAGAGGCGAGGAATCAGAGATGGGGAATCAGAGGTGTGGAATCAGAGGTTGGGAATCAGAGGCAGGGAATCAGAGGCGGGAAAACAGAGGAGGGGAATCAGATATGGGGAATCAGAGGTGGCGAATCAAAGGCGGTGAAACAGAGATGGGGAATCAGGGCAGGGAATCAGAGGCAGGGAATCAAACACGGGGAATCAGAGCTGGGGAATCAGAGGCGGGGAATTAGAGTTGGGGAATCAGAGGAGGGGAGTCAGAGGCGGGGAAACAGGCGGGGAATCAGATATGGGGAATAAGAGGTGGGGAATCAGATGTTGGGAATCAGAGGCAGGGAATCAGAGGTGGGGAATCAGAGGCGGGGAATCAGATATGGGGAAACAGAGGCGGGGAATCAGAGGCGGGGAAACACAGGCGGGGAATCAGATATGGGAAATCAGAGGTGGGGAATCAGACGTTGGGAATCAGAGGCAGGGAATCAGAGGCTTGGAATCAGATGCAGGGAATCAGATGCGGGGAATCAGAGGCGGGGAATCAGAGCTGGAGAATCAGAGGTGGGGAATCAGAGTTGGGGAATCAGAGGCGGGGACTTAGATATTGGGAAACAGAGGCGGGGAATCAGAGGCGGGGAAACAGAGGCGGGGAATCAGATATGGGGAATCAGAGGTGGGGAATCAGAGGCAGGGAATCAGATGTGCGCAATCAGAGATGGGGAATCAGAGACAGGAAATCAGAATCAGAAGCAGGGAATCAGAGGCCGGGGATCAGAGGCCGGAATCAGATGCCGGGAATAAGAGGCCGGGAATCAGAGGTGGGGAATCAGAGTCCGGGAATCAGAGATGGGGATTCAGAGGCGGGGAATGAGATATGGGGAATCAGAGGCGGGGAATCAGAGGCGGGGAAACAGAGGCGGGGAATCAGATATGGGGAATCAGAGGTGGCGAATCAAAGGCGGTGAATCAGAGATGGGGAATCAGAGGCCGGGAATCAGAGGCAGAGAATCAAACAAGGGGAATCAGAGGCGGGGAATAAGAGCTGGGGAATCAGAGGCGGGGAATCATAGCTGGCGAATCAGAGGCCGGTAATCAGACGCGCGGAATCAGAGGCGTGGATTCAGAGCTGGGGAATCAGAGGCGGGGAATCAGAGTTGGGGAATCAGAGGCGGGGAATCAGATATGGGGAATCAGAGGCGGGGAGTCAGAGGCGGGGAAACAGAGGAGGGGAATCAGATATGGGGAATCAGAGGTGGGGAATCAGGGGCGGGGTATCAGTGGCAGGGAATCAGAGGCGGGAAATCAGAGGCCGGGAATCAGAGGCGGTGAATCAGAGGCGGGGAATCAGAGGCAGGGAATCGGATGTGCGGAATCAGAGATGGGGAATCAGAGGTGGGGAATCAGAGGCGGTGAATCAGACATGGGTAATCAGAGGCGGGGAATCAGAGGCAGGAAATCAGAAACGGGGAATCAGAGGTGGGGAATCAGAGCTGGGGAATTAGATGCAGGGAATCAGAGTTGGGGATTCAGAGGCGGGGAATCAGATATGGGGAATCAGAGGTGGGGAATCAGAGCTGGGGAATCAGAGGTGGGGAATCAGAGTTGGGGAATCAGAGGCGGGGACTTAGATATGGGGAAACAGAGGCGGGGAATCAGAGGCGGGGAAACAGAGGCGGGGAATCAGATATGGGGAATCAGAGGTGGGGAATCAGAGGCAGGGAATCAGATGTGCGGTATCAGAGATGGGGAATCAGAGGCAGGGAATCAGAATCAGAAGCAGGGAATAAGACGCGGGGAATCTGAGGCGGGGAATCAGAGCTGGGGAATCAGAGGCTGTGAATCAGAGGCGGGGAATCAGAAGCAGGGAATCGGATGTGCGGAATCAGAGATGGGGAATCAGAGGTGGGGAATCAGAGGCGGTGAATCAGACATGGGTAATCAGAGGCGGGGAATCAGAGGCAGGAAATCAGACACGCGGAATCTGAGGCGGGGAATCAGAGGCGGGGAATCAGAGGCAGGGAATGGGATGTGCGGAATCAGAGATGGGGAATCAGAGGTGGGGAATCAGAGGCGGTGAATCAGACATGGGTAATCAGAGGCGGGGAATCAGAGGCAGGAAATCAGACACGGGGAATCAGAGGCGGGGAATCAGAGCTGGGGAATTAGATGCAGGGAATCAGAGTTGGCATTCAGAGGCGGGGAATCAGATATGGGGAAACTGAGGTGGGGAATCAGAGGTGGGCAAATAGAGGCGGGGAATCAGATATGGGGAAACAGAGGCGGGGAATCAGAGGTGGGGAAACAGAGGCGGGGAATCAGATATGGGGAATCAGAGGTGGGGAATCAGAGGTTGGGAATCACAGGCAGGGAATCAGAGGCGGGGAATCAGATATGGGGAATCAGAGGTGGGGAATCAGAGGCAGGGAATCAGATGTGCGGAATCAGAGATGGGATCAGAGGCAGGGAATCTGAATCAGAAGCAGGGAATAAGACGCGGGGAATCAGAGGCGTAGAATCAGAGATGGGGAATCAGAGGTGGGGAATCAGAGGCGGTGATTCAGACATGGGTAATCAGAGGCTGGGAATCAGATGCAGGGCATCAGATGTGGGGAATCAGAGGCGGGGAATCAGAGCTGGGGAATCAGAGGTGGGGAATCAGAGTTGGGGAATCAGAGGCGGGGACTTAGATATGGGGAAACAGAGGCGGGGAATCAGAGGCGGGGAAACAGAGGCGGGGAATCAGATATGGGGAATCAGAGGTGGGGAATCAGAGGCAGGGAATCAGATGTGCGGAATCAGAGATGGGGAATCAGAGGCAGGGAATCAGAATCAGAAGCAGGGAATAAGACGCGGGGAATCAGAGGCGGGGAATCCGAGGCAGGGAATCGGATGTGCGGAATCAGAGATGGGGAATCAGAGGTGGGGAATCAGAGGCGGTGATATAGACATGGGTAATCAGAGGCAGGGAATCAGAGGCAGGAAATCAGATACGGGGAATCAGAGGCGGGGAATCAGAGCTGGGAACTTAGAGGCAGGGAATCAGAGTTGGGGATTCAGAGGCGGGGAATCAGATATGGGGAAACAGAGGCGGGGAATCAGAGGCGGGCAAATAGAGGCGGGGATCAGATATGGGGAAACAGAGGAGGGGAATCAGAGGCGGGGAAACAGAGCCGGGGAATCAGATATGGGGAATCAGAGGTGGGAAATCAGAGGTTGGGAATCAGAGGCAGGGAATCAGAGGCTGGGAATCAGATGCATGGAATCAGATGCGGGGAATCTGAGGCGGGGAATCAGAGCTGGGGAATCAGAGGTGGGGAATCAAAGTTGGGGAATCAGAGTCGGGGACTTAGATATGGGGAAACAGAGGCGGGGAATCAGAGGTGGGGAACAGAAGGCGGGGAATCAGATATGGGGAATCAGAGATGGGGAATCAGAGGCAGGGAATTAGATGTGCGGAATCAGAGATGGGGAATCAGAGGTGGGGAATCAGAATCAGAAGCAGGGAATCAGAGGCAGGGAATCAGAGTTGGGGATTCAGAGGTTGGGAATTAGGTATGGGGAAACAGAGGCGGGGAATCAGAGGCGGGGAAACAGAGGCGGGGAATCAGATATGGGGAATCAGAGGTGGGGAATCAGAGGTTGGGAATCAGAGGTGGGGAATCAGAGTTGGGGAATCAGAGGCGGGGACTTAGATATGGGGAAACAGAGGCGGGGAATCAGAGGCGGGGAAACAGAGGCGGGGAATCAGATATGGGGAATCAGAGGTGGGGAATCAGAGGCAGGGAATCAGATGTGCGGAATCAGAGATGGGGAATCAGAGGCAGGGAATCAGAATCAGAAGCGGGGAGACAGATATGGGGAATCAGGGGCCAGGAATCAGATGCTGGGAATTAGAGGCCGGGAATCAGAGGTGGGGAATCAGAGTCCGGGAATCAGAGATGGGGATTGAAAGGCGGGGAATGAGATATGGAGAATCAGAGGCGGGGAATTTGAGGCGTGGAAACAGTGGTGGGGAATCAGATATGGGGAATCAGAGGTGGCGAATCAAAGGCAGTGAATCAGAGATGGGGAATCAGAGGCGGGGAATCAGAGGCAGGGAATCAAACACAGGGAATCAGAGGCGGGGAATCAGAGCTGGGGAATCAGAGGCGGGGAATCTGAGTTGGGGAATAAGAGGCGGGGAATCAGATATGGGGAAACAGGGGCCGGGAATCAGAGGTGGGGAAACAGAGGCGGGGAATCAGATATGGGGAATCAGAGGTGTGGAATCAGAGGTTGGGAAACAGAGGCGGGGAATCAGATATAGGGAATCAGAGGTGGGGAATCAGAGGTGGTGAATCAGAGATGGGGAATCACAGGCGGGGAATCTGAGGCAGGGAATAGAACGCGGGGAATCAGAGGCAGGGAATTAGAGTTGGGGCATCAGAGGTTCGGAATTAGATATGGGGAAACAGAGGCGGGGAATCAGAGGCGGGGAAACAGAGGCGGGGAATCAGATATGGGGAATCAGAGGTGGGGAATCAGAGGCAGGGAATCAGATGTGCGGAATCAGAGATGGGGAATCAGAGGCAGGGAATCAGAATCAGAAGCGGGGAATCAGAGGCCGGGAATCAGAGGCCGGGAATCAGATGCTGGGAATAAGAGGCCGGGAATCAGAAGTGGGGAATCAGTGTCCGGGAATCAGAGATGGGGATTCAGAGGCGGAGAATGAGATATGGAGAATCAGAGGCGGGGAATCAGAGGCGGGGAAACAGAGGTGGGGAATCAGATATGGGGAATCAGAGGTGGCGAATCAAAGGCGGTGAATCAGAGATGGGGAATCAGAGGCGGGCAATCAGAGGCAGGGAATCAAACACGGGGAATCAGAGGCGGGGAATCAGAGCTGGGGAATCAGAGGCGGGGAATCAGAGTTGGGGAATCAGAGGCGGGGAATCAGATATGGGGAAATAGGGGCGGGGAATCAGAGGTGGGGAAACAGAGGCGAGGAATCAGAGATGGGGAATCAGAGGTGTGGAATCAGAGGTTGGGAATCAGAGGCAGGGAATCAGAGGCGGGAAAACAGAGGAGGGGAATCAGATATGGGGAATCAGAGGTGGCGAATCAAAGGCGGTGAAACAGAGATGGGGAATCAGGGCAGGGAATCAGAGGCAGGGAATCAAACACGGGGAATCAGAGCTGGGGAATCAGAGGCGGGGAATTAGAGTTGGGGAATCAGAGGAGGGGAGTCAGAGGCGGGGAAACAGGCGGGGAATCAGATATGGGGAATAAGAGGTGGGGAATCAGATGTTGGGAATCAGAGGCAGGGAATCAGAGGTGGGGAATCAGAGGCGGGGAATCAGATATGGGGAAACAGAGGCGGGGAATCAGAGGCGGGGAAACAGAGGCGGGGAATCAGATATGGGAAATCAGAGGTGGGGAATCAGACGTTGGGAATCAGAGGCAGGGAATCAGAGGCTTGGAATCAGATGCAGGGAATCAGATGCGGGGAATCAGAGGCGGGGAATCAGAGCTGGAGAATCAGAGGTGGGGAATCAGAGTTGGGGAATCAGAGGCGGGGACTTAGATATTGGGAAACAGAGGCGGGGAATCAGAGGCGGGGAAACAGAGGCGGGGAATCAGATATGGGGAATCAGAGGTGGGGAATCAGAGGCAGGGAATCAGATGTGCGCAATCAGAGATGGGGAATCAGAGACAGGAAATCAGAATCAGAAGCAGGGAATCAGAGGCCGGGGATCAGAGGCCGGAATCAGATGCCGGGAATAAGAGGCCGGGAATCAGAGGTGGGGAATCAGAGTCCGGGAATCAGAGATGGGGATTCAGAGGCGGGGAATGAGATATGGGGAATCAGAGGCGGGGAATCAGAGGCGGGGAAACAGAGGCGGGGAATCAGATATGGGGAATCAGAGGTGGCGAATCAAAGGCGGTGAATCAGAGATGGGGAATCAGAGGCCGGGAATCAGAGGCAGAGAATCAAACAAGGGGAATCAGAGGCGGGGAATAAGAGCTGGGGAATCAGAGGCGGGGAATCATAGCTGGCGAATCAGAGGCCGGTAATCAGACGCGCGGAATCAGAGGCGTGGATTCAGAGCTGGGGAATCAGAGGCGGGGAATCAGAGTTGGGGAATCAGAGGCGGGGAATCAGATATGGGGAATCAGAGGCGGGGAGTCAGAGGCGGGGAAACAGAGGAGGGGAATCAGATATGGGGAATCAGAGGTGGGGAATCAGGGGCGGGGTATCAGTGGCAGGGAATCAGAGGCGGGAAATCAGAGGCCGGGAATCAGAGGCGGTGAATCAGAGGCGGGGAATCAGAGGCAGGGAATCGGATGTGCGGAATCAGAGATGGGGAATCAGAGGTGGGGAATCAGAGGTGGTGAATCAGACATGGGTAATCAGAGGCGGGGAATCAGAGGCAGGAAATCAGAAACGGGGAATCAGAGGCGGGGAATCAGAGCTGGGGAATTAGATGCAGGGAATCAGAGTTGGGGATTCAGAGGCGGGGAATCAGATATGGGGAATCAGAGGTGGGGAATCAGAGCTGGGGAATCAGAGGTGGGGAATCAGAGTTGGGGAATCAGAGGCGGGGACTTAGATATGGGGAAACAGAGGCGGGGAATCAGAGGCGGGGAAACAGAGGCGGGGAATCAGATATGGGGAATCAGAGGTGGGGAATCAGAGGCAGGGAATCAGATGTGCGGTATCAGAGATGGGGAATCAGAGGCAGGGAATCAGAATCAGAAGCAGGGAATAAGACGCGGGGAATCTGAGGCGGGGAATCAGAGCTGCAGAATCAGAGGCTGTGAATCAGAGGCGGGGAATCAGAAGCAGGGAATCGGATGTGCGGAATCAGAGATGGGGAATCAGAGGTGGGGAATCAGAGGCGGTGAATCAGACATGGGTAATCAGAGGCGGGGAATCAGAGGCAGGAAATCAGACACGCGGAATCTGAGGCGGGGAATCAGAGGCGGGGAATCAGAGGCAGGGAATGGGATGTGCGGAATCAGAGATGGGGAATCAGAGGTGGGGAATCAGAGGCGGTGAATCAGACATGGGTAATCAGAGGCGGGGAATCAGAGGCAGGAAATCAGACACGGGGAATCAGAGGCGGGGAATCAGAGCTGGGGAATTAGATGCAGGGAATCAGAGTTGGGGATTCAGAGGCGGGGAATCAGATATGGGGAAACTGAGGTGGGGAATCAGAGGTGGGCAAATAGAGGCGGGGAATCAGATATGGGGAAACAGAGGCGGGGAATCAGAGGTGGGGAAACAGAGGCGGGGAATCAGATATGGGGAATCAGAGGTGGGGAATCAGAGGTTGGGAATCACAGGCAGGGAATCAGAGGCGGGGAATAAGATATGGGGAATCAGAGGTGGGGAATCAGAGGCAGGGAATCAGATGTGCGGAATCAGAGATGGGATCAGAGGCAGGGAATCTGAATCAGAAGCAGGGAATAAGACGCGGGGAATCAGAGGCGTAGAATCAGAGATGGGGAATCAGAGGTGGGGAATCAGAGGCGGTGATTCAGACATGGGTAATCAGAGGCTGGGAATCAGATGCAGGGCATCAGATGTGGGGAATCAGAGGCGGGGAATCAGAGCTGGGGAATCAGAGGTGGGGAATCAGAGTTGGGGAATCAGAGGCGGGGACTTAGATATGGGGAAACAGAGGCGGGGAATCAGAGGCGGGGAAACAGAGGCGGGGAATCAGATATGGGGAATCAGAGGTGGGGAATCAGAGGCAGGGAATCAGATGTGCGGAATCAGAGATGGGGAATCAGAGGCAGGGAATCAGAATCAGAAGCAGGGAATAAGACGCGGGGAATCAGAGGCGGGGAATCAGAGCTGGGGAATCAGAGGCAGTGAATCAGAGGCGGGGAATCCGAGGCAGGGAATCGGATGTGCGGAATCAGAGATGGGGAATCAGAGGTGGGGAATCAGAGGCGGTGATATAGACATGGGTAATCAGAGGCAGGGAATCAGAGGCAGGAAATCAGACACGGGGAATCAGAGGCGGGGAATCAGAGCTGGGAACTTAGAGGCAGGGAATCAGAGTTGGGGATTCAGAGGCGGGGAATCAGATATGGGGAAACAGAGGCGGGGAATCAGAGGCGGGCAAATAGAGGCGGGGATCAGATATGGGGAAACAGAGGAGGGGAATCAGAGGCGGGGAAACAGAGCCGGGGAATCAGATATGGGGAATCAGAGGTGGGAAATCAGAGGTTGGGAATCAGAGGCAGGGAATCAGAGGCTGGGAATCAGATGCATGGAATCAGATGCGGGGAATCTGAGGCGGGGAATCAGAGCTGGGGAATCAGAGGTGGGGAATCAAAGTTGGGGAATCAGAGTCGGGGACTTAGATATGGGGAAACAGAGGCGGGGAATCAGAGGTGGGGAACAGAAGGCGGGGAATCAGATATGGGGAATCAGAGATGGGGAATCAGAGGCAGGGAATTAGATGTGCGGAATCAGAGATGGGGAATCAGAGGTGGGGAATCAGAATCAGAAGCAGGGAATCAGAGGCAGGGAATCAGAGTTGGGGATTCAGAGGCGGGGAATCAGATATGGGGAAACAGAGGCGGGGAATCAGAGGCGGGAAAACAGAGGAGGGGAATTAGATATGGGGAATCAGAGGTGGGGAATCAGAGGTGGTGAATCAGAGATGGGGAATCACAGGCGGGGAATCAGAGGCAGGGAATAGAACGCGGGGAATCAGAGGCAGGGAATCAGAGTTGGGGCATCAGAGGTTGGGAATTAGGTATGGGGAAACAGAGGCGGGGAATCAGAGGCGGGGAAACAGAGGCGGGGAATCAGATATGGGGAATCAGAGGTGGGGAATCAGAGGTTGGGAATCAGAGGCAGGGAATCAGAGGCTTGGAATCAGATGCAGGGAATCAGATGCGGGGAATCAGATATGGGGAATCAGAGGCGAGGAATCAGAGGTGGGGAAACAGGGGCGGGGAATCAGATATGGGGAATCAGAGGTGGGGAATCAGGGGCGGGGTATCAGTGGCAGGGAATCAGAGGCAGGAAATCAGAGGCCGGGAATCAGAGGCGGTGAATCAGGGGCGGGGAATCAGAGGCAGGGAATCGGATGTGCGGAATCAGAGATGGGGAATCAGAGGTGGGGAATCAGAATCAGAAGCAGGCAATCAGAGGCCGGGAATTAGAGGCCGGAATCAGATGCCGGGAATAAGAGGCCGGGAATCAGAGGTTGGGAATCAGAGTCCGGGAATCAGAGATGGGGAATCAGAGGCGGGGAATGAGATATGGGGAATCAGAGGCGGGGAATCAGAGGCGGGGAAACAGAGGTGAGGAATCAAATATGGGGATTCAGAGGTGGCGAATCAAAGGCGGTGAATCAGAGGCGGGGAATCAGAGCTGGCGAATCAGAGGCGGGGAATCAGAGTTGGGGAATCAGAGGCGGGGAATCAGAGTTGGGGAATCAGAGTCGGGGAATCAGAGGCAGGGAATCAGATGTGCGGAATCAGAGATGGGGAATCAGAGGTGGGGAATCAGAGCTGGAGAATCAGAGGTGGGGAATCAGAGTTGGGGAATCAGAGGCGGGGACTTAGATATTGGGAAACAGAGGCGGGGAATCAGAGCTGGGGAATCAGAGGCGGGGAATCAGAGTTGGGGAATCAGAGGCGGGGAATCAGATATGGGGAAACAGGGGCGGGGAATCAGAGGCGGGGAAACAGAGGCGAGGAATCAGATATGGGGAATCAGAGGTGGGGAATCAGAGTTGGGGAATCAGAGGCGGGGACTTAGATATGGGGAAACAGAGGCGGGGAATCAGAGGCGGGGAAACAGAGGCGGGGAATCAGATATGGGGAATCAGAGGTGGGGAATCAGAGGCAGGGAATCAGATGTGCGGAATCAGAGATGGGGAATCAGAGGCAGGGAATCAGAATCAGAAGCAGGGAATAAGACGCGGGGAATCAGAGGCGGGGAATCAGAGCTGGGGAATCAGAGGCAGTGAATCAGAGGCGGGGAATCAGAGGCAGGGAATCGGATGTGCGGAATCAGAGATGGGGAATCAGAGGTGGGGAATCAGAGGCGGTGAATTAGACATGGGTAATCAGAGGCGGGGAATCAGAGGCAGGAAATCAGACACGGGGAATCAGAGGCGGGGAATCAGAGCTGGGAACTTAGAGGCAGGGAATTAGAGTTGGGGATTCAGAGGCGGGGAATCAGATATGGGGAAACAGAGGCGGGGAATCAGAGGCGGGCAAATAGAGGCGGGGATCAGATATGGGGAAAGAGAGGAGGGGAATCAGAGGCGGGGAAACAGAGGCGGGGAATCAGATATGGGGAATCAGAGGTGGGGAATCAGAGGTTGGGAATCAGAGGCAGGGAATCAGAGGCTGGGAATCAGATGCATGGAATCAGATGCGGGGAATCAGAGGCGGGGAATCAGAGCTGGGGAATCAGAGGTGGGCAATCAAAGTTGGGGAATCAGAGTCGGGGACTTAGATATGGGGAAACAGAGGCGGGGAATCAGAGGTGGGGAACAGAAGGCGGGGAATCAGATATGGGGAATCAGAGGCAGGGAATCAGAGTTGGGGATTCAGAGGCGGGGAATCAGATATGGGGAAACAGAGGCGGGGAATCAGAGGCGGGAAAACAGAGGCGGGGAATTAGATATGGGGAATCAGAGGTGGGGAATCAGAGGTGGTGAATCAGAGATGGGGAATCACAGGCGGGGAATCAGAGGCAGGGAATAGAACGCGGGGAATCAGAGGCAGGGAATCAGAGTTGGGGCATCAGAGGTTGGGAATTAGGTATGGGGAAACAGAGGCGGGGAATCAGAGGCGGGGAAACAGAGGCGGGGAATCAGATATGGGGAATCAGAGGTGGGGAATCAGAGGTTGGGAATCAGAGGTGGGGAATCAGAGTTGGGGAATCAGAGGCGGGGACTTAGATATGGGGAAACAGAGGCGGGGAATCAGAGGCGGGGAAACAGAGGCGGGGAATCAGATATGGGGAATCAGAGGTGGGGAATCAGAGGCAGGGAATCAGATGTGCGGAATCAGAGATGGGGAATCAGAGGCAGGGAATCAGAATCAGAAGCAGTGAATAAGACGCGGGGAATCAGAGGCGGGGAATCAGAGCTGGGGAATCAGAGGCAGTGAATCAGAGGCGGGGAATCAGAGGCAGGGAATCGGATGTGCGGAATCAGAGATGGGGAATCAGAGGTGGGGAATCAGAGGCGGTGAATTAGACATGGGTAATCAGAGGCGGGGAATCAGAGGCAGGAAATCAGACACGGGGAATCAGAGGCGGGGAATCAGAGCTGGGAACTTAGAGGCAGGGAATTAGAGTTGGGGATTCAGAGGCGGGGAATCAGATATGGGGAAACAGAGGCGGGGAATCAGAGGCGGGCAAATAGAGGCGGGGATCAGATATGGGGAAACAGAGGAGGGGAATCAGAGGCGGGGAAACAGAGGCGGGGAATCAGATATGGGGAATCAGAGGTGGGGAATCAGAGGTTGGGAATCAGAGGCAGGGAATCAGAGGCTGGGAATCAGATGCATGGAATCAGATGCGGGGAATCAGAGGCGGGGAATCAGAGCTGGGGAATCAGAGGTGGGGAATCAAAGTTGGGGAATCAGAGTCGGGGACTTAGATATGGGGAAACAGAGGCGGGGAATCAGAGGCGGGGAAACAGAGGCGGGGAATCAGATATGGGGAATCAGAGGTGGGGAATCAGAGGCAGGGAATCAGATGTGCGGAATCAGAGATGGGGAATCAGAGGCAGGGAATCAGAATCAGAAGCGGGGAATCAGAGGCCGGGAATCAGAGGCCGGGAATCAGATGCTGGGAATAAGAGGCCGGGAATCAGAGGTGGGGAATCAGTGTCCGGGAATCAGAGATGGGGATTCAGAGGCGGAGAATGAGATATGGAGAATCAGAGGCGGGGAATCAGAGGCGGGGAAACAGAGGTGGGGAATCAGATATGGGGAATCAGAGGTGGCGAATCAAAGGCGGTTAATCAGAGATGGGGAATCAGAGGCGGGCAATCAGAGGCAGGGAATCAAACACGGGGAATCAGAGGCGGGGAATCAGAGCTGGGGAATCAGAGGCGGGGAATCAGAGTTGGGGAATCAGAGGCGGGGAATCAGATATGGGGAAATAGGGGCGGGGAATCAGAGGCGGGGAAACAGAGGCGAGGAATCAGAGATGGGGAATCAGAGGTGTGGAATCAGAGGTTGGGAATCAGAGGCAGGGAATCAGAGGCGGGAAAACAGAGGAGGGGAATCAGATATGGGGAATCAGAGGTGGCGAATCAAAGGCGGTGAAACAGAGATGGGGAATCAGGGCAGGGAATCAGAGGCAGGGAATCAAACACGGGGAATCAGAGCTGGGGAATCAGAGGCGGGGAATTAGAGTGGGGGAATCAGAGGAGGGGAGTTAGAGGCGGGGAAACAGGCGGGGAATCAGATATGGGGAATAAGAGGTGGGGAATCAGATGTTGGGAATCAGAGGCAGGGAATCAGAGGTGGGGAATCAGAGGCGGGGTATCAGATATGGGGAAACAGAGGCGGGGAATCAGAGGCGGGGAAACAGAGGCGGGGAATCAGATATGGGAAATCAGAGGTGGGGAATCAGACGTTGGGAATCAGAGGCAGGGAATCAGAGGCTTGGAATCAGATGCAGGGAATCAGATGCGGGGAATCAGAGGCGGGGAATCAGAGCTGGAGAATCAGAGGTGGGGAATCAGAGTTGGGGAATCAGAGGCGGGGACTTAGATATTGGGAAACAGAGGCGGGGAATCAGAGGCGGGGAAACAGAGGCGGGGAATCAGATATGGGGAATCAGAGGTGGGGAATCAGAGGCAGGGAATCAGATGTGCGCAATCAGAGATGGGGAATCAGAGACAGGAAATCAGAATCAGAAGCAGGGAATCAGAGGCCGGGGATCAGAGGCCGGAATCAGATGCCGGGAATAAGAGGCCGGGAATCAGAGGTGGGGAATCAGAGTCCGGGAATCAGAGATGGGGATTCAGAGGCGGGGAATGAGATATGGGGAATCAGAGGCGGGGAATCAGAGGCGGGGAAACAGAGGCGGGGAATCAGATATGGGGTATCAGAGGTGGCGAATCAAAGGCGGTGAATCAGAGATGGGGAATCAGAGGCCGGGAATCAGAGGCAGAGAATCAAACAAGGGGAATCAGAGGCGGGGAATAAGAGCTGGGGAATCAGAGGCGGGGAATCATAGCTGGCGAATCAGAGGCCGGTAATCAGACGCGCGGAATCAGAGGCGTGGATTCAGAGCTGGGGAATCAGAGGCGGGGAATCAGAGTTGGGGAATCAGAGGCGGGGAATCAGATATGGGGAATCAGAGGCGGGGAGTCAGAGGCGGGGAAACAGAGGAGGGGAATCAGATATGGGGAATCAGAGGTGGGGAATCAGGGGCGGGGTATCAGTGGCAGGGAATCAGAGGCGGGAAATCAGAGGCCGGGAATCAGAGGCGGTGAATCAGAGGCGGGGAATCAGAGGCAGGGAATCGGATGTGCGGAATCAGAGATGGGGAATCAGAGGTGGGGAATCAGAGGCGGTGAATCAGACATGGGTAATCAGAGGCGGGGAATCAGAGGCAGGAAATCAGAAATGGGGAATCAGAGGCGGGAAATCAGAGCTGGGGAATTAGATGCAGGGAATCAGAGTTGGGGATTCAGAGGCGGGGAATCAGATATGGGGAATCAGAGGTGGGGAATCAGAGCTGGGGAATCAGAGGTGGGGAATCAGAGTTGGGGAATCAGAGGCGGGGACTTAGATATGGGGAAACAGAGGCGGGGAATCAGAGGCGGGGAAACAGAGGCGGGGAATCAGATATGGGGAATCAGAGGTGGGGAATCAGAGGCAGGGAATCAGATGTGCGGTATCAGAGATGGGGAATCAGAGGCAGGGAATCAGAATCAGAAGCAGGGAATAAGACGCGGGGAATCTGAGGCGGGGAATCAGAGCTGGGGAATCAGAGGCTGTGAATCAGAGGCGGGGAATCAGAAGCAGGGAATCGGATGTGCGGAATCAGAGATGGGGAATCAGAGGTGGGGAATCAGAGGCGGTGAATCAGACATGGGTAATCAGAGGCGGGGAATCAGAGGCAGGAAATCAGACACGCGGAATCTGAGGCGGGGAATCAGAGGCGGGGAATCAGAGGCAGGGAATGGGATGTGCGGAATCAGAGATGGGGAATCAGAGGTGGGGAATCAGAGGCGGTGAATCAGACATGGGTAATCAGAGGCGGGGAATCAGAGGCAGGAAATCAGACACGGGGAATCAGAGGCGGGGAATCAGAGCTGGGGAATTAGATGCAGGGAATCAGAGTTGGGGATTCAGAGGCGGGGAATCAGATATGGGGAAACTGAGGTGGGGAACCAGAGGTCGGCAAATAGAGGCGGGGAATCAGATATGGGGAAACAGAGGCGGGGAATCAGAGGTGGGGAAACAGAGGCGGGGAATCAGATATGGGGAATCAGAGGTGGGGAATCAGAGGTTGGGAATCACAGGCAGGGAATCAGAGGCGGGGAATCAGATATGGGGAATCAGAGGTGGGGAATCAGAGGCAGGGAATCAGATGTGCGGAATCAGAGATGGGATCAGAGGCAGGGAATCTGAATCAGAAGCAGGGAATAAGACGCGGGGAATCAGAGGCGTAGAATCAGAGATGGGGAATCAGAGGTGGGGAATCAGAGGCGGTGATTCAGACATGGGTAATCAGAGGCTGGGAATCAGATGCAGGGCATCAGATGTGGGGAATCAGAGGCGGGGAATCAGAGCTGGGGAATCAGAGGTGGGGAATCAGAGTTGGGGAATCAGAGGCGGGGACTTAGATATGGGGAAACAGAGGCGGGGAATCAGAGGCGGGGAAACAGAGGCGGGGAATCAGATATGGGGAATCAGAGGTGGGGAATCAGAGGCAGGGAATCAGATGTGCGGAATCAGAGATGGGGAATCAGAGGCAGGGAATCAGAATCAGAAGCAGGGAATAAGACGCGGGGAATCAGAGGCGGGGAATCAGAGCTGGGGAATCAGAGGCAGTGAATCAGAGGCGGGGAATCCGAGGCAGGGAATCGGATGTGCGGAATCAGAGATGGGGAATCAGAGGTGGGGAATCAGAGGCGGTGATATAGACATGGGTAATCAGAGGCAGGGAATCAGAGGCAGGAAATCAGACACGGGGAATCAGAGGCGGGGAATCAGAGCTGGGAACTTAGAGGCAGGGAATCAGAGTTGGGGATTCAGAGGCGGGGAATCAGATATGGGGAAACAGAGGCGGGGAATCAGAGGCGGGCAAATAGAGGCGGGGATCAGATATGGGGAAACAGAGGAGGGGAATCAGAGGCGGGGAAACAGAGCCGGGGAATCAGATATGGGGAATCAGAGGTGGGAAATCAGAGGTTGGGAATCAGAGGCAGGGAATCAGAGGCTGGGAATCAGATGCATGGAATCAGATGCGGGGAATCTGAGGCGGGGAATCAGAGCTGGGGAATCAAAGGTGGGGAATCAAAGTTGGGGAATCAGAGTCGGGGACTTAGATATGGGGAAACAGAGGCGGGGAATCAGAGGTGGGGAACAGAAGGCGGGGAATCAGATATGGGGAATCAGAGATGGGGAATCAGAGGCAGGGAATTAGATGTGCGGAATCAGAGATGGGGAATCAGAGGTGGGGAATCAGAATCAGAAGCAGGGAATCAGAGGCAGGGAATCAGAGTTGGGGATTCAGAGGCGGGGAATCAGATATGGGGAAACAGAGGCGGGGAATCAGAGGCGGGAAAACAGAGGAGGGGAATTAGATATGGGGAATCAGAGGTGGGGAATCAGAGGTGGTGAATCAGAGATGGGGAATCACAGGCGGGGAATCAGAGGCAGGGAATAGAACGCGGGGAATCAGAGGCAGGGAATCAGAGTTGGGGCATCAGAGGTTGGGAATTAGGTATGGGGAAACAGAGGCGGGGAATCAGAGGCGGGGAAACAGAGGCGGGGAATCAGATATGGGGAATCAGAGGTGGGGAATCAGAGGTTGGGAATCAGAGGCAGGGAATCAGAGGCTTGGAATCAGATGCAGGGAATCAGATGCGGGGAATCAGATATGGGGAATCAGAGGCGAGGAATCAGAGGTGGGGAAACAGGGGCGGGGAATCAGATATGGGGAATCAGAGGTGGGGAATCAGGGGCGGGGTATCAGTGGCAGGGAATCAGAGGCAGGAAATCAGAGGCCGGGAATCAGAGGCGGTGAATCAGGGGCGGGGAATCAGAGGCAGGGAATCGGATGTGCGGAATCAGAGATGGGGAATCAGAGGTGGGGAATCAGAATCAGAAGCAGGGAATCAGAGGCCGGGAATTAGAGGCCGGAATCAGATGCCGGGAATAAGAGGCCGGGAATCAGAGGTTGGGAATCAGAGTCCGGGAATCAGAGATGGGGAATCAGAGGCGGGGAATGAGATATGGGGAATCAGAGGCGGGGAATCAGAGGCGGGGAAACAGAGGTGAGGAATCAAATATGGGGATTCAGAGGTGGCGAATCAAAGGCGGTGAATCAGAGGCGGGGAATCAGAGCTGGCGAAACAGAGGCGGGGAATCAGAGTTGGGGAATCAGAGGCGGGGAATCAGAGTTGGGGAATCAGAGTCGGGGAATCAGAGGCAGGGAATCAGATGTGCGGAATCAGAGATGGGGAATCAGAGGTGGGGAATCAGAGCTGGAGAATCAGAGGTGGGGAATCAGAGTTGGGGAATCAGAGGCGGGGACTTAGATATTGGGAAACAGAGGCGGGGAATCAGAGCTGGGGAATCAGAGGCGGGGAATCAGAGTTGGGGAATCAGAGGCGGGGAATCAGATATGGGGAAACAGGGGCGGGGAATCAGAGGCGGGGAAACAGAGGCGAGGAATCAGATATGGGGAATCAGAGGTGGGGAATCAGAGTTGGGGAATCAGAGGCGGGGACTTAGATATGGGGAAACAGAGGCGGGGAATCAGAGGCGGGGAAACAGAGGCGGGGAATCAGATATGGGGAATCAGAGGTGGGGAATCAGAGGCAGGGAATCAGATGTGCGGAATCAGAGATGGGGAATCAGAGGCAGGGAATCAGAATCAGAAGCAGGGAATAAGACGCGGGGAATCAGAGGCGGGGAATCAGAGCTGGGGAATCAGAGGCAGTGAATCAGAGGCGGGGAATCAGAGGCAGGGAATCGGATGTGCGGAATCAGAGATGGGGAATCAGAGGTGGGGAATCAGAGGCGGTGAATTAGACATGGGTAATCAGAGGCGGGGAATCAGAGGCAGGAAATCAGACACGGGGAATCAGAGGCGGGGAATCAGAGCTGGGAACTTAGAGGCAGGGAATTAGAGTTGGGGATTCAGAGGCGGGGAATCAGATATGGGGAAACAGAGGCGGGGAATCAGAGGCGGGCAAATAGAGGCGGGGATCAGATATGGGGAAAGAGAGGAGGGGAATCAGAGGCGGGGAAACAGAGGCGGGGAATCAGATATGGGGAATCAGAGGTGGGGAATCAGAGGTTGGGAATCAGAGGCAGGGAATCAGAGGCTGGGAATCAGATGCATGGAATCAGATGCGGGGAATCAGAGGCGGGGAATCAGAGCTGGGGAATCAGAGGTGGGCAATCAAAGTTGGGGAATCAGAGTCGGGGACTTAGATATGGGGAATCAGAGGCGGGGAGTCAGAGGCGGGGAAACAGAGGAGGGGAATCAGATATGGGGAATCAGAGGTGGGGAATCAGGGGCGGGGTATCAGTGGCAGGGAATCAGAGGCGGGAAATCAGAGGCCGGGAATCAGAGGCGGTGAATCAGAGGCGGGGAATCAGAGGCAGGGAATCGGATGTGCGGAATCAGAGATGGGGAATCAGAGGTGGGGAATCAGAGGCGGTGAATCAGACATGGGTAATCAGAGGCGGGGAATCAGAGGCAGGAAATCAGAAATGGGGAATCAGAGGCGGGAAATCAGAGCTGGGGAATTAGATGCAGGGAATCAGAGTTGGGGATTCAGAGGCGGGGAATCAGATATGGGGAATCAGAGGTGGGGAATCAGAGCTGGGGAATCAGAGGTGGGGAATCAGAGTTGGGGAATCAGAGGCGGGGACTTAGATATGGGGAAACAGAGGCGGGGAATCAGAGGCGGGGAAACAGAGGCGGGGAATCAGATATGGGGAATCAGAGGTGGGGAATCAGAGGCAGGGAATCAGATGTGCGGTATCAGAGATGGGGAATCAGAGGCAGGGAATCAGAATCAGAAGCAGGGAATAAGACGCGGGGAATCTGAGGCGGGGAATCAGAGCTGGGGAATCAGAGGCTGTGAATCAGAGGCGGGGAATCAGAAGCAGGGAATCGGATGTGCGGAATCAGAGATGGGGAATCAGAGGTGGGGAATCAGAGGCGGTGAATCAGACATGGGTAATCAGAGGCGGGGAATCAGAGGCAGGGAATGGGATGTGCGGAATCTGAGGCGGGGAATCAGAGGTGGGGAATCAGAGGCGGTGAATCAGACATGGGTAATCAGAGGCGGGGAATCAGAGGCAGGAAATCAGACACGGGGAATCAGAGGCGGGGAATCAGAGCTGGGGAATTAGATGCAGGGAATCAGAGTTGGGGATTCAGAGGCGGGGAATCAGATATGGGGAAACTGAGGTGGGGAACCAGAGGTCGGCAAATAGAGGCGGGGAATCAGATATGGGGAAACAGAGGCGGGGAATCAGAGGTGGGGAAACAGAGGCGGGGAATCAGATATGGGGAATCAGAGGTGGGGAATCAGAGGTTGGGAATCACAGGCAGGGAATCAGAGGCGGGGAATCAGATATGGGGAATCAGAGGTGGGGAATCAGAGGCAGGGAATCAGATGTGCGGAATCAGAGATGGGATCAGAGGCAGGGAATCTGAATCAGAAGCAGGGAATAAGACGCGGGGAATCAGAGGCGTAGAATCAGAGATGGGGAATCAGAGGTGGGGAATCAGAGGCGGTGATTCAGACATGGGTAATCAGAGGCTGGGAATCAGATGCAGGGCATCAGATGTGGGGAATCAGAGGCGGGGAATCAGAGCTGGGGAATCAGAGGTGGGGAATCAGAGTTGGGGAATCAGAGGCGGGGACTTAGATATGGGGAAACAGAGGCGGGGAATCAGAGGCGGGGAAACAGAGGCGGGGAATCAGATATGGGGAATCAGAGGTGGGGAATCAGAGGCAGGGAATCAGATGTGCGGAATCAGAGATGGGGAATCAGAGGCAGGGAATCAGAATCAGAAGCAGGGAATAAGACGCGGGGAATCAGAGGCGGGGAATCAGAGCTGGGGAATCAGAGGCAGTGAATCAGAGGCGGGGAATCCGAGGCAGGGAATCGGATGTGCGGAATCAGAGATGGGGAATCAGAGGTGGGGAATCAGAGGCGGTGATATAGACATGGGTAATCAGAGGCAGGGAATCAGAGGCAGGAAATCAGACACGGGGAATCAGAGGCGGGGAATCAGAGCTGGGAACTTAGAGGCAGGGAATCAGAGTTGGGGATTCAGAGGCGGGGAATCAGATATGGGGAAACAGAGGCGGGGAATCAGAGGCGGGCAAATAGAGGCGGGGATCAGATATGGGGAAACAGAGGAGGGGAATCAGAGGCGGGGAAACAGAGCCGGGGAATCAGATATGGGGAATCAGAGGTGGGAAATCAGAGGTTGGGAATCAGAGGCAGGGAATCAGAGGCTGGGAATCAGATGCATGGAATCAGATGCGGGGAATCTGAGGCGGGGAATCAGAGCTGGGGAATCAAAGGTGGGGAATCAAAGTTGGGGAATCAGAGTCGGGGACTTAGATATGGGGAAACAGAGGCGGGGAATCAGAGGTGGGGAACAGAAGGCGGGGAATCAGATATGGGGAATCAGAGATGGGGAATCAGAGGCAGGGAATTAGATGTGCGGAATCAGAGATGGGGAATCAGAGGTGGGGAATCAGAATCAGAAGCAGGGAATCAGAGGCAGGGAATCAGAGTTGGGGATTCAGAGGCGGGGAATCAGATATGGGGAAACAGAGGCGGGGAATCAGAGGCGGGAAAACAGAGGAGGGGAATTAGATATGGGGAATCAGAGGTGGGGAATCAGAGGTGGTGAATCAGAGATGGGGAATCACAGGCGGGGAATCAGAGGCAGGGAATAGAACGCGGGGAATCAGAGGCAGGGAATCAGAGTTGGGGCATCAGAGGTTGGGAATTAGGTATGGGGAAACAGAGGCGGGGAATCAGAGGCGGGGAAACAGAGGCGGGGAATCAGATATGGGGAATCAGAGGTGGGGAATCAGAGGTTGGGAATCAGAGGCAGGGAATCAGAGGCTTGGAATCAGATGCAGGGAATCAGATGCGGGGAATCAGATATGGGGAATCAGAGGCGAGGAATCAGAGGTGGGGAAACAGGGGCGGGGAATCAGATATGGGGAATCAGAGGTGGGGAATCAGGGGCGGGGTATCAGTGGCAGGGAATCAGAGGCAGGAAATCAGAGGCCGGGAATCAGAGGCGGTGAATCAGGGGCGGGGAATCAGAGGCAGGGAATCGGATGTGCGGAATCAGAGATGGGGAATCAGAGGTGGGGAATCAGAATCAGAAGCAGGGAATCAGAGGCCGGGAATTAGAGGCCGGAATCAGATGCCGGGAATAAGAGGCCGGGAATCAGAGGTTGGGAATCAGAGTCCGGGAATCAGAGATGGGGAATCAGAGGCGGGGAATGAGATATGGGGAATCAGAGGCGGGGAATCAGAGGCGGGGAAACAGAGGTGAGGAATCAAATATGGGGATTCAGAGGTGGCGAATCAAAGGCGGTGAATCAGAGGCGGGGAATCAGAGCTGGCGAATCAGAGGCGGGGAATCAGAGTTGGGGAATCAGAGGCGGGGAATCAGAGTTGGGGAATCAGAGTCGGGGAATCAGAGGCAGGGAATCAGATGTGCGGAATCAGAGATGGGGAATCAGAGGTGGGGAATCAGAGCTGGAGAATCAGAGGTGGGGAATCAGAGTTGGGGAATCAGAGGCGGGGACTTAGATATTGGGAAACAGAGGCGGGGAATCAGAGCTGGGGAATCAGAGGCGGGGAATCAGAGTTGGGGAATCAGAGGCGGGGAATCAGATATGGGGAAACAGGGGCGGGGAATCAGAGGCGGGGAAACAGAGGCGAGGAATCAGATATGGGGAATCAGAGGTGGGGAATCAGAGTTGGGGAATCAGAGGCGGGGACTTAGATATGGGGAAACAGAGGCGGGGAATCAGAGGCGGGGAAACAGAGGCGGGGAATCAGATATGGGGAATCAGAGGTGGGGAATCAGAGGCAGGGAATCAGATGTGCGGAATCAGAGATGGGGAATCAGAGGCAGGGAATCAGAATCAGAAGCAGGGAATAAGACGCGGGGAATCAGAGGCGGGGAATCAGAGCTGGGGAATCAGAGGCAGTGAATCAGATGCGGGGAATCAGAGGCGGGGAATCAGAGCTGGGGAATCAGAGGTGGGGAATCAAAGTTGGGGAATCAGAGTCGGGGACTTAGATATGGGGAAACAGAGGCGGGGAATCAGAGGCGGGGAAACAGAGGCGGGGAATCAGATATGGGGAATCAGAGGTGGGGAATCAGAGGCAGGGAATCAGATGTGCGGAATCAGAGATGGGGAATCAGAGGCAGGGAATCAGAATCAGAAGCGGGGAATCAGAGGCCGGGAATCAGAGGCCGGGAATCAGATGCTGGGAATAAGAGGCCGGGAATCAGAGGTGGGGAATCAGTGTCCGGGAATCAGAGATGGGGATTCAGAGGCGGAGAATGAGATATGGAGAATCAGAGGCGGGGAATCAGAGGCGGGGAAACAGAGGTGGGGAATCAGATATGGGGAATCAGAGGTGGCGAATCAAAGGCGGTTAATCAGAGATGGGGAATCAGAGGCGGGCAATCAGAGGCAGGGAATCAAACACGGGGAATCAGAGGCGGGGAATCAGAGCTGGGGAATCAGAGGCGGGGAATCAGAGTTGGGGAATCAGAGGCGGGGAATCAGATATGGGGAAATAGGGGCGGGGAATCAGAGGCGGGGAAACAGAGGCGAGGAATCAGAGATGGGGAATCAGAGGTGTGGAATCAGAGGTTGGGAATCAGAGGCAGGGAATCAGAGGCGGGAAAACAGAGGAGGGGAATCAGATATGGGGAATCAGAGGTGGCGAATCAAAGGCGGTGAAACAGAGATGGGGAATCAGGGCAGGGAATCAGAGGCAGGGAATCAAACACGGGGAATCAGAGCTGGGGAATCAGAGGCGGGGAATTAGAGTGGGGGAATCAGAGGAGGGGAGTTAGAGGCGGGGAAACAGGCGGGGAATCAGATATGGGGAATAAGAGGTGGGGAATCAGATGTTGGGAATCAGAGGCAGGGAATCAGAGGTGGGGAATCAGAGGCGGGGTATCAGATATGGGGAAACAGAGGCGGGGAATCAGAGGCGGGGAAACAGAGGCGGGGAATCAGATATGGGAAATCAGAGGTGGGGAATCAGACGTTGGGAATCAGAGGCAGGGAATCAGAGGCTTGGAATCAGATGCAGGGAATCAGATGCGGGGAATCAGAGGCGGGGAATCAGAGCTGGAGAATCAGAGGTGGGGAATCAGAGTTGGGGAATCAGAGGCGGGGACTTAGATATTGGGAAACAGAGGCGGGGAATCAGAGGCGGGGAAACAGAGGCGGGGAATCAGATATGGGGAATCAGAGGTGGGGAATCAGAGGCAGGGAATCAGATGTGCGCAATCAGAGATGGGGAATCAGAGACAGGAAATCAGAATCAGAAGCAGGGAATCAGAGGCCGGGGATCAGAGGCCGGAATCAGATGCCGGGAATAAGAGGCCGGGAATCAGAGGTGGGGAATCAGAGTCCGGGAATCAGAGATGGGGATTCAGAGGCGGGGAATGAGATATGGGGAATCAGAGGCGGGGAATCAGAGGCGGGGAAACAGAGGCGGGGAATCAGATATGGGGTATCAGAGGTGGCGAATCAAAGGCGGTGAATCAGAGATGGGGAATCAGAGGCCGGGAATCAGAGGCAGAGAATCAAACAAGGGGAATCAGAGGCGGGGAATAAGAGCTGGGGAATCAGAGGCGGGGAATCATAGCTGGCGAATCAGAGGCCGGTAATCAGACGCGCGGAATCAGAGGCGTGGATTCAGAGCTGGGGAATCAGAGGCGGGGAATCAGAGTTGGGGAATCAGAGGCGGGGAATCAGATATGGGGAATCAGAGGCGGGGAGTCAGAGGCGGGGAAACAGAGGAGGGGAATCAGATATGGGGAATCAGAGGTGGGGAATCAGGGGCGGGGTATCAGTGGCAGGGAATCAGAGGCGGGAAATCAGAGGCCGGGAATCAGAGGCGGTGAATCAGAGGCGGGGAATCAGAGGCAGGGAATCGGATGTGCGGAATCAGAGATGGGGAATCAGAGGTGGGGAATCAGAGGCGGTGAATCAGACATGGGTAATCAGAGGCGGGGAATCAGAGGCAGGAAATCAGAAATGGGGAATCAGAGGCGGGAAATCAAAGCTGGGGAATTAGATGCAGGGAATCAGAGTTGGGGATTCAGAGGCGGGGAATCAGATATGGGGAATCAGAGGTGGGGAATCAGAGCTGGGGAATCAGAGGTGGGGAATCAGAGTTGGGGAATCAGAGGCGGGGACTTAGATATGGGGAAACAGAGGCGGGGAATCAGAGGCGGGGAAACAGAGGCGGGGAATCAGATATGGGGAATCAGAGGTGGGGAATCAGAGGCAGGGAATCAGATGTGCGGTATCAGAGATGGGGAATCAGAGGCAGGGAATCAGAATCAGAAGCAGGGAATAAGACGCGGGGAATCTGAGGCGGGGAATCAGAGCTGGGGAATCAGAGGCTGTGAATCAGAGGCGGGGAATCAGAAGCAGGGAATCGGATGTGCGGAATCAGAGATGGGGAATCAGAGGTGGGGAATCAGAGGCGGTGAATCAGACATGGGTAATCAGAGGCGGGGAATCAGAGGCAGGAAATCAGACACGCGGAATCTGAGGCGGGGAATCAGAGGCGGGGAATCAGAGGCAGGGAATGGGATGTGCGGAATCAGAGATGGGGAATCAGAGGTGGGGAATCAGAGGCGGTGAATCAGACATGGGTAATCAGAGGCGGGGAATCAGAGGCAGGAAATCAGACACGGGGAATCAGAGGCGGGGAATCAGAGCTGGGGAATTAGATGCAGGGAATCAGAGTTGGGGATTCAGAGGCGGGGAATCAGATATGGGGAAACTGAGGTGGGGAACCAGAGGTCGGCAAATAGAGGCGGGGAATCAGATATGGGGAAACAGAGGCGGGGAATCAGAGGTGGGGAAACAGAGGCGGGGAATCAGATATGGGGAATCAGAGGTGGGGAATCAGAGGTTGGGAATCACAGGCAGGGAATCAGAGGCGGGGAATCAGATATGGGGAATCAGAGGTGGGGAATCAGAGGCAGGGAATCAGATGTGCGGAATCAGAGATGGGATCAGAGGCAGGGAATCTGAATCAGAAGCAGGGAATAAGACGCGGGGAATCAGAGGCGTAGAATCAGAGATGGGGAATCAGAGGTGGGGAATCAGAGGCGGTGATTCAGACATGGGTAATCAGAGGCTGGGAATCAGATGCAGGGCATCAGATGTGGGGAATCAGAGGCGGGGAATCAGAGCTGGGGAATCAGAGGTGGGGAATCAGAGTTGGGGAATCAGAGGCGGGGACTTAGATATGGGGAAACAGAGGCGGGGAATCAGAGGCGGGGAAACAGAGGCGGGGAATCAGATATGGGGAATCAGAGGTGGGGAATCAGAGGCAGGGAATCAGATGTGCGGAATCAGAGATGGGGAATCAGAGGCAGGGAATCAGAATCAGAAGCAGGGAATAAGACGCGGGGAATCAGAGGCGGGGAATCAGAGCTGGGGAATCAGAGGCAGTGAATCAGAGGCGGGGAATCCGAGGCAGGGAATCGGATGTGCGGAATCAGAGATGGGGAATCAGAGGTGGGGAATCAGAGGCGGTGATATAGACATGGGTAATCAGAGGCAGGGAATCAGAGGCAGGAAATCAGACACGGGGAATCAGAGGCGGGGAATCAGAGCTGGGAACTTAGAGGCAGGGAATCAGAGTTGGGGATTCAGAGGCGGGGAATCAGATATGGGGAAACAGAGGCGGGGAATCAGAGGCGGGCAAATAGAGGCGGGGATCAGATATGGGGAAACAGAGGAGGGGAATCAGAGGCGGGGAAACAGAGCCGGGGAATCAGATATGGGGAATCAGAGGTGGGAAATCAGAGGTTGGGAATCAGAGGCAGGGAATCAGAGGCTGGGAATCAGATGCATGGAATCAGATGCGGGGAATCTGAGGCGGGGAATCAGAGCTGGGGAATCAAAGGTGGGGAATCAAAGTTGGGGAATCAGAGTCGGGGACTTAGATATGGGGAAACAGAGGCGGGGAATCAGAGGTGGGGAACAGAAGGCGGGGAATCAGATATGGGGAATCAGAGATGGGGAATCAGAGGCAGGGAATTAGATGTGCGGAATCAGAGATGGGGAATCAGAGGTGGGGAATCAGAATCAGAAGCAGGGAATCAGAGGCAGGGAATCAGAGTTGGGGATTCAGAGGCGGGGAATCAGATATGGGGAAACAGAGGCGGGGAATCAGAGGCGGGAAAACAGAGGAGGGGAATTAGATATGGGGAATCAGAGGTGGGGAATCAGAGGTGGTGAATCAGAGATGGGGAATCACAGGCGGGGAATCAGAGGCAGGGAATAGAACGCGGGGAATCAGAGGCAGGGAATCAGAGTTGGGGCATCAGAGGTTGGGAATTAGGTATGGGGAAACAGAGGCGGGGAATCAGAGGCGGGGAAACAGAGGCGGGGAATCAGATATGGGGAATCAGAGGTGGGGAATCAGAGGTTGGGAATCAGAGGCAGGGAATCAGAGGCTTGGAATCAGATGCAGGGAATCAGATGCGGGGAATCAGATATGGGGAATCAGAGGCGAGGAATCAGAGGTGGGGAAACAGGGGCGGGGAATCAGATATGGGGAATCAGAGGTGGGGAATCAGGGGCGGGGTATCAGTGGCAGGGAATCAGAGGCAGGAAATCAGAGGCCGGGAATCAGAGGCGGTGAATCAGGGGCGGGGAATCAGAGGCAGGGAATCGGATGTGCGGAATCAGAGATGGGGAATCAGAGGTGGGGAATCAGAATCAGAAGCAGGGAATCAGAGGCCGGGAATTAGAGGCCGGAATCAGATGCCGGGAATAAGAGGCCGGGAATCAGAGGTTGGGAATCAGAGTCCGGGAATCAGAGATGGGGAATCAGAGGCGGGGAATGAGATATGGGGAATCAGAGGCGGGGAATCAGAGGCGGGGAAACAGAGGTGAGGAATCAAATATGGGGATTCAGAGGTGGCGAATCAAAGGCGGTGAATCAGAGGCGGGGAATCAGAGCTGGCGAATCAGAGGCGGGGAATCAGAGTTGGGGAATCAGAGGCGGGGAATCAGAGTTGGGGAATCAGAGTCGGGGAATCAGAGGCAGGGAATCAGATGTGCGGAATCAGAGATGGGGAATCAGAGGTGGGGAATCAGAGCTGGAGAATCAGAGGTGGGGAATCAGAGTTGGGGAATCAGAGGCGGGGACTTAGATATTGGGAAACAGAGGCGGGGAATCAGAGCTGGGGAATCAGAGGCGGGGAATCAGAGTTGGGGAATCAGAGGCGGGGAATCAGATATGGGGAAACAGGGGCGGGGAATCAGAGGCGGGGAAACAGAGGCGAGGAATCAGATATGGGGAATCAGAGGTGGGGAATCAGAGTTGGGGAATCAGAGGCGGGGACTTAGATATGGGGAAACAGAGGCGGGGAATCAGAGGCGGGGAAACAGAGGCGGGGAATCAGATATGGGGAATCAGAGGTGGGGAATCAGAGGCAGGGAATCAGATGTGCGGAATCAGAGATGGGGAATCAGAGGCAGGGAATCAGAATCAGAAGCAGGGAATAAGACGCGGGGAATCAGAGGCGGGGAATCAGAGCTGGGGAATCAGAGGCAGTGAATCAGAGGCGGGGAATCAGAGGCAGGGAATCGGATGTGCGGAATCAGAGATGGGGAATCAGAGGTGGGGAATCAGAGGCGGTGAATTAGACATGGGTAATCAGAGGCGGGGAATCAGAGGCAGGAAATCAGACACGGGGAATCAGAGGCGGGGAATCAGAGCTGGGAACTTAGAGGCAGGGAATTAGAGTTGGGGATTCAGAGGCGGGGAATCAGATATGGGGAAACAGAGGCGGGGAATCAGAGGCGGGCAAATAGAGGCGGGGATCAGATATGGGGAAAGAGAGGAGGGGAATCAGAGGCGGGGAAACAGAGGCGGGGAATCAGATATGGGGAATCAGAGGTGGGGAATCAGAGGTTGGGAATCAGAGGCAGGGAATCAGAGGCTGGGAATCAGATGCATGGAATCAGATGCGGGGAATCAGAGGCGGGGAATCAGAGCTGGGGAATCAGAGGTGGGCAATCAAAGTTGGGGAATCAGAGTCGGGGACTTAGATATGGGGAATCAGAGGCGGGGAGTCAGAGGCGGGGAAACAGAGGAGGGGAATCAGATATGGGGAATCAGAGGTGGGGAATCAGGGGCGGGGTATCAGTGGCAGGGAATCAGAGGCGGGAAATCAGAGGCCGGGAATCAGAGGCGGTGAATCAGAGGCGGGGAATCAGAGGCAGGGAATCGGATGTGCGGAATCAGAGATGGGGAATCAGAGGTGGGGAATCAGAGGCGGTGAATCAGACATGGGTAATCAGAGGCGGGGAATCAGAGGCAGGAAATCAGAAATGGGGAATCAGAGGCGGGAAATCAGAGCTGGGGAATTAGATGCAGGGAATCAGAGTTGGGGATTCAGAGGCGGGGAATCAGATATGGGGAATCAGAGGTGGGGAATCAGAGCTGGGGAATCAGAGGTGGGGAATCAGAGTTGGGGAATCAGAGGCGGGGACTTAGATATGGGGAAACAGAGGCGGGGAATCAGAGGCGGGGAAACAGAGGCGGGGAATCAGATATGGGGAATCAGAGGTGGGGAATCAGAGGCAGGGAATCAGATGTGCGGTATCAGAGATGGGGAATCAGAGGCAGGGAATCAGAATCAGAAGCAGGGAATAAGACGCGGGGAATCTGAGGCGGGGAATCAGAGCTGGGGAATCAGAGGCTGTGAATCAGAGGCGGGGAATCAGAAGCAGGGAATCGGATGTGCGGAATCAGAGATGGGGAATCAGAGGTGGGGAATCAGAGGCGGTGAATCAGACATGGGTAATCAGAGGCGGGGAATCAGAGGCAGGAAATCAGACACGCGGAATCTGAGGCGGGGAATCAGAGGCGGGGAATCAGAGGCAGGGAATGGGATGTGCGGAATCAGAGATGGGGAATCAGAGGTGGGGAATCAGAGGCGGTGAATCAGACATGGGTAATCAGAGGCGGGGAATCAGAGGCAGGAAATCAGACACGGGGAATCAGAGGCGGGGAATCAGAGCTGGGGAATTAGATGCAGGGAATCAGAGTTGGGGATTCAGAGGCGGGGAATCAGATATGGGGAAACTGAGGTGGGGAACCAGAGGTCGGCAAATAGAGGCGGGGAATCAGATATGGGGAAACAGAGGCGGGGAATCAGAGGTGGGGAAACAGAGGCGGGGAATCAGATATGGGGAATCAGAGGTGGGGAATCAGAGGTTGGGAATCACAGGCAGGGAATCAGAGGCGGGGAATCAGATATGGGGAATCAGAGGTGGGGAATCAGAGGCAGGGAATCAGATGTGCGGAATCAGAGATGGGATCAGAGGCAGGGAATCTGAATCAGAAGCAGGGAATAAGACGCGGGGAATCAGAGGCGTAGAATCAGAGATGGGGAATCAGAGGTGGGGAATCAGAGGCGGTGATTCAGACATGGGTAATCAGAGGCTGGGAATCAGATGCAGGGCATCAGATGTGGGGAATCAGAGGCGGGGAATCAGAGCTGGGGAATCAGAGGTGGGGAATCAGAGTTGGGGAATCAGAGGCGGGGACTTAGATATGGGGAAACAGAGGCGGGGAATCAGAGGCGGGGAAACAGAGGCGGGGAATCAGATATGGGGAATCAGAGGTGGGGAATCAGAGGCAGGGAATCAGATGTGCGGAATCAGAGATGGGGAATCAGAGGCAGGGAATCAGAATCAGAAGCAGGGAATAAGACGAGGGGAATCAGAGGCGGGGAATCAGAGCTGGGGAATCAGAGGCAGTGAATCAGAGGCGGGGAATCCGAGGCAGGGAATCGGATGTGCGGAATCAGAGATGGGGAATCAGAGGTGGGGAATCAGAGGCGGTGATATAGACATGGGTAATCAGAGGCAGGGAATCAGAGGCAGGAAATCAGACACGGGGAATCAGAGGCGGGGAATCAGAGCTGGGAACTTAGAGGCAGGGAATCAGAGTTGGGGATTCAGAGGCGGGGAATCAGATATGGGGAAACAGAGGCGGGGAATCAGAGGCGGGCAAATAGAGGCGGGGATCAGATATGGGGAAACAGAGGAGGGGAATCAGAGGCGGGGAAACAGAGCCGGGGAATCAGATATGGGGAATCAGAGGTGGGAAATCAGAGGTTGGGAATCAGAGGCAGGGAATCAGAGGCTGGGAATCAGATGCATGGAATCAGATGCGGGGAATCTGAGGCGGGGAATCAGAGCTGGGGAATCAAAGGTGGGGAATCAAAGTTGGGGAATCAGAGTCGGGGACTTAGATATGGGGAAACAGAGGCGGGGAATCAGAGGTGGGGAACAGAAGGCGGGGAATCAGATATGGGGAATCAGAGATGGGGAATCAGAGGCAGGGAATTAGATGTGCGGAATCAGAGATGGGGAATCAGAGGTGGGGAATCAGAATCAGAAGCAGGGAATCAGAGGCAGGGAATCAGAGTTGGGGATTCAGAGGCGGGGAATCAGATATGGGGAAACAGAGGCGGGGAATCAGAGGCGGGAAAACAGAGGAGGGGAATTAGATATGGGGAATCAGAGGTGGGGAATCAGAGGTGGTGAATCAGAGATGGGGAATCACAGGCGGGGAATCAGAGGCAGGGAATAGAACGCGGGGAATCAGAGGCAGGGAATCAGAGTTGGGGCATCAGAGGTTGGGAATTAGGTATGGGGAAACAGAGGCGGGGAATCAGAGGCGGGGAAACAGAGGCGGGGAATCAGATATGGGGAATCAGAGGTGGGGAATCAGAGGTTGGGAATCAGAGGCAGGGAATCAGAGGCTTGGAATCAGATGCAGGGAATCAGATGCGGGGAATCAGATATGGGGAATCAGAGGCGAGGAATCAGAGGTGGGGAAACAGGGGCGGGGAATCAGATATGGGGAATCAGAGGTGGGGAATCAGGGGCGGGGTATCAGTGGCAGGGAATCAGAGGCAGGAAATCAGAGGCCGGGAATCAGAGGCGGTGAATCAGGGGCGGGGAATCAGAGGCAGGGAATCGGATGTGCGGAATCAGAGATGGGGAATCAGAGGTGGGGAATCAGAATCAGAAGCAGGGAATCAGAGGCCGGGAATTAGAGGCCGGAATCAGATGCCGGGAATAAGAGGCCGGGAATCAGAGGTTGGGAATCAGAGTCCGGGAATCAGAGATGGGGAATCAGAGGCGGGGAATGAGATATGGGGAATCAGAGGCGGGGAATCAGAGGCGGGGAAACAGAGGTGAGGAATCAAATATGGGGATTCAGAGGTGGCGAATCAAAGGCGGTGAATCAGAGGCGGGGAATCAGAGCTGGCGAATCAGAGGCGGGGAATCAGAGTTGGGGAATCAGAGGCGGGGAATCAGAGTTGGGGAATCAGAGTCGGGGAATCAGAGGCAGGGAATCAGATGTGCGGAATCAGAGATGGGGAATCAGAGGTGGGGAATCAGAGCTGGAGAATCAGAGGTGGGGAATCAGAGTTGGGGAATCAGAGGCGGGGACTTAGATATTGGGAAACAGAGGCGGGGAATCAGAGCTGGGGAATCAGAGGCGGGGAATCAGAGTTGGGGAATCAGAGGCGGGGAATCAGATATGGGGAAACAGGGGCGGGGAATCAGAAGCGGGGAAACAGAGGCGAGGAATCAGATATGGGGAATCAGAGGTGGGGAATCAGAGTTGGGGAATCAGAGGCGGGGACTTAGATATGGGGAAACAGAGGCGGGGAATCAGAGGCGGGGAAACAGAGGCGGGGAATCAGATATGGGGAATCAGAGGTGGGGAATCAGAGGCAGGGAATCAGATGTGCGGAATCAGAGATGGGGAATCAGAGGCAGGGAATCAGAATCAGAAGCAGGGAATAAGACGCGGGGAATCAGAGGCGGGGAATCAGAGCTGGGGAATCAGAGGCAGTGAATCAGAGGCGGGGAATCAGAGGCAGGGAATCGGATGTGCGGAATCAGAGATGGGGAATCAGAGGTGGGGAATCAGAGGCGGTGAATTAGACATGGGTAATCAGAGGCGGGGAATCAGAGGCAGGAAATCAGACACGGGGAATCAGAGGCGGGGAATCAGAGCTGGGAACTTAGAGGCAGGGAATTAGAGTTGGGGATTCAGAGGCGGGGAATCAGATATGGGGAAACAGAGGCGGGGAATCAGAGGCGGGCAAATAGAGGCGGGGATCAGATATGGGGAAAGAGAGGAGGGGAATCAGAGGCGGGGAAACAGAGGCGGGGAATCAGATATGGGGAATCAGAGGTGGGGAATCAGAGGTTGGGAATCAGAGGCAGGGAATCAGAGGCTGGGAATCAGATGCATGGAATCAGATGCGGGGAATCAGAGGCGGGGAATCAGAGCTGGGGAATCAGAGGTGGGCAATCAAAGTTGGGGAATCAGAGTCGGGGACTTAGATATGGGGAAACAGAGGCGGGGAATCAGAGGTGGGGAACAGAAGGCGGGGAATCAGATATGGGGAATCAGAGGCAGGGAATCAGAGTTGGGGATTCAGAGGCGGGGAATCAGATATGGGGAAACAGAGGCGGGGAATCAGAGGCGGGAAAACAGAGGCGGGGAATTAGATATGGGGAATCAGAGGTGGGGAATCAGAGGTGGTGAATCAGAGATGGGGAATCACAGGCGGGGAATCAGAGGCAGGGAATAGAACGCGGGGAATCAGAGGCAGGGAATCAGAGTTGGGGCATCAGAGGTTGGGAATTAGGTATGGGGAAACAGAGGCGGGGAATCAGAGGCGGGGAAACAGAGGCGGGGAATCAGATATGGGGAATCAGAGGTGGGGAATCAGAGGTTGGGAATCAGAGGTGGGGAATCAGAGTTGGGGAATCAGAGGCGGGGACTTAGATATGGGGAAACAGAGGCGGGGAATCAGAGGCGGGGAAACAGAGGCGGGGAATCAGATATGGGGAATCAGAGGTGGGGAATCAGAGGCAGGGAATCAGATGTGCGGAATCAGAGATGGGGAATCAGAGGCAGGGAATCAGAATCAGAAGCAGGGAATAAGACGCGGGGAATCAGAGGCGGGGAATCAGAGCTGGGGAATCAGAGGCAGTGAATCAGAGGCGGGGAATCAGAGGCAGGGAATCGGATGTGCGGAATCAGAGATGGGGAATCAGAGGTGGGGAATCAGAGGAGGTGAATTAGACATGGGTAATCAGAGGCGGGGAATCAGAGGCAGGAAATCAGACACGGGGAATCAGAGGCGGGGAATCAGAGCTGGGAACTTAGAGGCAGGGAATTAGAGTTGGGGATTCAGAGGCGGGGAATCAGATATGGGGAAACAGAGGCGGGGAATCAGAGGCGGGCAAATAGAGGCGGGGATCAGATATGGGGAAACAGAGGAGGGGAATCAGAGGCGGGGAAACAGAGGCGGGGAATCAGATATGGGGAATCAGAGGTGTGAATCAGAGGTTGGGAATCAGAGGCAGGGAATCAGAGGCTGGGAATCAGATGCATGGAATCAGATGCGGGGAATCAGAGGCGGGGAATCAGAGCTGGGGAATCAGAGGTGGGGAATCAAAGTTGGGGAATCAGAGTCGGGGACTTAGATATGGGGAAACAGAGGCGGGGAATCAGAGGTGGGGAACAGAAGGCGGGGAATCAGATATGGGGAATCAGAGGCAGGGAATCAGAGTTGGGGATTCAGAGGCGGGGAATCAGATATGGGGAAACAGAGGCGGGGAATCAGAGGCGGGAAAACAGAGGCGGGGAATTAGATATGGGGAATCAGAGGTGGGGAATCAGAGGTGGTGAATCAGAGATGGGGAATCACAGGCGGGGAATCAGAGGCAGGGAATAGAACGCGGGGAATCAGAGGCAGGGAATCAGAGTTGGGGCATCAGAGGTTGGGAATTAGGTATGGGGAAACAGAGGCGGGGAATCAGAGGCGGGGAAACAGAGGCGGGGAATCAGATATGGGGAATCAGAGGTGGGGAATCAGAGGTTGGGAATCAGAGGCAGGGAATCAGAGGCTTGGAATCAGATGCAGGGAATCAGATGCGGGGAATCAGATATGGGGAATCAGAGGCGGGGAATCAGAGGTGGGGAAACAGGGCCGGGGAATCAGATATGGGGAATCAGAGGTGGGGAATCAGGGGCGGGGTATCAGTGGGAGGGAATCAGAGGCGGGAAATCAGAGGCCGGGAATCAGAGGCGGTGAATCAGGGGCGGGGAATCAGAGGCAGGGAATCGGATGTGCGGAATCAGAGATGGGGAATCAGAGGTGGGGAATCAGAATCAGAAGCAGGGAATCAGAGGCCGGGAATTAGAGGCCGGAATCAGATGCCGGGAATAAGAGGCCGGGAATTAGAGGTTGGGAATCAGAGTCCGGGAATCAGAGATGGGGAATCAGAGGCGGGGAATGAGATATGGGGAATCAGAGGCGGGGAATCAGAGGCGGGGAAACAGAGGCGAGGAATCAAATATGGGGATTCAGAGGTGGCGAATCAAAGGCGGTGACTCAGAGGCGGGGAATCAGAGCTGGGGAATCAGAGGCGGGGAATCAGAGTTGGGGAATCAGAGGCGGGGAATCAGAGCTGGGGAATCAGAGTCGGGGAATCAGAGGCAGGGAATCAGATGTGCGGAATCAGAGATGGGGAATCAGAGGTGGGGAATCAGAGCTGGAGAATCAGAGGTGGGGAATCAGAGTTGGGGAATAAGAGGCGGGGACTTAGATATTGGGAAACAGAGGCGGGGAATCAGAGCTGGGGAATCAGAGGCGGGGAATCAGAGTTGGGGAATCAGAGGCGGGGAATCAGATATGGGGAAACAGGGGCGGGGAATCAGAGGCGGGGAAACAGAGGCGAGGAATCAGATATGGGGAATCAGAGGTGGGGTATCAGAGTTGGGGAATCAGAGGCGGGGACTTAGATATGGGGAAACAGAGGCGGGGAATCAGAGGCGGGGAAACAGAGGCGGGGAATCAGATATGGGGAATCAGAGGTGGGGAATCAGAGGCAGGGAATCAGATGTGCGGAATCAGAGATGGGGAATCAGAGGCAGGGAATCAGAATCAGAAGCAGGGAATAAGACGCGGGGAATCAGAGGCGGGGAATCAGAGCTGGGGAATCAGAGGCAGTGAATCAGAGGCGGGGAATCAGAGGCAGGGAATCGGATGTGCGGAATCAGAGATGGGGAATCAGAGGTGGGGAATCAGAGGCGGTGAATTAGACATGGGTAATCAGAGGCGGGGAATCAGAGGCAGGAAATCAGACACGGGGAATCAGAGGCGGGGAATCAGAGCTGGGAAATTAGAGGCAGGGAATCAGAGTTGGGGATTCAGAGGCGGGGAATCAGATATGGGGAAACAGAGGCGGGGAATCAGAGGCGGGCAAATAGAGGCGGGGATCAGATATGGGGAAACAGAGGAGGGGAATCAGAGGCGGGGAAACAGAGCCGGGGAATCAGATATGGGGAATCAGAGGTGGGGAATCAGAGGTTGGGAATCAGAGGCAGGGAATCAGAGGCTGGGAATCAGATGCATGGAATCAGATGCGGGGAATCAGAGGCGGGGAATCAGAGCTGGGGAATCAGAGGTGGGGAATCAAAGTTGGGGAATCAGAGTCGGGGACTTAGATATGGGGAAACAGAGGCGGGGAATCAGAGGTGGGGAACAGAAGGCGGGGAATCAGATATGGGGAATCAGAGATGGGGAATCAGAGGCAGGGAATTAGATGTGCGGAATCAGAGATGGGGAATCAGAGGTGGGGAATCAGAATCAGAAGCAGGGAATCAGAGGCAGGGAATCAGAGTTGGGGATTCAGAGGCGGGGAATCAGAAATGGGGAAACAGAGGCGGGGAATCAGAGGCGGGAAAACAGAGGTGGGGAATTAGATATGGGGAATCAGAGGTGGGGAATCAGAGGTGGTGAATCAGAGATGGGGAATCACAGGCGGGGAATCAGAGGCAGGGAATAGAACGCGGGGAATCAGAGGCAGGGAATCAGAGTTGGGGCATCAGAGGTTGGGAATTAGGTATGGGGAAACAGAGGCGGGGAATCAGAGGCGGGGAAACAGAGGCGGGGAATCAGATATGGGGAATCAGAGGTGGGGAATCAGAGGTTGGGAATCAGAGGCAGGGAATCAGAGGCTTGGAATCAGATGCAGGGAATCAGATGCGGGGAATCAGATATGGGGAATCAGAGGTGGGGAATCAGAGGTGGGGAAACAGGGGCGGGGAATCAGATATGGGGAACCAGAGGTGGGGAATCAGGGGCGGGGTATCAGTGGCAGGGAATCAGAGGCGGGAAATCAGAGGCCGGGAATCAGAGGCGGTGAATCAGGGGCGGGGAATCAGAGGCAGGGAATCGGATGTGCGGAATCAGAGATGGGGAATCAGAGGTGGGGAATCAGAATCAGAAGCAGGGAATCAGAGGCCGGGAATTAGAGGCCGGAATCAGATGCCGGGAATAATAGGCCGGGAATCAAAGGTTGGGAATCAGAGTCCGGGAATCAGAGATGGGGAATCAGAGGCGGGGAATGAGATATGGGGAATCAGAGGCGGGGAATCAGAGGCGGGGAAACAGAGGTGAGGAATCAAATATGGGGATTCAGAGGTGGCGAATCAAAGGCGGTGAATCAGAGGCGGGGAATCAGAGCTGGCGAATCAGAGGCGGGGAATCAGAGTTGGGGAATCAGAGGCGGGGAATCAGAGTTGGGGAATCAGAGTCGGGGAATCAGAGGCAGGGAATCAGATGTGCGGAATCAGAGATGGGGAATCAGAGGTGGGGAATCAGAGCTGGAGAATCAGAGGTGGGGAATCAGAGTTGGGGAATCAGAGGCGGGGACTTAGATATTGGGAAACAGAGGCGGGGAATCAGAGCTGGGGAATCAGAGGCGGGGAATCAGAGTTGGGGAATCAGAGGCGGGGAATCAGATATGGGGAAACAGGGGCGGGGAATCAGAGGCGGGGAAACAGAGGCGAGGAATCAGATATGGGGAATCAGAGGTGGGGAATCAGAGTTGGGGAATCAGAGGCGGGGACTTAGATATGGGGAAACAGAGGCGGGGAATCAGAGGCGGGGAAACAGAGGCGGGGAATCAGATATGGGGAATCAGAGGTGGGGAATCAGAGGCAGGGAATCAGATGTGCGGAATCATAGATGGGGAATCAGAGGCAGGGAATCAGAATCAGAAGCAGGGAATAAGACGCGGGGAATCAGAGGCGGGGAATCAGAGCTGGGGAATCAGAGGCAGTGAATCAGAGGCGGGGAATCAGAGGCAGGGAATCGGATGTGCGGAATCAGAGATGGGGAATCAGAGGTGGGGAATCAGAGGCGGTGAATTAGACATGGGTAATCAGAGGCGGGGAATCAGAGGCAGGAAATCAGACACGGGGAATCAGAGGCTGGGAATCAGAGCTGGGAACTTAGAGGCAGGGAATTAGAGTTGGGGATTCAGAGGCGGGGAATCAGATATGGGGAAACAGAGGCGGGGAATCAGAGGCGGGCAAATAGAGGCGGGGATCAGATATGGGGAAAGAGAGGAGGGGAATCAGAGGCGGGGAAACAGAGGCGGGGAATCAGATATGGGGAATCAGAGGTGGGGAATCAGAGGTTGGGAATCAGAGGCAGGGAATCAGAGGCTGGGAATCAGATGCATGGAATCAGATGCGGGGAATCAGAGGCGGGGAATCAGAGCTGGGGAATCAGAGGTGGGGAATCAAAGTTGGGGAATCAGAGTCGGGGACTTAGATATGGGGAAACAGAGGCGGGGAATCAGAGGTGGGGAACAGAAGGCGGGGAATCAGATATGGGGAATCAGAGGCAGGGAATCAGAGTTGGGGATTCAGAGGCGGGGAATCAGATATGGGGAAACAGAGGAGGGGAATCAGAGGCGGGAAAACAGAGGCGGGGAATTAGATATGGGGAATCAGAGGTGGGGAATCAGAGGTGGTGAATCAGAGATGGGGAATCACAGGCGGGGAATCAGAGGCAGGGAATAGAACGCGGGGAATCAGAGGCAGGGAAGCAGAGTTGGGGCATCAGAGGTTGGGAATTAGGTATGGGGAAACAGAGGCGGGGAATCAGAGGCGGGGAAACAGAGGCGGGGAATCAGATATGGGGAATCAGAGGTGGGGAATCAGAGGTTGGGAATCAGAGGTGGGGAATCAGAGTTGGGGAATCAGAGGCGGGGACTTAGATATGGGGAAACAGAGGCGGGGAATCAGAGGCGGGGAAACAGAGGCGGGGAATCAGATATGGGGAATCAGAGGTGGGGAATCAGAGGCAGGGAATCAGATGTGCGGAATCAGAGATGGGGAATCAGAGGCAGGGAATCAGAATCAGAAGCAGGGAATAAGACGCGGGGAATCAGAGGCGGGGAATCAGAGCTGGGGAATCAGAGGCAGTGAATCAGAGGCGGGGAATCAGAGGCAGGGAATCGGATGTGCGGAATCAGAGATGGGGAATCAGAGGTGGGGAATCAGAGGCGGTGAATTAGACATGGGTAATCAGAGGCGGGGAATCAGAGGCAGGAAATCAGACACGGGGAATCAGAGGCGGGGAATCAGAGCTGGGAACTTAGAGGCAGGGAATTAGAGTTGGGGATTCAGAGGCGGGGAATCAGATATGGGGAAACAGAGGCGGGGAATCAGAGGCGGGCAAATAGAGGCGGGGATCAGATATGGGGAAACAGAGGAGGGGAATCAGAGGCGGGGAAACAGAGGCGGGGAATCAGATATGGGGAATCAGAGGTGGGGAATCAGAGGTTGGGAATCAGAGGCAGGGAATCAGAGGCTGGGAATCAGATGCATGGAATCAGATGCGGGGAATCAGAGGCGGGGAATCAGAGCTGGGGAATCAGAGGTGGGGAATCAAAGTTGGGGAATCAGAGTCGGGGACTTAGATATGGGGAAACAGAGGCGGGGAATCAGAGGTGGGGAACAGAAGGCGGGGAATCAGATATGGGGAATCAGAGGCAGGGAATCAGAGTTGGGGATTCAGAGGCGGGGAATCAGATATGGGGAAACAGAGGCGGGGAATCAGAGGCGGGAAAACAGAGGCGGGGAATTAGATATGGGGAATCAGAGGTGGGGAATCAGAGGTGGTGAATCAGAGATGGGGAATCACAGGCGGGGAATCAGAGGCAGGGAATAGAACGCGGGGAATCAGAGGCAGGGAATCAGAGTTGGGGCATCAGAGGTTGGGAATTAGGTATGGGGAAACAGAGGCGGGGAATCAGAGGCGGGGAAACAGAGGCGGGGAATCAGATATGGGGAATCAGAGGTGGGGAATCAGAGGTTGGGAATCAGAGGCAGGGAATCAGAGGCTTGGAATCAGATGCAGGGAATCAGATGCGGGGAATCAGATATGGGGAATCAGAGGCGGGGAATCAGAGGTGGGGAAACAGGGCCGGGGAATCAGATATGGGGAATCAGAGGTGGGGAATCAGGGGCGGGGTATCAGTGGGAGGGAATCAGAGGCGGGAAATCAGAGGCCGGGAATCAGAGGCGGTGAATCAGGGGCGGGGAATCAGAGGCAGGGAATCGGATGTGCGGAATCAGAGATGGGGAATCAGAGGTGGGGAATCAGAATCAGAAGCAGGGAATCAGAGGCCGGGAATTAGAGGCCGGAATCAGATGCCGGGAATAAGAGGCCGGGAATTAGAGGTTGGGAATCAGAGTCCGGGAATCAGAGATGGGGAATCAGAGGCGGGGAATGAGATATGGGGAATCAGAGGCGGGGAATCAGAGGCGGGGAAACAGAGGCGAGGAATCAAATATGGGGATTCAGAGGTGGCGAATCAAAGGCGGTGACTCAGAGGCGGGGAATCAGAGCTGGGGAATCAGAGGCGGGGAATCAGAGTTGGGGAATCAGAGGCGGGGAATCAGAGCTGGGGAATCAGAGTCGGGGAATCAGAGGCAGGGAATCAGATGTGCGGAATCAGAGATGGGGAATCAGAGGTGGGGAATCAGAGCTGGAGAATCAGAGGTGGGGAATCAGAGTTGGGGAATAAGAGGCGGGGACTTAGATATTGGGAAACAGAGGCGGGGAATCAGAGCTGGGGAATCAGAGGCGGGGAATCAGAGTTGGGGAATCAGAGGCAGGGAATCAGATATGGGGAAACAGGGGCGGGGAATCAGAGGCGGGGAAACAGAGGCGAGGAATCAGATATGGGGAATCAGAGGTGGGGAATCAGAGTTGGGGAATCAGAGGCGGGGACTTAGATATGGGGAAACAGAGGCGGGGAATCAGAGGCGGGGAAACAGAGGCGGGGAATCAGATATGGGGAATCAGAGGTGGGGAATCAGAGGCAGGGAATCAGATGTGCGGAATCAGAGATGGGGAATCAGAGGCAGGGAATCAGAATCAGAAGCAGGGAATAAGACGCGGGGAATCAGAGGCGGGGAATCAGAGCTGGGGAATCAGAGGCAGTGAATCAGAGGCGGGGAATCAGAGGCAGGGAATCGGATGTGCGGAATCAGAGATGGGGAATCAGAGGTGGGGAATCAGAGGCGGTGAATTAGACATGGGTAATCAGAGGCGGGGAATCAGAGGCAGGAAATCAGACACGGGGAATCAGAGGCGGGGAATCAGAGCTGGGAACTTAGAGGCAGGGAATCAGAGTTGGGGATTCAGAGGCGGGGAATCAGATATGGGGAAACAGAGGCAGGGAATCAGAGGCGGGCAAATAGAGGCGGGGATCAGATATGGGGAAACAGAGGAGGGGAATCAGAGGCGGGGAAACAGAGCCGGGGAATCAGATATGGGGAATCAGAGGTGGGGAATCAGAGGTTGGGAATCAGAGGCAGGGAATCAGAGGCTGGGAATCAGATGCATGGAATCAGATGCGGGGAATCAGAGGCGGGGAATCAGAGCTGGGGAATCAGAGGTGGGGAATCAAAGTTGGGGAATCAGAGTCGGGGACTTAGATATGGGGAAACAGAGGCGGGGAATCAGAGGTGGGGAACAGAAGGCGGGGAATCAGATATGGGGAATCAGAGATGGGGAATCAGAGGCAGGGAATTAGATGTGCGGAATCAGAGATGGGGAATCAGAGGTGGGGAATCAGAATCAGAAGCAGGGAATCAGAGGCAGGGAATCAGAGTTGGGGATTCAGAGGCGGGGAATCAGATATGGGGAAACAGAGGCGGGGAATCAGAGGCGGGAAAACAGAGGTGGGGAATTAGATATGGGGAATCAGAGGTGGGGAATCAGAGGTGGTGAATCAGAGATGGGGAATCACAGGCGGGGAATCAGAGGCAGGGAATAGAACGCGGGGAATCAGAGGCAGGGAATCAGAGTTGGGGCATCATAGGTTGGGAATTAGGTATGGGGAAACAGAGGCGGGGAATCAGAGGCGGGGAAACAGAGGCGGGGAATCAGATATGGGGAATCAGAGGTGGGGAATCAGAGGTTGGGAATCAGAGGCAGGGAATCAGAGGCTTGGAATCAGATGCAGGGAATCAGATGCGGGGAATCAGATATGGGGAATCAGAGGCGGGGAATCAGAGGTGGGGAAACAGGGGCGGGGAATCAGATATGGGGAACCAGAGGTGGGGAATCAGGGGCGGGGTATCAGTGGCAGGGAATCAGAGGCGGGAAATCAGAGGCCGGGAATCAGAGGCGGTGAATCAGGGGCGGGGAATCAGAGGCAGGGAATCGGATGTGCGGAATCAGAGATGGGGAATCAGAGGTGGGGAATAAGAATCAGAAGCAGGGAATCAGAGGCCGGGAATTAGAGGCCGGAATCAGATGCCGGGAATAAGAGGCCGGGAATCAGAGGTTGGGAATCAGAGTCCGGGAATCAGAGATGGGGAATCAGAGGCGGGGAATGAGATATGGGGAATCAGAGGCGGGGAATCAGAGGCGGGGAAACAGAGGCGAGGAATCAAATATGGGGATTCAGAGGTGGCGAATCAAAGGCGGTGAATCAGAGGCGGGGAATCAGAGCTGGGGAATCAGAGGCGGGGAATCAGAGTTGGGGAATCAGAGGCGGGGAATCAGAGCTGGGGAATCAGAGTCGGGGAATCAGAGGCAGGGAATCAGATGTGCGGAATCAGAGATGGGGAATCAGAGGTGGGGAATCAGAGCTGGAGAATCAGAGGTGGGGAATCAGAGTTGGGGAATCAGAGGCGGGGACTTAGATATTGGGAAACAGAGGCGGGGAATCAGAGCTGGGGAATCAGAGGCGGGGAATCAGAGTTGGGGAATCAGAGGCGGGGAATCAGATATGGGGAAACAGGGGCGGGGAATCAGAGGCGGGGAAACAGAGGCGAGGAATCAGATATGGGGAATCAGAGGTGTGGAATCAGAGGTTGGGAATCAGAGGCAGGGAATCAGAGGCGGGGAAACAGAGGCGGGGAATCAGATATGGGGAATCAGAGGTGGCGAATCAAAGGCGGTGAAACAGAGATGGGGAATCAGGGCAGGGAATCAGAGGCAGGGAATCAAACACGGGGAATCAGAGCTGGGGAATCAGAGGCGGGGAATTAGAGTTGGGGAATCCGAGGAGGGGAATCAGAGGCGGGGAAACAGGCGGGGAATCAGATATGGGGAATCAGAGGTGGGGAATCAGATGTTGGGAATCAGAGGCAGGGAATCAGAGGCGGGTAATCAGAGGCGTGGAATCAGAGGCAGGGAATCAGATGTGCGGAATCGAAGATGGGGAATCAGAGGCAGGGAATCAGAGGCGGGGAATCAGAGGCGGGGAATCAGAGGCCGGGAATCAGATATGGGGAAACAGAGGCGGGGAATCAGAGGCGGGGAAACAGAGGCGGGGAATCAGATATGGGAAATCAGAGGTGGGGAATCAGAGGTTGGGAATCAGAGGCAGGGAATCAGAGGCTTGGAATCAGATGCAGGGTATCAGATGCGGGGAATCAGAGGCGGGGAATCAGAGCTGGAGAATCAGAGGTGGGGAATCAGAGTTGGGGAATCAGAGGCGGGGAAACAGAGGCGGGGAATCAGATATGGGGAATCAGAGGTGGGGAATCAGAGGCAGGGAATCAGATGTGCGCAATCAGAGATGGGGAATCAGAGGCAGGGAATCAGAATCAGAAGCAGGGAATCAGAGGCCGGGGATCAGAGGCCGGAATCAGATGCCGGGAATAAGAGGCCGGGAATCAGAGGTGGGGAATCAGAGTCCGGGAATCAGAGATGGGGATTCAGAGGCGGGGAATGAGATATGGGGAATCAGAGGCGGGGAATCAGAGGCGGGGAAACAGAGGCGGGGAATCAGATATGGGGAATCAGAGGTGGCGATTCAAAGGCGGTGAATCAGAGATGGGGAATCAGAGGCCGGGAATCAGAGGCAGGGAATCAAACACGGGGAATCAGAGGCGGGGAATCAGAGCTGTGGAATCAGAGGCGGGGAATCATAGCTGGCGAATCAGAGGCGGGGAATCAGAGGTGGGGAATCAGAGGCGGGGAATCAGATATTGTTAATCAGAGCTGGGGAATCAGAGGCGGGGAAACAGAGGCGGGGAATCAGATATGGGGAATCAGAGGTGGGGAATCAGAGGTTGTGAATCAGACGCGGGGAATCAGAGGCGGGGATTCAGAGCTGGGGAATCAGAGGCGGGGAATCAGAGTTGGGGAATCAGAGGCGGGGAATCAGATATGGGGAATCAGAGGCGGGGAATCAGATATGGGGAATCAGAGGCGGGGAAACAGAGGCGGGGAATCAGATATGGGGAATCAGAGGTGGGGAATCAGGGGCGGGGTATCAGTGGCAGGGAATCAGAGGCGGGAAATCAGAGGCCGGGAATCAGAGGCGGTGAATCAGAGGCGGGGAATCAGAGGCAGGGAATCGGATGTGCGGAATCAGAGCTGGGGATTTAGATGCAGGGAATCAGAGTTGGGGATTCAGAGGCGGGGAATCAGATATGGGGAAACAGTGGCGGGGAATCAGAGGCGGGGAAACAGAGGCGGGGAATCAGATATGGGGAATCAGAGGTGGGGAATCAGAGCTGGGGAATCAGAGGTGGGGAATCAGAGTTGGGGAATCAGAGGCGGGGACTTAGATATGGGGAAACAGAAGTGCGGGAATCAGAGGCGGGGAAACAGAGGCGGGGAATCAGATATGGGGAATCAGAGGTGGGGAATCAGAGGCAGGGAATCAGATGTGCGGTATCAGAGATGGGGAATCAGAGGCAGGGAATCAGAATCAGAAGCAGGGAATAAGACGCGGGGAATCTGAGGCGGGGAATCAGAGCTGGGGAATCAGAGGCTGTGAATCAGAGGCGGGGAATCAGAAGCAGGGAATCGGATGTGCGGAATCAGAGATGGGGAATCAGAGGTGGGGAATCAGAGGCGCTGAATCAGACATGGGTAATCAGAGGCGGGGAATCAGAGGCAGGAAATCAGACACGGGGAATCTGAGGCGGGGAATCAGAGGCGGGGAATCAGAGGCAGGGAATCGGATGTGCCGAATCAGAGATGGGGAATCAGAGGTGGGGAATCAGAGGCGGTGAATCAGACATGGGTAATCAGAGTCGGGGAATCAGAGGCAGGAAATCAGACACGGGGAATCAGAGGCGGGGAATCAGAGCTGGGGAATTAGATGCAGGGAATCAGAGTTGGGGATTCAGAGGCGGGGAATCAGATATGGGGAAACTGAGGTGGGGAATCAGAGGTGGGCAAATAGAGGCGGGGAATCAGATATGGGGAAACAGAGGCGGGGAATCAGAGGCGGGGAAACAGAGGCGGGGAATTAGATATGGGGAATCAGAGGTGGGGAATCAGAGGTTGGGAATCACAGGCAGGGAATCAGAGGCTGTGAATCAGATGCAGGGAATCAGATGCGGGGAATCAGAGGCGGGGAATCAGAGCTGGGGAATCAGAGGTGGGGAATCAGAGGCGGGGAAACAGAGGCGGGGAATCAGATATGGGGAATCAGAGGTGGGGAATCAGAGGCAGGGAATCAGAATCAGAAGCAGGGAATAAGACGCGGGGAATCAGAGGCGGGGAATCAGAGCTGGGGAATCAGAGGCAGTGAATCAGAGGCGGGGAATCAGAGGCAGGGAATCGGATGTGCGGAATCAGAGATGGGGAATCAGAGGTGGGGAATCAGAGGGGGTGAATCAGACATGGGTAATCAGAGGCAGGGAATCAGAGGCAGGAAATCAGACACGGGGAATCAGAGGCGGGGAATCAGAGCTGGGAAATTAGAGGCAGGGAATCAGAGTTGGGGATTCAGAGGCGGGGAATCAGATATGGGGAAACAGAGGCGGGGAATCAGAGGCGGGCAAATAGAGGCGGGGATCAGATATGGGGAAACAGAGGAGAGGAATCAGAGGCGGGGAAACAGAGGCGGTGTATCAGATATGGGGAATCAGAGGTGGGGAATCAGAGGATGGGAATCAGAGGCAGGGAATCAGAGGCTGGGAATCAGATGCATGGAATCAGATGCGGGGAATCAGAGGCGGGGAATCAGAGCTGGGGAATCAGAGGTGCGGAATCAAAGTTGGGGAATCAGAGTCGGGGACTTAGATATGGGGAAACAGAGGCGGGGAATCAGAGGTGGGGAACAGAAGGCGGGGAATCAGATATGGGGAATCAGAGATGGGGAATCAGAGGCAGGGAATTAGATGTGCGGAATCAGAGATGGGGAATCAGAGATGGGGAATCAGAATCAGAAGCAGGGAATCAGAGGCAGGGAATCAGAGTTGGGGATTCAGAGGTGGGGAATCAGAGGTGGTGAATCAGAGATGGGGAATCACAGGCGGGGAATCAGAGGCAGGGAATAGAACGCGGGGAATCAGAGGCAGGGAATCAGAGTTGGGGCATCAGAGGTTGGGAATTAGATATGGGGAAACAGAGGCGGGGAATCAGAGGCGGGGAAACAGAGGTGGGGAATCAGATATGGGGAATCAGAGGTGGGGAATCAGAGGTTGGGAATCAGAGGCAGGGAATCAGAGGCTTGGAATCAGATGCAGGGAATCAGATGCGGGGAATCAGAGGCGGGGAATCAGAGCTGGGGAATCAGAGGCGGGGAATCAGAGTTGGGGAATCAGAGGCGGGGAATCAGATATGGGGAATCAGAGGCGGGGAATCAGAGGTGGGGAAACAGAGGCCGGGAATCAGATATGGGGAATCAGAGGTGGGGAATCAGGGGCGGGGTATCAGTGGCAGGGAATCAGAGGCGGGAAATCAGAGGCCGGGAATCAGAGGCGGTGAATCAGGGGCGGGGAATCAGAGGCAGGGAATCGGATGTGCGGAATCAGAGATGGGGAATCAGAGGTGGGGAATCAGAATCAGAAGCAGGGAATCAGAGGCCGGAAATTAGAGGCCGGAATCAGAGATGGGGAATCAGAGGCGGGGAATGAGATATGGGGAATCAGAGGCGGGGAATCAGAGGCGGGGAAACAGAGGCGAGGAATCAAATATGGGGATTCAGAGGTGGCGAATTAAAGGCGGTGAATCAGAGGCGGGGAATCAGAGCTGGGGAATCAGAGGCGGGGAATCAGAGTTGGGGAATCAGAGGCGGGGAATCAGAGCTGGGGAATCAGAGTCGGGGAATCAGAGGCAGGGAATCAGATGTGCGGAATCAGAGATAGGGAATCAGAGGTGGGGAATCAGAGCTTGAGAATCAGAGGTGGGGAATCAGAGTTGGGGAATCAGAGGCGGGGACTTAGATATTGGGAAACAGAGGCGGGGAATCAGAGGCGGGAACACAGAGGCGGGGAATCAGATATTGGGAATCAGAGGTGGGGAATCAGAGGCAGGGAATCAGATGTGCGCAATCAGAGATGGGGAATCAGAGGCAGGGAATCAGAATCAGAAGCAGGGAATCAGAGGCCGGGGATCAGAGGCCGGAATCAGATGCCGGGAATAAGAGGCCGGGAATCAGAGGTGGGGAATCAGAGTCCGGGAATCAGAGATGGGGATTCAGAGGCGGGGAATGAGATATGGGGAATCAGAGGCGGGGAATCAGAGGCGGGGAAACAGAGGCGGGGAATCAGATATGGGGAATCAGAGGTGGCGAATCAAAGGCGGTGAATCAGAGATGGGGAATCAGAGGCCGGGAATAAGAGGCAGTGAATCAAACACGGGGAATCAGAGGCGAGGAATCAGAGCTGGGGAATCAGAGGCGGGGAATAATAGCTGGCGAATCAGAGGCCGGGAATCAGAGGTGGGGAATCAGAGGCGGGGAATCAGATATTGTTAATCAGAGGTGGGGAATCAGAGGCGGGGAAACAGAGGCGGGGAATCAGATATGGGGAATCAGAGGTGGGGAATCAGATGTTGTGAATCAGAGATGGAGAATCAGAGGCGGGGAATCAGAGGCCGGTAATCAGACACGGGGAATCAGAGGCGGGGATTCAGAGCTGGGGAATCAGAGGCGGGGAATCAGAGTTGGGGAATCAGAGGCGGGGAATCAGATATGGGGAATCAGAGGCGGGGAATCAGAGGCGGGGAAACAGAGGCGGGGAATCAGATATGGGGAATCAGAGGTGGGGAATCAGGGGCGGGGTATCAGTGGCAGGGAATCAGAGGCGGGAAATCAGAGGCCGGGAATCAGAGGCGGTGAATCAGAGGCGGGGAATCAGAGGCAGGGAATCGGATGTGCGGAATCAGAGATGGGGAATCAGAGGTGGGGAATCAGAGGCGGTGAATCAGACATGGGTAATCAGAGGCGGGGAATCAGAGGCAGGAAATCAGACACGGGGAATCAGAGCTGGGGAATTTGATGCAGGGAATCAGAGTTGGGGATTCAGAGGCGGGGAATCAGTTATGGGGAAACAGTGGCGGGGAATCAGAGGCGGGGAAACAGAGGCGGGGAATCAGATATGGGGAATCAGAGGTGGGGAATCAGAGGTTGGGAATCACAGGCAGGGAATCAGAGGCTGGGAATCAGATGCAGGGATTCAGATGCGGGGAATCAGAGGCGGGGAATCAGAGCTGGGGAATCAGAGGTGGGGAATCAGAGTTGGGGAATCAGAGGCGGGGACTTAGATATGGGGAAACAGAGGCGGGGAATCAGAGGCGGGGATACAGAGGCGGGGAATCAGATATGGGGAATCAGAGGTGGGGAATCAGAGGCAGGGAATCAGAGGCTTGGAATCAGATGCAGGGTATCAGATGCGGGGAATCAGAGGCGGGGAATCAGAGCTGGAGAATCAGAGGTGGGGAATCAGAGTTGGGGAATCAGAGGCGGGGAAACAGAGGCGGGGAATCAGATATGGGGAATCAGAGGTGGGGAATCAGAGGCAGGGAATCAGATGTGCGCAATCAGAGATGGGGAATCAGAGGCAGGGAATCAGAATCAGAAGCAGGGAATCAGAGGCCGGGGATCAGAGGCCGGAATCAGATGCCGGGAATAAGAGGCCGGGAATCAGAGGTGGGGAATCAGAGTCCGGGAATCAGAGATGGGGATTCAGAGGCGGGGAATGAGATATGGGGAATCAGAGGCGGGGAATCAGAGGCGGGGAAACAGAGGCGGGGAATCAGATATGGGGAATCAGAGGTGGCGATTCAAAGGCGGTGAATCAGAGATGGGGAATCAGAGGCCGGGAATCAGAGGCAGGGAATCAAACACGGGGAATCAGAGGCGGGGAATCAGAGCTGTGGAATCAGAGGCGGGGAATCATAGCTGGCGAATCAGAGGCGGGGAATCAGAGGTGGGGAATCAGAGGCGGGGAATCAGATATTGTTAATCAGAGCTGGGGAATCAGAGGCGGGGAAACAGAGGCGGGGAATCAGATATGGGGAATCAGAGGTGGGGAATCAGAGGTTGTGAATCAGACGCGGGGAATCAGAGGCGGGGATTCAGAGCTGGGGAATCAGAGGCGGGGAATCAGAGTTGGGGAATCAGAGGCGGGGAATCAGATATGGGGAATCAGAGGCGGGGAATCAGATATGGGGAATCAGAGGCGGGGAAACAGAGGCGGGGAATCAGATATGGGGAATCAGAGGTGGGGAATCAGGGGCGGGGTATCAGTGGCAGGGAATCAGAGGCGGGAAATCAGAGGCCGGGAATCAGAGGCGGTGAATCAGAGGCGGGGAATCAGAGGCAGGGAATCGGATGTGCGGAATCAGAGCTGGGGATTTAGATGCAGGGAATCAGAGTTGGGGATTCAGAGGCGGGGAATCAGATATGGGGAAACAGTGGCGGGGAATCAGAGGCGGTGAAACAGAGGCGGGGAATCAGATATGGGGAATCAGAGGTGGGGAATCAGAGCTGGGGAATCAGAGGTGGGGAATCAGAGTTGGGGAATCAGAGGCGGGGACTTAGATATGGGGAAACAGAAGTGCGGGAATCAGAGGCGGGGAAACAGAGGCGGGGAATCAGATATGGGGAATCAGAGGTGGGGAATCAGAGGCAGGGAATCAGATGTGCGGTATCAGAGATGGGGAATCAGAGGCAGGGAATCAGAATCAGAAGCAGGGAATAAGACGCGGGGAATCTGAGGCGGGGAATCAGAAGCAGGGAATCGGATGTGCGGAATCAGAGATGGGGAATCAGAGGTGGGGAATCAGAGGCGCTGAATCAGACATGGGTAATCAGAGGCGGGGAATCAGAGGCAGGAAATCAGACACGGGGAATCTGAGGCGGGGAATCAGAGGCGGGGAATCAGAGGCAGGGAATCGGATGTGCCGAATCAGAGATGGGGAATCAGAGGTGGGGAATCAGAGGCGGTGAATCAGACATGGGTAATCAGAGTCGGGGAATCAGAGGCAGGAAATCAGACACGGGGAATCAGAGGCGGGGAATCAGAGCTGGGGAATTAGATGCAGGGAATCAGAGTTGGGGATTCAGAGGCGGGGAATCAGATATGGGGAAACTGAGGTGGGGAATCAGAGGTGGGCAAATAGAGGCGGGGAATCAGATATGGGGAAACAGAGGCGGGGAATCAGAGGCGGGGAAACAGAGGCGGGGAATTAGATATGGGGAATCAGAGGTGGGGAATCAGAGGTTGGGAATCACAGGCAGGGAATCAGAGGCTGTGAATCAGATGCAGGGAATCAGATGCGGGGAATCAGAGGCGGGGAATCAGAGCTGGGGAATCAGAGGTGGGGAATCAGAGGCGGGGAAACAGAGGCGGGGAATCAGATATGGGGAATCAGAGGTGGGGAATCAGAGGCAGGGAATCAGAATCAGAAGCAGGGAATAAGACGCGGGGAATCAGAGGCGGGGAATCAGAGCTGGGGAATCAGAGGCAGTGAATCAGAGGCGGGGAATCAGAGGCAGGGAATCGGATGTGCGGAATCAGAGATGGGGAATCAGAGGTGGGGAATCAGAGGGGGTGAATCAGACATGGGTAATCAGAGGCAGGGAATCAGAGGCAGGAAATCAGACACGGGGAATCAGAGGCGGGGAATCAGAGCTGGGAAATTAGAGGCAGGGAATCAGAGTTGGGGATTCAGAGGCGGGGAATCAGATATGGGGAAACAGAGGCGGGGAATCAGAGGCGGGCAAATAGAGGCGGGGATCAGATATGGGGAAACAGAGGAGAGGAATCAGAGGCGGGGAAACAGAGGCGGTGTATCAGATATGGGGAATCAGAGGTGGGGAATCAGAGGATGGGAATCAGAGGCAGGGAATCAGAGGCTGGGAATCAGATGCATGGAATCAGATGCGGGGAATCAGAGGCGGGGAATCAGAGCTGGGGAATCAGAGGTGCGGAATCAAAGTTGGGGAATCAGAGTCGGGGACTTAGATATGGGGAAACAGAGGCGGGGAATCAGAGGTGGGGAACAGAAGGCGGGGAATCAGATATGGGGAATCAGAGATGGGGAATCAGAGGCAGGGAATTAGATGTGCGGAATCAGAGATGGGGAATCAGAGATGGGGAATCAGAATCAGAAGCAGGGAATCAGAGGCAGGGAATCAGAGTTGGGGATTCAGAGGTGGGGAATCAGAGGTGGTGAATCAGAGATGGGGAATCACAGGCGGGGAATCAGAGGCAGGGAATAGAACGCGGGGAATCAGAGGCAGGGAATCAGAGTTGGGGCATCAGAGGTTGGGAATTAGATATGGGGAAACAGAGGCGGGGAATCAGAGGCGGGGAAACAGAGGTGGGGAATCAGATATGGGGAATCAGAGGTGGGGAATCAGAGGTTGGGAATCAGAGGCAGGGAATCAGAGGCTTGGAATCAGATGCAGTGAATCAGATGCGGGGAATCAGAGGCGGGGAATCAGAGCTGGGGAATCAGAGGCGGGGAATCAGAGTTGGGGAATCAGAGGCGGGGAATCAGATATGGGGAATCAGAGGCGGGGAATCAGAGGTGGGGAAACAGAGGCCGGGAATCAGATATGGGGAATCAGAGGTGGGGAATCAGGGGCGGGGTATCAGTGGCAGGGAATCAGAGGCGGGAAATCAGAGGCCGGGAATCAGAGGCGGTGAATCAGGGGCGGGGAATCAGAGGCAGGGAATCGGATGTGCGGAATCAGAGATGGGGAATCAGAGGTGGGGAATCAGAATCAGAAGCAGGGAATCAGAGGCCGGAAATTAGAGGCCGGAATCAGAGATGGGGAATCAGAGGCGGGGAATGAGATATGGGGAATCAGAGGCGGGGAATCAGAGGCGGGGAAACAGAGGCGAGGAATCAAATATGGGGATTCAGAGGTGGCGAATTAAAGGCGGTGAATCAGAGGCGGGGAATCAGAGCTGGGGAATCAGAGGCGGGGAATCAGAGTTGGGGAATCAGAGGCGGGGAATCAGAGCTGGGGAATCAGAGTCGGGGAATCAGAGGCAGGGAATCAGATGTGCGGAATCAGAGATAGGGAATCAGAGGTGGGGAATCAGAGCTTGAGAATCAGAGGTGGGGAATCAGAGTTGGGGAATCAGAGGCGGGGACTTAGATATTGGGAAACAGAGGCGGGGAATCAGAGGCGGGAACACAGAGGCGGGGAATCAGATATTGGGAATCAGAGGTGGGGAATCAGAGGCAGGGAATCAGATGTGCGCAATCAGAGATGGGGAATCAGAGGCAGGGAATCAGAATCAGAAGCAGGGAATCAGAGGCCGGGGATCAGAGGCCGGAATCAGATGCCGGGAATAAGAGGCCGGGAATCAGAGGTGGGGAATCAGAGTCCGGGAATCAGAGATGGGGATTCAGAGGCGGGGAATGAGATATGGGGAATCAGAGGCGGGGAATCAGAGGCGGGGAAACAGAGGCGGGGAATCAGATATGGGGAATCAGAGGTGGCGAATCAAAGGCGGTGAATCAGAGATGGGGAATCAGAGGCCGGGAATAAGAGGCAGTGAATCAAACACGGGGAATCAGAGGCGAGGAATCAGAGCTGGGGAATCAGAGGCGGGGAATAATAGCTGGCGAATCAGAGGCCGGGAATCAGAGGTGGGGAATCAGAGGCGGGGAATCAGATATTGTTAATCAGAGGTGGGGAATCAGAGGCGGGGAAACAGAGGCGGGGAATCAGATATGGGGAATCAGAGGTTGGGAATCAGATGTTGTGAATCAGAGATGGAGAATCAGAGGCGGGGAATCAGAGGCCGGTAATCAGACACGGGGAATCAGAGGCGGGGATTCAGAGCGGGGGAATCAGAGGCGGGGAATCAGAGTTGGGGAATCAGAGGCGGGGAATCAGATATGGGGAATCAGAGGCGGGGAATCAGAGGCGGGGAAACAGAGGCGGGGAATCAGATATGGGGAATCAGAGGTGGGGAATCAGGGGCGGGGTATCAGTGGCAGGGAATCAGAGGCGGGAAATCAGAGGCCGGGAATCAGAGGCGGTGAATCAGAGGCGGGGAATCAGAGGCAGGGAATCGGATGTGCGGAATCAGAGATGGGGAATCAGAGGTGGGGAATCAGAGGCGGTGAATCAGACATGGGTAATCAGAGGCGGGGAATCAGAGGCAGGAAATCAGACACGGGGAATCAGAGCTGGGGAATTAGATGCAGGGAATCAGAGTTGGGGATTCAGAGGCGGGGAATCAGTTATGGGGAAACAGTGGCGGGGAATCAGAGGCGGGGAAACAGAGGCGGGGAATCAGATATGGGGAATCAGAGGTGGGGAATCAGAGGTTGGGAATCACAGGCAGGGAATCAGAGGCTGGGAATCAGATGCAGGGATTCAGATGCGGGGAATCAGAGGCGGGGAATCAGAGCTGGGGAATCAGAGGTGGGGAATCAGAGTTGGGGAATCAGAGGCGGGGACTTAGATATGGGGAAACAGAGGCGGGGAATCAGAGGCGGGGATACAGAGGCGGGGAATCAGATATGGGGAATCAGAGGTGGGGAATCAGAGGCAGGGAATCAGATGTGCGGAATCAGAGATGGGGAATCAGAGGCAGTGAATCAGAATCAGAAGCAGGGAATAAGACGCGGGGAATCAGAGGCGGGGAATCAGAGCTGGGGAATCAGAGGCAGTGAATCAGAGGCGGGGAATCAGAGGCAGGGAATCGGATGTGCCGAATCAGAGATGGGGAATCAGAGGTGGGGAATCAGAGGCGGTGAATCAGACATGGGTAATCAGAGGCGGGGAATCAGAGGCAGGAAATCAGACACGGGGAATCAGAGGCGGGGAATCAGAGCTGGGAAATTAGAGGCAGGGAATCAGAGTTGGGGATTCAGAGGCGGGGAATCAGATATGGGGAAACAGAGGCGGGGAATCAGAGGCGGGCAAATAGAGGCGGGGATCAGATATGGGGAAACAGAGGAGGGGAATCAGAGGCGGGGAAACAGAGGCGGGGAATCAGATATGGGGAATCAGAGGTGGGGAATCAGAGGTTGGGAATCAGAGGCAGGGAATCAGAGGCTGGGAATCAGATGCATGGAATCAGATGCGGGGAATCAGAGGCGGGGAATCAGAGCTGGGGAATCAGAGGTGGGGAATCAAAGTTGGGGAATCAGAGTCGGGGAATTAGATATGGGGAAACAGAGGCGGGGAATCAGAGGTGGGGAACAGAAGGCGGGGAATCAGATATGGGGAATCAGAGATGGGGAATCAGAGGCAGGGTATTAGATGTGCGGAATCAGAGATGGGGAATCAGAGGTGGGGAATCAGAATCAGAAGCAGGGAATCAGAGGCAGGGAATCAGAGTTGGGGATTCAGAGGCGGGGAATCAGATATGGGGAAACAGAGGTGGGGAATCAGAGGCGGGAAAACAGAGGCGGGGAATTAGATATGGGGAATCAGAGGTGGGGAATCAGAGGTGGTGAATCAGAGATGGGGAATCACAGGCGGGGAATCAGAGGCAGGGAATAGAACGCGGGGAATCAGAGGCAGGGAATCAGAGTTGGAGCATCAGTGGTTGGGAATTAGATATGGGGAAACAGAGGCGGGGAATCAGAGGCGGGGAAACAGAGGCGGGGAATCAGATATGGGGAATCAGAGGTGGGGAATCAGAGGTTGGGAATCAGAGGCAGGGAATCAGAGGCTTGGAATCAGATGCAGGGAATTAGATGCGGGGAATCAGAGGCGGGGAATCAGAGCTGGGGAATCAGAGGCGGGGAATCAGAGTTGGGGAATCAGAGGCGGGGAATCAGATATGGGGAATCAGAGGCGGGGAATCAGAGGCGGGGAAACAGAGGGGGGGAATCAGATATGGGGAATCAGAGGTGGGTAATCAGGGGCGGGGTATCAGTGGCAGGGAATCAGAGGCGGGAAATCAGAGGCCGGGAATCAGAGGCGGTGAATCAGGGGCGGGGAATCAGAGGCAGGCAATCGGATGTGCGGAATCAGAGATGGGGAATCAGAGGTGGGGAATAAGAATCAGAAGCAGGGAATCAGAGGCCGGGAATTAGAGGCCGGAATCAGATGCCGGGAATAAGAGGCCGGGAATCAGAGGTTGGGAATCAGAGTCCGGGAATCAGAGATGGGGAATCAGAGGCGGGGAATGAGATATGGGGAATCAGAGGCAGGGAATCAGAGGCGGGGAAACAGAGGCGGGGAATCAGAGCTGGGGAATCAGAGGCGGGGAATCAGAGTTAGGGAATCAGAGGCGGGGAATCGGAGCTGGGGAATCAGAGTCGGGGAATCAGAGGCAGGGAATCACATGTGCGGAATCAGAGATGGGGAATCAGAGGTGGGGAATCAGAGGCGGTGAATCAGAGATGGGGAATCAGAGGCGGTGAATCAGAGGCAGGAAATCAGACACGGGGATTCAGAGGCTGGGAATCAGACGGGGGGAATCAAAGGCGGGGAATCAGAGCTGGGGAATCAGAGGCAGGGAATCAGAGTTGGGGATTCAGAGGCGGGGAATCAGATATGGGGAAACTGAGGCGGGGAATCAGAGGCGGGAAAACAGAGGCGGGGAATTAGATATGGGGAATCAGAGGTGGGGAATCAGAGGTGGTGAATCAGAGATGGGGAATCACAGGCGGGGAATCAGAGGCAGGGAATAGAACGCGGGGAATCAGAGGCAGGGAATCAGAGTTGGGGCATCAGAGGTTGGGAATTAGATATGGGGAAACAGAGGCGGGGAATCAGAGGTGGGGAAACAGAGGCGGGGAATCAGATATGGGGAATCAGAGGTGGGGAATCAGAGGCAGGGAATCAGATGTGCGGAATCAGAGATGGGGAATCAGAGGCAGGGAATCAGAATCAGAAGCGGGGCATCAGAGCCCGGGAATCAGAGGCCGGGAATCAGATGCTGGGAATAAGAGGCCGGGAATCAGAGGTGGGGAATCAGAGTCCGGGAATCAGAGATGGGGATTCAGAGGCGGGGAATCAGATATGGGGAATGGAGTTGGGGAATCAGAGGCGGTGAAACAGAGATGGGGAATCAGGGCAGGGAATCAGAGGCAGGGAATCAAACACGGGGAATCAGAGCTGGGGAATCAGAGGCGGGGAATTAGAGTTGGGGAATCAGAGGAGGGGAATCAGAGGCCGGGAAACAGAGGCGGGGAATCAGATATGGGGAATCAGAGGTGGGGAATCAGATGTTGGGAATCAGAGGCAGGGAACCAGAGGCGGGGAAACAGAGGCGGGGAATCAGATATGGGGAATCAGAGGTGGGGAATCAGAGGTTGGGAATCAGAGGCAGGGAATCAGAGGCTTGGAATCAGATGCAGGGAATCAGATGCGGGGAATCAGAGGCGGGGAATCAGAGCTGGGGAATCAGAGGCGGGGAATCAGAGTTGGGGAATCAGAGGCGGGGAATCAGATATGGGGAATCAGAGGCGGGGAATCAGAGGCGGGTAAACAGAGGCGGGGAATCAGATATGGGGAATCAGAGGTGGGGAATCAGGGGCGGGGTATCAGTGGCAGGGAATCAGATGCGGGAAATCAGAGGCCGGGAATCAGAGGCGGTGAATCAGGGGCGGGGAATCAGAGGCAGGGAATCGGATGTGCGGAATCAGAAATGGGGAATCAGAGGTGGGGAATCAGAATCAGAAGCAGGGAATCAGAGGCCGGGAATTAGAGGCCGGAATCAGATGCCGGGAATAAGAGGCCGGGAATCAGAGGTTGGGAATCAGAGTCCGGGAATCAGAGATGGGGAATCAGAGGCGGGGAATGAGATATGGGGAATCAGAGGAAGGGAATCAGAGGCGGGGAAACAGAGGCGAGGAATCAGATATGGGGATTCAGAGGTGGCGAATCAAATGCGGTGAATCAGAGGCGGGGAATCAGAGCTGGGGAATCAGAGGCGTGGAATCAGAGTTGGGGAAACAGAGGCGGGGAATCAGAGCTGGGGAATCAGAGTCGGGGAATCAGAGGCAGGGAATCAGATGTGCGGAATCAGAGATGGGGAATCAGAGGTGGGGAATCAGAGGCGGTGAATCAGAGATGGGGAATCAGAGGCGGTGAATCAGAGGCAGGAAATCAGACACGGGGATTCAGAGGCTGGGAATCAGACGGGGGGAATAAAAGGCGGGGAATCAGAGCTGGGGAATCAGAGGCAGGGAATCAGAGTTGGGGATTCAGAGGCGGGGAATCAGATATGGGGAAACAGAGGCGGGGAATCAGAGGCGGGAAAACAGAGGCGGGGAATTAGATATGGGGAATCAGAGGTGGGGAATCAGAGGTGGTGAATCAGAGATGGGGAATCACAGGCGGGGAATCAGAGGCAGGGAATAGAACGCGGGGAATCAGAGGCAGGGAATCAGAGTTGGGGCATCAGAGGTTCGGAATTAGATATTGGGAAACAGAGGCGGGGAATCAGAGGTGGGGAATCAGGGGCGGGGTATCAGTGGCAGGGAATCAGAGGCGGGAAATCAGAGGCCGGGAATCAGAGGCGGTGAATCAGAGGCGGGGAATCAGAGGCAGGGAATCGGATGTGCGGAATCAGAGATGGGGAATCAGAGGTGGGGAATCAGAGGCGGTGAATCAGACATGGGTAATCAGAGGCGGGGAATCAGAGGCAGGAAATCAGACACGGGGAATCAGAGGCGGGGAATCAGAGCTGGGGAATTAGATGCAGGGAATCAGAGTTGGGGATTCAGAGGCGGGGAATCAGATATGGGGAAACAGTGGCGGGGAATCAGAGGCGGGGAAACAGAGGCGGGGAATCAGATATGGGGAATCAGAGGTGGGGAATCAGAGGTTGGGAATCACAGGCAGGGAATCAGAGGCTGGGAATCAGATGCAGGGAATCAGATGCGGGGAATCAGAGGCGGGGAATCAGAGCTGGGGAATCAGAGGTGGGGAATCAGAGTTGGGGAATCAGAGGCGGGGACTTAGATATGGGGAAACAGAGGCGGGGAATCAGAGGCGGGGAATCAGATATGGGGAATCAGAGGTGGGGAATCAGAGGCAGGGAATCAGATGTGCGGAATCAGAGATGTGGAATCAGAGGCAGGGAATCAGAATCTGAAGCAGGTAATAAGACGCGGGGAATCAGAGGCGGGGAATCAGAGCTGGGGAATCAGAGGCAGTGATTCAGAGGCGGGGAATCAGAGGCAGGGAATCGGATGTGCCAAATCAGAGATGGGGAATCAGAGGTGGGGAATCAGAGGCGGTGAATTAGACATAGGTAATCAAAGGTGGGGAATCAGAGGCAGGAAATCAGACACGGGGATTCAGAGGCGGGGAATCAGATATGGGGAAACAGAGGCGGGGAATCAGAGGCGGGCAAATAGAGGCGGGGATCAGATATGGGGAAACAGAGGAGGGGAATCAGAGGCGGGGAAACAGAGGCGGGGAATCAGATATGGGGAATCAGAGGTGGGGAATCAGAGGTTGGGAATCATAGGCGGGAAATCAGAGGTGGGGAATCAGAATCAGAAGCAGGGAATCAGAGGCAGGGAATCAGAGTTGGGGATTCAGAGGCGGGGAATCAGATATGGGGAAACAGAGGCGGGGAATCAGAGGCGGGCAAATAGAGGCGGGGATCAGATATGGGGAAACAGAGGAGGGGAATCAGAGGCGGGGAAACAGAGGCGGGGAATCAGATATGGGGAATCAGAGGTGGGGAATCAGAGGTTGGGAATCAGAGGCAGGGAATCGGAGGCTGGGAATCAGATGCATGGAATCAGATGCGGGGAATCAGAGGCGGGGAATCAGAGCTGGGGAATCAGAGGTGGGGAATCAAAGTTGGGGAATCAGAGTCGGGGACTTAGATATGGGGAAACAGAGGCGGGGAATCAGAGGTGGGGAACAGAAGGCGGGGAATCAGATATGTGGAATCAGAGATGGGGAATCAGAGGCAGGGAATTAGATGTGCGGAATCAGAGATGGGGAATCAGAGGTGGGGAATCAGAATCAGAAGCAGGGAATCAGAGGCAGGGAATCAGAGTTGGGGATTCAGAGGCGGGGAATCAGATATGGGGAAACAGAGGTGGGGAATCAGAGGCGGGAAAACAGAGGCGGGGAATTAGATATGGGGAATCAGAGGTGGGGAATCAGAGGTGGTGAATCAGAGATGGGGAATCACAGGCGGGGATTCAGAGGCAGGGAATAGAACGCGGGGAATCAGAGGCAGGGAATCAGAGTTGGGGCATCAGAGGTTGGGAATTAGATATGGGGAAACAGAGGCGGGGAATCAGAGGCGGGGAAACAGAGGCGGGGAATCAGATATGGGGAATCAGAGGTGGGGAATCAGAGGTTGGGAATCAGAGGCAGGGAATCAGAGGCTTGGAATCAGATGCAGGGAATCAGATGCGGGGAATCAGAGGCGGGGAATCAGAGCTGGGGAATCAGAGGCGGGGAATCAGAGTTGGGGAATCAGAGGCGGGGAATCAGATATGGGGAATCAGAGGCGGGGAATCAGAGGCGGGGAAACAGAGGGGGGGAATCAGATATGGGGAATCAGAGGTGGGGAATCAGGGGCGGGGTATCAGTGGCAGGGAATCAGAGGCGGGAAATCAGAGGCCGGGAATCAGAGGCGGTGAATCAGGGGCGGGGAATCAGAGGCAGGGAATCGGATGTGCGGAATCAGAGATGGGGAATCAGAGGTGGGGAATCAGAATCAGAAGCAGGGAATCAGAGGCCGGGAATTAGAGGCCGGAATCAGATGCCGGGAATAAGAGGCCGGGAATCAGAGGTTGGGAATCAGAGTCCGGTAATCAGAGATGGGGAATCAGAGGCGGGGAATGAGATATGGGGAATCAGAGGCAGGGAATCAGAGGCGGGGAAACAGAGGTGAGGAATCAGATATGGGGATTCAGAGGTGGCGAATCAAAGGCGGTGAATCAGAGGCGGGGAATCAGAGCTGGGGAATCAGAGGCGGGGAATCAGAGTTGGGGAATCAGAGGTGGGGAATCAGAGTTGGGGAATCAGAGTCGGGGAATCAGAGGCAGGGAATCACATGTGCGGAATCAGAGATGGGGAATCAGAGGTGGGGAATCAGAGGCGGTAAATCAGAGATGGGGAATCAGAGGCGGTGAATCAGAGGCAGGAAATCAGACACGGGGATTCAGAGGCTGGGAATCAGACGGGGGGAATCAAAGGCGGGGAATCAGAGCTGGGGAATCAGAGGCAGGGAATCAGAGTTGGGGATTCAGAGGCGGGGAATCAGATATGGGGAAACAGAGGCGGGGAATCAGAGGCGGGAAAACAGAGGCGGGGAATTAGATATTGGGAATCAGAGGTGGGGAATCAGAGGTGCTGAATCAGAGATGGGGAATCACAGGCGGGGAATCAGAGGCAGGGAATAGAACGCGGGGAATCAGAGGCAGGGAATCAGAGTTGGGGCATCAGAGGTTGGGAATTAGATATGGGGAAACAGAGGCGGGGAATCAGAGGTGGGGAAACAGAGGCGGGGAATCAGATATGGGGAATCAGAGGTGGGGAATCAGAGGCAGGGAATCAGATGTGCGGAATCAGAGATGGGGAATCAGAGGCAGGGAATCAGAATCAGAAACGGGGAATCAGAGGCCGGGAATCAGAGGCCGGGAATCAGAAGCTGGGAATAAGAGGCCGGGATTCAGAGGTGGGGAATCAGAGTCCGGGAATCAGAGATGGGGATTCAGAGGCGGGGAATGAGATATGGAGAATCAGAGGCGGGGAATCAGAGGCGTGGAAACAGAGGTGGGGAATCAGATATGGGGAATCAGAGGTGGCGAATCAAAGGCGGTGAATCAGAGATGGGGAATCAGAGGCGGGGAATCAGAGGCAGGGAATCAAACACAGGGAATGAGAGGCGGGGAATCAGAGCTGGGGAATCAGAGGCGGGGAATCATAGTTGGGCAATCAGAGGCGGGGAATCAGATATGGGGAAACAGGGGCCGGGAATCAGAGGCGGGGAAACAGAGGTGGGGAATCAGGTATGGGGAATCAGAGGTGTGGAATCAGAGGTTGGGAATCAGAGGCAGGGAATCAGAGGCGGGGAAACAGAGGCGGGGAATCAGATATGGGGAATGGAGGTGGCGAATCAAAGGCGGTGAAACAGAGATGGGGAATCAGGGCAGGGAATCAGAGGCAGGGAATCAAACACGGGGAATCAGAGCTGGGGAATCAGAGGCGGGGAATTAGAGTTGGGGAATCAGAGGAGGGGAATCAGAGGCCGGGAAACAGAGGCGGGGAATCAGATATGGGGAATCAGAGGTGGGGAATCAGATGTTGGGAATCAGAGGCAGGGAACCAGAGGCGGGGAAACAGAGGCGGGGAATCAGATATGGGGAATCAGAGGTGGGGAATCAGAGGTTGGGAATCAGAGGCAGGGAATCAGAGGCTTGGAATCAGATGCAGGGAATCAGATGCGGGGAATCAGAGGCGGGGAATCAGAGCTGGGGAATCAGAGGCGGGGAATCAGAGTTGGGGAATCAGAGGCGGTGAATCAGATATGGGGAATCAGAGGCGGGGAATCAGAGGCGGGTAAACATAGGCGGGGAATCAGAAATGGGGAATCAGAGGTGGGGAATCAGAATCAGAAGCAGGGAATCAGAGGCCGGGAATTAGAGGCCGGAATCAGATGCCGGGAATAAGAGGCCGGGAATCAGAGGTTGGGAATCAGAGTCCGGGAATCAGAGATGGGGAATCAGAGGCGGGGAATGAGATATGGGGAATCAGAGGAAGGGAATCAGAGGCGGGGAAACAGAGGCGAGGAATCAGATATGGGGATTCAGAGGTGGCGAATCAAATGCGGTGAATCAGAGGCGGGGAATCAGAGCTGGGGAATCAGAGGCGGGGAATCAGAGGCAGGGAATCAGATGTGCGGAATCAGAGATGGGGAATCAGAGGTGGGGAATCAGAGGCGGTGAATCAGAGATGGGGAATCAGAGTCGGGGAATCAGAGGCAGAGAATCAGATGTGCGGAATCAGAGATGGGGAATCAGAGGTGGGGAATCAGAGGCGGTGAATCAGAGATGGGGAATCAGAGGCGGTGAATCAGAGGCAGGAAATCAGACACGGGGATTCAGAGGCTGGGAATCAGACGGGGGGAATCAAAGGCGGGGAATCAGAGCTGGGGAATCAGAGGCAGGGAATCAGAGTTGGGGATTCAGAGGCGGGGAATCAGATATGGGGAAACAGAGGCGGGGAATCAGAGGCGGGAAAACAGAGGCGGGGAATTAGATATGGGGAATCAGAGGTGGGGAATCAGAGGTGGTGAATCAGAGATGGGGAATCACAGGCGGGGAATCAGAGGCAGGGAATAGAACGCGGGGAATCAGAGGCAGGGAATCAGAGTTGGGGCATCAGAGATTGGGAATTAGATATGGGGAAACAGAGGCGGGGAATCAGAGGTGGGGAATCAGGGCGGGGTATCAGTGGCAGGGAATCAGAGGCGGGAAATCAGAGGCCGGGAATCAGAGGCGGTGAATCAGAGGCGGGGAATCAGAGGCAGCGAATCGGATGTGCGGAATCAGAGATGGGGAATCTGAGGTGGGGAATCAGAGGCGGTGAATCAGACATGGGTAATCAGAGGCGGGGAATCAGAGGCAGGAAATCAGACACGGGGAATCAGAGGTGGGGAATCAGAGCTGGGGAATTAGATGCAGGGAATCAGAGTTGGGGATTCAGAGGCGGGGAATCAGATATGGGGAAACAGTGGCGGGGAATCAGAGGCGGGGAAACAGAGGCGGGGAATCAGATATGGGGAATCAGAGGTGGGGAATCAGAGGTTGGGAATCACAGGCAGGGAATCAGAGGCTGGGAATCAGATGCAGGGAATCAGATGCGGGGAATCAGAGGCGGGGAATCAGAGCTGGGGAATCAGAGGTGGGGAATCAGAGTTGGGGAATCAGAGGCGGGGACTTAGATATGGGAAAACAGAGGCGGGGAATCAGAGGCGGGGAATCAGATATGGGGAATCAGAGGTGGGGAATCAGAGGCAGGGAATCAGATGTGCGGAATCAGAGATGGGGAATCAGAGGCAGGGAATCAGAATCAGAAGCAGGGAATAAGACGCGGGGAATAAGAGGCGGGGAATCAGAGCTGGGGAATCAGAGGCAGTGATTCAGAGGCGGGGAATCAGAGGCAGGGAATCGGATGTGCCGAATCAGAGATGGGGAATCAGAGGTGGGGAATCAGAGGCGGTGAATCAGACATGGGTAATCAGAGGTGGGGAATCAGAGGCAGGAAATCAGGCACGGGGAATCAGAGGCGGGGAATCAGAGCTGGGAAATTAGAGGCAGGGAATCAGAGTTGGGGATTCAGAGGCGGGGAATCAGATATGGGGAAACAGAGGCGGGGAATCAGAGGCGGGCAAATAGAGGCGGGGATCAGATATGGGGAAACAGAGGAGGGGAATCAGAGGCGGGGAAACAGAGGCGGTGAATCAGATATGGGGAATCAGAGGTGGGGAATCAGAGGTTGGGAATCAGAGGCAGGGAATCAGAGGCTGGGAATCAGATGCATGGAATCAGATGCGGGGAATCAGAGGCGGGGAATCAGAGCTGGGGAATCAGAGGTGGGGAATCAAAGTTGGGGAATCAGAGTCGGGGACTTAGATATGGGGAAACAGAGGCGGGGAATCAGAGGTGGGGAACAGAAGGCGGGGAATCAGATATGGGGAATCAGAGATGGGGAATCAGAGGCAGGGAATTAGATGTGCGGAATCAGAGATGGGGAATCAGAGGTGGGGAATCAGAATCAGAAGCAGGGAATCAGAGGCAGGGAATCAGAGTTGGGGATTCAGAGGCGGGGAATCAGATATGGGGAAACAGAGGTGGGGAATCAGAGGCGGGAAAACAGAGGCGGGGAATTAGATATGGGGAATCAGAGGTGGGGAATCAGAGGTGGTGAATCAGAGATGGGGAATCACAGGCGGGGAATCAGAGGCAGGGAATAGAACGCGGGGAATCAGAGGCAGGGAATCAGAGTTGGGGCATCAGAGGTTGGGAATTAGATATGGGGAAACAGAGGCGGGGAATCAGAGGCGGGGAAACAGAGGCGAGGAATCAGATATGGGGAATCAGAGGTGTGGAATCAGAGGTTGGGAATCAGAGGCAGGGAATCAGAGGCGGGGAAACAGAGGCGGGGAATCAGATATGGGGAATCAGAGGTGGCGAATCAAAGGCGGTGAAACAGAGATGGGGAATCAGGGCAGGGAATCAGAGGCAGGGAATCAAACACGGGGAATCAGAGCTGGGGAATCAGAGGCGGGGAATTAGAGTTGGGGAATCCGAGGAGGGGAATCAGAGGCGGGGAAACAGGCGGGGAATCAGATATGGGGAATCAGAGGTGGGGAATCAGATGTTGGGAATCAGAGGCAGGGAATCAGAGGCGGGTAATCAGAGGCGGGGAATCAGAGGCAGGGAATCAGATGTGCGGAATCGAAGATGGGGAATCAGAGGCAGGGAATCAGAGGCGGGCAATCAGAGGCGGGGAATCAGAGGCCGGGAATCAGATATGGGGAAACAGAGGCGGGGAATCAGAGGCGGGGAAACAGAGGCGGGGAATCAGATATGGGAAATCAGAGGTGGGGAATCAGAGGTTGGGAATCAGAGGCAGGGAATCAGAGGCTTGGAATCAGATGCAGGGAATCAGATGCGGGGAATCAGAGGCGGGGAATCAGAGCTGGAGAATCAGAGGTGGGGAATCAGAGTTGGGGAATCAGAGGCGGGGACTTAGATATTGGGAAACAGAGGCGGGGAATCAGAGGCGGGGAAACAGAGGCGGGGAATCAGATATGGGGAATCAGAGGCAGGGAATCAGAATCAGAAGCAGGGAATCAGAGGCCGGGGATCAGAGGTCGGAATCAGATGCCGGGAATAAGAGGCCGGGAATCAGAGGTGGGGAATCAGAGTCCGGGAATCAGAGATGGGGATTCAGAGGCGGGGAATGAGATATGGGGAATCAGAGGCGGGGAATCAGAGGCGGGGAAACAGAGGCGGGGTATCAGATATGGGGAATCAGAGGTGGTGAATCAAAGGCGGTGAATCAGAGATGGGGAATCAGAGGCCGGGAATCAGAGGCAGGGAATCAAACACGGGGAATCAGAGGCGGGGAATCAGAGCTGTGGAATCAGAGGCGGGGAATCATAGCTGGCGAATCAGAGGCGGGGAATCAGAGGTGGGGAATCAGAGGCGGGGAATCAGATATTGTTAATCAGAGCTGGGGAATCCGAGGCGGGGAAACAGAGGCGGGGAATCAGATATGGGGAATCAGAGGTGGGGAATCAGAGGTTGTGAATCAGACGCGGGGAATCAGAGGCGGGGATTCAGAGCTGGAGAATCAGAGGCGGGGAATCGGAGTTGGGGAATCAGAGGCGGGGAATCAGATATGGGGAATCAGAGGCGGGGAATCAGATATGGGGAATCAGAGGCGGGGAATCAGAGGCGGGAAATCAGAGGCCGGGAATCAGAGGCGGTGAATCAGAGGCGGGGAATCAGAGCCAGGGAATCGGATGTGCGGAATCAGAGATGGGGAATCAGAGGTGGGGAATCAGAGTCGGTGAATCAGACATGGGTAATCAGAGGCGGGTATTCATAGGCAGGAAATCAGACACGGGGAATCAGAGGCGGGGAATCAGAGCTGGGGAATTAGATGCAGGGAATCAGAGTTGGGGATTCAGAGGCGGGGAATCAGATATGGGGAAACAGTGGCGGGGAATCAGAGGCGGGGAAACAGAGGCGGGGAATCAGATATGGGGAATCAGAGGTGGGGAATCAGAGCTGGGGAATCAGAGGTGGGGAATCAGAGTTGGGGAATCAGAGGCGGGGACTTAGATATGGGGAAACAGAAGCGCGGGAATCAGAGGCGGGGAAACAGAGGCGAGGAATCAGATATGGGGATTCAGAGGTGGCGAATCAAATGCGGTGAATCAGAGGCGGGGAATCAGAGCTGGGGAATCAGAGGCGGGGAATCAGAGGCATGGAATCAGATGTGCGGAATCAGAGATGGGGAATCAGAGGTGGGGAATCAGAGGCGGTGAATCAGAGATGGGGAATCAGAGTCGGGGAATCAGAGGCAGGGAATCAGATGTGCGGAATCAGAGATGGGGAATCAGAGGTGGGGAATCAGAGGCGGTGAATCAGAGATGGGGAATCAGAGGCGGTGAATCAGAGGCAGGAAATCAGACACGGGGATTCAGAGGCTGGGAATCAGACGGGGGGAATCAAAGGCGGGGAATCAGAGCTGGGGAATCAGAGGCAGGGAATCAGAGTTGGGGATTCAGAGGCGGGGAATCAGATATGGGGAAACAGAGGCGGGGAATCAGAGGCGGGAAAACAGAGGCGGGGAATTAGATATGGGGAATCAGAGGTGGGGAATCAGAGGTGGTGAATCAGAGATGGGGAATCACAGGCGGGGAATCAGAGGCAGGGAATAGAACGCGGGGAATCAGAGGCAGGGAATCAGAGTTGGGGCATCAGAGATTGGGAATTAGATATGGGGAAACAGAGGCGGGGAATCAGAGGTGGGGAATCAGGGCGGGGTATCAGTGGCAGGGAATCAGAGGCGGGAAATCAGAGGCCGGGAATCAGAGGCGGTGAATCAGAGGCGGGGAATCAGAGGCAGCGAATCGGATGTGCGGAATCAGAGATGGGGAATCTGAGGTGGGGAATCAGAGGCGGTGAATCAGACATGGGTAATCAGAGGCGGGGAATCAGAGGCAGGAAATCAGACACGGGGAATCAGAGGTGGGGAATCAGAGCTGGGGAATTAGATGCAGGGAATCAGAGTTGGGGATTCAGAGGCGGGGAATCAGATATGGGGAAACAGTGGCGGGGAATCAGAGGCGGGGAAACAGAGGCGGGGAATCAGATATGGGGAATCAGAGGTGGGGAATCAGAGGTTGGGAATCACAGGCAGGGAATCAGAGGCTGGGAATCAGATGCAGGGAATCAGATGCGGGGAATCAGAGGCGGGGAATCAGAGCTGGGGAATCAGAGGTGGGGAATCAGAGTTGGGGAATCAGAGGCGGGGACTTAGATATGGGAAAACAGAGGCGGGGAATCAGAGGCGGGGAATCAGATATGGGGAATCAGAGGTGGGGAATCAGAGGCAGGGAATCAGATGTGCGGAATCAGAGATGGGGAATCAGAGGCAGGGAATCAGAATCAGAAGCAGGGAATAAGACGCGGGGAATAAGAGGCGGGGAATCAGAGCTGGGGAATCAGAGGCAGTGATTCAGAGGCGGGGAATCAGAGGCAGGGAATCGGATGTGCCGAATCAGAGATGGGGAATCAGAGGTGGGGAATCAGAGGCGGTGAATCAGACATGGGTAATCAGAGGTGGGGAATCAGAGGCAGGAAATCAGGCACGGGGAATCAGAGGCGGGGAATCAGAGCTGGGAAATTAGAGGCAGGGAATCAGAGTTGGGGATTCAGAGGCGGGGAATCAGATATGGGGAATCAGAGGCGGGGAATCAGAGGCGGGTAAACATAGGCGGGGAATCAGAAATGGGGAATCAGAGGTGGGGAATCAGAATCAGAAGCAGGGAATCAGAGGCCGGGAATTAGAGGCCGGAATCAGATGCCGGGAATAAGAGGCCGGGAATCAGAGGTTGGGAATCAGAGTCCGGGAATCAGAGATGGGGAATCAGAGGCGGGGAATGAGATATGGGGAATCAGAGGAAGGGAATCAGAGGCGGGGAAACAGAGGCGAGGAATCAGATATGGGGATTCAGAGGTGGCGAATCAAATGCGGTGAATCAGAGGCGGGGAATCAGAGCTGGGGAATCAGAGGCGGGGAATCAGAGGCAGGGAATCAGATGTGCGGAATCAGAGATGGGGAATCAGAGGTGGGGAATCAGAGGCGGTGAATCAGAGATGGGGAATCAGAGTCGGGGAATCAGAGGCAGAGAATCAGATGTGCGGAATCAGAGATGGGGAATCAGAGGTGGGGAATCAGAGGCGGTGAATCAGAGATGGGGAATCAGAGGCGGTGAATCAGAGGCAGGAAATCAGACACGGGGATTCAGAGGCTGGGAATCAGACGGGGGGAATCAAAGGCGGGGAATCAGAGCTGGGGAATCAGAGGCAGGGAATCAGAGTTGGGGATTCAGAGGCGGGGAATCAGATATGGGGAAACAGAGGCGGGGAATCAGAGGCGGGAAAACAGAGGCGGGGAATTAGATATGGGGAATCAGAGGTGGGGAATCAGAGGTGGTGAATCAGAGATGGGGAATCACAGGCGGGGAATCAGAGGCAGGGAATAGAACGCGGGGAATCAGAGGCAGGGAATCAGAGTTGGGGCATCAGAGATTGGGAATTAGATATGGGGAAACAGAGGCGGGGAATCAGAGGTGGGGAATCAGGGCGGGGTATCAGTGGCAGGGAATCAGAGGCGGGAAATCAGAGGCCGGGAATCAGAGGCGGTGAATCAGAGGCGGGGAATCAGAGGCAGCGAATCGGATGTGCGGAATCAGAGATGGGGAATCTGAGGTGGGGAATCAGAGGCGGTGAATCAGACATGGGTAATCAGAGGCGGGGAATCAGAGGCAGGAAATCAGACACGGGGAATCAGAGGTGGGGAATCAGAGCTGGGGAATTAGATGCAGGGAATCAGAGTTGGGGATTCAGAGGCGGGGAATCAGATATGGGGAAACAGTGGCGGGGAATCAGAGGCGGGGAAACAGAGGCGGGGAATCAGATATGGGGAATCAGAGGTGGGGAATCAGAGGTTGGGAATCACAGGCAGGGAATCAGAGGCTGGGAATCAGATGCAGGGAATCAGATGCGGGGAATCAGAGGCGGGGAATCAGAGCTGGGGAATCAGAGGTGGGGAATCAGAGTTGGGGAATCAGAGGCGGGGACTTAGATATGGGAAAACAGAGGCGGGGAATCAGAGGCGGGGAATCAGATATGGGGAATCAGAGGTGGGGAATCAGAGGCAGGGAATCAGATGTGCGGAATCAGAGATGGGGAATCAGAGGCAGGGAATCAGAATCAGAAGCAGGGAATAAGACGCGGGGAATAAGAGGCGGGGAATCAGAGCTGGGGAATCAGAGGCAGTGATTCAGAGGCGGGGAATCAGAGGCAGGGAATCGGATGTGCCGAATCAGAGATGGGGAATCAGAGGTGGGGAATCAGAGGCGGTGAATCAGACATGGGTAATCAGAGGTGGGGAATCAGAGGCAGGAAATCAGGCACGGGGAATCAGAGGCGGGGAATCAGAGCTGGGAAATTAGAGGCAGGGAATCAGAGTTGGGGATTCAGAGGCGGGGAATCAGATATGGGGAAACAGAGGCGGGGAATCAGAGGCGGGCAAATAGAGGCGGGGATCAGATATGGGGAAACAGAGGAGGGGAATCAGAGGCGGGGAAACAGAGGCGGTGAATCAGATATGGGGAATCAGAGGTGGGGAATCAGAGGTTGGGAATCAGAGGCAGGGAATCAGAGGCTGGGAATCAGATGCATGGAATCAGATGCGGGGAATCAGAGGCGGGGAATCAGAGCTGGGGAATCAGAGGTGGGGAATCAAAGTTGGGGAATCAGAGTCGGGGACTTAGATATGGGGAAACAGAGGCGGGGAATCAGAGGTGGGGAACAGAAGGCGGGGAATCAGATATGGGGAATCAGAGATGGGGAATCAGAGGCAGGGAATTAGATGTGCGGAATCAGAGATGGGGAATCAGAGGTGGGGAATCAGAATCAGAAGCAGGGAATCAGAGGCAGGGAATCAGAGTTGGGGATTCAGAGGCGGGGAATCAGATATGGGGAAACAGAGGTGGGGAATCAGAGGCGGGAAAACAGAGGCGGGGAATTAGATATGGGGAATCAGAGGTGGGGAATCAGAGGTGGTGAATCAGAGATGGGGAATCACAGGCGGGGAATCAGAGGCAGGGAATAGAACGCGGGGAATCAGAGGCAGGGAATCAGAGTTGGGGCATCAGAGGTTGGGAATTAGATATGGGGAAACAGAGGCGGGGAATCAGAGGCGGGGAAACAGAGGCGAGGAATCAGATATGGGGAATCAGAGGTGTGGAATCAGAGGTTGGGAATCAGAGGCAGGGAATCAGAGGCGGGGAAACAGAGGCGGGGAATCAGATATGGGGAATCAGAGGTGGCGAATCAAAGGCGGTGAAACAGAGATGGGGAATCAGGGCAGGGAATCAGAGGCAGGGAATCAAACACGGGGAATCAGAGCTGGGGAATCAGAGGCGGGGAATTAGAGTTGGGGAATCCGAGGAGGGGAATCAGAGGCGGGGAAACAGGCGGGGAATCAGATATGGGGAATCAGAGGTGGGGAATCAGATGTTGGGAATCAGAGGCAGGGAATCAGAGGCGGGTAATCAGAGGCGGGGAATCAGAGGCAGGGAATCAGATGTGCGGAATCGAAGATGGGGAATCAGAGGCAGGGAATCAGAGGCGGGCAATCAGAGGCGGGGAATCAGAGGCCGGGAATCAGATATGGGGAAACAGAGGCGGGGAATCAGAGGCGGGGAAACAGAGGCGGGGAATCAGATATGGGAAATCAGAGGTGGGGAATCAGAGGTTGGGAATCAGAGGCAGGGAATCAGAGGCTTGGAATCAGATGCAGGGAATCAGATGCGGGGAATCAGAGGCGGGGAATCAGAGCTGGAGAATCAGAGGTGGGGAATCAGAGTTGGGGAATCAGAGGCGGGGACTTAGATATTGGGAAACAGAGGCGGGGAATCAGAGGCGGGGAAACAGAGGCGGGGAATCAGATATGGGGAATCAGAGGCAGGGAATCAGAATCAGAAGCAGGGAATCAGAGGCCGGGGATCAGAGGCCGGAATCAGATGCCGGGAATAAGAGGCCGGGAATCAGAGGTGGGGAATCAGAGTCCGGGAATCAGAGATGGGGATTCAGAGGCGGGGAATGAGATATGGGGAATCAGAGGCGGGGAATCAGAGGCGGGGAAACAGAGGCGGGGTATCAGATATGGGGAATCAGAGGTGGTGAATCAAAGGCGGTGAATCAGAGATGGGGAATCAGAGGCCGGGAATCAGAGGCAGGGAATCAAACACGGGGAATCAGAGGCGGGGAATCAGAGCTGTGGAATCAGAGGCGGGGAATCATAGCTGGCGAATCAGAGGCGGGGAATCAGAGGTGGGGAATCAGAGGCGGGGAATCAGATATTGTTAATCAGAGCTGGGGAATCCGAGGCGGGGAAACAGAGGCGGGGAATCAGATATGGGGAATCAGAGGTGGGGAATCAGAGGTTGTGAATCAGACGCGGGGAATCAGAGGCGGGGATTCAGAGCTGGAGAATCAGAGGCGGGGAATCGGAGTTGGGGAATCAGAGGCGGGGAATCAGATATGGGGAATCAGAGGCGGGGAATCAGATATGGGGAATCAGAGGCGGGGAATCAGAGGCGGGAAATCAGAGGCCGGGAATCAGAGGCGGTGAATCAGAGGCGGGGAATCAGAGCCAGGGAATCGGATGTGCGGAATCAGAGATGGGGAATCAGAGGTGGGGAATCAGAGTCGGTGAATCAGACATGGGTAATCAGAGGCGGGTATTCATAGGCAGGAAATCAGACACGGGGAATCAGAGGCGGGGAATCAGAGCTGGGGAATTAGATGCAGGGAATCAGAGTTGGGGATTCAGAGGCGGGGAATCAGATATGGGGAAACAGTGGCGGGGAATCAGAGGCGGGGAAACAGAGGCGGGGAATCAGATATGGGGAATCAGAGGTGGGGAATCAGAGCTGGGGAATCAGAGGTGGGGAATCAGAGTTGGGGAATCAGAGGCGGGGACTTAGATATGGGGAAACAGAAGCGCGGGAATCAGAGGCGGGGAAACAGAGGCGAGGAATCAGATATGGGGATTCAGAGGTGGCGAATCAAATGCGGTGAATCAGAGGCGGGGAATCAGAGCTGGGGAATCAGAGGCGGGGAATCAGAGGCAGGGAATCAGATGTGCGGAATCAGAGATGGGGAATCAGAGGTGGGGAATCAGAGGCGGTGAATCAGAGATGGGGAATCAGAGTCGGGGAATCAGAGGCAGGGAATCAGATGTGCGGAATCAGAGATGGGGAATCAGAGGTGGGGAATCAGAGGCGGTGAATCAGAGATGGGGAATCAGAGGCGGTGAATCAGAGGCAGGAAATCAGACACGGGGATTCAGAGGCTGGGAATCAGACGGGGGGAATCAAAGGCGGGGAATCAGAGCTGGGGAATCAGAGGCAGGGAATCAGAGTTGGGGATTCAGAGGCGGGGAATCAGATATGGGGAAACAGAGGCGGGGAATCAGAGGCGGGAAAACAGAGGCGGGGAATTAGATATGGGGAATCAGAGGTGGGGAATCAGAGGTGGTGAATCAGAGATGGGGAATCACAGGCGGGGAATCAGAGGCAGGGAATAGAACGCGGGGAATCAGAGGCAGGGAATCAGAGTTGGGGCATCAGAGATTGGGAATTAGATATGGGGAAACAGAGGCGGGGAATCAGAGGTGGGGAATCAGGGCGGGGTATCAGTGGCAGGGAATCAGAGGCGGGAAATCAGAGGCCGGGAATCAGAGGCGGTGAATCAGAGGCGGGGAATCAGAGGCAGCGAATCGGATGTGCGGAATCAGAGATGGGGAATCTGAGGTGGGGAATCAGAGGCGGTGAATCAGACATGGGTAATCAGAGGCGGGGAATCAGAGGCAGGAAATCAGACACGGGGAATCAGAGGTGGGGAATCAGAGCTGGGGAATTAGATGCAGGGAATCAGAGTTGGGGATTCAGAGGCGGGGAATCAGATATGGGGAAACAGTGGCGGGGAATCAGAGGCGGGGAAACAGAGGCGGGGAATCAGATATGGGGAATCAGAGGTGGGGAATCAGAGGTTGGGAATCACAGGCAGGGAATCAGAGGCTGGGAATCAGATGCAGGGAATCAGATGCGGGGAATCAGAGGCGGGGAATCAGAGCTGGGGAATCAGAGGTGGGGAATCAGAGTTGGGGAATCAGAGGCGGGGACTTAGATATGGGAAAACAGAGGCGGGGAATCAGAGGCGGGGAATCAGATATGGGGAATCAGAGGTGGGGAATCAGAGGCAGGGAATCAGATGTGCGGAATCAGAGATGGGGAATCAGAGGCAGGGAATCAGAATCAGAAGCAGGGAATAAGACGCGGGGAATAAGAGGCGGGGAATCAGAGCTGGGGAATCAGAGGCAGTGATTCAGAGGCGGGGAATCAGAGGCAGGGAATCGGATGTGCCGAATCAGAGATGGGGAATCAGAGGTGGGGAATCAGAGGCGGTGAATCAGACATGGGTAATCAGAGGTGGGGAATCAGAGGCAGGAAATCAGGCACGGGGAATCAGAGGCGGGGAATCAGAGCTGGGAAATTAGAGGCAGGGAATCAGAGTTGGGGATTCAGAGGCGGGGAATCAGATATGGGGAAACAGAGGCGGGGAATCAGAGGCGGGCAAATAGAGGCGGGGATCAGATATGGGGAAACAGAGGAGGGGAATCAGAGGCGGGGAAACAGAGGCGGTGAATCAGATATGGGGAATCAGAGGTGGGGAATCAGAGGTTGGGAATCAGAGGCAGGGAATCAGAGGCTGGGAATCAGATGCATGGAATCAGATGCGGGGAATCAGAGGCGGGGAATCAGAGCTGGGGAATCAGAGGTGGGGAATCAAAGTTGGGGAATCAGAGTCGGGGACTTAGATATGGGGAAACAGAGGCGGGGAATCAGAGGTGGGGAACAGAAGGCGGGGAATCAGATATGGGGAATCAGAGATGTGGAATCAGAGGCAGGGAATTAGATGTGCGGAATCAGAGATGGGGAATCAGAGGTGGGGAATCAGAATCAGAAGCAGGGAATCAGAGGCAGGGAATCAGAGTTGGGGATTCAGAGGCGGGGAATCAGATATGGGGAAACAGAGGTGGGGAATCAGAGGCGGGAAAACAGAGGCGGGGAATTAGATATGGGGAATCAGAGGTGGGGAATCAGAGGTGGTGAATCAGAGATGGGGAATCACAGGCGGGGAATCAGAGGCAGGGAATAGAACGCGGGGAATCAGAGGCAGGGAATCAGAGTTGGGGCATCAGAGGTTGGGAATTAGATATGGGGAAACAGAGGCGGGGAATCAGAGGCGGGGAAACAGAGGCGAGGAATCAGATATGGGGAATCAGAGGTGTGGAATCAGAGGTTGGGAATCAGAGGCAGGGAATCAGAGGCGGGGAAACAGAGGCGGGGAATCAGATATGGGGAATCAGAGGTGGCGAATCAAAGGCGGTGAAACAGAGATGGGGAATCAGGGCAGGGAATCAGAGGCAGGGAATCAAACACGGGGAATCAGAGCTGGGGAATCAGAGGCGGGGAATTAGAGTTGGGGAATCCGAGGAGGGGAATCAGAGGCGGGGAAACAGGCGGGGAATCAGATATGGGGAATCAGAGGTGGGGAATCAGATGTTGGGAATCAGAGGCAGGGAATCAGAGGCGGGTAATCAGAGGCGGGGAATCAGAGGCAGGGAATCAGATGTGCGGAATCGAAGATGGGGAATCAGAGGCAGGGAATCAGAGGCGGGCAATCAGAGGCGGGGAATCAGAGGCCGGGAATCAGATATGGGGAAACAGAGGCGGGGAATCAGAGGCGGGGAAACAGAGGCGGGGAATCAGATATGGGAAATCAGAGGTGGGGAATCAGAGGTTGGGAATCAGAGGCAGGGAATCAGAGGCTTGGAATCAGATGCAGGGAATCAGATGCGGGGAATCAGAGGCGGGGAATCAGAGCTGGAGAATCAGAGGTGGGGAATCAGAGTTGGGGAATCAGAGGCGGGGACTTAGATATTGGGAAACAGAGGCGGGGAATCAGAGGCGGGGAAACAGAGGCGGGGAATCAGATATGGGGAATCAGAGGCAGGGAATCAGAATCAGAAGCAGGGAATCAGAGGCCGGGGATCAGAGGCCGGAATCAGATGCCGGGAATAAGAGGCCGGGAATCAGAGGTGGGGAATCAGAGTCCGGGAATCAGAGATGGGGATTCAGAGGCGGGGAATGAGATATGGGGAATCAGAGGCGGGGAATCAGAGGCGGGGAAACAGAGGCGGGGTATCAGATATGGGGAATCAGAGGTGGTGAATCAAAGGCGGTGAATCAGAGATGGGGAATCAGAGGCCGGGAATCAGAGGCAGGGAATCAAACACGGGGAATCAGAGGCGGGGAATCAGAGCTGTGGAATCAGAGGCGGGGAATCATAGCTGGCGAATCAGAGGCGGGGAATCAGAGGTGGGGAATCAGAGGCGGGGAATCAGATATTGTTAATCAGAGCTGGGGAATCCGAGGCGGGGAAACAGAGGCGGGGAATCAGATATGGGGAATCAGAGGTGGGGAATCAGAGGTTGTGAATCAGACGCGGGGAATCAGAGGCGGGGATTCAGAGCTGGAGAATCAGAGGCGGGGAATCGGAGTTGGGGAATCAGAGGCGGGGAATCAGATATGGGGAATCAGAGGCGGGGAATCAGATATGGGGAATCAGAGGCGGGGAATCAGAGGCGGGAAATCAGAGGCCGGGAATCAGAGGCGGTGAATCAGAGGCGGGGAATCAGAGCCAGGGAATCGGATGTGCGGAATCAGAGATGGGGAATCAGAGGTGGGGAATCAGAGTCGGTGAATCAGACATGGGTAATCAGAGGCGGGTATTCATAGGCAGGAAATCAGACACGGGGAATCAGAGGCGGGGAATCAGAGCTGGGGAATTAGATGCAGGGAATCAGAGTTGGGGATTCAGAGGCGGGGAATCAGATATGGGGAAACAGTGGCGGGGAATCAGAGGCGGGGAAACAGAGGCGGGGAATCAGATATGGGGAATCAGAGGTGGGGAATCAGAGCTGGGGAATCAGAGGTGGGGAATCAGAGTTGGGGAATCAGAGGCGGGGACTTAGATATGGGGAAACAGAAGCGCGGGAATCAGAGGCGGGGAAACAGAGGCGGGGAATCAGATATGGGGAATCAGAGGTGGGGAATCAGAGGCAGGGAATCAGAATCAGAACCAGGGAATAAGACGCGGGGAATCTGAGGCGGGGAATCAGAGCTGGGGAATCAGAGGCTGTGAATCAGAGGCGGGGAATCAGAAGCAGGGAATCGGATGTGCGGAATCAGAGATGGGGAATCAGAGGTGGGGAATCAGAGGCGCTGAATCAGACATGGGTAATCAGAGGCGGGGAATCAGAGGCAGGAAATCAGACACGGGGAATCTGAGGCGGGGAATCAGAGGCGGGGAATCAGAGGCAGGGAATGGGATGTGCGGAATCAGAGATGGGGAATCAGAGGTGGGGAATCAGAGGCGGTGAATCAGACATGGGTAATCAGAGGCGGAGAATCAGAGGCAGGAAAAAAGACACGGGGAATCAGAGGCGGGGAATGAGAGCTGGGGAATTAGATGCAGGGAATCAGAGTTGGGGATTCAGAGGCGGGGAATCAGATATGGGGAAACTGAGGTGGGGAATCAGAGGTGGGCAAATAGAGGCGGGGAATCAGATATGGGGAAACAGAGGCGGGGAATCAGAGGCGGGGAAACAGAGGCGGGGAATTAGATATGGGGAATCAGAGGTGGGGAATCAGAGGTTGGGAATCACAGGCAGGGAATCAGAGGCTGTGAATCAGATGCAGGGAATCAGATGCGGGGAATCAGAGGCGGGGAATCAGAGCTGGGGAATCAGAGGTGGGGAATCAGAGTTGGGGAATCAGAGGCGGGGACTTAGATATGGGGAAACAGAGGCGGGGAATCAGAGGCGGGGAAACAGAGGCGGGGAATCAGATATGGGGAATCAGAGGTGGGGAATCAGAGGCAGGGAATCAGATGTGCGGAATCAGAGATGGGGAATCAGAGGCAGGGAATCAGAATCAGAAGCAGGGAATAAGACGCGGGGAATCAGAGGCGGGGAATCAGAGCTGGGGAATCAGAGGCAGTGAATCAGAGGCGGGGAATCAGAGGCAGGGAATCGGATGTGCGGAATCAGAGATGGGGAATCAGAGGTGGGGAATCAGAGGGGGTGAATCAGACATGGGTAATCAGAGGCAGGGAATCAGAGGCAGGAAATCAGACACGGGGAATCAGAGGCGGGGAATCAGAGCTGGGAAATTAGAGGCAGGGAATCAGAGTTGGGGATTCAGAGGCGGGGAATCATATATGGGGAAACAGAGGCGGGGAATCAGAGGTGGGCAAATAGAGGCGGGGATCAGATATGGGGAAACAGAGGAGAGGAATCAGAGGCGGGGAAACAGAGGCGGTGTATCAGATATGGGGAATCAGAGGTGGGGAATCAGAGGATGGGAATCAGAGGCAGGGAATCAGAGGCTGGGAATCAGATGCATGGAATCAGATGCGGGGAATCAGAGGCGGGGAATCAGAGCTGGGGAATCAGAGGTGGGGAATCAAAGATGGGGAATCAGAGTCGGGGACTTAGATATGGGGAAACAGAGGCGCGGAATCAGAGGTGGGGAACAGAAGGCGGGGAATCAGATATGGGGAATCAGAGATGGGGAATCAGAGGCAGGGAATTAGATGTGCGGAATCAGAGATGGGGAATCAGAGATGGGGAATCAGAATCAGAAGCAGGGAATCAGAGGCAGGGAATCAGAGTTGGGGATTCAGAGGTGGGGAATCAGAGGTGGTGAATCAGAGATGGGGAATCACAGGCGGGGAATCAGAGGCAGGGAATAGAACGCGGGGAATCAGAGGCAGGGAATCAGAGTTGGGGCATCAGAGGTTGGGAATTAGATATGGGGAAACAGAGGCGGGGAATCAGAGGCGGGGAAACAGAGGCGGGGAATCAGATATGGGGAATCAGAGGTGGGGAATCAGAGGTTGGGAATCAGAGGCAGGGAATCAGAGGCTTGGAATCAGATGCAGGGAATCAGATGCGGGGAATCAGAGGCGGGGAATCAGAGCTGGGGAATCAGAGGCGGGGAATCAGAGTTGGGGAATCAGAGGCGGGGAATCAGATATGGGGAATCAGAGGCGGGGAATCAGAGGCGGGGAAACAGAGGCCGGGAATCAGATATGGGGAATCAGAGGTGGGGAATCAGGGGCGGGGTATCAGTGGCAGGGAATCAGAGGCGGGAAATCAGAGGCCGGGAATCAGAGGCGGTGAATCAGGGGCGGGGAATCAGAGGCAGGCAATCGGATGTGCGGAATCAGAGATGGGGAATCAGAGGTGGGGAATCAGAATCAGAAGCAGGGAATCAGAGGCCGGGAATTAGAGGCCGGAATCAGATGCCAGGAATAAGAGGCCGGGAATCAGAGGTTGGGAATCAGAGTCCGGGAATCAGAGATGGGGAGTCAGAGGCGGGGAATGAGATATGGGGAATCAGAGGCGGGGAATCAGAGGCGGGGAAACAGAGGCGAGGAATCAAATATGGGGATTCAGAGGTGGCGAATCAAAGGCGGTGAATCAGAGGCGGGGAATCAGAGCTGGGGAATCAGAGGCGGGGAATCAGAGTTGGGGAATCAGAGGCGGGGAATCAGAGCTGGGGAATCAGAGTCGGGGAATCAGAGGCAGGGAATCAGATGTGCGGAATCAGAGATAGGGAATCAGAGGTGGGGAATCAGAGCTTGAGAATCAGAGGTGGGGAATCAGAGTTGGGGAATCAGAGGCGGGGATTTAGATATTGGGAAACAGAGGCGGGGAATCAGAGGCGGGAAAACAGAGGCGGGGAATCAGATATGGGGAATCAGAGGTGGGGAATCAGAGGCAGGGAATCAGATGTGCGCAATCAGAGATGGGGAATCAGAGGCAGGGAATCAGAATCAGAAGCAGGGAATCAGAGGCCGGGGATCAGAGGCCGGAATCAGATGCCGGGAATAAGAGGCCGGGAATCAGAGGTGGGGAATCAGAGTCCGGGAATCAGAGATGGGGATTCAGAGGCGGGGAATGAGATATGGGGAATCAGAGGCGGGGAATCAGAGGCGGGGAAACAGAGGCGGGGAATCAGATATGGGGAATCAGAGTTGGCGAATCAAAGGCGGTGAATCAGAGATGGGGAATCAGAGGCCGGGAATAAGAGGCAGTGAATCAAACACGGGGAATCAGAGGCGGGGAATCAGAGCTGGGGAATCAGAGGCGGGGAATAATAGCTGGCGAATCAGAGACCGGGAATCAGAGGTGGGGAATCAGAGGCGGGGAATCAGATATTGTTAATCAGACGTGGGGAATCAGAGGCGGGGAAACAGAGGCGGGGAATCAGATATGGGGAATCAGAGGTGGGGAATCAGATGTTGTGAATCAGAGATGGAGAATCAGAGGCGGGGAATCAGAGGCCGGTAATCAGACACGGGGAATCAGAGGCGGGGATTCAGAGCTGGGGAATCAGAGGCGGGGAATCAGAGTTGGGGAATCAGAGGCGGGGAATCAGATATGGGGAATCAGATGCGGGGAATCAGAGGCGGGGAAACAGAGGCGGGGAATCAGATATGGGGAATCAGAGGTGGGGAATCAGGGGCGGGGTATCAGTGGCAGGGAATCAGAGGCGGGAAATCAGAGGCCGGGAATCAGAGGCGGTGAATCAGAGGCGGGGAATCAGAGGCAGGGAATCGGATGTGCGGAATCAGAGATGGGGAATCAGAGGTGGGGAATCAGAGGCGGTGAATCAGACATGGGTAATCAGAGGCGGGGAATCAGAGGCAGGAAATCAGACACGGGGAATCAGAGGCGGGGAATCAGAGCTGGGGAATTAGATGCAGGGAATCAGAGTTGGGGATTCAGAGGCGGGGAATCAGATATGGGGAAACAGTGGCGGGGAATCAGAGGTGGGGAAACAGAGGCGGGGAATCAGATATGGGGAATCAGAGGTGGGGAATCAGAGGTTGGGAATCACAGGCAGGGAATCAGAGGCTGGGAATCAGATGCAGGGAATCAGATGCGGGGAATCAGAGGCGGGGAATCAGAGCTGGGGAATCAGAGGTGGGGAATCAGAGTTGGGGAATCAGAGGCGGGGACTTAGATATGGGGAAACAGAGGCGGGGAATCAGAGGCGGGGAAACAGAGGCGGGGAATCAGATATGGGGAATCAGAGGTGGGGAATCAGAGGCAGGGAATCAGATATGCGGAATCAGAGATGGGGAATCAGAGGCAGGGAATCAGAATCAGAAGCAGGGAATAAGACGCGGGGAATCAGAGGCGGGGAATCAGAGCTGGGGAATCAGAGGCAGTGAATCAGAGGCGGGGAATCAGAGGCAGGGAATCGGATGTGCCGAATCAGAGATTGGGAATCAGAGGTGGGGAATCAGAGGCGGTGAATCAGACATGGGTAATCAGAGGCGGGGAATCAGAGGCAGGAAATCAGACACGGGGAATCAGAGGCGGGGAATCAGAGCTGGGAAATTAGAGGCAGGGAATCATAGTTGGGGATTCAGAGGCGGGGAATCAGATATGGGAAAACAGAGGCGGGGAATCAGAGGCGGGCAAATAGAGGCGGGGATCAGATATGGGGAAACAGAGGAGGGGAATCAGAGGTGGGGAAACAGAGGCGGGGAATCAGATATGGGGAATCAGAGGTGGGGAATCAGAGGTTGGGAATCAGAGGCAGGGAATCAGAGGCTGGGAATCAGATGCATGGAATCAGATGCGGGGAATCAGAGGCGGGGAATCAGAGCTGGGGAATCAGAGGTGGGGAATCAAAGTTGGGGAATCAGAGTCGGGGACTTAGATATGGGGAAACAGTGGCGGGGAATCAGAGGTGGGGAACAGAAGGCGGGGAATCAGATATGGGGAATCAGAGATGGGGAATCAGAGGCAGGGAATTAGATGTGCGGAATCAGAGATGGGGAATCAGAGGTGGGGAATCAGAATCAGAAGCAGGGAATCAGAGGCAGGGAATCAGAGTTGGGGATTCAGAGGCGGGGAATCAGATATGGGGAAACAGAGGTGGGGAATCAGAGGCGGGAAAACAGAGGCGGGGAATTAGATATGGGGAATCAGAGGTGGGGAATCAGAGGTGGTGAATCAGAGATGGGGAATCACAGGCGGGGAATCAGAGGCAGGGAATAGAACGCGGGGAATCAGAGGCAGGGAATCAGAGTTGGGGCATCAGAGGTTGGGAATTAGATATGGGGAAACAGAGGCGGGGAATCAGAGGCGGGGAAACAGAGGCGGGGAATCAGATATGGGGAATCAGAGGTGGGGAATCAGAGGTTGGGAATCAGAGGCAGGGAATCAGAGGCTTGGAATCAGATGCAGGGAATCAGATGCGGGGAATCAGAGGCGGGGAATCAGAGCTGGGGAATCAGAGGCGGGGAATCAGAGTTGGGGAATCAGAGGCGGGGAATCAGATATGGGGAATCAGAGGCGGGGAATCAGAGGCGGGGAAACAGAGGGGTGGAATCAGATATGGGGAATCAGAGGTGGGGAATCAGGGGCGGGGTATCAGTGGCAGGGAATCAGAGGCGGGAAATCAGAGGCCGGGAATCAGAGGCGGTGAATCAGGGGCGGGGAATCAGAGGCAGGCAATCGGATGTGCGGAATCAGAGATGGGGAATCAGAGGTGGGGAATCAGAATCAGAAGCAGGGAATCAGAGTCCGGTAATTAGAGGCCGGAATCAGATGCCGGGAATAAGATGCCGGGAATCAGAGGTTGGGAATCAGAGTCCGGGAATCAGAGATGGGGAATCAGAGGCGGGGAATGAGATATGGGGAATCAGAGGCAGGGAATCAGAGGCGGGGAAACAGAGGCGAGGAATCAGATATGGGGATTCAGAGGTGGCGAATCAAAGGCGGTGAATCAGAGGTGGGGAATCAGAGCTGGGGAATCAGAGGCGGGGAATCAGAGTTAGGGAATCAGAGGCGGGGAATCAGAGCTGTGGAATCAGAGTCGGGGAATCAGAGGCAGGGAATCACATGTGCGGAATCAGAGATGGGGAATCAGAGTTGGGGAATCAGAGGCGGTGAATCAGAGATGGGGAATCAGAGGCGGTGAATCAGCGGCAGGAAATCAGACACGGGGATTCAGAGGCTGGGAATCAGACGGGGGGAATCAAAGGCGGGGAATCAGAGCTGGGGAATCAGAGGCAGGGAATCAGAGTTGGGGATTCAGAGGCGGGGAATCAGATATGGGGAAACAGAGGCGGGGAATCAGAGGCGGGAAAACAGAGTCGGGGAATTAGATATGGGGAATCAGAGGTGGGGAATCAGAGGTGGTGAATCAGAGATGGGGAATCACAGGCGGGGAATCAGAGGCAGGGAATAGAACGCGGGGAATCAGAGGCAGGGAATCAGAGTTGGGGCATCATAGGTTGGGAATTAGATATGGGGAAACAGAGGCGGGGAATCAGAGGTTGGGAAACAGAGGCGGGGAATCAGATATGGGGAATCAGAGGTGTGGAATCAGAGGCAGGGAATCAGATGTGCGGAATCAGAGATGGGGAATCAGAGGCAGGGAATCAGAATCAGAAGCGGGGCATCAGAGGCCGGGAATCAGTGGCCGGGAATCAGATGCTGGGAATAAGAGGCCGGGAATCAGAGGTGGGGAATCAGAGACCGGGAATCAGAGATGGGGATTCAGAGGCGGGGAATTAGATATGGGGAATGGACGTGGGGAATCAGAGGCGGTGAAACAGAGATGGGGAATCAGGGCAGGGAATCAGAGGCAGGGAATCAAACACGGGGAATCAGAGCTGGGGAATCAGAGGCGGGTAATTAGAGTTGGGGAATCAGAGGAGGGGAATCAGAGGCCGGGAAACAGAGGCGGGGAATCAGATATGGGGAATCAGAGGTGGGGAATCAGATGTTGGGAATAAGAGGCAGGGAACCAGAGGCGGGGAAACAGAGGCGGGGAATCAGATATGGGGAATCAGAGGTGGGGAATCAGAGGTTGGGAATCAGAGGCAGGGAATCAGAGGCTTGGAATCAGATGCAGGGAATCAGATGCGGGGAATCAGAGGCGGGGAATCAGAGCTGGGGAATCAGAGGCAAGGATTCAGAGTTGGGGAATCAGAGGCGGGGAATCAGATATGGGGAATCAGAGGCGGGGAATCAGAGGCGGGTAAACAGAGGAGGGGAATCAGATATGGGGAATCAGAGGTGGGGAATCAGGGGCGGGGTATCAGTGGCAGGGAATCAGATGCGGGAAATCAGAGGCCGGGAATCAGAGGCGGTGAATAAGGGGCGGGGAATCAGAGGCAGGGAATCGGATGTGCGGAATCAGAAATGGGGAATCAGAGGTGGGGAATCAGAATCAGAAGCAGGGAATCAGAGGCCGGGAATTAGAGGCCGGAATCAGATGCCGGGAATAAGAGGCCGGGAATCAGAGGTTGGGAATCAGAGTCCGGGAATCAGAGATGGGGAATCAGAGGCGGGGAATGAGATATGGGGAATCAGAGGAAGGGAATCAGAGGCGGGGAAACAGAGGCGAGGAATCAGATATGGGGATTCAGAGGTGGCGAATCATATGCGGTGAATCAGAGGCGGGGAATCAGAGCTGGGGAATCAGAGGCGGGGAATCAGAGTTGGGGAATCAGAGGCGGGGAATCAGAGCTGGGGAATCAGAGTCGGGGAATCAGAGGCAGGGAATCAGATGTGCGGAATCAGAGATGGGGAATCAGAGGTGGGGAATCAGAGGCGGTGAATCAGAGATGGGGAATCAGAGGCAGTGAATCAGAGGCAGGAAATCAGACACGGGGATTCAGAGGCTGGGAATCAGACGGGGGGAATCAAAGGCGGGGAATCAGAGCTGGGGAATCAGAGGCAGGGAATCAGAGTTGGGGATTCAGAGGCGGGGAATCAGATATGGGGAAACAGAGGCGGGGAATCAGAGGCGGGAAAACAGAGGCGGGGAATTAGATATGGGGAATCAGAGGTGGGGAATCAGAGGTGGTGAATCAGAGATGGGGAATCACAGGCGGGGAATCAGAGGCAGGGAATAGAACGCGGGGAAACAGAGGCAGGGAATCAGAGTTGGGGCATCAGAGGTTCGGAATTAGATATGGGGAAACAGAGGCGGGGAATCAGAGGTGGGGAATCAGGGGCGGGGTATCAGTGGCAGGGAATCAGAGGCGGGAAATCAGAGGCCGGGAATCAGAGGCGGTGAATCAGAGGCGGGGAATCAGAGGCAGGGAATCGGATGTGCGGAATCAGAGATGGGGAATCAGAGGTGGGGAATCAGAGGCGGTGAATCAGACATGGGTAATCAGAGGCGGGGAATCAGAGGCAGGAAATCAGACACGGGGAATCACAGGCGGGGAATCAGAGCTGGGGAATTAGATGCAGGGAATCAGAGTTGGGGATTCAGAGGCGGGGAATCAGATATGGGGAAACAGTGGCGGGGAATCAGAGGCGGGGAAACAGAGGCGGGGAATCAGATATGGGGAATCAGAGGTGGGGAATCAGAGGTTGGGAATCACAGGCAGGGAATCAGAGGCTGGGAATCAGATGCAGGGAATCAGACACGGGGAATCAGAGGCGGGGAATCAGAGCTGGGGAATCAGAGGTGGGGAATCAGAGTTGGGGAATCAGAGGCGGGGACTTAGATATGGGGAAACAGAGGCGGGGAATCAGAGGCGGGGAATCAGATATGGGGAATCAGAGGTGGGGAATCAGAGGCAGGGAATCAGATGTGCGGAATCAGAGATGGGGAATCAGAGGCAGGGAATCAGAATCAGAAGCAGGGAATAAGACGCGGGGAATCAGAGGCGGGGAATCAGAGCTGGGGAATCAGAGGCAGTGATTCAGAGGCGGGGAATCAGAGGCAGGGAATCGGATGTGCCAAATCAGAGATGGGGAATCAGAGGTGGGGAATCAGAGGCGGTGAATTAGACATGGGTAATCAGAGGTGGGGAATCAGAGGCAGGAAATCAGACACGGGGAATCAGAGGCGGGGAATCAGAGCTGGGAAATTAGAGGCAGGGAATCAGAGTTGGGGATTCAGAGGCGGGGAATCAGATATGGGGAAACAGAGGCGGGGAATCAGAGGCGGGCAAATAGAGGCGGGGATCAGATATGGGGAAACAGAGGAGGGGAATCAGAGGCGGGGAAACAGAGGCGGGGAATCAGATATGGGGAATCAGAGGTGGGGAATCAGAGGTTGGGAATCAGAGGCAGGGAATCAGAGGCTGGGAATCAGATGCATGGAATCAGATGCGGGGAATCAGAGCTGGGGAATCAGAGGTGGGGAATCAAAGTTGGGGAATCAGAGTCGGGGACTTAGATATGGGGAAACAGAGGCGGGGAATCAGAGGTGGGGAACAGAAGGCGGGGAATCAGATATGGGGAATCAGAGATGGGGAATCAGAGGTGGGGAATCAGAGGCGGGAAAACAGAGGCGGGGAATTAGATATGGGGAATCAGAGGTGGGGAATCAGAGGTGGTGAATCAGAGATGGGGAATCACAGGCGGGGAATCAGAGGCAGGGAATAGAACGCGGGGAATCAGAGGCAGGGAATCAGAGTTGGGGCATCAGAGGTTGGGAATTAGATATGGGGAAACAGAGGCGGGGAATCAGAGGCAGGGAAACAGAGGCGGGGAATCAGATATGGGGAATCAGAGGTGGGGAATCAGAGGTTGGGAATCAGAGGCAGGAAATCAGAGGCTTGGAATCAGATGCAGGGAATCAGATGCGGGGAATCAGAGGCGGGGAATCAGAGCTGGGGAATCAGAGGCGGGGAATCAGAGTTGGGGAATCAGTGGCGGGGAATCAGATATGGGGAATCAGAGGCGGGGAATCAGAGGCGGGGAAACAGAGGGGGGGAATCAGATATGGGGAATCAGAGGTGGGGAATCAGGGGCGGGGTATCAGTGGCAGGGAATCAGAGGCGGGAAATCAGAGGCCGGGAATCAGAGGCGATGAATCAGGGGCGGGGATTCAGAGGCAGGGAATCGGATGTGCGGAATCAGAGATGGGGAGTCAGAGGTGGGGAATCAGAATCAGAAGCAGGGAATCAGAGGCCGGGAATTAGAGGCCGGAATCAGATGCCGGGAATAAGAGGCCGGGAATCAGAGGTTGGGAATCAGAGTCCGGGAATCAGAAATGGGGAATCAGAGGCGGGGAATGAGATATGGGGAATCAGAGGAAGGGAATCAGAGGCGGGGAAACAGAGGCGAGGAATCAGATATGGGGATTCAGAGGTGGCGAATCAAATGCGGTGAATCAGAGGTGGGGAATCAGAGCTGGGGAATCAGAGGCGGGGAATCAGAGTTGGGGAATCAGAGGCGGGGAATCAGAGCTGGGGAATCAGAGTCGGGGAATCAGAGGCAGGGAATCAGATGTGCGGAATCAGAGATGGGGAATCAGAGGTGGGGAATCAGAGGCGGTGAATCAGAGATGGGGAATCAGAGGCGGTGAATCAGAGGCAGGAAATCAGACACGGGGATTCAGAGGCTGGGAATCAGACGGGGGGAATCAAAGGCGGGGAATCAGCGCTGGGGAATTCAGAGGCAGGGAATCAGAGTTGGGGATTCAGAGGCGGGGAATCAGATATGGGGAAACAGAGGCGGGGAATCAGAGGCGGGAAAACAGAGGCGGGGAATTAGATATGGGGAATCAGAGGTGGGGAATCAGAGGTGGTGAATCAGAGATGGGGAATCACAGGCGGGGAATCAGAGGCAGGGAATAGAACGCGGGGAATCAGAGGCAGGGAATCAGAGTTGGGGCATCAGAGGTTCGGAATTAGATATGGGGAAACAGAGGCGGGGAATCAGAGGTGGGGAATCAGGGGCGGGGTATCAGTGGCAGGGAATCAGAGGCGGGAAATCAGAGGCCGGGAATCAGAGGCGGTGAATCAGAGGCGGGGAATCAGAGGCAGGGAATCGGATGTGCGGAATCAGAGATGGGGAATCAGAGGTGGGGAATCAGAGGCGGGGAATCAGAGTTGGGGGATCAGAGGTGGGGAATCAGAATTGGGGAATCAGAGATTGGGAATCAGAGATGGGGAATCAGAGGCGGGGAATCAGACGCGGGGAATCAGAGGTGGTGAATCAGAGATGTGGAATCAGAGGCGGGGAATCAGAGGCAGGGAATCAGAGGCGGGGAATCAGAGGCGTGGAATCATAGCTGGCGAATCAGAGGTGGGGAATCAGAGGTGGGGAATCAGAGGCGGGGAATCAGATATTGGGAATCAGAGGTGGGGAATCAGAGGCGGGGAAACAGAGGCGGGGAATCAGATATGGGGAATCAGAGGTGGGGAATCAGAGGCCGGTAATCAGACGCGGGGAATCAGAGGCGGGGAATCAGATATGGGGAAATTAGAGGCAGGGAATCAGAGTTGGGGAAACAGAGGCGGGGAATCAGATATGGGGAAACAGAGGCGGGGAATCAGATGCGGGGAAACAGAGGCGGGGAATCAGAGGCGGGGAAACAGAGGCGGGGAATCAAACACGGGGAATCAGAGGTGGGGAATCAGAGGTTGGGAATCAGAGGCAGGGAATCAGAGGCGGGGAATCAGAGGCGGGGAATCAGAGGCAGGGAATCAGATGTGCGGAATCGGAGATGGGGAATCAGAGGCAGGGAATCAGAGGCGGGGAATCAGAGGCCGGGAATCAGATATGGGGAAACAGAGGCGGGGAATCAGAGGCGGGGAAACAGAGGCTGGGAATCAGATATGGGGAATCAGAGGTGGGGAATCAGAGGTTGGGAATCAGAGGCAGGGAATCAGAGGCTTGGAATCAGATGCAGGGAATCAGATGCGGGGAATCAGAGGCGGGGAATCAGAGCTGGGGAATCAGAGGCGGGGACTTAGATATTGGGAAACAGAGGCGGGGAATCAGAGGCGGGGAAACAGAGGAGGGGAATCAGATATGGGGAATCAGAGATGGGGAATCAGAGGCAGGGAATCAGATGTGCGGAATCAGAGATGGGGAATCAAAGGCAGGGAATCAGAATCAGAAGCAGGGAATCAGATGCCGGGAATCAGAGGCCGGAATCAGATGCCGGGAATAAGAGGCCGGAAATCAGAGGTGGGGAATCAGAGTCCGGGAATCAGAGATGGGGATTCAGAGGCGGGGAATGAGATATGGGGAATAAGAGGCGGGGAATCAGAGGCGGGGAAACAGAGGCGGGGAATCTGATATGGCGAATCAGAGGTGGCGAATCAAAGGCGGTGAATCAGAGATGGGGAATCAGAGGCGGGGAATCAGAGGCCGGTAATCAGACGCGGGGAATCAGAGGCGGGGAATCAGAGCTGGGAAATTAGAGGCAGGGAATCAGAGTTGGGGATTCAGAGGCGGGGAATCAGATATGGGGAAACAGAGGCGGGGAATCAGAGGCGGGCAAATAGAGGCGGGGATCAGATATGGGGAAACAGAGGCGGGGAATCAGAGGCGGGGAAACAGAGGCGGGGAATCAGATATGGGGATCAGAGGTGGGGAATCAGAGGTTGGGAATCAGAGGCTGGGAATCAGAGGCTGGGAATCAGATACATGGAATAAGATGCGGGGAATCAGAGGCGGGGAATCAGAGCTGGGGAATCAGAGGCGGGGAATCAGAGGCAGGGAATCAAACACGGGGAATCAGAGGCGGGGAATCAGAGTGGGGAATAGAGGCGGGGAATCAGAGTTGGGGAATCAGAGGCGGGGAATCAGAGCTGGGGAATCAGAGGTGGGGATCAGAGTCGGGGAATCAGAGGCAGGGAATCAGATGTGCGGAATCAGAGATGGGGAATCAGAGGTGGGGAATCAGAGGCTGTGAATCAGAGATGGGGAATCAGAGGCGGGGAATCAGAGGCAGGGAATCAAACACGGGGAATCAGAGGCGGGGAATCAGAGCTGGGGAATCAGAGGCGGGGAATCAGAGGCGGGGAATCAGAGCTGGGGAATCAGAGGTGGGGATCAGAGTCGGGGAATCAGAGGTGGGGAATCAGAGGCAGGGAATAGAACGCGGGGAATCAGAGGCAGGGAATCAGAGTTGGGGCATCAGAGGTTGGGAATTAGATATGGGGAAACAGAGGCGGGGAATCAGAGGCGGGGAAACAGAGGCGGGAAATCATATGGGGAATCAGAGGTGGGGAATCAGAGGCAGGGAATCAGATGTGCGGAATCAGAGATGGGGAATCAGAGGCAGGGAATCAGAATCAGAAGCGGGGAATCAGAGGCCGGGAATCAGAGGCCGGGAATCAGATGCTGGGAATAAGAGGCCGGGAATCAGAGGTGGGGAATCAGAGTCCGGGAATCAGAGATGGGGATTCAGAGGCGGGGAATGAGATATGGAGAATCAGAGGCGGGGAATCAGAGGCGGGGAAACAGAGTGGGGAATCAGATATGTGGAATCAGAGGTGGCGAATCAAAGGCGGTGAATCAGAGATGGGGAATCAGAGGCGGGGAATCAGAGGCAGGGAATCAAACACGGGAAATCAGAGGCGGGGAATCAGAGCTGGGGAATCAGAGGCGGGGAATCAGAGTTGGGGAATCAGAGGCAGGGAATCAGATATGGGGAAACAGGGGCAGGGAATCAGAGGCGGGGAAACAGAGGCGGGGAGTCAGAGGCGGGGAATCAGACATGGGAAATTAGAGGCAGGGAATCAGAGTTTGGGAATAAGAGGCTGGGACTTAGATATGGGGAAACAGAGGCGGGGAATCAGAGGCGGGGAAACAGAGGCGGGGAATCAGATATGGGGAATCAGAGGTGGGGAATCAGAGGCGGGTAAACAGAGGAGGGGAATCAGATATGGGGAATCAGAGGTGGGGAATCAGGGGCGGGGTATCAGTGGCAGGGAATCAGATGCGGGAAATCAGAGGCCGGGAATCAGAGGCGGTGAATAAGGGGCGGGGAATCAGAGGCAGGGAATCGGATGTGCGGAATCAGAAATGGGGAATCAGAGGTGGGGAATCAGAATCAGAAGCAGGGAATAAGAGGCCGGGAATTAGAGGCCGGAATCAGATGCCGGGAATAAGAGGCCGGGAATCAGAGGTTGGGAATCAGAGTCCGGGAATCAGAGATGGGGAATCAGAGGCGGGGAATGAGATATGGGGAATCAGAGGAAGGGAATCAGAGGCGGGGAAACAGAGGCGAGGAATCAGATATGGGGATTCAGAGGTGGCGAATCATATGCGGTGAATCAGAGGCGGGGAATCAGAGCTGGGGAATCAGAGGCGGGGAATCAGAGTTGGGGAATCAGAGGCGGGGAATCAGAGCTGGGGAATCAGAGTCGGGGAATCAGAGGCAGGGAATCAGATGTGCGGAATCAGAGATGGGGAATCAGAGGTGGGGAATCAGAGGCGGTGAATCAGAGATGGGGAATCAGAGGCAGTGAATCAGAGGCAGGAAATCAGACACGGGGATTCAGAGGCTGGGAATCAGACGGGGGGAATCAAAGGCGGGGAATCAGAGCTGGGGAATCAGAGGCAGGGAATCAGAGTTGGGGATTCAGAGGCGGGGAATCAGATATGGGGAAACAGAGGCGGGGAATCAGAGGCGGGAAAACAGAGGCGGGGAATTAGATATGGGGAATCAGAGGTGGGGAATCAGAGGTGGTGAATCAGAGATGGGGAATCACAGGCGGGGAATCAGAGGCAGGGAATAGAACGCGGGGAAACAGAGGCAGGGAATCAGAGTTGGGGCATCAGAGGTTCGGAATTAGATATGGGGAAACAGAGGCGGGGAATCAGAGGTGGGGAATCAGGGGCGGGGTATCAGTGGCAGGGAATCAGAGGCGGGAAATCAGAGGCCGGGAATCAGAGGCGGTGAATCAGAGGCGGGGAATCAGAGGCAGGGAATCGGATGTGCGGAATCAGAGATGGGGAATCAGAGGTGGGGAATCAGAGGCGGTGAATCAGACATGGGTAATCAGAGGCGGGGAATCAGAGGCAGGAAATCAGACACGGGGAATCACAGGCGGGGAATCAGAGCTGGGGAATTAGATGCAGGGAATCAGAGTTGGGGATTCAGAGGCGGGGAATCAGATATGGGGAAACAGTGGCGGGGAATCAGAGGCGGGGAAACAGAGGCGGGGAATCAGATATGGGGAATCAGAGGTGGGAATCAGAGGTTGGGAATCACAGGCAGGGAATCAGAGGCTGGGAATCAGATGCAGGGAATCAGACACGGGGAATCAGAGGCGGGGAATCAGAGCTGGGGAATCAGAGGTGGGGAATCAGAGTTGGGGAATCAGAGGCGGGGACTTAGATATGGGGAAACAGAGGCGGGGAATCAGAGGCGGGGAATCAGATATGGGGAATCAGAGGTGGGGAATCAGAGGCAGGGAATCAGATGTGCGGAATCAGAGATGGGGAATCAGAGGCAGGGAATCAGAATCAGAAGCAGGGAATAAGACGCGGGGAATCAGAGGCGGGGAATCAGAGCTGGGGAATCAGAGGCAGTGATTCAGAGGCGGGGAATCAGAGGCAGGGAATCGGATGTGCCAAATCAGAGATGGGGAATCAGAGGTGGGGAATCAGAGGCGGTGAATTAGACATGGGTAATCAGAGGTGGGGAATCAGAGGCAGGAAATCAGACACGGGGAATCAGAGGCGGGGAATCAGAGCTGGGAAATTAGAGGCAGGGAATCAGAGTTAGGGATTCAGAGGCGGGGAATCAGATATGGGGAAACAGAGGCGGGGAATCAGAGGCGGGCAAATAGAGGCGGGGATCAGATATGGGGAAACAGAGGAGGGGAATCAGAGGCGGGGAAACAGAGGCGGGGAATCAGATATGGGGAATCAGAGGTGGGGAATCAGAGGTTGGGAATCAGAGGCAGGGAATCAGAGGCTGGGAATCAGATGCATGGAATCAGATGCGGGGAATCAGAGCTGGGGAATCAGAGGTGGGGAATCAAAGTTGGGGAATCAGAGTCGGGGACTTAGATATGGGGAAACAGAGGCGGGGAATCAGAGGTGGGGAACAGAAGGCGGGGAATCAGATATGGGGAATCAGAGATGGGGAATCAGAGGTGGGGAATCAGAGGCGGGAAAACAGAGGCGGGGAATTAGATATGGGGAATCAGAGGTGGGGAATCAGAGGTGGTAAATCAGAGATGGGGAATCACAGGCGGGGAATCAGAGGCAGGGAATAGAACGCGGGGAATCAGAGGCAGGGAATCAGAGTTGGGGCATCAGAGGTTGGGAATTAGATATGGGGAAACAGAGGCGGGGAATCAGAGGCAGGGAAACAGAGGCGGGGAATCAGATATGGGGAATCAGAGGTGGGGAATCAGAGGTTGGGAATCAGAGGCAGGAAATCAGAGGCTTGGAATCAGATGCAGGGAATCAGATGCGGGGAATCAGAGGCGGGGAATCAGAGCTGGGGAATCAGAGGCGGGGAATCAGAGTTGGGGAATCAGTGGCGGGGAATCAGATATGGGGAATCAGAGGCGGGGAATCAGAGGCAGGGAAACAGAGGGGGGGAATCAGATATGGGGAATCAGAGGTGGGGAATCAGGGGCGGGGTATCAGTGGCAGGGAATCAGAGGCGGGAAATCAGAGGCCGGGAATCAGAGGCGATGAATCAGGGGCGGGGATTCAGAGGCAGGGAATCGGATGTGCGGAATCAGAGATGGGGAATCAGAGGTGGGGAATCAGAATCAGAAGCAGGGAATCAGAGGCCGGGAATTAGAGGCCGGAATCAGATGCCGGGAATAAGAGGCCGGGAATCAGAGGTTGGGAATCAGAGTCCGGGAATCAGAAATGGGGAATCAGAGGCGGGGAATGAGATATGGGGAATCAGAGGAAGGGAATCAGAGGCGGGGAAACAGAGGCGAGGAATCAGATATGGGGATTCAGAGGTGGCGAATCAAATGCGGTGAATCAGAGGTGGGGAATCAGAGCTGGGGAATCAGAGGCGGGGAATCAGAGTTGGGGAATCAGAGGCGGGGAATCAGAGCTGGGGAATCAGAGTCGGGGAATCAGAGGCAGGGAATCAGATGTGCGGAATCAGAGATGGGGAATCAGAGGTGGGGAATCAGAGGCGGTGAATCAGAGATGGGGAATCAGAGGCGGTGAATCAGAGGCAGGAAATCAGACACGGGGATTCAGAGGCTGGGAATCAGACGGGGGGAATCAAAGGCGGGGAATCAGCGCTGGGGAATCAGAGGCAGGGAATCAGAGTTGGGGATTCAGAGGCGGGGAATCAGATATGGGGAAACAGAGGCGGGGAATCAGAGGCGGGAAAACAGAGGCGGGGAATTAGATATGGGGAATCAGAGGTGGGGAATCAGAGGTGGTGAATCAGAGATGGGGAATCACAGGCGGGGAATCAGAGGCAGGGAATAGAACGCGGGGAATCAGAGGCAGGGAATCAGAGTTGGGGCATCAGAGGTTCGGAATTAGATATGGGGAAACAGAGGCGGGGAATCAGAGGTGGGGAATCAGGGGCGGGGTATCAGTGGCAGGGAATCAGAGGCGGGAAATCAGAGGCCGGGAATCAGAGGCGGTGAATCAGAGGCGGGGAATCAGAGGCAGGGAATCGGATGTGCGGAATCAGAGATGGGGAATCAGAGGTGGGGAATCAGAGGCGGGGAATCAGAGGCGGGGAATCAGAGTTGGGGGATCAGAGGTGGGGAATCAGAATTGGGGAATCAGAGATTGGGAATCAGAGATGGGGAATCAGAGGCGGGGAATCAGACGCGGGGAATCAGAGGTGGTGAATCAGAGATGTGGAATCAGAGGCGGGGAATCAGAGGAAGGGAATCAGAGGCGGGGAATCAGAGGCGTGGAATCATAGCTGGCGAATCAGAGGTGGGGAATCAGAGGTGGGGAATCAGAGGCGGGGAATCAGATATTGGGAATCAGAGGTGGGGAATCAGAGGCGGGGAAACAGAGGCGGGGAATCAGATATGGGGAATCAGAGGTGGGGAATCAGAGGCCGGTAATCAGACGCGGGGAATCAGAGGCGGGGAATCAGATATGGGGAAATTAGAGGCAGGGAATCAGAGTTGGGGAAACAGAGGCGGGGAATCAGATATGGGGAAACAGAGGCGGGGAATCAGATGCGGGGAAACAGAGGCGGGGAATCAGAGGCGGGGAAACAGAGGCGGGGAATCAAACACGGGGAATCAGAGGTGGGGAATCAGAGGTTGGGAATCAGAGGCAGGGAATCAGAGGCGGGGAATCAGAGGCGGGGAATCAGAGGCAGGGAATCAGATGTGCGGAATCGGAGATGGGGAATCAGAGGCAGGGAATCAGAGGCGGGGAATCAGAGGCAGGGAATCAGATATGGGGAAACAGAGGCGGGGAATCAGAGGCGGGGAAACAGAGGCTGGGAATCAGATATGGGGAATCAGAGGTGGGGAATCAGAGGTTGGGAATCAGAGGCAGGGAATCAGAGGCTTGGAATCAGATGCAGGGAATCAGATGCGGGGAATCAGAGGCGGGGAATCAGAGCTGGGGAATCAGAGGCGGGGACTTAGATATTGGGAAACAGAGGCGGGGAATCAGAGGCGGGGAAACAGAGGAGGGGAATCAGATATGGGGAATCAGAGATGGGGAATCAGAGGCAGGGAATCAGATGTGCGGAATCAGAGATGGGGAATCAAAGGCAGGGAATCGGAATCAGAAGCAGGGAATCAGATGCCGGGAATCAGAGGCCGGAATCAGATGCCGGGAATAAGAGGCCGGAAATCAGAGGTGGGGAATCAGAGTCCGGGAATCAGAGATGGGGATTCAGAGGCGGGGAATGAGATATGGGGAATAAGAGGCGGGGAATCAGAGGCGGGGAAACAGAGGCGGGGAATCTGATATGGCGAATCAGAGGTGGCGAATCAAAGGCGGTGAATCAGAGATGGGGAATCAGAGGCGGGGAATCAGAGGCCGGTAATCAGACGCGGGGAATCAGAGGCGGGGAATCAGAGCTGGGAAATTAGAGGCAGGGAATCAGAGTTGGGGATTCAGAGGCGGGGAATCAGATATGGGGAAACAGAGGCGGGGAATCAGAGGCGGGCAAATAGAGGCGGGGATCAGATATGGGGAAACAGAGGCGGGGAATCAGAGGCGGGGAAACAGAGGCGGGGAATCAGATATGGGGATCAGAGGTGGGGAATCAGAGGTTGGGAATCAGAGGCTGGGAATCAGAGGCTGGGAATCAGATACATGGAATAAGATGCGGGGAATCAGAGGCGGGGAATCAGAGCTGGGGAATCAGAGGCGGGGAATCAGAGGCAGGGAATCAAACACGGGGAATCAGAGGCGGGGAATCAGAGTGGGGAATAGAGGCGGGGAATCAGAGTTGGGGAATCAGAGGCGGGGAATCAGAGCTGGGGAATCAGAGGTGGGGATCAGAGTCGGGGAATCAGAGGCAGGGAATCAGATGTGCGGAATCAGAGATGGGGAATCAGAGGTGGGGAATCAGAGGCTGTGAATCAGAGATGGGGAATCAGAGGCGGGGAATCAGAGGCAGGGAATCAAACACGGGGAATCAGAGGCGGGGAATCAGAGCTGGGGAATCAGAGGCGGGGAATCAGAGTTGGGGAATCAGAGGCGGGGAATCAGAGCTGGGGAATCAGAGGTGGGGATCAGAGTCGGGGAATCAGAGGTGGGGAATCAGAGGCAGGGAATAGAACGCGGGGAATCAGAGGCAGGGAATCAGAGTTGGGGCATCAGAGGTTGGGAATTAGATATGGGGAAACAGAGGCGGGGAATCAGAGGCGGGGAAACAGAGGCGGGAAATCATATGGGGAATCAGAGGTGGGGAATCAGAGGCAGGGAATCAGATGTGCGGAATCAGAGATGGGGAATCAGAGGCAGGGAATCAGAATCAGAAGCGGGGAATCAGAGGCCGGGAATCAGAGGCCGGGAATCAGATGCTGGGAATAAGAGGCCGGGAATCAGAGGTGGGGAATCAGAGTCCGGGAATCAGAGATGGGGATTCAGAGGCGGGGAATGAGATATGGAGAATCAGAGGCGGGGAATCAGAGGCGGGGAAACAGAGGTGGGGAATCAGATATGTGGAATCAGAGGTGGCGAATCAAAGGCGGTGAATCAGAGATGGGGAATCAGAGGCGGGGAATCAGAGGCAGGGAATCAAACACGGGAAATCAGAGGCGGGGAATCAGAGCTGGGGAATCAGAGGCGGGGAATCAGAGTTGGGGAATCAGAGGCAGGGAATCAGATATGGGGAAACAGGGGCAGGGAATCAGAGGCGGGGAAACAGAGGCGGGGAGTCAGAGGCGGGGAATCAGACATGGGAAATTAGAGGCAGGGAATCAGAGTTGGGGAATAAGAGGCTGGGACTTAGATATGGGGAAACAGAGGCGGGGAATCAGAGGCGGGGAAACAGAGGCGGGGAATCAGATATGGGGAATCAGAGGTGGGGAATCAGAGGCAGGGAATTAGATGTGCGGAATCAGAGATGGGGAATCAGAGGCAGGGAATCAGAATCAGAAGCAGGGAATCAGAGGCCGGGAATAAGAGGCCGGAATCAGATGCCGGGAATAAGAGGCCGGAAATCAGAGGTGGGGAATCAGAGTCCGGGAATCAGAGATGCGGAATCAGAGGCGCGGAATGAAATATGGGGAATCAGAGGCGGGGAATCAGAGGCGGGGAAACAGAGGCGGGGAATCAGATATGGGGAATCAGAGGTGTGGAATCAGAGGTTGGGAATCAGAGGTTGGGAATCAGAGGCAGGGAATCAGAGGCTTGGATTCAGTTGCAGGGAATCAGAGGCGGGGAAACAGAGGCGGGGAATCAGATATGGGGATCAGAGGTGGGGAATCAGAGGTTGGGAATCAGAGGCTGGGAATCAGAGGCTGGGAATCAGATACATGGAATAAGATGCGGGGAATCAGAGGCGGGGAATCAGAGCTGGGGAATCAGAGGCGGGGAATCAGAGGCAGGGAATCAAACACGGGGAATCAGAGGCGGGGAATCAGAGTGGGGAATAGAGGCGGGGAATCAGAGTTGGGGAATCAGAGGCGGGGAATCAGAGCTGGGGAATCAGAGGTGGGGATCAGAGTCGGGGAATCAGAGGCAGGGAATCAGATGTGCGGAATCAGAGATGGGGAATCAGAGGTGGGGAATCAGAGGCTGTGAATCAGAGATGGGGAATCAGAGGCGGGGAATCAGAGGCAGGGAATCAAACACGGGGAATCAGAGGCGGGGAATCAGAGCTGGGGAATCAGAGGCGGGGAATCAGAGTTGGGGAATCAGAGGCGGGGAATCAGAGCTGGGGAATCAGAGGTGGGGATCAGAGTCGGGGAATCAGAGGTGGGGAATCAGAGGCAGGGAATAGAACGCGGGGAATCAGAGGCAGGGAATCAGAGTTGGGGCATCAGAGGTTGGGAATTAGATATGGGGAAACAGAGGCGGGGAATCAGAGGCGGGGAAACAGAGGCGGGAAATCATATGGGGAATCAGAGGTGGGGAATCAGAGGCAGGGAATCAGATGTGCGGAATCAGAGATGGGGAATCAGAGGCAGGGAATCAGAATCAGAAGCGGGGAATCAGAGGCCGGGAATCAGAGGCCGGGAATCAGATGCTGGGAATAAGAGGCCGGGAATCAGAGGTGGGGAATCAGAGTCCGGGAATCAGAGATGGGGATTCAGAGGCGGGGAATGAGATATGGAGAATCAGAGGCGGGGAATCAGAGGCGGGGAAACAGAGGTGGGGAATCAGATATGTGGAATCAGAGGTGGCGAATCAAAGGCGGTGAATCAGAGATGGGGAATCAGAGGCGGGGAATCAGAGGCAGGGAATCAAACACGGGAAATCAGAGGCGGGGAATCAGAGCTGGGGAATCAGAGGCGGGGAATCAGAGTTGGGGAATCAGAGGCAGGGAATCAGATATGGGGAAACAGGGGCAGGGAATCAGAGGCGGGGAAACAGAGGCGGGGAGTCAGAGGCGGGGAATCAGACATGGGAAATTAGAGGCAGGGAATCAGAGTTGGGGAATAAGAGGCTGGGACTTAGATATGGGGAAACAGAGGCGGGGAATCAGAGGCGGGGAAACAGAGGCGGGGAATCAGATATGGGGAATCAGAGGTGGGGAATCAGAGGCAGGGAATTAGATGTGCGGAATCAGAGATGGGGAATCAGAGGCAGGGAATCAGAATCAGAAGCAGGGAATCAGAGGCCGGGAATAAGAGGCCGGAATCAGATGCCGGGAATAAGAGGCCGGAAATCAGAGGTGGGGAATCAGAGTCCGGGAATCAGAGATGCGGAATCAGAGGCGCGGAATGAAATATGGGGAATCAGAGGCGGGGAATCAGAGGCGGGGAAACAGAGGCGGGGAATCAGATATGGGGAATCAGAGGTGTGGAATCAGAGGTTGGGAATCAGAGGTTGGGAATCAGAGGCAGGGAATCAGAGGCTTGGATTCAGTTGCAGGGAATCAGATGTGGGGAATCAGAGGCGGGGAATCAGAGCTGGGGAATCAGAGGTGGGGAATCAGAGTTGGGGAATCAGAGGCGGGGACTTAGATATTGGGAAACAGAGGCGGGGAATCAAAGGCGGGGAAACAGAGGCGGGGAATCAGATATGGGGAATCAGAGGTGGGGAATCAGAGGCAGGGAATCAGAATCAGAAGCAGGGAATCAGAGGCCGGGAATCAGAGGCCGGAATCAGATGCCGGGAATAAGAGGCCGGGAATCAGAGGTGGGGAATCAGAGCCAGCGAATCGGATGTGCGGAATCAGAGATGTGGAATCAGAGGTGGGGAATCAGAGGCGGTGAATCTGAGATGGGGAATCAGTGGCGAGGAATCAGAGGCAGGTTATCAGACACGAGGATTCAGAGGCTGGGAATCAGACGGGGGGAATCAAAGGCGGGGAATGAAGCTGGGGAATCAGTGGCAGGGAATCAGAGTTGGGGATTCAGAGGCGGGGAATCAGATATGGGGAAACAGAGGCGGGGAATCAGAGGCGGGCAAACAGAGGCGGGGAATTAGATATGGGGAATCAGTGGTGGGGAATCAGAGGTGGTGAATCAGAGATGGGGAATCACAGGCGGGGAATCAGAGGCAGGGAATAGAACGCGGGGAATCAGAGGCAGGGAATCAGAGCTGGGGAATCAGAGGCGGGGAATCATAGTTGGGAATCAGAGGCGGGGAATCAGATATGGGGAAACAGAGGCGGGGAATCAGGGGCGGGGAAACAGAGGCGGGGAATCAGATATGGGGAATCGGATGCGGGGAATCAGAGGCGGGAAATCAGAGCTGGGGAATCAGATATGGGGAATCAGAGGTGGGGAATCAGAGGCGTGGAAACAGAGGCGGGGAATCAGATATGGGGAATCAGAGGTGGGGAATCAGAGGCATGTAATCAGATGTGCAGAATCAGAGATGGTGAATCAGAGGCAGGGAATCAGAATCAGAAGCGGGGAGTCAGAGGCCGGGAATCAGAGGCCTGGAATCAGATGCTGGGAGTAAGAGGCCGGGAATCAGAGGTGGGGAATCAGAGTCCGGGAATCAGAGATGGGGATTCAGAGGCGGGGAATGAGATATGGAGAATCAGAGGCGGGGAATCAGAGGCGGGGAAACAGAGGTGGGGAATCAGATATGGGGAATCAGAGGTGGCGAATCAAAGGCGGTGAATCAGAGATGGGGAATCAGAGGCGGGGAATCAGAGGCAGGGAATCAAACACGGGGAATCAGAGGCAGGGAATCAGAGCTGGGGAATCAGAGGCTGGGAATCAAAGTTGGGGAATCAGAGGCAGGGAATCAGATATGGGGAAACAGGGGCGGGGAATCAGAGGCGGGGAAACAGAGGCGGGGAATCAGATATGGGGAATCAGAGGTGGGGAATTAGAGTTGGGGAATCAGAGGCGGGGAATCAGAGGCGGGGAAACAGAGGCGGGGAATCAAACACGGGGAATCAGAGGTGGGGAATCAGAGGTTGGGAATCAGAGGCAGGGAATCAGAGGCGGGGAATCAGAGGCGGGGAATCAGAGGCAGGGAATCAGATGTGCGGAATCGGAGATGGGGAATCAGAGGCAGGGAATCAGAGGCGGGGAATCAGAGGCCGGGAATCAGATATGGGGAAACAGAGGCGGGGAATCAGAGGCGGGGAAACAGAGGCTGGGAATCAGATATGGGGAATCAGAGGTGGGGAATCAGAGGTTGGGAATCAGAGGCAGGGAATCAGAGGCTTGGAATCAGATGCTGGGAATCAGATGCGGGGAATCAGAGGTGGGGAATCAGAGCTGGGGAATCAGAGGCGGGGACTTAGATATTGGGAAACAGAGGCGGGGAATCAGAGGCGGGGAAACAGAGGCGGGGAATCAGATATGGGGAATCAGAGATGGGGAATCAGAGGCAGGGAATCAGATGTGCGGAATCAGAGATGGTGAATCAAAGGCAGGGAATCAGAATCAGAAGCAGGGAATCAGATGCCGGGAATCAGAGGCCGGAATCAGATGCCGGGAATAAGAGGCCGGAAATCAGAGGTGGGGATTCAGAGGCGGGGAATGAGATATGGGGAATAAGAGGCGGGGAATCAGAGGCGGGGTAACAGAGGCGGGGAATCAGATATGGTGAATCAGAGGTGGCGAATCAAAGGCGGTGAATCAGAGATGGGGAATCAGAGGCCGGGAATCAGAGGCAGGGAATCAAACACGGGGAATCAGAGGAGGGGAATCAGAATTGGGGAATCAGAGATGGGGAATCAGAGATGGGGAATCAGAGGCAGGGAATCAGACGCGGGGAATCAGAGGCAGGGAATCAGACGCGGGGAATAAGAGGCGGGGAATCATAGCTGGCGAATCAGAGGCGGGGAATCAGAGGTGGGGAATCAGAGGCGGGGAATCAGATATTGGGAATCAGAGGTGGGGAATCAGAGGCGGTGAAACAGAGGCGGGGAATCAGATGCAGGGAATCAGATGCGGGGAATCAGAGGCGGGGAATCAGAGCTGGGGAATCAGAGGCGGGGACTTAGATATTGGGAAACAGAGGCGGGGAATCAGAGGCGGGGAAACAGAGGCGGGGAATCAGATATGGGGAATCAGAGATGGGGAATCAGAGGCAGGGAATCAGATGTGCGGAATCAGAGATGGGGAATCAAAGGCAGGGAATCAGAATCAGAAGCAGGGAATCAGATGCCGGGAATCAGAGGCCGGAATCAGATGCCGGGAATAAGAGGCCGGAAATCAGAGGTGGGGATTCAGAGGCGGGGAATGAGATATGGGGAATAAGAGGCGGGGAATCAGAGGCGGGGAAACAGAGGCGGGGAATCAGATATGGCGAATCAGAGGTGGCGAATCAAAGGCGGTGAATCAGAGATGGGGAATCAGAGGCCGGGAATCAGAGGCAGGGAATCAAACACGGGGAATCAGAGGAGGGGAATCAGAATTGGGGAATCAGAGATGGGGAATCAGAGATGGGGAATCAGAGGCAGGGAATCAGACGCGGGGAATCAGAGGTGGTGAATCAGAGATGTGGAATCAGAGGCGGGGAATCAGAGGCAGGGAATCAGACGCGGGGAATAAGAGGCGGGGAATCATAGCTGGCGAATCAGAGGCGGGGAATCAGAGGTGGGGAATCAGAGGCGGGGAATCAGATATTGGGAATCAGAGGTGGGGAATCAGAGGCGGTGAAACAGAGGCGGGGAATCAGATATGGGGTATCAGAGGTGGGGAATCAGAGGTTGTGAATCAGAGATGGGGAATCAGAGGCGGGGAATCAGAGGCCGGTAATCAGACGCGGGGAATCAGAGGCGGGGAATCAGAGCTGGGAAATTAGAGGCGGGGAATCAGATATGGGGAAACAGAGGCGGGGAATCAGAGGCGGGCAAATAGAGGCGGGGATCAGATATGGGGAAACAGAGGCGGGGAATCAGAGGCGGGGAGACAGAGGCGGGGAATCAGATATGGGGATCAGAGGTGGGGAATCAGAGGTTCGGAATCAGAGGCTGGGAATCAGAGGCTGGGAATCAGATGCATGGAATAAGATGCGGGGAATCAGAGGCGGGGAATCAGAGCTGGGGAATCAGAGGTGGGGAATCAAAGTTGGGGAATCAGAGGCGGGGACTTAGATATGGGGAAACAGAGGCGGGGAATCAGAGGCAGGGAATAGAACGCGGGGAATCAGAGGCAGGGAATCAGAGCTGGGGAATCAGAGGCGGGGAATCATAGTTGGGAATCAGAGGCAGGGAATCAGATATGGGGAAACAGAGGCGGGGAATCAGGGGCGGGGAAACAGAGGCGGGGAATCAGATATGGGGAATCAGAGGTGGGGAATCAGAGGCGTGGAAACAGAGGCGGGGAATCAGATATGGGGAATCAGAGGTGGGGAATCAGAGGCATGTAATCAGATGTGCAGAATCAGAGATGGGGAATCAGAGGCAGGGAATCAGAATCAGAAGCGGGGAGTCAGAGGCCGGGAATCAGAGGCCTGGAATCAGATGCTGGGAGTAAGAGGCCGGGAATCAGAGGTGGGGAATCAGAGTCCGGGAATCAGAGATGGGGATTGAGAGGCGGGGAATGAGATATGGAGAATCAGAGGCGGGGAATCAGAGGCGGGGAAACAGAGGTGGGGAATCAGATATGGGGAATCAGAGGTGGCGAATCAAAGGTGGTGAATCAGAGATGGGGAATCAGAGGCGGGGAATCAGAGGCAGGGAATCAAACACGGGGAATCAGAGGCAGGGAATCAGAGCTGGGGAATCAGAGGCTGGGAATCAAAGTTGGGGAATCAGAGGCAGGGAATCAGATATGGGGAAACAGGGGCGGGGAATCAGAGGCGGGGAAACAGAGGCGGGGAATCAGATATGGGGAATCAGAGGTGGGGAATTAGAGTTGGGGAATCAGAGGCGGGGAATCAGAGGCGGGGAAACAGAGGCGGGGAATCAAACACGGGGAATCAGAGGTGGGGAATCAGAGGTTGGGAATCAGAGGCAGGGAATCAGAGGCTGGGAATCAGAGGCGGGGAATCAGAGGCAGGGAATCAGATGTGCGGAATCGGAGATGGGGAATCAGAGGCAGGGAATCAGAGGCGGGGAATCAGAGGCCGGGAATCAGATATGGGGAAACAGAGGCGGGGAATCTGAGGCGGGGAAACAGAGGCTGGGAATCAGATATGGGGAATCAGAGGTGGGGAATCAGAGGTTGGGAATCAGAAACAGGGAATCAGAGGCTTGGAATCAGATGCAGGGAATCAGATGCGGGGAATCAGAGGCGGGGAATCAGAGCTGGGGAATCAGAGGCGGGGACTTAGATATTGGGAAACAGAGGCGGGGAATCAGAGGCGGGGAAACAGAGGCGGGGAATCAGATATGGGGAATCAGAGATGAGGAATCAGAGGCAGGGAATCAGATGTGCGGAATCAGAGATGGGGAATCAAAGGCAGGGAATCAGAATCAGAAGCAGGGAATCAGATGCCGGGAATCAGAGGCCGGAATCAGATGCCGGGAATAAGAGGCCGGAAATCAGAGGTGGGGATTCAGAGGCGGGGAATGAGATATGGGGAATAAGAGGCGGGGAATCAGAGGCGGGGAAACAGAGGCGGGGAATCAGATATGGCGAATCAGAGGTGGCGAATCAAAGGCGGTGAATCAGAGATGGGGAATCAGAGGCCGGGAATCAGAGGCAGGGAATCAAACACGGGGAATCAGAGGAGGGGAATCAGAATTGGGGAATCAGAGATGGGGAATCAGAGATGGGGAATCAGATGCAGGGAATCAGACGCGGGGAATCAGAGGTGGTGAATCAGAGATGTGGAATCAGAGGCGGGGAATCAGAGGCAGGGAATCAGACGCGGGGAATAAGAGGCGGGGAATCATAGCTGGCGAATCAGAGGCGGGGAATCAGAGGTGGGGAATCAGAGGCGGGGAATCAGATATTGGGAATCAGAGGTGGGGAATCAGAGGCGGTGAAACAGAGGCGGGGAATCAGATGCAGGGAATCAGATGCGGGGAATCAGAGGCGGGGAATCAGAGCTGGGGAATCAGAGGCGGGGACTTAGATATTGGGAAACAGAGGCGGGGAATCAGAGGCGGGGAAACAGAGGCGGGGAATCAGATATGGGGAATCAGAGATGGGGAATCAGAGGCAGGGAATCAGATGTGCGGAATCAGAGATGGGGAATCAAAGGCAGGGAATCAGAATCAGAAGCAGGGAATCAGATGCCGGGAATCAGAGGCCGGAATCAGATGCCGGGAATAAGAGGCCGGAAATCAGAGGTGGGGATTCAGAGGCGGGGAATGAGATATGGGGAATAAGAGGCGGGGAATCAGAGGCGGGGAAACAGAGGCGGGGAATCAGATATGGCGAATCAGAGGTGGCGAATAAAAGGCGGTGAACCAGAGATGGGGAATCAGAGGCCGGGAATCAGAGGCAGGGAATCAAACACGGGGAATCAGAGGAGGGGAATCAGAATTGGGGAATCAGAGATGGGGAATCAGAGATGGGGAATCAGAGGCAGGGAATCAGACGCGGGGAATCAGAGGTGGTGAATCAGAGATGTGGAATCAGAGGCGGGGAATCAGAGGCAGGGAATCAGACGCGGGGAATAAGAGGCGGGGAATCATAGCTGGCGAATCAGAGGCGGGGAATCAGAGGTGGGGAATCAGAGGCGGGGAATCAGATATTGGGAATCAGAGGTGGGGAATCAGAGGCGGTGAAACAGAGGCGGGGAATCAGATATGGTGTATCAGAGGTGGGGAATCAGAGGTTGTGAATCAGAGATGGGGAATCAGAGGCGGGGAATCAGAGGCCGGTAATCAGACGCGGGGAATCAGAGGCGGGGAATCAGAGCTGGGAAATTAGAGGCGGGGAATCAGATATGGGGAAACAGAGGCGGGGAATCAGAGGCGGGCAAATAGAGGCGGGGATCAGATATGGGGAAACAGAGGCGGGGAATCAGAGGCGGGGAGACAGAGGCGGGGAATCAGATATGGGGATCAGAGGTGGGGAATCAGAGGTTGGGAATCAGAGGCTGGGAATCAGAGGCTGGGAATCAGATGCATGGAATAAGATGCGGGGAATCAGAAGCGGGGAATCAGAGCTGGGGAATCAGAGGTGGGGAATCAAAGTTGGGGAATCAGAGGCGGGGACTTAGATATGGGGAAACAGAGGCGGGGAATCAGAGGCAGGGAATAGAACGCGGGGAATCAGAGGCAGGGAATCAGAGCTGGGGAATCAGAGGCGGGGAATCATAGTTGGGAATCAGAGGCAGGGAATCAGATATGGGGAAACAGAGGCGGGGAATCAGGGGCGGGGAAACAGAGGCGGGGAATCAGATATGGGGAATCGGATGCGGGGAATCAGAGGCGGGAAATCAGAGCTGGGGAATCAGATATGGGGAATCAGAGGTGGGGAATCAGAGGCGTGCAAACAGAGGCGGGGAATCAGATATGGGGAATCAGAGGTGGGGAATCAGAGGCATGTAATCAGATGTGCGGAATCAGAGATGGGGAATCAGAGGCAGGGAATCAGAATCAGAAGCGGGGAGTCAGAGGCCGGGAATCAGAGACCTGGAATCAGATGCTGGGAGTAGGAGGCAGGGAATCAGAGGTGGGGAATCAGAGTCCGGGAATCAGAGATGGGGATTCAGAGGCGGGGAATGAGATATGGAGAATCAGAGGCGGGGAATCAGAGGCGGGGAAACAGAGGTGGGGAATCAGATATGGGGAATCAGAGGTGGCGAATCAAAGGCGGTGAATCAGAGATGGGGAATCAGAGGCGGGGAATCAGAGGCAGGGAATCAAACACGGGGAATCAGAGGCGGGGAATCAGAGCTGGGGAATCAGAGGCTGGGAATCAAAGTTGGGGAATCAGAGGCAGGGAATCAGATATGGGGAAACAGGGGCGGGGAATCAGAGGCGGGCAAACAGAGGCGGGGAATCAGATATGGGGAATCAGAGGCGGGGAATTAGAGTTGGGGAATCAGAGGAGGGGAATCAGAGGCGGGGAAACAGAGGCGGGGAATCAAACACGGGGAATCAGAGGTGGGGAATCAGAGTTTGGGAATCAGAGGCAGGGAATCAGAGGCGGGGAATCAGAGGCAGGGAATCAGAGGCAGGGAATCAGAGGCGGGGAATCAGAGGCGGGGAATCAGAGGCCGGGAATCAGATGCAAGGAATCAATATGGGAAATCAGAGGTGGGGAATCAGAGGTTGGGAATCAGAGGAAGGGAATCAGAGGCGAGGAATCAGAGCTGGGGAATCAGAGGCGGGGAATCAGAATTGGGGAATCAGAGATGGGGAATCAGAGATGGGGAATCAGAGGCGGGGAATCAGACGCGGGGAATCAGAGGTGGTGAATCAGAGATGTGGAATCAGAGGCGGGGAATCAGAGGCAGGGAATCAGACGCGGGGAATCAGAGGCGGGGAATCATAGCTGGCGAATCAGAGGCGGGGAATCAGAGGTGGGGAATCAGAGGCGGGGAATCAGATATTGGGAATCAGAGGTGGGGAATCAGAGGCGGGGAAACAGAGGCGGGGAATCAGATATGGGGAATCAGAGGTGGGGAATCAGAGGTTGTGAATCAGAGATGGGGAATCAGAGGCGGGGAATCAGAGGCCGGTAATCAGACGCGGGGAATCAGAGGCGGGGAATCAGACATGGGAAATTAGAGGCAGGGAATAAGAGTTGGGGATTCAGAGGCGGGGAATCAGATATGGGGAAACAGAGGCGGGGAATCAGAGGCGGGGAAACAGAGTCGGGGAATCAGATATAGGGAATCAGAGGTGGGGAATCAGAGGTTGGGAATCAGAGGCTGGGAATCAGAGGCTGGGAATCAGATGCATGGAATCATATGCGGGGAATCAGAGGCGGGGAATCAGAGCTGGGGTATCAGAGGTGGGGAATCAAAGTTGGGGAATAAGTGGCGGGGACTTAGATATGGGGAAACAGAGGCGGGGAATCAGAGGCGGGGAAACAGAGGCGGGGAATCAGATATGGGGAATCAGAGGTGGGGAATCAGAGGCAGGGAATTAGATGTGCGGAATCAGAGATGGGGAATCAGAGGCAGGGAATCAGAATCAGAAGCAGGGAATCAGAGGCCGGGAATCAGAGGCCGGAATCAGATGCCGGGAATAAGAGGCCGGAAATCAGAGGTGGGGAATCAGAGTCCGGGAATCAGAGATGCGGAATCAGAGGCGGGGAATGAAATATGGGGAATCAGAGGCGGGGAATCAGAGGCGGGGAAACAGAGGCGGGGAATCAGATATGGGGAATCAGAGGTGTGGAATCAGAGGTTGGGAATCAGAGGTTGGGAATCAGAGGCAGGGAATCAGAGGCTTGGATTCAGTTGCAGGGAATCAGATGCGGGGAATCAGAGGCGGGGAATCAGAGCTGGGGAATCAGAGGTGGGGAATCAGAGTTGGGGAATCAGAGGCGGGGACTTAGATATTGGGAAACAGAGGCGGGGAATCAAAGGCGGGGAAACAGAGGCGGGGAATCAGATATGGGGAATCAGAGGTGGGGAATCAGAGGCAGGGAATCAGATGTGCGGAATCAGAGATGGGGAATCAGAGGCAGGGAATCAGAATCAGAAGCAGGGAATCAGAGGCCGGGAATCAGAGGCCGAAATCAGATGCCGGGAATAAGAGGACGGGAATCAGAGGTGGGGAATCAGAGCCAGCGAATCGGATGTGCGGAATCAGAGATGGGGAATCAGAGGTGGGGAATCAGAGGCGGTGAATCTGAGATGGGGAATCAGTGGCGAGGAATCAGAGGCAGGTTATCAGACACGAGGATTCAGAGGCTGGGAATCAGACGGGGGGAATCAAAGGTGGGGAATGAAGCTGGGGAATCAGAGGCAGGGAATTAGAGTTGGGGATTCAGAGGCGGGGAATCAGATATGGGGAAACAGAGGCGGGGAATCAGAGGCGGGCAAACAGAGGCGGGGAATTAGATATGGGGAATCAGTGGTGGGGAATCAGAGGTGGTGAATCAGAGATGGGGAATCACAGGCGGGGAATCAGAGGCAGGGAATAGAACGCGGGGAATCAGAGGCAGGGAATCAGAGCTGGGGAATCAGAGGCGGGGAATCATAGTTGGGAATCAGAGGCGGGGAATCAGATATGGGGAAACAGAGGCGGGGAATCAGGGGCGGGGAAACAGAGGCGGGGAATCAGATATGGGGAATCGGATGCGGGGAATCAGAGGCGGGAAATCAGAGCTGGGGAATCAGATATGGGGAATCAGAGGTGGGGAATCAGAGGCGTGCAAACAGAGGCGGGGAATCAGATATGGGGAATCAGAGGTGGGGAATCAGAGGCATGTAATCAGATGTGCGGAATCAGAGATGGGGAATCAGAGGCAGGGAATCAGAATCAGAAGCGGGGAGTCAGAGGCCGGGAATCAGAGGCCTGGAATCAGATGCTGGGAGTAAGAGGCCGGGAATCAGAGGTGGGGAATCAGAGTCCGGGAATCAGAGATGGGGATTCAGAGGCGGGGAATGAGATATGGAGAATCAGAGGCGGGGAATCAGAGGCGGGGAAACAGAGGTGGGGAATCAGATATGGGGAATCAGAGGTGGCGAATCAAAGGCGGTGAATCAGAGATGGGGAATCAGAGGCGGGGAATCAGAGGCAGGGAATCAAACACGGGGAATCAGAGGCGGGGAATCAGAGCTGGGGAATCAGAGGCTGGGAATCAAAGTTGGGGAATCAGAGGCAGGGAATCAGATATGGGGAAACAGGGGCGGGGAATCAGAGGCGGGGAAACAGAGGCGGGGAATCAAATATGGGGAATCAGAGGCGGGGAATTAGAGTTGGGGAATCAGAGGCGGGGAATCAGAGGCGGGGAAACAGAGGCGGGGAATCAAACACGGGGAATCAGAGGTGGGGAATCAGAGGTTGGGAATCAGTGGCAGGGATCAGAGGCGGGGAATCAGAGGCGGGGAATCAGAGGCAGGGAATCAGATGTGCGGAATCGGAGATGGGGAATCAGAGGCAGGGAATCAGAGGCGGGGAATCAGAGGCCGGGAATCAGATATGGGGAAACAGAGGCGGGGAATCAGAGGCGGGGAAACAGAGGCTGGGAATCAGATATGGGGAATCAGAGGTGGGGAATCAGAGGTTGGGAATCAGAGGCAGGGAATCAGAGGCTTGGAATCAGATGCAGGGAATCAGATGCGGGGAATCAGAGGCGGGGAATCAGAGCTGGGGAATCAGAGGCGGGGACTTAGATATTGGGAAACAGAGGCGGGGAATCAGAGGCGGGGAAACAGAGGCGGGGAATCAGATATGGGGAATCAGAGATGGGGAATCAGAGGCAGGGAATCAGATGTGCGGAATCAGAGATGGGGAATCAAAGGCAGGGAATCAGAATCAGAAGCAGGGAATCAGATGCCGGGAATCAGAGGCCGGAATCAGATGCCGGGAATAAGAGGCCGGAAATCAGAGGTGTGGAATCAGAGTCCGGGAATCAGAGATGGGGATTCAGAGGCGGGGAATGAGATATGGGGAATAAGAGGCGGGGAATCAGAGGCGGGGAAACAGAGGCGGGGAATCAGATATGGCGAATCAGAGGTGGCGAATCAAAGGCGGTGAATCAGAGATGGGGAATCAGAGGCCGGGAATCAGAGGCAGGGAATCAAACACGGGGAATCAGAGGAGGGGAATCAGAATTGGGGAATCAGAGATGGGGAATCAGAGATGGGGAATCAGAGGCGGGGAATCAGAGGCGGGGAAACAGAGTCGGGGAATCAGATATAGGGAATCAGAGGTGGGGAATCAGAGGTTGGGAATCAGAGGCTGGGAATCAGAGGCTGGGAATCAGATGCATGGAATCATATGCGGGGAATCAGAGGCGGGGAATCAGAGCTGGGGTATCAGAGGTGGGGAATCAAAGTTGGGGAATAAGTGGCGGGGACTTAGATATGGGGAAACAGAGGCGGGGAATCAGAGGCGGGGAAACAGAGGCGGGGAATCAGATATGGGGAATCAGAGGTGGGGAATCAGAGGCAGGGAATTAGATGTGCGGAATCAGAGATGGGGAATCAGAGGCAGGGAATCAGAATCAGAAGCAGGGAATCAGAGGCCGGGAATCAGAGGCCGGAATCAGATGCCGGGAATAAGAGGCCGGAAATCAGAGGTGGGGAATCAGAGTCCGGGAATCAGAGATGCGGAATCAGAGGCGGGGAATGAAATATGGGGAATCAGAGGCGGGGAATCAGAGGCGGGGAAACAGAGGCGGGGAATCAGATATGGGGAATCAGAGGTGTGGAATCAGAGGTTGGGAATCAGAGGTTGGGAATCAGAGGCAGGGAATCAGAGGCTTGGATTCAGTTGCAGGGAATCAGATGCGGGGAATCAGAGGCGGGGAATCAGAGCTGGGGAATCAGAGGTGGGGAATCAGAGTTGGGGAATCAGAGGCGGGGACTTAGATATTGGGAAACAGAGGCGGGGAATCAAAGGCGGGGAAACAGAGGCGGGGAATCAGATATGGGGAATCAGAGGTGGGGAATCAGAGGCAGGGAATCAGATGTGCGGAATCAGAGATGGGGAATCAGAGGCAGGGAATCAGAATCAGAAGCAGGGAATCAGAGGCCGGGAATCAGAGGCCGAAATCAGATGCCGGGAATAAGAGGCCGGGAATCAGAGGTGGGGAATCAGAGCCAGCGAATCGGATGTGCGGAATCAGAGATGGGGAATCAGAGGTGGGGAATCAGAGGCGGTGAATCTGAGATGGGGAATCAGTGGCGAGGAATCAGAGGCAGGTTATCAGACACGAGGATTCAGAGGCTGGGAATCAGACGGGGGGAATCAAAGGCGGGGAATGAAGCTGGGGAATCAGAGGCAGGGAATCAGAGTTGGGGATTCAGAGGCGGGGAATCAGATATGGGGAAACAGAGGCGGGGAATCAGAGGCGGGCAAACAGAGGCGGGGAATTAGATATGGGGAATCAGTGGTGGGGAATCAGAGGTGGTGAATCAGAGATGGGGAATCACAGGCGGGGAATCAGAGGCAGGGAATAGAACGCGGGGAATCAGAGGCAGGGAATCAGAGCTGGGGAATCAGAGGCGGGGAATCATAGTTGGGAATCAGAGGCGGGGAATCAGATATGGGGAAACAGAGGCGGGGAATCAGGGGCGGGGAAACAGAGGCGGGGAATCAGATATGGGGAATCGGATGCGGGGAATCAGAGGCGGGAAATCAGAGCTGGGGAATCAGATATGGGGAATCAGAGGTGGGGAATCAGAGGCGTGCAAACAGAGGCGGGGAATCAGATATGGGGAATCAGAGGTGGGGAATCAGAGGCATGTAATCAGATGTGCGGAATCAGAGATGGGGAATCCGAGGCAGGGAATCAGAATCAGAAGCGGGGAGTCAGAGGCCGGGAATCAGAGGCCTGGAATCAGATGCTGGGAGTAAGAGGCCGGGAATCAGAGGTGGGGAATCAGAGTCCGGGAATCAGAGATGGGGATTCAGAGGCGGGGAATGAGATATGGAGAATCAGAGGCGGGGAATCAGAGGCGGGGAAACAGAGGTGGGGAATCAGATATGGGGAATCAGAGGTGGCGAATCAAAGGCGGTGAATCAGAGATGGGGAATCAGAGGCGGGGAATCAGAGGCAGGGAATCAAACACGGGGAATCAGAGGCGGGGAATCAGAGCTGGGGAATCAGAGGCTGGGAATCAAAGTTGGGGAATCAGAGGCAGGGAATCAGATATGGGGAAACAGGGGCGGGGAATCAGAGGCGGGGAAACAGAGGCGGGGAATCAAATATGGGGAATCAGAGGCGGGGAATTAGAGTTGGGGAATCAGAGGCGGGGAATCAGAGGCGGGGAAACAGAGGCGGGGAATCAAACACGGGGAATCAGAGGTGGGGAATCAGAGGTTGGGAATCAGTGGCAGGGATCAGAGGCGGGGAATCAGAGGCGGGGAATCAGAGGCAGGGAATCAGATGTGCGGAATCGGAGATGGGGAATCAGAGGCAGGGAATCAGAGGCGGGGAATCAGAGGCCGGGAATCAGATATGGGGAAACAGAGGCGGGGAATCAGAGGCGGGGAAACAGAGGCTGGGAATCAGATATGGGGAATCAGAGGTGGGGAATCAGAGGTTGGGAATCAGAGGCAGGGAATCAGAGGCTTGGAATCAGATGCAGGGAATCAGATGCGGGGAATCAGAGGCGGGGAATCAGAGCTGGGGAATCAGAGGCGGGGACTTAGATATTGGGAAACAGAGGCGGGGAATCAGAGGCGGGGAAACAGAGGCGGGGAATCAGATATGGGGAATCAGAGATGGGGAATCAGAGGCAGGGAATCAGATGTGCGGAATCAGAGATGGGGAATCAAAGGCAGGGAATCAGAATCAGAAGCAGGGAATCAGATGCCGGGAATCAGAGGCCGGAATCAGATGCCGGGAATAAGAGGCCGGAAATCAGAGGTGTGGAATCAGAGTCCGGGAATCAGAGATGGGGATTCAGAGGCGGGGAATGAGATATGGGGAATAAGAGGCGGGGAATCAGAGGCGGGGAAACAGAGGCGGGGAATCAGATATGGCGAATCAGAGGTGGCGAATCAAAGGCGGTGAATCAGAGATGGGGAATCAGAGGCCGGGAATCAGAGGCAGGGAATCAAACACGGGGAATCAGAGGAGGGGAATCAGAATTGGGGAATCAGAGATGGGGAATCAGAGATGGGGAATCAGAGGCAGGGAATCAGACGCGGGGAATCAGAGGTGGTGAATCAGAGATGTGGAATCAGAGGCGGGGAATCAGAGGCAGGGAATCAGACGCGGGGAATAAGAGGCGGGGAATCATAGCTGGCGAATTAGAGGCGGGGAATCAGAGGTGGGGAATCAGAGGCGGGGAATCAGATATTGGGAATCAGAGGTGGGGAGTCAGAGGCGGTGAAACAGAGGCGGGGAATCAGATATGGGGTATCAGAGGTGGGGAATCAGAGGTTGTGAATCAGAGATGGGGAATCAGAGGCGGGGAATCAGAGGCCGGTAATCAGACGCGGGGAATCAGAGGCGGGGAATCAGAGCTGGGAAATTAGAGGCAGGGAATCAGAGTTGGGGATTCAGAGGCGGGGAATCAGATATGGGGAAACAGAGGCGGGGAATCAGAGGCGGGCAAATAGTGGCGGGGATCAGAGTCGGGGAATCAGAGGCAGGGAATCAGATGTGCGGAATCAGAGATCGGGAATCAGAGGTGGGGAATCAGAGGCTGTGAATCAGAGATGGGGAATCAGAGGCGGGGAATCAGAGGCAGGAAATCAGACACGGGGATTCAGAGGCTGGGAATCAGACGGGGGGAATCAAAGGCGGGGAATCAGAGCTGGGGAATCAGAGGCAGGGAATCAGAGTTGGGGATTCAGAGGCGGGGAATCAGATATGGGGAAACAGAGGCGGGGAATCAGAGGCGGGCAAACAGAGGCGGGGAATTAGATATGGGGAATCAGAGGTGGGGAATCAGAGGTGGTGAATCAGAGATGGGGAATCACAGGCGGGGAATCAGAGGCAGGGAATAGAACGCGGGGAATCAGAGGCAGGGAATCAGAGTTGGGGCATCAGAGGTTGGGAATTTGATATGGGGAAACAGAGGCGGGAAATCAGATATGGGGAATCAGAGGTGGGGAATCAGAGGCAGGGAATCAGATGTGCGGAATCAGAGATGGGGAATCAGAGGCAGGGAATCAGAATCAGAAGCGGGGAATCAGAGGCCGGGAATCAGAGGCCGGGAATCAGATGCTGGGAATAAGAGGCCGGGAATCAGAGGTGGGGAATCAGAGTCCGGGAATCAGAGATGGGGATTCAGAGGCGGGGAATGAGATATGGAGAATCAGAGGCGGGGAATCAGAGGCAGGGAAACAGAGGTGGGGAATCAGATATGTGGAATCAGAGGTGGCGAATCAAAGGCGGTGAATCAGAGATGGGGAATCAGAGGCGGGGAATCAGAGGCAGGGAATCAAACACGGGAAATCAGAGGCGGGGAATCAGAGCTGGCGAATCAGAGGCGGGGAATCAGATATGGGGAATCAGAGGTGTGGAATCAGAGGTTGGGAATCAGAGGCAGGGAATCAGAGGCGGGGAAACAGAGGCGGGGAATCAGATATGGGGAATCAGAGGTGGCGAATCAAAGGCGTTGAAACAGAGATGGGGAATCAGGGCAGGGAATCAGAGGCAGGGAATCAAACACGGGGAATCAGAGCTGGGGAATCAGAGGCGGGGAATTAGAGTTGGGGAATCAGAGGAGGGGAATCAGAGGCAGGGAAACAGAGGCGGGGAATCAGATATGGGGAATCAGAGGTGGGGAATCAGAGGTTGGGAATCAGAGATGGGGAAACAGGGTCAGGGAATCAGAGGCGGGGAAACAGAGGCGGGGAATCAGATATGGGGAATCAGAGGTGTGGAATCAGAGGTTGGGAATCAGAGGCAGGGAATCAGAGGCGGGGAAACAGAGGCGGGGAATCAGATATGGGGAATCAGAGGTGGCGAATCAAAGGCGGTGAAACAGAGATGGGGAATCAGGGCAGGGAATCAGAGGCAGGGAATCAAACACGGGGAATCAGAGCTGGGGAATCAGAGGCGGGGAATTAGAGTTGGGGAATCAGAGGAGGGGAATCAGAGGCGGGGAAACAGAGGCGGGGAATCAGATATGGGGAATCAGAGGTGGGGAATCAGAGGTTGGGAATCAGAGGCAGGGAATCAGAGGTGGGGAATCAGAGGCGGGGAATCAGAGGCAGGGAATCAGATGTGCGGAATCGGAGATGGGGAATCAGAGGCAGGGAATCAGGGGCGGGGAATCAGAGGCGGGGAATCAGAGGCCGGGAATCAGATATGGGGAAACAGAGGTTGGGAATCAGAGGCGGGGAAACAGAGGCGGGGAATCAGATATGGGGAATCAGAGGTGGGGAATCAGAGGTTGGGAATCAGAGGCAGGGAATCAGAGGCATGGAATCAGATGCAGGGAATCAGATGCGGGGAATCAGAGGCGGGGAATCAGAGCTGGGGAACCAGAGGTGGGGAATCAGAGTTGGGGAATCAGAGGCGGGGACTTAGATATTGGGAAACAGAGGCGGGGAATCAGAGGCGGGGAAACAGAGGGGAGTAATCAGAGGCAGGGAATCAGATGTGCGGAATCAGAGATGGGGAATCAGAGGCAGGGAATCAGAATCAGAAGCAGGGAATCAGAGGCCGGGAATCAGAGGCCGGAATCAGATGCCGGGAATAAGAGGCCGGGAATCAGAGGTGGGGAATCAGATATGGAGAATCAGAGGTGGGGAATCAGAGGTTGTGAATCAGAGATGGGGAATCAGAGGCGGGGAATCAGAGGCCGGTAATCAGACGCGGGGAATCAGAGGCGGGGAATCAGAGGCGGGGAAACAGAGGCGGGGAATCAGATTTGGGGAATCAGAGGTGGCGAATCAAAGGCGGTGAATCAGAGATGGGGAATCAGAGGCCGGGAATCAGAGGCAGGGAATCAAACACGGGGAATCAGAGGCGGGGAATCAGAGCTGGGGAATCAGAGGCGGGGAATCAGAGTTGGGGAATCAGAGGCGGGGAATCAGATGCAGGGAATCAATATGGGAAATCAGAGGTGGGGAATCAGAGGTTGGGAATCAGAGGAAGGGAATCAGAGGCGAGGAATCAGAGCTGGGGAATCAGAGGCGGGGAATCAGAATTGGGGAATCAGAGATGGGGAATCAGAGATGGGGAATCAGAGGCGGGGAATCAGACGCGGGGAATCAGAGGTGGTGAATCAGAGATGTGGAATCAGAGGCGGGGAATCAGAGGCATGGAATCAGACGCGGGGAATCAGAGGCGGGGAATCATAGCTGGCGAATCAGAGGCGGGGAATCAGAGGTGGGGAATCAGAGGCGGGGAATCAGATATTGGGAATCAGAGGTGGGGAATCAGAGGCGGGGAAACAGAGGCGGGGAATCAGATATGGGGAATCAGAGGTGGGGAATCAGAGGTTGTGAATCAGAGATGGGGAATCAGAGGCGGGGAATCAGAGGTTGTGAATCAGAGATGGGGAATCAGAGGCGGGGAATCAGAGGCCGGTAATCAGACGCGGGGAATCAGAGGCGGGGAATCAGAGCTGGGAAATTAGAGGCAGGGAATCAGAGTTGGGGATTCAGAGGCGGGGAATCAGAGCTGGCGAATCAGAGGCGGGGAATCAGATATGGGGAATCAGAGGTGTGGAATCAGAGGTTGGGAATCAGAGGCAGGGAATCAGAGGCGGGGAAACAGAGGCGGGGAATCAGATATGGGGAATCAGAGGTGGCGAATCAAAGGCGGTGAAACAGAGATGGGGAATCAGGGCAGGGAATCAGAGGCAGGGAATCAAACACGGGGAATCAGAGCTGGGGAATCAGAGGCGGGGAATTAGAGTTGGGGAATCAGAGGAGGGGAATCAGAGGCGGGGAAACAGAGGCGGGGAATCAGATATGGGGAATCAGAGGTGGGGAATCAGAGGTTGGGAATCAGAGATGGGGAAACAGGGGCAGGGAATCAGAGGCGGGGAAACAGAGGCGGGGAATCAGATATGGGGAATCAGAGGTGTGGAATCAGAGGTTGGGAATCAGAGGCAGGGAATCAGAGGCGGGGAAACAGAGGCGGGGAATCAGATATGGGGAATCAGAGGTGGCGAATCAAAGGCGGTGAAACAGAGATGGGGAATCAGGGCAGGGAATCAGAGGCAGGGAATCAAACACGGGGAATCAGAGCTGGGGAATCAGAGGCGGGGAATTAGAGTTGGGGAATCAGAGGAGGGGAATCAGAGGCGGGGAAACAGAGGCGGGGAATCAGATATGGGGAATCAGAGGTGGGGAATCAGAGGTTGGGAATCAGAGGCAGGGAATCAGAGGTGGGGAATCAGAGGCGGGGAATCAGAGGCAGGGAATCAGATGTGCGGAATCGGAGATGGGGAATCAGAGGCAGGGAATCAGAGGCCGGGAATCAGATATGGGGAAACAGAGGTTGGGAATCAGAGGCGGGGAAACAGAGGCGGGGAATCAGATATGGGGAATCAGAGGTGGGGAATCAGAGGTTGGGAATCAGAGGCAGGGAATCAGAGGCTTGGAATCAGATGCATGGAATCAGATGCGGGGAATCAGAGGCGGGGAATCAGAGCTGGGGAACCAGAGGTGGGGAATCAGAGTTGGGGAATCAGAGGCGGGGACTTAGATATTGGGAAACAGAGGCGGGGAATCAGAGGCGGGGAAACAGAGGGGGGTAATCAGAGGCAGGGAATCAGATGTGCGGAATCAGAGATGGGGAATCAGAGGCAGGGAATCAGAATCAGAAGCAGGGAATCAGAGGCCGGGAATCAGAGGCCGGAATCAGATGCCGGGAATAAGAGGCCGGGAATCAGAGGTGGGGAATCAGATATGGGGAATCAGAGGTGGGGAATCAGAGGTTGTGAATCAGAGATGGGGAATCAGAGGCGGGGAATCAGAGGCCGGTAATCAGACGCGGGGAATCAGAGGTGGGGAATCAGACATGGGAAATTAGAGGCAGGGAATCAGAGTTGGGGATTCAGAGGCGGGGAATCAGATATGGGGAAACAGAGGCGGGGAATCAGAGGCGTGGAAACAGAGGCGGGGAATCAGATATAGGGAATCAGAGGTGGGGAATCAAAGTTGGGGAATCAGAGGCGGGGACTTAGATATGGGGAAACAGAGGCGGGGAATCAGAGGCGGGGAAACAGAGGCGGGGAATCAGATATGGGGAATCAGAGGTGGGGAATCAGAGGCAGGGAATTAGATGTGCGGAATCAGAGATGGGGAATCAGAGGCAGGGAATCAGAATCAGAAGCAGGGAATCAGAGGCCGGGAATCAGAGGCCGGAATCAGATGCCGGGAATAAGAGGCCGGGAATCAGAGGTGGGGAATCAGAGTCCGGGAATCAGAGGCAGGGAATCAGACGCGGGGAATCAGAGGTGGTGAATCAGAGATGTGGAATCAGAGGCGGGGAATCAGAGGCAGGGAATCAGACGCGGGGAATAAGAGGCGGGGAATCATAGCTGGCGAATCAGAGGCGGGGAATCAGAGGTGGGGAATCAGAGGCGGGGAATCAGATATTGGGAATCAGAGGTGGGGAATCAGAGGCGGTGAAACAGAGGCGGGGAATCAGATATGGGGTATCAGAGGTGGGGAATCAGAGGTTGTGAATCAGAGATGGGGAATCAGAGGCGGGGAATCAGAGGCCGGTAATCAGACGCGGGGAATCAGAGGCGGGGAATCAGAGCTGGGAAATTAGAGGCAGGGAATCAGAGTTGGGGATTCAGAGGCGGGGAATCAGATGCAGGGAATCAATATGGGAAATCAGAGGTGGGGAATCAGAGGTTGGGAATCAGAGGAAGGGAATCAGAGGCGAGGAATCAGAGCTGGGGAATCAGAGGCGGGGAATCAGAATTGGGGAATCAGAGATGGGGAATCAGAGATGGGGAATCAGAGGCGGGGAATCAGACGCGGGGAATCAGAGGTGGTGAATCCGAGATGTGGAATCAGAGGCGGGGAATCAGATGCAGGGAATCAGACGCGGGGAATCAGAGGCGGGGAATCATAGCTGGCGAATCAGAGGCGGGGAATCAGAGGTGGGGAATCAGAGGCGGGGAATCAGATATTGGGAATCAGAGGTGGGGAATCAGAGGCGGGGAAACAGAGGCGGGGAATCAGATATGGGGAATCAGAGGTGGGGAATCAGAGGTTGTGAATCAGAGATGGGGAATCAGAGGCGGGGAATCAGATGCCGGTAATCAGACGCGGGGAATCAGAGGCGGGGAATCAGACATGGGAAATTAGAGGCAGGGAATCAGAGTTGGGGATTCAGAGGCGGGGAATCAGATATGGGGAAACAGAGGCGGGGAATCAGAGGCGGGGAAACAGAGGCGGGGAATCAGATATAGGGAATCAGAGGTGGGGAATCAGAGGTTGGGAATCAGAGGCTGGGAATCAGAGTCTGGGAATCAGATGCATGGAATCATATGCGGGGAATCAGAGGCGGGGAATCAGAGCTGGGGAATCAGAGGTGGGGAATCAAAGTTGGGGAATCAGAGGCGGGGACTTAGATATGGGGAAACAGAGGCGGGGAATCAGAGGCGGGGAAACAGAGGCGGGGAATCAGATATGGGGAATCAGAGGTGGGGAATCAGAGGCAGGGAATTAGATGTGCGGAATCAGAGATGGGGAATCAGAGGCAGGGAATCAGAATCAGAAGCAGGGAATCAGAGGCCGGGAATCAGAGGCCGGAATCAGATGCCGGGAATAAGAGGCCGGGAATCAGAGGTGGGGAATCAGAGTCCGGGAATCAGAGGCAGGGAATCAGACGCGGGGAATCAGAGGTGGTGAATCAGAGATGTGGAATCAGAGGCGGGGAATCAGAGGCAGGGAATCAGACGCGGGGAATAAGAGGCGGGGAATCATAGCTGGCGAATCAGAGGCGGGGAATCAGAGGTGGGGAATCAGAGGCGGGGAATCAGATATTGGGAATCAGAGGTGGGGAATCAGAGGCGGTGAAACAGAGGCGGGGAATCAGATATGGGGTATCAGAGGTGGGGAATCAGAGGTTGTGAATCAGAGATGGGGAATCAGAGGCGGGGAATCAGAGGCCGGTAATCAGACGCGGGGAATCAGAGGCGGGGAATCAGAGCTGGGAAATTAGAGGCAGGGAATCAGAGTTGGGGATTCAGAGGCGGGGAATCAGATATGGGGAAACAGAGGCGGGGAATCAGAGGCGAGCAAATAGAGGCGGGGATCAGATATGGGGAAACAGAGGCGGGGAATCAGAGGCGGGGAAACAGAGGTTGGGAATCAGAGGCTGGGAATCAGAGGCTGGGAATCAGATGCATGGAATCAGATGCGGGGAATCAGAGGCGGAGTATCAGAGCTGGGGAATCAGAGGTGGGGAATCAAAGTTGGGGAATCAGAGGCGGGGACTTAGATATGGGGAAACAGAGGCGGGGAATCAGAGGCGGGGCAACAGAGGCGGGGAATCAGATATGGGGAATCAGAGGTGGGGAATCAGAGGCAGGGAATTAAATTTGCGGAATCAGAGATGGGGAATCAGAAGCATGGAATCAGAGGCCGGGAATCAGAGGCCGGAATCAGATGCCGGGAATAAGAGGCCGGGAATCAGAGGTGGGGAATCAGAGTCCGGGAATCAGAGATGGGGAATCAGAGGCGGGGAATGAGATATGGGGAATCAGAGGCGGGGAATCAGAGGCGGGGAAACAGAGGCGAGGAATCAGATATGGGGAATCAGAGGTGGCGAATCAAAGGCGTTGAATCAGAGATGGGGAATCAGAGGCGGGGAATCAGAGGCAGGGAATCAAACACGGGGAATCAAAGGCGGGGAATCAGAGCTGGGGAATCAGAGGCGGGGAATCAGAGTTGGGGAATCAGAGGCGGGGAATCAGAGCTGGGGAATCAGAGGTGGGGATCAGAGTCGGGGAAGCAGAGGCAGGGAATCAGATGTGCGGAATCAGAGATGGGGAATCAGAGGTGGGGAATCAGAGGCTGTGAATCAGAGATGGGGAATCAGAGGCGGGGAATCAGAGGCAGGAAATCAGACACGGGGATTCAGAGGCTGGGAATCAGACGGGGGGAATCAAAGGCGGGGAATCAGAGCTGGGGAATCAGAGGCAGGGAATCAGAGTTGGGGATTCAGAGGCGGGGAATCAGATATGGGGAAACAGAGGCGGGGAATCAGAGGCGGGCAAACAGAGGCGGGGAATTAGATATGGGGAATCAGAGGTGGGGAATCAGAGGTGGTGAATCAGAGATGGGGAATCACAGGCGGGGAATCAGAGGCAGGGAATAGAACGCGGGGAATCAGAGGCAGGGAATCAGAGTTGGGGCATCAGAGGTTGGGAATTAGATATGGGGAAACAGAGGCGGGGAATCAGAGGCGGGGAAACAGAGGCGGGAAATCAGATATGGGGAATCAGAGGTGGGGAATCAGAGGCAGGGAATCAGATGTGCGGAATCAGAGATGGGGAATCAGAGGCAGGGAATCAGAATCAGAAGCGGGGAATCAGAGGCCGGGAATCAGAGGCCGGGAATCAGATGCTGGGAATAAGAGGCCGGGAATCAGAGGTGGGGAATCAGAGTCCGGGAATCAGAGATGGGGATTCAGAGGCGGGGAATGAGATATGGAGAATCAGAGGCGGGGAATCAGAGGCGGGGAAACAGAGGTGGGGAATCAGATATGTGGAATCAGTGGTGGCGAATCAAAGGCGGTGAATCAGAGATGGGGAATCAGAGGCGGGGAATCAGAGGCAGGGAATCAAACACGGGAAATCAGAGGCGGGGAATCAGAGCTGGGGAATCAGAGGCGGGGAATCAGAGTTGGGGAATCAGAGGCAGGAAATCAGATATGGGGAAACAGGGGCAGGGAATCAGAGGCGGGGAAACAGAGGCGGGGAATCAGATATGGGGAATCAGAGGTGTGGAATCAGAGGTTGGGAATCAGAGGCAGGGAATCAGAGGCGGGGAAACAGAGGCGGGGAGTCAGATATGGGGAATCAGAGGTGGCGAATCAAAGGCGGTGAAACAGAGATGGGGAATCAGGGCAGGGAATCAGAGGCAGGGAATCAAACACGGGGAATCAGAGCTGGGGAATCAGAGGCGGGGAATTAGAGTTGGGGAATCAGAGGAGGGGAATCAGAGGCGGGGAAACAGAGGCGGGGAATCAGATATGGGGAATCAGAGGTGGGGAATCAGAGGTTGGGAATCAGAGGCAGGGAATCAGAGGTGGGGAATCAGAGGCGGGGAATCAGAGGCAGGGAATCAGATGTGCGGAATCGGAGATGGGGAATCAGAGGCAGGGAATCAGAGGCGGGGAATCAGAGGCGGGGAATCAGAGGCCGTGAATCAGATATGGGGAAACAGAGGTGGGGAATCAGAGGCGGGGAAACAGAGGCGGGGAATCAGATATGGGGAATCAGAGGTGGGGAATCAGAGGTTGGGAATCAGAGGCAGGGAATCAGAGGCTTGGAATCAGATGCAGGGAATCAGATGCGGGGAATCAGAGGCGGGGAATCAGAGCTGGGGAATCAGAGGTGGGGAATCAGAGTTGGGGAATCAGAGGCGGGGACTTAGATATTGGGAAACAGAGACGGGGAATCAGAGGCGGGGAAACAGAGGGGGGTAATCAGAGGCAGGGAATCAGATGTGCGGAATCAGAGATGGGGAATCAGAGGCAGGGAATCAGAATCAGAAGCAGGGAATCAGAGGCCGGGAATCAGAGGCCGGAATCAGATGCCGGGAATAAGAGGCCGGGAATCAGAGGTGGGGAATCAGATATGGGGAATCAGAGGTGGGGAATCAGAGGTTGTGAATCAGAGATGGGAATCAGAGGCGGGGAATCAGAGGCCGGTAATCAGATGCGGGGAATCAGAGGCGGGGAATCAGAGGCGGGGAAACAGAGGCAGCGAATCAGATTTGGGGAATCAGAGGTGGCGAATCAAAGGCGGTGAATCAGAGATGGGGAATCAGAGGCCGGGAATCAGAGGCAGGGAATCAAACACGGGGAATCAGAGGCGGGGAATCAGAGCTGGGGAATCAGAGGCGGGGAATCAGAGTTGGGGAATCAGAGGCGGGGAATCAGATGCAGGGAATCAATATGGGAAATCAGAGGTGGGGAATCAGAGGTTGGGAATCAGAGGAAGGGAATCAGAGGCGAGGAATCAGAGCTGGGGAATCAGAGGCGGGGAATCAGAATTGAGGAATCAGAGATGGGGAATCAGAGATGGGGAATCAGAGGCGGGGAATCAGACGCGGGGAATCAGAGGTGGTGAATCAGAGATGTGGAATCAGAGGCGGGGAATCAGAGGCAGGGAATCAGACGCGGGGAATCAGAGGCGGGGAATCATAGCTGGCGAATCAGAGGCGGGGAATCAGAGGTGGGGAATCAGAGGCGGGGAATCAGATATTGGGAATCAGAGATGGGGAATCAGAGGCGGGGAAACAGAGGCGGGGAATCAGATATGGGGAATTAGAGGTGGGGAATCAGAGGTTGTGAATCAGAGATGGGGAATCAGAGGCGGGGAATTAGAGTTGGGGAATCAGAGGCGGGGAATCAGAGGCGGGGAAACAGAGGCGGGGAATCAAACACGGGGAATCAGAGGTGGGGAATCAGAGGTTGGGAATCAGAGGCAGGGAATCAGAGGCGGGGAATCAGAGGCGGGGAATCAGAGGCAGGGAATCAGATGTGCGGAATCGGAGATGGGGAATCAGAGGCAGGGAATCAGAGGCGGGGAATCAGAGGCTGGGAATCAGATATGGGGAATCAGAGGTGGGGAATCAGAGGTTGGGAATCAGAGGCAGGGAATCAGAGGCTTGGAATCAGATGCAGGGAATCAGATGCGGGGAATCAGAGGCGGGGAATCAGAGCTGGGGAATCAGAGGCGGGGACTTAGATATTGGGAAACAGGGGCGGGGAATCAGAGGCGGGGAAACAGAGGCGGGGAATCAGATATGGGGAATCAGAGATGGGGAATCAGAGGCAGGGAATCAGATGTGCGGAATCAGAGATGGGGAATCAAAGGCAGGGAATCAGAATCAGAAGCAGGGAATCAGATGCCGGGAATCAGAGGCCGGAATCAGATGCCGGGAATAAGAGGCCGGAAATCAGAGGTGGGGAATCAGAGTCCGGGAATCAGAGATGGGGATTCAGAGGCGGGGAATGAGATATGGGGAATAAGAGGCGGGGAATCAGAGGCGGGGAAACAGAGGCGGGGAATCAGATATGGCGAATCAGAGGTGGCGAATCAAAGGCGGTGAATCAGAGATGGGGAATCAGAGTCCGGAAATCAGAGGCAGGGAATCAAACACGGGGAATCAGAGGAGGGGAATCAGAATTGGGGAATCAGAGATGGGGAATCAGAGATGGGGAAACAGAGGCAGGGAATCAGACGCGGGGAATCAGAGGTGGTGAATCAGAGATGTGGAATCAGAGGCGGGGAATCAGAGGCAGGGAATCAGACGCGGGGAATAAGAGGCGGGGAATCGTAGCTGGCGAATCAGAGGCGGGGAATCAGAGGTGGGGAATCAGAGGCGGGGAATCAGATATTGGGAATCAGAGGTGGAGAATCAGAGGCGGTGAAACAGAGGCGGGGAATCAGATATGGGGTATCAGAGGTGGGGAATCAGAGGTTGTGAATCAGAGATGGGGAATCAGAGGCGGGGAATCAGAGGCCGGTAATCAGACGCGGGGAATCAGAGGCGGGGAATCAGAGCTGGGAAATTAGAGGCAGGGAATCAGAGTTGGGGATTCAGAGGCGGGGAATCAGATATGGGGAAACAGAGGCGGGGAATCAGAGGCGGGCAAATAGAGGCGGGGATCAGATATGGGGAAACAGAGGCGGGGAATCAGAGGCGGGGAAACAGAGGCGGGGAATCAGATATGGGGATCAGAGGTGGGGAATCAGAGGTTGGGAATCAGAGGCTGGGAATCAGAGGCTGGGAATCAGATGCATGGAATAAGATGCGGGGAATCAGAGGCGGGGAATCAGAGCTGGGGAATCAGAGGTGGGGAATCAAAGTTGGGGAATCAGAGGCGGGGACTTATATATGGGGAAACAGAGGCGGGGAATCAGAGGCGGGGAAACAGAGGCGGGGATCAGATATGGGGAATCAGAGGTGGGGAATCAGAGGCAGGGAATTAGATTTGCGGAATCAGAGATGGGGAATCAGAAGCATGGAATCAGAGGCCGGGAATCAGAGGCCGGAATCAGATGCCGGGAATAAGAGGCCGGGAATCAGAGGTGGGGAATCAGAGTCCGGGAATCAGAGATGGGGAATCAGATTCGGGGAATGAGATATGGAAAATCAGAGGCGGGGAATCAGAGGCGGGGAAACAGAGGCGAGGAATCAGATATGGGGAATCAGAGGTGGCGAATCAAAGGCGTTGAATCAGAGATGGGGAATCAGAGGCGGGGAATAAGAGGCAGGGAATCAAACACGGGGAATCAGAGGCGGGGAATCAGAGCTGTGGAATCAGAGGCGGGGAATCAGAGTTGGGGAATCAGAGGCCGGGAATCAGAGCTGGGGAATCAGAGGTGGGGATCAGAGTCGGGGAATCAGAGGCAGGGAATCAGATGTGCGGAATCAGAGATCGGGAATCAGAGGTGGGGAATCAGAGGCTGTGAATCAGAGATGGGGAATCAGAGGCGGGGAATCAGAGGCAGGAAATCAGACACGGGGATTCAGAGGCTGGGAATCAGACGGGGGGAATCAAAGGCGGGGAATCAGAGCTGGGGAATCAGAGGCAGGGAATCAGAGTTGGGGATTCAGAGGCGGGGAATCAGATATGGGGAAACAGAGGCGGGGAATCAGAGGCGGGCAAACAGAGGCGGGGAATTAGATATGGGGAATCAGAGGTGGGGAATCAGAGGTGGTGAATCAGAGATGGGGAATCACAGGCGGGGAATCAGAGGCAGGGAATAGAACGCGGGGAATCAGAGGCAGGGAATCAGAGTTGGGGCATCAGAGGTTGGGAATTAGATATGGGGAAACAGAAGCGGGAAATCAGATATGGGGAATCAGAGGTGGGGAATCAGAGGCAGGGAATCAGATGTGCGGAATCAGAGATGGGGAATCAGAGGCAGGGAATCAGAATCAGAAGCGGGGAATCAGAGGCCGGGAATCAGAGGCCGGGAATCAGATGCTGGGAATAAGAGGCCGGGAATCAGAGGTGGGGAATCAGAGTCCGGGAATCAGAGATGGGGATTCAGAGGCGGGGAATGAGATATGGAGAATCAGAGGCGGGGAATCAGAGGCAGGGAAACAGAGGTGGGGAATCAGATATGTGGAATCAGAGGTGGCGAATCAAAGGCGGTGAATCAGAGATGGGGAATCAGAGGCGGGGAATCAGAGGCAGGGAATCAAACACGGGAAATCAGAGGCGGGGAATCAGAGCTGGCGAATCAGAGGCGGGGAATCAGATATGGGGAATCAGAGGTGTGGAATCAGAGGTTGGGAATCAGAGGCAGGGAATCAGAGGCGGGGAAACAGAGGCGGGGAATCAGATATGGGGAATCAGAGGTGGCGAATCAAAGGCGGTGAAACAGAGATGGGGAATCAGGGCAGGGAATCAGAGGCAGGGAATCAAACACGGGGAATCAGAGCTGGGGAATCAGAGGCGGGGAATTAGAGTTGGGGAATCAGAGGAGGGGAATCAGAGGCGGGGAAACAGAGGCGGAGAATCAGATATGGGGAATCAGAGGTGGGGAATCAGAGGTTGGGAATCAGAGATGGGGAAACAGGGGCAGGGAATCAGAGGCGGGGAAACAGAGGCGGGGAATCAGAGGCGGGGAATCAGAGGCAGGGAATCAGATGTGCGGAATCGGAGATGGGGAATCAGAGGCAGGGAATCAGAGGCGGGGAATCAGAGGCGGGGAATCAGAGGCCGTGAATCAGATATGGGGAAACAGAGGTGGGGAATCAGAGGCGGGGAAACAGAGGCGGGGAATCAGATATGGGGAATCAGAGGTGGGGAATCAGAGGTTGGGAATCAGAGGCAGGGAATCAGAGGCTTGGAATCAGATGCAGGGAATCAGATGCGGGGAATCAGAGGCGGGGAATCAGAGCTGGGGAATCAGAGGTGGGGAATCAGAGTTGGGGAATCAGAGGCGGGGACTTAGATATTGGGAAACAGAGACGGGGAATCAGAGGCGGGGAAACAGAGGGGGGTAATCAGAGGCAGGGAATCAGATGTGCGGAATCAGAGATGGGGAATCAGAGGCAGGGAATCAGAATCAGAAGCAGGGAATCAGAGGCCGGGAATCAGAGGCCGGAATCAGATGCCGGGAATAAGAGGCCGGGAATCAGAGGTGGGGAATCAGATATGGGGAATCAGAGGTGGGGAATCAGAGGTTGTGAATCAGAGATGGGAATCAGAGGCGGGGAATCAGAGGCCGGTAATCAGATGCGGGGAATCAGAGGCGGGGAATCAGAGGCGGGGAAACAGAGGCAGCGAATCAGATTTGGGGAATCAGAGGTGGCGAATCAAAGGCGGTGAATCAGAGATGGGGAATCAGAGGCCGGGAATCAGAGGCAGGGAATCAAACACGGGGAATCAGAGGCGGGGAATCAGAGCTGGGGAATCAGAGGCGGGGAATCAGAGTTGGGGAATCAGAGGCGGGGAATCAGATGCAGGGAATCAATATGGGAAATCAGAGGTGGGGAATCAGAGGTTGGGAATCAGAGGAAGGGAATCAGAGGCGAGGAATCAGAGCTGGGGAATCAGAGGCGGGGAATCAGAATTGAGGAATCAGAGATGGGGAATCAGAGATGGGGAATCAGAGGCGGGGAATCAGACGCGGGGAATCAGAGGTGGTGAATCAGAGATGTGGAATCAGAGGCGGGGAATCAGAGGCAGGGAATCAGACGCGGGGAATCAGAGGCGGGGAATCATAGCTGGCGAATCAGAGGCGGGGAATCAGAGGTGGGGAATCAGAGGCGGGGAATCAGATATTGGGAATCAGAGATGGGGAATCAGAGGCGGGGAAACAGAGGCGGGGAATCAGATATGGGGAATTAGAGGTGGGGAATCAGAGGTTGTGAATCAGAGATGGGGAATCAGAGGCGGGGAATTAGAGTTGGGGAATCAGAGGCGGGGAATCAGAGGCGGGGAAACAGAGGCGGGGAATCAAACACGGGGAATCAGAGGTGGGGAATCAGAGGTTGGGAATCAGAGGCAGGGAATCAGAGGCGGGGAATCAGAGGCGGGGAATCAGAGGCAGGGAATCAGATGTGCGGAATCGGAGATGGGGAATCAGAGGCAGGGAATCAGAGGCGGGGAATCAGAGGCTGGGAATCAGATATGGGGAATCAGAGGTGGGGAATCAGAGGTTGGGAATCAGAGGCAGGGAATCAGAGGCTTGGAATCAGATGCAGGGAATCAGATGCGGGGAATCAGAGGCGGGGAATCAGAGCTGGGGAATCAGAGGCGGGGACTTAGATATTGGGAAACAGGGGCGGGGAATCAGAGGCGGGGAAACAGAGGCGGGGAATCAGATATGGGGAATCAGAGATGGGGAATCAGAGGCAGGGAATCAGATGTGCGGAATCAGAGATGGGGAATCAAAGGCAGGGAATCAGAATCAGAAGCAGGGAATCAGATGCCGGGAATCAGAGGCCGGAATCAGATGCCGGGAATAAGAGGCCGGAAATCAGAGGTGGAGAATCAGAGTCCGGGAATCAGAGATGGGGATTCAGAGGCGGGGAATGAGATATGGGGAATAAGAGGCGGGGAATCAGAGGCGGGGAAACAGAGGCGGGGAATCAGATATGGCGAATCAGAGGTGGCGAATCAAAGGCGGTGAATCAGAGATGGGGAATCAGAGTCCGGAAATCAGAGGCAGGGAATCAAACACGGGGAATCAGAGGAGGGGAATCAGAATTGGGGAATCAGAGATGGGGAAACAGAGGCAGGGAATCAGACGCGGGGAATCAGAGGTGGTGAATCAGAGATGTGGAATCAGAGGCGGGGAATCAGAGGCAGGGAATCAGACGCGGGGAATAAGAGGCGGGGAATCGTAGCTGGCGAATCAGAGGCGGGGAATCAGAGGTGGGGAATCAGAGGCGGGGAATCAGATATTGGGAATCAGAGGTGGAGAATCAGAGGCGGTGAAACAGAGGCGGGGAATCAGATATGGGGTATCAGAGGTGGGGAATCAGAGGTTGTGAATCAGAGATGGGGAATCAGAGGCGGGGAATCAGAGGCCGGTAATCAGACGCGGGGAATCAGAGGCGGGGAATCAGAGCTGGGAAATTAGAGGCAGGGAATCAGAGTTGGGGATTCAGAGGCGGGGAATCAGATATGGGGAAACAGAGGCGGGGAATCAGAGGCGGGCAAATAGAGGCGGGGATCAGATATGGGGAAACAGAGGCGGGGAATCAGAGGCGGGGAAACAGAGGCGGGGAATCAGATATGGGGATCAGAGGTGGGGAATCAGAGGTTGGGAATCAGAGGCTGGGAATCAGAGGCTGGGAATCAGATGCATGGAATAAGATGCGGGGAATCAGAGGCGGGGAATCAGAGCTGGGGAATCAGAGGTGGGGAATCAAAGTTGGGGAATCAGAGGCGGGGACTTATATATGGGGAAACAGAGGCGGGGAATCAGAGGCGGGGAAACAGAGGCGGGGATCAGATATGGGGAATCAGAGGTGGGGAATCAGAGGCAGGGAATTAGATTTGCGGAATCAGAGATGGGGAATCAGAAGCATGGAATCAGAGGCCGGGAATCAGAGGCCGGAATCAGATGCCGGGAATAAGAGGCCGGGAATCAGAGGTGGGGAATCAGAGTCCGGGAATCAGAGATGGGGAATCAGATTCGGGGAATGAGATATGGAAAATCAGAGGCGGGGAATCAGAGGCGGGGAAACAGAGGCGAGGAATCAGATATGGGGAATCAGAGGTGGCGAATCAAAGGCGTTGAATCAGAGATGGGGATTCAGAGGCGGGGAATAAGAGGCAGGGAATCAAACACGGGGAATCAGAGGCGGGGAATCAGAGCTGTGGAATCAGAGGCGGGGAATCAGAGTTGGGGAATCAGAGGCCGGGAATCAGAGCTGGGGAATCAGAGGTGGGGATCAGAGTCGGGGAATCAGAGGCAGGGAATCAGATGTGCGGAATCAGAGATCGGGAATCAGAGGTGGGGAATCAGAGGCTGTGAATCAGAGATGGGGAATCAGAGGCGGGGAATCAGAGGCAGGAAATCAGACACGGGGATTCAGAGGCTGGGAATCAGACGGGGGGAATCAAAGGCGGGGAATCAGAGCTGGGGAATCAGAGGCAGGGAATCAGAGTTGGGGATTCAGAGGCGGGGAATCAGATATGGGGAAACAGAGGCGGGGAATCAGAGGCGGGCAAACAGAGGCGGGGAATTAGATATGGGGAATCAGAGGTGGGGAATCAGAGGTGGTGAATCAGAGATGGGGAATCACAGGCGGGGAATCAGAGGCAGGGAATAGAACGCGGGGAATCAGAGGCAGGGAATCAGAGTTGGGGCATCAGAGGTTGGGAATTAGATATGGGGAAACAGAAGCGGGAAATCAGATATGGGGAATCAGAGGTGGGGAATCAGAGGCAGGGAATCAGATGTGCGGAATCAGAGATGGGGAATCAGAGGCAGGGAATCAGAATCAGAAGCGGGGAATCAGAGGCCGGGAATCAGAGGCCGGGAATCAGATGCTGGGAATAAGAGGCCGGGAATCAGAGGTGGGGAATCAGAGTCCGGGAATCAGAGATGGGGATTCAGAGGCGGGGAATGAGATATGGAGAATCAGAGGCGGGGAATCAGAGGCAGGGAAACAGAGGTGGGGAATCAGATATGTGGAATCAGAGGTGGCGAATCAAAGGCGGTGAATCAGAGATGGGGAATCAGAGGCGGGGAATCAGAGGCAGGGAATCAAACACGGGAAATCAGAGGCGGGGAATCAGAGCTGGCGAATCAGAGGCGGGGAATCAGATATGGGGAATCAGAGGTGTGGAATCAGAGGTTGGGAATCAGAGGCAGGGAATCAGAGGCGGGGAAACAGAGGCGGGGAATCAGATATGGGGAATCAGAGGTGGCGAATCAAAGGCGGTGAAACAGAGATGGGGAATCAGGGCAGGGAATCAGAGGCAGGGAATCAAACACGGGGAATCAGAGCTGGGGAATCAGAGGCGGGGAATTAGAGTTGGGGAATCAGAGGAGGGGAATCAGAGGCGGGGAAACAGAGGCGGAGAATCAGATATGGGGAATCAGAGGTGGGGAATCAGAGGTTGGGAATCAGAGATGGGGAAACAGGGGCAGGGAATCAGAGGCGGGGAAACAGAGGCGGGGAATCAGATATGGGGAATCAGAGGTGTGGAATCAGAGGTTGGGAATCAGAGGCAGGGAATCAGAGGCGGGGAAACAGAGGCGGGGAATCAGATATGGGGAATCAGAGGTGGCGAATCAAAGGCGGTGAAACAGAGATGGGGAATCAGGGCAGGGAATCAGAGGCAGGGAATCAAACACGGGGAATCAGAGCTGGGGAATCAGAGGCGGGGAATTAGAGTTGGGGAATCAGAGGAGGGGAATCAGAGGCGGGGAAACAGAGGCGGGGAATCAGATATGGGGAATCAGAGGTTGGGAATCAGAGGTTGGGAATCAGAGGCAGGGAATCAGAGGTGGGGAATCAGAGGCGGGGAATCAGAGGCAGGGAATCAGATGTGCGGAATCGGAGATGGGGAATCAGAGGCAGGGAATCAGAGGAGGGGAATCAGAGGCGGGGAATCAGAGGCCGGGAATCAGATATGGGGAAACAGAGGTTGGGAATCAGAGGCGGGGAAACAGAGGCGGGGAATCAGATATGGGGAATCAGAGGTGGGGAATCAGAGGTTGGGAATCAGAGGCAGGGAATCAGAGGCTTGGAATCAGATGCAGGGAATCAGATGCGGGGAATCAGAGGCGGGGAATCAGAGCTGGGGAATCAGAGGTGGGGAATCAGAGTTGTGGAATCAGAGGCGGGGACTTAGATATTGGGAAACAGAGGCAGGGAATCAGAGGCGGGGAAACAGAGGGGGGTAATCAGAGGCAGGGAATCAGATGTGCGGAATCAGAGATGGGGAATCAGAGGCAGGGAATCAGAATCAGAAGCAGGGAATCAGAGGCCGGGAATCAGAGGCCGGAATCAGATGCCGGGAATAAGAGGCCTGGAATCAGAGGTGGGGAATCAGATATGGGGAATCAGAGGTGGGGAATCAGAGGTTGTGAATCAGAGATGGGGAATCAGAGGCGGGGAATCAGAGGCCGGTAATCAGACGCGGGGAATCAGAGGCGGGGAATCAGAGGCGGGGAAACAGAGGCGGGGAATCAGATTTGGGGAAAAAGAGGTGGCGAATCAAAGGCGGTGAATCAGAGATGGGGAATCAGAGGCCGGGAATCAGAGGCAGGGAATCAAACACGGGGAATCAGAGGCGGGGAATCAGAGCTGGGGAATCAGAGGCGGGGAATCAGAGTTGGGGAATCAGAGGCGGGGAATCAGATGCAGGGAATCAATATGGGAAATCAGAGGTGGGGAATCAGAGGTTGGGAATCAGAGGAAGGGAATCAGAGGCGAGGAATCAGAGCTGGGGAATCAGAGGCGGGGAATCAGAATTGGGGAATCAGAGATGGGGAATCAGAGATGGGGAATCAGAGGCGGGGAATCAGACGTGGGGAATCAGAGGTGGTGAATCAGAGATGTGGAATCAGAGGCGGGGAATCAGAGGCAGGGAATCAGACGCGGGGAATCAGAGGCGGGGAATCATAGCTGGCGAATCAGAGGCGGGGAATCAGAGGTGGGGAATCAGAGGCGGGGAATCAGATATTGGGAATCAGAGGTGGGGAATCAGAGGCGGGGAAACAGAGGCGGGGAATCAGATATGGGGAATCAGAGGTGGGGAATCAGAGGTTGTGAATCAGAGATGGGGAATCAGAGGCGGGGAATCAGAGGCCGGTAATCAGACGCGGGGAATCAGAGGCGGGGAATCAGACATGGGAAATTAGAGGCAGGGAATCAGAGTTGGGGATTCAGAGGCGGGGAATCAGATATGGGGAAACAGAGGCGGGGAATCAGAGGCGGGGAAACAGAGGCGGGGAATCAGATATAGGGAATCAGAGGTGGGGAATCAAAGTTGGGGAATCAGAGGCGGGGACTTAGATATGGGGAAACAGAGGCGGGGAATCAGAGGCGGGGAAACAGAGGTGGGGAATCAGATATGGGGAATCAGAGGTGGGGAATCAGAGGCAGGGAATTAGATGTGCGGAATCAGAGATGGGGAATCAGAGGCAGGGAATCAGAATCAGAAGCAGGGAATCAGAGGCCGGGAATCAGAGGCCGGAATCAGATGCCGGGAATAAGAGGCCGGCAATCAGAGGTGGGGAATCAGAGTCCGGGAATCAGAGGCAGGGAATCAGACGCGGGGAATCAGAGGTGGTGAATCAGAGATGTGGAATCAGAGGCGGGGAATCAGAGGCAGGGAATCAGACGCGGGGAATAAGAGGCGGGGAATCATAGCTGGCGAATCAGAGGCGGGGAATCAGAGGTGTGGAATCAGAGGCGTGGAATCAGATATTGGGAATCAGAGGTTGGGAATCAGAGGCGGTGAAACAGAGGCGGGGAATCAGATATGGGGTATCAGAGGTGGGGAATCAGAGGTTGTGAATCAGAGATGGGGAATCAGAGGCGGGGAATCAGAGGCCGGTAATCAGACGCGGGGAATCAGAGGCGGGGAATCAGAGCTGGGAAATTAGAGGCAGGGAATCAGAGTTGGGGATTCAGAGGCGGGGAATCAGATGCAGGGAATCAATATGGGAAATCAGAGGTGGGGAATCAGAGGTTGGGAATCAGAGGAAGGGAATCAGAGGCGAGGAATCAGAGCTGGGGAATCAGAGGCGGGGAATCAGAATTGGGGAATCAGAGATGGGGAATCAGAGATGGGGAATCAGAGGCGGGGAATCAGACGCGGGGAATCAGAGGTGGTGAATCAGAGATGTGGAATCAGAGGCGGGGAATCAGAGGCAGGGAATCAGACGCGGGGAATCAGAGGCGGGGAATCATAGCTGGCAAATCAGAGGCGGGGAATCAGAGGTGGGGAATCAGAGGCGGGGAATCAGATATTGGGAATCAGAGGTGGGGAATCAGAGGTGGGGAAACAGAGGCGGGGAATCAGATATGGGGAATCAGAGGTGGGGAATCAGAGGTTGTGAATCAGAGATGGGGAATCAGAGGCGGGGAATCAGAGGCCGGTAATCAGACGCGGGGAATCAGAGGCGGGGAATCAGACATGGGAAATTAGAGGCAGGGATTCAGAGTTGGGGATTCAGAGGCGGGGAATCAGATATGGGGAAACAGAGGCGGGGAATCAGAGGCGGGGAAACAGAGGCGGGGAATCAGATATAGGGAATCAGAGGTGGGGAATCAGAGGTTGGGAATCAGAGGCTGGGAATCAGAGGCTGGGAATCAGATGCATGGAATCATATGCGGGGAATCAGAGGCGGGGAATCAGAGCTGGGGAATCAGAGGTGGGGAATCAAAGTTGGGGAATCAGAGGCGGGGACTTAGATATGGGGAAACAGAGGCGGGGAATCAGAGGCGGGGAAACAGAGGCGGGGAATCAGATATGGGGAATCAGAGGTGGGGAATCAGAGGCAGGGAATTAGATGTGCGGAATCAGAGATGGGGAATCAGAGGCAGGGAATCAGAATCAGAAGCAGGGAATCAGAGGCCGGGAATCAGAGGCCGGAATCAGATGCCGGGAATAAGAGGCCGGGAATCAGAGGTGGGGAATCAGAGTCCGGGAATCAGAGGCAGGGAATCAGACGCGGGGAATCAGAGGTGGTGAATCAGAGATGTGGAATCAGAGGCGGGGAATCAGAGGCAGGGAATCAGACGCGGGGAATAAGAGGCGGAGAATCATAGCTGGCGAATCAGAGGCGGGGAATCAGAGGTGGGGAATCAGAGGCGGGGAATCAGATATTGGGAATCAGAGGTGGGGAATCAGTGGCGGTGAAACAGAGGCGGGGAATCAGATATGGGGTATCAGAGGTGGGGAATCAGAGGTTGTGAATCAGAGATGGGGAATCAGAGGCGGGGAATCAGAGGCCGGTAATCAGACGCGGGGAATCAGAGGCGGGGAATCAGAGCTGGGAAATTAAAGGCAGGGAATCAGAGTTGGGGATTCAGAGGCGGGGAATCAGATATGGGGAAACAGAGGCGGGGAATCAGAGGCGAGCAAATAGAGGCGGGGATCAGATATGGGGAAACAGAGGCGGGGAATCAGAGGTGGGGAAACAGAGGCGGGGAATCAGATATGGGGATCAGAGGTGGCGAATCAGAGGTTGGGAATCAGAGGCTGGGAATCAGAGGCTGGGAATCAGATGCATGGAATCAGATGTGGGGAATCAGAGGCGGAGTATCAGAGCTGGGGAATCAGAGGTGGGGAATCAAAGTTGGGGAATCAGAGGCGGGGACTTAGATATGGGGAAACAGAGGCGGGGAATCAGAGGCGGGGCAACAGAGGCGGGGAATCAGATATGGGGAATCAGAGGTGGGGAATCAGTGGCAGGGAATTAGATTTGCGGAATCAGAGATGGGGAATCAGAAGCATGGAATCAGAGGCCGGGAATCAGAGGCCGGAATCAGATGCCGCGAATAAGAGGCCGGGAATCAGAGGTGGGGAATCAGAGTCCGGGAATCAGAGATGGGGAATCAGAGGCGGGGAATGAGATATGGGGAATCAGAGGCGGGGAATCAGAGGCGGGGAAACAGAGGCGAGGAATCAGATATGGGGAATCAGAGGTGGCGAATCAAAGGCGTTGAATCAGAGATGGGGAATCAGAGGCGGGGAATCAGAGGCAGGGAATCAAACACGGGGAATCAAAGGCGGGGAATCAGAGCTGGGGAATCAGAGGCGGGGAATCAGAGTTGGGGAATCAGAGGCGGGGAATCAGAGCTGGGGAATCAGAGGTGGGGATCAGAGTCGGGAAGCAGAGGCAGGGAATCAGATGTGCGGAATCAGAGATGGGGAATCAGAGGTGGGGAATCAGAGGCTGTGAATCAGAGATGGGGAATCAGAGGCGGGGAATCAGAGGCAGGAAATCAGACACGGGGATTCAGAGGCTGGGAATCAGACGGGGGGAATCAAAGGCGGGGAATCAGAGCTGGGGAATCAGAGGCAGGGAATCAGAGTTGGGGATTCAGAGGCGGGGAATCAGATATGGGGAAACAGAGGCGGGGAATCAGAGGCGGGCAAACAGAGGCGGGGAATTAGATATGGGGAATCAGAGGTGGGGAATCAGAGGTGGTGAATCAGAGATGGGGAATCACAGGCGGGGAATCAGAGGCAGGGAATAGAACGCGGGGAATCAGAGGCAGGGAATCAGAGTTGGGGCATCAGAGGTTGGGAATTAGATATGGGGAAACAGAGGCGGGGAATCAGAGGCGGGGAAACAGAGGCGGGAAATCAGATATGGGGAATCAGAGGTGGGGAATCAGAGGCAGGGAAACAGATGTGCGGAATCAGAGATGGGGAATCAGAGGCAGGGAATCAGAATCAGAAGCGGGGAATCAGAGGCCGGGAATCAGAGGCCGGGAATCAGATGCTGGGAATAAGAGGCCGGGAATCAGAGGTGGGGAATCAGAGTCCGGGAATCAGAGATGGGGATTCAGAGGCGGGGAATGAGATATGGAGAATCAGAGGCGGGGAATCAGAGGCGGGGAAACAGAGGTGGGGAATCAGATATGTGGAATCAGAGGTGGCGAATCAAAGGCGGTAAATCAGAGATGGGGAATCAGAGGCGGGGAATCAGAGGCAGGGAATCAAACACGGGAAATCAGAGGCGGGGAATCAGAGCTGGGGAATTAGAGGCGGGGAATCAGAGTTGGGGAATCAGAGGCAGGGAATCAGATATGGGGAAACAGGGGCAGGGAATCAGAGGCGGGGAAACAGAGGCGGGGAATCAGATATGGGGAATCAGAGGTGTGGAATCAGAGGTTGGGAATCAGAGGCAGGGAATCAGAGGCGGGGAAACAGAGGCGGGGAATCAGATATGGGGAATCAGAGGTGGCGAATCAAAGGCGGTGAAACAGAGATGGGGAATCAGGGCAGGGAATCAGAGGCAGGGAATCAAACACGGGGAATCAGAGCTGGGGAATCAGAGGCGGGGAATTAGAGTTGGGGAATCAGAGGAGGGGAATCAGAGGCGGGGAAACAGAGGCGGGGAATCAGATATGGGGAATCAGAGGTGGGGAATCAGAGGTTGGGAATCAGAGGCAGGGAATCAGAGGTGGGGAATCAGAGGCGGGGAATCAGAGGCAGGGAATCAGATGTGCGGAATCGGAGAAGGGGAATCAGAGGCAGGGAATCAGAGGCGGGGAATCAGAGGCGGGGAATCAGAGGCCGTGAATCAGATATGGGGAAACAGAGGTGGGGAATCAGAGGCGGGGAAACAGAGGCGGGGAATCAGATATGGGGAATCAGAGGTGGGGAATCAGAGGTTGGGAATCAGAGGCAGGGAATCAGAGGCTTGGAATCAGATGCAGGGAATCAGATGCGGGGAATCAGAGGCGGGGAATCAGAGCTGGGGAATCAGAGGTGGGGAATCAGATTTGGGGAATCAGAGGCGGGGACTTAGATATTGGGAAACAGAGGCGGGGAATCAGAGGCGGGGAATCAGAGGGGGGTAATCAGAGGCAGGGAATCAGATGTGCGGAATCAGAGATGGGGAATCAGAGGCAGGGAATCAGAATCAGAAGCATGGAATCAGAGGCCGGGAATCAGAGGCCGAAATCAGATGCCGGGAATAAGAGGCCGGGAATCAGAGGTGGGGAATCAGATATGGGGAATCAGAGGTGGGGAATCAGAGGTTGTGAATCAGAGATGGGAATCAGAGGCGGGGAATCAGAGGCCGGTAATCAGATGCGGGGAATCAGAGGCGGGGAAACAGAGGCGGGGAATCAGATTTGGGGAATCAGAGGTGGCGAATCAAAGGCGGTGAATCAGAGATGGGGAATCAGAGGCCGGGAATCAGAGGCAGGGAATCAAACACGGGGAATCAGAGGCGGGGAATCAGAGCTGGGGAATCAGAGGCGGGGAATCAGAGTTGGGGAATCAGAGGCGGGGAATCAGATGCAGGGAATCAATATGGGAAATCAGAGGTGGGGAATCAGAGGTTGGGAATCAGAGGAAGGGAATCAGAGGCGAGGAATCAGAGCTGGAGAATCAGAGGCGGGGAATCAGAATTGAGGAATCAGAGATGGGGAATCAGAGATGGGGAATCAGAGGCGGGGAATCAGACGCGGGGAATCAGAGGTGGTGAATCAGAGATGTGGAATCAGAGGCGGGGAATCAGAGGCAGGGTATCAGACGCGGGGAATCAGAGGCGGGGAATCATAGCTGGCGAATCAGAGGCGGGGAATCAGAGGTGGGGAATCAGAGGCGGGGAATCAGATATTGGGAATCAGAGGTGGGGAATCAGAGGCGGGGAAACAGAGGCGGGGAATCAGATATGGGGAATTAGAGGTGGGGAATCAGAGGTTGTGAATCAGAGATGGGGAATCAGAGGCGGGGAATCAGAGGCCGGTAATCAGACGCGGGGAATCAGAGGCGGGGAATCAGACATGGGAAATTAGAGGCAGGGAATCAGAGTTGGGGATTCAGAGGCGGGGAATCAGATATGCGGAAACAGAGGCGGGGAATCAGAGGCGGGGAAACAGAGGCGGGGAATCAGATATAGGGAATCAGAGGTGGGGAATCAGAGGTTGGGAATCAGAGGCTGGGAATCAGAGGCTGGGAATCAGATGCATGGAATCATATGCGGGGAATCAGAGGCGGGGAATCAGAGCTGGGGAATCAGAGGTGGGGAATCAAAGTTGGGGAATAAGAGGCGGGGACTTAGATATGGGGAAACAGAGGCGGGGAATCAGAGGCGGGGAAACAGAGGCGGGGAATCAGATATGGGGAATCAGAGGTGGGGAATCAGAGGCAGGGAATTAGATGTGCGGAATCAGAGGTGGGGAATCAGAGGCAGGGAATCAGAATCAGAAGCAGGGAATCAGAGGCCGGGAATCAGAGGCCGGAATCAGATGCCGGGAATAAGAGGCAGGGAATCAGAGGTGGGGAATCAGAGTCCGGGAATCAGAGATGCGGAATCAGAGGCGGGGAATGAGATATGGGGAATCAGAGGCGGGGAATCAGAGGCGGGGAAACAGAGGCGGGGATCAGACATGGGGAATCAGAGGTGTGGAATCAGAGGTTGGGAATCAGAGGTTGGGAATCAGAGGCAGGGAATCAGAGGCTTGGATTCAGTTGCAGGGAATCAGATGCGGGGAATCAGAGGCGGGGAATCAGAGCTGGGGAATCAGAGGTGGGGAATCAGAGTTGGGGAATCAGAGGCAGGGACTTAGATATTGGGAAACAGAGGCGGGGAATCAAAGGCGGGGAAACAGAGGTGGGGAATCAGATATGGGGAATCAGAGGTAGGGAATCAGAGGCAGGGAATCAGATGTGCGGAATCAGAGATGGGGAATCAGAGGCAGGGAATCAGAATCAGAAGCAGGGAATCAGAGGCCGGGAATCTGAGGCCGGAATCAGATGCCGGGAATAAGAGGCCGGGAATCAGAGGTGGGGAATCAGAGTCCGGGAATCAGAGATGGGGATTTAGAGGCGGGGAATGAGATATGGGGAATCAGAGGCGGGGAATCAGAGGCGGGGAAACAGAGGCGGGGAATCAGATATGGGGAATCAGAGGTTGCGAATCAAAGGCGGTGAATCAGAGATGGGGAATCAGAGGCCGGAAATCAGAGCTGGGGAATCAGAGGCGGGGAATCAGAGGCCTGGAATCAGATGCTGGGAATAAGAGGCCGGGAATCAGAGGTTGGGAATCAGAGTCCGGGAATCAGAGATGGGGATTCAGAGGCGGGGAATGAGATGTGGAGAATCAGAGGCGGGGAATCAGAGGCGGGGAAACAGAGGTGGGGAATCAGATATGGGGAATCAGAGGTGGCGAATCAAAGGCGGTGAATCAGAGATGGGGAATCAGAGGCGGGGAATCAGAGGCAGGGAATCAAACACGGGGAATCAGAGGTGGGAAATCAGAGCTGGGGAATCAGAGGCGGGGAATCAGAGTTGGGGAATCAGAGGCGGAGAATCAGATATGGGGAAACAGAGGTGGGGAATCAGAGGCAGGGAAACAGAGGTGGGGAATCAGATATGGGGAATCGGAGGTGGGGAATCAGAGGTTGGGAAACAGAGGCAGACAATCAGAGGCGGGGAGTCAGAGGCGGGGAATCAGAGGCAGGGAATCAGATGTGCGGAATCAGAGATGGGGAATCAGAGGCAGCGAATCAGAGGCGGGGAACCAGAGGCGGCGAATCAGAGGCCGGGAATCAGAGGCCGGGAATGAGAGGCCGGGAATCAGAGGCCGGGAATCAGAGATGGCGAATCAGAGGCGGGGAATCAAACACGGGGAATCAGATCTGGGGAATCAGAGGCGGGGAATCAGATATGGGGAAGCAGAGGCGGGGAATCAGAGGCGGGGAATCAGAGGCTCAGAAACAGAGGCGGGGTATCAGATATGGGGAATCAGAGGTGGGGAATCAGGGGCGGGGTATCAGAGGCTGGGTATCAGACACGGGGATTCAGAGGCGGGGAATCAGAGATGGGAATCAGAGGCGGGGAATCAGAGGCAGGGAATCAGATGTGCGGAATCAGAGATGGGGAATCAGAGGCAGCGAATCAGAGGCGGGGAACCAGAGGCGGGGAAACAGAGGTGGGGAATCAGATATGGGGAATCAGAGGTGGGGAATCAGAGGTTTGGAAACAGAGGCAGGGAATCAGAGGCGGGGAGTCAGAGGCGGGGAATCAGAGGCAGGGAATCAGATGTGCGGAATCAGAGATGGGGAATCAGAGGCAGCGAATCAGAGGCGGGGAACCAGAGGCGGGGAATCAGAGGCCGGGAATCAGAGGCCGGGAATGAGAGGCCGGGAATCAGAGGTCGGGAATCAGAGATGGGGAATCAGACGCGGGGAATCAAACACGGGGAATCAGATCTGGGGAATCAGAGGCGGGGAATCAGAGTTGGGGAATCAGAGGTGGCGAATCAGATATGGGGAAACAGAGGCGGGGAATCAGAGGCGGGGAATCAGAGGCGCAGAAACAGAGGCGGGGTATCACATATGGGGAATCAGAGGTGGGGAATCAGGGGCGGGGTATCAGAGGCTGGGTATCAGACACGCGGATTCAGAGGTGGGGAATCAGAGATGGGGAATCAGAGGCGGGGAATCAGAGGCAGGGAATCAGATGTGCGGAATCAGAGATGGGGAATCAGAGGCAGCGAATCAGAGGCGGGGAACCAGAGGCGGGCATTCAGAGGTGGGGAATCAGATATGGGGAATCAGAGGTTGGGAAACAGAGGCAGGGAATCAGAGGCGGGGTGTCAGAGGCGGGGAATCAGAGGCAGGGAATCAGATGTGCGGAATCAGAGATGGGGAATCAGAAGCAGCGAATCAGAGGCGGGGAACCAGAGGCGGGGATTCAGAGGCGTGGAATCAGATATGGGGAAACAGAGGCGGGGAATTAGAGGCGGGCAAACAGAGGCGGGGAATCAGATATGGGGAATCAGAGGTGGGGAATCAGAGGTTGTGAATCAGAGATGGGGAATCACAGGCGGGAAATCAGAGGCAGGGAATCAGAGCTGGGGAATCAGAGGCGGGGAATCAGAGCTGGGGAATCAGAGGCAGGGAATCAGAGTTGGGGATTCAGAGGCGGGAAATCAGAGCTGGGGAATCAGAGGCGGGGAATCAGAGGCAGGGAATCAGAGGCGGGGAATCAGAGGCAGGGAATCAGATATGGGGATTCAGAGGTGGGGAATCAGAGGTTGGGAATCAGAGGCAGGGAATCGGAGGCGGGGAATCAGAGGCAGGGAATCAGATGTGGGGAATCAGAGGCGGGGAATCAGAGTTGGGGAATCAGAGTCGGGGAATCAGAGTTTGGGAATCAGAAGCGGGGAATTAGATATGGGGAAACAGAGGCGGGGAATCAGATATGGGGAATCAGAGGCAGGGAATCAGAGGCGCGGAAAGAGAGGCGGGGAATCAGATATGGGGAATCAGAGGTGGGGAATCAGATATGGGGAAACAGAGGCGGGGAATCAGAGGCGGGGAATCAGATATGGGGAATCAGATATGGGTAATCAGAGGCGGGGAATCAGAGGCGAGGAAAGAGAGGCGGGGAATCAGATATGGGGAATCAGAGGTGGGGAATCAGATATGGGGAAACAGAGGCGGGGAATCAGAGGCGGGGAAACAGAGGCGGGGAATTTGATATGGGGAATCAGAGGTGGCGAATGAAAGGCGGTGAATCAGAGATGGGGAATCAGAGGCGGGGAATCAGAGGCAGGGAATCAAACACGGGGAATCAGAGGTGGGGAATCAGAGCTGGGGAATCAGAGGCGGGGTATCAGAGTTGGGGAATCAGAGGCGGGATATCAGATATGGGGAAACAGAGGTGGGGAATCAGAGGCAGGGAAACAGAGGTGGGGAATCAGATATGGGGAATCAGAGGTGGGGAATCAGAGGTTGGGAAACAGAGGCAGGGAATCAGAGGCGGGGAGTCAGAGGCGGGGAATCAGAGGCAGGGAATCAGATGTGCGGAATCAGAGATGGGGAATCAGAGGCAGCGAATCAGAGGCGGGGAACCAGAGGCGGGGAATCAGAGGCGGAGAATCAGAGCCTGGGAATCAGAGGCGGGGAATCAGAGGCGGGGAAACAGAGGCGGGGAAACAGATATGGGGACTCAGAGGTGGGGAATCTGAGGTTGGGAATCAGAGGCAGGGAATCAGAGGCAGGGAATCAGAGGCAGGGAATCAGAGTTGGGGATTCAGAGGCGGGGAATCAGAGCTTGGAAATCAGAGGCGGGGAATCAGAGGCAGGGAATCAGAGGCGGGGAATCAGAGGCAGGGAATCAGATATGGGGATTCAGAGGTGGGGAATCAGAGGTTGGGAATCAGAGGTGGGGATCAGAGTCGGGGCATCAGAGGCAGGGAATCAGATGTGCGGAATCAGAGATTGGGAATCAGAGGTGGGGAATCAGAGGCTGTGAATCAGAGATGGGGAATCAGAGGTGGGGAATCAGAGGCAGGAAATAAGACACGGGGATTCAGAGGCTGGGAATAAGACGGGGGGAATCAAAGGCGGGGAATCAGAGCTGGGGAATCAGAGGCAGGGAATCAGAGTTGGGGATTCAGAGGCGGGGAATTAGATATGGGGAATCAGAGGTGGGGAATCAGAGGTGGTGAATCAGAGATGGGGAATCACAGGCGGGGAATCAGAGGCAGGGAATAGAACGCGGGGAATCAGAGGCAGGGAATCTGAGTTGGGGCATCAGAGGTTGGGAATTAGATATGGGGAAACAGAGGCGGGGAATCAGAGGCATGGAATCAGATGTGCGGAATCAGAGATGGGGAATCAGAGGTGGGGAATCAGAGGCTGTGAATCAGAGATGGGGAATCAGAGGTGGGGAATCAGAGGCAGGAAATCAGACATGGGGATTCAGAGGCTGGGAATCAGACGGGGGGAATCAAAGGCGGGGAATCAGAGCTGGGGAATCAGAGGCAGGGAATCAGAGTTGGGGATTCAGAGGCGGGGAATCAGATATGGGGAAACAGAGGCGGGGAATCAGAGGCGGGCAAACAGAGGCGGGGAATTAGATATGGGGAATCAGAGGTGGGGAATCAGAGGTGGTGAATCAGAGATGGGGAATCACAGGCGGGGAATCAGAGGCAGGGAATAGAACGCGGGGAATCAGAGGCAGGGAATCAGAGTTGGGGCATCAGAGGTTGGGAATTAGATATGGGGAAACAGAGGCGGGGAATCAGAGGCGGGGAAACAGAGGCGGGAAGTCAGATATGGGTAATCAGAGGTGGGGAATCAGAGGCAGGGAATCAGATGTGCGGAATCAGAGATGGGGAATCAGAGGCAGGGAATCAGAATCAGAAGCGGGGAATCAGAGGCCGGGAATCAGAGGCCGGGAATCAGATGCTGGGAATGAGAGGCCGGGAATCAGAGGTGGAGAATCAGAGTCCGGGAATCAGAGATGGGGATTCAGAGGCGGGGAATGAGATATGGAGAATCAGAGGCGGGGAATCAGAGGCGGGGAAACAGAGGTGGGGAATCATATATGTGGAATCAGAGGTGGCGAATCAAAGGCGGTGAATCAGAGATGGGGAATCAGAGGCGGGGAATCAGAGGCAGGGAATCAAACACGGGAAATCAGAGGCGGGGAATCAGCGCTGGGGAATCAGAGGCGGGGAATCTGAGTTGGGGAATCAGAGGCAGGGAATCAGATATGGGGAAACAGGGGCAGGGAATCAGAGGCGGGGAAACAGAGGCGGGGAATCAGATATGGGGAATCAGAGGTTGGGAATCAGAGGCAGGGAATCAGAGGCGGGGAAACAGAGGCGGGGAATCAGATATGGGGAATCAGAGGTGGCGAATCAAAGGCAGTGAAACAGAGATGGGGAATCAGGGCAGGGAATCAGAGGCAGGGAATCAAACACGGGGAATCAGAGCTGGGGAATCAGAGGCGGGAAATTAGAGTTGGGGAATCAGAGGAGGGGAATCAGAGGTGGGGAAACAGAGGCGGGGAATCAGATATGGGGAATCAGAGGTGGGGAATTAGAGGTTGGGAATCAGAGGCAGGGAATCAGAGGCGGGGAATCAGAGGCGGGGAATCAGAGGCAGGGAATCAGATGTGCGGAATCGGAGATGGGGAATCAGAGGCAGGGAATCAGAGGCGGGGAATCAGAAGCGGGGAATCAGAGGCCGGGAATCAGATATTGGGAAACAGAGGTGGGGAATCAGAGGCGGGGAAACAGAGGCGGGGAATCAGATATGGGGAATCAGAGGTGGGGAATCAGAGGTTGGGAATCAGAGGCAGGGAATCAGAGGCTTGGAATCAGATGCAGGGAATCAGATGCGGGGAATCATAGGCGGGGAATCAGAGCTGGGGAATCAGAGGTGGGGAATCAGAGTTGGGGAATCAGAGGCGGGGACTTAGATATTGGGAAACAGAGGCGGGGAATCAGAGGCGGGGAAACAGAGGGGGGTAATCAGAGGCAGGGAATCAGATGTGCGGAATCAGAGATGGGAAATCAGAGGCAGGGAATCAGAATCAGAAGCAGGGAATCAGAGGCCGGGAATCAGAGGCCGGAATCAGATGCCGGGAATAAGAGGCCGGGAATCAGAGGTGGGGAATCAGAGTCCGGGAATCAGAGATGGGGATTCAGAGGCGGGGAATGAGATATGGGGAATCAGAGGCGGGGAATCAGAGGCGGGGAAACAGAGGCGGGGAATCAGATTTGGGGAATCAGAGGTGGCGAATCAAAGGCGGTGAATCAGAGATGGGGAATCAGAGGCCGGGAATCAGAGGCAGGGAATCAAACACGGGGAATCAGAGGCGGGGAATCAGAGCTGGGGAATCAGAGGCGGGGAATCAGAGTTGGGGAATCAGAGGCGGGGAATCAGACGCAGGGAATCAATATGGGAAATCAGAGGTGGGGAATCAGAGGTTGGGAATCAGAGGAAGGGAATCAGAGGCGAGGAATCAGAGCTGGGGTATCAGAGGCGGGGAATCAGAATTGGGGAATCAGAGATGGGGAATCAGAGATGGGGAATCAGAGGCGGGGAATCAGACGCGGGGAATCAGCGGTGGTGAATCAGAGATGTGGAATCAGAGGCGGGGAATCAGAGGCAGGGAATCAGACGCGGGGAATCAGAGGCGGGGAATCATAGCTGGCGAATCAGAGGCGGGGAATCAGAGGTGGGGAATCAGAGGCGGGGAATCAGATATTGGGAATCAGAGGTGGGGAATCAGAGGCGGGGAAACAGAGGCGGGGAATCAGATATGGGGAATCAGAGGTGGGGAATCAGAGGTTGTGAATCAGAGATGGGGAATCAGAGGCGGGGAATCAGAGGCCGGTAATCAGACGCGGGGAATCAGAGGCGGGGAATCAGACATGGGAAATTAGAGACAGGGAATCAGAGTTGGGGATTCAGAGGCGGGGAATCAGATATGGGGAAACAGAGGCGGGGAATCAGAGGCGGGCAAATAGAGGCGGGGATCAGATACGGGGAAACAGAGGGGGGAATCAGAGGCGGGGAAACAGAGGCGGGGAATCAGATATGGGGAATCAGAGGTGGGGAATCAGACGCAGGGAATCATTATGGGAAATCAGAGGTGGGGAATCAGATGTTGGGAATCAGAGGAAGGGAATCAGAGGCGAGGAATCAGAGCTGGGGAATCAGAGGCGGGGAATCAGAATTGGGGAATCAGAGATGGGGAATCAGAGATGGGGAATCAGAGGCGGGGAATCAGACGCGGGGAATCAGCGGTGGTGAATCAGAGATGTGGAATCAGAGGCGGGGAATCAGAGGCAGGGAATCAGACGCGGGGAATCAGAGGCGGGGAATCATAGCTGGCGAATCAGAGGCGGGGAATCAGAGGTGGGGAATCAGAGGCGGGGAATCAGATATTGGGAATCAGAGGTGGGGAATCAGAGGCGGGGAAACAGAGGCGGGGAATCAGATATGGGGAATCAGAGGTGGGGAATCAGAGGTTGTGAATCAGAGATGGGGAATCAGAGGCGGGGAATCAGAGGCCGGTAATCAGACGTGGGGAATCAGAGGCGGGGAATCAGACATGGGAAATTAGAGGCAGGGAATCAGAGTTGGGGATTCAGAGGCGGGGAATCAGATATGAGGAAACAGAGGCGGGGAATCAGAGGCGGGCAAATAGAGGCGGGGATCAGATATGGGGAAACAGAGGCGGGGAATCAGAGGCGGGGAAACAGAGGCGGGGAATCAGATATGGGGAATCAGAGGTGGGGAATCAGAGGTTGGGAATCAGAGATGCGGAATTGGAGGCGGGGAATGGGATATGGGGAATCAGAGGCGGGGAATCAGAGGCGGGGAAACAGAGGCGGGGAATCAGATATGGGGAATCAGAGGTGTGGAATCAGAGGTTGGGAATCAGAGGTTGGGAATCAGAGGCAGGGAATCAGAGGCTTGGAATCAGTTGCAGGGAATCAGATGCGGGGAATCAGAGGCGGGGAATCAGAGCTGGGGAATCAGAGGTGAGGAATCAGATATTGGGAATCAGAGGTGGGGAATCAGAGGCGGGGAAACAGAGGCGGGGAATCAGATATGGGGAATCAGAGGTGGGGAATCAGAGGTTGTGAATCAGAGATGGGGAATCAGAGGCGGGGAATCAGAGGCCGGTAATCAGACGCGGGGAATCAGAGGCGGGGAATCAGACATGGGAAATTAGAGACGGGGAATCAGAGTTGGGGATTCAGAGGCGGGGAATCAGATATGGGGAAACAGAGGCGGGGAATCAGAGGCGGGCAAATAGAGGCGGGGATCAGATACGGGGAAACAGAGGGGGGAATCAGAGGCGGGGAAACAGATGCGGGGAATCAGATATGGGGAATCAGAGGTGGGGAATCAGACGCAGGGAATCATTATGGGAAATCAGAGGTGGGGAATCAGAGGTTGGGAATCAGAGGAAGGGAATCAGAGGCGAGGAATCAGAGCTGGGGAATCAGAGGCGGGGAATCAGAATTGGGGAATCAGAGATGGGGAATCAGAGATGGGGAATCAGAGGCGGGGAATCAGACGCGGGGAATCAGCGGTGGTGAATCAGAGATGTGGAATCAGAGGCGGGGAATCAGAGGCAGGGAATCAGACGCGGGGAATCAGAGGCGGGGAATCATAGCTGGCGAATCAGAGGCGGGGAATCAGAGGTGGGGAATCAGAGGCGGGGAATCAGATATTGGGAATCAGAGGTGGGGAATCAGAGGCGGGGAAACAGAGGCGGGGAATCAGATATGGGGAATCAGAGGTGGGGAATCAGAGGTTGTGAATCAGAGATGGGGAATCAGAGGCGGGGAATCAGAGGCCGGTAATCAGACGTGGGGAATCAGAGGCGGGGAATCAGACATGGGAAATTAGAGGCAGGGAATCAGAGTTGGGGATTCAGAGGCGGGGAATCAGATATGGGGAAACAGAGGCGGGGAATCAGAGGCGGGCAAATAGAGGCGGGGATCAGATATGGGGAAACAGAGGCGGGGAATCAGAGGCGGGGAAACAGAGGCGGGGAATCAGATATGGGGAATCAGAGGTGGGGAATCAGAGGTTGGGAATCAGAGATGCGGAATTGGAGGCGGGGAATGGGATATGGGGAATCAGAGGCGGGGAATCAGAGGCGGGGAAACAGAGGCGGGGAATCAGATATGGGGAATCAGAGGTGTGGAATCAGAGGTTGGGAATCAGAGGTTGGGAATCAGAGGCAGGGAATCAGAGGCTTGGAATCAGTTGCAGGGAATCAGATGCGGGGAATCAGAGGCGGGGAATCAGAGCTTGGGAATCAGAGGTGGGGTATCAGAGTTGGGGAATCAGAGGCGGGAACTTAGATATTGGGAAACAGAGGCGGGGAATCAAAGGTGGGGAAACAGAGGCGGGGAATCAGATATGGGGAATCAGAGGTGGGGAATCAGAGGCAGGGAATCAGATGTGCGGAATCAGAGATGGGGAATCAGAGGCAGGGAATCAGAATCAGACGCAGGGAATCAGAGGCCGGGAATCAGAGGCCGGAATCAGATGCCGGGAATAAGAGGCCGGGAATCAGAGGTGGGGAATCAGAGTCCGGGAATCAGAGATGGGGATTTAGAGGCGGGGAATGAGATATGGGGAATGAGATATGGGGAATCAGAGGCGGGGAAACAGAGGCGGGGAATCAGATATGGGGAATCAGAGGTTGCGAATCAAAGGCGGTGAATCAGAGATGGGGAATCAGAGGCCGGGAATCAGAGGCAGGGAATCAAACACGGGGAATCAGATGCGGGGAATCAGAGCTGGGGAATCAGAGGCGGGGAATCAGAGTTGGGGAATCAGAGGCGGGGAATCAGACGCAGTGAATCAATATGGGAAATCAGAGGTGGGGAATCAGACGCAGGGAATCAATATGGGAAATAAGAGTTGGGGAATCAGAGGTTGGGAATCAGAGGAAGGGAATCAGAGGCGAGGAATCAGAGCTGGGGAATCAGAGGCGGGGAATCAGAATTGGGGAATCAGAGATGGGGAATCAGAGATGGGGAATCAGAGGCGGGGAATCAGACGCGTGGAATCAGAGGTGGTGAATCAGAGATGTGGAATCAGAGGCGGGGAATCAGAGGCAGGGAATCAGACGCGGGGAATCAGAGGCGGGGAATCATAGCTGGCGAATCAGAGGCGGGGAATGAGATATGGGGAATCAGAGGCGGGGAATCAGAGGCGGGGAAACAGTGGCGAGGAATCAGATATGGGGAATCAGAGGTGGCGAATCAAAGGCGGTGAATCAGAGATGGGGAATCAGAGGCGGGGAATCAGAGGCAGGGGATCAAACACGGGGAATCAGAGGCGGGGAATCAGAGCTGTGGAATCAGAGGCGGGGAATCAGAGTTGGGGAATCAGAGGCGGGGAATCAGAGCTGGGGAATCAGAGGTGGGGAATCAGAGTCGGGGAATCAGAGGCAGGGAGTCGGATGTGCGGAATCAGAGATGGGGAATCAGAGGTGGGGAATCAGAGGCGGTGAATCTGAGATGGGGAATCAGAGGCGGGGAATCAGAGGCAGGTTATCAGAAACGGGGATTCAGAGGCTGGGAATCAGACGGGGGGAATCAAAGGCGGGGTATGAAGCTGGGGAATCAGAGGCAGGGAATCAGAGTTGGGGATTCAGAGGCGGGGAATCAGATATGGGGAAACAGAGGCGGGGAATCAGAGGCGGGCAAACAGAGGCGGGGAATTAGATATGGGGAATCAGTGGTGGGGAATCAGAGGTGGTTTATCAGAGATGGGGAATCACAGGCGGGGAATCAGAGGCAGGGAATAGAACGCGGGGAATCAGAGGCAGGGAATCAGAGCTGGGGAATCAGAGGCGGGGAATCATAGTTGGGAATCAGAGGCGGGGAATCAGATATGGGGAAACAGAGGCGGGGAATCAGGGGCGGGGAAACAGAGGCGGGGAATCAGATATGGGGAATCGGATGCGGGGAATCAGAGGCGGGGAATCAGATATGGGGAATCAGAGGTGGGGAATCAGAGGCAGGTAATCAGATGTGCGGAATCAGAGATGGGGAATCAGAGGCAGGGAATCAGAATCAGAAGCGGGGAGTCAGAGGCCGGGAATCAGAGGCCTGGAATCAGATGCTGGGAATAAGAGGCCGGGAATCAGAGGTGGGGAATCAGAGTCCGGGAATCAGAGATGGGGATTCAGAGGCGGGGAATGAGATATGGAGAATCAGAGGCGGGGAATCAGAGGCGGGGAAACAGAGGCGGGGAATCAGATTTGGGGAATCAGAGGTGGCGAATCAAAGGCGGTGAATCAGAGATGGGGAATCAGAGGCCGGGAATCAGAGGCAGGGAATCAAACACGGGGAATCAGAGGCGGGGAATCAGAGCTGGGGAATCAGAGGCGGGGAATCAGAGTTGGGGAATCAGAGGCGGGGAATCAGACGCAGGGAATCAATATGGGAAATCAGAGGTGGGGAATCAGAGGTTGGGAATCAGAGGAAGGGTATCAGAGGCGAGGAATCAGAGCTGGGGAATCAGAGGCAGGGAATCAGAATTGGGGAATCAGAGATGGGGAATCAGAGATGGGGAATCAGAGGCGGGGAATCAGACGCGGGGAATCAGCGGTGGTGAATCAGAGATGTGGAATCAGAGGCGGGGAATCAGAGGCAGGGAATCAGACGCGGGGAATCAGAGGCGGGGAATCATAGCTGGCGAATCAGAGGCGGGGAATCAGAGGTGGGGAATCAGAGGAGGGGAATCAGATATTGGGAATCAGAGGTGGGGAATCAGAGGCGGGGAAACAGAGGCGGGGAATCAGATATGGGGAATCAGAGGTGGGGAATCAGAGGTTGTGAATCAGAGATGGGGAATCAGAGGCGGGGAATCAGAGGCCGGTAATCAGACGCGGGGAATCAGAGGCGGGGAATCAGACATGGGAAATTAGAGACAGGGAATCAGAGTTGGGGATTCAGAGGCAGGGAATCAGATATGGTGAAACAGAGGCGGGGAATCAGAGGCGGGCAAATAGAGGCGGGGATCAGATACGGGGAAACAGAGGCGGGGAATCAGAGGCGGGGAAACAGAGGCGGGGAATCAGATATGGGGAATCAGAGGTGGGGAATCAGACGCAGGGAATCATTATGTGAAATCAGAGGTGGGGAATCAGAGGTTGGGAATCAGAGGAAGGGAATCAGAGGCGAGGAATCAGAGCTGGGGAATCAGAGGCGGGGAATCAGAATTGGGGAATCAGAGATGGGGAATCAGAGATGGGGAATCAGAGGCGGGGAATCAGACGCGGGGAATCAGCGGTGGTGAATCAGAGATGTGGAATCAGAGGCGGGGAATCAGAGGCAGGGAATCAGACGTGGGGAATCAGAGGCGGGGAATCATAGCTGGCGAATCAGAGGCGGGGAATCAGAGGTGGGGAATCAGAGGCGGGGAATCAGATATTGGGAATCAGAGGTGGGGAATTAGAGGCGGGGAAACAGAGGCGGGGAATCAGATATGGAGAATCAGAGGTGGGGAATCAGAGGTTGTGAATCAGAGATGGGGAATCAGAGGCGGGGAATCAGAGGCGGGGAATCAGATATGGGGAAACAGAGGCGGGGAATCAGAGGCGGGCAAATAGAGGCGGGGATCAGATATGTGGAAACAGAGGCGGGGATTCAGAGGCGGGGAAACAGAGGCGGGGAATCAGATATGGGGAATCAGAGGTGGGGAATCAGAGGTTGGGAATCAGAGATGCGGAATTGGAGGCGGGGAATGGGATATGGGGAATCAGAGGCGGGGAATCAGAGGCGGGGAAACAGAGGCGGGGAATCAGATATGGGGAATCAGAGGCGGGGAATCAGAGGCGGGCAAATAGAGGCGGGGATCAGATATGGGGAAACAGAGGCGGGGAATCAGAGGCGGGGAAACAGAGGCGGGGAATCAGATATAGGGAATCAGAGGTGGGGAATCAGAGGTTGGGAATCAGAGATGCGGAATTGGAGGCGGGGAATGGGATATGGGGAATCAGAGGCGGGGAATCAGAGGCGGGGAAACAGAGGCGGGGAATCAGATATGGGAAATCAGAGGTGTGGAATCAGAGGTTGGGAATCAGAGGTTGGGAATCAGAGGCAGGGAATCAGAGGCTTGGAATCAGTTGCAGGGAATCAGATGCGGGGAATCAGAGGCGGGGAATCAGACATGGGAAATTAGAGACAGGGAATCAGAGTTGGGGATTCAGAGGCGGGGAATCAGATATGGTGAAACAGAGGCGGGGAATCAGAGGCGGGCAAATAGAGGCGGGGATCAGATACGGGGAAACAGAGGCGGGGAATCAGAGGCGGGGAAACAGAGGCAGGGAATCAGATATGGGGAATCAGAGGTGGGGAATCAGACGCAGGGAATCATTATGTGAAATCAGAGGTGGGGAATCAGAGGTTGGGAATCAGAGGAAGGGAATCAGAGGCGAGGAATCAGAGCTGGGGAATCAGAGGCGGGGAATCAGAATTGGGGAATCAGAGATGGGGAATCAGAGATGGGGAAACAGAGGCGGGGAATCAGACGCGGGGAATCAGCGGTGGTGAATCAGAGATGTGGAATCAGAGGCGGGGAATCAGAGGCAGGGAATCAGACGTGGGGAATCAGAGGCGGGGAATCATAGCTGGCGAATCAGAGGCGGGGAATCAGAGGTGGGGAATCAGAGGCGGGGAATCAGATATTGGGAATCAGAGGTGGGGAATTAGAGGCGGGGAAACAGAGGCGGGGAATCAGATATGGGGAATCAGAGGTGGGGAATCAGAGGTTGTGAATCAGAGATGGGGAATCAGAGGCGGGGAATCAGAGGCGGGGAATCAGATATGGGGAAACAGAGGCGGGGAATCAGAGGCGGGCAAATAGAGGCGGGGATCAGATATGTGGAAACAGAGGCGGGGATTCAGAGGCGGGGAAACAGAGGCGGGGAATCAGATATGGGGAATCAGAGGTGGGGAATCAGAGGTTGGGAATCAGAGATGCGGAATTGGAGGCGGGGAATGGGATATGGGGAATCAGAGGCGGGGAATCAGAGGCGGGGAAACAGAGGCGGGGAATCAGATATGGGGAATCAGAGGCGGGGAATCAGAGGCGGGCAAATAGAGGCGGGGATCAGATATGGGGAAACAGAGGCGGGGAATCAGAGGCGGGGAAACAGAGGCGGGGAATCAGATATGGGGAATCAGAGGTGGGGAATCAGAGGTTGGGAATCAGAGATGCGGAATTGGAGGCGGGGAATGGGATATGGGGAATCAGAGGCGGGGAATCAGAGGCGGGGAAACAGAGGCGGGGAATCAGATATGGGGAATCAGAGGTGTGGAATCAGAGGTTGGGAATCAGAGGTTGGGAATCAGTGGCAGGGAATCAGAGGCTTGGAATCAGTTGCAGGGAATCAGATGCGGGGAATCAGAGGCGGGGAATCAGAGCTGGGGAATCAGAGGTGGGGAATCAGAGTTGGGGAATCAGAGGCGGGGACTTAGATATTGGGAAACAGAGGCGGGAAATCAAAGGTGGGGAAACAGAGGCGGGGAATCAGATATGGGGAATCAGAGGTGGGGAATCAGAGGCAGGGAATCAGATGTGCGGAATCAGAGATGGGGAATCAGAGGCAGGGAATCAGAATCAGACGCAGGGAATCAGAGGCCGGGAATCAGAGGCCGGAATCAGATGCTGGGAATAAGAGGCCGGGAATCAGAGGTGGGGAATCAGAATCCGGGAATCAGAGATGGGGATTTAGAGGCGGGGAATGAAATATGGGGAATCAGAGGCGGGGAATCAGAGGCGGGGAAACAGAGGCGGGGAATCAGATATGTGGAATCAGAGGTTGCGAATCAAAGGCGGTGAATCAGAGATGGGGAATCAGAGGCCGGGAATCAGAGGCAGGGAATCAAACACGGGGAATCAGATGCGGGGAATCAGAGCTGGGGAATCAGAGGCGGGGAATCAGAGTTGGGGAATCAGAGGCGGGGAATCAGACGCAGGGAATCAATATGGGAAATCAGAGGTGGGGAATCAGACGCAGGGAATCAATATGGGAAATCAGAGTTGGGGAATCAGAGGTTGGGAATCAGAGGAAGGGAATCAGAGGCGAGGAATCAGAGCTGGGGAATCAGAGGCGGGGAATCAGAATTGGGGAATCAGAGATGGGGAATCAGAGATGGGGAATCAGAGGCGGGGAATCAGACGCGTGGAATCAGAGGTGGTGAATCAGAGATGTGGAATCAGAGGCGGGGAATCAGAGGCAGGGAATCAGACGCGGGGAATCAGAGGCGGGGAATCATAGCTGGCGAATCAGAAGCGGGGAATGAGATATGGGGAATCAGAGGCGGGGAATCAGAGGCGGGGAAACAGTGGCGAGGAATCAGATATGGGGAATCAGAGGCGGGGATTCAGAGGCGGGGAAACAGAGGCGGGGAATCAGATATGGGGAATCAGAGGTGGGGAATCAGAGGTTGGGAATCAGAGATGCGGAATTGGAGGCGGGGAATGGGATATGGGGAATCAGAGGCGGGGAATCAGAGGCGGGGAAACAGAGGCGGGGAATCAGATATGGGGAATCAGAGGCGGGGAATCAGAGGCGGGCAAATAGAGGCGGGGATCAGATATGGGGAAACAGAGGCGGGGAATCAGAGGCGGGGAAACAGAGGCGGGGAATCAGATATGGGGAATCAGAGGTGGGGAATCAGAGGTTGGGAATCAGAGATGCGGAATTGGAGGGGCGGAATGGGATATGGGGAATCAGAGGCGGGGAATCAGAGGCGGGGAAACAGAGGCGGGGAATCAGATATGGGGAATCAGAGGTGTGGAATCAGAGGTTGGGAATCAGAGGTTGGGAATCAGTGGCAGGGAATCAGAGGCTTGGAATCAGTTGCAGGGAATCAGATGCGGGGAATCAGAGGCGGGGAATCAGAGCTGGGGAATCAGAGGTGGGGAATCAGAGTTGGGGAATCAGAGGCGGGGACTTAGATATTGGGAAACAGAGGCGGGAAATCAAAGGTGGGGAAACAGAGGCGGGGAATCAGATATGGGGAATCAGAGGTGGGGAATCAGAGGCAGGGAATCAGATGTGCGGAATCAGAGATGGGGAATCAGAGGCAGGGAATCAGAATCAGACGCAGGGAATCAGAGGCCGGGAATCAGAGGCCGGAATCAGATGCTGGGAATAAGAGGCCGGGAATCAGAGGTGGGGAATCAGAATCCGGGAATCAGAGATGGGGATTTAGAGGCGGGGAATGAAATATGGGGAATCAGAGGCGGGGAATCAGAGGCGGGGAAACAGAGGCGGGGAATCAGATATGTGGAATCAGAGGTTGCGAATCAAAGGCGGTGAATCAGAGATGGGGAATCAGAGGCCGGGAATCAGAGGCAGGGAATCAAACACGGGGAATCAGATGCGGGGAATCAGAGCTGGGGAATCAGAGGCGGGGAATCAGAGTTGGGGAATCAGATGCGGGGAATCAGACGCAGGGAATCAATATGGGAAATCAGAGGTGGGGAATCAGACGCAGGGAATCAATATGGGAAATCAGAGTTGGGGAATCAGAGGTTGGGAATCAGAGGAAGGGAATCAGAGGCGAGGAATCAGAGCTGGGGAATCAGAGGCGGGGAATCAGAATTGGGGAATCAGAGATGGGGAATCAGAGATGGGGAATCAGAGGCGGGGAATCAGACGCGTGGAATCAGAGGTGGTGAATCAGAGATGTGGAATCAGAGGCGGGGAATCAGAGGCAGGGAATCAGACGCGGGGAATCAGAGGCGGGGAATCATAGCTGGCGAATCAGAGGCGGGGAATGAGATATGGGGAATCAGAGGCGGGGAATCAGAGGCGGGGAAACAGTGGCGAGGAATCAGATATGGGGAATTAGAGGTGGCGAATCAAAGGCGGTGAATCAGAGATGGGGAATCAGAGGCGGGGAATCAGAGGCAGGTGATCAAACACGGGGAATCAGAGGCGGGGAATCAGAGCTGTGGAATCAGAGGCGTGGAATCAGAGTTGGGGAATCAGAGGCGGGGAATCAGAGCTGGGGAATCAGAGGTGGGGAATCAGAGTCGGGGAATCAGAGGCAGGGAGTCGGATGTGCGGAATCAGAGATGGGGAATCAGAGGTGGGGAATCAGAGGCGGTGAATCTGAGATGGGGAATCAGAGGCGGGGAATCAGAGGCAGGTTATCAGACACGGGGATTCAGAGGATGGGAATCAGACGGGGGGAATCAAAGGCGGGGAATCTGAGCTGGGGAATCAGAGGCAGGGAATCAGAGGCGGGGAATCAGATATGGGGAATCAGATATGGGGAATCAGAGGCGGGGAATCAGAGGCAGGGAATCAGATATGGGGAGTCAGAGGTGGGGAATCAGAGGTTGGGAATCAGAGGTGGGGAATCAGAGATGGGGAATCAGAGGTGGGGAATCAGAGGCTGTGAATCAGAGATGGGGAATCAGAGGTGGGGAATCAGAGGCAGGAAATCAGACACGGGGATTCAGAGGCTGGGAATCAGACGGGGGGAATCAAAGGCGGGGAATCTGAGCTGGGGAATCAGAGGCAGGGAATCAGAGTTGGGGATTCAGAGGCAGGGAATTAGATATGGGGAATCAGAGGTGGGGAATCAGAGGTGGTGAATCAGATATGGGGAAACAGAGGCGGGGAATCAGAGGCGGGGAAACAGAGGCAGGGAATCAGAGGCGGGGAAACAGAGGCAGGGAATCAGATATGGGGATTCAGAGGTGGGGAATCAGAGGTTGGGAATCAGAGGTGGGGATCAGAGTCGGGAAATCAGAGGCAGGGAATCAGATGTGCGGAATCAGAGATGGGGAATCAGAGGTGGGGAATCAGAGGTTGTGAATCAGAGATGGGGAATCAGAGGTGGGGAATCAGAGGCAGGAAATCAGACACGGGGATTCAGAGGCTGGGAATCAGACGGGGGGAATCAAAGGCGGGGAATCTGAGCTGGGGAATCAGAGGCAGGGAATCAGAGTTGGGGATTCAGAGGCAGGGAATTAGATATGGGGAATCAGAGGTGGGGAATCAGAGGTGGTGAATCAGAGATGTGGAATCACAGGCGGGGAATCAGAGGCAGGGAATAGAACGCGGGGAATCAGAGGCAGGGAATCAGAGTTGGGGCATCAGAGGTTGGGAATTAGATATGGGGAAACAGAGGCGGGGAATCAGAGGCAGGGAATCAGATGTGCGGAATCAGAGATGGGGAATCAGAGGTGGGGAATCAGAGGCTGTGAATCAGAGATGGGGAATCAGAGGTGGGGAATCAGAGGCAGGAAATCAGACACGGGGATTCAGAGGCTGGGAATCAGACGGGGGGAATCAAAGGCGGGGAATCAGAGCTGGGGAATCAGAGGCAGGGAATCAGAGTTGGGGATTCAGAGGCAGGGAATCAGATATGGGGAAACAGAGGCGGGGAATCAGAGGCGGGCAAACAGAGGCGGGGAATTAGATATGGGGAATCAGAGTTGGGGCATCAGAGGTTGGGAATTAGATATGGGGAAACAGAGGCGGGGAATCAGAGGCGGGGAAACAGAGGCGGGAAGTCAGATATGGGTAATCAGAGGTGGGGAATCAGAGGCAGGGAATCAGATGTGCGGAATCAGAGATGGGGAATCAGAGGCAGGGAATCAGAATCAGAAGCGGGGAATCAGAGGCCGGGAATCAGAGGCCGGGAATAAGATGCTGGGAATGAGAGGCCGGGAATCAGAGGTGGGGAATCAGAGTCCGGGAATCAGAGATGGGGATTCAGAGGCGGGGAATGAGATATGGAGAATCAGAGGCGGGGAATCAGAGGCGGGGAAACAGAGGTGGGGAATCAGATATGTGGAATCAGAGGTGGCGAATCAAAGGCGGTGAATCAGAGATGGGGAATCAGAGGCGGGGAATCAGAGGCAGGGAATCAAACACGGGAAATCAGAGGCGGGGAATCAGAGCTGGGGAATCAGAGGCGGGGAATCTGAGTTGGGGAATCAGAGGCAGGGAATCAGATATGGGGAAACAGGGGCAGGGAATCAGAGGCGGGGAAACAAAGGCGGGGAATCAGATATGGGGAATCAGAGGTTGGGAATCAGAGGCAGAGAATCAGAGGCGGGGAAACAGAGGCGGGGAATCAGATATGGGGAATCAGAGGTGGCGAATCAAAGGTGGTGAAACAGAGATGGGGATTCAGGGCAGGGAATCAGAGGCAGAGAATCAAACACGGGGAATCAGAGCTGGGGAATCAGAGGCGGGAAATTAGAGTTGGGGAATCAGAGGAGGGGAATCAGAGGCGGGGAAACAGAGGCGGGGAATCAGATATGGGGAATCAGAGGTGGGGAATCAGAGGTTGGGAATCAGAGGCAGGGAATCAGAGGCGGGGAATCAGAGGCGGGGAATCAGAGGCAGGGAATCAGATGTGCGGAATCGGAGATGGGGAATCAGAGGCAGGGAATCAGATGTGCGGAATCGGAGATGGGGAATCAGAGGCAGGGAATCAGAGGCGGGGAATCAGAAGCGGGGAATCAGAGGCCGGGAATCAGATATTGGGAAACAGAGGTGGGGAATCAGAGGTGGGAAATTAGAGGCAGGGAATCAGAGTTGGGGATTCAGAGGCGGGGAATCAGATATGAGGAAACAGAGGCGGGGAATCAGAGGCGGGCAAATAGAGGCGGGGATCAGATATGGGGAAACAGAGGCGGGGAATCAGAGGCGGGGAAACAGAGGCGGGGAATCAGATATGGGGAATCAGAGGTGGGGAATCAGAGGTTGGGAATCAGAGATGCGGAATTGGAGGCGGGGAATGGGATATGGGGAATCAGAGGCGGGGAATCAGAGGCGGGGAAACAGAGGCGGGGAATCAGATATGGGGAATCAGAGGTGTGGAATCAGAGGTTGGGAATCAGAGGTTGGGAATCAGAGGCAGGGAATCAGAGGCTTGGAATCAGTTGCAGGGAATCAGATGCGGGGAATCAGAGGCGGGGAATCAGAGCTGGGGAATCAGAGGTGAGGAATCAGATATTGGGAATCAGAGGTGGGGAATCAGAGGCGGGGAAACAGAGGCGGGGAATCAGATATGGGGAATCAGAGGTGGGGAATCAGAGGTTGTGAATCAGAGATGGGGAATCAGAGGCGGGGAATCAGAGGCCGGTAATCAGACGCGGGGAATCAGAGGCGGGGAATCAGACATGGGAAATTAGAGACAGGGAATCAGAGTTGGGGATTCAGAGGCGGGGAATCAGATATGGGGAAACAGAGGCGGGGAATCAGAGGCGGGCAAATAGAGGCGGGGATCAGATACGGGGAAACAGAGGGGGGAATCAGAGGCAGGGAAACAGATGCGGGGAATCAGATATGGGGAATCAGAGGTGGGGAATCAGACGCAGGGAATCATTATGGGAAATCAGAGGTGGGGAATCAGAGGTTGGGAATCAGAGGAAGGGAATCAGAGGCGAGGAATCAGAGCTGGGGAATCAGAGGCGGGGAATCAGAATTGGGGAATCAGAGATGGGGAATCAGAGATGGGGAATCAGAGGCGGGGAATCAGACGCGGGGAATCAGCGGTGGTGAATCAGAGATGTGGAATCAGAGGCGGGGAATCAGAGGCAGGGAATCAGACGCGGGGAATCAGAGGCGGGGAATCATAGCTGGCGAATCAGAGGCGGGGAATCAGAGGTGGGGAATCAGAGGCGGGGAATCAGATATTGGGAATCAGAGGTGGGGAATCAGAGGCGGGGAAACAGAGGCGGGGAATCAGATATGGGGAATCAGAGGTGGGGAATCAGAGGTTGTGAATCAGAGATGGGGAATCAGAGGCGGGGAATCAGAGGCCGGTAATCAGACGTGGGGAATCAGAGGCGGGGAATCAGACATGGGAAATTAGAGGCAGGGAATCAGAGTTGGGGATTCAGAGGCGGGGAATCAGATATGGGGAAACAGAGGCGGGGAATCAGAGGCGGGCAAATAGAGGCGGGGATCAGATATGGGGAAACAGAGGCGGGGAATCAGAGGCGGGGAAACAGAGGCGGGGAATCAGATATGGGGAATCAGAGGTGGGGAATCAGAGGTTGGGAATCAGAGATGCGGAATTGGAGGCGGGGAATGGGATATGGGGAATCAGAGGCGGGGAATCAGAGGCGGGGAAACAGAGGCGGGGAATCAGATATGGGGAATCAGAGGTGTGGAATCAGAGGTTGGGAATCAGAGGTTGGGAATCAGAGGCAGGGAATCAGAGGCTTGGAATCAGTTGCAGGGAATCAGATGCGGGGAATCAGAGGCGGGGAATCAGAGCTTGGGAATCAGAGGTGGGGTATCAGAGTTGGGGAATCAGAGGCGGGAACTTAGATATTGGGAAACAGAGGCGGGGAATCAAAGGTGGGGAAACAGAGGCGGGGAATCAGATATGGGGAATCAGAGGTGGGGAATCAGAGGCAGGGAATCAGATGTGCGGAATCAGAGATGGGGAATCAGAGGCAGGGAATCAGAATCAGACGCAGGGAATCAGAGGCCGGGAATCAGAGGCCGGAATCAGATGCCGGGAATAAGAGGCCGGGAATCAGAGGTGGGGAATCAGAGTCCGGGAATCAGAGATGGGGATTTAGAGGCGGGGAATGAGATATGGGGAATGAGATATGGGGAATCAGAGGCGGGGAAACAGAGGCGGGGAATCAGATATGGGGAATCAGAGGTTGCGAATCAAAGGCGGTGAATCAGAGATGGGGAATCAGAGGCCGGGAATCAGAGGCAGGGAATCAAACACGGGGAATCAGATGCGGGGAATCAGAGCTGGGGAATCAGAGGCGGGGAATCAGAGTTGGGGAATCAGAGGCGGGGAATCAGACGCAGTGAATCAATATGGGAAATCAGAGGTGGGGAATCAGACGCAGGGAATCAATATGGGAAATAAGAGTTGGGGAATCAGAGGTTGGGAATCAGAGGAAGGGAATCAGAGGCGAGGAATCAGAGCTGGGGAATCAGAGGCGGGGAATCAGAATTGGGGAATCAGAGATGGGGAATCAGAGATGGGGAATCAGAGGCGGGGAATCAGACGCGTGGAATCAGAGGTGGTGAATCAGAGATGTGGAATCAGAGGCGGGGAATCAGAGGCAGGGAATCAGACGCGGGGAATCAGAGGCGGGGAATCATAGCTGGCGAATCAGAGGCGGGGAATGAGATATGGGGAATCAGAGGCGGGGAATCAGAGGCGGGGAAACAGTGGCGAGGAATCAGATATGGGGAATCAGAGGTGGCGAATCAAAGGCGGTGAATCAGAGATGGGGAATCAGAGGCGGGGAATCAGAGGCAGGGGATCAAACACGGGGAATCAGAGGCGGGGAATCAGAGCTGTGGAATCAGAGGCGGGGAATCAGAGTTGGGGAATCAGAGGCGGGGAATCAGAGCTGGGGAATCAGAGGTGGGGAATCAGAGTCGGGGAATCAGAGGCAGGGAGTCGGATGTGCGGAATCAGAGATGGGGAATCAGAGGTGGGGAATCAGAGGCGGTGAATCTGAGATGGGGAATCAGAGGCGGGGAATCAGAGGCAGGTTATCAGAAACGGGGATTCAGAGGCTGGGAATCAGACGGGGGGAATCAAAGGCGGGGTATGAAGCTGGGGAATCAGAGGCAGGGAATCAGAGTTGGGGATTCAGAGGCGGGGAATCAGATATGGGGAAACAGAGGCGGGGAATCAGAGGCGGGCAAACAGAGGCGGGGAATTAGATATGGGGAATCAGTGGTGGGGAATCAGAGGTGGTTTATCAGAGATGGGGAATCACAGGCGGGGAATCAGAGGCAGGGAATAGAACGCGGGGAATCAGAGGCAGGGAATCAGAGCTGGGGAATCAGAGGCGGGGAATCATAGTTGGGAATCAGAGGCGGGGAATCAGATATGGGGAAACAGAGGCGGGGAATCAGGGGCGGGGAAACAGAGGCGGGGAATCAGATATGGGGAATCGGATGCGGGGAATCAGAGGCGGGGAATCAGATATGGGGAATCAGAGGTGGGGAATCAGAGGCAGGTAATCAGATGTGCGGAATCAGAGATGGGGAATCAGAGGCAGGGAATCAGAATCAGAAGCGGGGAGTCAGAGGCCGGGAATCAGAGGCCTGGAATCAGATGCTGGGAATAAGAGGCCGGGAATCAGAGGTGGGGAATCAGAGTCCGGGAATCAGAGATGGGGATTCAGAGGCGGGGAATGAGATATGGAGAATCAGAGGCGGGGAATCAGAGGCGGGGAAACAGAGGCGGGGAATCAGATTTGGGGAATCAGAGGTGGCGAATCAAAGGCGGTGAATCAGAGATGGGGAATCAGAGGCCGGGAATCAGAGGCAGGGAATCAAACACGGGGAATCAGAGGCGGGGAATCAGAGCTGGGGAATCAGAGGCGGGGAATCAGAGTTGGGGAATCAGAGGCGGGGAATCAGACGCAGGGAATCAATATGGGAAATCAGAGGTGGGGAATCAGAGGTTGGGAATCAGAGGAAGGGTATCAGAGGCGAGGAATCAGAGCTGGGGAATCAGAGGCAGGGAATCAGAATTGGGGAATCAGAGATGGGGAATCAGAGATGGGGAATCAGAGGCGGGGAATCAGACGCGGGGAATCAGCGGTGGTGAATCAGAGATGTGGAATCAGAGGCGGGGAATCAGAGGCAGGGAATCAGACGCGGGGAATCAGAGGCGGGGAATCATAGCTGGCGAATCAGAGGCGGGGAATCAGAGGTGGGGAATCAGAGGAGGGGAATCAGATATTGGGAATCAGAGGTGGGGAATCAGAGGCGGGGAAACAGAGGCGGGGAATCAGATATGGGGAATCAGAGGTGGGGAATCAGAGGTTGTGAATCAGAGATGGGGAATCAGAGGCGGGGAATCAGAGGCCGGTAATCAGACGCGGGGAATCAGAGGCGGGGAATCAGACATGGGAAATTAGAGACAGGGAATCAGAGTTGGGGATTCAGAGGCAGGGAATCAGATATGGTGAAACAGAGGCGGGGAATCAGAGGCGGGCAAATAGAGGCGGGGATCAGATACGGGGAAACAGAGGCGGGGAATCAGAGGCGGGGAAACAGAGGCGGGGAATCAGATATGGGGAATCAGAGGTGGGGAATCAGACGCAGGGAATCATTATGTGAAATCAGAGGTGGGGAATCAGAGGTTGGGAATCAGAGGAAGGGAATCAGAGGCGAGGAATCAGAGCTGGGGAATCAGAGGCGGGGAATCAGAATTGGGGAATCAGAGATGGGGAATCAGAGATGGGGAATCAGAGGCGGGGAATCAGACGCGGGGAATCAGCGGTGGTGAATCAGAGATGTGGAATCAGAGGCGGGGAATCAGAGGCAGGGAATCAGACGTGGGGAATCAGAGGCGGGGAATCATAGCTGGCGAATCAGAGGCGGGGAATCAGAGGTGGGGAATCAGAGGCGGGGAATCTGATATTGGGAATCAGAGGTGGGGAATTAGAGGCGGGGAAACAGAGGCGGGGAATCAGATATGGGGAATCAGAGGTGGGGAATCAGAGGTTGTGAATCAGAGATGGGGAATCAGAGGCGGGGAATCAGAGGCGGGGAATCAGATATGGGGAAACAGAGGCGGGGAATCAGAGGCGGGCAAATAGAGGCGGGGATCAGATATGTGGAAACAGAGGCGGGGATTCAGAGGCGGGGAAACAGAGGCGGGGAATCAGATATGGGGAATCAGAGGTGGGGAATCAGAGGTTGGGAATCAGAGATGCGGAATTGGAGGCGGGGAATGGGATATGGGGAATCAGAGGCGGGGAATCAGAGGCGGGGAAACAGAGGCGGGGAATCAGATATGGGGAATCAGAGGCGGGGAATCAGAGGCGGGCAAATAGAGGCGGGGATCAGATATGGGGAAACAGAGGCGGGGAATCAGAGGCGGGGAAACAGAGGCGGGGAATCAGATATAGGGAATCAGAGGTGGGGAATCAGAGGTTGGGAATCAGAGATGCGGAATTGGAGGCGGGGAATGGGATATGGGGAATCAGAGGCGGGGAATCAGAGGCGGGGAAACAGAGGCGGGGAATCAGATATGGGAAATCAGAGGTGTGGAATCAGAGGTTGGGAATCAGAGGTTGGGAATCAGAGGCAGGGAATCAGAGGCTTGGAATCAGTTGCAGGGAATCAGATGCGGGGAATCAGAGGCGGGGAATCAGACATGGGAAATTAGAGACAGGGAATCAGAGTTGGGGATTCAGAGGCGGGGAATCAGATATGGTGAAACAGAGGCGGGGAATCAGAGGCGGGCAAATAGAGGCGGGGATCAGATACGGGGAAACAGAGGCGGGGAATCAGAGGCGGGGAAACAGAGGCAGGGAATCAGATATGGGGAATCAGAGGTGGGGAATCAGACGCAGGGAATCATTATGTGAAATCAGAGGTGGGGAATCAGAGGTTGGGAATCAGAGGAAGGGAATCAGAGGCGAGGAATCAGAGCTGGGGAATCAGAGGCGGGGAATCAGAATTGGGGAATCAGAGATGGGGAATCAGAGATGGGGAAACAGAGGCGGGGAATCAGACGCGGGGAATCAGCGGTGGTGAATCAGAGATGTGGAATCAGAGGCGGGGAATCAGAGGCAGGGAATCAGACGTGGGGAATCAGAGGCGGGGAATCATAGCTGGCGAATCAGAGGCGGGGAATCAGAGGTGGGGAATCAGAGGCGGGGAATCAGATATTGGGAATCAGAGGTGGGGAATTAGAGGCGGGGAAACAGAGGCGGGGAATCAGATATGGGGAATCAGAGGTGGGGAATCAGAGGTTGTGAATCAGAGATGGGGAATCAGAGGCGGGGAATCAGAGGCGGGGAATCAGATATGGGGAAACAGAGGCGGGGAATCAGAGGCGGGCAAATAGAGGCGGGGATCAGATATGTGGAAACAGAGGCGGGGATTCAGAGGCGGGGAAACAGAGGCGGGGAATCAGATATGGGGAATCAGAGGTGGGGAATCAGAGGTTGGGAATCAGAGATGCGGAATTGGAGGCGGGGAATGGGATATGGGGAATCAGAGGCGGGGAATCAGAGGCGGGGAAACAGAGGCGGGGAATCAGATATGGGGAATCAGAGGCGGGGAATCAGAGGCGGGCAAATAGAGGCGGGGATCAGATATGGGGAAACAGAGGCGGGGAATCAGAGGCGGGGAAACAGAGGCGGGGAATCAGATATGGGGAATCAGAGGTGGGGAATCAGAGGTTGGGAATCAGAGATGCGGAATTGGAGGCGGGGAATGGGATATGGGGAATCAGAGGCGGGGAATCAGAGGCGGGGAAACAGAGGCGGGGAATCAGATATGGGGAATCAGAGGTGTGGAATCAGAGGTTGGGAATCAGAGGTTGGGAATCAGTGGCAGGGAATCAGAGGCTTGGAATCAGTTGCAGGGAATCAGATGCGGGGAATCAGAGGCGGGGAATCAGAGCTGGGGAATCAGAGGTGGGGAATCAGAGTTGGGGAATCAGAGGCGGGGACTTAGATATTGGGAAACAGAGGCGGGAAATCAAAGGTGGGGAAACAGAGGCGGGGAATCAGATATGGGGAATCAGAGGTGGGGAATCAGAGGCAGGGAATCAGATGTGCGGAATCAGAGATGGGGAATCAGAGGCAGGGAATCAGAATCAGACGCAGGGAATCAGAGGCCGGGAATCAGAGGCCGGAATCAGATGCTGGGAATAAGAGGCCGGGAATCAGAGGTGGGGAATCAGAATCCGGGAATCAGAGATGGGGATTTAGAGGCGGGGAATGAAATATGGGGAATCAGAGGCGGGGAATCAGAGGCGGGGAAACAGAGGCGGGGAATCAGATATGTGGAATCAGAGGTTGCGAATCAAAGGCGGTGAATCAGAGATGGGGAATCAGAGGCCGGGAATCAGAGGCAGGGAATCAAACACGGGGAATCAGATGCGGGGAATCAGAGCTGGGGAATCAGAGTCGGGGAATCAGAGTTGGGGAATCAGAGGCGGGGAATCAGACGCAGGGAATCAATATGGGAAATCAGAGGTGGGGAATCAGACGCAGGGAATCAATATGGGAAATCAGAGTTGGGGAATCAGAGGTTGGGAATCAGAGGAAGGGAATCAGAGGCGAGGAATCAGAGCTGGGGAATCAGAGGCGGGGAATCAGAATTGGGGAATCAGAGATGGGGAATCAGAGATGGGGAATCAGACGCGTGGAATCAGAGGTGGTGAATCAGAGATGTGGAATCAGAGGCGGGGAATCAGAGGCAGGGAATCAGACGCGGGGAATCAGAGGCGGGGAATCATAGCTGGCGAATCAGAGGCGGGGAATGAGATATGGGGAATCAGAGGCGGGGAATCAGAGGCGGGGAAACAGTGGCGAGGAATCAGATATGGGGAATCAGAGGCGGGGATTCAGAGGCGGGGAAACAGAGGCGGGGAATCAGATATGGGGAATCAGAGGTGGGGAATCAGAGGTTGGGAATCAGAGATGCGGAATTGGAGGCGGGGAATGGGATATGGGGAATCAGAGGCGGGGAATCAGAGGCGGGGAAACAGAGGCGGGGAATCAGATATGGGGAATCAGAGGCGGGGAATCAGAGGCGGGCAAATAGAGGCGGGGATCAGATATGGGGAAACAGAGGCGGGGAATCAGAGGCGGGGAAACAGAGGCGGGGAATCAGATATGGGGAATCAGAGGTGGGGAATCAGAGGTTGGGAATCAGAGATGCGGAATTGGAGGCGGGGAATGGGATATGGGGAATCAGAGGCGGGGAATCAGAGGCGGGGAAACAGAGGCGGGGAATCAGATATGGGGAATCAGAGGTGTGGAATCAGAGGTTGGGAATCAGAGGTTGGGAATCAGTGGCAGGGAATCAGAGGCTTGGAATCAGTTGCAGGGAATCAGATGCGGGGAATCAGAGGCGGGGAATCAGAGCTGGGGAATCAGAGGTGGGGAATCAGAGTTGGGGAATCAGAGGCGGGGACTTAGATATTGGGAAACAGAGGCGGGAAATCAAAGGTGGGGAAACAGAGGCGGGGAATCAGATATGGGGAATCAGAGGTGGGGAATCAGAGGCAGGGAATCAGATGTGCGGAATCAGAGATGGGGAATCAGAGGCAGGGAATCAGAATCAGACGCAGGGAATCAGAGGCCGGGAATCAGAGGCCGGAATCAGATGCTGGGAATAAGAGGCCGGGAATCAGAGGTGGGGAATCAGAATCCGGGAATCAGAGATGGGGATTTAGAGGCGGGGAATGAAATATGGGGAATCAGAGGCGGGGAATCAGAGGCGGGGAAACAGAGGCGGGGAATCAGATATGTGGAATCAGAGGTTGCGAATCAAAGGCGGTGAATCAGAGATGGGGAATCAGAGGCCGGGAATCAGAGGCAGGGAATCAAACACGGGGAATCAGATGCGGGGAATCAGAGCTGGGGAATCAGAGGCGGGGAATCAGAGTTGGGGAATCAGATGCGGGGAATCAGACGCAGGGAATCAATATGGGAAATCAGAGGTGGGGAATCAGACGCAGGGAATCAATATGGGAAATCAGAGTTGGGGAATCAGAGGTTGGGAATCAGAGGAAGGGAATCAGAGGCGAGGAATCAGAGCTGGGGAATCAGAGGCGGGGAATCAGAATTGGGGAATCAGAGATGGGGAATCAGAGATGGGGAATCAGAGGCGGGGAATCAGACGCGTGGAATCAGAGGTGGTGAATCAGAGATGTGGAATCAGAGGCGGGGAATCAGAGGCAGGGAATCAGACGCGGGGAATCAGAGGCGGGGAATCATAGCTGGCGAATCAGAGGCGGGGAATGAGATATGGGGAATCAGAGGCGGGGAATCAGAGGCGGGGAAACAGTGGCGAGGAATCAGATATGGGGAATTAGAGGTGGCGAATCAAAGGCGGTGAATCAGAGATGGGGAATCAGAGGCGGGGAATCAGAGGCAGGTGATCAAACACGGGGAATCAGAGGCGGGGAATCAGAGCTGTGGAATCAGAGGCGTGGAATCAGAGTTGGGGAATCAGAGGCGGGGAATCAGAGCTGGGGAATCAGAGGTGGGGAATCAGAGTCGGGGAATCAGAGGCAGGGAGTCGGATGTGCGGAATCAGAGATGGGGAATCAGAGGTGGGGAATCAGAGGCGGTGAATCTGAGATGGGGAATCAGAGGCGGGGAATCAGAGGCAGGTTATCAGACACGGGGATTCAGAGGATGGGAATCAGACGGGGGGAATCAAAGGCGGGGAATCTGAGCTGGGGAATCAGAGGCAGGGAATCAGAGGCGGGGAATCAGATATGGGGAATCAGATATGGGGAATCAGAGGCGGGGAATCAGAGGCAGGGAATCAGATATGGGGAGTCAGAGGTGGGGAATCAGAGGTTGGGAATCAGAGGTGGGGAATCAGAGATGGGGAATCAGAGGTGGGGAATCAGAGGCTGTGAATCAGAGATGGGGAATCAGAGGTGGGGAATCAGAGGCAGGAAATCAGACACGGGGATTCAGAGGCTGGGAATCAGACGGGGGGAATCAAAGGCGGGGAATCTGAGCTGGGGAATCAGAGGCAGGGAATCAGAGTTGGGGATTCAGAGGCAGGGAATTAGATATGGGGAATCAGAGGTGGGGAATCAGAGGTGGTGAATCAGATATGGGGAAACAGAGGCGGGGAATCAGAGGCGGGGAAACAGAGGCAGGGAATCAGAGGCGGGGAAACAGAGGCAGGGAATCAGATATGGGGATTCAGAGGTGGGGAATCAGAGGTTGGGAATCAGAGGTGGGGATCAGAGTCGGGAAATCAGAGGCAGGGAATCAGATGTGCGGAATCAGAGATGGGGAATCAGAGGTGGGGAATCAGAGGTTGTGAATCAGAGATGGGGAATCAGAGGTGGGGAATCAGAGGCAGGAAATCAGACACGGGGATTCAGAGGCTGGGAATCAGACGGGGGGAATCAAAGGCGGGGAATCTGAGCTGGGGAATCAGAGGCAGGGAATCAGAGTTGGGGATTCAGAGGCAGGGAATTAGATATGGGGAATCAGAGGTGGGGAATCAGAGGTGGTGAATCAGAGATGTGGAATCACAGGCGGGGAATCAGAGGCAGGGAATAGAACGCGGGGAATCAGAGGCAGGGAATCAGAGTTGGGGCATCAGAGGTTGGGAATTAGATATGGGGAAACAGAGGCGGGGAATCAGAGGCAGGGAATCAGATGTGCGGAATCAGAGATGGGGAATCAGAGGTGGGGAATCAGAGGCTGTGAATCAGAGATGGGGAATCAGAGGTGGGGAATCAGAGGCAGGAAATCAGACACGGGGATTCAGAGGCTGGGAATCAGACGGGGGGAATCAAAGGCGGGGAATCAGAGCTGGGGAATCAGAGGCAGGGAATCAGAGTTGGGGATTCAGAGGCAGGGAATCAGATATGGGGAAACAGAGGCGGGGAATCAGAGGCGGGCAAACAGAGGCGGGGAATTAGATATGGGGAATCAGAGTTGGGGCATCAGAGGTTGGGAATTAGATATGGGGAAACAGAGGCGGGGAATCAGAGGCGGGGAAACAGAGGCGGGAAGTCAGATATGGGTAATCAGAGGTGGGGAATCAGAGGCAGGGAATCAGATGTGCGGAATCAGAGATGGGGAATCAGAGGCAGGGAATCAGAATCAGAAGCGGGGAATCAGAGGCCGGGAATCAGAGGCCGGGAATAAGATGCTGGGAATGAGAGGCCGGGAATCAGAGGTGGGGAATCAGAGTCCGGGAATCAGAGATGGGGATTCAGAGGCGGGGAATGAGATATGGAGAATCAGAGGCGGGGAATCAGAGGCGGGGAAACAGAGGTGGGGAATCAGATATGTGGAATCAGAGGTGGCGAATCAAAGGCGGTGAATCAGAGATGGGGAATCAGAGGCGGGGAATCAGAGGCAGGGAATCAAACACGGGAAATCAGAGGCGGGGAATCAGAGCTGGGGAATCAGAGGCGGGGAATCTGAGTTGGGGAATCAGAGGCAGGGAATCAGATATGGGGAAACAGGGGCAGGGAATCAGAGGCGGGGAAACAGAGGCGGGGAATCAGATATGGGGAATCAGAGGTTGGGAATCAGAGGCAGAGAATCAGAGGCGGGGAAACAGAGGCGGGGAATCAGATATGGGGAATCAGAGGTGGCGAATCAAAGGTGGTGAAACAGAGATGCGGATTCAGGGCAGGGAATCAGAGGCAGAGAATCAAACACGGGGAATCAGAGCTGGGGAATCAGAGGCGGGAAATTAGAGTTGGGGAATCAGAGGAGGGGAATCAGAGGCGGGGAAACAGAGGCGGGGAATCAGATATGGGGAATCAGAGGTGGGGAATCAGAGGTTGGGAATCAGAGGCAGGGAATCAGAGGCGGGGAATCAGAGGCGGGGAATCAGAGGCAGGGAATCAGATGTGCGGAATCGGAGATGGGGAATCAGAGGCAGGGAATCAGATGTGCGGAATCGGAGATGGGGAATCAGAGGCAGGGAATCAGAGGCGGGGAATCAGAAGCGGGGAATCAGAGGCCGGGAATCAGATATTGGGAAACAGAGGTGGGGAATCAGAGGCGGGGAAACAGAGGCGGGGAATCAGATATGGGGAATCAGAGGTGGGGAATCAGAGGTTGGGAATCATAGGCGGGGAATCAGAGGCGCGGAAAGAGAGGCGGGGAATCAGATATGGGGAATCAGAGGTTGGGAATCAGAGGCAGGGAATCAGAGGCGGGGAAACAGAGGCGGGGAATCGGATATGGGGAATCAGAGGTGGCGAATCAAAGGTGGTGAAACAGAGATGGGGATTCAGGGCAGGGAATCAGAGGCAGGGAATCAAACACGGGGAATCAGAGCTGGGGAATCAGAGGCGGGAAATTAGAGTTGGGGAATCAGAGGAGGGGAATCAGAGGCGGGGAAACAGAGGCGGGGAATCAGATATGGGGAATCAGAGGTGGGGAATCAGAGGTTGGGAATCAGAGGCAGGGAATCAGAGGCGGGGAATCACAGGCGGGGAATCAGAGGCAGGGAATCAGATGTGCGGAATCGGAGATGGGGAATCAGAGGCAGGGAATCAGATGTGCGGAATCGGAGATGGGGAATCAGAGGCAGGGAATCAGAGGCGGGGAATCAGAAGCGGGGAATCAGAGGCCGGGAATCAGATATTGGGAAACAGAGGTGGGGAATCAGAGGCGGGGAAACAGAGGCGGGGAATCAGATATGGGGAATCAGAGGTGGGGAATCAGAGGTGGGGAATCAGAGTTGGGGAATCAGAGGCGGGGACTTAGATATTGGGAAACAGAGGCGGGGAATCAGAGGCGGGGAAACAGAGGGGGGTAATCAGAGGCAGGGAATCAGATGTGCGGAATCAGAGATGGGTAATCAGAGGCAGGGAATCAGAATCAGAAGCAGGGAATCAGAGGCCGGGAATCAGAGGCCGGAATCAGATGCCGGGAATAAGAGGCCGGGAATCAGAGGTGGGGAATCAGAGTCCGGGAATCAGAGGTGGGGAATCAGAGTCCGGGAATCAGAGATGGGGATTCAGAGGCGGGGAATGAGATATGGGGAATCAGAGGCGGGGAATCAGAGGCGGGGAAACAGAGGCGGGGAATCAGATTTGGGGAATCAGAGGTGGCGAATCAAAGGCGGTGATTCAGAGATGGGGAATCAGAGGCCGGGAATCAGAGGCAGGGAATCAAACACGGGGAATCAGAGGCGGGGAATCAGAGCTGGGGAATCAGAGGCGGGGAATCAGAGTTGGGGAATCAGAGGTTGGGAATCAGAGGAAGGGAATCAGAGGCGAGGAATCAGAGCTGGGGAATCAGAGGCGGGGAATCAGAATTGGGGAATCAGAGATGGGGAATCAGAGGCGGGGAATCAGACGCGGGGAATCAGCGGTGGTGAATCAGAGATGTGGAATCAGAGGCGGGGAATCAGAGGCAGGGAATCAGAAGCGGGGAATCAGAGGCGGAAAATCATAGCTGGCGAATCAGAGGCGGGGAATCAGAGGTGGGGAATCAGAGGCGGGGAATCAGATATTGGGAATCAGAGGTGGGGAATCAGAGGCGGGGAAACAGAGGCGGGGAATCAGATATGGGGAATCAGAGGTGGGGAATCAGAGGTTGTGAATCAGAGATGGGGAATCAGAGGCGGGGAATCAGAGGCCGGTAATCAGACGCGGGGAATCAGAGGCCGGTAATCAGACGCGGGGAATCAGAGGCGGGGAATCAGACATGGGAAATTAGAGACAGGGAATCAGAGTTGGGGATTCAGAGGCGGGGAATCAGATATGGGGAAACAGAGGCGGGGAATCAGAGGCGGGCAAATAGAGGCGGGGATCAGACACGGGGAAACAGGGGCGGGGAATCAGAGGCGGGGAAACAGAGGCGGGGAATCAGATATGGGGAATCAGAGGTGGGGAATCAGACGCAGGGAATCATTATGGGAAATCAGAGGTGGGGAATCAGAGGTTGGGAATCAGAGGAAGGGAATCAGAGGCGAGGAATCAGAGCTGGGGAGTCAGAGGCGGGGAATCAGAATTGGGGAATCAGAGATGGGGAATCAGAGATGGGGAATCAGAGGCGGGGAATCAGACGCGGGGAATCAGCGGTGGTGAATCAGAGATGTGGAATCAGAGGCGGGGAATCAGAGGCAGGGAATCAGACGCGGGGAATCAGAGGCGGGGAATCATAGCTGGCGAATCAGAGGCGGGGAATCAGAGGTGGGGAATCAGAGGTGGGGAATCAGAGGCGGGGAAACAGAGGCGGGGAATCAGATATGGGGAATCAGAGGTGTGGAATCAGAGGTTGTGAATCAGAGATGGGGAATCAGAGGCGGGGAATCAGAGGCCGGTAATCAGACGCGGGGAATCAGAGGCGGGGAATCAGACATGGGAAATTAGAGGCAGGGAATCAGAGTTGGGGATTCAGAGGCGGGGAATCAGATATGGGGAAACAGAGGCGGGGAATCAGAGGCGGGCAAATAGAGGCGGGGATCAGATATGGGGAAACAGAGGCGGGGAATCAGAGGCGGGGAAACAGAGGCGGGGAATCAGATATGGGGAATCAGAGGTGGGGAATCAGAGGTTGGGAATCAGAGATGCGGAATTGGAGGCGGGGAATGGGATATGGGGAATCAGAGGCGGGGAATCAGAGGCGGGGAAACAGAGGCGGGGAATCAGATATGGGGAATCAGAGGTGTGGAATCAGAGGTTGGGAATCAGAGGTTGGGAATCAGAGGCAGGGAATCAGAGGCTTGGAATCAGTTGCAGGGAATCAGATGCGGGGAATCAGAGGCGGGGAATCAGAGCTGGGGAATCAGAGGTGGGGAATCAGAGTTGGGGAATCAGAGGCGGGGACTTAGATATTGGGAAACAGAGGCGGGGAATCAAAGGTGGGGAAACAGAGGCGGGGAATCAGATATGGGGAATCAGAGGTGGGGAATCAGAGGCAGGGAATCAGATGTGCGGAATCAGAGATGGGGAATCAGAGGCAGGGAATCAGAATCAGACGCAGGGAATCAGAGGCCGGGAATCAGGGGCCGGAATCAGATGCCGGGAATAAGAGGCCGGGAATCAGAGGTGGGGAATCAGAGTCCGGGAATCAGAGATGGGGATTTAGAGGCGGGGAATGAGATATGGGGAATCAGAGGCGGGGAATCAGAGGCGGAGAAACAGAGGCGGGGAATCAGATATGGGGAATCAGAGGTTGCGAATCAAAGGCGGTGAATCAGAGATGGGGAATCAGAGGCCGGGAATCAGAGGCAGGGAATCAAACACGGGGAATCAGATGCGGGGAATCAGAGCTGGGGAATCAGAGGCGGGGAATCAGAGTTGGGGAATCAGAGGCGGGGAATCAGACGCAGGGAATCAATATGGGAAATCAGAGGTGGGGAATCAGACGCAGGGAATCAATATGGGAAATCAGAGTTGGGGAATCAGAGGTTGGGAATCAGAGGAAGGGAATCAGAGGCGAGGAATCAGACGCGTGGAATCAGAGGTGGTGAATCAGAGATGTGGAATCAGAGGCGGGGAATCAGAGGCAGGGAATCAGACGCGGGGAATCAGAGGCGGGGAATCATAGCTGGCGAATCAGAGGCGGGGAATGAGATATGGGGAATCAGAGGCGGGGAATCATAGGCGGGGAAACAGTGGCGAGGAATCAGATATGGGGAATCAGAGGTGGCGAATCAAAGGCGGTGAATCAGAGATGGGGAATCAGAGGCGGGGAATCAGAGGCAGGGGATCAAACACGGGGAATCAGAGGCGGGGAATCAGAGCTGTGGAATCAGAGGCGGGGAATCAGAGTTGGGGAATCAGAGGCGGGGAATCAGAGCTGGGGAATCAGAGGTGGGGAATCAGAGTCGGGGAATCAGAGGCAGGGAGTCGGATGTGCGGAATCAGAGATGGGGAATCAGAGGTGGGGAATCAGAGGCGGTGAATCTGAGATGGGGAATCAGAGGCGGGGAATCAGAGGCAGGTTATCAGACACGGGGATTCAGAGGCTGGGAATCAGACGGGGGGAATCAAAGGCGGGGAATGAAGCTGGGGAATCAGAGGCAGGGAATCAGAGTTGGGGATTCAGAGGCGGGGAATCAGATATGGGGAAACAGAGGCGGGGAATCAGAGGCGGGCAAACAGAGGCGGGGAATTAGATATGGGGAATCAGTGGTGGGGAATCAGAGGTGGTTTATCAGAGATGGGGAATCACAGGCGGGGAATCAGAGGCAGGGAATAGAACGCGGGGAATCAGAGCTGGGGAATCAGAGGCGGGGAATCATAGTTGGGAATCAGAGGCTGGGAATCAGATATGGGGAAACAGAGGCGGGGAATCAGGGGCGGGGAAACAGAGGCGGGGAATCAGATATGGGGAATCGGATGCGGGGAATCAGTGGCGGGGAATCAGATATGGGGAATCAGAGGTGGGGAATCAGAGGCAGGTAATCAGATGTGCGGAAACAGAGATGGGGAATCAGAGGCAGGGAATCAGAATCAGAAGCGGGGAGTCAGAGGCCGGGAATCAGAGGCCTGGAATCAGATGCTGGGAATAAGAGGCCGGGAATCAGAGGTGGGGAATCAGAGTCCGGGAATCAGAGATGGGGATTCAGAGGCGGGGAATGAGATATGGAGAATCAGAGGCGGGGAATCAGAGGCGGGAAAACAGAGGTGGGGAATCAGATATGGGGAATCAGAGGTGGCGAATCAAAGGTGGTGAATCAGAGATGGGGAATCAGAGGAGGGGAATCAGAGGCAGGGAATCAAACACGGGGAATCAGAGGCGGGGAATCAGAGCTGGGTAATCAGAGGCTGGGAATCAAAGTTGGGGAATCAGAGGCAGGGAATCAGATATGGGGAAACAGGGGCGGGGAATCAGAGGCGGGGAAACAGAGGCGGGGAATCAGATATGGGGAATCAGAGGCGGGGAATTAGAGTTGGGGAATCAGAGGCGGGGAATCAGAGGCGGGGAAACAGAAGCGGGGAATCAAACACGGGGAATCAGAGGTGGGGAATCAGAGGTTGGGAATCAGAGGCAGGGAATCAGAGGCGGGGAATCAGAGGCGGGGAATCAGAGGCCGGGAATCAGATATGGGGAAACAGAGGCGGGGAATCAGAGGCGGGGAAACAGAGGCTGGGAATCAGATATGGGGAATCAGAGGTGGGGAATCAGAGGTTGGGAATCAGAGGTAGGGAATCAGAGGCTTGGAATCAGATGCAGGGAATCAGATGCGGGGAATCAGAGGCGGGGAATCAGAGCTGGGGAATCAGAAGTGGGGAATCAGAGTTGGGGAATCAGAGGCGGGGACTTAGATATTGGGAAACAGAGGCAGGGAATCAGAGGCGGGGAATCAGATATGGGGAATAAGAGATGGGGAATCAGAGGCAGGGAATCAGATGTGCGGAATCAGAGATGGGGAATCAAAGGCAGGGAATCAGAATCAGAAGCAGGGAATCAGAGGCGGGGAATCAGAGGCGGAGAAACAGAGGCGGGGAATCAGATATGGCGAATCAGAGGTGGCGAATCAAAGGCGGTGAATCAGAGATGGGGAATCAGAGGCCGGGAATCAGAGGCAGGGAATCAAACACGGGGAATCAGAGGAGGGGAATCAGAATTGGGGAATCAGAGATGGGGAATCAGAGATGGGGAATCAGAGGCAGGGAATCAGAGGCGGGGAAACAGAGGCGAGGAATCAGATATGGGGAATCAGAGGTGGCGAATCAAAGGCGTTGAATCAGAGATGGGGAATCAGAGGCGGGGAATCAGAGGCAGGGAATCAAACACGGGGAATCAAAGGCGGGGAATCAGAGCTGGGGAATCAGAGGCGGGGAATCAGAGTTGGGGAATCAGAGGCGGGGAATCAGAGCTGGGGAATCAGAGGTGGGGATCAGAGTCGGGGAATCAGAGGCAGGGAATCAGATGTGCGGAATCAGAGATGGGGAATCAGAGGTGGGGAATCAGAGGCTGTGAATCAGAGATGGGGAATCAGAGGCGGGGAATCAGAGGCAGGAAATCAGGACACGGGGATTCAGAGGCTGGGAATCAGATGGGGGGAATCAAAGGCTGGGAATCAGAGCTGGGGAATCAGAGGCAGGGAATCAGAGTTGGGGATTCAGAGGCGGGGAATCAGATATGGGGAAACAGAGGCGGGGAATCAGAGGCGGGCAAACAGAGGCGGGGAATTAGATATGGGGAATCAGAGGTGGGGAATCAGAGGTGGTGAATCAGAGATGGGGAATCACAGGCGGGGAATCAGAGGCAGGGAATAGAACGCGGGGAATCAGAGGCAGGGAATCAGAGTTGGGGCATCAGAGGTTGGGAATTAGATATGGGGAAACAGAGGCGGGGAATCAGAGGCGGGGAAACAGAGGCGGGAAATCAGATATGGGGAATCAGAGGTGGGGAATCAGAGGCAGGGAATCAGATGTGCGGAATCAGAGATGGGGAATCAGAGGCAGGAATCAGAATCAGAAGCGGGGAATCAGAGGCCGGGAATCAGAGGCCGGGAATCCGATGCTGGGAATAAGAGGCCGGGAATCAGAGGTGGGGAATCAGAGTCCGGGAATCAGAGATGGGGATTCAGAGGCGGGGAATGAGATATGGAGAATCAGAGGCGGGGAATCAGAGGCGGGGAAACAGAGGTGGGGAATCAGATATGTGGAATCAGAGGTGGCGAATCAAAGGCGGTGAATCAGAGATGGGGAATCAGAGGCGGGGAATCAGAGGCAGGGAATCAAACACGGGAAATCAGAGGCGGGGAATCAGAGCTGGGGAATCAGAGGCGGGGAATCAGAGTTGGGGAATCAGAGGCAGGGAATCAGATATGGGGAAACAGGGGCAGGGAATCAGAGGCGGGGAAACAGAGGCGGGGAATCAGATATGGGGAATCAGAGGTGTGGAATCAGAGGTTGGGAATCAGAGGCAGGGAATCAGAGGCGGGGAAACAGAGGCGGGGAGTCAGATATGGGGAATCAGAGGTGGCGAATCAAAGGCGGTGAAACAGAGATGGGGAATCAGGGCAGGGAATCAGAGGCAGGGAATCAAACACGGGGAATCAGAGCTGGGGAATCAGAGGCGGGGAATTAGAGTTGGGGAATCAGAGGAGGGGAATCAGATATGGGGAATCAGAGGTGGGGAATCAGAGGTTGGGAATCAGAGGCAGGGAATCAGAGGTGGGGAATCAGAGGCGGGGAATCAGAGGCAGGGAATCAGATGTGCGGAATCGGAGATGGGGAATCAGAGGCAGGGAATCAGAGGCGGGGAATCAGAGGCGGGGAATCAGAGGCCGTGAATCAGATATGGGGAAACAGAGGTGGGGAATCAGAGGTGGGAAACAGAGGCGGGGAATCAGATATGGGGAATCAGAGGTGGGGAATCAGAGGTTGGGAATCAGAGGCAGGGAATCAGAGGCTTGGAATCAGATGCAGGGAATCAGATGCGGGGAATCAGAGGCGGGGAATCAGAGCTGGGGAATCAGAGATGGGGAATCAGAGTTGGAGAATCAGAGGCGGGGACTTAGATATTGGGAAACAGAGGCGGGGAATCAGAGGCGGGGAAACAGAGGGGGGTAATCAGAGGCAGGGAATCAGATGTGCGGAATTAGAGATGGGGAATCAGAGGCAGGGAATCAGAATCAGAAGCAGGGAATCAGAGGCCGGGAATCAGAGGCCGGAATCAGATGCCGGGAATAAGAGGCCGGGAATCAGAGGTGGGGAATCAGATATGGGGAATCAGATGTGGGGAATCAGAGGTTGTGAATCAGAGATGGGAATCAGAGGTGGGGAATCAGAGGCCGGTAATCAGACGCGGGGAATCAGAGGCGGGGAATCAGAGGCGGGGAAACAGAGGCGGGGAATCAGATTTGGGGAATCAGAGGTGGCGAATCAAAGGCGGTGAATCAGAGATGGGGAATCAGAGGCCGGGAATCAGAGGCAGGGAATCAAACACGGGGAATCAGAGGCGGGGAATCAGAGCTGGGGAATCAGAGGCGGGGAATCAGAGTTGGGGAATCAGAGGCGGGGAATCAGATGCAAGGAATCAATATGGGAAATCAGAGGTGGGGAATCAGAGGCGGGGAATCAGAGGCAGGGATTCAGACGCGGGGAATCAGAGGCGGGGAATCATAGCTGGCGAATCAGAGGCGGGGAATCAGAGGTGGGGAATCAGAGGCGGGGAATCAGATATTGGGAATCAGAGGTGGGGAATCAGAGGCGGGGAAACAGAGGCGGGGAATCAGATATGGGGAATTAGAGGTGGGGAATCAGAGGTTGTGAATCAGAGATGGGGAATCAGAGGCGGGGAATCAGAGGCCGGTAATCAGACGCGGGGAATCAGAGGCGGGGAATCAGACATGGGAAATTAGAGGCAGGGAATCAGAGTTGGGGATTCAGAGGCGGGGAATCAGATATGCGGAAACAGAGGCGGGGAATCAGAGGCGGGGAAACAGAGGCGGGGAATCAGATATAGGGAATCAGAGGTGGGGAATCAGAGGTTGGGAATCAGAGGCTGGGAATCAGAGGCTGGGAATCAGATGCATGGAATCATATGCGGGGAATCAGAGGCGGGGAATCAGAGCTGGGGAATCAGAGGTGGGGAATCAAAGTTGGGGAATAAGAGGCGGGGACTTAGATATGGGGAAACAGAGGCGGGGAATCAGAGGTGGGGAAACAGAGGCGGGGAATCAGATATGGGGAATCAGAGGTGGGGAATCAGAGGCAGGGAATTAGATGTGCGGAATCAGAGGTGGCGAATAAGAGGCAGGGAATCAGAATCAGAAGCAGGGAATCAGAGGCCGGGAATCAGAGGCCGGAATCAGATGCCGGGAATAAGAGGCCGGGAATCAGAGGTGGGGAATCAGAGTCCGGGAATCAGAGATGCGGAATCAGAGGCGGGGAATGAGATATGGGGAATCAGAGGCGGGGAATCAGAGGCGGGGAAACAGAGGCGGGGAATCAGACATGGGGAATCAGAGGTGTGGAATCAGAGGTTGGGAATCAGAGGTTGGGAATCAGAGGCAGGGAATCAGAGGCTTGGATTCAGTTGCAGGGAATCAGATGCGGGGAATCAGAGGCGGGGAATCAGAGCTGGGGAATCAGAGGTGGGGAATCAGAGTTGGGGAATCAGAGGCAGGGACTTAGATATTGGGAAACAGAGGCGGGGAATCAAAGGCGGGGAAACAGAGGCGGGGAATCAGATATGGGGAATCAGAGGTAGGGAATCAGAGGCAGGGAATCAGATGTGCGGAATCAGAGATGGGGAATCAGAGGCAGGGAATCAGAATCAGAAGCAGGGAATCAGAGGCCGGGAATCTGAGGCCGGAATCAGATGCCGGGAATAAGAGGCCGGGAATCAGAGGTGGGGAATCAGAGTCCGGGAATCAGAGATGGGGATTTAGAGGCGGGGAATGAGATATGGGGAATCAGAGGCGGGGAATCAGAGGCGGGGAAACCGAGGCGGGGAATCAGATATGGGGAATCAGAGGTTGCGAATCAAAGGCGGTGAATCAGAGATGGGGAATCAGAGGCCGGGAATCAGAGCTGGGGAATCAGAGGCGGGGAATCAGAGGCCTGGAATCAGATGCTGGGAATAAGAGGCCGGGAATCAGAGGTTGGGAATCAGAGTCCGGGAATCAGAGATGGGGATTCAGAGGCGGGGAATGAGATGTGGAGAATCAGAGGCGGGGAATCAGAGGCGGGGAAACAGAGGTGGGCAATCAGATATGGGGAATCAGAGGTGGCGAATCTAAGGCGGTGAATCAGAGATGGGGAATCAGAGGCGGGGAATCAGAGGCAGGGAATCAAACACGGGGAATCAGAGGTGGAAAATCAGAGCTGGGGAATCAGAGGCGGGGAATCAGAGTTGGGGAATCAGAGGCGGGGAATCAGATATGGGGAAACAGAGGTGGGGAATCAGAGGCAGGGAAACAGAGGTGGGGAATCAGATATGGGGAATCGGAGGTGGGGAATCAGAGGTTGGGAAACAGAGGCAGACAATCAGAGGCGGGGAGTCAGAGGCGGGGAATCAGAGGCAGGGAATCAGATGTGCGGAATCAGAGATGGGGAATCAGAGGCAGCGAATCAGAGGCGGGGAACCAGAGGCGGGGAATCAGAGGCCGGGAATCAGAGGCCGGGAATCAGAGGCCGGGAATCAGAGGCCGGGAATCAGAGATGGCGAATCAGAGGCGGGTAATCAAACACGGGGAATCATATCTGGGGAATCAGAGGCGGGGAATCAGATATGGGGAAGCAGAGGCGGGGAATCAGAGGCGGGGAATCAGAGGCGCAGAAACAGAGGCGGGGTATCAGATATGGGGAATCAGAGGTGGGGAATCAGGGGCGGGGTATCAGAGGCTGGGTATCAGACACGGGGATTCAGAGGCGGGGAATCAGAGATGGGAATCAGAGGCGGGGAATCAGAGGCAGGGAATCAGATGTGCGGAATCAGAGATGGGGAATCAGAGACAGCGAATCAGAGGCGGGGAACCTGAGGTGGGGAAACAGAGTTGGGGAATCAGATATGGGGAATCAGAGGTGGGGAATCAGAGGTTGGGAAACAGAGGCAGGGAATCAGAGGCGGGTAGTCAGAGGCGGGGAATCAGAGGCAGGGAATCAGATGTGCGGAATCAGAGATGGGGAATCAGAGGCAGCGAATCAGAGGCGGGGAACCAGAGGCGGGGAATCAGAGGCCGGGAATCAGAGGCCGGGAATGAGAGGCCGGGAATCAGAGGTCGGGAATCAGAGATGGGGAATCAGACGCGGGGAATCAAACACGGGGAATCAGATCTGGGGAATCAGAGGCGGGGAATCAGAGTTGGGGAATCAGAGGCGGCGAATCAGATATGGGGAAACAGAGGCGGGGAATCAGAGGTGGGGAATCAGAGGCGCAGAAACAGGGGCGGGGTATCAGATATGGGGAATCAGAGGTGGGGAATCAGGGGCGGGGTATCAGAGGCTGGGTATCAGACACGCGGATTCAGAGGTGGGGAATCAGAGATGGGGAATCAGAGGCGGGGAATCAGAGGCAGGGAATCAGATGTGCGGAATCAGAGATGGGGAATCAGAGGCAGCGAATCAGAGGCGGGGAACCAGAGGCGGGCATTCAGAGGTGGGGAATCAGATATGGGGAATCAGAGGTTGGGAAACAGAGGCAGGGAATCAGAGGCGGGGTGTCAGAGGCGGGGAATCAGAGGCAGGGAATCAGATGTGCGGAATCAGAGATGGGGAATCAGAAGCAGCGAATCAGAGGCGGGGAACCAGAGGCGGGGATTCAGAGGCGTGGAATCAGATATGGGGAAACAGAGGCGGGGAATTAGAGGCGGGCAAACAGAGGCGGGGAATCAGATATGGGGAATCAGAGGTGGGGAATCAGAGGTTGTGAATCAGAGATGGGGAATCACAGGCGGGAAATCAGAGGCAGGGAATCAGAGCTGGGGAATCAGAGGCGGGGAATCAGAGCTGGGGAATCAGAGGCAGGGAATCAGAGTTGGGGATTCAGAGGCGGGAAATCAGAGCTGGGGAATCAGAGGCGGGGAATCAGAGGCAGGGAATCAGAGGCGGGGAATCAGAGGCAGGGAATCAGATATGGGGATTCAGAGGTGGGGAATCAGAGGTTGGGAATCAGAGGCAGGGAATCGGAGGCGGGGAATCAGAGGCAGGGAATCAGATGTGGGGAATCAGAGGCGGGGAATCAGAGTTGGGGAATCAGAGTCGGTGAATCAGAGTTTGGGAATCAGAGGCGGGGAATTAGATATGGGGAAACAGAGGCGGGGAATCAGATATGGGGAATCAGAGGCAGGGAATCAGAGGCGCGGAAAGAGAGGCGGGGAATCAGATATGGGGAATCAGAGGTGGGGAATCAGATATGGGGAAACAGAGGCTGGGAATCAGAGGCGGGGAATCAGATATGGGGAATCAGATATGGGGAATCAGAGGCGGGGAATCAGAGGCGAGGAAAGAGAGGCGGGGAATCAGATATGGGGAATCAGAGGTGGGGAATCAGATATGGGGAAACAGAGGCGGAGAATCAGAGGCGGGGAAACAGAGGCGGGGAATTTGATATGGGGAATCAGAGGTGGCGAATGAAAGGCGGTGAATCAGAGATGGGGAATCAGAGGCGGGGAATCAGAGGCAGGGAATCAAACACGGGGAATCAGAGGAGGGGAATCAGAGCTGGGGAATCAGAGGCGGGGTATCAGAGTTGGGGAATCAGAGGCGGGATATCAGATATGGGGAAACTGAGGTGGGGAATCAGAGGCAGGGAAACAGAGGTGGGGAATCAGATATGGGGAATCAGAGGTGGGGAATCAGAGGTTGGGAAACAGAGGCAGCGAATCAGAGGCGGGGAGTCAGAGGCGGGGAATCAGAGGCAGGGAATCAGATGTGCGGAATCAGAGATGGGGAATCAGAGGCAGCGAATCAGAGGCGGGGAACCAGAGGCGGGGAATCAGAGGCGGAGAATCAGAGCCTGGGAATCAGAGGCGGGGAATCAGAGGCGGGGAAACAGAGGCGGGGAAACAGATATGGGGACTCAGAGGTGGGGAATCTGAGGTTGGGAATCAGAGGCAGGGAATCAGAGGCAGGGAATCAGAGGCAGGGAATCAGAGTTGGGGATTCAGAGGCGGGGAATCAGAGCTGGGGAATCAGAGGCGGGGAATCAGAGGCAGGGAATCAGAGGCGGGGAATCAGAGGCAGGGAATCAGATATGGGGATTCAGAGGTGGGGAATCAGAGGTTGGGAATCAGAGGTGGGGATCAGAGTCGGGGAATCAGAGGCAGGGAATCAGATGTGCGGAATCAGAGATGGGGAATCAGAGGTGGGGAATCAGAGGCTGTGAATCAGAGATGGGGAATCAGAGGTGGGGAATCAGAGGCAGGAAATCAGACACGGGGATTCAGAGGCTGGGAATAAGACGGGGGGAATCAAAGGCGGGGAATCAGAGCTGGGGAATCAGAGGCAGGGAATCAGAGTTGGGGATTCAGAGGCGGGGAATCAGATATGGGGAAACAGAGGCGGGGAATCAGAGGCGGGCAAACAGAGGCGGGGAATTAGATATGGGGAATCAGAGGTGGGGAATCAGAGGTGGTGAATCAGAGATGGGGAATCACAGGCGGGGAATCAGAGGCAGGGAATAGAACGCGGGGAATCAGAGGCAGGGAATCAGAGTTGGGGCATCAGAGGTTGGGAATTAGATATGGGGAAACAGAGGCGGGGAATCAGAGGCGGGGAAACAGAGGCGGGAAGTCAGATATGGGTAATCAGAGGTGGGGAATCAGAGGCAGGGAATCAGATGTGCGGAATCAGAGATGGGGAATCAGAGGCAGGGAATCAGAATCAGAAGCGGGGAATCAGAGGCCGGGAATCAGAGGCCGGGAATCAGATGCTGGGAATGAGAGGCCGGGAATCAGAGGTGGAGAATCAGTGTCCGGGAATCAGAGATGGGGATTCAGAGGCGGGGAATGAGATATGGAGAATCAGAGGCGGGGAATCAGAGGCGGGGAAACAGAGGTGGGGAATCATATATGTGGAATCAGAGGTGGCGAATCAAAGGCGGTGAATCAGAGATGGGGAATCAGAGGCGGGGAATCAGAGGCAGGGAATCAAACACTGGAAATCAGAGGCGGGGAATCAGAGCTGGGGAATCAGAGGCGGGGAATCTGAGTTGGGGAATCAGAGGCAGGGAATCAGATATGGGGAAACAGGGGCAGGGAATCAGAGGCGGGGAAACAGAGGCGGGGAATCAGATATGGGGAATCAGAGGTTGGGAATCAGAGGCAGGGAATCAGAGGCGGGGAAACAGAGGCGGGGAATCAGATATGGGGAATCAGAGGTGGCGAATCAAAGGCGGTGAAACAGAGATGGGGAATCAGGGCAGGGAATCAGAGGCAGGGAATCAAACACGGGGAATCAGAGCTGGGGAATCAGAGGCGGGAAATTAGAGTTGGGGAATCAGAGGAGGGGAATCAGAGGCGGGGAAACAGAGGCGGGGAATCAGATATGGGGAATCAGAGGTGGGGAATCAGAGGTTGGGAATCAGAGGCAGGGAATCAGAGGCGGGGAATCAGAGGCGGGGAATCAGAGGCAGGGAATCAGATGTGCGGAATCGGAGATGGGGAATCAGAGGCAGGGAATCAGAGGCGGGGAATCAGAAGCGGGGAATCAGAGGCCGGGAATCAGATATTGGGAAACAGAGGTGGGGAATCAGAGGCGGGGAAACAGAGGCGGGGAATCAGATATGGGGAAGCAGAGGTGGGGAATCAGAGGTTGGGAATCAGAGGCAGGGAATCAGAGGCTTGGAATCAGATGCAGGGAATCAGATGCGGGGAATCATAGGCGGGGAATCAGAGCTGGGGAATCAGAGGTGGGGAATCAGAGTTGGGGAATCAGAGGCGGGGACTTAGATATTGGGAAACAGAGGCGGGGAATCAGAGGCGGGGAAACAGAGGGGGGTAATCAGAGGCAGGGAATCAGATGTGCGGAATCAGAGATGGGGAATCAGAGGCAGGGAATCAGAATCAGAAGCAGGGAATCAGAGGCCGGGAATCAGAGGCCGGAATCAGATGCCGGGAATAAGAGGCCGGGAATCAGAGGTGGGGAATCAGAGTCCGGGAATCAGAGATGGGGATTCAGAGGCGGGGAATGAGATATGGGGAATCAGAGGCGGGGAATCAGAGGCGGGGAAACAGAGGCGGGGAATCAGATTTGGGGAATCAGAGGTGGCGAATCAAAGGCGGTGAATCAGAGATGGGGAATCAGAGGCCGGGAATCAGAGGCAGGGAATCAAACACGGGGAATCAGAGGCGGGGAATCAGAGCTGGGGAATCAGAGGCGGGGAATCAGAGTTGGGGAATCAGAGGCGGTGAATCAGACGCAGGGAATCAATATGGAAAATCAGAGGTGGGGAATCAGAGGTTGGGAATCAGAGGAAGGGAATCAGAGGCGAGGAATCAGAGCTGGGGAATCAGAGGCGGGAAATCAGAATTGGGGAATCAGAGATGGGGAATCAGAGATGGGGAATCAGAGGCGGGGAATCAGACGCGGGGAATCAGCGGTGGTGAATCAGAGATGTGGAATCAGAGGCGGGGAATCAGAGGCAGGGAATCAGACGCGGGGAATCAGAGGCGGGGAATCATAGCTGGCGAATCAGAGGCGGGGAATCAGAGGTGGGGAATCAGAGGCGGGGAATCAGATATTGGGAATCAGAGGTGGGGAATCAGAGGCGGGGAAACAGAGGCGGGGAATCAGATATGGGGAATCAGAGGTGGGGAATCAGAGGTTGTGAATCAGAGATGGGGAATCAGAGGCGGGGAATCAGAGGCCGGTAATCAGACGCGGGGAATCAGAGGCGGGGAATCAGACATGTGAAATTAGAGACAGGGAATCAGAGTTGGGGATTCAGAGGCGGGGAATCAGATATGGGGAAACAGAGGCGGGGAATCAGAGGCGGGCAAATAGAGGCGGGGATCAGATAAGGGGAAACAGAGGCGGGGAATCAGAGGCGGGGAAATAGAGGCGGGGAATCAGATATGGGGAATCAGAGGTGGGGAATCAGACGCAGGGAATCATTATGGGAAATCAGAGGTGGGGAATCAGAGGTTGGGAATCAGAGGAAGGGAATCAGAGGCGAGGAATCAGAGCTGGGGAATCAGAGGCGGGAATCAGAATTGGGGAATCAGAGATGGGGAATCAGAGATGGGGAATCAGAGGCGGGTAATCAGACGCGGGGAATCAGCGGTGGTGAATCAGAGATGTGGAATCAGAGGCGGGGAATCAGAGGCAGGGAATCAGACGCGGGGAATCATAGGCGGGGAATCATAGCTGGCGAATCAGAGGCGGGGAATCAGAGGTGGGGAATCAGAGGCGGGGAATCAGATATTGGGAATCAGAGGTGGGGAATCAGAGGCGGGGAAACAGAGGCGGGGAATCAGATATGGGGAATCAGAGGTGGGGAATCAGAGGTTGTGAATCAGAGATGGGGAATCAGAGGCGGGGAATCAGAGGCCGGTAATCAGACGCGGGGAATCAGAGGCGGGGAATCAGACATGGGAAATTAGAGGCAGGGAATCAGAGTTGGGTATTCAGAGGCGGGGAATCAGATATGGGGAAACAGAGGCGGGGAATCAGAGGCGGGCAAATAGAGGTGGGGATCAGATATGGGGAAACAGAGGCGGGGAATCAGAGGCGGGGAAACAGAGGCGGGGAATCAGATATGGGGAATCAGAGGTGGGGAATCAGAGGTTGGGAATCAGAGATGCGGAATTGGAGGCGGGGAATGGGATATGGGGAATCAGAGGCGGGGAATCAGAGGCGGGGAAACAGAGGCGGGGAATCAGATATGGGGAATCAGAGGTGTGGAATCAGAGGTTGGGAATCAGAGGTTGGGAATCAGAGGCAGGGAATCAGAGGCTTGGAATCAGTTGCAGGGAATCAGATGCGGGGAATCAGAGGCGGGGAATCAGAGCTGGGGAATCAGAGGTGGGGAATCAGAGTTGGGGAATCAGAGGCGGGGACTTAGATATTGGGAAACAGAGGCGGGGAATCAAAGGTGGGGAAACAGAGGCGGGGAATCAGATATGGGGAATCAGAGGTGGGGAATCAGAGGCAGGGAATCAGATGTGCGGAATCAGAGATGGGGAATCAGAGGCAGGAAATCAGAATCAGACGCAGGGAATCAGAGGCCGGGAATCAGAGGCCGGAATCAGATGCCGGGAATAAGAGGCCGGGAATCAGAGGTGGGGAATCAGAGTCCGGGAATCAGAGATGGGGATTTAGAGGCGGGGAATGAGATATGGGGAAACAGAGGCGGGGAATCAGAGGCGGGGAAACAGAGGCGGGGAATCAGATATGGGGAATCAGAGGTTGCGAATCAAAGGCGGTGAATCAGAGATGGGGAATCAGAGGCCGGGAATCAGAGGCAGGGAATCAAACACGGGGAATCAGATGCGGGGAATCAGAGCTGGGGAATCAGAGGCGGGGAATCAGAGTTGGGGAATCAGAGGCGGGCAATCAGACGCAGGGAATCAATATGGGAAATCAGAGGTGGGGAATCAGACGCAGGGAATCAATATGGGAAATCAGAGTTGGGGAATCAGAGGTTGAGAATCAGAGGAAGGGAATCAGAGGCGAGGAATCAGAGCTGGGGAATCAGAGGCGGGGAATCAGAATTGGGGAATCAGAGATGGGGAATCAGAGATGGGGAATCAGAGGCGGGGAATCAGACGCGAGGAATCAGAGGTGGTGAATCAGAGATGTGGAATCAGAGGCGGGGAATCAGAGGCAGGGAATCAGACGCGGGGAATCAGAGGCGGGGAATCATAACTGGCGAATCAGAGGCGGGGAATGAGATATGGGGAATCAGATGCGGGGAATCAGAGGCGGGGAAACAGTGGCGAGGAATCAGATATGGGGAATCAGAGGTGGCGAATCAAAGGCGGTGAATCAGAGATGGGGAATCAGAGGCGGGGAATCAGAGGCAGGGGATCAAACACGGGGAATCAGAGGCGGGGAATCAGAGCTGTGGAATCAGAGGCGGGGAATCAGAGTTGGGGAATCAGAGGCGGGGAATCAGAGCTGGGTAATCAGAGGTGGGGAATCAGAGTCGGGGAATCAGAGGCAGGGAGTCGGATGTGCGGAATCAGAGATGGGGAATCAGAGGTGGGGAATCAGAGGCGGTGAATCTGAGATGGGGAATCAGAGGCGGGGAATCAGAGGCAGGTTATCAGACACGGGGATTCAGAGGCTGGGAATCAGACGGGGGGAATCAAAGGCGGGGAATGAAGCTGGGGAATCAGAGGCAGGGAATCAGAGTTGGGGATTCAGAGGCGGGGAATCAGATATGGGGAAACAGAGGCGGGGAATCAGAGGCGGGCAAACAGAGGCGGGGAATTAGATATGGGGAATCAGTGGTGGGGAATCAGAGGTGGTTTATCAGAGATGGGGAATCACAGGCGGGGAATCAGAGGCAGGGAATAGAACGCGGGGAATCAGAGGCAGGGAATCGGAGCTGGGGAATCAGAGGCGGGGAATCATAGTTGGGAATCAGAGGCGGGGAATCAGATATGGGAAAACAGAGGCGGGGAATCAGGGGCGGGGAAACAGAGGCGGGGAATCAGATATGGGGAATCGGATGCGGGGAATCAGAGGCGGGGAATCAGATATGGGGAATCAGAGGTGGGGAATCAGAGGCAGGGAATCAGAATCAGAAGCGGGGAGTCAGAGGCCGGGAATCAGAGGCCTGGAATCAGATGCTGGGAATAAGAGGCCGGGAATCAGAGGTGGGGAATCAGAGTCCGGGAATCAGAGATGGGGATTCAGAGGCGGGGAATGAGATATGGAGAATCAGAGGCGGGGAATCAGAGGCGGGGAAACAGAGGCGGGGAATCAGATTTGGGGAAGCAGAGGCGGGGAATCAGAGGCGGGGAATCAGAGGCGCAGAAACAGAGGCGGGGTATCAGATATGGGGAATCAGAGGTGGGGAATCAGGGGCGGGGTATCAGAGGCTGGGTATCAGACACGGGGATTCAGAGGCGGGGAATCAGAGATGGGAATCAGAGGCGGGGAATCAGAGGCAGGGAATCAGATGTGCGGAATCAGAGATGGGGAATCAGAGACAGCGAATCAGAGGCGGGGAACCTGAGGCGGGGAAACAGAGTTGGGGAATCAGATATGGGGAATCAGAGGTGGGGAATCAGAGGTTGGGAAACAGAGGCAGGGAATCAGAGGCGGGGAGTCAGAGGCGGGGAATCAGAGGCAGGGAATCAGATGTGCGGAATCAGAGATGGGGAATCAGAGGCAGCGAATCAGAGGCGGGGAACCAGAGGCGGGGAATCAGAGGCCGGGAATCAGAGGCCGGGAATGAGAGGCCGGGAATCAGAGGTCGGGAATCAGAGATGGGGAATCAGACGCGGGGAATCAAACACGGGGAATCAGATCTGGGGAATCAGAGGCGGGGAATCAGAGTTGGGGAATCAGAGGCGGCGAATCAGATATGGGGAAACAGAGGCGGGGAATCAGAGGTGGGGAATCAGAGGCGCAGAAACAGGGGCGGGGTATCAGATATGGGGAATCAGAGGTGGGGAATCAGGGGCGGGGTATCAGAGGCTGGGTATCAGACACGCGGATTCAGAGGTGGGGAATCAGAGATGGGGAATCAGAGGCGGGGAATCAGAGGCAGGGAATCAGATGTGCGGAATCAGAGATGGGGAATCAGAGGCAGCGAATCAGAGGCGGGGAACCAGAGGCGGGCATTCAGAGGTGGGGAATCAGATATGGGGAATCAGAGGTTGGGAAACAGAGGCAGGGAATCAGAGGCGGGGTGTCAGAGGCGGGGAATCAGAGGCAGGGAATCAGATGTGCGGAATCAGAGATGGGGAATCAGAAGCAGCGAATCAGAGGCGGGGAACCAGAGGCGGGGATTCAGAGGCGTGGAATCAGATATGGGGAAACAGAGGCGGGGAATTAGAGGCGGGCAAACAGAGGCGGGGAATCAGATATGGGGAATCAGAGGTGGGGAATCAGAGGTTGTGAATCAGAGATGGGGAATCACAGGCGGGAAATCAGAGGCAGGGAATCAGAGCTGGGGAATCAGAGGCGGGGAATCAGAGCTGGGGAATCAGAGGCAGGGAATCAGAGTTGCGGATTCAGAGGCGGGAAATCAGAGCTGGGGAATCAGAGGCGGGGAATCAGAGGCAGGGAATCAGAGGCGGGGAATCAGAGGCAGGGAATCAGATATGGGGATTCAGAGGTGGGGAATCAGAGGTTGGGAATCAGAGGCAGGGAATCGGAGGCGGGGAATCAGAGGCAGGGAATCAGATGTGGGGAATCAGAGGCGGGGAATCAGAGTTGGGGAATCAGAGTCGGTGAATCAGAGTTTGGGAATCAGAGGCGGGGAATTAGATATGGGGAAACAGAGGCGGGGAATCAGATATGGGGAATCAGAGGCAGGGAATCAGAGGCGCGGAAAGAGAGGCGGGGAATCAGATATGGGGAATCAGAGGCGGGGAATCAGATATGGGGAATCAGATATGGGGAATCAGAGGCGGGGAATCAGAGGCGAGGAAAGAGAGGCGGGGAATCAGATATGGGGAATCAGAGGTGGGGAATCAGATATGGGGAAGCAGAGGCGGGGAATCAGAGGCGGGGAAACAGAGGCGGGGAATTTGATATGGGGAATCAGAGGTGGCGAATGAAAGGCGGTGAATCAGAGATGGGGAATCAGAGGCGGGGAATCAGAGGCAGGGAATCAAACACGGGGAATCAGAGGAGGGGAATCAGAGCTGGGGAATCAGAGGCGGGGTATCAGAGTTGGGGAATCAGAGGCGGGATATCAGATATGGGGAAACAGAGGTGGGGAATCAGAGGCAGGGAAACAGAGGTGGGGAATCAGATATGGGGAATCAGAGGTGGGGAATCAGAGGTTGGGAAACAGAGGCAGCGAATCAGAGGCGGGGAGTCAGAGGCGGGGAATGAGAGGCAGGGAATCAGATGTGCGGAATCAGAGATGGGGAATCAGAGGCAGCGAATCAGAGGCGGGGAACCAGAGGCGGGGAATCAGAGGCGGAGAATCAGAGCCTGGGAATCAGAGGCGGGGAATCAGAGGCGGGGAAACAGAGGCGGGGAAACAGATATGGGGACTCAGAGGTGGGGAATCTGAGGTTGGGAATCAGAGGCAGGGAATCAGAGGCAGGGAATCAGAGGCAGGGAATCAGAGTTGGGGATTCAGAGGCGGGGAATCAGAGCTGGGGAATCAGAGGCGGGGAATCAGAGGCAGGGAATCAGAGGCGGGGAATCAGAGGCAGGGAATCAGATATGGGGATTCAGAGGTGGGGAATCAGAGGTTGGGAATCAGAGGTGGGGATCAGAGTCGGGGAATCAGAGGCAGGGAATCAGATGTGCGGAATCAGAGATGGGGAATCAGAGGTGGGGAATCAGAGGCTGTGAATCAGAGATGGGGAATCAGAGGTGGGGAATCAGAGGCAGGAAATCAGACACGGGGATTCAGAGGCTGGGAATAAGACGGGGGGAATCAAAGGCGGGGAATCAGAGCTGGGGAATCAGAGGCAGGGAATCAGAGTTGGGGATTCAGAGGCGGGGAATCAGATATGGGGAAACAGAGGCGGGGAATCAGAGGCGGGCAAACAGAGGCGGGGAATTAGATATGGGGAATCAGAGGTGGGGAATCAGAGGTGGTGAATCAGAGATGGGGAATCACAGGCGGGGAATCAGAGGCAGGGAATAGAACGCGGGGAATCAGAGGCAGGGAATCAGAGTTGGGGCATCAGAGGTTGGGAATTAGATATGGGGAAACAGAGGCGGGGAATCAGAGGCGGGGAAACAGAGGCGGGAAGTCAGATATGGGTAATCAGAGGTGGGGAATCAGAGGCAGGGAATCAGATGTGCGGAATCAGAGATGGGGAATCAGAGGCAGGGAATCAGAATCAGAAGCGGGGAATCAGAGGCCGGGAATCAGAGGCCGGGAATCAGATGCTGGGAATGAGAGGCCGGGAATCAGAGGTGGAGAATCAGAGTCCGGGAAACAGAGATGGGGATTCAGAGGCGGGGAATGAGATATGGAGAATCAGAGGCGGGGAATCAGAGGCGGGGAAACAGAGGTGGGGAATCATATATGTGGAATCAGAGGTGGCGAATCAAAGGCGGTGAATCAGAGATGGGGAATCAGAGGCGGGGAATCAGAGGCAGGGAATCAAACACGGGAAATCAGAGGCGGGGAATCAGAGCTGGGGAATCAGAGGCGGGGAATCTGAGTTGGGGAATCAGAGGCAGGGAATCAGATATGGGGAAACAGGGGCAGGGAATCAGACGCGGGGAAACAGAGGCGGGGAATCAGATATGGGGAATCAGAGGTTGGGAATCAGAGGCAGGGAATCAGAGGCGGGGAAACAGAGGCGGGGAATCAGATATGGGGAATCAGAGGTGGCGAATCAAAGGCGGTGAAACAGAGATGGGGAATCAGGGCAGGGAATCAGAGGCAGGGAATCAAACACGGGGAATCAGAGCAGGGGAATCAGAGGCGGGAAATTAGAGTTGGGGAATCAGAGGAGGGGAATCAGAGGCGGGGAAACAGAGGCGGGGAATCAGATATGGGGAATCAGAGGTGGGGAATCAGAGGTTGGGAATCAGAGGCAGGGAATCAGAGGCGGGGAATCAGAGGCGGGGAATCAGAGGCAGGGAATCAGATGTGTGGAATCGGAGATGGGGAATCAGAGGCAGGGAATCAGAGGCGGGGAATCAGAAGCGGGGAATCAGAGGCCGGGAATCAGATATTGGGAAACAGAGGTGGGGAATCAGAGGCGGGGAAACAGAGGCGGGGAATCAGATATGGGGAAGCAGAGGTGGGGAATCAGAGGTTGGGAATCAGAGGCAGGGAATCAGAGGCTTGGAATCAGATGCAGGGAATCAGATGCGGGGAATCATAGGCGGGGAATCAGAGCTGGGGAATCAGAGGTGGGGAATCAGAGTTGGGGAATCAGAGGCGGGGACTTAGATATTGGGAAACAGAGGCGGGGAATCAGAGGCGGGGAAACAGAGGGGGGTAATCAGAGGCAGGGAATCAGAATCAGAAGCAGGGAATCAGAGGCCGGGAATCAGAGGCCGGAATCAGATGCCGGGAATAAGAGGCCGGGAATCAGAGGTGGGGAATCAGAGTCCGGGAATCAGAGATGTGGATTCAGAGGCGGGGAATGAGATATGGGGAATCAGAGGCGGGGAATCAGAGGCGGGGAAACAGAGGCGGGGAATCAGATTTGGGGAATCTGAGGTGGCGAATCAAAGGCGGTGAATCAGAGATGGGGAATCAGAGGCCGGGAATCAGAGGCAGGGAATCAAACACGGGGAATCAGAGGCGGGGAATCAGAGCTGGGGAATCAGAGGCGGGGAATCAGAGTTGGGGAATCAGAGGCGGGGAATCAGATGCAGGGAATCAATATGGAAAATCAGAGGTGGGGAATCAGAGGTTGGGAATCAGAGGAAGGGAATCAGAGGCGAGGAATCAGAGCTGGGGAATCAGAGGCGGGGAATCAGAATTGGGGAATCAGAGATGGGGAATCAGAGATGGGGAATCAGAGGCGGGGAATCAGACGCGGGGAATCAGCGGTGGTGAATCAGAGATGTGGAATCAGAGGCGGGGAATCAGAGGCAGGGAATCAGACGCGGGGAATCAGAGGCGGGGAATCATAGCTGGCGAATCAGAGGCGGGGAATCAGAGGTGGGGAATCAGAGGCGGGGAATCAGATATTGGGAATCAGAGGTGGGGAATCAGAGGCGGGGAAACAGAGGCGGGGAATCAGATATGGGGAATCAGAGGTGGGGAATCAGAGGTTGTGAATCAGAGATGGGGAATCAGAGGCAGGGAATCAGAGGCCGGTAATCAGACGCGGGGAATCAGAGGCGGGGAATCAGACATGGGAAATTAGAGACAGGGAATCAGAGTTGGGGATTCAGAGGCGGGGAATCAGATATGGGGAAACAGAGGCGGGGAATCAGAGGCGGGCAAATAGAGGCGGGGATCAGATAAGGGGAAACAGAGGCGGGGAATCAGAGGCGGGGAAATAGAGGCGGGGAATCAGATATGGGGAATCAGAGGTGGGGAATCAGACGCAGGGAATCATTATGGGAAATCAGAGGTGGGGAATCAGAGGTTGGGAATCAGAGGAAGGGAATCAGAGGCGAGGAATCAGAGCTGGGGAATCAGAGGCGGGAATCAGAATTGGGGAATCAGAGATGGGGAATCAGAGATGGGGAATCAGAGGCGGGTAATCAGACGCGGGGAATCAGCGGTGGTGAATCAGAGATGTGGAATCAGAGGCGGGGAATCAGAGGCAGGGAATCAGACGCGGGGAATCATAGGCGGGGAATCATAGCTGGCGAATCAGAGGCGGGGAATCAGAGGTGGGGAATCAGAGGCGGGGAATCAGATATTGGGAATCAGAGGTGGGGAATCAGAGGCGGGGAAACAGAGGCGGGGAATCAGATATGGGGAATCAGAGGTGGGGAATCAGAGGTTGTGAATCAGAGATGGGGAATCAGAGGCGGGGAATCAGAGGCCGGTAATCAGACGCGGGGAATCAGAGGCGGGGAATCAGACATGGGAAATTAGAGGCAGGGAATCAGAGTTGGGTATTCAGAGGCGGGGAATCAGATATGGGGAAACAGAGGCGGGGAATCAGAGGCGGGCAAATAGAGGTGGGGATCAGATATGGGGAAACAGAGGCGGGGAATCAGAGGCGGGGAAACAGAGGCGGGGAATCAGATATGGGGAATCAGAGGTGGGGAATCAGAGGTTGGGAATCAGAGATGCGGAATTGGAGGCGGGGAATGGGATATGGGGAATCAGAGGCGGGGAATCAGAGGCGGGGAAACAGAGGCGGGGAATCAGATATGGGGAATCAGAGGTGTGGAATCAGAGGTTGGGAATCAGAGGTTGGGAATCAGAGGCAGGGAATCAGAGGCTTGGAATCAGTTGCAGGGAATCAGATGCGGGGAATCAGAGGCGGGGAATCAGAGCTGGGGAATCAGAGGTGGGGAATCAGAGTTGGGGAATCAGAGGCGGGGACTTAGATATTGGGAAACAGAGGCGGGGAATCAAAGGTGGGGAAACAGAGGCGGGGAATCAGATATGGGGAATCAGAGGTGGGGAATCAGAGGCAGGGAATCAGATGTGCGGAATCAGAGATGGGGAATCAGAGGCAGGAAATCAGAATCAGACGCAGGGAATCAGAGGCCGGGAATCAGAGGCCGGAATCAGATGCCGGGAATAAGAGGCCGGGAATCAGAGGTGGGGAATCAGAGTCCGGGAATCAGAGATGGGGATTTAGAGGCGGGGAATGAGATATGGGGAAACAGAGGCGGGGAATCAGAGGCGGGGAAACAGAGGCGGGGAATCAGATATGGGGAATCAGAGGTTGCGAATCAAAGGCGGTGAATCAGAGATGGGGAATCAGAGGCCGGGAATCAGAGGCAGGGAATCAAACACGGGGAATCAGATGCGGGGAATCAGAGCTGGGGAATCAGAGGCGGGGAATCAGAGTTGGGGAATCAGAGGCGGGCAATCAGACGCAGGGAATCAATATGGGAAATCAGAGGTGGGGAATCAGACGCAGGGAATCAATATGGGAAATCAGAGTTGGGGAATCAGAGGTTGAGAATCAGAGGAAGGGAATCAGAGGCGAGGAATCAGAGCTGGGGAATCAGAGGCGGGGAATCAGAATTGGGGAATCAGAGATGGGGAATCAGAGATGGGGAATCAGAGGCGGGGAATCAGACGCGAGGAATCAGAGGTGGTGAATCAGAGATGTGGAATCAGAGGCGGGGAATCAGAGGCAGGGAATCAGACGCGGGGAATCAGAGGCGGGGAATCATAACTGGCGAATCAGAGGCGGGGAATGAGATATGGGGAATCAGATGCGGGGAATCAGAGGCGGGGAAACAGTGGCGAGGAATCAGATATGGGGAATCAGAGGTGGCGAATCAAAGGCGGTGAATCAGAGATGGGGAATCAGAGGCGGGGAATCAGAGGCAGGGGATCAAACACGGGGAATCAGAGGCGGGGAATCAGAGCTGTGGAATCAGAGGCGGGGAATCAGAGTTGGGGAATCAGAGGCGGGGAATCAGAGCTGGGTAATCAGAGGTGGGGAATCAGAGTCGGGGAATCAGAGGCAGGGAGTCGGATGTGCGGAATCAGAGATGGGGAATCAGAGGTGGGGAATCAGAGGCGGTGAATCTGAGATGGGGAATCAGAGGCGGGGAATCAGAGGCAGGTTATCAGACACGGGGATTCAGAGGCTGGGAATCAGACGGGGGGAATCAAAGGCGGGGAATGAAGCTGGGGAATCAGAGGCAGGGAATCAGAGTTGGGGATTCAGAGGCGGGGAATCAGATATGGGGAAACAGAGGCGGGGAATCAGAGGCGGGCAAACAGAGGCGGGGAATTAGATATGGGGAATCAGTGGTGGGGAATCAGAGGTGGTTTATCAGAGATGGGGAATCACAGGCGGGGAATCAGAGGCAGGGAATAGAACGCGGGGAATCAGAGGCAGGGAATCGGAGCTGGGGAATCAGAGGCGGGGAATCATAGTTGGGAATCAGAGGCGGGGAATCAGATATGGGAAAACAGAGGCGGGGAATCAGGGGCGGGGAAACAGAGGCGGGGAATCAGATATGGGGAATCGGATGCGGGGAATCAGAGGCGGGGAATCAGATATGGGGAATCAGAGGTGGGGAATCAGAGGCAGGGAATCAGAATCAGAAGCGGGGAGTCAGAGGCCGGGAATCAGAGGCCTGGAATCAGATGCTGGGAATAAGAGGCCGGGAATCAGAGGTGGGGAATCAGAGTCCGGGAATCAGAGATGGGGATTCAGAGGCGGGGAATGAGATATGGAGAATCAGAGGCGGGGAATCAGAGGCGGGGAAACAGAGGCGGGGAATCAGATTTGGGGAAGCAGAGGCGGGGAATCAGAGGCGGGGAATCAGAGGCGCAGAAACAGAGGCGGGGTATCAGATATGGGGAATCAGAGGTGGGGAATCAGGGGCGGGGTATCAGAGGCTGGGTATCAGACACGGGGATTCAGAGGCGGGGAATCAGAGATGGGAATCAGAGGCGGGGAATCAGAGGCAGGGAATCAGATGTGCGGAATCAGAGATGGGGAATCAGAGACAGCGAATCAGAGGCGGGGAACCTGAGGCGGGGAAACAGAGTTGGGGAATCAGATATGGGGAATCAGAGGTGGGGAATCAGAGGTTGGGAAACAGAGGCAGGGAATCAGAGGCGGGGAGTCAGAGGCGGGGAATCAGAGGCAGGGAATCAGATGTGCGGAATCAGAGATGGGGAATCAGAGGCAGCGAATCAGAGGCGGGGAACCAGAGGCGGGGAATCAGAGGCCGGGAATCAGAGGCCGGGAATGAGAGGCCGGGAATCAGAGGTCGGGAATCAGAGATGGGGAATCAGACGCGGGGAATCAAACACGGGGAATCAGATCTGGGGAATCAGAGGCGGGGAATCAGAGTTGGGGAATCAGAGGCGGCGAATCAGATATGGGGAAACAGAGGCGGGGAATCAGAGGTGGGGAATCAGAGGCGCAGAAACAGGGGCGGGGTATCAGATATGGGGAATCAGAGGTGGGGAATCAGGGGCGGGGTATCAGAGGCTGGGTATCAGACACGCGGATTCAGAGGTGGGGAATCAGAGATGGGGAATCAGAGGCGGGGAATCAGAGGCAGGGAATCAGATGTGCGGAATCAGAGATGGGGAATCAGAGGCAGCGAATCAGAGGCGGGGAACCAGAGGCGGGCATTCAGAGGTGGGGAATCAGATATGGGGAATCAGAGGTTGGGAAACAGAGGCAGGGAATCAGAGGCGGGGTGTCAGAGGCGGGGAATCAGAGGCAGGGAATCAGATGTGCGGAATCAGAGATGGGGAATCAGAAGCAGCGAATCAGAGGCGGGGAACCAGAGGCGGGGATTCAGAGGCGTGGAATCAGATATGGGGAAACAGAGGCGGGGAATTAGAGGCGGGCAAACAGAGGCGGGGAATCAGATATGGGGAATCAGAGGTGGGGAATCAGAGGTTGTGAATCAGAGATGGGGAATCACAGGCGGGAAATCAGAGGCAGGGAATCAGAGCTGGGGAATCAGAGGCGGGGAATCAGAGCTGGGGAATCAGAGGCAGGGAATCAGAGTTGCGGATTCAGAGGCGGGAAATCAGAGCTGGGGAATCAGAGGCGGGGAATCAGAGGCAGGGAATCAGAGGCGGGGAATCAGAGGCAGGGAATCAGATATGGGGATTCAGAGGTGGGGAATCAGAGGTTGGGAATCAGAGGCAGGGAATCGGAGGCGGGGAATCAGAGGCAGGGAATCAGATGTGGGGAATCAGAGGCGGGGAATCAGAGTTGGGGAATCAGAGTCGGTGAATCAGAGTTTGGGAATCAGAGGCGGGGAATTAGATATGGGGAAACAGAGGCGGGGAATCAGATATGGGGAATCAGAGGCAGGGAATCAGAGGCGCGGAAAGAGAGGCGGGGAATCAGATATGGGGAATCAGAGGCGGGGAATCAGATATGGGGAATCAGATATGGGGAATCAGAGGCGGGGAATCAGAGGCGAGGAAAGAGAGGCGGGGAATCAGATATGGGGAATCAGAGGTGGGGAATCAGATATGGGGAAGCAGAGGCGGGGAATCAGAGGCGGGGAAACAGAGGCGGGGAATTTGATATGGGGAATCAGAGGTGGCGAATGAAAGGCGGTGAATCAGAGATGGGGAATCAGAGGCGGGGAATCAGAGGCAGGGAATCAAACACGGGGAATCAGAGGAGGGGAATCAGAGCTGGGGAATCAGAGGCGGGGTATCAGAGTTGGGGAATCAGAGGCGGGATATCAGATATGGGGAAACAGAGGTGGGGAATCAGAGGCAGGGAAACAGAGGTGGGGAATCAGATATGGGGAATCAGAGGTGGGGAATCAGAGGTTGGGAAACAGAGGCAGCGAATCAGAGGCGGGGAGTCAGAGGCGGGGAATGAGAGGCAGGGAATCAGATGTGCGGAATCAGAGATGGGGAATCAGAGGCAGCGAATCAGAGGCGGGGAACCAGAGGCGGGGAATCAGAGGCGGAGAATCAGAGCCTGGGAATCAGAGGCGGGGAATCAGAGGCGGGGAAACAGAGGCGGGGAAACAGATATGGGGACTCAGAGGTGGGGAATCTGAGGTTGGGAATCAGAGGCAGGGAATCAGAGGCAGGGAATCAGAGGCAGGGAATCAGAGTTGGGGATTCAGAGGCGGGGAATCAGAGCTGGGGAATCAGAGGCGGGGAATCAGAGGCAGGGAATCAGAGGCGGGGAATCAGAGGCAGGGAATCAGATATGGGGATTCAGAGGTGGGGAATCAGAGGTTGGGAATCAGAGGTGGGGATCAGAGTCGGGGAATCAGAGGCAGGGAATCAGATGTGCGGAATCAGAGATGGGGAATCAGAGGTGGGGAATCAGAGGCTGTGAATCAGAGATGGGGAATCAGAGGTGGGGAATCAGAGGCAGGAAATCAGACACGGGGATTCAGAGGCTGGGAATAAGACGGGGGGAATCAAAGGCGGGGAATCAGAGCTGGGGAATCAGAGGCAGGGAATCAGAGTTGGGGATTCAGAGGCGGGGAATCAGATATGGGGAAACAGAGGCGGGGAATCAGAGGCGGGCAAACAGAGGCGGGGAATTAGATATGGGGAATCAGAGGTGGGGAATCAGAGGTGGTGAATCAGAGATGGGGAATCACAGGCGGGGAATCAGAGGCAGGGAATAGAACGCGGGGAATCAGAGGCAGGGAATCAGAGTTGGGGCATCAGAGGTTGGGAATTAGATATGGGGAAACAGAGGCGGGGAATCAGAGGCGGGGAAACAGAGGCGGGAAGTCAGATATGGGTAATCAGAGGTGGGGAATCAGAGGCAGGGAATCAGATGTGCGGAATCAGAGATGGGGAATCAGAGGCAGGGAATCAGAATCAGAAGCGGGGAATCAGAGGCCGGGAATCAGAGGCCGGGAATCAGATGCTGGGAATGAGAGGCCGGGAATCAGAGGTGGAGAATCAGAGTCCGGGAAACAGAGATGGGGATTCAGAGGCGGGGAATGAGATATGGAGAATCAGAGGCGGGGAATCAGAGGCGGGGAAACAGAGGTGGGGAATCATATATGTGGAATCAGAGGTGGCGAATCAAAGGCGGTGAATCAGAGATGGGGAATCAGAGGCGGGGAATCAGAGGCAGGGAATCAAACACGGGAAATCAGAGGCGGGGAATCAGAGCTGGGGAATCAGAGGCGGGGAATCTGAGTTGGGGAATCAGAGGCAGGGAATCAGATATGGGGAAACAGGGGCAGGGAATCAGACGCGGGGAAACAGAGGCGGGGAATCAGATATGGGGAATCAGAGGTTGGGAATCAGAGGCAGGGAATCAGAGGCGGGGAAACAGAGGCGGGGAATCAGATATGGGGAATCAGAGGTGGCGAATCAAAGGCGGTGAAACAGAGATGGGGAATCAGGGCAGGGAATCAGAGGCAGGGAATCAAACACGGGGAATCAGAGCAGGGGAATCAGAGGCGGGAAATTAGAGTTGGGGAATCAGAGGAGGGGAATCAGAGGCGGGGAAACAGAGGCGGGGAATCAGATATGGGGAATCAGAGGTGGGGAATCAGAGGTTGGGAATCAGAGGCAGGGAATCAGAGGCGGGGAATCAGAGGCGGGGAATCAGAGGCAGGGAATCAGATGTGTGGAATCGGAGATGGGGAATCAGAGGCAGGGAATCAGAGGCGGGGAATCAGAAGCGGGGAATCAGAGGCCGGGAATCAGATATTGGGAAACAGAGGTGGGGAATCAGAGGCGGGGAAACAGAGGCGGGGAATCAGATATGGGGAAGCAGAGGTGGGGAATCAGAGGTTGGGAATCAGAGGCAGGGAATCAGAGGCTTGGAATCAGATGCAGGGAATCAGATGCGGGGAATCATAGGCGGGGAATCAGAGCTGGGGAATCAGAGGTGGGGAATCAGAGTTGGGGAATCAGAGGCGGGGACTTAGATATTGGGAAACAGAGGCGGGGAATCAGAGGCGGGGAAACAGAGGGGGGTAATCAGAGGCAGGGAATCAGAATCAGAAGCAGGGAATCAGAGGCCGGGAATCAGAGGCCGGAATCAGATGCCGGGAATAAGAGGCCGGGAATCAGAGGTGGGGAATCAGAGTCCGGGAATCAGAGATGTGGATTCAGAGGCGGGGAATGAGATATGGGGAATCAGAGGCGGGGAATCAGAGGCGGGGAAACAGAGGCGGGGAATCAGATTTGGGGAATCTGAGGTGGCGAATCAAAGGCGGTGAATCAGAGATGGGGAATCAGAGGCCGGGAATCAGAGGCAGGGAATCAAACACGGGGAATCAGAGGCGGGGAATCAGAGCTGGGGAATCAGAGGCGGGGAATCAGAGTTGGGGAATCAGAGGCGGGGAATCAGATGCAGGGAATCAATATGGAAAATCAGAGGTGGGGAATCAGAGGTTGGGAATCAGAGGAAGGGAATCAGAGGCGAGGAATCAGAGCTGGGGAATCAGAGGCGGGGAATCAGAATTGGGGAATCAGAGATGGGGAATCAGAGATGGGGAATCAGAGGCGGGGAATCAGACGCGGGGAATCAGCGGTGGTGAATCAGAGATGTGGAATCAGAGGCGGGGAATCAGAGGCAGGGAATCAGACGCGGGGAATCAGAGGCGGGGAATCATAGCTGGCGAATCAGAGGCGGGGAATCAGAGGTGGGGAATCAGAGGCGGGGAATCAGATATTGGGAATCAGAGGTGGGGAATCAGAGGCGGGGAAACAGAGGCGGGGAATCAGATATGGGGAATCAGAGGTGGGGAATCAGAGGTTGTGAATCAGAGATGGGGAATCAGAGGCAGGGAATCAGAGGCCGGTAATCAGACGCGGGGAATCAGAGGCGGGGAATCAGACATGGGAAATTAGAGACAGGGAATCAGAGTTGGGGATTCAGAGGCGGGGAATCAGATATGGGGAAACAGAGGCGGGGAATCAGAGGCGGGCAAATAGAGGCGGGGATCAGATAAGGGGAAACAGAGGCGGGGAATCAGAGGCGGGGAAATAGAGGCGGGGAATCAGATATGGGGAATCAGAGGTGGGGAATCAGACGCAGGGAATCATTATGGGAAATCAGAGGTGGGGAATCAGAGGTTGGGAATCAGAGGAAGGGAATCAGAGGCGAGGAATCAGAGCTGGGGAATCAGAGGCGGGAATCAGAATTGGGGAATCAGAGATGGGGAATCAGAGATGGGGAATCAGAGGCGGGGAATCAGACGCGGGGAATCAGCGGTGGTGAATCAGAGATGTGGAATCAGAGGCGGGGAATCAGAGGCAGGGAATCAGACGCGGGGAATCATAGGCGGGGAATCATAGCTGGCGAATCAGAGGCGGAGAATCAGAGGTGGGGAATCAGAGGCGGGGAATCAGATATTGGGAATCAGAGGTGGGGAATCAGAGGCGGGGAAACAGAGGCGGGGAATCAGATATGGGGAATCAGAGGTGGGGAATCAGAGGTTGTGAATCAGAGATGGGGAATCAGAGGCGGGGAATCAGAGGCCGGTAATCAGACGCGGGGAATCAGAGGCGGGGAATCAGACATGGGAAATTAGAGGCAGGGAATCAGAGTTGGGGATTCAGAGGCGGGGAATCAGATATGGGGAAACAGAGGCGGGGAATCAGAGGCGGGCAAATAGAGGTGGGGATCAGATATGGGGAAACAGAGGCGGGGAATCAGAGGCGGGGAAACAGAGGCGGGGAATCAGATATGGGGAATCAGAGGTGGGGAATCAGAGGTTGGGAATCAGAGATGCGGAATTGGAGGCGGGGAATGGGATATGGGGAATCAGAGGCGGGGAATCAGAGGCGGGGAAACAGAGGCGGGGAATCAGATATGGGGAATCAGAGGTGTGGAATCAGAGGTTGGGGATCAGAGGTTGGGAATCAGAGGCAGGGAATCAGAGGCTTGGAATCAGTTGCAGGGAATCAGATGCGGGGAATCAGAGGCGGGGAATCAGAGCTGGGGAATCAGAGGTGGGGAATCAGAGTTGGGGAATCAGAGGCGGGGACTTAGATATTGGGAAACAGAGGCGGGGAATCAAAGGTGGGGAAACAGAGGCGGGGAATCAGATATGGGGAATCAGAGGTGGGGAATCAAAGGCAGGGAATCAGATGTGCGGAATCAGAGATGGGGAATCAGAGGCAGGAAATCAGAATCAGACGCAGGGAATCAGAGGCCGGGAATCAGAGGCCGGAATCAGATGCCGGGAATAAGAGGCCGGGAATCAGAGGTGGGGAATCAGAGTCCGGGAATCAGAGATGGGGATTTAGAGGCGGGGAATGAGATATGGGGAATCAGAGGCGGGGAATCAGAGGCGGGGAAACAGAGGCGGGGAATCAGATATGGGGAATCAGAGGTTGCGAATCAAAGGCGGTGAATCAGAGATGGGGAATCAGAGGCCGGGAATCAGAGGCAGGGAATCAAACACGGGGAATCAGATGCGGGGAATCAGAGCTGGGGAATCAGAGGCGGGGAATCAGAGTTGGGGAATCAGAGGCGGGCAATCAGACGCAGGGAATCAATATGGGAAATCAGAGGTGGGGAATCAGACGCAGGGAATCAATATGGGAAATCAGAGTTGGGGAATCAGAGGTTGGGAATCAGAGGAAGGGAATCAGAGGCGAGGAATCAGAGCTGGGGAATCAGAGGCGGGGAATCAGAATTGGGGAATCAGAGATGGGGAATCAGAGGCGGGGAATCAGACGCGAGGAATCAGAGGTGGTGAATCAGAGATGTGGAATCAGAGGCGGGGAATCAGAGGCAGGGAATCAGACGCGGGGAATCAGAGGCGGGGAATCATAACTGGCGAATCAGAGGCGGGGAATGAGATATGGGGAATCAGAGGCGGGGAATCAGAGGCGGGGAAACAGTGGCGAGGAATCAGATATGGGGAATCAGAGGTGGCGAATCAAAGGCGGTGAATCAGAGATGGGGAATCAGAGGCGGGGAATCAGAGGCAGGGGATCAAACACGGGGAATCAGAGGCGGGGAATCAGAGCTGTGGAATCAGAGGCGGGGAATCAGAGTTGGGGAATCAGAGGCGGGGAATCAGAGCTGGGGAATCAGAGGTGGGGAATCAGAGTCGGGGAATCAGAGGCAGGGAGTCGGATGTGCGGAATCAGAGATGGGGAATCAGAGGTGGGGAATCAGAGGCGGTGAATCTGAGATGGGGAATCAGAGGCGGGGAATCAGAGGCAGGTTATCAGACACGGGGATTCAGAGGCTGGGAATCAGACGGGGGGAATCAAAGGCGGGGAATGAAGCTGGGGAATCAGAGGCAGGGAATCAGAGTTGGGGATTCAGAGGCGGGGAATCAGATATGGGGAAACAGAGGCGGGGAATCAGAGGCGGGCAAACAGAGGCGGGGAATTAGATATGGGGAATCAGTGGTGGGGAATCAGAGGTGGTTTATCAGAGATGGGGAATCACAGGCGGGGAATCAGAGGCAGGGAATAGAACGCGGGGAATCAGAGGCAGGGAATCGGAGCTGGGGAATCAGAGGCGGGGAATCATAGTTGGGAATCAGAGGCGGGGAATCAGATATGGGAAAACAGAGGCGGGGAATCAGGGGCGGGGAAACAGAGGCGGGGAATCAGATATGGGGAATCGGATGCGGGGAATCAGAGGCGGGGAATCAGATATGGGGAATCAGAGGTGGGGAATCAGAGGCAGGTAATCAGATGTGCGGAATCAGAGATGGGGAATCAGAGGCAGGGAATCAGAATCAGAAGCGGGGAGTCAGAGGCCGGGAATCAGAGGCCTGGAATCAGATGCTGGGAATAAGAGGCCGGGAATCAGAGGTGGGGAATCAGAGTCCGGGAATCAGAGATGGGGATTCAGAGGCGGGGAATGAGATATGGAGAATCAGAGGCGGGGAATCAGAGGCGGGGAAACAGAGGCGGGGAATCAGATTTGGGGAATCAGAGGTGGCGAATCAAAGGCGGTGAATCAGAGATGGGGAATCAGAGGCCGGGAATCAGAGGCAGGGAATCAAACACGGGGAATCAGAGGCGGGGAATCAGAGCTGGGGAATCAGAGGCGGGGAATCAGAGTTGGGGAATCAGAGGCGGGGAATCAGACGCAGGGAATCAATATGGGAAATCAGAGGTGGGGAATCAGAGGTTGGGAATCAGAGGAAGGGAATCAGAGGCGAGGAATCAGAGCTGGGGAATCAGAGGCGGGGAATCAGAATTGGGGAATCAGAGATGGGGAATCAGAGATGGGGAATCAGAGGCGGGGAATCAGACGCGGGGAATCAGCGGTGGTGAATCAGAGATGTGGAATCAGAGGCGGGGAATCAGAGGCAGGGAATCAGACGCGGGGAATCAGAGGCGGGGAATCATAGCTGGCGAATCAGAGGCGGGGAATCAGAGGTGGGGAATCAGAGGCGGGGAATCAGATATGGTGAAACAGAGGCGGGGAATCAGAGGCGGGCAAATAGAGGCGGGGATCAGATACGGGGAAACAGAGGCGGGGAATCAGAGGCGGGGAAACAGAGGCGGGGAATCAGATATGGGGAATCAGAGGTGGGGAATCAGACGCAGGGAATCATTATGGGAAATCAGAGGTGGGGAATCAGAGGTTGGGAATCAGAGGAAGGGAATCAGAGGCGAGGAATCAGAGCTGGGGAATCAGAGGCGGGGAATCAGAATTGGGGAATCAGAGATGGGGAATCAGAGATGGGGAATCAGAGGCGGGGAGTCAGACGCGGGGAATCAGCAGTGGTGAATCAGAGATGTGGAATCAGAGGCGGGGAATCAGAGGCAGGGAATCAGACGCGGGGAATCAGAGGCGGGGAATCATAGCTGGCGAATCAGAGGCGGGGAATCAGAGGTGGGGAATCAGAGGCGGGGAATCAGATATTGGGAATCAGAGATGGGGAATCAGAGGCGGGGAAACAGAGGCGGGGAATCAGATATGGGGAATCAGAGGTGGGGAATCAGAGGTTGTGAATCAGAGATGGGGAATCAGAGGCGGGGAATCAGAGGCGGGGAATCAGATATGGGGAAACAGAGGCGGGGAATCAGAGGCGGGCAAATAGAGGCGGCGATCAGATATGGGGAAACAGAGGCGGGGAATCAGAGGCGGGGAAACAGAGGCGGGGAATCAGATATGGGGAATCAGAGGTGGGGAATCAGAGGTTGGGAATCAGAGATGCGGAATTGGAGGCGGGGAATGGGATATGGGGAATCAGAGGCGGGGAATCAGAGGCGGGGAAACAGAGGCGGGGAATCAGATATGGGGAATCAGAGGCGGGGAATCAGAGGCGGGCAAATAGAGGCGGGGATCAGATATGGGGAAACAGAGGCGGGGAATCAGAGGCGGGGAAACAGAGGCGGGGAATCAGATATGGGGAATCAGAGGTGGGGAATCAGAGGTTGGGAATCAGAGATGCGGAATTGGAGGCGGGGAATGGGATATGGGGAATCAGAGGCGGGGAATCAGAGGCGGGGAAACAGAGGCGGGGAATCAGATATGGGGAATCAGAGGTGTGGAATCAGAGGTTGGGAATCAGAGGTTGGGAATCAGAGGCAGGGAATCAGAGGCTTGGAATCAGTTGCAGGGAATCAGATGCGGGGAATCAGAGGCGGGGAATCAGAGCTGGGGAATCAGAGGTGGGGAATCAGAGTTGGGGAATCAGAGGCGGGGACTTAGATATTGGGAAACAGAGGCGGGGAATCAAAGGTGGGGAAACAGAGGCGGGGAATCAGATATGGGGAATCAGAGGTGGGGAATCAGAGGCAGGGAATCAGATGTGCGGAATCAGAGATGGGGAATCAGAGGCAGGGAATCAGAATCAGACGCAGGGAATCAGAGGCCGGGAATCAGAGGCCGGAATCAGATGCCGGGAATAAGAGGCCGGGAATCAGAGGTGGGGAATCAGAGTCCGGGAATCAGAGATGGGGATTTAGAGGCGGGGAATGAGATATGGGGAATCAGAGGCGGGGAATCAGAGGCGGGGAAACAGAGGCGGGGAATCAGATATGGGGAATCAGAGGTTGCGAATCAAAGGCGGTGAATCAGAGATGGGGAATCAGAGGCCGGGAATCAGAGGCAGGGAATCAAACACGGGGAATCAGATGCGGGGAATCAGAGCTGGGGAATCAGAGGCGGGGAATCAGAGTTGGGGAATCAGAGGCGGGGAATCAGACGCAGGGAATCAATATGGGAAATCAGAGGTGGGGAATCAGACGCAGGGAATCAATATGGGAAATCAGAGTTGGGGAATCAGAGGTTGGGAATCAGAGGAAGGGAATCAGAGGCGATGAATCAGAGCTGGGGAATCAGAGGCGGGGAATCAGAATTGGGGAATCAGAGATGGGGAATCAGAGATGGGGAATCAGAGGCGGGGAATCAGACGCGTGGAATCAGAGGTGGTGAATCAGAGATGTGGAATCAGAGGCGGGGAATCAGAGGCAGGGAATCAGACGCGGGGAATCAGAGGCGGGGAATCATAGCTGGCGAATCAGAGGCGGGGAATGAGATATGGGGAATCAGAGGCTGGGAATCAGAGGCGGGGAAACAGTGGCGAGGAATCAGATATGGGGAATCAGAGGTGGCGAATCAAAGGCGGTGAATCAGAGATGGGGAATCAGAGGCGGGGAATCAGAGGCAGGGGATCAAACACGGGGAATCAGAGGCGGGGAATCAGAGCTGTGGAATCAGAGGCGGGGAATCAGAGTTGGGGAATCAGAGGCGGGGAATCAGAGCTGGGGAATCAGAGGTGGGGAATCAGAGTCGGGGAATCAGAGGCAGGGAGTCGGATGTGCGGAATCAGAGATGGGGAATCAGAGGTGGGGAATCAGAGGCGGTGAATCTGAGATGGGGAATCAGACGCGGGGAATCAGAGGCAGGTTATCAGACACGGGGATTCAGAGGCTGGGAATCAGACGGGGGGAATCAAAGGCGGGGAATGAAGCTGGGGAATCAGAGGCAGGGAATCAGAGTTGGGGATTCAGAGGCGGGGAATCAGATATGGGGAAACAGAGGCGGGGAATCAGAGGCGGGCAAACAGAGGCGGGGAATTAGATATGGGGAATCAGTGGTGGGGAATCAGAGGTGGTTTATCAGAGATGGGGAATCACAGGCGGGGAATCAGAGGCAGGGAATAGAACACGGGGAATCAGAGGCAGGGTATCAGAGCTGGGGAATCAGAGGCGGGGAATCATAGTTGGGAATCAGAGGCGGGGAATCAGATATGGGGAAACAGAGGCGGGGAATCAGGGGCTGGGAAACAGAGGCGGGGAATCAGATATGGGGAATCGGATGCGGGGAATCAGAGGCGGGGAATCAGATATGGGGAATCAGAGGTGGGGAATCAGAGGCAGGTAATCAGATGTGCGGAATCAGAGATGGGGAATCAGAGGCAGGGAATCAGAATCAGAAGCGGGGAGTCAGAGGCCGGGAATCAGAGGCCTGGAATCAGATGCTGGGAATAAGAGGCCGGGAATCAGAGGTGGGGAATCAGAGTCCGGGAATCAGAGATGGGGATTCAGAGGCGGGGAATGAGATATGGAGAATCAGAGGCGGGGAATCAGAGGCGGGGAAACAGAGGCGGGGAATCAGATTTGGGGAATCAGAGGTGGCGAATCAAAGGCGGTGAATCAGAGATGGGGAATCAGAGGCCGGGAATCAGAGGCAGGGAATCAAACACGGGGAATCAGAGGCGGGGAATCAGAGCTGGGGAATCAGAGGCAGGGAATCAGAGTTGGGGAATCAGAGGCGGGGAATCAGACGCAGGGAATCAATATGGGAAATCAGAGGTGGGGAATCAGAGGTTGGGAATCAGAGGAAGGGAATCAGAGGCGAGGAATCAGAGCTGGGGAATCAGAGGCGGGGAATCAGAATTGGGGAATCAGAGATGGGGAATCAGAGATGGGGAATCAGAGGCAGGGAATCAGACGCGGGGAATCAGCGGTGGTGAATCAGAGATGTGGAATCAGAGGCGGGGAATCAGAGGCAGGGAATCAGACGCGGGGAATCAGAGGCGGGGAATCATAGCTGGCGAATCAGAGGCGGGGAATCAGAGGTGGGGAATCAGAGGCGGGGAATCAGATATTGGGAATCAGAGGTGGGGAATCAGAGGCGGGGAAACAGAGGCGGGGAATCAGATATGGGGAATCAGAGGTGGGGAATCAGAGGTTGTGAATCAGAGATGGGGAATCAGAGGCGGGGAATCAGAGGCCGGTAATCAGACGCGGGGAATCAGAGGCGGGGAATCAGACATGGGAAATTAGAGACAGGGAATCAGAGTTGGGGATTCAGAGGCGGGGAATCAGATATGGTGAAACAGAGGCGGGGAATCAGAGGCGGGCAAATAGAGGCGGGGATCAGATACGGGGAAACAGAGGCGGGGAATCAGAGGCGGGGAAACAGAGGCGGGGAATCAGATATGGGGAATCAGAGGTGGGGAATCAGACGCAGGGAATCATTATGGGAAATCAGAGGTGGGGAATCAGAGGTTGGGAATCAGAGGAAGGGAATCAGAGGCGAGGAATCAGAGCTGGGGAATCAGAGGCGGGGAATCAGAATTGGGGAATCAGAGATGGGGAATCAGAGATGGGGAATCAGAGGCGGGGAATCAGACGCGGGGAATCAGCGGTGGTGAATCAGAGATGTGGAATCAGAGGCGGGGAATCAGAGGCAGGGAATCAGACGCGGGGAATCAGAGGCGGGGAATCATAGCTGGCGAATCAGAGGCGGGGAATCAGAGGTGGGGAATCAGAGGCGGGGAATCAGATATTGGGATTCAGAGGTGGGGAATCAGAGGCGGGGAAACAGAGGCGGGGAATCAGATATGGGGAATCAGAGGTGGGGAATCAGAGGTTGTGAATCAGAGATGGGGAATCAGAGGCGGGGAATCAGAGGCGGGGAATCAGATATGGGGAAACAGAGGCGGGGAATCAGAGGCGGGCAAATAGAGGCGGGGATCAGATATGGGGAAACAGAGGCGGGGAATCAGAGGCGGGGAAACAGAGGCGGGGAATCAGATATGGGGAATCAGAGGTGGGGAATCAGAGGTTGGGAATCAGAGATGCGGAATTGGAGGCGGGGAATGGGATATGGGGAATCAGAGGCGGGGAATCAGAGGCGGGGAAACAGAGGCGGGGAATCAGATATGGGGAATCAGAGGCGGGGAATCAGAGGCGGGCAAATAGAGGCGGGGATCAGATATGGTGAAACAGAGGCGGGGAATCAGAGGCGGGGAAACAGAGGCGGGGAATCAGATATGGGGAATCAGAGGTGGGGAATCAGAGGTTGGGAATCAGAGATGCGGAATTGGAGGCGGGGAATGGGATATGGGGAATCAGAGGCGGGGAATCAGAGGCAGGGAATCAGAGGCTTGGAATCAGTTGCAGGGAATCAGATGCGGGGAATCAGAGGCGGGGAATCAGAGCTGGGGAATCAGAGGCGGGGAATCAGAGTTGGGGAATCAGAGGCGGGGAATCAGACGCAGGGAATCAATATGGGAAATCAGAGGTGGGGAATCAGACGCAGGGAATCAATATGGGAAATCAGAGTTGGGGAATCAGAGGTTGGGAATCAGAGGAAGGGAATCAGAGGCGAGGAATCAGAGCTGGGGAATCAGAGGCGGGGAATCAGAATTGGGGAATCAGAGATGGGGAATCAGAGATGGGGAATCAGAGGCGGGGAATCAGACGCGTGGAATCAGAGGTGGTGAATCAGAGATGTGGAATCAGAGGCGGGGAATCAGAGGCAGGGAATCAGACGCGGGGAATCAGAGGCGGGGAATCATAGCTGGCGAATCAGAGGCGGGGAATGAGATATGGGGAATCAGAGGCGGGGAATCAGAGGCGGGGAAACAGTGGCGAGGAATCAGATATGGGGAATCAGAGGTGGCGAATCAAAGGCGGTGAATCAGAGATGGGGAATCAGAGGCGGGGAATCAGAGGCAGGGGATCAAACACGGGGAATCAGAGGCGGGGAATCAGAGCTGTGGAATCAGAGGCGGGGAATCAGAGTTGGGGAATCAGAGGCGGGGAATCAGAGCTGGGGAATCAGAGGTGGGGAATCAGAGTCGGGGAATCAGAGGCAGGGAGTCGGATGTGCGGAATCAGAGATGGGGAATCAGAGGTGGGGAATCAGAGGCGGTGAATCTGAGATGGGGAATCAGAGGCGGGGAATCAGAGGCAGGTTATCAGACACGGGGATTCAGAGGCTGGGAATCAGACGGGGGGAATCAAAGGCGGGGAATGAAGCTGGGGAATCAGAGGCAGGGAATCAGAGTTGGGGATTCAGAGGCGGGGAATCAGATATGGGGAAACAGAGGCGGGGAATCAGAGGCGGGCAAACAGAGGCGGGGAATTAGATATGGGGAATCAGAGGAGGGGAATCAGAGGCAGGTAATCAGATGTGTGGAATCAGAGATGGGGAATCAGAGGCAGGGAATCAGAATCAGAAGCGGGGAGTCAGAGGCCGGGAATCAGAGGCCTGGAATCAGATGCTGGGAATAAGAGGCCGGGAATCAGAGGTGGGGAATCAGAGTCCGGGAATCAGAGATGGGATTCAGAGGCGGGGAATGAGATATGGAGAATCAGAGGCGGGGAATCAGAGGCGGGAAAACAGAGGTGGGGAATCAGATATGGGGAATCAGAGGTGGCGAATCAAAGGTGGTGAACCAGAGATGGGGAATCAGAGGAGGGGAATCAGAGGCAGGGAATCAAACACGGGGAATCAGAGGCGGGGAATCAGAGCTGGGGAATCAGAGGCTGGGAATCAAAGTTGGGGAATCAGAGGCAGGGAATCAGATATGGGGAAACAGGGGCGGGGAATCAGAGGCAGGGAAACAGAGGCGGGGATTCAGATATGGGGAATCAGAGGCGGGGAATTAGAGTTGGGGAATCAGAGGCGGGGAATCAGAGGCGGGGAAACAGAAGCGGGGAATCAAACACGGGGAATCAGAGGTGGGGAATCAGAGGTTGGGAATCAGAGGCAGGGAATCAGAGGCGGGGAATCAGAGGCGGGGAATCAGAGGCAGGGAATCAGATGTGCGGAATCGGAGATGGGGAATCAGAGGCAGGGAATCAGAGGCGGGGAATCAGAGGCGGGGAATCAGAGGCCGGGAATCAGATATGGGGAAACAGAGGCGGGGAATCAGAGGCGGGGAAACAGAGGCTGGGAATCAGATATGGGGAATCAGAGGTGGGGAATCAGAGGTTGGGAATCAGAGGCAGGGAATCAGAGGCTTGGAATCAGACGCAGGGAATCAGATGCGGGGAATCAGAGGCGGGGAATCAGAGCTGGGGAATCAGAGTTTGGGAATCAGAGGCGGGGAATTAGATATGGGGAAACAGAGGCGGGGAATCAGATATGGGGAATCAGAGGCGGGGAATCAGAGGCGCGGAAAGAGAGGCGGGGAATCAGATATGGGGAATCAGAGGTGGGGAATCAGATATGGGGAAACAGAGGCGGGGAATCAGAGGCGGGGAATCAGATATGGGGAATCAGATATGGGGAATCAGAGGCGGGGAATCAGAGGCGCGGAAAGAGAGGCGGGGAATCAGATATGGGGAATCAGAGGTGGGGAATCAGATATGGGGAAACAGAGGCGGGGAATCAGAGGCGGGGAAACAGAGGCAGGGAATCAGATATGGGGATTCAGAGGTGGGGAATCAGAGGTTGGGAATCAGAGGTGGGGATCAGAGTCGGGAAATCAGAGGCAGGGAATCAGATGTGCGGAATCAGAGATGGGGAATCAGAGGTGGGGAATCAGAGGCTGTGAATCAGAGATGGGGAATCAGAGGTGGGGAATCAGAGGCAGGAAATCAGACACGGGGATTCAGAGGCTGGGAATCAGACGGGGGGAATCAAAGGCGGGGAATCTGAGCTGGGGAATCAGAGGCAGGGAATCAGAGTTGGGGATTCAGAGGCAGGGAATTAGATATGGGGAATCAGAGGTGGGGAATAAGAGGTGGTGAATCAGAGATGGGGAATCACAGGCGGGGAATCAGAGGCAGGGAATAGAACGCGGGGAATCAGAGGCAGGGAATCAGAGTTGGGGCATCAGAGGTTGGGAATTAGATATGGGGAAGCAGAGGCGGGGAATCAGAGGCAGGGAATCAGATGTGCGGAATCAGAGATGGGGAATCAGAGGTGGGGAATCAGAGGCTGTGAATCAGAGATGGGGAATCAGAGGTGGGGAATCAGAGGCAGGAAATCAGACACGGGGATTCAGAGGCTGGGAATCAGACGGGGGGAATCAAAGGCGGGGAATCAGAGCTGGGGAATCAGAGGCAGGGAATCAGAGTTGGGGATTCAGAGGCGGGGAATCAGATATGGGGAAACAGAGGCGGGGAATCAGAGGCGGGCAAACAGAGGCGGGGAATTAGATATGGGGAATCAGAGGTGGGGAATCAGAGGTGGTGAATCAGAGATGGGGAATCACAGGCGGGGAATCAGAGGCAGGGAATAGAACGCGGGGTATCAGAGGCAGGGAATCAGAGTTGGGGCATCAGAGGTTGGGAATTAGATATGGGGAAAAAGAGGCGGGGAATCAGAGGCGGGGAAACAGAGGCGGGAAGTCAGATATGGGTAATCAGAGGTGGGGAATCAGAGATGTGGAATCAGAGGCGGGGAATCAGAGGCAGGGAATCAGACGCGGGGAATCAGAGGCGGGGAATCATAGCTGGCGAATCAGAGGCGGGGAATGAGATATGGGGAATCAGAGGCGGGGAATCAGAGGCGGGGAAACAGTGGCGAGGAATCAGATATGGGGAATCAGAGGTGGCGAATCAAAGGCGGTGAATCAGAGATGGGGAATCAGAGGCGGGGAATCAGAGGCAGGGGATCAAACACGGGGAATCAGAGGCGGGGAATCAGAGCTGTGGAATCAGAGGCGGGGAATCAGAGTTGGGGAATCAGAGGCGGGGAATCAGAGCTGGGGAAGTCAGATATGGGTAATCAGAGGTGGGGAATCAGAGGCAGGGAGTCGGATGTGCGGAATCAGAGATGGGGAATCAGAGGCAGGGAATCAGAATCAGAAGCGGGGAATCAGAGGCCGGGAATCAGAGGCCGGGAATAAGATGCTGGGAATGAGAGGCCGGGAATCAGAGGTGGGGAATCAGAGTCCGGGAATCAGAGATGGGGATTCAGAGGCGGGGAATGAGATATGGAGAATCAGAGGCGGGGAATCAGAGGCGGGGAAACAGAGGTGGGGAATCAGATATGTGGAATCAGAGGTGGCGAATCAAAGGCGGTGAATCAGAGATGGGGAATCAGAGGCGGGGAATCAGAGGCAGGGAATCAAACACGGGAAATCAGAGGCGGGGAATCAGAGCTGGGGAATCAGAGGCGGGGAATCTGAGTTGGGGAATCAGAGGCAGGGAATCAGATATGGGGAAACAGGGGCAGGGAATCAGAGGCGGGGAAACAGAGGCGGGGAATCAGATATGGGGAATCAGAGGTTGGGAATCAGAGGCAGGGAATCAGAGGCGGGGAAACAGAGGCGGGGAATCAGATATGGGGAATCAGAGGTGGCGAATCAAAGGTGGTGAAACAGAGATGGGGAATCAGGGCAGGGAATCAGAGGCAGGGAATCAAACACGGGGAATCAGAGCTGGGGAATCAGAGGCGGGAAATTAGAGTTGGGGAATCAGAGGAGGGGAATCAGAGGCGGGGAAACAGAGGCGGGGAATCAGATATGGGGAATCAGAGGTGGGGAATCAGAGGTTGAGAATCAGAGGCAGGGAATCAGAGGCGGGGAATCAGAGGCGGGGAATCAGAGGCAGGGAATCAGATGTGCGGAATCGGAGATGGTGAATCAGAGGCAGGGAATCAGAGGCGGGGAATCAGAAGCGGGGAATCAGAGGCCGGGAATCAGATATTGGGAAACAGAGGTGGGGAATCAGAGGCGGGGAAACAGAGGCGGGGAATCAGATATGGGGAATCAGAGGTGGGGAATCAGAGGTTGGGAATCATAGGCGGGGAATCAGAGCTGGGGAATCAGAGGTGGGGAATCAGAGTTGGGGAATCAGAGGCGGGGACTTAGATATTGGGAAACAGAGGCGGGGAATCAGAGGCGGGGAAACAGAGGGGGGTAATCAGAGGCAGGGAATCAGATGTGCGGAATCAGAGATGGGGAATCAGAGGCAGGGAATCAGAATCAGAAGCAGGGAATCAGAGGCCGGGATTCAGAGGCCGGAATCAGATGCCGGGAATCAGAGATGGGGATTCAGAGGCGGGGAATGAGATATGGGGAATCAGAGGCGGTGAATCAGAGATGGGGAATCAGAGGCCGGGAATCAGAGGCAGGGAATCAAACACGGGGAATCAGAGGCGGGGAATCAGAGCTGGGGAATCAGAGGCGGGGAATCAGAGTTGGGGAATCAGAGGTTGGGAATCAGAGGAAGGGAATCAGAGGCGAGGAATCAGAGCTGGGGAATCAGAGGCGGGGAATCAGAATTGGGGAATCAGAGATGGGGAATCAGAGGCGGGGAATCAGACGCGGGGAATCAGCGGTGGTGAATCAGAGATGTGGAATCAGAGGCGGGGAATCAGAGGCAGGGAATCAGACGCGGGGAATCAGAGGCGGGGAATCATAGCTGGCGAATCAGAGGCGGAGAATCAGAGGTGGGGAATCAGAGGCGGGGAATCAGATATTGGGAATCAGAGGTGGGGAATCAGAGGCGGGGAAACAGAGGCGGGGAATCAGATATGGGGAATCAGAGGTGGGGAATCAGAGGTTGTGAATCAGAGATGGGGAATCAGAGGCGGGGAATCAGAGGCCGGTAGTCAGACGCGGGGAATCAGAGGCGGGGAATCAGACATGGGAAATTAGAGACAGGGAATCAGAGTTGGGGATTCAGAGGCGGGGAATCAGATATGGGGAAACAGAGGCGGGGAATCAGAGGCGGGCAAATAGAGGCGGGGATCAGATACGGGGAAACAGAGGCGGGGAATCAGAGGCGGGGAAACAGAGGCGGGGAATCAGATATGGGGAATCAGAGGTGGGGAATCAGACGCAGGGAATCATTATGGGAAATCAGAGGTGGGGAATCAGAGGTTGGGAATCAGAGGAAGGGAATCAGAGGCGAGGAATCAGAGCTGGGGAATCACAGGCGGGGAATCAGATATTGGGAATCAGAGGCGGGGAATCAGAGGTGGGGAATCAGAGGCGGGGAATCAGATATTGGGAATCAGAGGTGGGGAATCAGAGGCGGGGAAACAGAGGCGGGGAATCAGATATGGGGAATCAGAGGTGGGGAATCAGAGGTTGTGAATCAGAGATGGGGAATCAGAGGCGGGGAATCAGAGGCCGGTAATCAGACGCGGGGAATCAGAGGCGGGGAATCAGACATGGGAAATTAGAGACAGGGAATCAGAGTTGGGGATTCAGAGGCGGGGAATCAGATATGGTGAAACAGAGGCGGGGAATCAGAGGCGGGCAAATAGAGGCGGGGATCAGATACGGGGAAACAGAGGCGGGGAATCAGAGGCGGGGAAACAGAGGCGGGGAATCAGATATGGGGAATCAGAGGTGGGGAATCAGACGCAGGGAATCATTATGGGAAATCAGAGGTGGGGAATCAGAGGTTGGGAATCAGAGGAAGGGAATCAGAGGCGAGGAATCAGAGCTGGGGAATCAGAGGCGGGGAATCAGAATTGGGGAATCAGAGATGGGGAATCAGAGATGGGGAATCAGAGGCGGGGAATCAGACGCGGGGAATCAGCGGTGGTGAATCAGAGATGTGGAATCAGAGGCGGGGAATCAGAGGCAGGGAATCAGACGCGGGGAATCAGAGGCGGGGAATCATAGCTGGCGAATCAGAGGCGGGGAATCAGAGGTGGGGAATCAGAGGCGGGGAATCAGATATTGGGATTCAGAGGTGGGGAATCAGAGGCGGGGAAACAGAGGCGGGGAATCAGATATGGGGAATCAGAGGTGGGGAATCAGAGGTTGTGAATCAGAGATGGGGAATCAGAGGCGGGGAATCAGAGGCGGGGAATCAGATATGGGGAAACAGAGGCGGGGAATCAGAGGCGGGCAAATAGAGGCGGGGATCAGATATGGGGAAACAGAGGCGGGGAATCAGAGGCGGGGAAACAGAGGCGGGGAATCAGATATGGGGAATCAGAGGTGGGGAATCAGAGGTTGGGAATCAGAGATGCGGAATTGGAGGCGGGGAATGGGATATGGGGAATCAGAGGCGGGGAATCAGAGGCGGGGAAACAGAGGCGGGGAATCAGATATGGGGAATCAGAGGCGGGGAATCAGAGGCGGGCAAATAGAGGCGGGGATCAGATATGGGGAAACAGAGGCGGGGAATCAGAGGCGGGGAAACAGAGGCGGGGAATCAGATATGGGGAATCAGAGGTGGGGAATCAGAGGTTGGGAATCAGAGATGCGGAATTGGAGGCGGGGAATGGGATATGGGGAATCAGAGGCGGGGAATCAGAGGCGGGGAAACAGAGGCGGGGAATCAGATATGGGGAATCAGAGGTGTGGAATCAGAGGTTGGGAATCAGAGGTTGGGAATCAGAGGCAGGGAATCAGAGGCTTGGAATCAGTTGCAGGGAATCAGATGCGGGGAATCAGAGGCGGGGAATCAGAGCTGGGGAATCAGAGGCGGGGAATCAGTGTTGGGGAATCAGAGGCGGGGAATCAGACGCAGGGAATCAATATGGGAAATCAGAGGTGGGGAATCAGACGCAGGGAATCAATATGGGAAATCAGAGTTGGGGAATCAGAGGTTGGGAATCAGAGGAAGGGAATCAGAGGCGAGGAATCAGAGCTGGGGAATCAGAGGCGGGGAATCAGAATTGGGGAATCAGAGATGGGGAATCAGAGATGGGGAATCAGAGGCGGGGAATCAGACGCGTGGAATCAGAGGTGGTGAATCAGAGATGTGGAATCAGAGGCGGGGAATCAGAGGCAGGGAATCAGACGCGGGGAATCAGAGGCGGGGAATCATAGCTGGCGAATCAGAGGCGGGGAATGAGATATGGGGAATCAGAGGCGGGGAATCAGAGGCGGGGAAACAGTGGCGAGGAATCAGATATGGGGAATCAGAGGTGGCGAATCAAAGGCGGTGAATCAGAGATGGGGAGTCAGAGGCGGGGAATCAGAGGCAGGGGATCAAACACGGGGAATCAGAGGCGGGGAATCAGAGCTGTGGAATCAGAGGCGGGGAATCAGAGTTGGGGAATCAGAGGCGGGGAATCAGAGCTGGGGAATCAGAGGTGGGGAATCAGAGTCGGGGAATCAGAGGCAGTGAGTCGGATGTGCGGAATCAGAGATGGGGATTCAGAGGTGGGGAATCAGAGGCGGTGAATCTGAGATGGGGAATCAGAGGCGGGGAATCAGAGGCAGGTTATCAGACACGGGGATTCAGAGGCTGGGAATCAGACGGGTGGAATCAAAGGCGGGGAATGAAGCTGGGGAATCAGAGGCAGGGAATCAGAGTTGGGGATTCAGAGGCGGGGAATCAGATATGGGGAAACAGAGGCGGGGAATCAGAGGCGGGCAAACAGAGGCGGGGAATTAGATCTGGGGAATCAGAGGTGGGGAATCAGAGGCAGGTAATCAGATGTGTGGAATCAGAGATGGGGAATCAGAGGCAGGGAATCAGAATCAGAAGCGGGGAGTCAGAGGCCGGGAATCAGAGGCCTGGAATCAGATGCTGGGAATAAGAGGCCGGGAATCAGAGGTGGGGAATCAGAGTCCGGGAATCAGAGATGGGATTCAGAGGCGGGGAATGAGATATGGAGAATCAGAGGCGGGGAATCAGAGGCGGGAAAACAGAGGTGGGGAATCAGATATGGGGAATCAGAGGTGGCGAATCAAAGGTGGTGAATCAGAGATGGGGAATCAGAGTAGGGGAATCAGAGGCAGGGAATCAAACACGGGGAATCAGAGGCGGGGAATCAGAGCTGGGGAATCAGAGGCTGGGAATCAAAGTTGGGGAATCAGAGGCAGGGAATCAGATATGGGGAAACAGGGGCGGGGAATCAGAGGCAGGGAAACAGAGGCGGGGATTCAGATATGGGGAATCAGAGGCGGGGGATTAGAGTTGGGGAATCAGAGGCGGGGAATCAGAGGCGGGGAAACAGAAGCGGGGAATCAAACACGGGGAATCAGAGGTGGGGAATCAGAGGTTGGGAATCAGAGGCAGGGAATCAGAGGCGGGGAATCAGAGGCGGGGAATCAGAGGCAGGGAATCAGATGTGCGGAATCGGAGATGGGGAATCAGAGGCAGGGAATCAGAGGCGGGGAATCAGAGGCGGGGAATCAGAGGCCGGGAATCAGATATGGGGAAACAGAGGCGGAGAATCAGAGGCGGGGAAACAGAGGCTGGGAATCAGATATGGGGAATCAGAGGTGGGGAATCAGAGGTTGGGAATCAGAGGCAGGGAATCAGAGGCTTGGAATCAGACGCAGGGAATCAGATGCGGGGAATCAGAGGCGGGGAATCAGAGCTGGGGAATCAGAGTTTGGGAATCAGAGGCGGGGAATTAGATATGGGGAAACAGAGGCGGGGAATCAGATATGGGGAATCAGAGGCGGGGAATCAGAGGCGCGGAAAGAGAGGCGGGGAATCAGATATGGGGAATCAGAGGTGGGGAATCAGATATGGGGAAACAGAGGCGGGGAATCAGAGGCGGGGAATCAGATATGGGGAATCAGATATGGGGAATCAGAGGCGGGGAATCAGAGGCGCGGAAAGAGAGGCGGGGAATCAGATATGGGGAATCAGAGGTGGGGAATCAGATATGGGGAAACAGAGGCGGGGAATCAGAGGCGGGGAAACAGAGGCAGGGAATCAGATATGGGGATTCAGAGGTGGGGAATCAGAGGTTGGGAATCAGAGGTGGGGATCAGAGTCGGGAAATCAGAGGCAGGGAATCAGATGTGCGGAATCAGAGATGGGGAATCAGAGGTGGGGAATCAGAGGCTGTGAATCAGAGATGGGGAATCAGAGGTGGGGAATCAGAGGCAGGAAATCAGACACGGGGATTCAGAGGCTGGGAATCAGACGGGGGGAATCAAAGGCGGGGAATCTGAGCTGGGGAATCAGAGGCAGGGAATCAGAGTTGGGGATTCAGAGGCAGGGAATTAGATATGGGGAATTAGAGGTGGGGAATCAGAGGTGGTGAATCAGAGATGGGGAATCACAGGCGGGGAATCAGAGGCAGGGAATAGAACGCGGGGAATCAGAGGCAGGGAATCAGAGTTGGGGCATCAGAGGTTGGGTATTAGATATGGGGAAACAGAGGCGGGGAATCAGAGGCAGGGAATCAGATGTGCGGAATCAGAGATGGGGAATCAGAGGTGGGGAATCAGAGGCTGTGAATCAGAGATGGGGAATCAGAGGTGGGGAATCAGAGGCAGGAAATCAGACACGGGGATTCAGAGGCTGGGAATCAGACGGGGGGAATCAAAGGCGGGGAATCAGAGCTGGGGAATCAGAGGCAGGGAATCAGAGTTGGGGATTCAGAGGCGGGGAATCAGATATGGGGAAACAGAGGCGGGGAATCAGAGGCGGGCAAACAGAGGCGGGGAATTAGATATGGGGAATCAGAGGTGGGGAATCAGAGGTGGTGAATCAGAGATGGGGAATCACAGGCGGGGAATCAGAGGCAGGGAATAGAACGCGGGGTATCAGAGGCAGGGAATCAGAGTTGGGGCATCAGAGGTTGGGAATTAGATATGGGGAAAAAGAGGCGGGGAATCAGAGGCGGGGAAACAGAGGCGGGAAGTCAGATATGGGTAATCAGAGGTGGGGAATCAGAGATGTGGAATCAGAGGCGGGGAATCAGAGGCAGGGAATCAGACGCGGGGAATCAGAGGCGGGGAATCATAGCTGGCGAATCAGAGGCGGGGAATGAGATATGGGGAATCAGAGGCGGGGAATCAGAGGCGGGGAAACAGTGGCGAGGAATCAGATATGGGGAATCAGAGGTGGCGAATCAAAGGCGGTGAATCAGAGATGGGGAATCAGAGGCGGGGAATCAGAGGCAGGGGATCAAACACGGGGAATCAGAGGCGGGGATTCAGAGCTGTGGAATCAGAGGCGGGGAATCAGAGTTGGGGAATCAGAGGCGGGGAATCAGAGCTGGGGAAGTCAGATATGGGTAATCAGAGGTGGGGAATCAGAGGCAGGGAGTCGGATGTGCGGAATCAGAGATGGGGAATCAGAGGCAGGGAATCAGAATCAGAAGCGGGGAATCAGAGGCCGGGAATCAGAGGCCGGGAATAAGATGCTGGGAATGAGAGGCCGGGAATCAGAGGTGGGGAATCAGAGTCCGGGAATCAGAGATGGGGATTCAGAGGCGGGGAATGAGATATGGAGAATCAGAGGCGGGGAATCAGAGGCGGGGAAACAGAGGTGGGGAATCAGATATGTGGAATCAGAGGTGGCGAATCAAAGGCGGTGAATCAGAGATGGGGAATCAGAGGCGGGGAATCAGAGGCAGGGAATCAAACACGGGAAATCAGAGGAGGGGAATCAGAGCTGGGGAATCAGAGGCGGGGAATCTGAGTTGGGGAATCAGAGGCAGGGAATCAGATATGGGGAAACAGGGGCAGGGAATCAGAGGCGGGGAAACAGAGGCGGGGAATCAGATATGGGGAATCAGAGGTTGGGAATCAGAGGCAGGGAATCAGAGGCGGGGAAACAGAGGCGGGGAATCAGATATGGGGAATCAGAGGTGGCGAATCAAAGGTGGTGAAACAGAGATGGGGAATCAGGGCAGGGAATCAGAGGCAGGGAATCAAACACGGGGAATCAGAGCTGGGGAATCAGAGGCGGGAAATTAGAGTTGGGGAATCAGAGGAGGGGAATCAGAGGCGGGGAAACAGAGGCGGGGAATCAGATATGGGGAATCAGAGGTGGGGAATCAGAGGTTGAGAATCAGAGGCAGGGAATCAGAGGCGGGGAATCAGAGGCGGGGAATCAGAGGCAGGGAATCAGATGGGCGGAATCGGAGATGGTGAATCAGAGGCAGGGAATCAGAGGCGGGGAATCAGAAGCGGGGAATCAGAGGCCGGGAATCAGATATTGGGAAACAGAGGTGGGGAATCAGAGGCGGGGAAACAGAGGCGGGGAATCAGATATGGGGAATCAGAGGTGGGGAATCAGAGGTTGGGAATCATAGGCGGGGAATCAGAGCTGGGGAATCAGAGGTGGGGAATCAGAGTTGGGGAATCAGAGGCGGGGACTTAGATATTGGGAAACAGAGGCGGGGAATCAGAGGCGGGGAAACAGAGGGGGGTAATCAGAGGCAGGGAATCAGATGTGCGGAATCAGAGATGGGGAATCAGAGGCAGGGAATCAGAATCAGAAGCAGGGAATCAGAGGCCGGGATTCAGAGGCCGGAATCAGATGCCGGGAATAAGAGGCCGGGAATCAGAGGTGGGGAATCAGAGTCCGGGAATCAGAGATGGGGATTCAGAGGCGGGGAATGAGATATGGGGAATCAGAGGCGGTGAATCAGAGATGGGGAATCAGAGGCCGGGAATCAGAGGCAGGGAATCAAACACGGGGAATCAGAGGCGGGGAATCAGAGCTGGGGAATCAGAGGCGGGGAATCAGAGTTGGGGAATCAGAGGTTGGGAATCAGAGGAAGGGAATCAGAGGCGAGGAATCAGAGCTGGGGAATCAGAGGCGGGGAATCAGAATTGGGGAATCAGAGATGGGGAATCAGAGGCGGGGAATCAGACGCGGGGAATCAGCGGTGGTGAATCAGAGATGTGGAATCAGAGGCGGGGAATCAGAGGCAGGGAATCAGACGCGGGGAATCAGAGGCGGGGAATCAGAGGCGGGGAAACAGAGGCGGGGAATCAGATATGGGGAATCAGAGGTGGGGAATCAGAGGTTGTGAATCAGAGATGGGGAATCAGAGGCGGGGAATCAGAGGCCGGTAATCAGACGCGGGGAATCAGAGGCGGGGAATCAGACATGGGAAATTAGAGACAGGGAATCAGAGTTGGGGATTCAGAGGCGGGGAATCAGAGGTAGGGAATCAGACGCGGGGAATCAGAGGCGGGGAATCATAGCTGGCGAATCAGAGGCGGGGAATGAGATATGGGGAATCAGAGGCGGGGAATCAGAGGCGGGGAAACAGTGGCGAGGAATCAGATATGGGGAATCAGAGGTGGCGAATCAAAGGCGGTGAATCAGAGATGGGGAGTCAGAGGCGGGGAATCAGAGGCAGGGGATCAAACACGGGGAATCAGAGGCGGGGAATCAGAGCTGTGGAATCAGAGGCGGGGAATCAGAGTTGGGGAATCAGAGGCGGGGAATCAGAGCTGGGGAATCAGAGGTGGGGAATCAGAGTCGGGGAATCAGAGGCAGGGAGTCGGATGTGCGGAATCAGAGATGGGGATTCAGAGGTGGGGAATCAGAGGCGGTGAATCTGAGATGGGGAATCAGAGGCGGGGAATCAGAGGCAGGTTATCAGACACGGGGATTCAGAGGCTGGGAATCACACGGGGGGAATCAAAGGCGGGGAATGAAGCTGGGGAATCAGAGGCAGGGAATCAGAGTTGGGGATTCAGAGGCGGGGAATCAGATATGGGGAAACAGAGGCGGGGAATCAGAGGCGGGAAAACAGAGGCGGGGAATTAGATATGGGGAATCAGAGGTGGGGAATCAGAGGCAGGTAATCAGATGTGTGGAATCAGAGATGGGGAATCAGAGGCAGGGAATCAGAATCAGAAGCGGGGAGTCAGAGGCCGGGAATCAGAGGTGGGGAATCAGAGTCCGGGAATCAGAGATGGGATTCAGAGGCGGGGAATGAGATATGGAGAATCAGAGGCGGGGAATCAGAGGCGGGAAAACAGAGGTGGGGAATCAGATATGGGGAATCAGAGGTGGCGAATCAAAGGTGGTGAATCAGAGATGGGGAATCAGAGTAGGGGAATCAGAGGCAGGGAATCAAACACGGGGAATCAGAGGCGGGGAATCAGAGCTGGGGAATCAGAGGCTGGGAATCAAAGTTGGGGAATCAGAGGCAGGGAATCAGATATGGGGAAACAGGGGCGGGGAATCAGAGGCAGGGAAACAGAGGCGGGGATTCAGATATGGGGAATCAGAGGCGGGGAATTAGAGTTGGGGAATCAGAGGCGGGGAATCAGAGGCGGGGAAACAGAAGCGGGGAATCAAACACGGGGAATCAGAGGTGGGGAATCAGAGGTTGGGAATCAGAGGCAGGGAATCAGAGGCGGGGAATCAGAGGCAGGGAATCAGAGGCAGGGAATCAGATGTGCGGAATCGGAGATGGGGAATCAGAGGCAGGGAATCAGAGGCGGGGAATCAGAGGCGGGGAATCAGAGGCCGGGAATCAGATATGGGGAAACAGAGGCGGAGAATCAGAGGCGGGGAAACAGAGGCTGGGAATCAGATATGGGGAATCAGAGGTGGGGAATCAGAGGTTGGGAATCAGAGGCAGGGAATCAGAGGCTTGGAATCAGACGCAGGGAATCAGATGCGGGGAATCAGAGGCGGGGAATCAGAGCTGGGGAATCAGAGTTTGGGAATCAGAGGCGGGGAATTAGATATGGGGAAACAGAGGCGGGGAATCAGATATGGGGAATCAGAGGCGGGGAATCAGAGGCGTGGAAAGAGAGGCGGGGAATCAGATATGGGGAATCAGAGGTGGGGAATCAGATATGGGGAAACAGAGGCGGGGAATCAGAGGCGGGGAATCAGATATGGGGAATCAGATATGGGGAATCAGAGGCGGGGAATCAGAGGCGCGGAAAGAGAGGCGGGGAATCAGATATGGGGAATCAGAGGTGGGGAATCAGATATGGGGAAACAGAGGCGGGGAATCAGAGGCGGGGAAACAGAGGCAGGGAATCAGATATGGGGATTCAGAGGTGGGGAATCAGAGGTTGGGAATCAGAGGTGGGGATCAGAGTCGGGAAATCAGAGGCAGGGAATCAGGAGTGCGGAATCAGAGATGGGGAATCAGAGGTGGGGAATCAGAGGCTGTGAATCAGAGATGGGGAATCAGAGGTGGGGAATCAGAGGCAGGAAATCAGACACGGGGATTCAGAGGCTGGGAATCAGACGGGGGGAATCAAAGGCGGGGAATCTGAGCTGGGGAATCAGAGGCAGGGAATCAGAGTTGGGGATTCAGAGGCAGGGAATTAGATATGGGGAATCAGAGGTGGGGAATCAGAGGTGGTGAATCAGAGATGGGGAATCACAGGCGGGGAATCAGAGGCAGGGAATAGAACGCGGGGAATCAGAGGCAGGGAATCAGAGTTGGGGCATCAGAGGTTGGGTATTAGATATGGGGAAACAGAGGCGGGGAATCAGAGGCAGGGAATCAGATGTGCGGAATCAGAGATGGGGAATCAGAGGTGGGGAATCAGAGGCTGTGAATCAGAGATGGGGAATCAGAGGTGGGGAATCAGAGGCAGGAAATCAGACACGGGGATTCAGAGGCTGGGAATCAGACGGGGGGAATCAAAGGCGGGGAATCAGAGCTGGGGAATCAGAGGCAGGGAATCAGAGTTGGGGATTCAGAGGCGGGGAATCAGATATGGGGAAACAGAGGCGGGGAATCAGAGGCGGGCAAACAGAGGCGGGGAATTAGATATGGGGAATCAGAGGTGGGGAATCAGAGGTGGTGAATCAGAGATGGGGAATCACAGGCGGGGAATCAGAGGCAGGGAATAGAACGCGGGGTATCAGAGGCAGGGAATCAGAGTTGGGGCATCAGAGGTTGGGAATTAGATATGGGGAAAAAGAGGCGGGGAATCAGAGGCGGGGAAACAGAGGCGGGAAGTCAGATATGGGTAATCAGAGGTGGGGAATCAGAGATGTGGAATCAGAGGCGGGGAATCAGAGGCAGGGTATCAGACGCGGTGAATCAGAGGCGGGGAATCATAGCTGGCGAATCAGAGGCGGGGAATGAGATATGGGGAATCAGAGGCGGGGAATCAGAGGCGGGGAAACAGTGGCGAGGAATCAGATATGGGGAATCAGAGGTGGCGAATCAAAGGCGGTGAATCAGAGATGGGGAATCAGAGGCGGGGAATCAGAGGCAGGGGATCAAACACGGGGAATCAGAGGCGGGGATTCAGAGCTGTGGAATCAGAGGCGGGGAATCAGAGTTGGGGAATCAGAGGCGGGGAATCAGAGCTGGGGAAGTCAGATATGGGTAATCAGAGGTGGGGAATCAGAGGCAGGGAGTCGGATGTGCGGAATCAGAGATGGGGAATCAGAGGCAGGGAATCAGAATCAGAAGCGGGGAATCAGAGGCCGGGAATCAGAGGCCGGGAATAAGATGCTGGGAATGAGAGGCCGGGAATCAGAGGTGGGGAATCAGAGTCCGGGAATCAGAGATGGGGATTCAGAGGCGGGGAATGAGATATGGAGAATCAGAGGCGGGGAATCAGAGGCGGGGAAACAGAGGTGGGGAATCAGATATGTGGAATCAGAGGTGGCGAATCAAAGGCGGTGAATCAGAGATGGGGAATCAGAGGCGGGGAATCAGAGGCAGGGAATCAAACACGGGAAATCAGAGGCGGGGAATCAGAGCTGGGGAATCAGAGGCGGGGAATCTGAGTTGGGGAATCAGAGGCAGGGAATCAGATATGGGGAAACAGGGGCAGGGATTCAGAGGCGGGGAAACAGAGGCGGGGAATCAGATATGGGGAATCAGAGGTTGGGAATCAGAGGCAGGGAATCAGAGGCGGGGAAACAGAGGCGGGGAATCAGATATGGGGAATCAGAGGTGGCGAATCAAAGGTGGTGAAACAGAGATGGGGAATCAGGGCAGGGAATCAGAGGCAGGGAATCAAACACGGGGAATCAGAGCTGGGGAATCAGAGGCGGGAAATTAGAGTTGGGGAATCAGAGGAGGGGAATCAGAGGCGGGGAAACAGAGGCGGGGAATCAGATATGGGGAATCAGAGGTGGGGAATCAGAGGTTGAGAATCAGAGGCAGGGAATCAGAGGCGGGGAATCAGAGGCGGGGAATCAGAGGCAGGGAATCAGATGTGCGGAATCGGAGATTGTGAATCAGAGGCAGGGAATCAGAGGCGGGGAATCAGAAGCGGGGAATCAGAGGCCGGGAATCAGATATTGGGAAACAGAGGTGGGGAATCAGAGGCGGGGAAACAGAGGCGGGGAATCAGATATGGGGAATCAGAGGTGGGGAATCAGAGGTTGGGAATCATAGGCGGGGAATCAGAGCTGGGGAGTCAGAGGTGGGGAATCAGAGTTGGGGAATCAGAGGCGGGGACTTAGATATTGGGAAACAGAGGCGGGGAATCAGAGGCGGGGAAACAGAGGGGGGTAATCAGAGGCAGGGAATCAGATGTGCGGAATCAGAGATGGGGAATCAGAGGCAGGGAATCAGAATCAGAAGCAGGGAATCAGAGGCCGGGATTCAGAGGCCGGAATCAGATGCCGGGAATAAGAGGCCGGGAATCAGAGGTGGGGAATCAGAGTCCGGGAATCAGAGATGGGGATTCAGAGGCGGGGAATGAGATATGGGGAATCAGAGGCGGTGAATCAGAGATGGGGAATCAGAGGCCGGGAATCAGAGGCAGGGAATCAAACACGGGGAATCAGAGGCGGGGAATCAGAGCTGGGGAATCAGAGGCGGGGAATCAGAGTTGGGGAATCAGAGGTTGGGTATCAGAGGAAGGGAATCAGAGGCGAGGAATCAGAGCTGGGGAATCAGAGGTGGGGAATCAGAATTGGGGAATCAGAGATGGGGAATCAGAGGCGGGGAATCAGACGCGGGGAATCAGCGGTGGTGAATCAGAGATGTGGAATCAGAGGCGGGGAATCAGAGGCAGGGAATCAGACGCGGGGAATCAGAGGCGGGGAATCATAGCTGGCGAATCAGAGGCGGAGAATCAGAGGTGGGGAATCAGAGGCGGGGAATCAGATATTGGGAATCAGAGGTGGGGAATCAGAGGCGGGGAAACAGAGGCGGGGAATCAGATATGGGGAATCAGAGGTGGGGAATCAAAGGTTGTGAATCAGAGATGGGGAATCAGAGGCGGGGAATCAGAGGCCGGTAATCAGACGCGGGGAATCAGAGGCGGGGAATCAGACATGGGAAATTAGAGACAGGGAATCAGAGTTGGGGATTCAGAGGCGGGGAATCAGATATGGGGAAACAGAGGCGGGGAATCAGAGGCGGGCAAATAGAGGCGGGGATCAGATACGGGGAAACAGAGGCGGGGAATCAGAGGCGGGGAAACAGAGGCGGGGAATCAGATATGGGGAATCAGAGGTGGGGAATCAGACGCAGGGAATCATTATGGGAAATCAGAGGTGGGGAATCAGAGGTTGGGAATCAGAGGAAGGGAATCAGAGGCGAGGAATCAGAGCTGGGGAATCAGAGGCGGGGAATCAGAATTGGGGAATCAGAGATGGGGAATCAGAGATGGGGAATCAGAGGCTGGGAATCAGACGCTGGGAATCAGCGGTGGTGAATCAGAGATGTGGAATCAGAGGCGGGGAATCAGAGGCAGGGAATCAGACGCGGGGAATCAGAGGCGGGGAATCATAGCTGGCGAATCAGAGGCGGGGAATCAGAGGTGGGGAATCAGAGGCGGGGAATCAGATATTGGGAATCAGAGGTGGGGAATCAGAGGCGGGGAAACAGAGGCGGGGAATCAGATATGGGGAATCAGAGGTGTGGAATCAGAGGTTGTGAATCAGAGATGGGGAATCAGAGGCGGGGAATCAGAGGCCGGTAATCAGACGCGGGGAATCAGAGGCGGGGAATCAGACATGGGAAATTAGAGGCAGGGAATCAGAGTTGGGGATTCAAAGGCGGGGAATCAGATATGGGGAAACAGAGGCGGGGAATCAGAGGCGGGCAAATAGAGGCGGGGATCAGATATGGGGAAACAGAGGCGGGGAATCAGAGGCGGGGAAACAGAGGAGGGGAATCAGATATGGGGAATCAGAGGTGGGGAATCAGAGGTTGGGAATCAGAGATGCGGAATTGGAGGCGGGGAATGGGATATGGGGAATCAGAGGCGGGGAATCAGAGGCGGGGAAACAGAGGCGGGGAATCAGATATGGGGAATCAGAGGTGTGGAATCAGAGGTTGGGAATCAGAGGTTGGGAATCAGAGGCAGGGAATCAGAGGCTTGGAATCAGTTGCAGGGAATCAGATGCGGGGAATCAGAGGCGGGGAATCAGAGCTGGGGAATCAGAGGTGGGGAATCAGAGTTGGGGAATCAGAGGCGGGGACTTAGATATTGGGAAACAGAGGCGGGGAATCAAAGGTGGGGAAACAGAGGCGGGGAATCAGATATGGGGAATCAGAGGTGGGGAATCAGAGGCAGGGAATCAGATGTGCGGAATCAGAGATGGGGAATCAGAGGCAGGGAATCAGAATCAGACGCAGGGAATCAGAGGCCGGGAATCAGAGGCCGGAATCAGATGCCGGGAATAAGAGGCCGGGAATCAGAGGTGGGGAATCAGAGTCCGGGAATCAGAGATGGGGATTTAGAGGCGGGGAATGAGATATGGGGAATCAGAGGCGAGGAATCAGAGGCGGAGAAACAGAAGCGGGGAATCAGATATGGGGAATCAGAGGTTGCGAATCAAAGGCGGTGAATCAGAGATGGGGAGTCAGAGGCCGGGAATCAGAGGCAGGGAATCAAACACGGGGAATCAGATGCGGGGAATCAGAGCTGGGGAATCAGAGGCGGGGAATCAGAGTTGGGGAATCAGAGGCGGGGAATCAGACGCAGGGAATCAATATGGGAAATCAGAGGTGGGGAATCAGACGCAGGGAATATATATGGGAAATCAGAGTTGGGGAATCAGAGGTTGGGAATCATAGGAAGGGAATCAGAGGCGAGGAATCAGAGCTGGGGAATCAGAGGCGGGGAATCAGAATTGGGGAATCAGAGATGGGGAATCAGAGATGGGGAATCAGAGGCGGGGAATCAGACGCGTGGAATCAGAGGTGGTGAATCAGAGATGTGGAATCAGAGGCGGGGAATCAGAGGCAGGGAATCAGACGCGGGGAATCAGAGGCGGGGAATCATAGCTGGCGAATCAGAGGTGGGGAATGAGATATGGGGAATCAGAGGCGGGGAATCAGAGGCGGGGAAACAGTGGCGAGGAATCAGATATGGGGAATCAGAGGTGGCGAATCAAAGGCGGTGAATCAGAGATGGGGAATCAGAGGCGGGGAATCAGAGGCAGGGGATCAAACACGGGGAATCAGAGGCGGGGAATCAGAGCTGTGGAATCAGAGGCGGGGAATCAGAGCTGTGGAATCAGAGGCGGGGAATCAGAGCTGGGGAATCAGAGGTGGGGAATCAGAGTCGGGGAATCAGAGGCAGGTAGTCGGATGTGCGGAATCAGAGATGGGGAATCAGAGGTGGGGAATCAGAGGCGGTGAATCTGAGATGGGGAATCAGAGGCGGGGAATCAGAGGCAGGTTATCAGACACGGGGATTCAGAGGCTGGGAATCAGACGGGGGGAATCAAAGGCGGGGAATGAAGCTGGGGAATCAGAGGCAGGGAATCAGAGTTGGGGATTCAGAGGCGGGGAATCAGATATGGGGAAACAGAGGCGGGGAATCAGAGGCGGGCAAACAGAGGCGGGGAATTAGATATGGGGAATCAGTGGTGGGGAATCAGAGGTGGTTTATCAGAGATGGGGAATCACAGGCGGGGAATCAGAGGCAGGGAATAGAACGCGGGGAATCAGAGGCAGGGAATCAGAGCTGGGGAATCAGAGGCGGGGAATCATAGTTGGGAATCAGAGGCGGGGAATCAGATATGGGGAAACAGAGGCGGGGAATCAGGGGCGGGGAAACAGAGGCGGGGAATCAGATATGGGGAATCAGAGGTGGGGAATCAGAGGCAGGTAATCAGATGTGCGGAATCAGAGATGGGGAATCAGAGGCAGGGAATCAGAATCAGAAGCGGGGAGTCAGAGGCCGGGAATCAGAGGCCTGGAATCAGATGCTGGGAATAAGAGGCCGGGAATCAGAGGTGGGGAATCAGAGTCCGGGAATCAGAGATGGGGATTCAGAGGCGGGGAATGAGATATGGGGAATCAGAGGCGGGGAATCAGAGGCGCGGAAAGAGAGGCGGGGAATCAGATATGGGGAATCAGAGGGGGGAATAAGATATGGGGAAACAGAGGCGGGGAATCAGAGGCGGGGAATCAGATATGGGGAATCAGATATGGGGAATCAGAGGCGGGGAATCAGAGGCGCGGAAAGAGAGGCGGGGAATCAGATATGGGGAATCAGAGGTGGGGAATCAGATATGGGGAAACAGAGGCGGGGAATCAGAGGCGGGGAAACAGAGGCAGGGAATCAGATATGGGGATTCAGAGGTGGGGAATCAGAGGTTGGGAATCAGAGTTGGGGATCAGAGTCGGGAAATCAGAGGCAGGGAATCAGATGTGCGGAATCAGAGATGGGGAATCAGAGGTGGGGAATCAGAGGCTGTGAATCAGAGATGGGGAATCAGAGGTGGGGAATCAGAGGCAGGAAATCAGACACGGGGATTCAGAGGCTGGGAATCAGACGGGGGGAATCAAAGGCGGGGAATCTGAGCTGGGGAATCAGAGGCAGGGAATCAGAGTTGGGGATTCAGAGGCAGGGAATTAGATATGGGGAATCAGAGGTGGGGAATCAGAGGTGGTGAATCAGAGATGGGGAATCACAGGCGGGGAATCAGAGGCAGGGAATAGAACGCGGGGAATCAGAGGCAGGGAATCAGAGTTGGGGCATCAGAGGTTGGGAATTAGATATGGGGAAACAGAGGCGGGGAATCAGAGGCAGGGAATCAGATGTGCGGAATCAGAAATGGGGAATCAGAGGTGGGGAATCAGAGGCTGTGAATCAGAGATGGGGAATCAGAGGTGGGGAATCAGAGGCAGGAAATCAGACACGGGGATTCAGAGGCTGGGAATCAGACGGGGGGAATCAAAGGCGGGGAATCAGAGCTGGGGAATCAGAGGCAGGGAATCAGAGTTGGGGATTTAGAGGCGGGGAATCAGATATGGGGAAACAGAGGCGGGGAATCAGAGGCGGGCAAACAGAGGCGGGGAATTAGATATGGGGAATCAGAGGTGGGGAATCAGAGGTGGTGAATCAGAGATGGGGAATCACAGGCGGGGAATCAGAGGCAGGGAATAGAACGCGGGGAATCAGAGGCAGGGAATCAGAGTTGGGGCATCAGAGGTTGGGAATTAGATATGGGGAAACAGAGGCGGGGAATCAGAGGCGGGGAAACAGAGGCGGGAAGTCAGATATGGGTAATCAGAGGTGGGGAATCAGAGGCAGGGAATCAGATGTGCCGAATCAGAGATGGGGAATCAGAGGCAGGGAATCAGAATCAGAAGCGGGGAATCAGAGGCCGGGAATCAGAGGCCGGGAATAAGATGCTGGGAATGAGAGGCCGGGAATCAGAGGTGGGGAATCAGAGTCCGGGAATCAGAGATGGGGATTCAGAGGTGGGGAATGAGATATGGAGAATCAGAGGCGGGGAATCAGAGGCGGGGAAACAGAGGTGGGGAATCAGATATGTGGAATCAGAGGTGGCGAATCAAAGGCGGTGAATCAGAGATGGGGAATCAGAGGCGGGGAATCAGAGGCAGGGAATCAAACACGGGAAATCAGAGGCGGGGAATCAGAGCTGGGGAATCAGAGGCAGGGAATCAGAGTAGGGGATTCAGAGGCAGGGAATTAGATATGGGGAATCAGAGGCGGGGAATCAGAGGCGCGGAAAGAGAGGCGGGGAATCAGATATGGGGAATCAGAGGGGGGAATAAGATATGGGGAAACAGAGGCGGGGAATCAGAGGCGGGGAATCAGATATGGGGAATCAGATATGGGGAATCAGAGGCGGGGAATCAGAGGCGCGGAAAGAGAGGCGGGGAATCAGATATGGGGAATCAGAGGTGGGGAATCAGATATGGGGAAACAGAGGCGGGGAATCAGAGGCGGGGAAACAGAGGCAGGGAATCAGATATGGGGATTCAGAGGTGGGGAATCAGAGGTTGGGAATCAGAGGTGGGGATCAGAGTCGGGAAATCAGAGGCAGGGAATCAGATGTGCGGAATCAGAGATGGGGAATCAGAGGTGGGGAATCAGAGGCTGTGAATCAGAGATGGGGAATCAGAGGTGGGGAATCAGAGGCAGGAAATCAGACACGGGGATTCAGAGGCTGGGAATCAGACGGGGGGAATCAAAGGCGGGGAATCTGAGCTGGGGAATCAGAGGCAGGGAATCAGAGTTGGGGATTCAGAGGCAGGGAATTAGATATGGGGAATCAGAGGTGGGGAATCAGAGGTGGTGAATCAGAGATGGGGAATCACAGGCGGGGAATCAGAGGCAGGGAATAGAACGCGGGGAATCAGAGGCAGGGAATCAGAGTTGGGGCATCAGAGGTTGGGAATTAGATATGGGGAAACAGAGGCGGGGAATCAGAGGCAGGGAATCAGATGTGCGGAATCAGAGATGGGGAATCAGAGGTGGGGAATCAGAGGCTGTGAATCAGAGATGGGGAATCAGAGGTGGGGAATCAGAGGCAGGAAATCAGACACGGGGATTCAGAGGCTGGGAATCAGACGGGGGGAATCAAAGGCGGGGAATCAGAGCTGGGGAATCAGAGGCAGGGAATCAGAGTTGGGGATTCAGAGGCGGGGAATCAGATATGGGGAAACAGAGGCGGGGAATCAGAGGCGGGCAAACAGAGGCGGGGAATTAGATATGGGGAATCAGAGGTGGGGAATCAGAGGTGGTGAATCAGAGATGGGGAATCACAGGCGGGGAATCAGAGGCAGGGAATAGAACGCGGGGTATCAGAGGCAGGGAATCAGAGTTGGGGCATCAGAGGTTGGGAATTAGATATGGGGAAAAAGAGGCGGGGAATCAGAGGCGGGGAAACAGAGGCGGGAAGTCAGATATGGGTAATCAGAGGTGGGGAATCAGAGATGTGGAATCAGAGGCGGGGAATCAGAGGCAGGGAATCAGACGCGGGGAATCAGAGGCGGGGAATCATAGCTGGCGAATCAGAGGCGGGGAATGAGATATGGGGAATCAGAGGCGGGGAATCAGAGGCGGGGAAACAGTGGCGAGGAATCAGATATGGGGAATCAGAGGTGGCGAATCAAAGGCGGTGAATCAGAGATGGGGAATCAGAGGCGGGGAATCAGAGGCAGGGGATCAAACACGGGGAATCAGAGGCGGGGAATCAGAGCTGTGGAATCAGAGGCGGGGAATCAGAGTTGGGGAATCAGAGGCGGGGAATCAGAGCTGGGGAAGTCAGATATGGGTAATCAGAGGTGGGGAATCAGAGGCAGGGAGTCGGATGTGCGGAATCAGAGATGGGGAATCAGAGGCAGGGAATCAGAATCAGAAGCGGGGAATCAGAGGCCGGGAATCAGAGGCCGGGAATAAGATGCTGGGAATGAGAGGCCGGGAATCAGAGGTGGGGAATCAGAGTCCGGGAATCAGAGATGGGGATTCAGAGGCGGGGAATGAGATATGGAGAATCAGAGGCGGGGAATCAGAGGCGGGGAAACAGAGGTGGGGAATCAGATATGTGGAATCAGAGGTGGCAAATCAAAGGCGGTGAATCAGAGATGGGGAATCAGAGGCGGGGAATCAGAGGCAGGGAATCAAACACGGGAAATCAGAGGCGGGGAATCAGAGCTGGGGAATCAGAGGCGGGGAATCTGAGTTGGGGAATCAGAGGCAGGGAATCAGATATGGGGAAACAGGGGCAGGGAATCAGAGGCGGGGAAACAGAGGCGGGGAATCAGATATGGGGAATCAGAGGTTGGGAATCAGAGGCAGGGAATCAGAGGCGGGGAAACAGAGGCGGGGAATCAGATATGGGGAATCAGAGGTGGCGAATCAAAGGTGGTGAAACAGAGATGGGGAATCAGGGCAGGGAATCAGAGGCAGGGAATCAAACACGGGGAATCAGAGCTGGGGAATCAGAGGCGGGAAATTAGAGTTGGGGAATCAGAGGAGGGGAATCAGAGGCGGGGAAACAGAGGCGGGGAATCAGATATGGGGAATCAGAGGTGGGGAATCAGAGGTTGAGAATCAGAGGCAGGGAATCAGAGGCGGGGAATCAGAGGCGGGGAATCAGAGGCAGGGAATCAGATGTGCGGAATCGGAGATGGTGAATCAGAGGCAGGGAATCAGAGGCGGGGAATCAGAAGCGGGGAATCAGAGGCCGGGAATCAGATATTGGGAAACAGAGGTGGGGAATCAGAGGCGGGGAAACAGAGGCGGGGAATCAGATATGGCGAATCAGAGGTGGGGAATCAGAGGTTGGGAATCATAGGCGGGGAATCAGAGCTGGGGAATCAGAGGTGGGGAATCAGAGTTGGGGAATCAGAGGCGGGGACTTAGATATTGGGAAACAGAGGCGGGGAATCAGAGGCGGGGAAACAGAGGGGGGTAATCAGAGGCAGGGAATCAGATGTGCGGAATCAGAGATGGGGTATCAGAGGCAGGGAATCAGAATCAGAAGCAGGGAATCAGAGGCCGGGATTCAGAGGCCGGAATCAGATGCCGGGAATAAGAGGCCGGGAATCAGAGGTGGGGAATCAGAGTCCGGGAATCAGAGATGGGGATTCAGAGGCGGGGAATGAGATATGGGGAATCAGAGGCGGTGAATCAGAGATGGGGAATCAGAGGCCGGGAATCAGAGGCAGGGAATCAAACACGGGGAATCAGAGGCGGGGAATCAGAGCTGGGGAATCAGAGGCGGGGAATCAGAGTTGGGGAATCAGAGGTTGGGAATCAGAGGAAGGGAATCAGAGGCGAGGAATCAGAGCTGGGGAATCAGAGGCGGGGAATCAGAGCTGGGGAATCAGAGGCGGGGAATCAGAGTTGGGGAATCAGAGGTTGGGAATCAGAGGAAGGGAATCAGAGGCGAGGAATCAGAGCTGGGGAATCAGAGGCGGGGAATCAGAATTGGGGAATCAGAGATGGGGAATCAGAGGCGGGGAATCAGACGCGGGGAATCAGCGGTGGTGAATCAGAGATGTGGAATCAGAGGCAGGGAATCAGAGGCAGGGAATCAGACGCGGGGAATCAGAGGCGGGGAATCATAGCTGGCGAATCAGAGGCGGAGAATCAGAGGTGGGGAATCAGAGGCGGGGAATCAGATATTGGGAATCAGAGGTGGGGAATCAGAGGCGGGGAAACAGAGGCGGGGAATCAGATATGGGGAATCAGAGGTGGGGAATCAGAGGTTGTGAATCAGAGATGGGGAATCAGAGGCGGGGAATCAGAGGCCGGTAATCAGACGCGGGGAATCAGAGGCGGGGAATCAGACATGGGAAATTAGAGACAGGGAATCAGAGTTGGGGATTCAGAGGCGGGGAATCAGATATGGGGAAACAGAGGCGGGGAATCAGAGGCGGGCAAATAGAGGCGGGGATCAGATACGGGGAAACAGAGGCGGGGAATCAGAGGCGGGGAAACAGAGGCGGGGAATCAGATATGGGGAATCAGAGGTGGGGAATCAGACGCAGGGAATCATTATGGGAAATCAGAGGTGGGGAATCAGAGGTTGGGAATCAGAGGAAGGGAATCAGAGGCGAGGAATCAGAGCTGGGGAATCAGAGGCGGGGAATCAGAATTGGGGAATCAGAGATGGGGAATCAGAGATGGGGAATCAGAGGCTGGGAATCAGACGCTGGGAATCAGCGGTGGTGAATCAGAGATGTGGAATCAGAGGCGGGGAATCAGAGGCAGGGAATCAGACGCGGGGAATCAGAGGCGGGGAATCATAGCTGGCGAATCAGAGGCGGGGAATCAGAGGTGGGGAATCAGAGGCGGGGAATCAGATATTGGGAATCAGAGGTGGGGAATCAGAGGCGGGGAAACAGAGGCGGGGAATCAGATATGGGGAATCAGAGGTGTGGAATCAGAGGTTGTGAATCAGAGATGGGGAATCAGAGGCGGGGAATCAGAGGCCGGTAATCAGACGCGGGGAATCAGAGGCGGGGAATCAGACATGGGAAATTAGAGGCAGGGAATCAGAGTTGGGGATTCAGAGGCGGGGAATCAGATATGGGGAAACAGAGGCGGGGAATCAGAGGCGGGCAAATAGAGGCGGGGATCAGATATGGGGAAACAGAGGCGGGGAATCAGAGGCGGGGAAACAGAGGCGGGGAATCAGATATGGGGAATCAGAGGTGGGGAATCAGAGGTTGGGAATCAGAGATGCGGAATTGGAGGCGGGGAATGGGATATGGGGAATCAGAGGCGGGGAATCAGAGGCGGGGAAACAGAGGCGGGGAATCAGATATGGGGAATCAGAGGTGTGGAATCAGAGGTTGGGAATCAGAGGTTGGGAATCAGAGGCAGGGAATCAGAGGCTTGGAATCAGTTGCAGGGAATCAGATGCGGGGAATCAGAGGCGGGGAATCAGAGCTGGGGAATCAGAGGTGGGGAATCAGAGTTGGGGAATCAGAGGCGGGGACTTAGATATTGGGAAACAGAGGCGGGGAATCAAAGGTGGGGAAACAGAGGCGGGGAATCAGATATGGGGAATCAGAGGTGGGGAATCAGAGGCAGGGAATCAGATGTGCGGAATCAGAGATGGGGAATCAGAGGCAGGGAATCAGAATCAGACGCAGGGAATCAGAGGCCGGGAATCAGAGGCCGGAATCAGATGCCGGGAATAAGAGGCCGGGAATCAGAGGTGGGGAATCAGAGTCCGGGAATCAGAGATGGGGATTTAGAGGCGGGGAATGAGATATGGGGAATCAGAGGCGGGGAATCAGAGGCGGAGAAACAGAGGCGGGGAATCAGATATGGGGAATCAGAGGTTGCGAATCAAAGGCGGTGAATCAGAGATGGGGAATCAGAGGCCGGGAATCAGAGGCAGGGAATCAAACACGGGGAATCAGATGCGGGGAATCAGAGCTGGGGAATCAGAGGCGGGGAATCAGAGTTGGGGAATCAGAGGCGGGGAATCAGACGCAGGGAATCAATATGGGAAATCAGAGGTGGGGAATCAGACGCAGGGAATATATATGGGAAATCAGAGTTGGGGAATCAGAGGTTGGGAATCAGAGGAAGGGAATCAGAGGCGAGGAATCAGAGCTGGGGAATCAGAGGCGGGGAATCAGAATTGGGGAATCAGAGATGGGGAATCAGAGATGGGGAATCAGAGGCGGGGAATCAGACGCGTGGAATCAGAGGTGGGGAATGAGATATGGGGAATCAGAGGCGGGGAATCAGAGGCGGGGAAACAGTGGCGAGGAATCAGATATGGGGAATCAGAGGTGGCGAATCAAAGGCGGTGAATCAGAGATGGGGAATCAGAGGCGGGGAATCAGAGGCAGGGGATCAAACACGGGGAATCAGAGGCGGGGAATCAGAGCTGTGGAATCAGAGGCGGGGAATCAGAGCTGTGGAATCAGAGGCGGGGAATCAGAGCTGGGGAATCAGAGGTGGGGAATCAGAGTCGGGGAATCAGAGGCAGGTAGTCGGATGTGCGGAATCAGAGATGGGGAATCAGAGGTGGGGAATCAGAGGCGGTGAATCTGAGATGGGGAATCAGAGGCGGGGAATCAGAGGCAGGTTATCAGACACGGGGATTCAGAGGCTGGGAATCAGACGGGGGGAATCAAAGGCGGGGAATGAAGCTGGGGAATCAGAGGCAGGGAATCAGAGTTGGGGATTCAGAGGCGGGGAATCAGATATGGGGAAACAGAGGCGGGGAATCAGAGGCGGGCAAACAGAGGCGGGGAATTAGATATGGGGAATCAGTGGTGGGGATTCAGAGGTGGTTTATCAGAGATGGGGAATCACAGGCGGGGAATCAGAGGCAGGGAATAGAACGCGGGGAATCAGAGGCAGGGAATCAGAGCTGGGGAATCAGAGGCGGGGAATCATAGTTGGGAATCAGAGGCGGGGAATCAGATATGGGGAAACAGAGGCGGGGAATCAGGGGCGGGGAAACAGAGGCGGGGAATCAGATATGGGGAATCGGATGCGGGGAATCAGAGGCGGGGAATCAGATATGGGGAATCAGAGGTGGGGAATCAGAGGCAGGTAATCAGATGTGCGGAATCAGAGATGGGGAATCAGAGGCAGGGAATCAGAATCAGAAGCGGGGAGTCAGAGGCCGGGAATCAGAGGCCTGGAATCAGATGCTGGGAATAAGAGGCCGGGAATCAGAGGTGGGGAATCAGAGTCCGGGAATCAGAGATGGGGATTCAGAGGCGGGGAATGAGATATGGGGAATCAGAGGCGGGGAATCAGAGGCGCGGAAAGAGAGGCGGGGAATCAGATATGGGGAATCAGAGGGGGGAATAAGATATGGGGAAACAGAGGCGGGGAATCAGAGGCGGGGAATCAGATATGGGGAATCAGATATGGGGAATCAGAGGCGGGGAATCTTAGGCGCGGAAAGAGAGGCGGGGAATCAGATATGGGGAATCAGAGGTGGGGAATCAGATATGGGGAAACAGAGGCGGGGAATCAGAGGCGGGGAAACAGAGGCAGGGAATCAGATATGGGGATTCAGAGGTGGGGAATCAGAGTTTGGGAATCAGAGGTGGGGATCAGAGTCGGGAAATCAGAGGCAGGGAATCAGATGTGCGGAATCAGAGATGGGGAATCAGAGGTGGGGAATCAGAGGCTGTGAATCAGAGATGGGGAATCAGAGGTGGGGAATCAGAGGCAGGAAATCAGACACGGGGATTCAGAGGCTGGGAATCAGACGGGGGGAATCAAAGGCGGGGAATCTGAGCTGGGGAATCAGAGGCAGGGAATCAGAGTTGGGGATTCAGAGGCAGGGAATTAGATATGGGGAATCAGAGGTGGGGAATCAGAGGTGGTGAATCAGAGATGGGGAATCACAGGCGGGGAATCAGAGGCAGGGAATAGAACGCGGGGAATCAGAGGCAGGGAATCAGAGTTGGGGCATCAGAGGTTGGGAATTAGATATGGGGAAACAGAGGCGGGGAATCAGAGGCAGGGAATCAGATGTGCGGAATCAGAGATGGGGAATCAGAGGTGGGGAATCAGAGGCTGTGAATCAGAGATGGGGAATCAGAGGTGGGGAATCAGAGGCAGGAAATCAGACACGGGGATTCAGAGGCTGGGAATCAGACGGGGGGAATCAAAGGCGGGGAATCAGAGCTGGGGAATCAGAGGCAGGGAATCAGAGTTGGGGATTCAGAGGCGGGGAATCAGATATGGGGAAACAGAGGCGGGGAATCAGAGGCGGGCAAACAGAGGCGGGGAATTAGATATGGGGAATCAGAGGTGGGGAATCAGAGGTGGTAAATCAGAGATGGGGAATCACAGGCGGGGAATCAGAGGCAGGGAATAGAACGCGGGGAATCAGAGGCAGGGAATCAGAGTTGGGGCATCAGAGGTTGGGAATTAGATATGGGGAAACAGAGGCGGGGAATCAGAGGCGGGGAAACAGAGGCGGGAAGTCAGATATGGGTAATCAGAGGTGGGGAATCAGAGGCAGGGAATCAGATGTGCGGAATCAGAGATGGGGAATCAGAGGCAGGGAATCAGAATCAGAAGCGGGGTATCAGAGGCCGGGAATCAGAGGCCGGGAATAAGATGCTGGGAATGAGAGGCAGGGAATCAGAGGTGGGGAATCAGAGTCCGGGAATCAGAGATGTGGATTCAGAGGCGGGGAATGAGATATGGAGAATCAGAGGCGGGGAATCAGAGGAGGGGAAACAGAGGTGGGGAATCAGATATGTGGAATCAGAGGTGGCGAATCAAAGGCGGTGAATCAGAGATGGGGAATCAGAGGCGGGGAATCAGAGCTGGGGAATCAGAGGCGGGGAATCTGAGTTGGGGAATCAGAGGCAGGGAATCAGATATGGGGAAACAGGGGCAGGGAATCAGAGGCGGGGAAACAGAGGCGGGGAATCAGATATGGGGAATCAGAGGTTGGGAATCAGAGGCAGGGAATCAGAGGCGGGGAAACAGAGGCGGGGAATCAGATATGGGGAATCAGAGGTGGCGAATCAAAGGTGGTGAAACAGAGATGGGGAATCAGGGCAGGGAATCAGAGGCAGGGAATCAAACACGGGGAATCAGAGCTGGGGAATTAGAGGCGGGAAATTAGAGTTGGGGAATCAGAGGAGGGGAATCAGAGGCGGGGAAACAGAGGCGGGGAATCAGATATGGGGAATCAGAGGTGGGGAATCAGAGGTTGGGAATCAGAGGCAGGGAATCAGAGGCGGGGAATCAGAGGCGGGGAATCAGAGGCAGGGAATCAGATGTGCGGAATCGGAGATGGGGAGTCAGAGGCAGGGAATCAGAGGCGGGGAATCAGAAGCGGGGAATCAGAGGCCGGGAATCAGATATTGGGAAACAGAGGTGGGGAATCAGAGGCGGGGAAACAGAGGCGGGGAATCAGATATGGGGAATCAGAGGTGGGGAATCAGAGGTTGGGAATCATAGGCGGGGAATCAGAGCTGGGGAATCAGAGGTGGGGAATCAGAGTTGGGGAATCAGAGGCGGGGACTTAGATATTGGGAAACAGAGGCGGGGAATCAGAGGCGGGGAAACAGAGGGGGGTAATCAGAGGCAGGGAATCAGATGTGCGGAATCAGAGATGGGGAATCAGAGGCAGGGAATCAGAATCAGAAGCAGGGAATCAGAGGCCGGGAATCAGAGGCCGGAATCAGATGCCGGGAATAAGTGGCCGGGAATCAGAGGTGGGGAATCAGAGTCCGGGAATCAGAGATGGGGATTCAGAGGCGGGGAATGAGATATGGGGAATCAGAGGCGGGGAATCAGAGGCGGGGAAACAGAGGCGGGGAATCAGATTTGGGGAATCAGAGGTGGCGAATCAAAGGCGGTGAATCAGAGATGGGGAATCAGAGGCCGGGAATCAGAGGCAGGGAATCAAACACGGGGAATCAGAGGCGGGAAATCAGAGCTGGGGAATCAGAGGCGGGGAATCAGAGTTGGGGAATCAGAGGTTGGGAATCAGAGGAAGGGAATCAGAGGCGAGGAATCAGAGCTGGGGAATCAGAGGCGGGGAATCAGAATTGGGGAATCAGAGATGGGGAATCAGAGGCGGGGAATCAGACGCGGGGAATCAGCGGTGGTGAATCAGAGATGTGGAATCAGAGGCGGGGAATCAGAGGCAGGGAATCAGACGCGGGGAATCAGAGGCGGGGAATCATAGCTGGCGAATCAGAGGCGGGGAATCAGAGGTGGGGAATCAGAGGCGGGGAATCAGATATTGGGAATCAGAGGTGGGGAATCAGAGGCGGGGAATCAGACGCGTGGAATCAGAGGTGGTGAATCAGAGATGTGGAATCAGAGGCGGGGAATCAGAGGCAGGGAATCAGACGCGGGGAATCAGAGGCGGGGAATCATAGCTGGCGAATCAGAGGTGGGGAATGAGATATGGGGAATCAGAGGCGGGGAATCAGAGGCGGGGAAACAGTGGCGAGGAATCAGATATGGGGAATCAGAGGTGGCGAATCAAAGGCGGTGAATCAGAGATGGGGAATCAGAGGCGGGGAATCAGAGGCAGGGGATCAAACACGGGGAATCAGAGGCGGGGAATCAGAGCTGTGGAATCAGAGGCGGGGAATCAGAGCTGTGGAATCAGAGGCGGGGAATCAGAGCTGGGGAATCAGAGGTGGGGAATCAGAGTCGGGGAATCAGAGGCAGGTAGTCGGATGTGCGGAATCAGAGATGGGGAATCAGAGGTGGGGAATCAGAGGCGGTGAATCTGAGATGGGGAATCAGAGGCGGGGAATCAGAGGCAGGTTATCAGACACGGGGATTCAGAGGCTGGGAATCAGACGGGGGGAATCAAAGGCGGGGAATGAAGCTGGGGAATCAGAGGCAGGGAATCAGAGTTGGGGATTCAGAGGCGGGGAATCAGATATGGGGAAACAGAGGCGGGGAATCAGAGGCGGGCAAACAGAGGCGGGGAATTAGATATGGGGAATCAGTGGTGGGGAATCAGAGGTGGTTTATCAGAGATGGGGAATCACAGGCGGGGAATCAGAGGCAGGGAATAGAACGCGGGGAATCAGAGGCAGGGAATCAGAGCTGGGGAATCAGAGGCGGGGAATCATAGTTGGGAATCAGAGGCGGGGAATCAGATATGGGGAAACAGAGGCGGGGAATCAGGGGCGGGGAAACAGAGGCGGGGAATCAGATATGGGGATTCAGAGGTGGGGAATCAGAGTTTGGGAATCAGAGGTGGGGATCAGAGTCGGGAAATCAGAGGCAGGGAATCAGATGTGCGGAATCAGAGATGGGGAATCAGAGGTGGGGAATCAGAGGCTGTGAATCAGAGATGGGGAATCAGAGGTGGGGAATCAGAGGCAGGAAATCAGACACGGGGATTCAGAGGCTGGGAATCAGACGGGGGGAATCAAAGGCGGGGAATCTGAGCTGGGGAATCAGAGGCAGGGAATCAGAGTTGGGGATTCAGAGGCAGGGAATTAGATATGGGGAATCAGAGGTGGGGAATCAGAGGTGGTGAATCAGAGATGGGGAATCACAGGCGGGGAATCAGAGGCAGGGAATAGAACGCGGGGAATCAGAGGCAGGGAATCAGAGTTGGGGCATCAGAGGTTGGGAATTAGATATGGGGAAACAGAGGCGGGGAATCAGAGGCAGGGAATCAGATGTGCGGAATCAGAGATGGGGAATCAGAGGTGGGGAATCAGAGGCTGTGAATCAGAGATGGGGAATCAGAGGTGGGGAATCAGAGGCAGGAAATCAGACACGGGGATTCAGAGGCTGGGAATCAGACGGGGGGAATCAAAGGCGGGGAATCAGAGCTGGGGAATCAGAGGCAGGGAATCAGAGTTGGGGATTCAGAGGCGGGGAATCAGATATGGGGAAACAGAGGCGGGGAATCAGAGGCGGGCAAACAGAGGCGGGGAATTAGATATGGGGAATCAGAGGTGGGGAATCAGAGGTGGTAAATCAGAGATGGGGAATCACAGGCGGGGAATCAGAGGCAGGGAATAGAACGCGGGGAATCAGAGGCAGGGAATCAGAGTTGGGGCATCAGAGGTTGGGAATTAGATATGGGGAAACAGAGGCGGGGAATCAGAGGCGGGGAAACAGAGGCGGGAAGTCAGATATGGGTAATCAGAGGTGGGGAATCAGAGGCAGGGAATCAGATGTGCGGAATCAGAGATGGGGAATCAGAGGCAGGGAATCAGAATCAGAAGCGGGGTATCAGAGGCCGGGAATCAGAGGCCGGGAATAAGATGCTGGGAATGAGAGGCAGGGAATCAGAGGTGGGGAATCAGAGTCCGGGAATCAGAGATGTGGATTCAGAGGCGGGGAATGAGATATGGAGAATCAGAGGCGGGGAATCAGAGGAGGGGAAACAGAGGTGGGGAATCAGATATGTGGAATCAGAGGTGGCGAATCAAAGGCGGTGAATCAGAGATGGGGAATCAGAGGCGGGGAATCAGAGGCAGGGAATCAAACACGGGAAATCAGAGGCGGGGAATCAGAGCTGGGGAATCAGAGGCGGGGAATCTGAGTTGGGGAATCAGAGGCAGGGAATCAGATATGGGGAAACAGGGGCAGGGAATCAGAGGCGGGGAAACAGAGGCGGGGAATCAGATATGGGGAATCAGAGGTTGGGAATCAGAGGCAGGGAATCAGAGGCGGGGAAACAGAGGCGGGGAATCAGATATGGGGAATCAGAGGTGGCGAATCAAAGGTGGTGAAACAGAGATGGGGAATCAGGGCAGGGAATCAGAGGCAGGGAATCAAACACGGGGAATCAGAGCTGGGGAATTAGAGGCGGGAAATTAGAGTTGGGGAATCAGAGGAGGGGAATCAGAGGCGGGGAAACAGAGGCGGGGAATCAGATATGGGGAATCAGAGGTGGGGAATCAGAGGTTGGGAATCAGAGGCAGGGAATCAGAGGCGGGGAATCAGAGGCGGGGAATCAGAGGCAGGGAATCAGATGTGCGGAATCGGAGATGGGGAATCAGAGGCAGGGAATCAGAGGCGGGGAATCAGAAGCGGGGAATCAGAGGCCGGGAATCAGATATTGGGAAACAGAGGTGGGGAATCAGAGGCGGGGAAACAGAGGCGGGGAATCAGATATGGGGAATCAGAGGTGGGGAATCAGAGGTTGGGAATCATAGGCGGGGAATCAGAGCTGGGGAATCAGAGGTGGGGAATCAGAGTTGGGGAATCAGAGGCGGGGACTTAGATATTGGGAAACAGAGGCGGGGAATCAGAGGCGGGGAAACAGAGGGGGGTAATCAGAGGCAGGGAATCAGATGTGCGGAATCAGAGATGGGGAATCAGAGGCAGGGAATCAGAATCAGAAGCAGGGAATCAGAGGCCGGGAATCAGAGGCCGGAATCAGATGCCGGGAATAAGTGGCCGGGAATCAGAGGTGGGGAATCAGAGTCCGGGAATCAGAGATGGGGATTCAGAGGCGGGGAATGAGATATGGGGAATCAGAGGCGGGGAATCAGAGGCGGGGAAACAGAGGCGGGGAATCAGATTTGGGGAATCAGAGGTGGCGAATCAAAGGCGGTGAATCAGAGATGGGGAATCAGAGGCCGGGAATCAGAGGCAGGGAATCAAACACGGGGAATCAGAGGCGGGAAATCAGAGCTGGGGAATCAGAGGCGGGGAATCAGAGTTGGGGAATCAGAGGTTGGGAATCAGAGGAAGGGAATCAGAGGCGAGGAATCAGAGCTGGGGAATCAGAGGCGGGGAATCAGAATTGGGGAATCAGAGATGGGGAATCAGAGGCGGGGAATCAGACGCGGGGAATCAGCGGTGGTGAATCAGAGATGTGGAATCAGAGGCGGGGAATCAGAGGCAGGGAATCAGACGCGGGGAATCAGAGGCGGGGAATCATAGCTGGCGAATCAGAGGCGGGGAATCAGAGGTGGGGAATCAGAGGCGGGGAATCAGATATTGGGAATCAGAGGTGGGGAATCAGAGGCGGGGAAACAGAGGCGGGGAATCAGATATGGGGAATCAGAGGTGGGGAATCAGAGGTTGTGAATCAGAGATGGGGAATCAGAGGCGGGGAATCAGAGGCCGGTAATCAGACGCGGGGAATCAGAGGCGGGGAATCAGACATGGGAAATTAGAGACAGGGAATCAGAGTTGGGGATTCAGAGGCGGGGAATCAGATATGGGGAAACAGAGGCGGGGAATCAGAGGCGGGCAAATAGAGGCGGGGATCAGATACGGGGAAACAGAGGCGGGGAATCAGAGGCGGGGAAACAGAGGCGGGGAATCAGATATGGGGAATCAGAGGTGGGGAATCAGACGCAGGGAATCATTATGGGAAATCAGAGGTGGGGAATCAGAGGTTGGGAATCAGAGGAAGGGAATCAGAGGCGAGGAATCAGAGCTGGGGAATCAGAGGCGGGGAATCAGAATTGGGGAATCAGAGATGGGGAATCAGAGATGGGGAATCAGAGGCGGGGAATCAGACGCGGGGAATCAGCGGTGGTGAATCAGAGATGTGGAATCAGAGGCGGGGAATCAGAGGCAGGGAATCAGACGCGGGGTATCAGAGGCGGGGAATCATAGCTGGCGAATCAGAGGCGGGGAATCAGAGGTGGGGAATCAGAGGCGGGGAATCAGATATTGGGAATCAGAGGCGGGGAATCAGATATGGGGAATCAGAGGTGTGGAATCAGAGGTTGTGAATCAGAGATGGGGAATCAGAGGCGGGGAATCAGAGGCCGGTAATCAGACGCGGGGAATCAGAGGCGGGGAATCAGACATGGGAAATTAGAGGCAGGGAATCAGAGTTGGGGATTCAGAGGCGGGGAATCAGATATGGGGAAACAGAGGCGGGGAATCAGAGGCAGGCAAAGAGAGGCGGGGATCAGATATGGGGAAACAGAGGCGGGGAATCAGAGGCGGGGAAACAGAGGCGGGGAATCAGATATGGGGAATCAGAGGTGGGGAATCAGAGGTTGGGAATCAGAGATGCGGAATTGGAGGCGGGGAATGGGATATGGGGAATCAGAGGCGGGGAATCAGAGGCGGGGAAACAGAGGCGGGGAATCAGATATGGGATATCAGAGGTGTGGAATCAGAGGTTGGGAATCAGAGGTTGGGAATCAGAGGCAGGGAATCAGAGGCTTGGAATCAGTTGCAGGGAATCAGATGCGGGGAATCAGAGGCGGGGAATCAGAGCTGGGGAATCAGAGGTGGGGAATCAGAGTTGGGGAATCAGAGGCGGGGACTTAGATATTGGGAAACAGAGGCGGGGAATCAAAGGTGGGGAAACAGAGACGGGGAATCAGATATGGGGAATCAGAGGTGGGGAATCAGAGGCAGGGAATCAGATGTGCGGAATCAGAGATGGGGAATCAGAGGCAGGGAATCAGAATCAGACGCAGGGAATCAGAGGCCGGGAATCAGAGGCCGGAATCAGATGCCGGGAATAAGAGGCCGGGAATCAGAGGTGGGGAATCAGAGTCCGGGAATCAGAGATGGGGATTTAGAGGCGGGGAATGAGATATGGGGAATCAGAGGCGGGGAATCAGAGGCGGAGAAACAGAGGCGGGGAATCAGATATGGGGAATCAGAGGTTGCGAATCAAAGGCGGTGAATCAGAGATGGGGAATCAGAGGCCGGGAATCAGAGGCAGGGAATCAAACACGGGGAATCAGATGCGGGGAATCAGAGCTGGGGAATCAGAGGCGGGGAATCAGAGTTGGGGAATCAGAGGCGGGGAATCAGACGCAGGGAATCAATATGGGAAATCAGAGGTGGGGAATCAGACGCAGGGAATCAATACGGGAAATCAGAGTTGGGGAATCAGAGGTTGGGAATCAGAGGAAGGGAATCAGAGGCGAGGAATCAGAGCTGGGGAATCAGAGGCGGGGAATCAGAATTGGGGAATCAGAGATGGGGAATCAGAGATGGGGAATCAGAGGCGGGGAATCAGACGCGTGGAATCAGAGGTGGTGTATCAGAGATGTGGAATCAGAGGCGGGGAATCAGAGGCAGGGAATCAGACGCGGGGAATCAGAGGCGGGGAATCATAGCTGGCGAATCAGAGGCGGGGAATGAGATATGGGGAATCAGAGGCGGGGAATCAGAGGCGGGGAAACAGTGGCGAGGAATCAGATATGGGGAATCAGAGGTGGCGAATCAAAGGCGGTGAATCAGAGATGGGGAATCAGAGGCGGGGAATCAGAGGCAGGGGATCAAACACGGGGAATCAGAGGCGGGGAATCAGAGCTGTGGAATCAGAGGCGGGGAATCAGAGTTGGGGAATCAGAGGCGGGGAATCAGAGCTGGGGAATCAGAGGTGGGGAATCAGAGTCGGGGAATCAGAGGCAGGGAGTCGGATGTGCGGAATCAGAGATGGGGAATCAGAGGTGGGGAATCAGAGGCGGTGAATCTGAGATGGGGAATCAGAGGCGGGGAATCAGAGGCAGGTTATCAGACACGGGGATTCAGAGGCTGGGAATCATACGGGGGGAATCAAAGGCGGGGAATGAAGCTGGGGAATCAGAGGCAGGGAATCAGAGTTGGGGATTCAGAGGCGGGGAATCAGATATGGGGAAACAGAGGCAGGGAATCAGAGGCGGGCAAACAGAGGCGGGGAATTAGATATGGGGAATCAGTGGTGGGGAATCAGAGGTGGTTTATCAGAGATGGGGAATCACAGGCGGGGAATCAGAGGCAGTGAATAGAACGCGGGGAATCAGAGGCAGGGAATCAGAGCTGGGGAATCAGAGGTGGGGAATCATAGTTGGGAATCAGAGGCGGGGAATCAGATATGGGGAAACAGAGGCGGGGAATCAGGGGCGGGGAAACAGAGGCGGGGAATCTGATATGGGGAATCGGATGCGGGGAATCAGAGGCGGGGAATCAGATATGGGGAATCAGAGGTGGGGAATCAGAGGCAGGTAATCAGATGTGCGGAATCAGAGATGGGGAATCAGAGGCAGGGAATCAGAATCAGAAGCGGGGAGTCAGAGGCCGGGAATCAGAGGCCTGGAATCAGATGCTGGGAATAAGAGGCCGGGAATCAGAGGTGGGGAATCAGAGTCCAGGAATCAGAGATGGGGATTCAGAGGCGGGGAATGAGATATGGAGAATCAGAGGCGGGGAATCAGAGGCGGGAAAACAGAGGTGGGGAATCAGATATGGGGAATCAGAGGTGGCGAATCAAAGGTGGTGAATCAGAGATGGGGAATCAGAGGAGGGGAATCAGAGGCAGGGAATTAAACACGGGGAATCAGAGGCGGGGAATCAGAGCTGGGGAATCAGAGGCGGGGAATCGGATATGGGGAATCAGAGGCGGGGAATTAGAGTTGGGGAATCAGAGGCGGGGAATCAGAGGCGGGGAAACAGAAGCGGGGAATCAAACACGGGGAATCAGAGGTGGGGAATCAGAGGTTGGGAATCAGAGGCAGGGAATCAGAGGCGGGGAATCAGAGGCAGGGAATCAGAGGCAGGGAATCAGATGTGCGGAATCGGAGATGGGGAATCAGAGGCAGGGAATCAGAGGCGGGGAATCAGAGGCGGGGAATCAGAGGCCGGGAATCAGATATGGGGAAACAGAGGCGGGGAATCAGAGGCGGGGAATCAGAATCAGAAGCAGGGAATCAGAGGCCGGGAATCAGAGGCCGGAATCAGATGCCGGGAATAAGAGGCCGGAAATCAGAGGTGGGGAATCAGAGTCCGGGAATCAGAGATGGGGAATCAGAGGTTGGGAATCAGAGGAAGGGAATCAGAGGCGAGGAATCAGAGCTGGGGAATCAGAGGCGGGGAATCAGAATTGGGGAATCAGAGATGGGGAATCAGAGATGGGGAATCAGAGGCGGGGAATCAGACGCGTGGAATCAGAGGTGGTGTATCAGAGATGTGGAATCAGAGGCGGGGAATCAGAGGCAGGGAATCAGACGCGGGGAATCAGAGGCGGGGAATCATAGCTGGCGAATCAGAGGCGGGGAATGAGATATGGGGAATCAGAGGCGGGGAATCAGAGGCGGGGAAACAGTGGCGAGGAATCAGATATGGGGAATCAGAGGTGGCGAATCAAAGGCGGTGAATCAGAGATGGGGAATCAGAGGCGGGGAATCAGAGGCAGGGGATCAAACACGGGGAATCAGAGGCGGGGAATCAGAGCTGTGGAATCAGAGGCGGGGAATCAGAGTTGGGGAATCAGAGGCGGGGAATCAGAGCTGGGGAATCAGAGGTGGGGAATCAGAGTCGGGGAATCAGAGGCAGGGAGTCGGATGTGCGGAATCAGAGATGGGGAATCAGAGGTGGGGAATCAGAGGCGGTGAATCTGAGATGGGGAATCAGAGGCGGGGAATCAGAGGCAGGTTATCAGACACGGGGATTCAGAGGCTGGGAATCAGACGGGGGGAATCAAAGGCGGGGAATGAAGCTGGGGAATCAGAGGCAGGGAATCAGAGTTGGGGATTCAGAGGCGGGGAATCAGATATGGGGAAACAGAGGCAGGGAATCAGAGGCGGGCAAACAGAGGCGGGGAATTAGATATGGGGAATCAGTGGTGGGGAATCAGAGGTGGTTTATCAGAGATGGGGAATCACAGGCGGGGAATCAGAGGCAGTGAATAGAACGCGGGGAATCAGAGGCAGGGAATCAGAGCTGGGGAATCAGAGGTGGGGAATCATAGTTGGGAATCAGAGGCGGGGAATCAGATATGGGGAAACAGAGGCGGGGAATCAGGGGCGGGGAAACAGAGGCGGGGAATCTGATATGGGGAATCGGATGCGGGGAATCAGAGGCGGGGAATCAGATATGGGGAATCAGAGGTGGGGAATCAGAGGCAGGTAATCAGATGTGCGGAATCAGAGATGGGGAATCAGAGGCAGGGAATCAGAATCAGAAGCGGGGAGTCAGAGGCCGGGAATCAGAGGCCTGGAATCAGATGCTGGGAATAAGAGGCCGGGAATCAGAGGTGGGGAATCAGAGTCCAGGAATCAGAGATGGGGATTCAGAGGCGGGGAATGAGATATGGAGAATCAGAGGCGGGGAATCAGAGGCGGGAAAACAGAGGTGGGGAATCAGATATGGGGAATCAGAGGTGGCGAATCAAAGGTGGTGAATCAGAGATGGGGAATCAGAGGAGGGGAATCAGAGGCAGGGAATTAAACACGGGGAATCAGAGGCGGGGAATCAGAGCTGGGGAATCAGAGGCGGGGAATCGGATATGGGGAATCAGAGGCGGGGAATTAGAGTTGGGGAATCAGAGGCGGGGAATCAGAGGCGGGGAAACAGAAGCGGGGAATCAAACACGGGGAATCAGAGGTGGGGAATCAGAGGTTGGGAATCAGAGGCAGGGAATCAGAGGCGGGGAATCAGAGGCAGGGAATCAGAGGCAGGGAATCAGATGTGCGGAATCGGAGATGGGGAATCAGAGGCAGGGAATCAGAGGCGGGGAATCAGAGGCGGGGAATCAGAGGCCGGGAATCAGATATGGGGAAACAGAGGCGGGGAATCAGAGGCGGGGAAACAGAGGCTGGGAATCAGATATGGGGAATCAGAGGTGGGGAATCAGAGGTTGGGAATCAGAGGCAGGGAATCAGAGGCTTGGAATCAGATGCAGGGAATCAGATGCGGGGAATCAGAGGCGGGGAATCAGAGCTGGGGAATCAGAAGTGGGGAATCAGAGTTGGGGAATCAGAGGCGGGGACTTAGATATTGGGAAACAGAGACAGGGAATCAGAGGCGGGGAATCAGATATGGGGAATCAGAGATGGGGAATCAGAGGCAGGGAATCAGATGTGCAGAATCAGAGATGGGGAATCAAAGGCAGGGAATCAGAATCAGAAGCAGGGAATCAGAGGCCGGGAATCAGAGGCCGGAATCAGATGCCGGGAATAAGAGGCCGGAAATCAGAGGTGGGGAATCAGAGTCCGGGAATCAGAGATGGGGATTCAGAGGCGGGGAATGAGATATGGGGAATCAGAGGCGGGGAATCAGAGGCGGGGAAACAGAGGCGGGGAATCAGATATGGCGAATCAGAGGTGGCGAATCAAAGGCGGTGAATCAGAGATGGGGAATCAGAGGCCGGGAATCAGAGGCAGGGAATCAAACACGGGGAATCAGAGGAGGGGAATCAGAATTGGGGAATCAGAGATGGGGAATCAGAGGCAGGGAATCAGACGCGGGGAATCAGAGGTGGTGAATCAGAGATGTGGAATCAGAGGCGGGGAATCAGAGGCAGGGAATCAGACGCGGGGAATAAAAGGCGGGGAATCATAGCTGGCGAATCAGAGGCGGGGAATCAGAGGTGGGGAATCAGAGGCGGGGAATCAGATATTGGGAATCAGAGGTGGGGAATCAGAGGCGGGGAAACAGAGGCGGGGAATCAGAGGCGGGGAAACAGAGGCGGGGAATCAGATATGGGGAATCAGAGGTGTGGAATCAGAGGTTGTGAATCAGAGATGCGGAATTGGAGGCGGGGAATGGGATATGGGGAATCAGAGGCGGGGAATCAGAGGCGGGGAAACAGAGGCGGGGAATCAGATATGGGGAATCAGAGGTGTGGAATCAGAGGTTGGGAATCAGAGGTTGGGAATCAGAGGCAGGGAATCAGAGGCTTGGAATCAGTTGCAGGGAATCAGATGCGGGGAATCAGAGGCGGGGAATCAGAGCTGGGGAATCAGAGGTGGGGAATCAGAGTTGGGGAATCAGAGGCGGGGACTTAGATATTGGGAAACAGAGGCGGGGAATCAAAGGTGGGGAAACAGAGGCGGGGAATCAGATATGGGGAATCAGAGGTGGGGAATCAGAGGCAGGGAATCAGATGTGCGGAATCAGAGATGGGGAATCAGAGGCAGGGAATCAGAATCAGACGCAGGGAATCAGAGGCCGGGAATCAGAGGCCGGAATCAGATGCCGGGAATAAGAGGCCGGGAATCAGAGGTGGGGAATCAGAGTCCGGGAATCAGAGATGGGGATTTAGAGGCGGGGAATGAGATATGGGGAATCAGAGGCGGGGAATCAGAGGCGGGGAAACAGAGGCGGGGAATCAGATATGGGGAATCAGAGGTGGGGAATCAGAGGCAGGGAATCAGAGATGGGGAATCAGAGTCCGGGAATCAGAGGCAGGGAATCAAACACGGGGAATCAGATGCGGGGAATCAGAGCTGGGGAATCAGAGGCGGGGAATCAGAGTTGGGGAATCAGAGGCGGGGAATCAGTCGCAGGGAATCAATATGGGAAATCAGAAGTGGGGAATCAGACGCAGGGAATCAATATGGGAAGTCAGAGTTGGGGAATCAGAGGTTGGGAATCAGAGGAATGGAATCAGAGGCGAGGAATCAGAGCTGGGGAATCAGAGGCGGGGAATCAGAATTGGGGAATCAGAGATGGGGAATCAGAGGCGGGGAATCAGACGCGTGGAATCAGAGGTGGTGAATCAGAGATGTGGAATCAGAGGCGGGGAATCAGAGGCAGGAAATCGGACGTGGGGAATCAGAGGCGGGGAATCATAGCTGGCGAATCAGAGGCGGGGAATGAGATATGGGGAATCAGAGGCGGGGAATCAGAGGCGGGGAAACAGTGGCGAGGAATCAGATATGGGGAATCAGAGGTGGCGAATCAAAGGCGGTGAATCAGAGATGGGGAATCAGAGGCGGGGAATCAGAGGCAGGGGATCAGAGGCGAGGAATCAGAGCTGGGGAATCAGAGGCGGGGAATCAGAATTGGGGAATCAGAGATGGGGAATCAGAGATGGGGAATCAGAGGCGGGGAATCAGACGCGTGGAATCAGAGGTGGTGTATCAGAGATGTGGAATCAGAGGCGGGGAATCAGAGGCAGGGAATCAGACGCGGGGAATCAGAGGCGGGGAATCATAGCTGGCGAATCAGAGGCGGGGAATGAGATATGGGTAATCAGAGGCGGGGAATCAGAGGCGGGGAAACAGTGGCGAGGAATCAGATATGGGGAATCAGAGGTGGCGAATCAAAGACGGTGAATCAGAGATGGGGAATCAGAGGCGGGGAATCAGAGGCAGGGGATCAAACACGGGGAATCAGAGGCGGGGAATCAGAGTTGGGGAATCAGAGGTGGGGAATCAGAGCTGGGGAATCAGAGGTGGTGAATCTGAGATGGGGAATCAGAGGCAGGGAATCAGAGGCAGGTTATCAGACACGGGGATTCAGAGGCTGGGAATCAGACGGGGGGAATCAAAGGCGGGGAATGAAGCTGGGGAATCAGAGGCAGGGAATCAGAGTTGGGGATTCAGAGGCGGGGAATCAGATATGGGGAAACAGAGGCGGGGAATCAGAGGCGGGCAAACAGAGGCGGGGAATTAGATATGGGGAATCAGTGGTGGGGAATAAGAGGTGGTTTATCAGAGATGGGGAATCACAGGCGGGGAATCAGAGGCAGGGAATAGAACGCGGGGAATCAGAGGCAGGGAATCAGAGCTGGGGAATCAGAGGCGGGGAATCATAGTTGGGAATCAGAGGCGGGGAATCAGATATGGGGAAACAGAGGCGGGGAATCAGGGGCGGGGAAACAGAGGCGGGGAATCAGATATGGGGAATCGGATGCGGGGAATCAGAGGCGGGGAATCAGATATGGGGAATCAGAGGTGGGGAATCAGAAGCAGGTAATCAGATGTGCGGAATCAGAGATGGGGAATCAGAGGCAGGGAATCAGAATCAGAAGCGGGGAGTCAGAGGCCGGGAATCAGAGGCCTGGAATCAGATGCTGGGAATAAGAGGCCGGGAATCAGAGGTGGGGAATCAGAGTCCGGGAATCAGAGATGGGGATTCAGAGGCGGGGAATGAGATATGGAGAATCAGAGGCGGGGAATCAGAGGCGGGAAAACAGAGGTGGGGAATCAGATATGGGGAATCAGAGGTGGCGAATCAAAGGTGGTGAATCAGAGATGGGGAATCAGAGGAGGGGAATCAGAGGCAGGGAATCAAACACGGGGAATCAGAGGCGGGGAATCAGAGCTGGGGAATCAGAGGCTGGGAATCAAAGTTGGGGAATCAGAGGCAGGGAATCAGATATGGGGAAACAGGGGCGGGGAATCAGAGGCGGGGAAACAGAGGCGGGGAATCAGATATGGGGAATCAGAGGCGGGGAATTAGAGTTGGGGAATCAGAGGCGGGGAATCAGAGGCGGGGAAACAGAAGCGGGGAATCAAACACGGGGAATCAGAGGTGGGGAATCAGAGGTTGGGAATCAGAGGCAGGGAATCAGAGGCGGGGAATCAGAGGCGGGGAATCAGAGGCAGGGAATCAGATGTGCGGAATCGGAGATGGGGAATCAGAGGCAGGGAATCAGAGGCGGGGAATCAGAGGCGGGGAATCAGAGGCCGGGAATCAGATATGGGGAAACAGAGGCGGGGAATCAGAGGCGGGGAAACAGAGGCTGGGAATCAGAGGCAGGGAATCAGAGGCTTGGAATCAGTTGCAGGGAATCAGATGCGGGGAATCAGAGGCGGGGAATCAGAGCTGGGGAATCAGAGGTGGGGAATCAGAGTTGGGGAATCAGAGGCGGGGACTTAGATATTGGGAAACAGAGGCGGGGAATCAAAGGTGGGGAAACAGAGGCGGGGAATCAGATATGGGGAATCAGAGGTGGGGAATCAGAGGCAGCGAATCAGATGTGCGGAATCAGAGATGGGGAATCAGAGGCAGGGAATCAGAATCAGACGCAGGGAATCAGAGGCCGGGAATCAGAGGCCGGAATCAGATGCCGGGAATAAGAGGCCGGGAATCAGAGGTGGGGAATCAGAGTCAGGGAATCAGAGATGGGGATTTAGAGGCTGGGAATGAGATATGGGGAATCAGAGGCGGGGAATCAGAGGCGGGGAAACAGAGGCGGGGAATCAGATATGGGGAATCAGAGGTGGGGAATCAGAGGCAGGGAATCAGAGATGGGGAATCAGAGGCCGGGAATCAGAGGCAGGGAATCAAACACGGGGAATCAGATGCGGGGAATCAGAGCTGGGGAATCAGAGGCGGGGAATCAGAGTTGGGGAATCAGAGGCGGGGAATCAGACGCAGGGAATCAATATGGGAAATCAGAGGTGGGGAATCAGACGCAGGGAATCAATATGGGAAATCAGAGTTGGGGAATCAGAGGTTGGGAATCAGAGGAAGGGAATCAGAGGCGAGGAATCAGAGCTGGGGAATCAGAGGCGGGGAATCAGAATTGGGGAATCAGAGATGGGGAATCAGAGATGGGGAATCAGAGGCGGGGAATCAGACGCGTGGAATCAGAGGTGGTGAATCAGAGATGTGGAATCAGAGGCGGGGAATCAGAGGCAGGGAATCAGACGCGGGGAATCAGAGGCGGGGAATCATAGCTGGCGAATCAGAGGCGGGGAATGAGATATGGGGAATCAGAGGCGGGGAATCAGAGGCGGGGAAACAGTGGCGAGGAATCAGATATGGGGAATCAGAGGTGGCGAATCAAAGGCGGTGAATCAGAGATGGGGAATCAGAGGCGGGGAATCAGAGGCAGGGGATCAAACACGGGGAATCAGAGGCGGGGAATCAGAGCTGTGGAATCAGAAGCGGGGAATCAGAGTTGGGGAATCAGAGGCGGGGAAACAGAGCTGGGGAATCAGAGGTGGGGAATCATAGCTGGCGAATCAGAGGCGGGGAATCAGAGGTGGGGAATCAGAGGCGGGGAATCAGATATTGGGAATCAGAGGCGGGGAATCAGAGGCGGGGAAACAGAGGCGGGGAATCAGATATGGGGAATCAGAGGTGGGGAATCAGAGGCGGGGAATCAGAGGCGGGGAAACAGAGGCGGGGAATCAGATATGGGGAATCAGAGGTTGCGAATCAAAGGCGGTGCATCAGAGATGGGGAATCAGAGGCCGGGAATCAGAGGCAGGGAATCAAACACGGGGAATCAGATGCGGGGAATCAGAGCTGGGGAATCAGAGGCGGGGAATCAGAGTTGGGGAATCAGAGGCGGGGAATCAGACGCAGGGAATCAATATGGGAAATCAGAGGTGGGGAATCAGACGCAGGGAATCAATATGGGAAATCAGAGTTGGGGAATCAGAGGTTGGGAATCAGAGGAAGGGAATCAGAGTCGAGGAATCAGAGCTGGGGAATCAGAGGCGGGGAATCAGAATTGGGGAATCAGAGATGGGGAATCAGAGATGGGGAATCAGAGGCGGGGAATCAGACGCGTGGAATCAGAGGTGGTGAATCAGAGATGTGGAATCAGAGGCGGGGAATCAGAGGCAGGGAATCAGACGCGGGGAATCAGAGGCGGGGAATCATAGCTGGCGAATCAGAGGCGGGGAATGAGATAGGGGAATCAGAGGCGGGGAATCAGAGGCGGGGAAACAGTGGCGAGGAATCAGATATGGGGAATCAGAGGTGGCGAATCAAAGGCGGTGAATCAGAGATGGGGAATCAGAGGCGGGGAATCAGAGGCAGGGGATCAAACACGGGGAATCAGAGGCGGGGAATCAGAGCTGTGGAATCAGAAGCGGGGAATCAGAGTTGGGGAATCAGAGGCGGGGAAACAGAGCTGGGGAATCAGAGGCGGGGAATCATAGCTGGCGAATCAGAGGCGGGGAATCAGAGGTGGGGAATCAGAGGCGGGGAATCAGATATTGGGAATCAGAGGCGGGGAATCAGAGGCGGGGAAACAGAGGCGGGGAATCAGATATGGGGAATCAGAGGTGGGGAATCAGAGGTTGTGAATCAGAGATGGGGAATCAGGGGCGGGGAATCAGAGGCCGGTAATCAGACGCGGGGAATCAGAGGCGGGGAATCAGACATGGGAAATTAGAGGCAGGGAATCAGAGTTGGGGATTCAGAGGCGGTGAATCAGATATGGGGAAACAGAGGCGGGGAATCAGAGGCGGGCAAATAGAGGCGGGGATCAGGTATGGGGAAACAGAGGCGGGGAATCAGAGGCGGGGAAACAGAGGCGGGGAATCAGATATGGGGAATCAGAGGTGGGGAATCAGAGGCAGGGAATCAGATATGCGGAATCAGAGATGGGGAATCAGAGGCAGGGAATCAGAATCAGACGCAGGGAATCAGAGGCCGGGAATCAGAGGCCGGAATCAGATGCCGGGAATAAGAGGCCTGGAATCAGAGGTGGGGAATCAGAGTCCGGGAATCAGAGATGGGGATTTAGAGGCGGGGAATGAGATATGGGGAATCAGAGGCGGGGAATCAGAGGCGGGGAATCAGAGGCGGGGAAACAGAGGCGGGGAATCAGATATGGGGAATCAGAGGTTGCGAATCAAAGGCGGTGCATCAGAGATGGGGAATCAGAGGCCGGGAATCAGAGGCAGGGAATCAAACACGGGGAATCAGATGCGGGGAATCAGAGCTGGGGAATCAGAGGCGGGGAATCAAGTTGGGGAATCAGAGGCGGGGAATCAGACGCAGGGAATCAATATGGGAAATCAGAGGTGGGGAATCAGACGCAGGGAATCAATATGGGAAATCAGAGTTGGGGAATCAGAGGTTGGGAATCGAGGAAGGGAATCAGAGGCGAGGAATCAGAGCTGGGGAATCAGAGGCGGGGAATCAGAATTGGGGAATCAGAGATGGGGAATCAGAGATGGGGAATCAGAGGCGGGGAATCAGACGCGTGGAATCAGAGGTGGTGAATCAGAGATGTGGAATCAGAGGCGGGGAATCAGAGGCAGGGAATCAGACGCGGGGAATCAGAGGCGGGGAATCATAGCTGGCGAATCAGAGGCGGGGAATGAGATATGGGGAATCAGAGGCGGGGAATCAGAGGCGGGGAAACATTGGCGAGGAATCAGATATGGGGAATCAGAGGTGGCGAATCAAAGGCTGTGAATCAGAGATGGGGAATCAGAGGCTGGGAATCAGAGGCAGGGGATCAATCACGGGGAATCAGAGGAGGGGAATCAGAGCTGTGGAATCAGAGGCGGGGAATCAGAGTTGGGGAATCAGAGGCGGGGAATCAGAGCCTGGGAATCAGAGGTGGGGAATCAGAGTCGGGGAATCAGAGGCAGGGAGTCGGATGTGCGGAATCAGAGATGGGGAATCAGAGGTGGGGAATCAGAGGCGGTGAATCTGAGATGGGGAATCAGAGGCGGGGAATCAGAGGCAGGTTATCAGACGCGGGGATTCAGAGGCTGGGAATCAGACGGGGGGAATCAAAGGCGGGGAATGAAGCTGGGGAATCAGAGGCAGGGAATCAGAGTTGGGGATTCAGAGGCGGGGAATCAGATATGGGGAAACAGAGGCGGGGAATCAGAGGCGGGCAAACAGAGGCGGGGAATTAGATATGGGGAATCAGTGGTGGGGAATCAGAGGTGGTTTATCAGAGATGGGGAATCAGAGGCGGGGAATCAGAGGCAGGGAATAGAACGCAGGGAATCAGAGGCAGGGAATCAGAGCTGGGGAATCAGAGGCGGGGAATCATAGTTGGGAATCAGAGGCGGGGAATCAGATATGGGGAAACAGAGGCGGGGAATCAGGGGCGGGGAAACAGAGGCGGGGAATCAGATATGGGGAATCGGATGCGGGGAATCAGAGGCGGGGAATCAGATATGGGGAATCAGAGGTGGGGAATCAGAGGCAGGTAATCAGATGTGCGGAATCAGAGATGGGGAATCAGAGGCAGGGAATCAGAATCAGAAGCGGGGAGTCAGAGGCCGGGAATCAGAGGCCTGGAATCAGATGCTGGGAATAAGAGGCCGGGAATCAGAGGTGGGGAATCAGAGTCCGGGAATCAGAGATGGGGATTCAGAGGCGGGGAATGAGATATGGAGAATCAGAGGCGGGGAATCAGAGGCGGGAAAACAGAGGTGGGGAATCAGATATGGGGAATCAGAGGTGGCGAATCAAAGGTGGTGAATCAGAGATGGGGAATCAGAGGAGGGGAATCAGAGGCAGGGAATCAAACACGGGGAATCAGAGGCGGGGAATCAGAGCTGGGGAATCAGAGGCTGGGAATCAAAGTTGGGGAATCAGAGGCAGGGAATCAGATATGGGGAAACAGGGGCGGGGAATCAGAGGCGGGGAAACAGAGGCGGGGAATCAGATATGGGGAATCAGATGCGGGGAATTAGAGTTGGGGAATCAGAGGCGGGGAATCAGAGGCGGGGAAACAGAAGCGGGGAATAAAACACGGGGAATCAGAGGTGGGGAATCAGAGGTTGGGAATCTGAGGCAGGGAATCAGAGGCGGGGAATCAGAGGCGGGGAATCAGAGGCAGGGAATCAGATGTGCGGAATCGGAGATGGGGAATCAGAGGCAGGGAATCAGAGGCGGGGAATCAGAGGCGGGGAATCAGAGGCCGGGAATCAGATATGGGGAAACAGAGGCGGGGAATCAGAGGCGGGGAAACAGAGGCTGGGAATCAGATATGGGGAATCAGAGGTGGGGAATCAGAGGTTGGGAATCAGAGGCAGGGAATCAGAGGCTTGGAATCAGATGCAGGGAATCAGATGCGGGGAATCAGAGGCGGGGAATCAGAGCTGGGGAATCAGAGGTGGGGAATCAGAGGTGGGGAATCAGAGGCGGGGAATCAGATATTGGGAATCAGAGGTGGGGAATCAGAGGCGGGGAAACAGAGGCGGGGAATCAGAGGCGGGGAAACAGAGGCGGGGAGTCAGATATGGGGAATCAGAGGTGGGGAATCAGAGGTTGGGAATCAGAGATGCGGAATTGGAGGCGGGGAATGGGATATGGGGAATCAGAGGCGGGGAATCAGAGGCGGGGAAACAGAGGCGGGGAATCAGATATGGGGAATCAGAGGTGTGGAATCAGAGGTTGGGAATCAGAGGTTGGGAATCAGAGGCAGGGAATCAGAGGCTTGGAATCAGTTGCAGGGAATCAGATGCGGGGAATCAGAGGCGGGGAATCAGAGCTGGGGAATCAGAGGTGGGGAATCAGAGTTGGGGAATCAGAGGCGGGGACTTAGATATTGGGAAACAGAGGCGGGGAATCAAAGGTGGGGAAACAGAGGCGGGGAATCAGATATGGGGAATCAGAGGTGGGGAATCAGAGGCAGGGAATCAGATGTGCGGAATCAGAGATGAGGAATCAGAGGCAGGGAATCAGAATCAGACGCAGGGAATCAGAGGCCGGGAATCAGAGGCCGGAATCAGATGCCGGGAATAAGAGGCCGGGAATCAGAGGTGGGGAATCAGAGTCCGGGAATCAGAGATGGAAATTTAGAGGCGGGGAATGAGATATGGGGAATCAGAGGCGGGGAATCAGAGGCGGAGAAACAGTTGCGGGGAATCAGATATGGGGAATCAGAGGTTGCGAATCAAAGGCGGTGAATCAGAGATGGGGAATCAGAGGCCGGGAATCAGAGGCAGGGAATCAAACACGGGGAATCAGATGCGGGGAATCAGAGGCGGGGAATCAGAGTTGGGGAATCAGAGGCGGGGAATCAGACGCAGGGAATCAATATGGGAAATCAGAGGTGGGGAATCAGACGCAGGGAATCAATATGGGAAATCAGAGTTGGGGAATCAGAGGTTGGGAATCAGAGGAAGGGAATCAGAGGCGAGGAATCAGAGCTGGGGAATCAGAGGCGGGGAATCAGAATTGGGGAATCAGAGATGGGGAATCAGAGATGGGGAATCAGAGGCGGGGAATCAGACGCGTGGAATCAGAGGTGGTGAATCAGAGATGTGGAATCAGAGGCGGGGAATCAGAGGCAGGAAATCAGACGCGGGGAATCAGAGGCGGGGAATCATAGCTGGCGAATCAGAGGCGGGTATGAGATATGGGGAATCAGAGGCGGGGAATCAAAGGCGGTGAATCAGAGATGGGGAATCAGAGGCGGGGAATCAGAGGCAGGGGATCAAACACGGGGAATCAGAGGCGGGGAATCAGAGCTGTGGAATCAGAGGCGGGGAATCAGATTTGGGGAATCAGAGGCGGGGAATCAGAGCTGGGGAATCAGAGGTGGGGAATCAGAGTCGGGGAATCAGAGGCAGGGAGTCGGATGTGCGGAATCAGAGATGGGGAATCAGAGGTGGGGAATCAGAGGCGGTGAATCTGAGATGGGGAATCAGAGGCGGGGAATCTGAGGCAGGTTATCAGACACGGGGATTCAGAGGCTGGGAATCAGACGGGGGGAATCAAAGGCGGGGAATGAAGCTGGGGAATCAGAGGCAGGGAATCAGAGTTGGGGATTCAGAGGCGGGGAATCAGATATGGGGATTCAGAGGCGGGCAAACAGAGGCGGGGAATTAGATATGGGGAATCAGTGGTGGGGAATCAGAGGTGGTTTATCAGAGATGGGGAATCACAGGCGGGGAATCAGAGACAGGGAATAGAACGCGGGGAATCAGAGGCAGGGAATCAGAGCTGGGGAATCAGAGGCGGGGAATCATAGTTGGGAATCAGAGGCGGGGAATCAGATATGGGGAAACAGAGGCGGGGAATCAGGGGCGGGGAAACAGAGGCGGGGAATCAGATATGGGGAATCGGATGCGGGGAATCAGAGGCGGGGAATCAGATATGGGGAATCAGAGGTGGGGAATCAGAGGCAGGTAATCAGATGTGCGGAATCAGAGATGGGGAATCAGAGGCAGGGAATCAGAATCAGAAGCGGGGAGTCAGAGGCCGGGAATCAGAGGCCTGGAATCAGATGCTGGGAATAAGAGGCCGGGAATCAGAGGTGGGGAATCAGAGTCCGGGAATCAGAGATGGGGATTCAGAGGCGGGGAATGAGATATGGAGAATCAGAGGCGGGGAATCAGAGGCGGGAAAACAGAGGTGGGGAATCAGATATGGGGAATCAGAGGTGGCGAATCAAAGGTGGTGAATCAGAGATGGGGAATCAGAGGAGGGGAATCAGAGGCAGGGAATCAAACACGGGGAATCAGAGGCGGGGAATCAGAGCTGGGGAATCAGAGGCTGGGAATCAAAGTTGGGGAATCAGAGGCAGGGAATCAGATATGGGGAAACAGGGGCGGGGAATCAGAGGCGGGGAAACAGAGGCGGGGAATCAGATATGGGGAATCAGAGGCGGGGAATTAGAGTTGGGGAATCAGAGGCAGGGAATCAGAGGCGGGGAAACAGAGGCGGGGAATAAAACACGGGGAATCAGAGGTGGGGAATCAGAGGTTGGGAATCAGAGGCAGGGAATCAGAGGCGGGGAATCAGAGGCGGGGAATCAGAGGCAGGGAATCAGATGTGCGGAATCGGAGATGGGGAATCAGAGGCAGGGAATCAGAGGCGGGGAATCAGAGGCCGGGAATCAGAGGCAGGGAATCAAACACGGGGAATCAGATGCGGGGAATCAGAGCTGGGGAATCAGAGGCGGGGAATCAGAGTTGGGGAATCAGAGGCGGGGAATCAGACGCAGGGAATCAATATGGGAAATCAGAGGTGGGGAATCAGACGCAGGGAATCAATATGGGAAATCAGAGTTGGGGAATCAGAGGTTGGGAATCAGAGGAAGGGAATCAGAGTCGAGGAATCAGAGCTGGGGAATCAGAGGCGGGGAATCAGAATTGGGGAATCAGAGATGGGGAATCAGAGATGGGGAATCAGAGGCGGGGAATCAGACGCGTGGAATCAGAGGTGGTGAATCAGAGATGTGGAATCAGAGGCGGGGAATCAGAGGCAGGGAATCAGACGCGGGGAATCAGAGGCGGGGAATCATAGCTGGCGAATCAGAGGCGGGGAATCAGATAGGGGAATCAGAGGCGGGGAATCAGAGGCGGGGAAACAGTGGCGAGGAATCAGATATGGGGAATCAGAGGTGGCGAATCAAAGGCGGTGAATCAGAGATGGGGAATCAGAGGCGGGGAATCAGAGGCAGGGGATCAAACACGGGGAATCAGAGGCGGGGAATCAGAGCTGTGGAATCAGAAGCGGGGAATCAGAGTTGGGGAATCAGAGGCGGGGAAACAGAGCTGGGGAATCAGAGGTGGGGAATCATAGCTGGCGAATCAGAGGCGGGGAATCAGAGGTGGGGAATCAGAGGCGGGGAATCAGATATTGGGAATCAGAGGCGGGGAATCAGAGGCGGGGAAACAGAGGCGGGGAATCAGATATGGGGAATCAGAGGTGGGGAATCAGAGGTTGTGAATCAGAGATGGGGAATCAGAGGCGGGGAATCAGAGGCCGGTAATCAGACGCGGGGAATCAGAGGCGGGGAATCAGACATGGGAAATTAGAGGCAGGGAATCAGAGTTGGGGATTCAGAGGCGGTGAATCAGATATGGGGAAACAGAGGCGGGGAATCAGAGGCGGGCAAATAGAGGCGGGGATCAGGTATGGGGAAACAGAGGCGGGGAATCAGAGGCGGGGAAACAGAGGCGGGGAATCAGATATGGGGAATCAGAGGTGGGGAATCAGAGGCAGGGAATCAGATATGCGGAATCAGAGATGGGGAATCAGAGGCAGGGAATCAGAATCAGACGCAGGGAATCAGAGGCCGGGAATCAGAGGCCGGAATCAGATGCCGGGAATAAGAGGCCTGGAATCAGAGGTGGGGAATCAGAGTCCGGGAATCAGAGATGGGGATTTAGAGGCGGGGAATGAGATATGGGGAATCAGAGGCGGGGAATCAGAGGCGGGGAATCAGAGGCGGGGAAACAGAGGCGGGGAATCAGATATGGGGAATCAGAGGTTGCGAATCAAAGGCGGTGCATCAGAGATGGGGAATCAGAGGCCGGGAATCAGAGGCAGGGAATCAAACACGGGGAATCAGATGCGGGGAATCAGAGCTGGGGAATCAGAGGCGGGGAATCAAGTTGGGGAATCAGAGGCGGGGAATCAGACGCAGGGAATCAATATGGGAAATCAGAGGTGGGGAATCAGACGCAGGGAATCAATATGGGAAATCAGAGTTGGGGAATCAGAGGTTGGGAATCGAGGAAGGGAATCAGAGGCGAGGAATCAGAGCTGGGGAATCAGAGGCGGGGAATCAGAATTGGGGAATCAGAGATGGGGAATCAGAGATGGGGAATCAGAGGCGGGGAATCAGACGCGTGGAATCAGAGGTGGTGAATCAGAGATGTGGAATCAGAGGCGGGGAATCAGAGGCAGGGAATCAGACGCGGGGAATCAGAGGCGGGGAATCATAGCTGGCGAATCAGAGGCGGGGAATGAGATATGGGGAATCAGAGGCGGGGAATCAGAGGCGGGGAAACATTGGCGAGGAATCAGATATGGGGAATCAGAGGTGGCGAATCAAAGGCTGTGAATCAGAGATGGGGAATCAGAGGCGGGGAATCAGAGGCAGGGGATCAATCACGGGGAATCAGAGGAGGGGAATCAGAGCTGTGGAATCAGAGGCGGGGAATCAGAGTTGGGGAATCAGAGGCGCGGAATCAGAGCCTGGGAATCAGAGGTGGGGAATCAGAGTCGGGGAATCAGAGGCAGGGAGTCGGATGTGCGGAATCAGAGATGGGGAATCAGAGGTGGGGAATCAGAGGCGGTGAATCTGAGATGGGGAATCAGAGGCGGGGAATCAGAGGCAGGTTATCAGACGCGGGGATTCAGAGGCTGGGAATCAGACGGGGGGAATCAAAGGCGGGGAATAGAACGCAGGGAATCAGAGGCAGGGAATCAGAGCTGGGGAATCAGAGGCGGGGAATCAGAGGCGGGCAAACAGAGGCGGGGAATTAGATATGGGGAATCAGTGGTGGGGAATCAGAGGTGGTTTATCAGAGATGGGGAATCAGAGGCGGGGAATCAGAGGCAGGGAATAGAACGCAGGGAATCAGAGGCAGGGAATCAGAGCTGGGGAATCAGAGGCGGGGAATCATAGTTGGGAATCAGAGGCGGGGAATCAGATATGGGGAAACAGAGGCGGGGAATCAGGGGCGGGGAAACAGAGGCGGGGAATCAGATATGGGGAATCGGATGCGGGGAATCAGAGGCGGGGAATCAGATATGGGGAATCAGAGGTGGGGAATCAGAGGCAGGTAATCAGATGTGCGGAATCAGAGATGGGGAATCAGAGGCAGGGAATCAGAATCAGAAGCGGGGAGTCAGAGGCCGGGAATCAGAGGCCTGGAATCAGATGCTGGGAATAAGAGGCCGGGAATCAGAGGTGGGGAATCAGAGTCCGGGAATCAGAGATGGGGATTCAGAGGCGGGGAATGAGATATGGAGAATCAGAGGCGGGGAATCAGAGGCGGGAAAACAGAGGTGGGGAATCAGATATGGGGAATCAGAGTTGGCGAATCAAAGGTGGTGAATCAGAGATGGGGAATCAGAGGAGGGGAATCAGAGGCAGGGAATCAAACACGGGGAATCAGAGGCGGGGAATCAGAGCTGGGGAATCAGAGGCTGGGAATCAAAGTTGGGGAATCAGAGGCAGGGAATCAGATATGGGGAAACAGGGGCGGGGAATCAGAGGCGGGGAAACAGAGGCGGGGAATCAGATATGGGGAATCAGATGCGGGGAATTAGAGTTGGGGAATCAGAGGCGGGGAATCAGAGGCGGGGAAACAGAAGCGGGGAATAAAACACGGGGAATCAGAGGTGGGGAATCAGAGGTTGGGAATCTGAGGCAGGGAATCAGAGGCGGGGAATCAGAGGCGGGGAATCAGAGGCAGGGAATCAGATGTGCGGAATCGGAGATGGGGAATCAGAGGCAGGGAATCAGAGGCGGGGAATCAGAGGCGGGGAATCAGAGGCCGGGAATCAGATATGGGGAAACAGAGGCGGGGAATCAGAGGCGGGGAAACAGAGGCTGGGAATCAGATATGGGGAATCAGAGGTGGGGAATCAGAGGTTGGGAATCAGAGGCAGGGAATCAGAGGCTTGGAATCAGATGCAGGGAATCAGATGCGGGGAATCAGAGGCGGGGAATCAGAGCTGGGGAATCAGAGGTGGGGAATCAGAGGTGGGGAATCAGAGGCGGGGAATCAGATATTGGGAATCAGAGGTGGGGAATCAGAGGCGGGGAAACAGAGGCGGGGAATCAGAGGCGGGGAAACAGAGGCGGGGAGTCAGATATGGGGAATCAGAGGTGGGGAATCAGAGGTTGGGAATCAGAGATGCGGAATTGGAGGCGGGGAATGGGATATGGGGAATCAGAGGCGGGGAATCAGAGGCGGGGAAACAGAGGCGGGGAATCAGATATGGGGAATCAGAGGTGTGGAATCAGAGGTTGGGAATCAGAGGTTGGGAATCAGAGGCAGGGAATCAGAGGCTTGGAATCAGTTGCAGGGAATCAGATGCGGGGAATCAGAGGCGGGGAATCAGAGCTGGGGAATCAGAGGTGGGGAATCAGAGTTGGGGAATCAGAGGCGGGGACTTAGATATTGGGAAACAGAGGCGGGGAATCAAAGGTGGGGAAACAGAGGCGGGGAATCAGATATGGGGAATCAGAGGTGGGGAATCAGAGGCAGGGAATCAGATGTGCGGAATCAGAGATGGGGAATCAGAGGCAGGGAATCAGAATCAGACGCAGGGAATCAGAGGCCGGGAATCAGAGGCCGGAATCAGATGCCGGGAATAAGAGGCCGGGAATCAGAGGTGGGGAATCAGAGTCCGGGAATCAGAGATGGAAATTTAGAGGCGGGGAATGAGATATGGGGAATCAGAGGCGGGGAATCAGAGGCGGAGAAACAGTTGCGGGGAATCAGATATGGGGAATCAGAGGTTGCGAATCAAAGGCGGTGAATCAGAGATGGGGAATCAGAGGCCGGGAATCAGAGGCAGGGAATCAAACACGGGGAATCAGATGCGGGGAATCAGAGGCGGGGAATCAGAGTTGGGGAATCAGAGGCGGGGAATCAGACGCAGGGAATCAATATGGGAAATCAGAGGTGGGGAATCAGACGCAGGGAATCAATATGGGAAATCAGAGTTGGGGAATCAGAGGTTGGGAATCAGAGGAAGGGAATCAGAGGCGAGGAATCAGAGCTGGGGAATCAGAGGCGGGGAATCAGAATTGGGGAATCAGAGATGGGGAATCAGAGATGGGGAATCAGAGGCGGGGAATCAGACGCGTGGAATCAGAGGTGGTGAATCAGAGATGTGGAATCAGAGGCGGGGAATCAGAGGCAGGAAATCAGACGCGGGGAATCAGAGGCGGGGAATCATAGCTGGCGAATCAGAGGCGGGTATGAGATATGGGGAATCAGAGGCGGGGAATCAAAGGCGGTGAATCAGAGATGGGGAATCAGAGGTGGGGAATCAGAGGCAGGGGATCAAACACGGGGAATCAGAGGCGGGGAATCAGAGCTGTGGAATCAGAGGCAGGGAATCAGATTTGGGGAATCAGAGGCGGGGAATCAGAGCTGGGGAATCAGAGGTGGGGAATCAGAGTCGGGGAATCAGAGGCAGGGAGTCGGATGTGCGGAATCAGAGATGGGGAATCAGAGGTGGGGAATCAGAGGCGGTGAATCTGAGATGGGGAATCAGAGGCGGGGAATCTGAGGCAGGTTATCAGACACGGGGATTCAGAGGCTGGGAATCAGACGGGGGGAATCAAAGGCGGGGAATGAAGCTGGGGAATCAGAGGCAGGGAATCAGAGTTGGGGATTCAGAGGCGGGGAATCAGATATGGGGATTCAGAGGCGGGCAAACAGAGGCGGGGAATTAGATATGGGGAATCAGTGGTGGGGAATCAGAGGTGGTTTATCAGAGATGGGGAATCACAGGCGGGGAATCAGAGACAGGGAATAGAACGCGGGGAATCAGAGGCAGGGAATCAGAGCTGGGGAATCAGAGGCGGGGAATCATAGTTGGGAATCAGAGGCGGGGAATCAGATATGGGGAAACAGAGGCGGGGAATCAGGGGCGGGGAAACAGAGGCGGGGAATCAGATATGGGGAATCGGATGCGGGGAATCAGAGGCGGGGAATCAGATATGGGGAATCAGAGGTGGGGAATCAGAGGCAGGTAATCAGATGTGCGGAATCAGAGATGGGGAATCAGAGGCAGGGAATCAGAATCAGAAGCGGGGAGTCAGAGGCCGGGAATCAGAGGCCTGGAATCAGATGCTGGGAATAAGAGGCCGGGAATCAGAGGTGGGGAATCAGAGTCCGGGAATCAGAGATGGGGATTCAGAGGCGGGGAATGAGATATGGAGAATCAGAGGCGGGGAATCAGAGGCGGGAAAACAGAGGTGGGGAATCAGATATGGGGAATCAGAGGTGGCGAATCAAAGGTGGTGAATCAGAGATGGGGAATCAGAGGAGGGGAATCAGAGGCAGGGAATCAAACACGGGGAATCAGAGGCGGGGAATCAGAGCTGGGGAATCAGAGGCTGGGAATCAAAGTTGGGGAATCAGAGGCAGGGAATCAGATATGGGGAAACAGGGGCGGGGAATCAGAGGCGGGGAAACAGAGGCGGGGAATCAGATATGGGGAATCAGAGGCGGGGAATTAGAGTTGGGGAATCAGAGGCAGGGAATCAGAGGCGGGGAAACAGAGGCGGGGAATAAAACACGGGGAATCAGAGGTGGGGAATCAGAGGTTGGGAATCAGAGGCAGGGAATCAGAGGCGGGGAATCAGAGGCGGGGAATCAGAGGCAGGGAATCAGATGTGCGGAATCGGAGATGGGGAATCAGAGGCAGGGAATCAGAGGCGGGGAATCAGAGGCGGGGAATCAGAGGCCGGGAATCAGATATGGGGAAACAGAGGCGAGGAATCAGAGGCGGGGAAACAGAGGCTGGGAATCAGATATGGGGAATCAGAGTTGGGGAATCAGCGGTTGGGAATCAGAGGCAGGGAATCAGAGGCTTGGAATCAGATGCAGGGAATCAGATGCGGGGAATCAGAGGCGGGGAATCAGAGCTGGGGAATCAGAGGTGGGGAATCAGAGTTGGGCAATCAGAGGCGGGGACTTAGATATTGGGAAACAGAGGCAGGGAATCAGAGGCGGGGAATCAGATATGGGGAATCAGAGATGGGGAATCAGAGGCAGGGAATCAGATGTGCGGAATCAGAGATGGGGAATCAAAGGCAGGGAATCAGAATCAGAAGCAGGGAATCAGAGGCCGGGAATCAGAGGCCGGAATCATATGCCGGGAATAAGAGGCCGGAAATCAGAGGTGGGGAATCAGAGTCCGGGAATCAGAGATGGGGATTCAGAGGCGGGGAATGAGATATGGGGAATCAGAGGCGGGGAATCAGAGGCGGGGAAACAGAGGCGGGGAATCAGATATGGCGAATCAGAGGTGGCGAATCAAAGGCGGTGAATCAGAGATGGGGAATCAGAGGCCGGGAATCAGAGGCAGGGAATCAAACACGGGGAATCAGAGGAGGGGAATCAGAATTGGGGAATCAGTGATGGGGAATCAGAGATGGGGAATCAGAGGCAGGGAATCAGACGCGGGGAATCAGAGGTGGTGAATCAGAGATGTGGAATCAGAGGCGGGGAATGAGAGGCAGGGAATCAGACGCGGGGAATAAGAGGCGGGGAATCATAGCTGGCGAATCAGAGGCGGGGAATCAGAGGTGGGGAATCAGAGGCGGGGAATCAGATATTGGGAATCAGAGGTGGGGAATCAGAGGTTGTGAATCAGAGATGGGGAATCAGAGGCGGGGAATCAGAGGCCGGTAATCAGACGCGGGGAATCAGAGGCGGGGAATCAGAGCTGGGAAATTAGAGGCAGGGAACAGATATGGGGAAACAGAGGCGGGGAATCAGAGGCGGGCAAATAGAGGCGGGGATCAGATATGGGGAAACAGAGGCGGGGAATCAGAGGCGGGGAAACAGAGACGGGGAATCAGATATGGGGATCAGAGGTGGGGAATCAGTGGTTGGGAATCAGACGCTGGGAATCAGAGGCTGGGAATCAGATGCATGGAATCAGATGCGGGGAATCAGAGGCGGGGAATCAGAGCTGGGGAATCAGAGGTGGGGAATCAAAGTTGGGGAATCAGAGGCGGGGAATTAGATATGGGGAAACAGAGGTGAGGAATGAGAGGAGGGGAAACAGAGGCGGGGAATCAGATATGGGGAATCAGAGGTGGGGAATCAGAGGCGGGCAAATAGAGGCGGGGATCAGATATGGGGAAACAGAGTCGGGGAATCAGAGGCGGGGAAACAGAGGCGGGGAATCAGATATGGGGAGTGAGAGGTGGGGAATCAGAGGTTGGGAATCAGAGATGCGGAATTGGAGGCGGGGAATGGGATATGGGGAATCAGAGGCGGGGAATCAGAGGCGGGGAAACAGAGGCGGGGAATCAGATATGGGGAATCAGAGGTGTGGAATCAGAGGTTGGGAATCAGAGGTTGGGAATCAGAGGCAGGGAATCAGAGGCTTGGAATCAGTTGCAGGGAATCAGATGCGGGGAATCAGAGGCGGGGAATCAGAGCTGGGGAATCAGACGTGGGGAATCAGAGTTGGGGAATCAGAGGCGGGGACTTAGATATTGGGAAACAGAGGCGGGGAATCAAAGGTGGGGAAACAGAGGCGGGGAATCAGATATGGGGAATCAGAGGTGGGGAATCAGAGGCAGGGAATCAGAATCAGACGCAGGGAATCAGAGGCCGGGAATCAGAGGCCGGAATCAGATGCCGGGAATAAGAGGCCGGGAATCAGAGGTGGGGAATCAGAGTCCGGGAATCAGAGATGGGGATTTAGAGGAGGGGAATGAGATATGGGGAATCAGAGGCGGGGAATCAGAGGCCGGTAATCAGACGCGGGGAATCAGAGGCGGGGAATCAGAGCTGGGAAATTAGAGGCAGGGAATCAGAGTTGGGGAATCAGAGGCCGGGAATCAGAGGCAGGGAATCAAACACGGGGAATCAGATGCGGGGAATCAGAGCTGGGGAATCAGAGGCGGGGAATCAGAGTTGGGGAATCAGAGGCGGGGAATCAGACGCAGGGAATCAATATGGGAAATCAGAGGTGGGGAATCAGACGCAGGGAATCAATATGGGAAATCAGAGTTGGGGAATCAGAGGTTGGGAATCAGAGGAAGGGAATCAGAGGCGAGGAATCAGAGCTGGGGAATCAGAGGCGGGGAATCAGAATTGGGGAATCAGAGATGGGGAATCAGAGATGGGGAATCAGAGGCGGGGAATCAGACGCGTGGAATCAGAGGTGGTGAATCAGAGATGTGGAATCAGAGGCGGGGAATCAGAGGCAGGGAATCAGACGCGGGGAATCAGAGGCGGGGAATCATAGCTGGCGAATCAGAGGCGGGGAATGAGATATGGGGAATGAGATATGGGGAATCAGAGGCGGGGAAACAGTGGCGAGGAATCAGATATGGGGAATCAGAGGTGGCGAATCAAAGGCGGTGAATCAGAGATGGGGAATCAGAGGCGGGGAATCAGAGGCAGGGGATCAAACACGGGGAATCAGAGGCGGGGAATCAGAGCTGTGGAATCAGAGGCGGGGAATCAGAGTTGGGGAATCAGAGGCGGGGAATCAGAGCTGGGGAATCAGAGGTGGGGAATCAGAGTCGGGAAATCAGAGGCAGGGAGTCGGATGTGCGGAATCAGAGATGGGGAATCAGAGGTGGGGAATCAGAGGCGGTGAATCTGAGATGGGGAATCAGAGGCGGGGAATCAGAGGCAGGTTATCAGACACGGGGATTCAGAGGCTGGGAATCAGACGGGGGGAATCAAAGGCGGGGAATGAAGCTGGGGAATCAGAGGCAGGGAATCAGAGTTGGGGATTCAGAGGCGGGGAATCAGATATGGGGAAACAGAGGCGGGGAATCAGAGGCGGGCAAACAGAGGCGGGGAATTAGATATGGGGAATCAGTGGTGGGGAATCAGAGGTGGTTTATCAGAGATGGGGAATCACAGGCGGGGAATCAGAGGCAGGGAATAGAACGCGGGGAATCAGAGGCAGGGAATCAGAGCTGGGGAATCAGAGGCGGGGAATCATAGTTGGGAATCAGAGGCGGGGAATCAGATATGGGGAAACAGAGGCGGGGAATCAGGGGCGGGGAAACAGAGGCGGGGAATCAGATATGGGGAATCGGATGCGGGGAATCAGAGGCGGGGAATCAGATATGGGGAATCAGAGGTGGGGAATCAGAGGCAGGTAATCAGATGTGCGGATTCAGAGATGGGGAATCAGAGGCAGGGAATCAGAATCAGAAGCGGGGAGTCAGAGGCCGGGAATCAGAGGCCTGGAATCAGATGCTGGGAATAAGAGGCCGGGAATCAGAGGTGGGGAATCAGAGTCCGGGAATCAGAGATGGGGATTCAGAGGCGGGGAATGAGATATGGAGAATCAGAGGCGGGGAATCAGAGGCGGGAAAACAGAAGTGGGGAATCAGATATGGGGAATCAGAGGTGTCGAATCAAAGGTGGTGAATCAGAGATGGGGAATCAGAGGAGGGGAATCAGAGGCAGGGAATCAAACACGGGGAATCAGAGGCGGGGAATCAGAGCTGGGGAATCAGAGGCTGGGAATCAAAGTTGGGGAATCAGAGGCAGGGAATCAGATATGGGGAAACAGGGGCGGGGAATCAGAGGCGGGGAAACAGAGGCGGGGAATCAAATATGGGGAATCAGAGTCGGGGAATTAGAGTTGGGGAATCAGAGGCGGGGAATCAGAGGCGGGGAAACAGAGGCGGGGAATCAAACACGGGGAATCAGAGGTGGGGAATCAGAGGTTGGGAATCAGAGGCAGGGAATCAGAGGCGGGGAATCAGAGGCGGGGAATCAGAGGCAGGGAATCAGATGTGCGGAATTGGAGATGGGGAATCAGAGGCGGGGAATGAGATATGGGGAATCAGAGGCGGGGAATCAGAGGCGGGGAAACAGAGGCGGGGAATCAGATATGGCGAATCAGAGGTGGCGAATCAAAGGCGGTGAATCAGAGATGGGGAATCAGAGGCCGGGAATCAGAGGCAGGGAATCAAACACGGGGAATCAGAGGAGGGGAATCAGAATTGGGGAATCAGAGATGGGGAATCAGAGATGGGGAATCAGAGGCAGGGAATCAGACGCGGGGAATCAGAGGTGGTGAATCAGAGATGTGGAATCAGAGGCGGGGAATCAGAGGCAGGGAATCAGACTCGGGGAATAAGAGGCGGGGAATCATAGCTGGCGAATCAGAGGCGGGGAATCAGAGGTGGGGAATCAGAGGCGGGGAATCAGATATTGGGAATCAGAGGTGGGGAATCAGAGGCGGGGAAAGAGAGGCGGGGAATCAGATATGGGGTATCAGAGGTGGGGAATCAGAGGATGTGAATCAGAGATGGGGAATCAGAGGCGGGGAATCAGAGGCCGGTAATCAGACGCGGGGAATCAGAGGCGGGGAATCAGAGCTGGGAAATTAGAGGCAGGGAATCAGAGTTGGGGATTCAGAGGCGGGGAATCAGATATGGGGAAACAGAGGCGGGGAATCAGAGGCGGGCAAATAGAGGCGGGGATCAGATATGGGGAAACAGAGGCGGGGAATCAGAGGCGGGGAAACAGAGGCGGGGAATCAGATATGGGGATCAGAGGTGGGGAATCAGAGGTTGGGAATCAGAGGCTGGGAATCAGAGGCTGGGAATCAGATGCATGGAATCAGATGCGGTGAATCAGAGGCGGGGAATCAGAGCTGGGGAATCAGAGGTGGGGAATCAAAGTTGGGGAATCAGAGGCGGGGAATTAGATATGGGGAAACAGAGGCGGGGAATCAGAGGCGGGGAATCAGATATGGGGAATCAGAGGTGGGGAATCAGAGGCAGGGAATTAGATTTGCGGAATCAGAGATGGGGAATCAGAAGCAGGGAATCATAGGCCGGGAATCAGAGGCCGGAATCAGATGCCGGGAATAAGAGGCCGGGAATCAGAGGTGGGGAATCAGAGTCCGGGAATCAGAGATGGGGAATCAGAGGCGGGGAATGAGATATGGGGAATCAGAGGAGGGGAATCAGAGGCGGGGAAACAGAGGCGAGGAATCAGATATGGGGAATCAGAGGTGGCGAATCAAAGGCGTTGAATCAGAGATGGGGAATCAGAGGCGGGGAATCAGAGGCAGGGAATCAAACACGGGGAATCAGAGGCGGGGAATCAGAGCTGGGGAATCAGAGACGGGGAATCAGAGTTGGGGAATCAGAGGCGGGGAATCAGAGCTGGGGAATCAGAGGTGGGGATCAGAGTCGGGGAATCAGAGGCAGGGAATCAGATGTGCGGAATCAGAGATGGGGAATCAGAGGTGGGGAATCACAGGCTGTGAATCAGAGATGGGGAATCAGAGGCGGGGAATCAGAGGCAGGAAATCAGACACGGGGACTCAGAGGCTGGGAATCAGACGGGGGGAATCAAAGGCGGGGAATCAGAGTTGGGGAATCAGAGGCGGGGAATCAGATATGGGGAAACAGAGGAGGGGAATCAGAGGCGGGGAAACAGAGGCGGGGAATCTGATATGGGGAATCAGAGGTGGCGAATGAAAGGCGGTGAATCAGAGATGGGGAATCAGAGGCGGGGAATCAGAGGCAGTGAATCAAACATGGGGAATCATAGGTGGGGAATCAGAGCTGGGGAATCAGAGGCGGGGAATCAGAGTTGGGGAATCAGAGGCGGGGAATCAGATATGGGGAAACAGAGGCTGGGAATCAGAGGCAGGGAAACAGAGGTGGGGAATCATATATGGGGAATCAGAGGTGGGGAATCAGAGGTTGCGAAACAGAGGCAGGGAATCAGAGCTGGGGAATCAGAGGCGGGGAATCAGAGCTGGGGAATCAGAGGCAGGGATTCAGAGATGGGGATTCAGAGGCGGGGAATCAGAGCTGGGGAATCAGAGGCGGGGAATCAGAGGCGGGCAAACAGAGGTGGGGAATCAGATATGGGGAATCAGAGGTGGCGAATCAAAGGTGGTGAATCAGAGATGGGGAATCAGAGGCAGGGAATCAAACACGGGGAATCAGAGGCGGGGAATCAGAGCTGGGGAATCAGAGGCTGGGAATCAAAGTTGGGGAATCAGAGGCAGGGAATCAGATATGGGGAAACAGGGGTGGGGAATCAGAGATGGGGAATCAGAGATGGGGAATCAGAGGCGTGGTATTAGAGTTGGGGAATCAGAGGCGGGGAATCAGAGGCGGGGAAACAGAGGGGGGGAATCAAACACGGGGAATCAGAGGTGGGGAATCAGAGGTTGGGAATCAGAGGCAGGGAATCAGAGGCGGGGAATCAGAGGCAGGGAATCAGATGTACGGAATCGGAGATGGGGAATCAGAGGCAGGGAATCAGAGGCGGGGAATCAGAGGCGGGGAATCAGAGGCGGGGAAACAGAGGCTGGGAATCAGAGGCGGGGAATCAGATGTGGGGAATCAGAGGTTGGGAATCAGAGGCAGGGAATCAGAGGCTTGGAATCAGATGCAGGGAATCGAGCTGGGGAATCAGAGGTGGGGAATCAGAGTTGGGGAATCAGAGGCGGGGACTTAGATATTGGGAAACAGAGGCAGGGAATCAGAGGCGTGGAATCAGATATGGGGAATCAGAGATGGGGAATCAGAGGTGGCGAATCAAAGGTGGTGAATCAGAGATGGGGAATCAGAGGAGGGGAATCAGAGGCAGGGTATCAAACACGGGGAATCAGAGGGGGGGAATCAAAGGCAGGGAATCAGAATCAGAAGCAGGGAATCAGAGGCCGGGAATCAGAGGCCGGAATCAGATGCCGGGAATAAGAGGCCGGAAATCAGAGGTGGGGAATCAGAGTCCGGGAATCAGAGATGGGGATTCAGAGGCGGGGAATGAGATATGGGGAATCAGAGGCGGGGAATCAGAGGCGGGGAAACAGAGGCGGGGAATCAGATATGGCGAATCAGAGGTGGCGAATCAAAGGCGGTGTATCAGAGATGGGGAATCAGAGGCCGGGAATCAGAGGCAGGGAAACAAACACGGGGAATCAGAGGAGGGGAATAAGAATTGGGGAATCAGAGATGGGGAATCAGAGATGGGGAATCAGAGGCAGGGAATCAGACGCGGGGAATCAGAGGTGGTGAATCAGAGATGTGGAATCAGAGGCGGGGAATCAGAGGCAGGGAATCAGACGCGGGGAATAAGAGGCGGGGAATATTAGCTGGCGAATCAGAGGCGGGGAATCAGAGGTGGGGAATCAGAGGCGGGGAATCAGATATTGGGAATCAGAGGTGGGGAATCAGAGGCAGGGAAACAGAGGTGGGGAATCAGATATGGGGTATCAGAGGTGGGGAATCAGAGGTTGTGAATCAGAGATGGGGAATCAGAGGCGGGGAAACAGAGGCGGGGAATTAGAGGCGGGGAAACAGAGGCGGGGAATCAGATATGGGGAATCAGAGGTGGGGAATCAGAGGCAGGGAATCAGATGTGCGGAATCAGAGATGGGGAATCAGAGGCAGGGATCAGAATCAGAAGCGGGGAATCAGAGGCCGGGATCAGAGGCCGGGAATCAGATGCCGGGAATAAGAGGCCAGGAATCAGAGTCCGGGAATCAGAGATGGGGAATCAGAGGCGGGGAATGAAATATGGGGAATCAGAGGCGGGATATCAGAGGCGGGGAAACAGAGGCGGGGAATCTGATATGGGGAATCAGGGTGGCGAATGAAAGGCGGTGAATCAGAGATGGTGAATCAGAGGCGGGGAATCAGAGGCAGGGAATCAAACATGGGGAATCAGAGGCGGGGAATCAGAGCTGGGGAATCAGAGGCGGGGAATCAGAGTTGGGGAATCAGAGGCGGGGAATCAGATATGGGGAAACAGAGGCGGGGAATCAGATATGGGGAATCAGAGGTGGGGAATCAGAGGATGGGAAACAGAGGCAGGGAATCAGAGGCGGGGATTCAGAGGCGGGGAGTCAGAGGCAGGGAATCAGATGTGCAGAATCAGAGATGGGGAATCAGAGGCAGCGAATCAGAGGCGGGGAATCAGAGGCGGGGAATCAGAGGCCGGCAATCAGAGGCCGGGAATCAGAGATGGGGAATCAGAGGCGGGGAATCAAACACGGGGAATCAGAGCTGGGGAATCAGAGGCAGGGAATCAGAGGCGGGGAGTCAGAGGAAGGGAATCAGATGTGGGGAATCAGAGGCGGGGAATCAGAGCTGTGGAATCAGAGGCGGGGAATCAGAGTTTGGGAATCAGAGGCGTGGAATTAGATATGGGGAAACAGAGGCGGGGAATCAGAGGCCGGGAAACAGAGCTGGGGAATCAGAGGCGGGGAAATCAGAGTTGGGGAATCGGAGGCGGGGAATCAGATATGGGGAATCAGAGGCGGGGAATTAGAGGCACGGAAAGAGAGGCGGGGAATCAGATATGGGGAATCAGAGGTGGGGAATCAGGGGTGGGGTATCAGAGGCTGGGTATCAGACACGGGGATTCAGAGGCGGGGAATCAGAGGCAAGGAATCAGAGGCAGGGAATCAGAGGCTTGGAATCAGTTGCAGGGAATCAGATGCGGGGAATCAGAGGCGGGGAATCAGAGCTGGGGAATCAGAGGTGGGGAATCAGAGTTGGGGAATCAGAGGCGGGGACTTAGATATTGGGAAACAGAGGCGGGGAATCAAAGGTGGGGAAACAGAGACGGGGAATCAGATATGGGGAATCAGAGGTGGGGAATCAGAGGCAGGGAATCAGATGTGCGGAATCAGAGATGGGGAATCAGAGGCAGGGAATCAGAATCAGACGCAGGGAATCAGAGGCCGGGAATCAGAGGCCGGAATCAGATGCCGGGAATAAGAGGCCGGGAATCAGAGGTGGGGAATCAGAGTCCGGGAATCAGAGATGGGGATTTAGAGGCGGGGAATGAGATATGGGGAATCAGAGGCGGGGAATCAGAGGCGGAGAAACAGAGGCGGGGAATCAGATATGGGGAATCAGAGGTTGCGAATCAAAGGCGGTGAATCAGAGATGGGGAATCAGAGGCCGGGAATCAGAGGCAGGGAATCAAACACGGGGAATCAGATGCGGGGAATCAGAGCTGGGGAATCAGAGGCGGGGAATCAGAGTTGGGGAATCAGAGGCGGGGAATCAGACGCAGGGAATCAATATGGGAAATCAGAGGTGGGGAATCAGACGCAGGGAATCAATACGGGAAATCAGAGTTGGGGAATCAGAGGTTGGGAATCAGAGGAAGGGAATCAGAGGCGAGGAATCAGAGCTGGGGAATCAGAGGCGGGGAATCAGAATTGGGGAATCAGAGATGGGGAATCAGAGATGGGGAATCAGAGGCGGGGAATCAGACGCGTGGAATCAGAGGTGGTGTATCAGAGATGTGGAATCAGAGGCGGGGAATCAGAGGCAGGGAATCAGACGCGGGGAATCAGAGGCGGGGAATCATAGCTGGCGAATCAGAGGCGGGGAATGAGATATGGGGAATCAGAGGCGGGGAATCAGAGGCGGGGAAACAGTGGCGAGGAATCAGATATGGGGAATCAGAGGTGGCGAATCAAAGGCGGTGAATCAGAGATGGGGAATCAGAGGCGGGGAATCAGAGGCAGGGGATCAAACACGGGGAATCAGAGGCGGGGAATCAGAGCTGTGGAATCAGAGGCGGGGAATCAGAGTTGGGGAATCAGAGGCGGGGAATCAGAGCTGGGGAATCAGAGGTGGGGAATCAGAGTCGGGGAATCAGAGGCAGGGAGTCGGATGTGCGGAATCAGAGATGGGGAATCAGAGGTGGGGAATCAGAGGCGGTGAATCTGAGATGGGGAATCAGAGGCGGGGAATCAGAGGCAGGTTATCAGACACGGGGATTCAGAGGCTGGGAATCATACGGGGGGAATCAAAGGCGGGGAATGAAGCTGGGGAATCAGAGGCAGGGAATCAGAGTTGGGGATTCAGAGGCGGGGAATCAGATATGGGGAAACAGAGGCAGGGAATCAGAGGCGGGCAAACAGAGGCGGGGAATTAGATATGGGGAATCAGTGGTGGGGAATCAGAGGTGGTTTATCAGAGATGGGGAATCACAGGCGGGGAATCAGAGGCAGTGAATAGAACGCGGGGAATCAGAGGCAGGGAATCAGAGCTGGGGAATCAGAGGTGGGGAATCATAGTTGGGAATCAGAGGCGGGGAATCAGATATGGGGAAACAGAGGCGGGGAATCAGGGGCGGGGAAACAGAGGCGGGGAATCTGATATGGGGAATCGGATGCGGGGAATCAGAGGCGGGGAATCAGATATGGGGAATCAGAGGTGGGGAATCAGAGGCAGGTAATCAGATGTGCGGAATCAGAGATGGGGAATCAGAGGCAGGGAATCAGAATCAGAAGCGGGGAGTCAGAGGCCGGGAATCAGAGGCCTGGAATCAGATGCTGGGAATAAGAGGCCGGGAATCAGAGGTGGGGAATCAGAGTCCAGGAATCAGAGATGGGGATTCAGAGGCGGGGAATGAGATATGGAGAATCAGAGGCGGGGAATCAGAGGCGGGAAAACAGAGGTGGGGAATCAGATATGGGGAATCAGAGGTGGCGAATCAAAGGTGGTGAATCAGAGATGGGGAATCAGAGGAGGGGAATCAGAGGCAGGGAATTAAACACGGGGAATCAGAGGCGGGGAATCAGAGCTGGGGAATCAGAGGCGGGGAATCGGATATGGGGAATCAGAGGCGGGGAATTAGAGTTGGGGAATCAGAGGCGGGGAATCAGAGGCGGGGAAACAGAAGCGGGGAATCAAACACGGGGAATCAGAGGTGGGGAATCAGAGGTTGGGAATCAGAGGCAGGGAATCAGAGGCGGGGAATCAGAGGCAGGGAATCAGAGGCAGGGAATCAGATGTGCGGAATCGGAGATGGGGAATCAGAGGCAGGGAATCAGAGGCGGGGAATCAGAGGCGGGGAATCAGAGGCCGGGAATCAGATATGGGGAAACAGAGGCGGGGAATCAGAGGCGGGGAATCAGAATCAGAAGCAGGGAATCAGAGGCCGGGAATCAGAGGCCGGAATCAGATGCCGGGAATAAGAGGCCGGAAATCAGAGGTGGGGAATCAGAGTCCGGGAATCAGAGATGGGGAATCAGAGGTTGGGAATCAGAGGAAGGGAATCAGAGGCGAGGAATCAGAGCTGGGGAATCAGAGGCGGGGAATCAGAATTGGGGAATCAGAGATGGGGAATCAGAGATGGGGAATCAGAGGCGGGGAATCAGACGCGTGGAATCAGAGGTGGTGTATCAGAGATGTGGAATCAGAGGCGGGGAATCAGAGGCAGGGAATCAGACGCGGGGAATCAGAGGCGGGGAATCATAGCTGGCGAATCAGAGGCGGGGAATGAGATATGGGGAATCAGAGGCGGGGAATCAGAGGCGGGGAAACAGTGGCGAGGAATCAGATATGGGGAATCAGAGGTGGCGAATCAAAGGCGGTGAATCAGAGATGGGGAATCAGAGGCGGGGAATCAGAGGCAGGGGATCAAACACGGGGAATCAGAGGCGGGGAATCAGAGCTGTGGAATCAGAGGCGGGGAATCAGAGTTGGGGAATCAGAGGCGGGGAATCAGAGCTGGGGAATCAGAGGTGGGGAATCAGAGTCGGGGAATCAGAGGCAGGGAGTCGGATGTGCGGAATCAGAGATGGGGAATCAGAGGTGGGGAATCAGAGGCGGTGAATCTGAGATGGGGAATCAGAGGCGGGGAATCAGAGGCAGGTTATCAGACACGGGGATTCAGAGGCTGGGAATCAGACGGGGGGAATCAAAGGCGGGGAATGAAGCTGGGGAATCAGAGGCAGGGAATCAGAGTTGGGGATTCAGAGGCGGGGAATCAGATATGGGGAAACAGAGGCAGGGAATCAGAGGCGGGCAAACAGAGGCGGGGAATTAGATATGGGGAATCAGTGGTGGGGAATCAGAGGTGGTTTATCAGAGATGGGGAATCACAGGCGGGGAATCAGAGGCAGTGAATAGAACGCGGGGAATCAGAGGCAGGGAATCAGAGCTGGGGAATCAGAGGTGGGGAATCATAGTTGGGAATCAGAGGCGGGGAATCAGATATGGGGAAACAGAGGCGGGGAATCAGGGGCGGGGAAACAGAGGCGGGGAATCTGATATGGGGAATCGGATGCGGGGAATCAGAGGCGGGGAATCAGATATGGGGAATCAGAGGTGGGGAATCAGAGGCAGGTAATCAGATGTGCGGAATCAGAGATGGGGAATCAGAGGCAGGGAATCAGAATCAGAAGCGGGGAGTCAGAGGCCGGGAATCAGAGGCCTGGAATCAGATGCTGGGAATAAGAGGCCGGGAATCAGAGGTGGGGAATCAGAGTCCAGGAATCAGAGATGGGGATTCAGAGGCGGGGAATGAGATATGGAGAATCAGAGGCGGGGAATCAGAGGCGGGAAAACAGAGGTGGGGAATCAGATATGGGGAATCAGAGGTGGCGAATCAAAGGTGGTGAATCAGAGATGGGGAATCAGAGGAGGGGAATCAGAGGCAGGGAATTAAACACGGGGAATCAGAGGCGGGGAATCAGAGCTGGGGAATCAGAGGCGGGGAATCGGATATGGGGAATCAGAGGCGGGGAATTAGAGTTGGGGAATCAGAGGCGGGGAATCAGAGGCGGGGAAACAGAAGCGGGGAATCAAACACGGGGAATCAGAGGTGGGGAATCAGAGGTTGGGAATCAGAGGCAGGGAATCAGAGGCGGGGAATCAGAGGCAGGGAATCAGAGGCAGGGAATCAGATGTGCGGAATCGGAGATGGGGAATCAGAGGCAGGGAATCAGAGGCGGGGAATCAGAGGCGGGGAATCAGAGGCCGGGAATCAGATATGGGGAAACAGAGGCGGGGAATCAGAGGCGGGGAAACAGAGGCTGGGAATCAGATATGGGGAATCAGAGGTGGGGAATCAGAGGTTGGGAATCAGAGGCAGGGAATCAGAGGCTTGGAATCAGATGCAGGGAATCAGATGCGGGGAATCAGAGGCGGGGAATCAGAGCTGGGGAATCAGAAGTGGGGAATCAGAGTTGGGGAATCAGAGGCGGGGACTTAGATATTGGGAAACAGAGACAGGGAATCAGAGGCGGGGAATCAGATATGGGGAATCAGAGATGGGGAATCAGAGGCAGGGAATCAGATGTGCAGAATCAGAGATGGGGAATCAAAGGCAGGGAATCAGAATCAGAAGCAGGGAATCAGAGGCCGGGAATCAGAGGCCGGAATCAGATGCCGGGAATAAGAGGCCGGAAATCAGAGGTGGGGAATCAGAGTCCGGGAATCAGAGATGGGGATTCAGAGGCGGGGAATGAGATATGGGGAATCAGAGGCGGGGAATCAGAGGCGGGGAAACAGAGGCGGGGAATCAGATATGGCGAATCAGAGGTGGCGAATCAAAGGCGGTGAATCAGAGATGGGGAATCAGAGGCCGGGAATCAGAGGCAGGGAATCAAACACGGGGAATCAGAGGAGGGGAATCAGAATTGGGGAATCAGAGATGGGGAATCAGAGGCAGGGAATCAGACGCGGGGAATCAGAGGTGGTGAATCAGAGATGTGGAATCAGAGGCGGGGAATCAGAGGCAGGGAATCAGACGCGGGGAATAAAAGGCGGGGAATCATAGCTGGCGAATCAGAGGCGGGGAATCAGAGGTGGGGAATCAGAGGCGGGGAATCAGATATTGGGAATCAGAGGTGGGGAATCAGAGGCGGGGAAACAGAGGCGGGGAATCAGAGGCGGGGAAACAGAGGCGGGGAATCAGATATGGGGAATCAGAGGTGTGGAATCAGAGGTTGTGAATCAGAGATGCGGAATTGGAGGCGGGGAATGGGATATGGGGAATCAGAGGCGGGGAATCAGAGGCGGGGAAACAGAGGCGGGGAATCAGATATGGGGAATCAGAGGTGTGGAATCAGAGGTTGGGAATCAGAGGTTGGGAATCAGAGGCAGGGAATCAGAGGCTTGGAATCAGTTGCAGGGAATCAGATGCGGGGAATCAGAGGCGGGGAATCAGAGCTGGGGAATCAGAGGTGGGGAATCAGAGTTGGGGAATCAGAGGCGGGGACTTAGATATTGGGAAACAGAGGCGGGGAATCAAAGGTGGGGAAACAGAGGCGGGGAATCAGATATGGGGAATCAGAGGTGGGGAATCAGAGGCAGGGAATCAGATGTGCGGAATCAGAGATGGGGAATCAGAGGCAGGGAATCAGAATCAGACGCAGGGAATCAGAGGCCGGGAATCAGAGGCCGGAATCAGATGCCGGGAATAAGAGGCCGGGAATCAGAGGTGGGGAATCAGAGTCCGGGAATCAGAGATGGGGATTTAGAGGCGGGGAATGAGATATGGGGAATCAGAGGCGGGGAATCAGAGGCGGGGAAACAGAGGCGGGGAATCAGATATGGGGAATCAGAGGTGGGGAATCAGAGGCAGGGAATCAGAGATGGGGAATCAGAGTCCGGGAATCAGAGGCAGGGAATCAAACACGGGGAATCAGATGCGGGGAATCAGAGCTGGGGAATCAGAGGCGGGGAATCAGAGTTGGGGAATCAGAGGCGGGGAATCAGTCGCAGGGAATCAATATGGGAAATCAGAAGTGGGGAATCAGACGCAGGGAATCAATATGGGAAGTCAGAGTTGGGGAATCAGAGGTTGGGAATCAGAGGAATGGAATCAGAGGCGAGGAATCAGAGCTGGGGAATCAGAGGCGGGGAATCAGAATTGGGGAATCAGAGATGGGGAATCAGAGGCGGGGAATCAGACGCGTGGAATCAGAGGTGGTGAATCAGAGATGTGGAATCAGAGGCGGGGAATCAGAGGCAGGAAATCGGACGTGGGGAATCAGAGGCGGGGAATCATAGCTGGCGAATCAGAGGCGGGGAATGAGATATGGGGAATCAGAGGCGGGGAATCAGAGGCGGGGAAACAGTGGCGAGGAATCAGATATGGGGAATCAGAGGTGGCGAATCAAAGGCGGTGAATCAGAGATGGGGAATCAGAGGCGGGGAATCAGAGGCAGGGGATCAGAGGCGAGGAATCAGAGCTGGGGAATCAGAGGCGGGGAATCAGAATTGGGGAATCAGAGATGGGGAATCAGAGATGGGGAATCAGAGGCGGGGAATCAGACGCGTGGAATCAGAGGTGGTGTATCAGAGATGTGGAATCAGAGGCGGGGAATCAGAGGCAGGGAATCAGACGCGGGGAATCAGAGGCGGGGAATCATAGCTGGCGAATCAGAGGCGGGGAATGAGATATGGGTAATCAGAGGCGGGGAATCAGAGGCGGGGAAACAGTGGCGAGGAATCAGATATGGGGAATCAGAGGTGGCGAATCAAAGACGGTGAATCAGAGATGGGGAATCAGAGGCGGGGAATCAGAGGCAGGGGATCAAACACGGGGAATCAGAGGCGGGGAATCAGAGTTGGGGAATCAGAGGTGGGGAATCAGAGCTGGGGAATCAGAGGTGGTGAATCTGAGATGGGGAATCAGAGGCAGGGAATCAGAGGCAGGTTATCAGACACGGGGATTCAGAGGCTGGGAATCAGACGGGGGGAATCAAAGGCGGGGAATGAAGCTGGGGAATCAGAGGCAGGGAATCAGAGTTGGGGATTCAGAGGCGGGGAATCAGATATGGGGAAACAGAGGCGGGGAATCAGAGGCGGGCAAACAGAGGCGGGGAATTAGATATGGGGAATCAGTGGTGGGGAATAAGAGGTGGTTTATCAGAGATGGGGAATCACAGGCGGGGAATCAGAGGCAGGGAATAGAACGCGGGGAATCAGAGGCAGGGAATCAGAGCTGGGGAATCAGAGGCGGGGAATCATAGTTGGGAATCAGAGGCGGGGAATCAGATATGGGGAAACAGAGGCGGGGAATCAGGGGCGGGGAAACAGAGGCGGGGAATCAGATATGGGGAATCGGATGCGGGGAATCAGAGGCGGGGAATCAGATATGGGGAATCAGAGGTGGGGAATCAGAAGCAGGTAATCAGATGTGCGGAATCAGAGATGGGGAATCAGAGGCAGGGAATCAGAATCAGAAGCGGGGAGTCAGAGGCCGGGAATCAGAGGCCTGGAATCAGATGCTGGGAATAAGAGGCCGGGAATCAGAGGTGGGGAATCAGAGTCCGGGAATCAGAGATGGGGATTCAGAGGCGGGGAATGAGATATGGAGAATCAGAGGCGGGGAATCAGAGGCGGGAAAACAGAGGTGGGGAATCAGATATGGGGAATCAGAGGTGGCGAATCAAAGGTGGTGAATCAGAGATGGGGAATCAGAGGAGGGGAATCAGAGGCAGGGAATCAAACACGGGGAATCAGAGGCGGGGAATCAGAGCTGGGGAATCAGAGGCTGGGAATCAAAGTTGGGGAATCAGAGGCAGGGAATCAGATATGGGGAAACAGGGGCGGGGAATCAGAGGCGGGGAAACAGAGGCGGGGAATCAGATATGGGGAATCAGAGGCGGGGAATTAGAGTTGGGGAATCAGAGGCGGGGAATCAGAGGCGGGGAAACAGAAGCGGGGAATCAAACACGGGGAATCAGAGGTGGGGAATCAGAGGTTGGGAATCAGAGGCAGGGAATCAGAGGCGGGGAATCAGAGGCGGGGAATCAGAGGCAGGGAATCAGATGTGCGGAATCGGAGATGGGGAATCAGAGGCAGGGAATCAGAGGCGGGGAATCAGAGGCGGGGAATCAGAGGCCGGGAATCAGATATGGGGAAACAGAGGCGGGGAATCAGAGGCGGGGAAACAGAGGCTGGGAATCAGAGGCAGGGAATCAGAGGCTTGGAATCAGTTGCAGGGAATCAGATGCGGGGAATCAGAGGCGGGGAATCAGAGCTGGGGAATCAGAGGTGGGGAATCAGAGTTGGGGAATCAGAGGCGGGGACTTAGATATTGGGAAACAGAGGCGGGGAATCAAAGGTGGGGAAACAGAGGCGGGGAATCAGATATGGGGAATCAGAGGTGGGGAATCAGAGGCAGCGAATCAGATGTGCGGAATCAGAGATGGGGAATCAGAGGCAGGGAATCAGAATCAGACGCAGGGAATCAGAGGCCGGGAATCAGAGGCCGGAATCAGATGCCGGGAATAAGAGGCCGGGAATCAGAGGTGGGGAATCAGAGTCAGGGAATCAGAGATGGGGATTTAGAGGCTGGGAATGAGATATGGGGAATCAGAGGCGGGGAATCAGAGGCGGGGAAACAGAGGCGGGGAATCAGATATGGGGAATCAGAGGTGGGGAATCAGAGGCAGGGAATCAGAGATGGGGAATCAGAGGCCGGGAATCAGAGGCAGGGAATCAAACACGGGGAATCAGATGCGGGGAATCAGAGCTGGGGAATCAGAGGCGGGGAATCAGAGTTGGGGAATCAGAGGCGGGGAATCAGACGCAGGGAATCAATATGGGAAATCAGAGGTGGGGAATCAGACGCAGGGAATCAATATGGGAAATCAGAGTTGGGGAATCAGAGGTTGGGAATCAGAGGAAGGGAATCAGAGGCGAGGAATCAGAGCTGGGGAATCAGAGGCGGGGAATCAGAATTGGGGAATCAGAGATGGGGAATCAGAGATGGGGAATCAGAGGCGGGGAATCAGACGCGTGGAATCAGAGGTGGTGAATCAGAGATGTGGAATCAGAGGCGGGGAATCAGAGGCAGGGAATCAGACGCGGGGAATCAGAGGCGGGGAATCATAGCTGGCGAATCAGAGGCGGGGAATGAGATATGGGGAATCAGAGGCGGGGAATCAGAGGCGGGGAAACAGTGGCGAGGAATCAGATATGGGGAATCAGAGGTGGCGAATCAAAGGCGGTGAATCAGAGATGGGGAATCAGAGGCGGGGAATCAGAGGCAGGGGATCAAACACGGGGAATCAGAGGCGGGGAATCAGAGCTGTGGAATCAGAAGCGGGGAATCAGAGTTGGGGAATCAGAGGCGGGGAAACAGAGCTGGGGAATCAGAGGTGGGGAATCATAGCTGGCGAATCAGAGGCGGGGAATCAGAGGTGGGGAATCAGAGGCGGGGAATCAGATATTGGGAATCAGAGGCGGGGAATCAGAGGCGGGGAAACAGAGGCGGGGAATCAGATATGGGGAATCAGAGGTGGGGAATCAGAGGCGGGGAATCAGAGGCGGGGAAACAGAGGCGGGGAATCAGATATGGGGAATCAGAGGTTGCGAATCAAAGGCGGTGCATCAGAGATGGGGAATCAGAGGCCGGGAATCAGAGGCAGGGAATCAAACACGGGGAATCAGATGCGGGGAATCAGAGCTGGGGAATCAGAGGCGGGGAATCAGAGTTGGGGAATCAGAGGCGGGGAATCAGACGCAGGGAATCAATATGGGAAATCAGAGGTGGGGAATCAGACGCAGGGAATCAATATGGGAAATCAGAGTTGGGGAATCAGAGGTTGGGAATCAGAGGAAGGGAATCAGAGTCGAGGAATCAGAGCTGGGGAATCAGAGGCGGGGAATCAGAATTGGGGAATCAGAGATGGGGAATCAGAGATGGGGAATCAGAGGCGGGGAATCAGACGCGTGGAATCAGAGGTGGTGAATCAGAGATGTGGAATCAGAGGCGGGGAATCAGAGGCAGGGAATCAGACGCGGGGAATCAGAGGCGGGGAATCATAGCTGGCGAATCAGAGGCGGGGAATGAGATAGGGGAATCAGAGGCGGGGAATCAGAGGCGGGGAAACAGTGGCGAGGAATCAGATATGGGGAATCAGAGGTGGCGAATCAAAGGCGGTGAATCAGAGATGGGGAATCAGAGGCGGGGAATCAGAGGCAGGGGATCAAACACGGGGAATCAGAGGCGGGGAATCAGAGCTGTGGAATCAGAAGCGGGGAATCAGAGTTGGGGAATCAGAGGCGGGGAAACAGAGCTGGGGAATCAGAGGCGGGGAATCATAGCTGGCGAATCAGAGGCGGGGAATCAGAGGTGGGGAATCAGAGGCGGGGAATCAGATATTGGGAATCAGAGGCGGGGAATCAGAGGCGGGGAAACAGAGGCGGGGAATCAGATATGGGGAATCAGAGGTGGGGAATCAGAGGTTGTGAATCAGAGATGGGGAATCAGGGGCGGGGAATCAGAGGCCGGTAATCAGACGCGGGGAATCAGAGGCGGGGAATCAGACATGGGAAATTAGAGGCAGGGAATCAGAGTTGGGGATTCAGAGGCGGTGAATCAGATATGGGGAAACAGAGGCGGGGAATCAGAGGCGGGCAAATAGAGGCGGGGATCAGGTATGGGGAAACAGAGGCGGGGAATCAGAGGCGGGGAAACAGAGGCGGGGAATCAGATATGGGGAATCAGAGGTGGGGAATCAGAGGCAGGGAATCAGATATGCGGAATCAGAGATGGGGAATCAGAGGCAGGGAATCAGAATCAGACGCAGGGAATCAGAGGCCGGGAATCAGAGGCCGGAATCAGATGCCGGGAATAAGAGGCCTGGAATCAGAGGTGGGGAATCAGAGTCCGGGAATCAGAGATGGGGATTTAGAGGCGGGGAATGAGATATGGGGAATCAGAGGCGGGGAATCAGAGGCGGGGAATCAGAGGCGGGGAAACAGAGGCGGGGAATCAGATATGGGGAATCAGAGGTTGCGAATCAAAGGCGGTGCATCAGAGATGGGGAATCAGAGGCCGGGAATCAGAGGCAGGGAATCAAACACGGGGAATCAGATGCGGGGAATCAGAGCTGGGGAATCAGAGGCGGGGAATCAAGTTGGGGAATCAGAGGCGGGGAATCAGACGCAGGGAATCAATATGGGAAATCAGAGGTGGGGAATCAGACGCAGGGAATCAATATGGGAAATCAGAGTTGGGGAATCAGAGGTTGGGAATCGAGGAAGGGAATCAGAGGCGAGGAATCAGAGCTGGGGAATCAGAGGCGGGGAATCAGAATTGGGGAATCAGAGATGGGGAATCAGAGATGGGGAATCAGAGGCGGGGAATCAGACGCGTGGAATCAGAGGTGGTGAATCAGAGATGTGGAATCAGAGGCGGGGAATCAGAGGCAGGGAATCAGACGCGGGGAATCAGAGGCGGGGAATCATAGCTGGCGAATCAGAGGCGGGGAATGAGATATGGGGAATCAGAGGCGGGGAATCAGAGGCGGGGAAACATTGGCGAGGAATCAGATATGGGGAATCAGAGGTGGCGAATCAAAGGCTGTGAATCAGAGATGGGGAATCAGAGGCTGGGAATCAGAGGCAGGGGATCAATCACGGGGAATCAGAGGAGGGGAATCAGAGCTGTGGAATCAGAGGCGGGGAATCAGAGTTGGGGAATCAGAGGCGGGGAATCAGAGCCTGGGAATCAGAGGTGGGGAATCAGAGTCGGGGAATCAGAGGCAGGGAGTCGGATGTGCGGAATCAGAGATGGGGAATCAGAGGTGGGGAATCAGAGGCGGTGAATCTGAGATGGGGAATCAGAGGCGGGGAATCAGAGGCAGGTTATCAGACGCGGGGATTCAGAGGCTGGGAATCAGACGGGGGGAATCAAAGGCGGGGAATGAAGCTGGGGAATCAGAGGCAGGGAATCAGAGTTGGGGATTCAGAGGCGGGGAATCAGATATGGGGAAACAGAGGCGGGGAATCAGAGGCGGGCAAACAGAGGCGGGGAATTAGATATGGGGAATCAGTGGTGGGGAATCAGAGGTGGTTTATCAGAGATGGGGAATCAGAGGCGGGGAATCAGAGGCAGGGAATAGAACGCAGGGAATCAGAGGCAGGGAATCAGAGCTGGGGAATCAGAGGCGGGGAATCATAGTTGGGAATCAGAGGCGGGGAATCAGATATGGGGAAACAGAGGCGGGGAATCAGGGGCGGGGAAACAGAGGCGGGGAATCAGATATGGGGAATCGGATGCGGGGAATCAGAGGCGGGGAATCAGATATGGGGAATCAGAGGTGGGGAATCAGAGGCAGGTAATCAGATGTGCGGAATCAGAGATGGGGAATCAGAGGCAGGGAATCAGAATCAGAAGCGGGGAGTCAGAGGCCGGGAATCAGAGGCCTGGAATCAGATGCTGGGAATAAGAGGCCGGGAATCAGAGGTGGGGAATCAGAGTCCGGGAATCAGAGATGGGGATTCAGAGGCGGGGAATGAGATATGGAGAATCAGAGGCGGGGAATCAGAGGCGGGAAAACAGAGGTGGGGAATCAGATATGGGGAATCAGAGGTGGCGAATCAAAGGTGGTGAATCAGAGATGGGGAATCAGAGGAGGGGAATCAGAGGCAGGGAATCAAACACGGGGAATCAGAGGCGGGGAATCAGAGCTGGGGAATCAGAGGCTGGGAATCAAAGTTGGGGAATCAGAGGCAGGGAATCAGATATGGGGAAACAGGGGCGGGGAATCAGAGGCGGGGAAACAGAGGCGGGGAATCAGATATGGGGAATCAGATGCGGGGAATTAGAGTTGGGGAATCAGAGGCGGGGAATCAGAGGCGGGGAAACAGAAGCGGGGAATAAAACACGGGGAATCAGAGGTGGGGAATCAGAGGTTGGGAATCTGAGGCAGGGAATCAGAGGCGGGGAATCAGAGGCGGGGAATCAGAGGCAGGGAATCAGATGTGCGGAATCGGAGATGGGGAATCAGAGGCAGGGAATCAGAGGCGGGGAATCAGAGGCGGGGAATCAGAGGCCGGGAATCAGATATGGGGAAACAGAGGCGGGGAATCAGAGGCGGGGAAACAGAGGCTGGGAATCAGATATGGGGAATCAGAGGTGGGGAATCAGAGGTTGGGAATCAGAGGCAGGGAATCAGAGGCTTGGAATCAGATGCAGGGAATCAGATGCGGGGAATCAGAGGCGGGGAATCAGAGCTGGGGAATCAGAGGTGGGGAATCAGAGGTGGGGAATCAGAGGCGGGGAATCAGATATTGGGAATCAGAGGTGGGGAATCAGAGGCGGGGAAACAGAGGCGGGGAATCAGAGGCGGGGAAACAGAGGCGGGGAGTCAGATATGGGGAATCAGAGGTGGGGAATCAGAGGTTGGGAATCAGAGATGCGGAATTGGAGGCGGGGAATGGGATATGGGGAATCAGAGGCGGGGAATCAGAGGCGGGGAAACAGAGGCGGGGAATCAGATATGGGGAATCAGAGGTGTGGAATCAGAGGTTGGGAATCAGAGGTTGGGAATCAGAGGCAGGGAATCAGAGGCTTGGAATCAGTTGCAGGGAATCAGATGCGGGGAATCAGAGGCGGGGAATCAGAGCTGGGGAATCAGAGGTGGGGAATCAGAGTTGGGGAATCAGAGGCGGGGACTTAGATATTGGGAAACAGAGGCGGGGAATCAAAGGTGGGGAAACAGAGGCGGGGAATCAGATATGGGGAATCAGAGGTGGGGAATCAGAGGCAGGGAATCAGATGTGCGGAATCAGAGATGAGGAATCAGAGGCAGGGAATCAGAATCAGACGCAGGGAATCAGAGGCCGGGAATCAGAGGCCGGAATCAGATGCCGGGAATAAGAGGCCGGGAATCAGAGGTGGGGAATCAGAGTCCGGGAATCAGAGATGGAAATTTAGAGGCGGGGAATGAGATATGGGGAATCAGAGGCGGGGAATCAGAGGCGGAGAAACAGTTGCGGGGAATCAGATATGGGGAATCAGAGGTTGCGAATCAAAGGCGGTGAATCAGAGATGGGGAATCAGAGGCCGGGAATCAGAGGCAGGGAATCAAACACGGGGAATCAGATGCGGGGAATCAGAGGCGGGGAATCAGAGTTGGGGAATCAGAGGCGGGGAATCAGACGCAGGGAATCAATATGGGAAATCAGAGGTGGGGAATCAGACGCAGGGAATCAATATGGGAAATCAGAGTTGGGGAATCAGAGGTTGGGAATCAGAGGAAGGGAATCAGAGGCGAGGAATCAGAGCTGGGGAATCAGAGGCGGGGAATCAGAATTGGGGAATCAGAGATGGGGAATCAGAGATGGGGAATCAGAGGCGGGGAATCAGACGCGTGGAATCAGAGGTGGTGAATCAGAGATGTGGAATCAGAGGCGGGGAATCAGAGGCAGGAAATCAGACGCGGGGAATCAGAGGCGGGGAATCATAGCTGGCGAATCAGAGGCGGGTATGAGATATGGGGAATCAGAGGCGGGGAATCAAAGGCGGTGAATCAGAGATGGGGAATCAGAGGCGGGGAATCAGAGGCAGGGGATCAAACACGGGGAATCAGAGGCGGGGAATCAGAGCTGTGGAATCAGAGGCGGGGAATCAGATTTGGGGAATCAGAGGCGGGGAATCAGAGCTGGGGAATCAGAGGTGGGGAATCAGAGTCGGGGAATCAGAGGCAGGGAGTCGGATGTGCGGAATCAGAGATGGGGAATCAGAGGTGGGGAATCAGAGGCGGTGAATCTGAGATGGGGAATCAGAGGCGGGGAATCTGAGGCAGGTTATCAGACACGGGGATTCAGAGGCTGGGAATCAGACGGGGGGAATCAAAGGCGGGGAATGAAGCTGGGGAATCAGAGGCAGGGAATCAGAGTTGGGGATTCAGAGGCGGGGAATCAGATATGGGGATTCAGAGGCGGGCAAACAGAGGCGGGGAATTAGATATGGGGAATCAGTGGTGGGGAATCAGAGGTGGTTTATCAGAGATGGGGAATCACAGGCGGGGAATCAGAGACAGGGAATAGAACGCGGGGAATCAGAGGCAGGGAATCAGAGCTGGGGAATCAGAGGCGGGGAATCATAGTTGGGAATCAGAGGCGGGGAATCAGATATGGGGAAACAGAGGCGGGGAATCAGGGGCGGGGAAACAGAGGCGGGGAATCAGATATGGGGAATCGGATGCGGGGAATCAGAGGCGGGGAATCAGATATGGGGAATCAGAGGTGGGGAATCAGAGGCAGGTAATCAGATGTGCGGAATCAGAGATGGGGAATCAGAGGCAGGGAATCAGAATCAGAAGCGGGGAGTCAGAGGCCGGGAATCAGAGGCCTGGAATCAGATGCTGGGAATAAGAGGCCGGGAATCAGAGGTGGGGAATCAGAGTCCGGGAATCAGAGATGGGGATTCAGAGGCGGGGAATGAGATATGGAGAATCAGAGGCGGGGAATCAGAGGCGGGAAAACAGAGGTGGGGAATCAGATATGGGGAATCAGAGGTGGCGAATCAAAGGTGGTGAATCAGAGATGGGGAATCAGAGGAGGGGAATCAGAGGCAGGGAATCAAACACGGGGAATCAGAGGCGGGGAATCAGAGCTGGGGAATCAGAGGCTGGGAATCAAAGTTGGGGAATCAGAGGCAGGGAATCAGATATGGGGAAACAGGGGCGGGGAATCAGAGGCGGGGAAACAGAGGCGGGGAATCAGATATGGGGAATCAGAGGCGGGGAATTAGAGTTGGGGAATCAGAGGCAGGGAATCAGAGGCGGGGAAACAGAGGCGGGGAATAAAACACGGGGAATCAGAGGTGGGGAATCAGAGGTTGGGAATCAGAGGCAGGGAATCAGAGGCGGGGAATCAGAGGCGGGGAATCAGAGGCAGGGAATCAGATGTGCGGAATCGGAGATGGGGAATCAGAGGCAGGGAATCAGAGGCGGGGAATCAGAGGCCGGGAATCAGAGGCAGGGAATCAAACACGGGGAATCAGATGCGGGGAATCAGAGCTGGGGAATCAGAGGCGGGGAATCAGAGTTGGGGAATCAGAGGCGGGGAATCAGACGCAGGGAATCAATATGGGAAATCAGAGGTGGGGAATCAGACGCAGGGAATCAATATGGGAAATCAGAGTTGGGGAATCAGAGGTTGGGAATCAGAGGAAGGGAATCAGAGTCGAGGAATCAGAGCTGGGGAATCAGAGGCGGGGAATCAGAATTGGGGAATCAGAGATGGGGAATCAGAGATGGGGAATCAGAGGCGGGGAATCAGACGCGTGGAATCAGAGGTGGTGAATCAGAGATGTGGAATCAGAGGCGGGGAATCAGAGGCAGGGAATCAGACGCGGGGAATCAGAGGCGGGGAATCATAGCTGGCGAATCAGAGGCGGGGAATCAGATAGGGGAATCAGAGGCGGGGAATCAGAGGCGGGGAAACAGTGGCGAGGAATCAGATATGGGGAATCAGAGGTGGCGAATCAAAGGCGGTGAATCAGAGATGGGGAATCAGAGGCGGGGAATCAGAGGCAGGGGATCAAACACGGGGAATCAGAGGCGGGGAATCAGAGCTGTGGAATCAGAAGCGGGGAATCAGAGTTGGGGAATCAGAGGCGGGGAAACAGAGCTGGGGAATCAGAGGTGGGGAATCATAGCTGGCGAATCAGAGGCGGGGAATCAGAGGTGGGGAATCAGAGGCGGGGAATCAGATATTGGGAATCAGAGGCGGGGAATCAGAGGCGGGGAAACAGAGGCGGGGAATCAGATATGGGGAATCAGAGGTGGGGAATCAGAGGTTGTGAATCAGAGATGGGGAATCAGAGGCGGGGAATCAGAGGCCGGTAATCAGACGCGGGGAATCAGAGGCGGGGAATCAGACATGGGAAATTAGAGGCAGGGAATCAGAGTTGGGGATTCAGAGGCGGTGAATCAGATATGGGGAAACAGAGGCGGGGAATCAGAGGCGGGCAAATAGAGGCGGGGATCAGGTATGGGGAAACAGAGGCGGGGAATCAGAGGCGGGGAAACAGAGGCGGGGAATCAGATATGGGGAATCAGAGGTGGGGAATCAGAGGCAGGGAATCAGATATGCGGAATCAGAGATGGGGAATCAGAGGCAGGGAATCAGAATCAGACGCAGGGAATCAGAGGCCGGGAATCAGAGGCCGGAATCAGATGCCGGGAATAAGAGGCCTGGAATCAGAGGTGGGGAATCAGAGTCCGGGAATCAGAGATGGGGATTTAGAGGCGGGGAATGAGATATGGGGAATCAGAGGCGGGGAATCAGAGGCGGGGAATCAGAGGCGGGGAAACAGAGGCGGGGAATCAGATATGGGGAATCAGAGGTTGCGAATCAAAGGCGGTGCATCAGAGATGGGGAATCAGAGGCCGGGAATCAGAGGCAGGGAATCAAACACGGGGAATCAGATGCGGGGAATCAGAGCTGGGGAATCAGAGGCGGGGAATCAAGTTGGGGAATCAGAGGCGGGGAATCAGACGCAGGGAATCAATATGGGAAATCAGAGGTGGGGAATCAGACGCAGGGAATCAATATGGGAAATCAGAGTTGGGGAATCAGAGGTTGGGAATCGAGGAAGGGAATCAGAGGCGAGGAATCAGAGCTGGGGAATCAGAGGCGGGGAATCAGAATTGGGGAATCAGAGATGGGGAATCAGAGATGGGGAATCAGAGGCGGGGAATCAGACGCGTGGAATCAGAGGTGGTGAATCAGAGATGTGGAATCAGAGGCGGGGAATCAGAGGCAGGGAATCAGACGCGGGGAATCAGAGGCGGGGAATCATAGCTGGCGAATCAGAGGCGGGGAATGAGATATGGGGAATCAGAGGCGGGGAATCAGAGGCGGGGAAACATTGGCGAGGAATCAGATATGGGGAATCAGAGGTGGCGAATCAAAGGCTGTGAATCAGAGATGGGGAATCAGAGGCGGGGAATCAGAGGCAGGGGATCAATCACGGGGAATCAGAGGAGGGGAATCAGAGCTGTGGAATCAGAGGCGGGGAATCAGAGTTGGGGAATCAGAGGCGCGGAATCAGAGCCTGGGAATCAGAGGTGGGGAATCAGAGTCGGGGAATCAGAGGCAGGGAGTCGGATGTGCGGAATCAGAGATGGGGAATCAGAGGTGGGGAATCAGAGGCGGTGAATCTGAGATGGGGAATCAGAGGCGGGGAATCAGAGGCAGGTTATCAGACGCGGGGATTCAGAGGCTGGGAATCAGACGGGGGGAATCAAAGGCGGGGAATAGAACGCAGGGAATCAGAGGCAGGGAATCAGAGCTGGGGAATCAGAGGCGGGGAATCAGAGGCGGGCAAACAGAGGCGGGGAATTAGATATGGGGAATCAGTGGTGGGGAATCAGAGGTGGTTTATCAGAGATGGGGAATCAGAGGCGGGGAATCAGAGGCAGGGAATAGAACGCAGGGAATCAGAGGCAGGGAATCAGAGCTGGGGAATCAGAGGCGGGGAATCATAGTTGGGAATCAGAGGCGGGGAATCAGATATGGGGAAACAGAGGCGGGGAATCAGGGGCGGGGAAACAGAGGCGGGGAATCAGATATGGGGAATCGGATGCGGGGAATCAGAGGCGGGGAATCAGATATGGGGAATCAGAGGTGGGGAATCAGAGGCAGGTAATCAGATGTGCGGAATCAGAGATGGGGAATCAGAGGCAGGGAATCAGAATCAGAAGCGGGGAGTCAGAGGCCGGGAATCAGAGGCCTGGAATCAGATGCTGGGAATAAGAGGCCGGGAATCAGAGGTGGGGAATCAGAGTCCGGGAATCAGAGATGGGGATTCAGAGGCGGGGAATGAGATATGGAGAATCAGAGGCGGGGAATCAGAGGCGGGAAAACAGAGGTGGGGAATCAGATATGGGGAATCAGAGTTGGCGAATCAAAGGTGGTGAATCAGAGATGGGGAATCAGAGGAGGGGAATCAGAGGCAGGGAATCAAACACGGGGAATCAGAGGCGGGGAATCAGAGCTGGGGAATCAGAGGCTGGGAATCAAAGTTGGGGAATCAGAGGCAGGGAATCAGATATGGGGAAACAGGGGCGGGGAATCAGAGGCGGGGAAACAGAGGCGGGGAATCAGATATGGGGAATCAGATGCGGGGAATTAGAGTTGGGGAATCAGAGGCGGGGAATCAGAGGCGGGGAAACAGAAGCGGGGAATAAAACACGGGGAATCAGAGGTGGGGAATCAGAGGTTGGGAATCTGAGGCAGGGAATCAGAGGCGGGGAATCAGAGGCGGGGAATCAGAGGCAGGGAATCAGATGTGCGGAATCGGAGATGGGGAATCAGAGGCAGGGAATCAGAGGCGGGGAATCAGAGGCGGGGAATCAGAGGCCGGGAATCAGATATGGGGAAACAGAGGCGGGGAATCAGAGGCGGGGAAACAGAGGCTGGGAATCAGATATGGGGAATCAGAGGTGGGGAATCAGAGGTTGGGAATCAGAGGCAGGGAATCAGAGGCTTGGAATCAGATGCAGGGAATCAGATGCGGGGAATCAGAGGCGGGGAATCAGAGCTGGGGAATCAGAGGTGGGGAATCAGAGGTGGGGAATCAGAGGCGGGGAATCAGATATTGGGAATCAGAGGTGGGGAATCAGAGGCGGGGAAACAGAGGCGGGGAATCAGAGGCGGGGAAACAGAGGCGGGGAGTCAGATATGGGGAATCAGAGGTGGGGAATCAGAGGTTGGGAATCAGAGATGCGGAATTGGAGGCGGGGAATGGGATATGGGGAATCAGAGGCGGGGAATCAGAGGCGGGGAAACAGAGGCGGGGAATCAGATATGGGGAATCAGAGGTGTGGAATCAGAGGTTGGGAATCAGAGGTTGGGAATCAGAGGCAGGGAATCAGAGGCTTGGAATCAGTTGCAGGGAATCAGATGCGGGGAATCAGAGGCGGGGAATCAGAGCTGGGGAATCAGAGGTGGGGAATCAGAGTTGGGGAATCAGAGGCGGGGACTTAGATATTGGGAAACAGAGGCGGGGAATCAAAGGTGGGGAAACAGAGGCGGGGAATCAGATATGGGGAATCAGAGGTGGGGAATCAGAGGCAGGGAATCAGATGTGCGGAATCAGAGATGGGGAATCAGAGGCAGGGAATCAGAATCAGACGCAGGGAATCAGAGGCCGGGAATCAGAGGCCGGAATCAGATGCCGGGAATAAGAGGCCGGGAATCAGAGGTGGGGAATCAGAGTCCGGGAATCAGAGATGGAAATTTAGAGGCGGGGAATGAGATATGGGGAATCAGAGGCGGGGAATCAGAGGCGGAGAAACAGTTGCGGGGAATCAGATATGGGGAATCAGAGGTTGCGAATCAAAGGCGGTGAATCAGAGATGGGGAATCAGAGGCCGGGAATCAGAGGCAGGGAATCAAACACGGGGAATCAGATGCGGGGAATCAGAGGCGGGGAATCAGAGTTGGGGAATCAGAGGCGGGGAATCAGACGCAGGGAATCAATATGGGAAATCAGAGGTGGGGAATCAGACGCAGGGAATCAATATGGGAAATCAGAGTTGGGGAATCAGAGGTTGGGAATCAGAGGAAGGGAATCAGAGGCGAGGAATCAGAGCTGGGGAATCAGAGGCGGGGAATCAGAATTGGGGAATCAGAGATGGGGAATCAGAGATGGGGAATCAGAGGCGGGGAATCAGACGCGTGGAATCAGAGGTGGTGAATCAGAGATGTGGAATCAGAGGCGGGGAATCAGAGGCAGGAAATCAGACGCGGGGAATCAGAGGCGGGGAATCATAGCTGGCGAATCAGAGGCGGGTATGAGATATGGGGAATCAGAGGCGGGGAATCAAAGGCGGTGAATCAGAGATGGGGAATCAGAGGTGGGGAATCAGAGGCAGGGGATCAAACACGGGGAATCAGAGGCGGGGAATCAGAGCTGTGGAATCAGAGGCAGGGAATCAGATTTGGGGAATCAGAGGCGGGGAATCAGAGCTGGGGAATCAGAGGTGGGGAATCAGAGTCGGGGAATCAGAGGCAGGGAGTCGGATGTGCGGAATCAGAGATGGGGAATCAGAGGTGGGGAATCAGAGGCGGTGAATCTGAGATGGGGAATCAGAGGCGGGGAATCTGAGGCAGGTTATCAGACACGGGGATTCAGAGGCTGGGAATCAGACGGGGGGAATCAAAGGCGGGGAATGAAGCTGGGGAATCAGAGGCAGGGAATCAGAGTTGGGGATTCAGAGGCGGGGAATCAGATATGGGGATTCAGAGGCGGGCAAACAGAGGCGGGGAATTAGATATGGGGAATCAGTGGTGGGGAATCAGAGGTGGTTTATCAGAGATGGGGAATCACAGGCGGGGAATCAGAGACAGGGAATAGAACGCGGGGAATCAGAGGCAGGGAATCAGAGCTGGGGAATCAGAGGCGGGGAATCATAGTTGGGAATCAGAGGCGGGGAATCAGATATGGGGAAACAGAGGCGGGGAATCAGGGGCGGGGAAACAGAGGCGGGGAATCAGATATGGGGAATCGGATGCGGGGAATCAGAGGCGGGGAATCAGATATGGGGAATCAGAGGTGGGGAATCAGAGGCAGGTAATCAGATGTGCGGAATCAGAGATGGGGAATCAGAGGCAGGGAATCAGAATCAGAAGCGGGGAGTCAGAGGCCGGGAATCAGAGGCCTGGAATCAGATGCTGGGAATAAGAGGCCGGGAATCAGAGGTGGGGAATCAGAGTCCGGGAATCAGAGATGGGGATTCAGAGGCGGGGAATGAGATATGGAGAATCAGAGGCGGGGAATCAGAGGCGGGAAAACAGAGGTGGGGAATCAGATATGGGGAATCAGAGGTGGCGAATCAAAGGTGGTGAATCAGAGATGGGGAATCAGAGGAGGGGAATCAGAGGCAGGGAATCAAACACGGGGAATCAGAGGCGGGGAATCAGAGCTGGGGAATCAGAGGCTGGGAATCAAAGTTGGGGAATCAGAGGCAGGGAATCAGATATGGGGAAACAGGGGCGGGGAATCAGAGGCGGGGAAACAGAGGCGGGGAATCAGATATGGGGAATCAGAGGCGGGGAATTAGAGTTGGGGAATCAGAGGCAGGGAATCAGAGGCGGGGAAACAGAGGCGGGGAATAAAACACGGGGAATCAGAGGTGGGGAATCAGAGGTTGGGAATCAGAGGCAGGGAATCAGAGGCGGGGAATCAGAGGCGGGGAATCAGAGGCAGGGAATCAGATGTGCGGAATCGGAGATGGGGAATCAGAGGCAGGGAATCAGAGGCGGGGAATCAGAGGCGGGGAATCAGAGGCCGGGAATCAGATATGGGGAAACAGAGGCGAGGAATCAGAGGCGGGGAAACAGAGGCTGGGAATCAGATATGGGGAATCAGAGTTGGGGAATCAGCGGTTGGGAATCAGAGGCAGGGAATCAGAGGCTTGGAATCAGATGCAGGGAATCAGATGCGGGGAATCAGAGGCGGGGAATCAGAGCTGGGGAATCAGAGGTGGGGAATCAGAGTTGGGCAATCAGAGGCGGGGACTTAGATATTGGGAAACAGAGGCAGGGAATCAGAGGCGGGGAATCAGATATGGGGAATCAGAGATGGGGAATCAGAGGCAGGGAATCAGATGTGCGGAATCAGAGATGGGGAATCAAAGGCAGGGAATCAGAATCAGAAGCAGGGAATCAGAGGCCGGGAATCAGAGGCCGGAATCATATGCCGGGAATAAGAGGCCGGAAATCAGAGGTGGGGAATCAGAGTCCGGGAATCAGAGATGGGGATTCAGAGGCGGGGAATGAGATATGGGGAATCAGAGGCGGGGAATCAGAGGCGGGGAAACAGAGGCGGGGAATCAGATATGGCGAATCAGAGGTGGCGAATCAAAGGCGGTGAATCAGAGATGGGGAATCAGAGGCCGGGAATCAGAGGCAGGGAATCAAACACGGGGAATCAGAGGAGGGGAATCAGAATTGGGGAATCAGTGATGGGGAATCAGAGATGGGGAATCAGAGGCAGGGAATCAGACGCGGGGAATCAGAGGTGGTGAATCAGAGATGTGGAATCAGAGGCGGGGAATGAGAGGCAGGGAATCAGACGCGGGGAATAAGAGGCGGGGAATCATAGCTGGCGAATCAGAGGCGGGGAATCAGAGGTGGGGAATCAGAGGCGGGGAATCAGATATTGGGAATCAGAGGTGGGGAATCAGAGGTTGTGAATCAGAGATGGGGAATCAGAGGCGGGGAATCAGAGGCCGGTAATCAGACGCGGGGAATCAGAGGCGGGGAATCAGAGCTGGGAAATTAGAGGCAGGGAACAGATATGGGGAAACAGAGGCGGGGAATCAGAGGCGGGCAAATAGAGGCGGGGATCAGATATGGGGAAACAGAGGCGGGGAATCAGAGGCGGGGAAACAGAGACGGGGAATCAGATATGGGGATCAGAGGTGGGGAATCAGTGGTTGGGAATCAGACGCTGGGAATCAGAGGCTGGGAATCAGATGCATGGAATCAGATGCGGGGAATCAGAGGCGGGGAATCAGAGCTGGGGAATCAGAGGTGGGGAATCAAAGTTGGGGAATCAGAGGCGGGGAATTAGATATGGGGAAACAGAGGTGAGGAATGAGAGGAGGGGAAACAGAGGCGGGGAATCAGATATGGGGAATCAGAGGTGGGGAATCAGAGGCGGGCAAATAGAGGCGGGGATCAGATATGGGGAAACAGAGTCGGGGAATCAGAGGCGGGGAAACAGAGGCGGGGAATCAGATATGGGGAGTGAGAGGTGGGGAATCAGAGGTTGGGAATCAGAGATGCGGAATTGGAGGCGGGGAATGGGATATGGGGAATCAGAGGCGGGGAATCAGAGGCGGGGAAACAGAGGCGGGGAATCAGATATGGGGAATCAGAGGTGTGGAATCAGAGGTTGGGAATCAGAGGTTGGGAATCAGAGGCAGGGAATCAGAGGCTTGGAATCAGTTGCAGGGAATCAGATGCGGGGAATCAGAGGCGGGGAATCAGAGCTGGGGAATCAGACGTGGGGAATCAGAGTTGGGGAATCAGAGGCGGGGACTTAGATATTGGGAAACAGAGGCGGGGAATCAAAGGTGGGGAAACAGAGGCGGGGAATCAGATATGGGGAATCAGAGGTGGGGAATCAGAGGCAGGGAATCAGAATCAGACGCAGGGAATCAGAGGCCGGGAATCAGAGGCCGGAATCAGATGCCGGGAATAAGAGGCCGGGAATCAGAGGTGGGGAATCAGAGTCCGGGAATCAGAGATGGGGATTTAGAGGAGGGGAATGAGATATGGGGAATCAGAGGCGGGGAATCAGAGGCCGGTAATCAGACGCGGGGAATCAGAGGCGGGGAATCAGAGCTGGGAAATTAGAGGCAGGGAATCAGAGTTGGGGAATCAGAGGCCGGGAATCAGAGGCAGGGAATCAAACACGGGGAATCAGATGCGGGGAATCAGAGCTGGGGAATCAGAGGCGGGGAATCAGAGTTGGGGAATCAGAGGCGGGGAATCAGACGCAGGGAATCAATATGGGAAATCAGAGGTGGGGAATCAGACGCAGGGAATCAATATGGGAAATCAGAGTTGGGGAATCAGAGGTTGGGAATCAGAGGAAGGGAATCAGAGGCGAGGAATCAGAGCTGGGGAATCAGAGGCGGGGAATCAGAATTGGGGAATCAGAGATGGGGAATCAGAGATGGGGAATCAGAGGCGGGGAATCAGACGCGTGGAATCAGAGGTGGTGAATCAGAGATGTGGAATCAGAGGCGGGGAATCAGAGGCAGGGAATCAGACGCGGGGAATCAGAGGCGGGGAATCATAGCTGGCGAATCAGAGGCGGGGAATGAGATATGGGGAATGAGATATGGGGAATCAGAGGCGGGGAAACAGTGGCGAGGAATCAGATATGGGGAATCAGAGGTGGCGAATCAAAGGCGGTGAATCAGAGATGGGGAATCAGAGGCGGGGAATCAGAGGCAGGGGATCAAACACGGGGAATCAGAGGCGGGGAATCAGAGCTGTGGAATCAGAGGCGGGGAATCAGAGTTGGGGAATCAGAGGCGGGGAATCAGAGCTGGGGAATCAGAGGTGGGGAATCAGAGTCGGGAAATCAGAGGCAGGGAGTCGGATGTGCGGAATCAGAGATGGGGAATCAGAGGTGGGGAATCAGAGGCGGTGAATCTGAGATGGGGAATCAGAGGCGGGGAATCAGAGGCAGGTTATCAGACACGGGGATTCAGAGGCTGGGAATCAGACGGGGGGAATCAAAGGCGGGGAATGAAGCTGGGGAATCAGAGGCAGGGAATCAGAGTTGGGGATTCAGAGGCGGGGAATCAGATATGGGGAAACAGAGGCGGGGAATCAGAGGCGGGCAAACAGAGGCGGGGAATTAGATATGGGGAATCAGTGGTGGGGAATCAGAGGTGGTTTATCAGAGATGGGGAATCACAGGCGGGGAATCAGAGGCAGGGAATAGAACGCGGGGAATCAGAGGCAGGGAATCAGAGCTGGGGAATCAGAGGCGGGGAATCATAGTTGGGAATCAGAGGCGGGGAATCAGATATGGGGAAACAGAGGCGGGGAATCAGGGGCGGGGAAACAGAGGCGGGGAATCAGATATGGGGAATCGGATGCGGGGAATCAGAGGCGGGGAATCAGATATGGGGAATCAGAGGTGGGGAATCAGAGGCAGGTAATCAGATGTGCGGATTCAGAGATGGGGAATCAGAGGCAGGGAATCAGAATCAGAAGCGGGGAGTCAGAGGCCGGGAATCAGAGGCCTGGAATCAGATGCTGGGAATAAGAGGCCGGGAATCAGAGGTGGGGAATCAGAGTCCGGGAATCAGAGATGGGGATTCAGAGGCGGGGAATGAGATATGGAGAATCAGAGGCGGGGAATCAGAGGCGGGAAAACAGAAGTGGGGAATCAGATATGGGGAATCAGAGGTGTCGAATCAAAGGTGGTGAATCAGAGATGGGGAATCAGAGGAGGGGAATCAGAGGCAGGGAATCAAACACGGGGAATCAGAGGCGGGGAATCAGAGCTGGGGAATCAGAGGCTGGGAATCAAAGTTGGGGAATCAGAGGCAGGGAATCAGATATGGGGAAACAGGGGCGGGGAATCAGAGGCGGGGAAACAGAGGCGGGGAATCAAATATGGGGAATCAGAGTCGGGGAATTAGAGTTGGGGAATCAGAGGCGGGGAATCAGAGGCGGGGAAACAGAGGCGGGGAATCAAACACGGGGAATCAGAGGTGGGGAATCAGAGGTTGGGAATCAGAGGCAGGGAATCAGAGGCGGGGAATCAGAGGCGGGGAATCAGAGGCAGGGAATCAGATGTGCGGAATTGGAGATGGGGAATCAGAGGCGGGGAATGAGATATGGGGAATCAGAGGCGGGGAATCAGAGGCGGGGAAACAGAGGCGGGGAATCAGATATGGCGAATCAGAGGTGGCGAATCAAAGGCGGTGAATCAGAGATGGGGAATCAGAGGCCGGGAATCAGAGGCAGGGAATCAAACACGGGGAATCAGAGGAGGGGAATCAGAATTGGGGAATCAGAGATGGGGAATCAGAGATGGGGAATCAGAGGCAGGGAATCAGACGCGGGGAATCAGAGGTGGTGAATCAGAGATGTGGAATCAGAGGCGGGGAATCAGAGGCAGGGAATCAGACTCGGGGAATAAGAGGCGGGGAATCATAGCTGGCGAATCAGAGGCGGGGAATCAGAGGTGGGGAATCAGAGGCGGGGAATCAGATATTGGGAATCAGAGGTGGGGAATCAGAGGCGGGGAAAGAGAGGCGGGGAATCAGATATGGGGTATCAGAGGTGGGGAATCAGAGGATGTGAATCAGAGATGGGGAATCAGAGGCGGGGAATCAGAGGCCGGTAATCAGACGCGGGGAATCAGAGGCGGGGAATCAGAGCTGGGAAATTAGAGGCAGGGAATCAGAGTTGGGGATTCAGAGGCGGGGAATCAGATATGGGGAAACAGAGGCGGGGAATCAGAGGCGGGCAAATAGAGGCGGGGATCAGATATGGGGAAACAGAGGCGGGGAATCAGAGGCGGGGAAACAGAGGCGGGGAATCAGATATGGGGATCAGAGGTGGGGAATCAGAGGTTGGGAATCAGAGGCTGGGAATCAGAGGCTGGGAATCAGATGCATGGAATCAGATGCGGTGAATCAGAGGCGGGGAATCAGAGCTGGGGAATCAGAGGTGGGGAATCAAAGTTGGGGAATCAGAGGCGGGGAATTAGATATGGGGAAACAGAGGCGGGGAATCAGAGGCGGGGAATCAGATATGGGGAATCAGAGGTGGGGAATCAGAGGCAGGGAATTAGATTTGCGGAATCAGAGATGGGGAATCAGAAGCAGGGAATCATAGGCCGGGAATCAGAGGCCGGAATCAGATGCCGGGAATAAGAGGCCGGGAATCAGAGGTGGGGAATCAGAGTCCGGGAATCAGAGATGGGGAATCAGAGGCGGGGAATGAGATATGGGGAATCAGAGGAGGGGAATCAGAGGCGGGGAAACAGAGGCGAGGAATCAGATATGGGGAATCAGAGGTGGCGAATCAAAGGCGTTGAATCAGAGATGGGGAATCAGAGGCGGGGAATCAGAGGCAGGGAATCAAACACGGGGAATCAGAGGCGGGGAATCAGAGCTGGGGAATCAGAGACGGGGAATCAGAGTTGGGGAATCAGAGGCGGGGAATCAGAGCTGGGGAATCAGAGGTGGGGATCAGAGTCGGGGAATCAGAGGCAGGGAATCAGATGTGCGGAATCAGAGATGGGGAATCAGAGGTGGGGAATCACAGGCTGTGAATCAGAGATGGGGAATCAGAGGCGGGGAATCAGAGGCAGGAAATCAGACACGGGGACTCAGAGGCTGGGAATCAGACGGGGGGAATCAAAGGCGGGGAATCAGAGTTGGGGAATCAGAGGCGGGGAATCAGATATGGGGAAACAGAGGAGGGGAATCAGAGGCGGGGAAACAGAGGCGGGGAATCTGATATGGGGAATCAGAGGTGGCGAATGAAAGGCGGTGAATCAGAGATGGGGAATCAGAGGCGGGGAATCAGAGGCAGTGAATCAAACATGGGGAATCATAGGTGGGGAATCAGAGCTGGGGAATCAGAGGCGGGGAATCAGAGTTGGGGAATCAGAGGCGGGGAATCAGATATGGGGAAACAGAGGCTGGGAATCAGAGGCAGGGAAACAGAGGTGGGGAATCATATATGGGGAATCAGAGGTGGGGAATCAGAGGTTGCGAAACAGAGGCAGGGAATCAGAGCTGGGGAATCAGAGGCGGGGAATCAGAGCTGGGGAATCAGAGGCAGGGATTCAGAGATGGGGATTCAGAGGCGGGGAATCAGAGCTGGGGAATCAGAGGCGGGGAATCAGAGGCGGGCAAACAGAGGTGGGGAATCAGATATGGGGAATCAGAGGTGGCGAATCAAAGGTGGTGAATCAGAGATGGGGAATCAGAGGCAGGGAATCAAACACGGGGAATCAGAGGCGGGGAATCAGAGCTGGGGAATCAGAGGCTGGGAATCAAAGTTGGGGAATCAGAGGCAGGGAATCAGATATGGGGAAACAGGGGTGGGGAATCAGAGATGGGGAATCAGAGATGGGGAATCAGAGGCGTGGTATTAGAGTTGGGGAATCAGAGGCGGGGAATCAGAGGCGGGGAAACAGAGGGGGGGAATCAAACACGGGGAATCAGAGGTGGGGAATCAGAGGTTGGGAATCAGAGGCAGGGAATCAGAGGCGGGGAATCAGAGGCAGGGAATCAGATGTACGGAATCGGAGATGGGGAATCAGAGGCAGGGAATCAGAGGCGGGGAATCAGAGGCGGGGAATCAGAGGCGGGGAAACAGAGGCTGGGAATCAGAGGCGGGGAATCAGATGTGGGGAATCAGAGGTTGGGAATCAGAGGCAGGGAATCAGAGGCTTGGAATCAGATGCAGGGAATCGAGCTGGGGAATCAGAGGTGGGGAATCAGAGTTGGGGAATCAGAGGCGGGGACTTAGATATTGGGAAACAGAGGCAGGGAATCAGAGGCGTGGAATCAGATATGGGGAATCAGAGATGGGGAATCAGAGGTGGCGAATCAAAGGTGGTGAATCAGAGATGGGGAATCAGAGGAGGGGAATCAGAGGCAGGGTATCAAACACGGGGAATCAGAGGGGGGGAATCAAAGGCAGGGAATCAGAATCAGAAGCAGGGAATCAGAGGCCGGGAATCAGAGGCCGGAATCAGATGCCGGGAATAAGAGGCCGGAAATCAGAGGTGGGGAATCAGAGTCCGGGAATCAGAGATGGGGATTCAGAGGCGGGGAATGAGATATGGGGAATCAGAGGCGGGGAATCAGAGGCGGGGAAACAGAGGCGGGGAATCAGATATGGCGAATCAGAGGTGGCGAATCAAAGGCGGTGTATCAGAGATGGGGAATCAGAGGCCGGGAATCAGAGGCAGGGAAACAAACACGGGGAATCAGAGGAGGGGAATAAGAATTGGGGAATCAGAGATGGGGAATCAGAGATGGGGAATCAGAGGCAGGGAATCAGACGCGGGGAATCAGAGGTGGTGAATCAGAGATGTGGAATCAGAGGCGGGGAATCAGAGGCAGGGAATCAGACGCGGGGAATAAGAGGCGGGGAATATTAGCTGGCGAATCAGAGGCGGGGAATCAGAGGTGGGGAATCAGAGGCGGGGAATCAGATATTGGGAATCAGAGGTGGGGAATCAGAGGCAGGGAAACAGAGGTGGGGAATCAGATATGGGGTATCAGAGGTGGGGAATCAGAGGTTGTGAATCAGAGATGGGGAATCAGAGGCGGGGAAACAGAGGCGGGGAATTAGAGGCGGGGAAACAGAGGCGGGGAATCAGATATGGGGAATCAGAGGTGGGGAATCAGAGGCAGGGAATCAGATGTGCGGAATCAGAGATGGGGAATCAGAGGCAGGGATCAGAATCAGAAGCGGGGAATCAGAGGCCGGGATCAGAGGCCGGGAATCAGATGCCGGGAATAAGAGGCCAGGAATCAGAGTCCGGGAATCAGAGATGGGGAATCAGAGGCGGGGAATGAAATATGGGGAATCAGAGGCGGGATATCAGAGGCGGGGAAACAGAGGCGGGGAATCTGATATGGGGAATCAGGGTGGCGAATGAAAGGCGGTGAATCAGAGATGGTGAATCAGAGGCGGGGAATCAGAGGCAGGGAATCAAACATGGGGAATCAGAGGCGGGGAATCAGAGCTGGGGAATCAGAGGCGGGGAATCAGAGTTGGGGAATCAGAGGCGGGGAATCAGATATGGGGAAACAGAGGCGGGGAATCAGATATGGGGAATCAGAGGTGGGGAATCAGAGGATGGGAAACAGAGGCAGGGAATCAGAGGCGGGGATTCAGAGGCGGGGAGTCAGAGGCAGGGAATCAGATGTGCAGAATCAGAGATGGGGAATCAGAGGCAGCGAATCAGAGGCGGGGAATCAGAGGCGGGGAATCAGAGGCCGGCAATCAGAGGCCGGGAATCAGAGATGGGGAATCAGAGGCGGGGAATCAAACACGGGGAATCAGAGCTGGGGAATCAGAGGCAGGGAATCAGAGGCGGGGAGTCAGAGGAAGGGAATCAGATGTGGGGAATCAGAGGCGGGGAATCAGAGCTGTGGAATCAGAGGCGGGGAATCAGAGTTTGGGAATCAGAGGCGTGGAATTAGATATGGGGAAACAGAGGCGGGGAATCAGAGGCCGGGAAACAGAGCTGGGGAATCAGAGGCGGGGAAATCAGAGTTGGGGAATCGGAGGCGGGGAATCAGATATGGGGAATCAGAGGCGGGGAATTAGAGGCACGGAAAGAGAGGCGGGGAATCAGATATGGGGAATCAGAGGTGGGGAATCAGGGGTGGGGTATCAGAGGCTGGGTATCAGACACGGGGATTCAGAGGCGGGGAATCAGAGGCAGGGAATCAGACGTGGGGAATCAGAGGCGGGGAATCAGAGCTGGGTAATCAGAGGCGAGGAATCAGATTTGGGGAATCAGAGGCGGGGAATCAGAGACGGGGAATTAGATATGGGGAAACAGAGGCGGGGAATCAGAGGCGGGGAAACAGAGGCGGGGAATCAGATATGGGGAATCAGAGGTGTGGAATCAGAGTCAGGGAATCAATTGTGCGGAATCGGAGATGGGGAATCAGAGGCTGGGAACAGAATCAGAAGTGGGGAATCAGAGGCCGGGATCAGAGGCCGGGAATCAGATGCCGGGAATAAGAGGCCAGGAATCAGAGTCCGGGAATCAGAGATGGGGAATCAGAGGTTGGGAATGAGATATGGGGAATCAGAGGTTGGGAAACAGAGGCAGGGAATCAGAGGCGGGGAGTCAGAGGTGGGGAATCAGAGGCAGAGATTCAGATGTGCGGAATCAGAGATGGGGAATCAGAGGCGGGGAATCAGAGGCCGGGAATCAGAGGCCGGGGATGAGATGCCGGGAATCAGAGGCCGGCAATCAGAGGCCGGGAATCAGAGATGGGGAATCAGAGGCGGGGAATCAAACACGGGGAATCAGAGCTGGGGAATCAGAGGCGGGGAATCAGATTTGGGGAATCAGAGGCGGGGAATCAGATATGGGGAAACAGAGGCGGGGAATCAGAGGCGGGGAATCAGAGCTGGGGAATCAGAGGCGTGGAATCAGAGTTGGGGAGTCAGAGGCGGGGAATCAGATATGGGGAATCAGAGGCGGGGAATCAGAGGCACAGAAACAGAGGCGGGGTATCAGATATGGGGAATCAGAGGTGGGGAATCAGGGGCGGGGTATCAGAGGCTGGGTATCAGACACGGGGATTCAGAGGCTGGGAATCAGAGATGGGGAATCAGAGGCGGGGAATCAGAGGCAGGGAATCAGACGCGGGGAATCAGAGGCGGGGAATCAGAGCTGGGGAATCAGAGGCGGGGAATCAGACTTGGGGAATCAGAGTGGGGAATCAGATATGGGGAAACAGAGGCGGGGAATCAGAGGCGGGGAAACAGAGGCGGGGAATCAGATATGGGGACTCAGAGGTGGGGAATCAGAGGTTGGGAATCAGAGGAGGGAATCAGAGGCGGGGAATCAGAGGAGGGGTATCAGAGGCAGGGAATCAGATGTGCGGAATCAGAGATGGGGAATCAGAGGTGGGGAGTCAGAGTCGAGGAATCAGAGATGGGGAATCAGAGGCGGGGAATCAGAGGCGGGGAAACATAGGTGGGGAATCAGATATGGGGAATCAGAGATGGCTAATCGGAGGCGGGGAATCAAAGGCAAGAAATCAAACACGGGGAATCAGAGGCTGTGAATCAGAGGCGGGGAATCTGAGGCGGGGAATCAGAGCTGGGGAATCTGAGGCAGGGAATCAGAGTTGGGGATTCAGAGGCGGGGAATCAGATATGCGGAAACTGAGGCGGGGAATTAGAGGCGGGCAAACAGAGGCGGGGAATCAGATATGGGGAATCAGAGGTGGGGAATAAGAGGTTGTGAATCAGAGATGGGGAATCACAGGCGGGAAATCAGAAGCAGGGAATAAGAGCTAGGGAATCAGAGGCGGGGAATCAGAGCTGGGGAATCAGAGGCAGGGAATCAGAGTTGGGGATTCAGAGGCGGGGAATCAGAGCTGGGGAATCAGAGGCGGGGAATCAGAGTTGGGGAATCAGAGGCGGGGAATCAGATGTGGGGAATCAGAGGGGTGAATCAGAGGCGGGGAAACTGAGGCGGGGAATCAGATATGGGGAATCAGAGGTGGGGAATCAGAGGCGGGGAAACAGAGGCGGGGAATCTGATATGGGGAATCAGAGGTGGCGAATGAAAGGTGGTGAATCAGAGATGGGGAATCAGAGGCGGGGAATCAGAGGCAGTGAATCAAACACGGGGAATCATAGGTGGGGAATCAGAGCTGGGGAATCAGAGGAGGGGAATCAGAGGCGGGGAATCAGATATGGGGAAACAGAGGCTGGGAATCAGAGGCAGGGAAACAGAGGTGGGGAATCATATATGGGGAATCAGAGGTGGGGAATCAGAGGTTGCGAAACAGAGGCAGGGAATCAGAGCTGGGGAATCAGAGGCAGGGAATCAGAGCTGGGGAATCAGAGGCAGGGAATCAGAGTTGGGGATTCAGAGGCGGGGAATCAGAGCTGGGGAATCAGAGGCGGGGAATCAGAGTTGGGGAATCAAAGGCGGGGAATCAGATATGGGAATCAGAGGGGGGAATCAGAGGCGGGGAAACTGAGGCGGGGAATCAAATATGGGGAATCAGAGGTGGTGAATCAGAGGTGGGGAATCAGAGATGGGGAATCAGAGGCTGGGAATCAGAGGCACGGAATCAGACGTGGGGATTCAGAGGCGGGGAATCAGAGCTGGGGAATCAGATGCGGTGAATCAGAGTTGGGGAATCCGAGGTGGGGAATCAGAGGCGGGGAATCAGTGGCAGGGAATCAGACACGGGGAATCAGAGGCGGGGAATCAGTGATGGGGAATCAGAGGCGGGGCATCAGAGGCAGGGAATCAGATGCGGGGAATCAGAGGCGGGGAATCAGAGCTGGGAAATCAGAGGCGGGGAATCAGAGTTGGGGAAACAGAGGCGGGGAATCAGAGGCGGGGAAACAGAGGCGGGGAATCAGATATGGGGAATCAGAGGTGGGGAATCAGAAGTTGGGAATCAGAGGCAGGGAATCAGATGTGCGGAATCAGAGATGGGGAATCAAGGGCAGCAAATCAGAGGCGGGGTACCAGAGGCGGGGAATCAGAGGCCGGGAATCAGAGGCCGGGAATGAGAAGCCGGGAATCAGAGGCCGGGAATCAGAGGCCGGGAATCAGAGTTGGGGATTCATAGGCGGAGCATCAGAGGAGCATCAGTTGAGCATCAGTGGAGCATAAGAGGAGCATCGGAGGAGCATCAGAGGAGAATCAGAGGAGCATCAGATGAGCATCACAGGAGCATCAGAGGAGCATCAGAGGTGCATCAGGGGAGCATCAGAGGTGAAGGAGCAGGAGCAGGAGCAGAAACAGGAGCAGGAGCAGGAGCAGGAGCAGGAGCAGGAGCAGGAGCAGGAGCAGGAGCAGGAGCAGGAGCAGGAGCAGGAGCGTCAGAGGAGCATCGGAGGAGCATCGGAGGAGCATCGGAGGAGCATCAGAGGAGCATCAGAGGAGCATCAGAGGAGCATCAGAGGAGCATCAGAGGAGCATCAGAGGAGCATCAGTGGAGCATCAGAGGAGCATCAGAGGAGCATCAGAGGAGCATCAGAGGAGCATCAGAGGAGCATCAGAGGAGCATCAGAGGAGCATCAGAGGAGCATAAGAGGAGCATAAGAGGAGCATCAGAGGAGCATCAGAGGAGCATCAGAGGAGCATCAGAGGAGCATCAGAGGAGCATCAGAGGAGCATCAGAGGTGCATCAGTGGAGCATCAGTGGAGCATCAGAGGAGCATCAGAGGAGCATCAGAGGAGCATCAGAGGAGCAACAGAGGAGCATCAGAGGAGCATCAGAGGAGCATCAGAGGAGCATCAGAGGAGCATCAGAGGAGCATCAGAGGTGCATCAGTGGAGCATCAGTGGAGCATCAGAGGAGCATCAGAGGAGCATCAGAGGAGCATCAGAGGAGCAACAGAGGAGCATCAGAGGAGCATCAGAGGAGCATCAGAGGAGCATCAGAGGAGCATCAGAGGAGCATCAGTGTAGCATCAGAGGAGCATCAGAGGAGCATCAAAGGAGCATCAGAGGAGCATCGGAGGAGCAACAGAGGAGCATCAGAGGAGCAACAGAGGAGCATCAGAGGAGCATCAGAGAAGCATCAGAGGAGCCTCAGAGGAGCATCGGAGGAGCATCAGAGGAGCATCAGAGGAGCATCAGAGGAGCATCAGAGGAGCATCAGAGGAGCATCAGAGGAGCATCAGTGGAGCATCAGAGCAGCATCAGAGGAGCATCAGAGGAGCATCAGAGGAGCATCAGAGGAGCATCAGAGGAGCATCAGAGGAGCATCAGAGGAGCATCAGAGGAGCATCAGAGGAGCATCAGAGGAGCATCAGAGGAGCATCAGAGGAGCATCAGAGGAGCATCAGTGTAGCATCAGAGGAGCATCAGACGAGCATCAGAGGAGCATCAGAGGAGCATCAGAGGAGCATCAGAGGAGCAACAGAGGAGCATCAGAGGAGCATCAGAGGAGCATCAGAGGAGCATCAGAGGAGCATCAGTGTAGCATCAGAGGAGCATCAGAGGAGCATCAGAGGAGCATCAGAGGAGCATCAGAGGAGCATCAGAGGAGCAACAGAGGAGCATCAGAGGAGCAACAGAGGAGCATCAGAGGAGCATCAGAGGAGCATCAGAGGAGCATCAGAGGAGCATCAGAGTAGCATCAGTGGAGCATCAGAGGAGCATCAGTTGAGCATCAGTGGAGCATCAGAGGAGCATCAGTGGAGCATCAGAGGAGCATCAGAGGAGCATCAGAGGAGCATCAGAGGAGCATCAGAGGAGCATCAGAGGAGCATCAGAGGAGCATCAGAGGAGCATCAGAGGAGCATCAGAGGAGCATCAGAGGAGCATCAGATGAGCATCAGAGGAGCATCAGAGGAGCATCAGAGGAGAATCAGAGGAGCATCAGTGGAGCATCAGTGGAGCATCAGAGGAGCATCAGAGGAGCATCAGAGGAGCATCAGAGGAGCAACAGAGGAGCATCAGAGGAGCATCAGAGGAGCATCAGAGGAGCATCAGAGGAGCATCAGAGGAGCATCAGAGGAGCATCAGTGTAGCATCAGAGGAGCATCAGAGGAGCATCAGAGGAGAATCAGTGGAGCATCAGAGGAGCAACTGAGGAGCATCAGAGAAGCAACAGAGGAGCATCAGAGGAGCATCAGAGAAGCATCAGAGGATCCTCAGAGGAGTATCGGAGGAGCATCAGAGGAGCATCAGATGAGCATCAGAGGAGCATCAGAGGAGCATCAGAGGAGCATCAGAGGAGCATCAGAGGAGCATCAGTGGAGCATCAGAGCAGCATCAGAGGAGCATCAGAGGAGCATCAGAGGAGCATCAGAGGAGCATCAGAGGAGCATCAGAGGAGCATCAGAGGAGCATCAGAGGAGCATCAGAGGAGCATCAGTGGAGCATCAGAGGAGCATCAGAGGAGCATCAGAGGAGCATCAGAGGAGCATCAGAGGAGCATCAGTGGAGCATCAGAGCAGCATCAGAGGAGCATCAGAGGAGCATCAGAGGAGCATCAGAGGAGCATCAGAGGAGCATCAGAGGAGCATCAGAGGAGCATCAGAGGAGCATCAGAGGAGCATCAGAGGAGCATCAGAGGAGCATCAGAGGAGCATCAGAGGAGCATCAGTGGAGCATCAGTGGAGCATCAGAGGAGCATCAGTGGAGCATCAGAGGAGCATCAGAGGAGCATCAGAGGAGCATCAGAGGAGCATGAGAGGAGCATCAGAGGAGCATCAGAGGAGCATCAGAGGAGCATCAGAGGAGCATCAGAGGAGCATCAGAGGAGCATCAGAGGAGCATCAGAGGAGCATCAGAGTTGCATCAGTGGAGCATCAGTGGAGCATCAGAGGAGCATCAGAGGAGCATCAGAGGAGCATCAGAGGAGCAACAGAGGAGCATCAGAGGAGCATCAGATGAGCATCAGAGGAGCATCAGAGGAGCATCAGAGGAGCATCAGAGGAGCATCAGAGGAGCATCAGAGGAGCATCAGAGGAGCATCAGAGGAGCATCAGAGGAGCATCAGAGGAGCATCAGAGGAGCAACAGAGGAGCATCAGAGGAGCGACAGAGGAGCAACAGAGGAGCAGGAGCAGGAGCTTCTGCAGGAGCAGAAGCAGGAGCAGGAGCAGGTGCAGGTGCTGGAGGAAGAGCATCAGAGGAGCATCAGAGGAGCAGGAGCAGGAGCAGGAGCAGGAGCAGGAACAGGAGCAGGAGCATCAGAGGAGCATCAGAGGAGCAGGAGCAGGAGCAGGAGCAGGAGCAGGAGCATCAGAGGAGCATCATAGGAGCATCAGAGGAGCATCAGAGGAGCATCAGAGGAGCATCAGAGGAGCATCAGAGGAGCATCAGAGGAGCATCAGAGGAGCATCAGAGGAGCATCAGAGGAGCATCAGAGGAGCAACAGAGGAGCATCAGAGGAGCATCAGAGGAGCATCAGAGGAGCATCAGAGGAGCATCAGAGGAGCATCAGAGGAGCATCAGAGGAGCATCAGAGGAGCAACAGAGGAGCATCAGAGGAGCATCAGAGGAGCCTCAGAGGAGCCTCAGAGGAGCATCAGAGGAGCATCAGAGGAGCATCAGATGAGCATCAGAGGAGCATCAGAGGAGCATCAGAGGAGCCTCAGAGGAGCGTCAGAGGAGCATCAGAGGAGCATCAGAGGAGCATCAGAGGAGCATCAGAGGAGCATCAGAGGAGCATCAGAGGAGGATCAGAGGAGCCTCAGAGGAGCATCAGAGGAGCATCAGAGGAGCATCAGATGAGCATCAGAGGAGCATCAGAGGAGCATCAGAGGAGCCTCAGAGGAGCGTCAGAGGAGCATCAGAGGAGCATCAGAGGAGCATCAGAGGAGCATCAGAGGAGCATGAGAGGAGCATCAGAGGAGGATCAGAGGAGCATCAGAGGACCATCAGAGGAGCATCAGAGGAGCATCAGAGGAGCATCAGAGTAGCATCAGAGGAGCAACAGAGGAGCATCAGAGGAGCATCAGAGGAGCATCAGAGGAGAATCAGAGGAGCCTCAGAGGAGCCTCAGAGGAGCATTAGAGGAGCATCAGAGGAGCATCAGAGGAGCATCAGAGGAGCATCAGAGGAGCATCAGTGGAGCATCAGTGGAGCATCAGAGGAGCATCAGAGGAGCATCAGTTGAGCATCAGAGGAGCATCAGTTGAGCATCAGTGGAGCATCAGAGGAGCATCAGTGGAGCATCAGAGGAGCATCAGAGGAGCATCAGAGGAGCATCAGAGGAGCATCAGAGGAGCATTGGAGGAGCATCAGAGGAGCATCAGTGGAGCATCAGAGGAGCATCAGAGGAGCATCAGAGGAGCATCAGAGGAGCATCAGAGGAGCATCAGAGGAGCATCAGAGGAGCATCAGAGGAGCATCAGAGGAGCATCAGAGGAGCATCAGAGGAGCATCAGAGGAGCCTCAGAGGAGCCTCAGAGGAGCATCAGAGGAGCATCAGAGGAGCATCAGAGGAGCAACAGAGGAGCATCAGAGGAGCGACAGAGGAGCAACAGAGGAGCAGGAGCAGGAGCAGGTGCAGGAGCAGAAGCAGGAGCAGGAGCAGGTGCAGGTGCTGGAGGAAGAGCATCAGAGGAGCATCAGAGGAGCAGGAGCAGGAGCAGGAGCAGGAGCAGGAACAGGAGCAGGAGCATCAGAGGAGCATCAGAGGAGCAGGAGCAGGAGCAGGAGCAGGAGCAGGAGCATCAGAGGAGCATCATAGGAGCATCAGAGGAGCATCAGAGGAGCATCAGAGGAGCATCAGAGGAGCATCAGAGGAGCATCAGAGGAGCATCAGAGGAGCATCAGAGGAGCATCAGAGGAGCATCAGTGGAGCATCAGTGGAGCATCAGAGGAGCATCAGAGGAGCATCAGAGGAGCATCAGAGGAGCAACAGAGGAGCATCAGAGGAGCCTCAGAGGAGCATCAGAGGAGCATCAGAGGAGCATCAGAGGAGCATCAGAGGAGCATCAGAGGAGCATCAGAGGAGCATCAGAGGAGCATCAGAGGAGCATCAGAGGAGCAACAGAGGAGCATCAGAGGAGCATCAGAGGAGCCTCAGAGGAGCCTCAGAGGAGCATCAGAGGAGCATCAGAGGAGCATCAGAGGAGCATCAGAGGAGCATCAGAGGAGCATCAGAGGAGCCTCAGAGGAGCGTCAGAGGAGCATCAGAGGAGCATCAGAGGAGCATCAGAGGAGCATCAGAGGAGCATCAGAGGAGCATCAGAGGAGGATCAGAGGAGCATCAGAGGACCATCAGAGGAGCATCAGAGGAGAATCAGAGGAGCATCAGAGGAGCATCAGAGGAGCAACAGAGGAGCATCAGAGGAGCATCAGAGGAGCATCAGAGGAGCATCAGAGGAGCCTCAGAGGAGCCTCAGAGGAGCATTAGAGGAGCATCAGAGGAGCATCAGAGGAGCATCAGAGGAGCATCAGAGGAGCATCAGTGGAGCATCAGTGGAGCATCAGAGGAGCATCAGAGGAGCATCAGTTGAGCATCAGAGGAGCATCAGTTGAGCATCAGTGGAGCATCAGAGGAGCATCAGTGGAGCATCAGAGGAGCATCAGAGGAGCATCAGAGGAGCATCAGAGGAGCATCAGAGGAGCATCAGAGGAGCATCAGAGGAGCATCAGTGGAGCATCAGAGGAGCATCAGAGGAGCATCAGAGGAGCATCAGAGGAGCATCAGAGGAGCATCAGAGGAGCATCAGAGGAGCATAAGAGGAGCATCAGAGGAGCATCAGAGGAGCATCAGAGGAGCATCAGAGGAGCATCAGAGGAGCATCAGAGGAGCATCAGAGGAGCATCAGAGGTGCATCAGTGGAGCAACAGTGGAGCATCAGAGGAGCATCAGAGGAGCATCAGAGGAGCAACAGAGGAGCATCAGAGGAGCATCAGAGGAGCATCAGAGGAGCATCAGAGGAGCATCAGAGGAGCATCAAAGGTGCATCAGTGGAGCATCAGTGGAGCATCAGAGGAGCATCAGAGGAGTATCAGAGGAGCATCAGAGGAGCAACAGAGGAGCATCAGAGGAGCATCAGAGGGGCATCAGAGGAGCATCAGAGGAGCATCAGAGGAGCATCAGTGTAGCATCAGAGGAGCATCAGAGGAGCATCAGAGGAGCATCAGAGGAGCATCAGAGGAGCAACAGAGGAGCATCAGAGGAGCAACAGAGGAGCATCAGAGGAGCATCAGAGAAGCATCAGAGGAGCCTCAGAGGAGCATCGGAGGAGCATCAGAGGAGCATCAGAGGAGCATCAGAGGAGCATCAGAGGAGCATCAGAGGAGCATCAGAGGAGCATCAGTGGAGCATCAGAGCAGCATCAGAGGAGCATCAGAGGAGCATCAGAGGAGCATCAGAGGAGCATCAGAGGAGCATCAGAGGAGCATCAGAGGAGCATCAGAGGAGCATCAGAGGAGCATCAGAGGAGCATCAGAGGAGCATCAGAGGAGCATCAGTGTAGCATCAGAGGAGCATCAGACGAGCATCAGAGGAGCATCAGAGGAGCATCAGAGGAGCATCAGAGGAGCATCAGAGGAGCAACAGAGGAGCATCAGAGGAGCATCAGAGGAGCATCAGAGGAGCATCAGCGGAACATCAGTGTAGCATCAGAGGAGCATCAGAGGAGCATCAGAGGAGCATCAGAGGAGCATCAGAGGAGCAACAGAGGAGCATCAGAGGAGCAACAGAGGAGCATCAGAGGAGCATCAGAGGAGCATCAGAGGAGCATCAGAGGAGCATCAGAGTAGCATCAGTGGAGCATCAGAGGAGCATCAGTTGAGCATCAGTGGAGCATCAGAGGAGCATCAGTGGAGCATCAGAGGAGCATCAGAGGAGCATCAGAGGAGCATCAGAGTAGCATCAGAGGAGCATCAGTGGAGCATCAGAGGAGCATCAGAGGAGCATCAGAGGAGCATCAGAGGAGCATCAGAGGAGCATCAGAGGAGCATCAGATGAGCATCAGAGGAGCATCAGAGGAGCATCAGAGGAGAATCAGAGGAGCATCAGTGGAGCATTAGTGGAGCATCAGAGGAGCATCAGAGGAGCATCAGAGGAGCATCAGAGGAGCAACAGAGGAGCATCAGAGGAGCATCAGAGGAGCATCAGAGGAGCATCAGAGGAGCATCAGAGGAGCATCAGAGGAGCATCAGAGGAGCATCAGTGTAGCATCAGAGGAGCATCAGAGGAGCATCAGAGGAGAATCAGAGGAGCATCAGAGGAGCAACAGAGGAGCATCAGAGGAGCAACAGAGGAGCATCAGAGGAGCAACAGAGGAGCAGGAGCAGGAGCAGGAGCAGGTGCAGGAGCAGAAGCAGGAGCAGGAGCAGGTGCAGGAGCAAGAGCATCAGAGGAGCATCAGAGGAGCAGGAGCAGGAGCAGGAGCAGGAGCAGGAACAGGAGCAGGAGCATCAGAGGAGCATCAGAGGAGCAGGAGCAGGAGCAGGAGCAGGAGCAGGAGCATCAGAGGAGCATCAGAGGAGCATCAGAGGAGCATCAGAGGAGCATCAGTGGAGCATCAGTGGAGCATCAGAGGAGCATCAGAGGAGCATCAGAGGAGCATCAGAGGAGCAACAGAGGAGCATCAGAGGAGCATCAGAGGAGCATCAGAGGAGCATCAGAGGAGCATCAGAGGAGCATCAGAGGAGCATCAGAGGAGCATCAGTGTAGCATCAGAGGATCATCAGAGGAGCATCAGAGGAGCATCAGAGGAGCAACAGAGGAGCATCAGAGGAGCAACAGAGGAGCATCAGAGGAACATCAGAGAAGCATCAGAGGAGCCTCGGAGGAGCATCGGAGGAGGATCAGAGGAGCATCAGAGGAGCATCAGAGGAGCATCAGAGGAGCATCAGAGGAGCATCAGAGGAGCATCAGAGGAGCATCAGAGGAGCCTCAGAGGAGCCTCAGAGGAGCATCAGAGGAGCATCAGAGGAGCATCAGAGGAGCATCAGAGGAGCATCAGAGGAGCATCAGAGGAGCATCAGAGGAGCATCAGAGGAGCAACAGAGGAGCATCAGAGGAGCATCAGAGGAGCCTCAGAGGAGCCTCAGAGGAGCATCAGAGGAGCATCAGAGGAGCATCAGAGGAGCATCAGAGGAGCATCAGAGGAGCATCAGAGGAGCATCAGAGGAGCGTCAGAGGAGCATCAGAGGAGCATCAGAGGAGCATCAGAGGAGCATCAGAGGAGCATCAGAGGAGCATCAGAGGAGGATCAGAGGAGCATCAGAGGACCATCAGAGGAGCATCAGAGGAGAATCAGGAGCATCAGAGGAGCATCAGAGGAGCATCAGAGGAGCATCAGAGGAGCCTCAGAGGAGCCTCAGAGGAGCATTAGAGGAGCATCAGAGGAGCATCAGAGGAGCATCAGAGGAGCATCAGAGGAGCATCAGAGGAGCATCAGTGGAGCATCAGTGGAGCATCAGAGGAGCATCAGAGGAGCATCTGAGGAGCATCAGAGGAGCAACAGAGGAGCATCAGAGGAGCATCAAAGGAGCATCAGAGGAGCATCAGAGGAGCATCAGAGTAGCATCAGTGGAGCATCAGAGGAGCATCAGTGGAGCATCAGTGGAGCATCAGAGGAGCATCAGTGGAGCATCAGAGGAGCATCAGATGAGCATCAGAGGAGCATCAGAGGAGCATCAGTGGAGCATCAGAGGAGCATCAGAGGAGCATCAGAGGAGCATCAGAGGAGCATCAGAGGAGCATCAGAGGAGCATCAGAGGAGCATCAGTGGAGCATCAGAGGAGCATCAGAGGAGCATCAGAGGAGCATCAGAGGAGCATCAGAGGAGCATCAGAGGAGCATCAGTGGAGCATCAGAGGAGCATCAGAGGAGCATCAGTGGAGCATCAGAGGAGCATCAGAGGAGCATCAGAGGAGCATCAGAGGAGCATCAGAGGAGCATCAGAGGAGCATCAGAGGAGCATCAGAGGAGCATCAGAGGAGAATCAGAGGAGCATCAGAGGAGCATCAGAGGAGCATCAGAGGAGCATCAGAGGTGCATCAGTGGAGCATCAGTGGAGCATCAGAGGAGCATCAGAGGAGCATCAGAGGAGCATCAGAGGAGCAACAGAGGAGCATCAGAGGAGCATCAGAGGAGCAGGAGCAGGTGCAGGAGCAGAAGCAGGAGCAGGTGCAGGAGCAGAAGCAGGAGCAGGTGCAGGAGCAGAAGCAGGAGCAGGAGCAGGTGCAGGAGCAAGAGCATCAGAGGAGCATCAGAGGAGCAGGAGCAGGAGCAGGAGCAGGAGCAGGAACAGGAGCAGGAGCAACAGAGGAGCATCAGAGGAGCAGGAGCAGGAGCAGGAGCAGGAGCAGGAGCAGGTGCAGGAGCAGAAGCAGGAGCAGGAGCAGGTGCAGGAGCAAGAGCATCAGAGGAGCATCAGAGGAGCAGGAGCAGGAGCAGGAGCAGGAGCAGGAACAGGAGCAGGAGCATCAGAGGAGCATCAGAGGAGCAGGAGCAGGAGCAGGAGCAGGAGCAGGAGCATCAGAGGAGCATCAGAGGAGCATCAGAGGAGCATCAGAGGAGCATCAGAGGAGCATCAGAGGAGCATCAGAGGAGCATCAGAGGAGCATCAGAGGAGCATCAGAGGAGCATCAGTGGAGCATCAGTGGAGCATCAGAGGAGCATCAGAGGAGCATCAGAGGAGCATCAGAGGAGCAACAGAGGAGCATCAGAGGAGCATCAGAGGAGCATCAGAGGAGCATCAGAGGAGCATCAGAGGAGCATCAGAGGAGCATCAGAGGAGCATCAGTGTAGCATCAGAGGAGCATCAGAGGAGCATCAGAGGAGCATCAGAGGAGCATCAGAGAAGCATCAGAGGAGCCTCAGAGGAGCATCGGAGGAGCATCAGAGGAGCATCAGAGGAGCATCAGAGGAGCATCAGAGGAGCAACAGAGGAGCATCAGAGGAGCATCAGAGAAGCATCAGAGGAGCCTCAGAGGAGCATCGGAGGAGCATCAGAGGAGCATCAGAGGAGCATCAGAGGAGCATCAGAGGAGCATCAGAGGAGCATCAGAGGAGCATTAGAGGAGCCTCAGAGGAGCCTCAGAGGAGCATCAGAGGAGCATCAGAGGAGCATCAGAGGAGCATCAGAGGAGCATCAGAGGAGCATCAGAGGAGCATCAGAGGAGCATCAGAGGAGCAACAGAGGGGCATCAGAGGAGCATCAGAGGAGCCTCAGAGGAGCCTCAGAGGAGCATCAGAGGAGCATCAGAGGAGCATCAGAGGAGCATCAGAGGAGCATCAGAGGAGCATCAGAGGAGCCTCAGAGGAGCGTCAGAGGAGCATCAGAGGAGCATCAGAGGAGCATCAGAGGAGCATCAGAGGAGCATCAGAGGAGCATCAGAGGAGAATCAGAGGAGCATCAGAGGAGCATCAGAGGAGCATCAGAGGAGCATCAGAGGAGCATCAGAGGAGCATCAGAGGAGCATCAGAGGAGCATCAGAGGAGCATCAGAGGAGCAACAGAGGAGCAGGAGCAGGTGCAGGAGCAGAAGCAGGAGCAGGTGCAGGAGCAGAAGCAGGAGCAGGAGCAGGTGCAGGTGCAAGAGCATCAGAGGAGCATCAGAGGAGCAGGAGCAGGAGCAGGAGCAGGAGCAGGAACAGGAGCAGGAGCAACAGAGGAGCATCAGAGGAGCAGGAGCAGGAGCAGGAGCAGGAGCAGGAGCAGGTGCAGGAGCAGAAGCAGGAGCAGGAGCAGGTGCAGGAGCAAGAGCATCAGAGGAGCATCAGAGGAGCAGGAGCAGGAGCAGGAGCAGGAGCAGGAACAGGAGCAGGAGCATCAGAGGAGCATCAGAGGAGCAGGAGCAGGAGCAGGAGCAGGAGCAGGAGCATCAGAGGAGCATCAGAGGAGCATCAGAGGAGCATCAGAGGAGCATCAGAGGAGCATCAGAGGAGCATCAGAGGAGCATCAGAGGAGCATCAGAGGAGCATCAGAGGAGCATCAGTGGAGCATCAGTGGAGCATCAGAGGAGCATCAGAGGAGCATCAGAGGAGCATCAGAGGAGCAACAGAGGAGCATCAGAGGAGCATCAGAGGAGCATCAGAGGAGCATCAGAGGAGCATCAGAGGAGCATCAGAGGAGAATCAGAGGAGCATCAGAGGAGCATCAGAGGAGCATCAGAGGAGCATCAGAGGTGCATCAGTGGAGCATCAGAGGAGCATCAGAGGAGCAACAGAGGAGCATCAGAGGAGCATCAGAGGAGCAGGAGCAGGTGCAGGAGCAGAAGCAGGAGCAGGTGCAGGAGCAGAAGCAGGAGCAGGTGCAGGAGCAGAAGCAGGAGCAGGAGCAGGTGCAGGAGCAAGAGCATCAGAGGAGCATCAGAGGAGCAGGAGCAGGAGCAGGAGCAGGAGCAGGAACAGGAGCAGGAGCAACAGAGGAGCATCAGAGGAGCAGGAGCAGGAGCAGAAGCAGGAGCAGGAGCAGGTGCAGGAGCAGAAGCAGGAGCAGGAGCAGGTGCAGGAGCAAGAGCATCAGAGGAGCATCAGAGGAGCAGGAGCAGGAGCAGGAGCAGGAGCAGGAACAGGAGCAGGAGCATCAGAGGAGCATCAGAGGAGCAGGAGCAGGAGCAGGAGCAGGAGCAGGAGCATCAGAGGAGCATCAGAGGAGCATCAGAGGAGCATCAGAGGAGCATCAGAGGAGCATCAGAGGAGCATCAGAGGAGCATCAGAGGAGCATCAGAGGAGCATCAGAGGAGCATCAGAGGAGCATCAGTGGAGCATCAGTGGAGCATCAGAGGAGCATCAGAGGAGCATCAGAGGAGCATCAGAGGAGCAACAGAGGAGCATCAGAGGAGCATCAGAGGAGCATCAGAGGAGCATCAGAGGAGCATCAGAGGAGCATCAGAGGAGCATCAGAGGAGCATCAGTGTAGCATCAGAGGAGCATCAGAGGAGCATCAGAGGAGCATCAGAGGAGCATCAGAGGAGCAACAGGGGAGCATCAGAGGAGCAACAGAGGAGCATCAGAGGAGCATCAGAGAAGCATCAGAGGAGCCTCGGAGGAGCATCGGAGGAGCATCAGAGGAGCATCAGAGGAGCATCAGAGGAGCATCAGAGGAGCATCAGAGGAGCATCAGAGTAGCCTCAGAGGAGCCTCAGAGGAGCATCAGAGGAGCATCAGAGGAGCATCAGAGGAGCATCAGAGGAGCATCAGAGGAGCATCAGAGGAGCATCAGAGGACCATCAGAGGAGCAACAGAGGAGCATCAGAGGAGCATCAGAGGAGCCTCAGAGGAGCCTCAGAGGAGCATCAGAGGAGCATCAGAGGAGCATCAGAGGAGCATCAGAGGAGCATCAGAGGAGCATCAGAGGAGCCTCAGAGGAGCGTCAGAGGAGCATCAGAGGAGCATCAGAGGAGCATCAGAGGAGCATCAGAGGAGCATCAGAGGAGCATCAGAGGAGCATCAGAGGAGCATCAGAGGAGCATCAGAGGAGCATCAGAGGAGCATCAGAGGAGCATCAGAGGAGCATCAGAGGAGCAACAGAGGAGCAGGAGCAGGAGCAGGAGCAGGTGCAGGAGCAGAAGCAGGAGCAGGTGCAGGAGCAGAAGCAGGAGCAGGAGCAGGTGCAGGAGCAAGAGCATCAGAGGAGCATCAGAGGAGCAGGAGCAGGAGCAGGAGCAGGAGCAGGAACAGGAGCAGGAGCAACAGAGGAGCATCAGAGGAGCCTCAGAGGAGCCTTAGAGGAGCATCAGAGGAGCATCAGAGGAGCATCAGAGGAGCATCAGAGGAGCATCAGAGGAGCCTCAGAGGAGCGTCAGAGGAGCATCAGAGGAGCATCAGAGGAGCATCAGAGGAGCATCAGAGGAGCATCAGAGGAGCATCAGAGGAGCATCAGAGGAGCATCAGAGGAGCATCAGAGGAGCATCAGAGGAGCATCAGAGGAGCATCAGAGGAGCATCAGAGGAGCATCAGAGGAGCAACAGAGGAGCAGGAGCAGGAGCAGGAGCAGGTGCAGGAGCAGAAGCAGGAGCAGGTGCAGGAGCAGAAGCAGGAGCAGGAGCAGGTGCAGGAGCAAGAGCATCAGAGGAGCATCAGAGGAGCAGGAGCAGGAGCAGGAGCAGGAGCAGGAACAGGAGCAGGAGCAACAGAGGAGCATCAGAGGAGCAGGAGCAGGAGCAGGAGCAGGAGCAGGAGCAGGTGCAGGAGCAGAAGCAGGAGCAGGAGCAGGTGCAGGAGCAAGAGCATCAGAGGAGCATCAGAGGAGCAGGAGCAGGAGCAGGAGCAGGAGCAGGAACAGGAGCAGGAGCATCAGAGGAGCATCAGAGGAGCAGGAGCAGCAGCAGGAGCAGGAGCAGGAGCATCAGAGGAGCATCAGAGGAGCATCAGAGGAGCATCAGAGGAGCATCAGAGGAGCATCAGAGGAGCATCAGAGGAGCCTCAGAGGAGCGTCAGAGGAGCATCAGAGGAGCATCAGAGGAGCATCAGAGGAGCATCAGAGGAGCATCAGAGGAGCATCAGAGGAGCATCAGAGGAGCATCAGAGGAGCATCAGAGGAGCATCAGAGGAGCATCAGAGGAGCATCAGAGGAGCAACAGAGGAGCAGGAGCAGGAGCAGGAGCAGGTGCAGGAGCAGGTGCAGGAGCAGAAGCAGGAGCAGGTGCAGGAGCAGAAGCAGGAGCAGGAGCAGGTGCAGGAGCAAGAGCATCAGAGGAGCATCAGAGGAGCAGGAGCAGGAGCAGGAGCAGGAGCAGGAACAGGAGCAGGAGCAACAGAGGAGCATCAGAGGAGCAGGAGCAGGAGCAGGAGCAGGAGCAGGAGCAGGTGCAGGAGCAGAAGCAGGAGCAGGAGCAGGTGCAGGAGCAAGAGCATCAGAGGAGCATCAGAGGAGCAGGAGCAGGAGCAGGAGCAGGAGCAGGAACAGGAGCAGGAGCATCAGAGGAGCATCAGAGGAGCAGGAGCAGCAGCAGGAGCAGGAGCAGGAGCATCAGAGGAGCATCAGAGGAGCATCAGAGGAGCATCAGAGGAGCATCAGAGGAGCATCAGAGGAGCATCAGAGGAGCATCAGAGGAGCATCAGAGGAGCATCAGTGGAGCATCAGTGGAGCATCAGAGGAGCATCAGAGGAGCATCAGAGGAGCATCAGAGGAGCAACAGAGGAGCATCAGAGGAGCATCAGAGGAGCATCAGAGGAGCATCAGAGGAGCATCAGAGGAGCATCAGAGGAGCATCAGTGTAGCATCAGAGGAGCATCAGAGGAGCATCAGAGGAGCATCAGAGGAGCATCAGAGGAGCAACAGAGGAGCATCAGAGGAGCAACAGAGGAGCATCAGAGGAGCATCAGAGAAGCATCAGAGGAGCCTCAGAGGAGCATCGGAGGAGCATCAGAGGAGCATCAGAGGAGCATCAGAGGAGCATCAGAGGAGCATCAGAGGAGCATCAGAGGAGCATCAGAGGAGCATCAGAGGAGCATCAGAGGAGCCTCAGAGGAGCCTCAGAGGAGCATCAGAGGAGCATCAGAGGAGCATCAGAGGAGCATCAGAGGAGCATCAGAGGAGCAACAGAGGAGCATCAGAGGAGCATCAGAGGAGCCTCAGAGGAGCCTCAGAGGAGCATCAGAGGAGCATCAGAGGAGCATCAGAGGAGCATCAGAGGAGCATCAGAGGAGCATCAGAGGAGCCTCAGAGGAGCGTCAGAGGAGCATCAGAGGAGCATCAGAGGAGCATCAGAGGAGCATCAGAGGAGAATCAGAGGAGCATCAGAGGACCATCCGAGGAGCATCAGAGGAGCATCAGAGGAGCAGGAGCAGGAGCAGGAGCAGGAGCAGGAACAGGAGCAGGAGCATCAGAGGAGCATCAGAGGAGCAGGAGCAGGAGCAGGAGCAGGAGCAGGAGCATCAGAGGAGCATCAGAGGAGCATCAGAGGAGCATCAGAGGAGCATCAGAGGAGCATCAGAGGAGCATCAGAGGAGCATCAGAGGAGCATCAGAGGAGCATCAGAGGAGCATCAGAGGAGCATCAGTGGAGCATCAGTGGAGCATCAGAGGAGCATCAGAGGAGCATCAGAGGAGCATCAGAGGAGCAACAGAGGAGCATCAGAGGAGCATCAGAGGAGCATCAGAGGAGCATCAGAGGAGCATCAGAGGAGCATCAGAGGAGAATCAGAGGAGCATCAGAGGAGCATCAGAGGAGCATCAGAGGAGCATCAGAGGTGCATCAGTGGAGCATCAGAGGAGCATCAGAGGAGCAACAGAGGAGCATCAGAGGAGCATCAGAGGAGCAGGAGCAGGTGCAGGAGCAGAAGCAGGAGCAGGTGCAGGAGCAGAAGCAGGAGCAGGTGCAGGAGCAGAAGCAGGAGCAGGAGCAGGTGCAGGAGCAAGAGCATCAGAGGAGCATCAGAGGAGCAGGAGCAGGAGCAGGAGCAGGAGCAGGAACAGGAGCAGGAGCAACAGAGGAGCATCAGAGGAGCAGGAGCAGGAGCAGAAGCAGGAGCAGGAGCAGGTGCAGGAGCAGAAGCAGGAGCAGGAGCAGGTGCAGGAGCAAGAGCATCAGAGGAGCATCAGAGGAGCAGGAGCAGGAGCAGGAACAGGAGCAGGAGCATCAGAGGAGCATCAGAGGAGCAGGAGCAGGAGCAGGAGCAGGAGCAGGAGCATCAGAGGAGCATCAGAGGAGCATCAGAGGAGCATCAGAGGAGCATCAGAGGAGCATCAGAGGAGCATCAGAGGAGCATCAGAGGAGCGTCAGAGGAGCATCAGAGGAGCATCAGAGGAGCAACAGGGGAGCATCAGAGGAGCAACAGAGGAGCATCAGAGGAGCATCAGAGAAGCATCAGAGGAGCCTCGGAGGAGCATCGGAGGAGCATCAGAGGAGCATCAGAGGAGCATCAGAGGAGCATCAGAGGAGCATCAGAGGAGCATCAGAGGAGCATCAGAGGAGCATCAGAGTAGCCTCAGAGGAGCCTCAGAGGAGCATCAGAGGAGCATCAGAGGAGCATCAGAGGAGCATCAGAGGAGCATCAGAGGAGCATCAGAGGAGCATCAGAGGACCATCAGAGGAGCAACAGAGGAGCATCAGAGGAGCATCAGAGGAGCCTCAGAGGAGCCTCAGAGGAGCCTCAGAGGAGCATCAGAGGAGCATCAGAGGAGCATCAGAGGAGCATCAGAGGAGCATCAGAGGAGCCTCAGAGGAGCGTCAGAGGAGCATCAGAGGAGCATCAGAGGAGCATCAGAGGAGCATCAGAGGAGCATCAGAGGAGCATCAGAGGAGCATCAGAGGAGCATCAGAGGAGCATCAGAGGAGCATCAGAGGAGCATCAGAGGAGCATCAGAGGAGCAACAGAGGAGCAGGAGCAGGAGCAGGAGCAGGTGCAGGAGCAGAAGCAGGAGCAGGTGCAGGAGCAGAAGCAGGAGCAGGAGCAGGTGCAGGAGCAAGAGCATCAGAGGAGCATCAGAGGAGCAGGAGCAGGAGCAGGAGCAGGAGCAGGAACAGGAGCAGGAGCAACAGAGGAGCATCAGAGGAGCCTCAGAGGAGCCTCAGAGGAGCATCAGAGGAGCATCAGAGGAGCATCAGAGGAGCATCAGAGGAGCATCAGAGGAGCATCAGAGGAGCCTCAGAGGAGCGTCAGAGGAGCATCAGAGGAGCATCAGAGGAGCATCAGAGGAGCATCAGAGGAGCATCAGAGGAGCATCAGAGGAGCATCAGAGGAGCATCAGAGGAGCATCAGAGGAGCATCAGAGGAGCATCAGAGGAGCATCAGAGGAGCATCAGAGGAGCATCAGAGGAGCATCAGAGGAGCAACAGAGGAGCAGGAGCAGGAGCAGGAGCAGGTGCAGGAGCAGAAGCAGGAGCAGGTGCAGGAGCAGAAGCAGGAGCAGGAGCAGGTGCAGGAGCAAGAGCATCAGAGGAGCATCAGAGGAGCAGGAGCAGGAGCAGGAGCAGGAGCAGGAACAGGAGCAGGAGCAACAGAGGAGCATCAGAGGAGCAGGAGCAGGAGCAGGAGCAGGAGCAGGAGCAGGTGCAGGAGCAGAAGCAGGAGCAGGAGCAGGTGCAGGAGCAAGAGCATCAGAGGAGCATCAGAGGAGCAGGAGCAGGAGCAGGAGCAGGAGCAGGAACAGGAGCAGGAGCATCAGAGGAGCATCAGAGGAGCAGGAGCAGCAGCAGGAGCAGGAGCAGGAGCATCAGAGGAGCATCAGAGGAGCATCAGAGGAGCATCAGAGGAGCATCAGAGGAGCATCAGAGGAGCATCAGAGGAGCATCAGAGGAGCATCAGAGGAGCATCAGTGGAGCATCAGTGGAGCATCAGAGGAGCATCAGAGGAGCATCAGAGGAGCATCAGAGGAGCAACAGAGGAGCATCAGAGGAGCTTCAGAGGAGCATCAGAGGAGCATCAGAGGAGCATCAGAGGAGCATCAGAGGAGCATCAGTGTAGCATCAGAGGAGCATCAGAGGAGCATCAGAGGAGCATCAGAGGAGCATCAGAGGAGCAACAGAGGAGCATCAGAGGAGCAACAGAGGAGCATCAGAGGAGCATCAGAGAAGCATCAGAGGAGCCTCAGAGGAGCATCGGAGGAGCATCAGAGGAGCATCAGAGGAGCATCAGAGGAGCATAAGAGGAGCATCAGAGGAGCATCAGAGGAGCATCAGAGGAGCATCAGAGGAGCATCAGAGGAGCCTCAGAGGAGCATCAGAGGAGCATCAGAGGAGCATCAGAGGAGCATCAGAGGAGCATCAGAGGAGCATCAGAGGAGCATCAGAGGAGCAACAGAGGAGCATCAGAGGAGCATCAGAGGAGCCTCAGAGGAGCATCAGAGGAGCCTCAGAGGAGCGTCAGAGGAGCATCAGAGGAGCATCAGAGGAGCATCAGAGGAGCATCAGAGGAGAATCAGAGGAGCATCAGAGGACCATCAGAGGAGCATCAGAGGAGAATCAGAGGAGCATCAGAGGAGCATCAGAGGAGCAACAGAGGAGCATCAGAGGAGCATCAGAGGAGCATCAGTGGAGCATCAGTGGAGCATCAGAGGAGCATCAGAGGAGCATCTGAGGAGCATCAGAGGAGCAACAGAGGAGCATCAGAGGAGCATCAGAGGAGCATCAGAGGAGCATCAGAGGAGCATCAGAGTAGCATCAGTGGAGCATCAGAGGAGCATCAGTTGAGCATCAGTGGAGCATCAGAGGAGCATCAGTGTAGCATCAGAGGAGCATCAGAGGAGCATCAGTGGAGCATCAGAGGAGCATCAGAGGAGCATCTGAGGAGCATCAGAGGAGCATCAGAGGAGCATCAGAGGAGCATCAGAGGAGCATCAGAGGAGCATCAGAGGAGCATCGGAGGAGCATCAGAGGAGCAACAGAGGAGCATCAGAGGAGCATCAGAGGAGCATCAGTGGAGCATCAGAGGAGCATCAGAGGAGCATCAGAGGAGCATCAGTGGAGCATCAGAGGAGCATCAGAGGAGCATCAGTGGAGCATCAGAGGAGCATCAGAGGAGCATCAGAGGAGCATCAGAGGAGCATCAGAGGAGCATCAGAGGAGCATTAGAGGAGCATCAGAGGAGCATCAGAGGAGCATCAGAGGAGCAACAGAGGAGCATCAGAGGAGCAACAGAGGAGCAGGAGCAGGAGCAGGAGCAGGTGCAGGAGCAGAAGCAGGAGCAGGAGCAGGTGCAGGAGCAAGAGCATCAGAGGAGCATCAGTGGAGCATCAGAGGAGCATCAGAGGAGCATCAGAGGAGCATCAGAGGAGCATCAGAGGAGCATCAGTGGAGCATCAGAGGAGCATCAGAGGAGCATCAGTGGAGCATCAGAGGAGCATCAGAGGAGCATCAGAGGAGCATCAGAGGAGCATCAGAGGAGCATCAGAGGAGCATCAGAGGAGCATCAGAGGAGCATCAGAGGAGCATCAGAGGAGCATCAGAGGAGCATCAGAGGAGCATCGGAGGAGCATCGGAGGAGCATCAGAGGAGCATCAGAGGAGCATCAGAGGAGCATCAGAGGAGCATCAGAGGAGCATCAGAGGAGCATCAGAGGAGCAACAGAGGAGCATCAGAGGAGCATCAGAGGAGCATCAGAGGAGCATCAGAGGAGCATCAGTGTAGCATCAGAGGAGCATCAGAGGAGCATCAGAGGAGCATCAGAGGAGCATCAGAGGAGCATCAGAGGAGCAACAGAGGAGCATCAGAGGAGCAACAGAGGAGCATCAGAGGAGCATCAGAGGAGCATCAGAGGAGCATCAGAGGAGCATCAGAGTAGCATCAGAGGAGCATCAGAGGAGCATCAGAGGAGCATCAGTGGAGCATCAGAGGAGCATCAGTGGAGCATCAGAGGAGCGTCAGAGGAGCATCAGAGGAGCATCAGAGGAGCATCAGAGGAGCATCAGAGGAGCATCAGAGGAGCATCAGTGTAGCATCAGAGGAGCATCAGAGGAGCATCAGAGGAGCATCAGAGGAGCATCAGAGGAGCAACAGAGGAGCATCAGAGGAGCAACAGAGGAGCATCAGAGGAGCATCAGAGGAGCATCAGAGGAGCCTCAGAGGAGCATCGGAGGAGCATCAGAGGAGCATCAGAGGAGCATCAGAGGAGCATCAGAGGAGCATCAGAGGAGCATCAGAGGAGCATCAGAGGAGCATCAGAGGAGCATCAGAGGAGCCTCAGAGGAGCCTCAGAGGAGCATCAGAGGAGCATCAGAGGAGCATCAGAGGAACATCAGAGGAGCATCAGAGGAGCATCAGAGGAGCATCAGAGGAGCAACAGAGGAGCATCAGAGGAGCATCAGAGGAGCCTCAGAGGAGCCTCAGAGGAGCATCAGAGGAGCATCAGAGGAGCATCAGAGGAGCATCAGAGGAGCATCAGAGGAGCATCAGAGGAGCCTCAGAGGAGCGTCAGAGGAGCATCAGAGGAGCATCAGAGGAGCATCAGAGGAGCATCAGAGGAGCATCAGAGGAGAATCAGAGGAGCATCAGAGGACCATCAGAGGAGCATCAGAGGAGAATCAGAGGAGCATCAGAGGAGCATCAGAGGAGCAACAGAGGAGCATCAGAGGAGCATCAGAGGAGCCTCAGAGGAGCCTCAGAGTAGCATTAGAGGAGCATCAGAGGAGCATCAGAGGAGCATCAGAGGAGCATCAGAGGAGCATCAGAGGAGCATCAGTGGAGCATCAGTGGAGCATCAGAGGAGCATCAGAGGAGCATCTGAGGAGCATCAGAGGAGCATCAGAGGAGCAGGAGCAGGAGCAGGAGCAGGAGCAGGAACAGGAGCAGGAGCAACAGAGGAGCATCAGAGGAGCCTCAGAGGAGCCTCAGAGGAGCATCAGAGGAGCATCAGAGGAGCATCAGAGGAGCATCAGAGGAGCATCAGAGGAGCCTCAGAGGAGCGTCAGAGGAGCATCAGAGGAGCATCAGAGGAGCATCAGAGGAGCATCAGAGGAGCATCAGAGGAGCATCAGAGGAGCATCAGAGGAGCATCAGAGGAGCATCAGAGGAGCATCAGAGGAGCATCAGAGGAGCATCAGAGGAGCATCAGAGGAGCATCAGAGGAGCAACAGAGGAGCAGGAGCAGGAGCAGGAGCAGGTGCAGGAGCAGAAGCAGGAGCAGGTGCAGGAGCAGAAGCAGGAGCAGGAGCAGGTGCAGGAGCAAGAGCATCAGAGGAGCATCAGAGGAGCAGGAGCAGGAGAAGGAGCAGGAGCAGGAACAGGAGCAGGAGCAACAGAGGAGCATCAGAGGAGCAGGAGCAGGAGCAGGAGCAGGAGCAGGAGCAGGTGCAGGAGCAGAAGCAGGAGCAGGAGCAGGTGCAGGAGCAAGAGCATCAGAGGAGCATCAGAGGAGCAGGAGCAGGAGCAGGAGCAGGAGCAGGAACAGGAGCAGGAGCATCAGAGGAGCATCAGAGGAGCAGGAGCAGCAGCAGGAGCAGGAGCAGGAGCATCAGAGGAGCATCAGAGGAGCATCAGAGGAGCATCAGAGGAGCATCAGAGGAGCATCAGAGGAGCATCAGAGGAGCCTCAGAGGAGCGTCAGAGGAGCATCAGAGGAGCATCAGAGGAGCATCAGAGGAGCATCAGAGGAGCATCAGAGGAGCATCAGAGGAGCATCAGAGGAGCATCAGAGGAGCATCAGAGGAGCATCAGAGGAGCATCAGAGGAGCATCAGAGGAGCATCAGAGGAGCAACAGAGGAGCAGGAGCAGGAGCAGGAGCAGGTGCAGGAGCAGGTGCAGGAGCAGAAGCAGGAGCAGGTGCAGGAGCAGAAGCAGGAGCAGGAGCAGGTGCAGGAGCAAGAGCATCAGAGGAGCATCAGAGGAGCAGGAGCAGGAGCAGGAGCAGGAGCAGGAACAGGAGCAGGAGCAACAGAGGAGCATCAGAGGAGCAGGAGCAGGAGCAGGAGCAGGAGCAGGAGCAGGTGCAGGAGCAGAAGCAGGAGCAGGAGCAGGTGCAGGAGCAAGAGCATCAGAGGAGCATCAGAGGAGCAGGAGCAGGAGCAGGAGCAGGAGCAGGAACAGGAGCAGGAGCATCAGAGGAGCATCAGAGGAGCAGGAGCAGCAGCAGGAGCAGGAGCAGGAGCATCAGAGGAGCATCAGAGGAGCATCAGAGGAGCATCAGAGGAGCATCAGAGGAGCATCAGAGGAGCATCAGAGGAGCATCAGAGGAGCATCAGAGGAGCATCAGTGGAGCATCAGTGGAGCATCAGAGGAGCATCAGAGGAGCATCAGAGGAGCATCAGAGGAGCAACAGAGGAGCATCAGAGGAGCATCAGAGGAGCATCAGAGGAGCATCAGAGGAGCATCAGAGGAGCATCAGAGGAGCATCAGTGTAGCATCAGAGGAGCATCAGAGGAGCATCAGAGGAGCATCAGAGGAGCATCAGAGGAGCAACAGAGGAGCATCAGAGGAGCAACAGAGGAGCATCAGAGGAGCATCAGAGAAGCATCAGAGGAGCCTCAGAGGAGCATCGGAGGAGCATCAGAGGAGCATCAGAGGAGCATCAGAGGAGCATCAGAGGAGCATCAGAGGAGCATCAGAGGAGCATCAGAGGAGCATCAGAGGAGCCTCAGAGGAGCCTCAGAGGAGCATCAGAGGAGCATCAGAGGAGCATCAGAGGAGCATCAGAGGAGCATCAGAGGAGCAACAGAGGAGCATCAGAGGAGCATCAGAGGAGCCTCAGAGGAGCCTCAGAGGAGCATCAGAGGAGCATCAGAGGAGCATCAGAGGAGCATCAGAGGAGCATCAGAGGAGCATCAGAGGAGCCTCAGAGGAGCGTCAGAGGAGCATCAGAGGAGCATCAGAGGAGCATCAGAGGAGCATCAGAGGAGAATCAGAGGAGCATCAGAGGACCATCAGAGGAGCATCAGAGGAGCATCAGAGGAGCAGGAGCAGGAGCAGGAGCAGGAGCAGGAACAGGAGCAGGAGCATCAGAGGAGCATCAGAGGAGCAGGAGCAGGAGCAGGAGCAGGAGCAGGAGCATCAGAGGAGCATCAGAGGAGCATCAGAGGAGCATCAGAGGAGCATCAGAGGAGCATCAGAGGAGCATCAGAGGAGCATCAGAGGAGCATCAGAGGAGCATCAGAGGAGCATCAGAGGAGCATCAGTGGAGCATCAGTGGAGCATCAGAGGAGCATCAGAGGAGCATCAGAGGAGCATCAGAGGAGCAACAGAGGAGCATCAGAGGAGCATCAGAGGAGCATCAGAGGAGCATCAGAGGAGCATCAGAGGAGCATCAGAGGAGAATCAGAGGAGCATCAGAGGAGCATCAGAGGAGCATCAGAGGAGCATCAGAGGTGCATCAGTGGAGCATCAGAGGAGCATCAGAGGAGCAACAGAGGAGCATCAGAGGAGCATCAGAGGAGCAGGAGCAGGTGCAGGAGCAGAAGCAGGAGCAGGTGCAGGAGCAGAAGCAGGAGCAGGTGCAGGAGCAGAAGCAGGAGCAGGAGCAGGTGCAGGAGCAAGAGCATCAGAGGAGCATCAGAGGAGCAGGAGCAGGAGCAGGAGCAGGAGCAGGAACAGGAGCAGGAGCAACAGAGGAGCATCAGAGGAGCAGGAGCAGGAGCAGAAGCAGGAGCAGGAGCAGGTGCAGGAGCAGAAGCAGGAGCAGGAGCAGGTGCAGGAGCAAGAGCATCAGAGGAGCATCAGAGGAGCAGGAGCAGGAGCAGGAACAGGAGCAGGAGCATCAGAGGAGCATCAGAGGAGCAGGAGCAGGAGCAGGAGCAGGAGCAGGAGCATCAGAGGAGCATCAGAGGAGCATCAGAGGAGCATCAGAGGAGCATCAGAGGAGCATCAGAGGAGCATCAGAGGAGCGTCAGAGGAGCATCAGAGGAGCATCAGAGGAGCAACAGGGGAGCATCAGAGGAGCAACAGAGGAGCATCAGAGGAGCATCAGAGAAGCATCAGAGGAGCCTCGGAGGAGCATCGGAGGAGCATCAGAGGAGCATCAGAGGAGCATCAGAGGAGCATCAGAGGAGCATCAGAGGAGCATCAGAGGAGCATCAGAGGAGCATCAGAGTAGCCTCAGAGGAGCCTCAGAGGAGCATCAGAGGAGCATCAGAGGAGCATCAGAGGAGCATCAGAGGAGCATCAGAGGAGCATCAGAGGAGCATCAGAGGACCATCAGAGGAGCAACAGAGGAGCATCAGAGGAGCATCAGAGGAGCCTCAGAGGAGCCTCAGAGGAGCCTCAGAGGAGCATCAGAGGAGCATCAGAGGAGCATCAGAGGAGCATCAGAGGAGCATCAGAGGAGCCTCAGAGGAGCGTCAGAGGAGCATCAGAGGAGCATCAGAGGAGCATCAGAGGAGCATCAGAGGAGCATCAGAGGAGCATCAGAGGAGCATCAGAGGAGCATCAGAGGAGCATCAGAGGAGCATCAGAGGAGCATCAGAGGAGCATCAGAGGAGCAACAGAGGAGCAGGAGCAGGAGCAGGAGCAGGTGCAGGAGCAGAAGCAGGAGCAGGTGCAGGAGCAGAAGCAGGAGCAGGAGCAGGTGCAGGAGCAAGAGCATCAGAGGAGCATCAGAGGAGCAGGAGCAGGAGCAGGAGCAGGAGCAGGAACAGGAGCAGGAGCAACAGAGGAGCATCAGAGGAGCCTCAGAGGAGCCTCAGAGGAGCATCAGAGGAGCATCAGAGGAGCATCAGAGGAGCATCAGAGGAGCATCAGAGGAGCATCAGAGGAGCCTCAGAGGAGCGTCAGAGGAGCATCAGAGGAGCATCAGAGGAGCATCAGAGGAGCATCAGAGGAGCATCAGAGGAGCATCAGAGGAGCATCAGAGGAGCATCAGAGGAGCATCAGAGGAGCATCAGAGGAGCATCAGAGGAGCATCAGAGGAGCATCAGAGGAGCATCAGAGGAGCAACAGAGGAGCAGGAGCAGGAGCAGGAGCAGGTGCAGGAGCAGAAGCAGGAGCAGGTGCAGGAGCAGAAGCAGGAGCAGGAGCAGGTGCAGGAGCAAGAGCATCAGAGGAGCATCAGAGGAGCAGGAGCAGGAGCAGGAGCAGGAGCAGGAACAGGAGCAGGAGCAACAGAGGAGCATCAGAGGAGCAGGAGCAGGAGCAGGAGCAGGAGCAGGAGCAGGTGCAGGAGCAGAAGCAGGAGCAGGAGCAGGTGCAGGAGCAAGAGCATCAGAGGAGCATCAGAGGAGCAGGAGCAGGAGCAGGAGCAGGAGCAGGAACAGGAGCAGGAGCATCAGAGGAGCATCAGAGGAGCAGGAGCAGCAGCAGGAGCAGGAGCAGGAGCATCAGAGGAGCATCAGAGGAGCATCAGAGGAGCATCAGAGGAGCATCAGAGGAGCATCAGAGGAGCATCAGAGGAGCATCAGAGGAGCATCAGAGGAGCATCAGAGGAGCATCAGTGGAGCATCAGTGGAGCATCAGAGGAGCATCAGAGGAGCATCAGAGGAGCATCAGAGGAGCAACAGAGGAGCATCAGAGGAGCATCAGAGGAGCATCAGAGGAGCATCAGAGGAGCATCAGAGGAGCATCAGAGGAGCATCAGTGTAGCATCAGAGGAGCATCAGAGGAGCATCAGAGGAGCATCAGAGGAGCATCAGAGGAGCAACAGAGGAGCATCAGAGGAGCAACAGAGGAGCATCAGAGGAGCATCAGAGAAGCATCAGAGGAGCCTCAGAGGAGCATCGGAGGAGCATCAGAGGAGCATCAGAGGAGCATCAGAGGAGCATAAGAGGAGCATCAGAGGAGCATCAGAGGAGCATCAGAGGAGCATCAGAGGAGCATCAGAGGAGCCTCAGAGGAGCCTCAGAGGAGCATCAGAGGAGCATCAGAGGAGCATCAGAGGAGCATCAGAGGAGCATCAGAGGAGCATCAGAGGAGCAACAGAGGAGCATCAGAGGAGCATCAGAGGAGCCTCAGAGGAGCATCAGAGGAGCCTCAGAGGAGCGTCAGAGGAGCATCAGAGGAGCATCAGAGGAGCATCAGAGGAGCATCAGAGGAGAATCAGAGGAGCATCAGAGGACCATCAGAGGAGCATCAGAGGAGAATCAGAGGAGCATCAGAGGAGCATCAGAGGAGCAACAGAGGAGCATCAGAGGAGCATCAGAGGAGCATCAGTGGAGCATCAGTGGAGCATCAGAGGAGCATCAGAGGAGCATCTGAGGAGCATCAGAGGAGCAACAGAGGAGCATCAGAGGAGCATCAGAGGAGCATCAGAGGAGCATCAGAGGAGCATCAGAGTAGCATCAGTGGAGCATCAGAGGAGCATCAGTTGAGCATCAGTGGAGCATCAGAGGAGCATCAGTGTAGCATCAGAGGAGCATCAGAGGAGCATCAGTGGAGCATCAGAGGAGCATCAGAGGAGCATCTGAGGAGCATCAGAGGAGCATCAGAGGAGCATCAGAGGAGCATCAGAGGAGCATCAGAGGAGCATCAGAGGAGCATCAGAGGAGCATCAGAGGAGCAACAGAGGAGCATCAGAGGAGCATCAGAGGAGCATCAGTGGAGCATCAGAGGAGCATCAGAGGAGCATCAGAGGAGCATCAGTGGAGCATCAGAGGAGCATCAGAGGAGCATCAGTGGAGCATCAGAGGAGCATCAGAGGAGCATCAGAGGAGCATCAGAGGAGCATCAGAGGAGCATCAGAGGAGCATTAGAGGAGCATCAGAGGAGCATCAGAGGAGCATCAGAGGAGCAACAGAGGAGCATCAGAGGAGCAACAGAGGAGCAGGAGCAGGAGCAGGAGCAGGTGCAGGAGCAGAAGCAGGAGCAGGAGCAGGTGCAGGAGCAAGAGCATCAGAGGAGCATCAGTGGAGCATCAGAGGAGCATCAGAGGAGCATCAGAGGAGCATCAGAGGAGCATCAGAGGAGCATCAGTGGAGCATCAGAGGAGCATCAGAGGAGCATCAGTGGAGCATCAGAGGAGCATCAGAGGAGCATCAGAGGAGCATCAGAGGAGCATCAGAGGAGCATCAGAGGAGCATCAGAGGAGCATCAGAGGAGCATCAGAGGAGCATCAGAGGAGCATCAGAGGAGCATCGGAGGAGCATCGGAGGAGCATCGGAGGAGCATCAGAGGAGCATCAGAGGAGCATCAGAGGAGCATCAGAGGAGCATCAGAGGAGCATCAGAGGAGCATCAGAGGAGCAACAGAGGAGCATCAGAGGAGCATCAGAGGAGCATCAGAGGAGCATCAGAGGAGCATCAGTGTAGCATCAGAGGAGCATCAGAGGAGCATCAGAGGAGCATCAGAGGAGCATCAGAGGAGCATCAGAGGAGCAACAGAGGAGCATCAGAGGAGCAACAGAGGAGCATCAGAGGAGCATCAGAGGAGCATCAGAGGAGCATCAGAGGAGCATCAGAGTAGCATCAGAGGAGCATCAGAGGAGCATCAGAGGAGCATCAGTGGAGCATCAGAGGAGCATCAGTGGAGCATCAGAGGAGCGTCAGAGGAGCATCAGAGGAGCATCAGAGGAGCATCAGAGGAGCATCAGAGGAGCATCAGAGGAGCATCAGTGTAGCATCAGAGGAGCATCAGAGGAGCATCAGAGGAGCATCAGAGGAGCATCAGAGGAGCAACAGAGGAGCATCAGAGGAGCAACAGAGGAGCATCAGAGGAGCATCAGAGGAGCATCAGAGGAGCCTCAGAGGAGCATCGGAGGAGCATCAGAGGAGCATCAGAGGAGCATCAGAGGAGCATCAGAGGAGCATCAGAGGAGCATCAGAGGAGCATCAGAGGAGCCTCAGAGGAGCCTCAGAGGAGCATCAGAGGAGCATCAGAGGAGCATCAGAGGAACATCAGAGGAGCATCAGAGGAGCATCAGAGGAGCATCAGAGGAGCAACAGAGGAGCATCAGAGGAGCATCAGAGGAGCCTCAGAGGAGCCTCAGAGGAGCATCAGAGGAGCATCAGAGGAGCATCAGAGGAGCATCAGAGGAGCATCAGAGGAGCCTCAGAGGAGCGTCAGAGGAGCATCAGAGGAGCATCAGAGGAGCATCAGAGGAGCATCAGAGGAGCATCAGAGGAGAATCAGAGGAGCATCAGAGGACCATCAGAGGAGCATCAGAGGAGAATCAGAGGAGCATCAGAGGAGCATCAGAGGAGCAACAGAGGAGCATCAGAGGAGCATCAGAGGAGCCTCAGAGGAGCCTCAGAGTAGCATTAGAGGAGCATCAGAGGAGCATCAGAGGAGCATCAGAGGAGCATCAGAGGAGCATCAGAGGAGCATCAGTGGAGCATCAGTGGAGCATCAGAGGAGCATCAGAGGAGCATCTGAGGAGCATCAGAGGAGCAACAGAGGAGCATCAGAGGAGCATCAGAGGAGCATCAGAGGAGCATCAGAGGAGCATCAGAGTAGCATCAGTGGAGCATCAGAGGAGCATCAGTTGAGCATCAGTGGAGCATCAGAGGAGCATCAGTGTAGCATCAGAGGAGCATCAGAGGAGCATCAGTGGAGCATCAGAGGAGCATCAGAGGAGCATCTGAGGAGCATCAGAGGAGCATCAGAGGAGCATCAGAGGAGCATCAGAGGAGCATCAGAGGAGCATCAGAGGAGCATCACAGGAGCATCAGAGGAGCAACAGAGGAGCATCAGAGGAGCATCAGAGGAGCATCAGTGGAGCATCAGAGGAGCATCAGAGGAGCATCAGAGGAGCATCAGTGGAGCATCAGAGGAGCATCAGAGGAGCATCAGTGGAGCATCAGAGGAGCATCAGAGGAGCATCAGAGGAGCATCAGAGGAGCATCAGAGGAGCATCAGAGGAGCATTAGAGGAGCATCAGAGGAGCATCAGAGGAGCATCAGAGGAGCAACAGAGGAGCATCAGAGGAGCAACAGAGGAGCAGGAGCAGGAGCAGGAGCAGGTGCAGGAGCAGAAGCAGGAGCAGGAGCAGGTGCAGGAGCAAGAGCATCAGAGGAGCATCAGTGGAGCATCAGAGGAGCATCAGAGGAGCATCAGAGGAGCATCAGAGGAGCATCAGAGGAGCATCAGTGGAGCATCAGAGGAGCATCAGAGGAGCATCAGAGGAGCATCAGAGGAGCATCGGAGGAGCAACAGAGGAGCATCAGAGGAGCAACAGAGGAGCATCAGAGGAGCATCAGAGAAGCATCAGAGGAGCCTCAGAGGAGCATCGGAGGAGCATCAGAGGAGCATCAGAGGAGCATCAGAGGAGCATCAGAGGAGCATCAGAGGAGCATCAGAGGAGCATCAGTGGAGCATCAGAGCAGCATCAGAGGAGCATCAGAGGAGCATCAGAGGAGCATCAGAGGAGCATCAGAGGAGCATCAGAGGAGCATCAGAGGAGCATCAGAGGAGCATCAGAGGAGCATCAGAGGAGCATCAGAGGAGCATCAGAGGAGCATCAGTGTAGCATCAGAGGAGCATCAGACGAGCATCAGAGGAGCATCAGAGGAGCATCAGAGGAGCATCAGAGGAGCATCAGAGGAGCAACAGAGGAGCATCAGAGGAGCATCAGAGGAGCATCAGAGGAGCATCAGAGGAGCATCAGTGTAGCATCAGAGGAGCATCAGAGGAGCATCAGAGGAGCATCAGAGGAGCATCAGAGGAGCAACAGAGGAGCATCAGAGGAGCAACAGAGGAGCATCAGAGGAGCATCAGAGGAGCATCAGAGGAGCATCAGAGGAGCATCAGAGTAGCATCAGTGGAGCATCAGAGGAGCATCAGTTGAGCATCAGTGGAGCATCAGAGGAGCATCAGTGGAGCTTCAGAGGAGCATCAGAGGAGCATCAGAGGAGCATCAGAGGAGCATCAGAGGAGCATCAGAGGAGCATCAGAGGAGCATCAGAGGAGCATCAGAGGAGCATCAGAGGAGCATCAGATGAGCATCAGAGGAGCATCAGAGGAGCATCAGAGGAGAATCAGAGGAGCATCAGTGGAGCATCAGTGGAGCATCAGAGGAGCATCAGAGGAGCATCAGAGGAGCATCAGAGGAGCAACAGAGGAGCATCAGAGGAGCATCAGAGGAGCATCAGAGGAGCATCAGAGGAGCATCAGAGGAGCATCAGAGGAGCATCAGAGGAGCATCAGTGTAGCATCAGAGGAGCATCAGAGGAGCATCAGAGGAGAATCAGTGGAGCATCAGAGGAGCAACAGAGGAGCATCAGAGAAGCAACAGAGGAGCATCAGAGGAGCATCAGAGAAGCATCAGAGGATCCTCAGAGGAGCATCGGAGGAGCATCAGAGGAGCATCAGATGAGCATCAGAGGAGCATCAGAGGAGCATCAGAGGAGCATCAGAGGAGCATCAGAGGAGCATCAGAGGAGCATCAGAGGAGCATCAGAGGAGCATCAGAGGAGCATCAGAGGAGCATCAGAGGAGCAACAGAGGAGCAGGAGCAGGAGCAGGAGCAGGTGCAGGAGCAGAAGCAGGAGCAGGTGCAGGAGCAGAAGCAGGAGCAGGAGCAGGTGCAGGAGCAAGAGCATCAGAGGAGCATCAGAGGAGCAGGAGCAGGAGCAGGAGCAGGAGCAGGAACAGGAGCAGGAGCAACAGAGGAGCATCAGAGGAGCCTCAGAGGAGCCTCAGAGGAGCATCAGAGGAGCATCAGAGGAGCATCAGAGGAGCATCAGAGGAGCATCAGAGGAGCATCAGAGGAGCCTCAGAGGAGCGTCAGAGGAGCATCAGAGGAGCATCAGAGGAGCATCAGAGGAGCATCAGAGGAGCATCAGAGGAGCATCAGAGGAGCATCAGAGGAGCATCAGAGGAGCATCAGAGGAGCATCAGAGGAGCATCAGAGGAGCATCAGAGGAGCATCAGAGGAGCAACAGAGGAGCAGGAGCAGGAGCAGGAGCAGGTGCAGGAGCAGAAGCAGGAGCAGGTGCAGGAGCAGAAGCAGGAGCAGGAGCAGGTGCAGGAGCAAGAGCATCAGAGGAGCATCAGAGGAGCAGGAGCAGGAGCAGGAGCAGGAGCAGGAACAGGAGCAGGAGCAACAGAGGAGCATCAGAGGAGCAGGAGCAGGAGCAGGAGCAGGTGCAGGAGCAGAAGCAGGAGCAGGAGCAGGTGCAGGAGCAAGAGCATCAGAGGAGCATCAGAGGAGCAGGAGCAGGAGCAGGAGCAGGAGCAGGAACAGGAGCAGGAGCATCAGAGGAGCATCAGAGGAGCAGGAGCAGCAGCAGGAGCAGGAGCAGGAGCATCAGAGGAGCATCAGAGGAGCATCAGAGGAGCATCAGAGGAGCATCAGAGGAGCATCAGAGGAGCATCAGAGGAGCATCAGAGGAGCATCAGAGGAGCATCAGTGGAGCATCAGTGGAGCATCAGAGGAGCATCAGAGGAGCATCAGAGGAGCATCAGAGGAGCAACAGAGGAGCATCAGAGGAGCATCAGAGGAGCATCAGAGGAGCATCAGAGGAGCATCAGAGGAGCATCAGAGGAGCATCAGTGTAGCATCAGAGGAGCATCAGAGGAGCATCAGAGGAGCATCAGAGGAGCATCAGAGGAGCAACAGAGGAGCATCAGAGGAGCAACAGAGGAGCATCAGAGGAGCATCAGAGAAGCATCAGAGGAGCCTCAGAGGAGCATCGGAGGAGCATCAGAGGAGCATCAGAGGAGCATCAGAGGAGCATAAGAGGAGCATCAGAGGAGCATCAGAGGAGCATCAGAGGAGCATCAGAGGAGCATCAGAGGAGCCTCAGAGGAGCCTCAGAGGAGCATCAGAGGAGCATCAGAGGAGCATCAGAGGAGCATCAGAGGAGCATCAGAGGAGCATCAGAGGAGCATCAGAGGAGCAACAGAGGAGCATCAGAGGAGCATCAGAGGAGCCTCAGAGGAGCCTCAGAGGAGCATCAGAGGAGCATCAGAGGAGCATCAGAGGTGCATCAGAGGAGCATCAGAGGAGCATCAGAGGAGCCTCAGAGGAGCGTCAGAGGAGCATCAGAGGAGCATCAGAGGAGCATCAGAGGAGCATCAGAGGAGAATCAGAGGAGCATCAGAGGACCATCAGAGGAGCATCAGAGGAGCATCAGAGGAGCAGGAGCAGGAGCAGGAGCAGGAGCAGGAACAGGAGCAGGAGCATCAGAGGAGCATCAGAGGAGCAGGAGCAGGAGCAGGAGCAGGAGCATCAGAGGAGCATCAGAGGAGCATCAGAGGAGCATCAGAGGAGCATCAGAGGAGCATCAGAGGAGCATCAGAGGAGCATCAGAGGAGCATCAGAGGAGCATCAGAGGAGCATCAGTGGAGCATCAGTGGAGCATCAGAGGAGCATCAGAGGAGCATCAGAGGAGCAACAGAGGAGCATCAGAGGAGCATCAGAGGAGCATCAGAGGAGCATCAGAGGAGCATCAGAGGAGCATCAGAGGAGAATCAGAGGAGCATCAGAGGAGCATCAGAGGAGCATCAGAGGAGCATCAGAGATGCATCAGTGGAGCATCAGAGGAGCATCAGAGGAGCAACAGAGGAGCATCAGAGGAGCATCAGAGGAGCAGGAGCAGGTGCAGGAGCAGAAGCAGGAGCAGGTGCAGGAGCAGAAGCAGGAGCAGGTGCAGGAGCAGAAGCAGGAGCAGGAGCAGGTGCAGGAGCAAGGGCATCAGAGGAGCATCAGAGGAGCAGGAGCAGGAGCAGGAGCAGGAGCAGGAACAGGAGCAGGAGCAACAGAGGAGCATCAGAGGAGCAGGAGCAGGAGCAGAAGCAGGAGCAGGAGCAGGTGCAGGAGCAGAAGCAGGAGCAGGAGCAGGTGCAGGAGCAAGAGCATCAGAGGAGCATCAGAGGAGCAGGAGCAGGAGCAGGAACAGGAGCAGGAGCATCAGAGGAGCATCAGAGGAGCAGTAGCAGGAGCAGGAGCAGGAGCAGGAGCATCAGAGGAGCATCAGAGGAGCATCAGAGGAGCATCAGAGGAGCATCAGAGGAGCATCAGAGGAGCATCAGAGGAGCATCAGAGGAGCGTCAGAGGAGCATCAGAGGAGCATCAGAGGAGCAACAGGGGAGCATCAGAGGAGCAACAGAGGAGCATCAGAGGAGCATCAGAGAAGCATCAGAGGAGCCTCGGAGGAGCATCGGAGGAGCATCAGAGGAGCATCAGAGGAGCATCAGAGGAGCATCAGAGGAGCATCAGAGGAGCATCAGAGGAGCATCAGAGTAGCCTCAGAGGAGCCTCAGAGGAGCATCAGAGGAGCATCAGAGGAGCATCAGAGGAGCATCAGAGGAGCATCAGAGGAGCATCAGAGGAGCATCAGAGGACCATCAGAGGAGCAACAGAGGAGCATCAGAGGAGCATCAGAGGAGCCTCAGAGGAGCCTCAGAGGAGCCTCAGAGGAGCATCAGAGGAGCATCAGAGGAGCATCAGAGGAGCATCAGAGGAGCATCAGAGGAGCCTCAGAGGAGCGTCAGAGGAGCATCAGAGGAGCATCAGAGGAGCATCAGAGGAGCATCAGAGGAGCATCAGAGGAGCATCAGAGGAGCATCAGAGGAGCATCAGAGGAGCATCAGAGGAGCATCAGAGGAGCATCAGAGGAGCATCAGAGGAGCAACAGAGGAGCAGGAGCAGGAGCAGGAGCAGGTGCAGGAGCAGAAGCAGGAGCAGGTGCAGGAGCAGAAGCAGGAGCAGGAGCAGGTGCAGGAGCAAGAGCATCAGAGGAGCATCAGAGGAGCAGGAGCAGGAGCAGGAGCAGGAGCAGGAACAGGAGCAGGAGCAACAGAGGAGCATCAGAGGAGCCTCAGAGGAGCCTCAGAGGAGCATCAGAGGAGCATCAGAGGAGCATCAGAGGAGCATCAGAGGAGCATCAGAGGAGCATCAGAGGAGCCTTAGAGGAGCGTCAGAGGAGCATCAGAGGAGCATCAGAGGAGCATCAGAGGAGCATCAGAGGAGCATCAGAGGAGCATCAGAGGAGCATCAGAGGAGCATCAGAGGAGCATCAGAGGAGCATCAGAGGAGCATCAGAGGAGCATCAGAGGAGAATCAGAGGAGCATCAGAGGAGCAACAGAGGAGCAGGAGCAGGAGCAGGAGCAGGTGCAGGAGCAGAAGCAGGAGCAGGTGCAGGAGCAGAAGCAGGTGCAGGAGCAGGTGCAGGAGCAAGAGCATCAGAGGAGCATCAGAGGAGCAGGAGCAGGAGCAGGAGCAGGAGCAGGAACAGGAGCAGGAGCAACAGAGGAGCATCAGAGGAGCAGGAGCAGGAGCAGGAGCAGGAGCAGGAGCAGGTGCAGGAGCAGAAGCAGGAGCAGGAGCAGGTGCAGGAGCAAGAGCATCAGAGGAGCATCAGAGGAGCAGGAGCAGGAGCAGGAGCAGGAGCAGGAACAGGAGCAGGAGCATCAGAGGAGCATCAGAGGAGCAGGAGCAGCAGCAGGAGCAGGAGCAGGAGCATCAGAGGAGCATCAGAGGAGCATCAGAGGAGCATCAGAGGAGCATCAGAGGAGCATCAGAGGAGCATCAGAGGAGCATCAGAGGAGCATCAGAGGAGCATCAGAGGAGCATCAGTGGAGCATCAGTGGAGCATCAGAGGAGCATCAGAGGAGCATCAGAGGAGCATCAGAGGAGCAACAGAGGAGCATCAGATGAGCATCAGAGGAGCATCAGAGGAGCATCAGAGGAGCATCAGAGGAGCATCAGAGGAGCATCAGTGTAGCATCAGAGGAGCATCAGAGGAGCATCAGAGGAGCATCAGAGGAGCATCAGAGGAGCAACAGAGGAGCATCAGAGGAGCAACAGAGGAGCATCAGAGGAGCATCAGAGAAGCATCAGAGGAGCCTCAGAGGAGCATCGGAGGAGCATCAGAGGAGCATCAGAGGAGCATCAGAGGAGCATAAGAGGAGCATCAGAGGAGCATCAGAGGAGCATCAGAGGAGCATCAGAGGAGCATCAGAGGAGCCTCAGAGGAGCCTCAGAGGAGCATCAGAGGAGCATCAGAGGAGCATCAGAGGAGCATCAGAGGAGCATCAGAGGAGCATCAGAGGAGCATCAGAGGAGCAACAGAGGAGCATCAGTGGAGCATCAGAGGAGCATCAGAGGAGCATCAGAGGAGCAACAGAGGAGCATCAGAGGAGCATCAGAGGAGCATCAGAGAAGCATCAGAGGAGCATCAGAGGAGCATCAGAGGAGCATCAGTGTAGCATCAGAGGAGCATCAGAGGAGCATCAGAGGAGCATCAGAGGAGCATCAGAGGAGCAACAGAGGAGCATCAGAGGAGCAACAGAGGAGCATCAGAGGAGCATCAGAGAAGCATCAGAGGAGCCTCAGAGGAGCATCGGAGGAGCATCAGAGGAGCATCAGAGGAGCATCAGAGGAGCATAAGAGGAGCATCAGAGGAGCATCAGAGGAGCATCAGAGGAGCATCAGAGGAGCATCAGAGGAGCCTCAGAGGAGCCTCAGAGGAGCATCAGAGGAGCATCAGAGGAGCATCAGAGGAGCATCAGAGGAGCATCAGAGGAGCATCAGAGGAGCATCAGAGGAGCAACAGAGGAGCATCAGAGGAGCATCAGAGGAGCCTCAGAGGAGCCTCAGAGGAGCATCAGAGGAGCATCAGAGGAGCATCAGAGGTGCATCAGAGGAGCATCAGAGGAGCATCAGAGGAGCCTCAGAGGAGCGTCAGAGGAGCATCAGAGGAGCATCAGAGGAGCATCAGAGGAGCATCAGAGGAGAATCAGAGGAGCATCAGAGGACCATCAGAGGAGCATCAGAGGAGCATCAGAGGAGCAGGAGCAGGAGCAGGAGCAGGAGCAGGAACAGGAGCAGGAGCATCAGAGGAGCATCAGAGGAGCAGGAGCAGGAGCAGGAGCAGGAGCATCAGAGGAGCATCAGAGGAGCATCAGAGGAGCATCAGAGGAGCATCAGAGGAGCATCAGAGGAGCATCAGAGGAGCATCAGAGGAGCATCAGAGGAGCATCAGAGGAGCATCAGTGGAGCATCAGTGGAGCATCAGAGGAGCATCAGAGGAGCATCAGAGGAGCATCAGAGGAGCAACAGAGGAGCATCAGAGGAGCATCAGAGGAGCATCAGAGGAGCATCAGAGGAGCATCAGAGGAGCATCAGAGGAGAATCAGAGGAGCATCAGAGGAGCATCAGAGGAGCATCAGAGGAGCATCAGAGATGCATCAGTGGAGCATCAGAGGAGCATCAGAGGAGCAACAGAGGAGCATCAGAGGAGCATCAGAGGAGCAGGAGCAGGTGCAGGAGCAGAAGCAGGAGCAGGTGCAGGAGCAGAAGCAGGAGCAGGTGCAGGAGCAGAAGCAGGAGCAGGAGCAGGTGCAGGAGCAAGGGCATCAGAGGAGCATCAGAGGAGCAGGAGCAGGAGCAGGAGCAGGAGCAGGAACAGGAGCAGGAGCAACAGAGGAGCATCAGAGGAGCAGGAGCAGGAGCAGAAGCAGGAGCAGGAGCAGGTGCAGGAGCAGAAGCAGGAGCAGGAGCAGGTGCAGGAGCAAGAGCATCAGAGGAGCATCAGAGGAGCAGGAGCAGGAGCAGGAACAGGAGCAGGAGCATCAGAGGAGCATCAGAGGAGCAGTAGCAGGAGCAGGAGCAGGAGCAGGAGCATCAGAGGAGCATCAGAGGAGCATCAGAGGAGCATCAGAGGAGCATCAGAGGAGCATCAGAGGAGCATCAGAGGAGCATCAGAGGAGCGTCAGAGGAGCATCAGAGGAGCATCAGAGGAGCAACAGGGGAGCATCAGAGGAGCAACAGAGGAGCATCAGAGGAGCATCAGAGAAGCATCAGAGGAGCCTCGGAGGAGCATCGGAGGAGCATCAGAGGAGCATCAGAGGAGCATCAGAGGAGCATCAGAGGAGCATCAGAGGAGCATCAGAGGAGCATCAGAGTAGCCTCAGAGGAGCCTCAGAGGAGCATCAGAGGAGCATCAGAGGAGCATCAGAGGAGCATCAGAGGAGCATCAGAGGAGCATCAGAGGAGCATCAGAGGACCATCAGAGGAGCAACAGAGGAGCATCAGAGGAGCATCAGAGGAGCCTCAGAGGAGCCTCAGAGGAGCCTCAGAGGAGCATCAGAGGAGCATCAGAGGAGCATCAGAGGAGCATCAGAGGAGCATCAGAGGAGCCTCAGAGGAGCGTCAGAGGAGCATCAGAGGAGCATCAGAGGAGCATCAGAGGAGCATCAGAGGAGCATCAGAGGAGCATCAGAGGAGCATCAGAGGAGCATCAGAGGAGCATCAGAGGAGCATCAGAGGAGCATCAGAGGAGCATCAGAGGAGCAACAGAGGAGCAGGAGCAGGAGCAGGAGCAGGTGCAGGAGCAGAAGCAGGAGCAGGTGCAGGAGCAGAAGCAGGAGCAGGAGCAGGTGCAGGAGCAAGAGCATCAGAGGAGCATCAGAGGAGCAGGAGCAGGAGCAGGAGCAGGAGCAGGAACAGGAGCAGGAGCAACAGAGGAGCATCAGAGGAGCCTCAGAGGAGCCTCAGAGGAGCATCAGAGGAGCATCAGAGGAGCATCAGAGGAGCATCAGAGGAGCATCAGAGGAGCATCAGAGGAGCCTTAGAGGAGCGTCAGAGGAGCATCAGAGGAGCATCAGAGGAGCATCAGAGGAGCATCAGAGGAGCATCAGAGGAGCATCAGAGGAGCATCAGAGGAGCATCAGAGGAGCATCAGAGGAGCATCAGAGGAGCATCAGAGGAGCATCAGAGGAGAATCAGAGGAGCATCAGAGGAGCAACAGAGGAGCAGGAGCAGGAGCAGGAGCAGGTGCAGGAGCAGAAGCAGGAGCAGGTGCAGGAGCAGAAGCAGGAGCAGGAGCAGGTGCAGGAGCAAGAGCATCAGAGGAGCATCAGAGGAGCAGGAGCAGGAGCAGGAGCAGGAGCAGGAACAGGAGCAGGAGCAACAGAGGAGCATCAGAGGAGCAGGAGCAGGAGCAGGAGCAGGAGCAGGAGCAGGTGCAGGAGCAGAAGCAGGAGCAGGAGCAGGTGCAGGAGCAAGAGCATCAGAGGAGCATCAGAGGAGCAGGAGCAGGAGCAGGAGCAGGAGCAGGAACAGGAGCAGGAGCATCAGAGGAGCATCAGAGGAGCAGGAGCAGCAGCAGGAGCAGGAGCAGGAGCATCAGAGGAGCATCAGAGGAGCATCAGAGGAGCATCAGAGGAGCATCAGAGGAGCATCAGAGGAGCATCAGAGGAGCATCAGAGGAGCATCAGAGGAGCATCAGAGGAGCATCAGTGGAGCATCAGTGGAGCATCAGAGGAGCATCAGAGGAGCATCAGAGGAGCATCAGAGGAGCAACAGAGGAGCATCAGATGAGCATCAGAGGAGCATCAGAGGAGCATCAGAGGAGCATCAGAGGAGCATCAGAGGAGCATCAGTGTAGCATCAGAGGAGCATCAGAGGAGCATCAGAGGAGCATCAGAGGAGCATCAGAGGAGCAACAGAGGAGCATCAGAGGAGCAACAGAGGAGCATCAGAGGAGCATCAGAGAAGCATCAGAGGAGCCTCAGAGGAGCATCGGAGGAGCATCAGAGGAGCATCAGAGGAGCATCAGAGGAGCATAAGAGGAGCATCAGAGGAGCATCAGAGGAGCATCAGAGGAGCATCAGAGGAGCATCAGAGGAGCCTCAGAGGAGCCTCAGAGGAGCATCAGAGGAGCATCAGAGGAGCATCAGAGGAGCATCAGAGGAGCATCAGAGGAGCATCAGAGGAGCATCAGAGGAGCAACAGAGGAGCATCAGAGGAGCATCAGAGGAGCCTCAGAGGAGTCTCAGAGGAGCATCAGAGGAGCATCAGAGGAGCATCAGAGGAGCATCAGAGGAGCATCAGAGGAGCATCTGAGGAGCATCAGAGGAGCAACAGAGGAGCATCAGAGGAGCATCAGAGGAGCATCAGAGGAGCATCAGAGGAGCATCAGAGTAGCATCAGTGGAGCATCAGAGGAGCATCAGTTGAGCATCAGTTGAGCATCAGTGGAGCATCAGAGGAGCATCAGTGTAGCATCAGAGGAGCATCAGAGGAGCATCGGAGGAGCATCAGAGGAGCATCAGAGGAGCATCAGAGGAGCATAAGAGGAGCATCAGAGGAGCATCAGAGGAGCATCAGAGGAGCATCAGTGGAGCATCAGTGGAGCATCAGAGGAGCATCAGAGGAGCATCAGAGGAGCATCAGAGGAGCAACAGAGGAGCATCAGAGGAGCATCAGAGGAGCATCAGAGGAGCATCAGAGGAGCATCAGAGGAGCATCAGAGGAGCATCAGTGTAGCATCAGAGGAGCATCAGAGGAGCATCAGAGGAGCATCAGAGGAGCATCAGAGGAGCAACAGAGGAGCATCAGAGGAGCAACAGAGGAGCATCAGAGGAGCATCAGAGAAGCATCAGAGGAGCCTCAGAGGAGCATCGGAGGAGCATCAGAGGAGCATCAGAGGAGCATCAGAGGAGCATAAGAGGAGCATCAGAGGAGCATCAGAGGAGCATCAGAGGAGCATCAGAGGAGCATCAGAGGAGCCTCAGAGGAGCCTCAGAGGAGCATCAGAGGAGCATCAGAGGAGCATCAGAGGAGCATCAGAGGAGCATCAGAGGAGCATCAGAGGAGCAACAGAGGAGCATCAGAGGAGCATCAGAGGAGCCTCAGAGGAGCATCAGAGGAGCCTCAGAGGAGCGTCAGAGGAGCATCAGAGGAGCATCAGAGGAGCATCAGAGGAGCATCAGAGGAGAATCAGAGGAGCATCAGAGGACCATCAGAGGAGCATCAGAGGAGAATCAGAGGAGCATCAGAGGAGCATCAGAGGAGCAACAGAGGAGCATCAGAGGAGCATCAGAGGAGCATCAGTGGAGCATCAGTGGAGCATCAGAGGAGCATCAGAGGAGCATCTGAGGAGCATCAGAGGAGCAACAGAGGAGCATCAGAGGAGCATCAGAGGAGCATCAGAGGAGCATCAGAGGAGCATCAGAGTAGCATCAGTGGAGCATCAGAGGAGCATCAGTTGAGCATCAGTGGAGCATCAGAGGAGCATCAGTGTAGCATCAGAGGAGCATCAGAGGAGCATCAGTGGAGCATCAGAGGAGCATCAGAGGAGCATCTGAGGAGCATCAGAGGAGCATCAGAGGAGCATCAGAGGAGCATCAGAGGAGCATCAGAGGAGCATCAGAGGAGCATCAGAGGAGCATCAGAGGAGCAACAGAGGAGCATCAGAGGAGCATCAGAGGAGCATCAGTGGAGCATCAGAGGAGCATCAGAGGAGCATCAGAGGAGCATCAGTGGAGCATCAGAGGAGCATCAGAGGAGCATCAGTGGAGCATCAGAGGAGCATCAGAGGAGCATCAGAGGAGCATCAGAGGAGCATCAGAGGAGCATCAGAGGAGCATTAGAGGAGCATCAGAGGAGCATCAGAGGAGCATCAGAGGAGCAACAGAGGAGCATCAGAGGAGCAACAGAGGAGCAGGAGCAGGAGCAGGAGCAGGTGCAGGAGCAGAAGCAGGAGCAGGAGCAGGTGCAGGAGCAAGAGCATCAGAGGAGCATCAGTGGAGCATCAGAGGAGCATCAGAGGAGCATCAGAGGAGCATCAGAGGAGCATCAGAGGAGCATCAGTGGAGCATCAGAGGAGCATCAGAGGAGCATCAGTGGAGCATCAGAGGAGCATCAGAGGAGCATCAGAGGAGCATCAGAGGAGCATCAGAGGAGCATCAGAGGAGCATCAGAGGAGCAACAGAGGAGCAGGAGCAGGAGCAGGAGCAGGTGCAGGAGCAGAAGCAGGAGCAGGTGCAGGAGCAGAAGCAGGAGCAGGAGCAGGTGCAGGAGCAGGAGCAGGAGCAGGAGCAGGAGCAGGAACAGGAGCAGGAGCAACAGAGGAGCATCAGAGGAGCCTCAGAGGAGCCTCAGAGGAGCATCAGAGGAGCATCAGAGGAGCATCAGAGGAGCATCAGAGGAGCATCAGAGGAGCATCAGAGGAGCCTCAGAGGAGCGTCAGAGGAGCATCAGAGGAGCATCAGAGGAGCATCAGAGGAGCATCAGAGGAGCATCAGAGGAGCATCAGAGGAGCATCAGAGGAGCATCAGAGGAGCATCAGAGGAGCATCAGAGGAGCATCAGAGGAGCATCAGAGAGCATCAGAGGAGCATCAGAGGAGCAACAGAGGAGCAGGAGCAGGAGCAGGAGCAGGTGCAGGAGCAGAAGCAGGAGCAGGTGCAGGAGCAGAAGCAGGAGCAGGAGCAGGTGCAGGAGCAAGAGCATCAGAGGAGCATCAGAGGAGCAGGAGCAGGAGCAGGAGCAGGAGCAAGAACAGGAGCAGGAGCAACAGAGGAGCATCAGAGGAGCAGGAGCAGGAGCAGGAGCAGGAGCAGGAGCAGGTGCAGGAGCAGAAGCAGGAGCAGGAGCAGGTGCAGGAGCAAGAGCATCAGAGGAGCATCAGAGGAGCAGGAGCAGGAGCAGGAGCAGGAGCAGGAACAGGAGCAGGAGCATCAGAGGAGCATCAGAGGAGCAGGAGCAGCAGCAGGAGCAGGAGCAGGAGCATCAGAGGAGCATCAGAGGAGCATCAGAGGAGCATCAGAGGAGCATCAGAGGAGCATCAGAGGAGCATCAGAGGAGCATCAGAGGAGCATCAGAGGAGCATCAGTGGAGCATCAGTGGAGCATCAGAGGAGCATCAGAGGAGCATCAGAGGAGCATCAGAGGAGCAACAGAGGAGCATCAGAGGAGCATCAGAGGAGCATCAGAGGAGCATCAGAGGAGCATCAGAGGAGCATCAGAGGAGCATCAGTGTAGCATCAGAGGAGCATCAGAGGAGCATCAGAGGAGCATCAGAGGAGCATCAGAGGAGCAACAGAGGAGCATCAGAGGAGCAACAGAGGAGCATCAGAGGAGCATCAGAGAAGCATCAGAGGAGCCTCAGAGGAGCATCGGAGGAGCATCAGAGGAGCATCAGAGGAGCATCAGAGGAGCATAAGAGGAGCATCAGAGGAGCATCAGAGGAGCATCAGAGGAGCATCAGAGGAGCATCAGAGGAGCCTCAGAGGAGCCTCAGAGGAGCATCAGAGGAGCATCAGAGGAGCATCAGAGGAGCATCAGAGGAGCATCAGAGGAGCATCAGAGGAGCATCAGAGGAGCAACAGAGGAGCATCAGAGGAGCATCAGAGGAGCCTCAGAGGAGCCTCAGAGGAGCATCAGAGGAGCATCAGAGGAGCATCAGAGGAGCATCAGAGGAGCATCAGAGGAGCATCAGAGGAGCCTCAGAGGAGCGTCAGAGGAGCATCAGAGGAGCATCAGAGGAGCATCAGAGGAGCATCAGAGGAGAATCAGAGGAGCATCAGAGGACCATCAGAGGAGCATCAGAGGAGCATCAGAGGAGCAGGAGCAGGAGCAGGAGCAGGAGCAGGAACAGGAGCAGGAGCATCAGAGGAGCATCAGAGGAGCAGGAGCAGGAGCAGGAGCAGGAGCATCAGAGGAGCATCAGAGGAGCATCAGAGGAGCATCAGAGGAGCATCAGAGGAGCATCAGAGGAGCATCAGAGGAGCATCAGAGGAGCATCAGAGGAGCATCAGAGGAGCATCAGTGGAGCATCAGTGGAGCATCAGAGGAGCATCAGAGGAGCATCAGAGGAGCATCAGAGGAGCAACAGAGGAGCATCAGAGGAGCATCAGAGGAGCATCAGAGGAGCATCAGAGGAGCATCAGAGGAGCATCAGAGGAGAATCAGAGGAGCATCAGAGGAGCATCAGAGGAGCATCAGAGGAGCATCAGAGATGCATCAGTGGAGCATCAGAGGAGCATCAGAGGAGCAACAGAGGAGCATCAGAGGAGCATCAGAGGAGCAGGAGCAGGTGCAGGAGCAGAAGCAGGAGCAGGTGCAGGAGCAGAAGCAGGAGCAGGTGCAGGAGCAGAAGCAGGAGCAGGAGCAGGTGCAGGAGCAAGGGCATCAGAGGAGCATCAGAGGAGCATCAGAGGAGCCTCAGAGGAGCGTCAGAGGAGCATCAGAGGAGCATCAGAGGAGCATCAGAGGAGCATCAGAGGAGCATCAGAGGAGCATCAGAGGAGCATCAGAGGAGCATCAGAGGAGCATCAGAGGAGCATCAGAGGAGCATCAGAGGAGCATCAGAGAGCATCAGAGGAGCATCAGAGGAGCAACAGAGGAGCAGGAGCAGGAGCAGGAGCAGGTGCAGGAGCAGAAGCAGGAGCAGGTGCAGGAGCAGAAGCAGGAGCAGGAGCAGGTGCAGGAGCAAGAGCATCAGAGGAGCATCAGAGGAGCAGGAGCAGGAGCAGGAGCAGGAGCAAGAACAGGAGCAGGAGCAACAGAGGAGCATCAGAGGAGCAGGAGCAGGAGCAGGAGCAGGAGCAGGAGCAGGTGCAGGAGCAGAAGCAGGAGCAGGAGCAGGTGCAGGAGCAAGAGCATCAGAGGAGCATCAGAGGAGCAGGAGCAGGAGCAGGAGCAGGAGCAGGAACAGGAGCAGGAGCATCAGAGGAGCATCAGAGGAGCAGGAGCAGCAGCAGGAGCAGGAGCAGGAGCATCAGAGGAGCATCAGAGGAGCATCAGAGGAGCATCAGAGGAGCATCAGAGGAGCATCAGAGGAGCATCAGAGGAGCATCAGAGGAGCATCAGAGGAGCATCAGTGGAGCATCAGTGGAGCATCAGAGGAGCATCAGAGGAGCATCAGAGGAGCATCAGAGGAGCAACAGAGGAGCATCAGAGGAGCATCAGAGGAGCATCAGAGGAGCATCAGAGGAGCATCAGAGGAGCATCAGAGGAGCATCAGTGTAGCATCAGAGGAGCATCAGAGGAGCATCAGAGGAGCATCAGAGGAGCATCAGAGGAGCAACAGAGGAGCATCAGAGGAGCAACAGAGGAGCATCAGAGGAGCATCAGAGAAGCATCAGAGGAGCCTCAGAGGAGCATCGGAGGAGCATCAGAGGAGCATCAGAGGAGCATCAGAGGAGCATAAGAGGAGCATCAGAGGAGCATCAGAGGAGCATCAGAGGAGCATCAGAGGAGCATCAGAGGAGCCTCAGAGGAGCCTCAGAGGAGAATCAGAGGAGCATCAGAGGAGCATCAGAGGAGCATCAGAGGAGCATCAGAGGAGCATCAGAGGAGCATCAGAGGAGCAACAGAGGAGCATCAGAGGAGCATCAGAGGAGCCTCAGAGGAGCCTCAGAGGAGCATCAGAGGAGCATCAGAGGAGCATCAGAGGAGCATCAGAGGAGCATCAGAGGAGCATCAGAGGAGCCTCAGAGGAGCGTCAGAGGAGCATCAGAGGAGCATCAGAGGAGCATCAGAGGAGCATCAGAGGAGAATCAGAGGAGCATCAGAGGACCATCAGAGGAGCATCAGAGGAGCATCAGAGGAGCAGGAGCAGGAGCAGGAGCAGGAGCAGGAACAGGAGCAGGAGCATCAGAGGAGCATCAGAGGAGCAGGAGCAGGAGCAGGAGCAGGAGCATCAGAGGAGCATCAGAGGAGCATCAGAGGAGCATCAGAGGAGCATCAGAGGAGCATCAGAGGAGCATCAGAGGAGCATCAGAGGAGCATCAGAGGAGCATCAGAGGAGCATCAGTGGAGCATCAGTGGAGCATCAGAGGAGCATCAGAGGAGCATCAGAGGAGCATCAGAGGAGCAACAGAGGAGCATCAGAGGAGCATCAGAGGAGCATCAGAGGAGCATCAGAGGAGCATCAGAGGAGCATCAGAGGAGAATCAGAGGAGCATCAGAGGAGCATCAGAGGAGCATCAGAGATGCATCAGTGGAGCATCAGAGGAGCATCAGAGGAGCAACAGAGGAGCATCAGAGGAGCATCAGAGGAGCAGGAGCAGGTGCAGGAGCAGAAGCAGGAGCAGGTGCAGGAGCAGAAGCAGGAGCAGGTGCAGGAGCAGAAGCAGGAGCAGGAGCAGGTGCAGGAGCAAGGGCATCAGAGGAGCATCAGAGGAGCAGGAGCAGGAGCAGGAGCAGGAGCAGGAACAGGAGCAGGAGCAACAGAGGAGCATCAGAGGAGCAGGAGCAGGAGCAGAAGCAGGAGCAGGAGCAGGTGCAGGAGCAGAAGCAGGAGCAGGAGCAGGTGCAGGAGCAAGAGCATCAGAGGAGCATCAGAGGAGCAGGAGCAGGAGCAGGAACAGGAGCAGGAGCATCAGAGGAGCATCAGAGGAGCAGTAGCAGGAGCAGGAGCAGGAGCAGGAGCATCAGAGGAGCATCAGAGGAGCATCAGAGGAGCATCAGAGGAGCATCAGAGGAGCATCAGAGGAGCATCAGAGGAGCATCAGAGGAGCGTCAGAGGAGCATCAGAGGAGCATCAGAGGAGCAACAGGGGAGCATCAGAGGAGCAACAGAGGAGCATCAGAGGAGCATCAGAGAAGCATCGGAGGAGCCTCGGAGGAGCATCGGAGGAGCATCAGAGGAGCATCAGAGGAGCATCAGAGGAGCATCAGAGGAGCATCAGAGGAGCATCAGAGGAGCATCAGAGTAGCCTCAGAGGAGCCTCAGAGGAGCATCAGAGGAGCATCAGAGGAGCATCAGAGGAGCATCAGAGGAGCATCAGAGGAGCATCAGAGGAGCATCAGAGGACCATCAGAGGAGCAACAGAGGAGCATCAGAGGAGCATCAGAGGAGCCTCAGAGGAGCCTCAGAGGAGCCTCAGAGGAGCATCAGAGGAGCATCAGAGGAGCATCAGAGGAGCATCAGAGGAGCATCAGAGGAGCCTCAGAGGAGCGTCAGAGGAGCATCAGAGGAGCATCAGAGGAGCATCAGAGGAGCATCAGAGGAGCATCAGAGGAGCATCAGAGGAGCATCAGAGGAGCATCAGAGGAGCATCAGAGGAGCATCAGAGGAGCATCAGAGGAGCATCAGAGGAGCAACAGAGGAGCAGGAGCAGGAGCAGGAGCAGGTGCAGGAGCAGAAGCAGGAGCAGGTGCAGGAGCAGAAGCAGGAGCAGGAGCAGGTGCAGGAGCAAGAGCATCAGAGGAGCATCAGAGGAGCAGGAGCAGGAGCAGGAGCAGGAGCAGGAACAGGAGCAGGAGCAACAGAGGAGCATCAGAGGAGCCTCAGAGGAGCCTCAGAGGAGCATCAGAGGAGCATCAGAGGAGCATCAGAGGAGCATCAGAGGAGCATCAGAGGAGCATCAGAGGAGCCTCAGAGGAGCGTCAGAGGAGCATCAGAGGAGCATCAGAGGAGCATCAGAGGAGCATCAGAGGAGCATCAGAGGAGCATCAGAGGAGCATCAGAGGAGCATCAGAGGAGCATCAGAGGAGCATCAGAGGAGCATCAGAGGAGCATCAGAGGAGAATCAGAGGAGCATCAGAGGAGCAACAGAGGAGCAGGAGCAGGAGCAGGAGCAGGTGCAGGAGCAGAAGCAGGAGCAGGTGCAGGAGCAGAAGCAGGAGCAGGAGCAGGTGCAGGAGCAAGAGCATCAGAGGAGCATCAGAGGAGCAGGAGCAGGAGCAGGAGCAGGAGCAGGAACAGGAGCAGGAGCAACAGAGGAGCATCAGAGGAGCAGGAGCAGGAGCAGGAGCAGGAGCAGGAGCAGGTGCAGGAGCAGAAGCAGGAGCAGGAGCAGGTGCAGGAGCAAGAGCATCAGAGGAGCATCAGAGGAGCAGGAGCAGGAGCAGGAGCAGGAGCAGGAACAGGAGCAGGAGCATCAGAGGAGCATCAGAGGAGCAGGAGCAGCAGCAGGAGCAGGAGCAGGAGCATCAGAGGAGCATCAGAGGAGCATCAGAGGAGCATCAGAGGAGCATCAGAGGAGCATCAGAGGAGCATCAGAGGAGCATCAGAGGAGCATCAGAGGAGCATCAGAGGAGCATCAGTGGAGCATCAGTGGAGCATCAGAGGAGCATCAGAGGAGCATCAGAGGAGCATCAGAGGAGCAACAGAGGAGCATCAGATGAGCATCAGAGGAGCATCAGAGGAGCATCAGAGGAGCATCAGAGGAGCATCAGAGGAGCATCAGTGTAGCATCAGAGGAGCATCAGAGGAGCATCAGAGGAGCATCAGAGGAGCATCAGAGGAGCAACAGAGGAGCAACAGAGGAGCATCAGAGGAGCATCAGAGAAGCATCAGAGGAGCCTCAGAGGAGCATCGGAGGAGCATCAGAGGAGCATCAGAGGAGCATCAGAGGAGCATAAGAGGAGCATCAGAGGAGCATCAGAGGAGCATCAGAGGAGCATCAGAGGAGCATCAGAGGAGCCTCAGAGGAGCCTCAGAGGAGCATCAGAGGAGCATCAGAGGAGCATCAGAGGAGCATCAGAGGAGCATCAGAGGAGCATCAGAGGAGCATCAGAGGAGCAACAGAGGAGCATCAGAGGAGCATCAGAGGAGCCTCAGAGGAGCCTCAGAGGAGCATCAGAGGAGCATCAGAGGAGCATCAGAGGAGCATCAGAGGAGCATCAGAGGAGCATCAGAGGAGCCTCAGAGGAGCGTCAGAGGAGCATCAGAGGAGCATCAGAGGAGCATCAGAGGAGCATCAGAGGAGAATCAGAGGAGCATCAGAGGACCATCAGAGGAGCATCAGAGGAGAATCAGAGGAGCATCAGAGGAGCATCAGAGGAGCAACAGAGGAGCATCAGAGGAGCATCAGAGGAGCCTCAGAGGAGCCTCAGAGGAGCATTAGAGGAGCATCAGAGGAGCATCAGAGGAGCATCAGAGGAGCATCAGAGGAGCATCAGAGGAGCATCAGTGGAGCATCAGTGGAGCATCAGAGGAGCATCAGAGGAGCATCTGAGGAGCATCAGAGGAGCAACAGAGGAGCATCAGAGGAGCATCAGAGGAGCATCAGAGGAGCATCAGAGGAGCATCAGAGTAGCATCAGTGGAGCATCAGAGGAGCATCAGTTGAGCATCAGTGGAGCATCAGAGGAGCATCAGTGTAGCATCAGAGGAGCATCAGAGGAGCATCAGTGGAGCATCAGAGGAGCATCAGAGGAGCATCTGAGGAGCATCAGAGGAGCATCAGAGGAGCATCAGAGGAGCATCAGAGGAGCATCAGAGGAGCATCAGAGGAGCATCAGAGGAGCATCAGAGGAGCAACAGAGGAGCATCAGAGGAGCATCAGAGGAGCATCAGTGGAGCATCAGAGGAGCATCAGAGGAGCATCAGAGGAGCATCAGTGGAGCATCAGAGGAGCATCAGAGGAGCATCAGTGGAGCATCAGAGGAGCATCAGAGGAGCATCAGAGGAGCATCAGAGGAGCATCAGAGGAGCATCAGAGGAGCATTAGAGGAGCATCAGAGGAGCATCAGAGGAGCATCAGAGGAGCAACAGAGGAGCATCAGAGGAGCAACAGAGGAGCAGGAGCAGGAGCAGGAGCAGGTGCAGGAGCAGAAGCAGGAGCAGGAGCAGGTGCAGGAGCAAGAGCATCAGAGGAGCATCAGTGGAGCATCAGAGGAGCATCAGAGGAGCATCAGAGGAGCATCAGAGGAGCATCAGAGGAGCATCAGTGGAGCATCAGAGGAGCATCAGAGGAGCATCAGTGGAGCATCAGAGGAGCATCAGAGGAGCATCAGAGGAGCATCAGAGGAGCATCAGAGGAGCATCAGAGGAGCATCAGAGGAGCATCAGAGGAGCATCAGAGGAGCATCAGAGGAGCATCAGAGGAGCATCAGAGGAGCATCAGAGGAGCATCAGAGGAGCATCAGAGGAGCATCAGAGGAGCATCAGAGGAGCATCAGAGGAGCATCAGAGGAGCAACAGAGGAGCATCAGAGGAGCATCAGAGGAGCATCAGAGGAGCATCAGAGGAGCATCAGTGTAGCATCAGAGGAGCATCAGAGGAGCATCAGAGGAGCATCAGAGGAGCATCAGAGGAGCATCAGAGGAGCAACAGAGGAGCATCAGAGGAGCAACAGAGGAGCATCAGAGGAGCATCAGAGGAGCATCAGAGGAGCATCAGAGGAGCATCAGAGTAGCATCAGAGGAGCATCAGAGGAGCATCAGAGGAGCATCAGTGGAGCATCAGAGGAGCATCAGTGGAGCATCAGAGGAGCGTCAGAGGAGCATCAGAGGAGCATCAGAGGAGCATCAGAGGAGCATCAGAGGAGCATCAGAGGAGCATCAGTGTAGCATCAGAGGAGCATCAGAGGAGCATCAGAGGAGCATCAGAGGAGCATCAGAGGAGCAACAGAGGAGCATCAGAGGAGCAACAGAGGAGCATCAGAGGAGCATCAGAGGAGCATCAGAGGAGCCTCAGAGGAGCATCGGAGGAGCATCAGAGGAGCATCAGAGGAGCATCAGAGGAGCATCAGAGGAGCATCAGAGGAGCATCAGAGGAGCATCAGAGGAGCCTCAGAGGAGCCTCAGAGGAGCATCAGAGGAGCATCAGAGGAGCATCAGAGGAACATCAGAGGAGCATCAGAGGAGCATCAGAGGAGCATCAGAGGAGCAACAGAGGAGCATCAGAGGAGCATCAGAGGAGCCTCAGAGGAGCCTCAGAGGAGCATCAGAGGAGCATCAGAGGAGCATCAGAGGAGCATCAGAGGAGCATCAGAGGAGCATCAGAGGAGCCTCAGAGGAGCGTCAGAGGAGCATCAGAGGAGCATCAGAGGAGCATCAGAGGAGCATCAGAGGAGCATCAGAGGAGAATCAGAGGAGCATCAGAGGACCATCAGAGGAGCATCAGAGGAGAATCAGAGGAGCATCAGAGGAGCATCAGAGGAGCAACAGAGGAGCATCAGAGGAGCATCAGAGGAGCCTCAGAGGAGCCTCAGAGTAGCATTAGAGGAGCATCAGAGGAGCATCAGAGGAGCATCAGAGGAGCATCAGAGGAGCATCAGAGGAGCATCAGTGGAGCATCAGTGGAGCATCAGAGGAGCATCAGAGGAGCATCTGAGGAGCATCAGAGGAGCAACAGAGGAGCATGAGAGGAGCATCAGAGGAGCATCAGAGGAGCATCAGAGGAGCATCAGAGTAGCATCAGTGGAGCATCAGAGGAGCATCAGTTGAGCATCAGTGGAGCATCAGAGGAGCATCAGTGTAGCATCAGAGGAGCATCAGAGGAGCATCAGTGGAGCATCAGAGGAGCATCAGAGGAGCATCTGAGGAGCATCAGAGGAGCATCAGAGGAGCATCAGAGGAGCATCAGAGGAGCATCAGAGGAGCATCAGAGGAGCATCAGAGGAGCATCAGAGGAGCAACAGAGGAGCATCAGAGGAGCATCAGAGGAGCATCAGTGGAGCATCAGAGGAGCATCAGAGGAGCATCAGAGGAGCATCAGTGGAGCATCAGAGGAGCATCAGAGGAGCATCAGTGGAGCATCAGAGGAGCATCAGAGGAGCATCAGAGGAGCATCAGAGGAGCATCAGAGGAGCATCAGAGGAGCATCAGTGGAGCATCAGAGCAGCATCAGAGGAGCATCAGAGGAGCATCAGAGGAGCATCAGAGGAGCATCAGAGGAGCATCAGAGGAGCATCAGAGGAGCATCAGAGGAGCATCAGAGGAGCATCAGAGGAGCATCAGTGTAGCATCAGAGGAGCATCAGACGAGCATCAGAGGAGCATCAGAGGAGCATCAGAGGAGCATCAGAGGAGCATCAGAGGAGCAACAGAGGAGCATCAGAGGAGCATCAGAGGAGCATCAGAGGAGCATCAGAGGAGCATCAGTGTAGCATCAGAGGAGCATCAGAGGAGCATCAGAGGAGCATCAGAGGAGCATCAGAGGAGCATCAGAGGAGCAACAGAGGAGCATCAGAGGAGCAACAGAGGAGCATCAGAGGAGCATCAGAGGAGCATCAGAGGAGCATCAGAGGAGCATCAGAGTAGCATCAGTGGAGCATCAGAGGAGCATCAGTTGAGCATCAGTGGAGCATCAGAGGAGCATCAGTGGAGCTTCAGAGGAGCATCAGAGGAGCATCAGAGGAGCATCAGAGGAGCATCAGAGGAGCATCAGAGGAGCATCAGAGGAGCATCAGAGGAGCATCAGAGGAGCATCAGAGGAGCATCAGATGAGCATCAGAGGAGCATCAGAGGAGCATCAGAGGAGAATCAGAGGAGCATCAGTGGAGCATCAGTGGAGCATCAGAGGAGCATCAGAGGAGCATCAGAGGAGCATCAGAGGAGCAACAGAGGAGCATCAGAGGAGCATCAGAGGAGCATCAGAGGAGCATCAGAGGAGCATCAGAGGAGCATCAGAGGAGCATCAGAGGAGCATCAGTGTAGCATCAGAGGAGCATCAGAGGAGCATCAGAGGAGAATCAGTGGAGCATCAGAGGAGCAACAGAGGAGCATCAGAGAAGCAACAGAGGAGCATCAGAGGAGCATCAGAGAAGCATCAGAGGATCCTCAGAGGAGCATCGGAGGAGCATCAGAGGAGCATCAGATGAGCATCAGAGGAGCATCAGAGGAGCATCAGAGGAGCATCAGAGGAGCATCAGAGGAGCATCAGTGGAGCATCAGAGCTGCATCAGAGGAGCATCAGAGGAGCATCAGAGGAGCATCAGAGGAGCATCAGAGGAGCATCAGAGGAGCATCAGAGGAGCATCAGAGGAGCATCAGTGGAGCATCAGAGGAGCATCAGAGGAGCATCAGAGGAGCATCAGAGGAGCATCAGAGGAGCATCAGTGGAGCATCAGAGCAGCATCAGAGGAGCATCAGAGGAGCATCAGAGGAGCATCAGAGGAGCATCAGAGGAGCATCAGAGGAGCATCAGAGGAGCATCAGAGGAGCATCAGAGGAGCATCAGAGGAGCATCAGAGGAGCATCAGTGGAGCATCAGTGGAGCATCAGAGGAGCATCAGTGGAGCATCAGAGGAGCATCAGAGGAGCATCAGAGGAGCATCAGAGGAGCATGAGAGGAGCATCAGAGGAGCATCAGAGGAGCATCAGAGGAGCATCAGAGGAGCATCAGAGGAGCATCAGAGGAGCATCAGAGGAGCATCAGAGGAGCATCAGAGTTGCATCAGTGGAGCATCAGTGGAGCATCAGAGGAGCATCAGAGGAGCATCAGAGGAGCATCAGAGGAGCAACAGAGGAGCATCAGAGGAGCATCAGATGAGCATCAGAGGAGCATCGGAGGAGCATCAGAGGAGCATCAGAGGAGCATCAGAGGAGCATCAGAGGAGCATCAGAGGAGCATCAGAGGAGCATCAGAGGAGCATCAGAGGAGCATCAGAGGAGCAACAGAGGAGCATCAGAGGAGCGACAGAGGAGCAACAGAGGAGCAGGAGCAGGAGCAGGTGCAGGAGCAGAAGCAGGAGCAGGAGCAGGTGCAGGTGCAGGAGGAAGAGCATCAGAGGAGCATCAGAGGAGCAGGAGCAGGAGCAGGAGCAGGAGCAGGAACAGGAGCAGGAGCATCAGAGGAGTATCAGAGGAGCAGGAGCAGGAGCAGGAGCAGGAGCAGGAGCATCAGAGGAGCATCATAGGAGCATCAGAGGAGCATCAGAGGAGCATCAGAGGAGCATCAGAGGAGCATCAGAGGAGCATCAGAGGAGCATCAGAGGAGCATCAGAGGAGCATCAGAGGAGCATCAGTGGAGCATCAGTGGAGCATCAGAGGAGCATCAGAGGAGCATCAGAGGAGCATCAGAGGAGCAACAGAGGAGCATCAGAGGAGCCTCAGAGGAGCATCAGAGGAGCATCAGAGGAGCATCAGAGGAGCATCAGAGGAGCATCAGAGGAGCATCAGAGGAGCATCAGAGGAGCATCAGAGGAGCATCAGAGGAGCATCAGAGGAGCAACAGAGGAGCATCAGAGGAGCATCAGAGGAGCCTCAGAGGAGCCTCAGAGGAGCATCAGAGGAGCATCAGAGGAGCATCAGAGGAGCATCAGAGGAGCATCAGAGGAGCATCAGAGGAGCCTCAGAGGAGCATCAGAGGAGCATCAGAGGAGCATCAGAGGAGCATCAGAGGAGCATCAGAGGAGCATCAGAGGAGCATCAGAGGAGGATCAGAGGAGCATCAGAGGACCATCAGAGGAGCATCAGAGGAGAATCAGAGGAGCATCAGAGGAGCATCAGAGGGGCAACAGAGGAGCATCAGAGGAGCATCAGAGGAGCATCAGAGGAGCATCAGAGGAGCCTCAGAGGAGCCTCAGAGGAGCATTAGAGGAGCATCAGAGGAGCATCAGAGGAGCATCAGAGGAGCATCAGAGGAGCATCAGTGGAGCATCAGTGGAGCATCAGAGGAGCATCAGAGGAGCATCAGTTGAGCATCAGAGGAGCATCAGTTGAGCATCAGTGGAGCATCAGAGGAGCATCAGTGGAGCATCAGAGGAGCATCAGAGGAGCATCAGGGGAGCATCAGAGGAGCATCAGAGGAGCATCAGAAGAGCATCAGAGGAGCATCAGTGGAGCATCAGAGGAGCATCAGAGGAGCATCAGAGGAGCATCAGAGGAGCATCAGAGGAGCATCAGAGGAGCATCAGAGGAGCATAAGAGGAGCATCAGAGGAGCATAAGAGGAGCATCAGAGGAGCATCAGAGGAGCATCAGAGGAGCATCAGAGGAGCATCAGAGGAGCATCAGAGGAGCATCAGAGGTGCATCAGTGGAGCATCAGTGGAGCATCAGAGGAGCATCAGAGGAGCATCAGAGGAGCAACAGAGGAGCATCAGAGGAGCATCAGAGGAGCATCAGAGGAGCATCAGAGGAGCATCAGAGGAGCATCAAAGGTGCATCAGTGGAGCATCAGTGGAGCATCAGAGGAGCATCAGAGGAGCATCAGAGGAGCATCAGAGGAGCAACAGAGGAGCATCAAAGGAGCATCAGAGGAGCATCAGAGGAGCATCAGAGGAGCATCAGAGGAGCATCAGTGTAGCATCAGAGGAGCATCAGAGGAGCATCAGAGGAGCATCAGAGGAGCATCAGAGGAGCAACAGAGGAGCATCAGAGGAGCAACAGAGGAGCATCAGAGGAGCATCAGAGAAGCATCAGAGGATTCTCAGAGGAGCATCGGAGGAGCATCAGAGGAGCATCAGAGGAGCATCAGAGGAGCATCAGAGGAGCATCAGAGGAGCATCAGAGGAGCATCAGTGGAGCATCAGAGCAGCATCAGAGGAGCATCAGAGGAGCATCAGAGGAGCATCAGAGGAGCATCAGAGGAGCATCAGAGGAGCATCAGAGGAGCATAAGAGGAGCATCAGAGGAGCATCAGAGGAGCATCAGAGGAGCATCAGAGGAGCATCAGAGGAGCATCAGTGTAGCATCAGAGGAGCATCAGACGAGCATCAGAGGAGCATCAGAGGAGCATCAGAGGAGCATCAGAGGAGCATCAGAGGAGCAACAGAGGAGCATCAGAGGAGCATCAGAGGAGCATCAGAGGAGCATCAGAGGAGCATCAGTGTAGCATCAGAGGAGCATCAGAGGAGCATCAGAGGAGCATCAGAGGAGCATCAGAGGAGCATCAGAGGAGCAACAGAGGAGCATCAGAGGAGCAACAGAGGAGCATCAGAGGAGCATCAGAGGAGCATCAGAGGAGCATCAGAGGAGCATCAGAGTAGCATCAGTGGAGCATCAGAGGAGCATCAGTTGAGCATCAGTGGAGCATCAGAGGAGCATCAGTGGAGCATCAGAGGAGCATCAGAGGAGCATCAGAGGAGCATCAGAGTAGCATCAGAGGAGCATCAGTGGAGCATCAGAGGAGCATCAGAGGAGCATCAGAGGAGCATCAGAGGAGCATCAGAGGAGCATCAGAGGAGCATCAGAGGAGCATCAGAGGAGCATCAGAGGAGAATCAGAGGAGCATCAGTGGAGCATCAGTGGAGCATCAGAGGAGCATCAGAGGAGCATCAGAGGAGCATCAGAGGAGCAACAGAGGAGCATCAGAGGAGCATCAGAGGAGCATCAGAGGAGCATCAGAGGAGCATCAGAGGAACATCAGAGGAGCATCAGAGGAGCATCAGTGTAGCATCAGAGGAGCATCAGAGGAGCATCAGAGGAGAATCAGAGGAGCATCAGAGGAGCAACAGAGGAGCATCAGAGGAGCAACAGAGGAGCATCAGAGGAGCATCAGAGAAGCATCAGAGGATCCTCAGAGGAGCATCGGAGGAGCATCAGAGGAGCATCAGATGAGCATCAGAGGAGCATCAGAGGAGCATCAGAGGAGCATCAGAGGAGCATCAGAGGAGCATCAGTGGAGCATCAGAGGAGCATCAGAGGAGCATCAGAGGAGCATCAGAGGAGCAACAGAGGAGCATCAGAGGAGCATCAGAGGAGCATCAGAGGAGCATCAGAGGAGCATCAGAGGAGCATCAGTGTAGCATCAGAGGAGCATCAGAGGAGCATCAGAGGAGCATCAGAGGAGCATCAGAGGAGCAACAGAGGAGCATCAGAGGAGCAACAGAGGAGCATCAGAGGAGCATCAGAGAAGCATCAGAGGAGCCTCAGAGGAGCATCGGAGGAGCATCAGAGGAGCATCAGAGGAGCATCAGAGGAGCATCAGAGGAGCATCAGAGGAGCATCAGAGGAGCATCAGTGGAGCATCAGAGCAGCATCAGAGGAGCATCAGAGGAGCATCAGAGGAGCATCAGAGGAGCATCAGAGGAGCATCAGAGGAGCATCAGAGGAGCATCAGAGGAGCATCAGAGGAGCATCGGAGGAGCATCAGAGGAGCATCAGTGTAGCATCAGAGGAGCATCAGACGAGCATCAGAGGAGCATCAGAGGAGCATCAGAGGAGCATCAGAGGAGCATCAGAGGAGCAACAGAGGAGCATCAGAGGAGCATCAGAGGAGCATCAGAGGAGCATCAGAGGAGCATCAGTGTAGCATCAGAGGAGCATCAGAGGAGCATCAGAGGAGCATCAGAGGAGCATCAGAGGAGCATCAGAGGAGCAACAGAGGAGCATCAGAGGAGCAACAGAGGAGCATCAGAGGAGCATCAGAGGAGCATCAGAGGAGCATCAGAGGAGCATCAGAGTAGCATCAGTGGAGCATCAGAGGAGCATCAGTTGAGCATCAGTGGAGCATCAGAGGAGCATCAGTGGAGCATCAGAGGAGCATCAGAGGAGCATCAGAGGAGCATCAGAGTAGCATCAGAGGAGCATCAGTGGAGCATCAGAGGAGCATCAGAGGAGCATCAGATGAGCATCAGAGGAGCATCAGAGGAGCATCAGAGGAGCATCAGATGAGCATCAGAGAAGCATCAGAGGATCCTCAGAGGAGCATCGGAGGAGCATCAGAGGAGCATCAGATGAGCATCAGAGGAGCATCAGAGGAGCATCAGAGGAGCATCAGAGGAGCATCAGAGGAGCATCAGTGGAGCATCAGAGCAGCATCAGAGGAGCATCAGAGGAGCATCAGTGGAGCATCAGAGCAGCATCAGAGGAGCATCAGAGGAGCATCAGTGGAGCATCAGTGGAGCATCAGAGGAGCATCAGAGGAGCATCAGAGGAGCATCAGAGGAGCAACAGAGGAGCATCAGAGGAGCATCAGAGGAGCATCAGAGGAGCATCAGAGGAGCATCAGTGGAGCATCAGAAGAGCATCAGAGGAGCATCAGAGGAGCATCAGAGGAGCATCAGAGGAGCATCAGTGCAGCATCAGAGCAGCATCAGAGGAGCATCAGAGAGGCATCAGAGGAGCATCAGAGGAGCATCAGAGGAGCATCAGAGGAGCATCAGAGGAGCATAAGAGGAGCATCAGAGGAGCATCAGAGGAGCATCAGAGGAGCATCAGAGGAGCATCAGAGGAGCATCAGAGGAGCATCAGAGGAGCATCAGAGGTGCATCAGTGGAGCATCAGTGGAGCATCAGAGGAGCATCAGAGGAGCATCAGAGGAGCATCAGAGGAGCATCAGTTGAGCATCAGTGGAGCATCAGAGGAGCATCAGTGGAGCATCAGAGGAGCATCAGAGGAGCATCAGAGGAGCATCAGAGTAGCATCAGAGGAGCATCAGTGGAGCATCAGAGGAGCATCAGAGGAGCATCAGAGGAGCATCAGAGGAGCATCAGAGGAGCATCAGAGGAGCATCAGAGGAGCATCAGATGAGCATCAGAGGAGCATCAGAGGAGCATCAGAGGAGAATCAGAGGAGCATCAGTGGAGCATCAGTGGAGCATCAGAGGAGCATCAGAGGAGCATCAGAGGAGCATCAGAGGAGCAACAGAGGAGCATCAGAGGAGCATCAGAGGAGCATCAGAGGAGCATCAGAGGAGCATCAGAGGAGCAACAGAGGAGCATCAGAGGAGCAACAGAGGAGCAGGAGCAGGAGCAGGAGCAGGTGCAGGAGCAGAAGCAGGAGCAGGAGCAGGTGCAGGAGCAAGAGCATCAGAGGAGCATCAGAGGAGCAGGAGCAGGAGCAGGAGCAGGAGCAGGAACAGGAGCAGGAGCATCAGAGGAGCATCAGAGGAGCAGGAGCAGGAGCAGGAGCAGGAGCAGGAGCATCAGAGGAGCATAAGAGGAGCATCAGAGGAGCATCAGAGGAGCATCAGAGGAGCATCAGAGGAGCATCAGAGGAGCATCAGTGTAGCATCAGAGGATCATCAGAGGAGCATCAGAGGAGCATCAGAGGAGCAACAGAGGAGCATCAGAGGAGCAACAGAGGAGCATCAGAGGAGCATCAGAGAAGCATCAGAGGAGCCTCAGAGGAGGATCGGAGGAGGATCAGAGGAGCATCAGAGGAGCATCAGAGGAGCATCAGAGGAGCATCAGAGGAGCATCAGAGGAGCATCAGAGGAGCATCAGAGGAGCCTCAGAGGAGCCTCAGAGGAGCATCAGAGGAGCATCAGAGGAGCATCAGAGGAGCATCAGAGGAGCATCAGAGGAGCATCAGAGGAGCATCAGAGGAGCAACAGAGGAGCATCAGAGGAGCATCAGAGGAGCCTCAGAGGAGCCTCAGAGGAGCATCAGAGGAGCATCAGAGGAGCATCAGAGGAGCATCAGAGGAGCATCAGAGGAGCATCAGAGGAGCCTCAGAGGAGCATCAGAGGAGCATCAGAGGAGCATCAGAGGAGCATCAGAGGAGCAACAGAGGAGCATCAGAGGAGCATCAGAGGAGCATCAGAGGAGCATCAGAGGAGCATCAGAGGAGCATCTGAGGAGCATCAGAGGAGCATCAGTGTCGCATCAGAGGAGCATCAGAGGAGCATCAGAGGAGAATCAGTGGAGCATCAGAGGAGCAACAGAGGAGCATCAGAGAAGCAACAGAGGAGCATCAGAGGAGCATCAGAGAAGCATCAGAGGATCCTCAGAGGAGCATCGGAGGAGCATCAGAGGAGCATCAGATGAGCATCAGAGGAGCATCAGAGGAGCATCAGAGGAGCATCAGAGGAGCATCAGAGGAGCATCAGTGGAGCATCAGAGCAGCATCAGAGGAGCATCAGAGGAGCATCAGAGGAGCATCAGAGGAGCATCAGAGGAGCATCAGAGGAGCATCAGAGGAGCATCAGAGGAGCATCAGAGGAGCATCAGTGGAGCATCAGAGGAGCATCAGAGGAGCATCAGAGGAGCATCAGAGGAGCATCAGAGGAGCATCAGTGGAGCATCAGAGCAGCATCAGAGGAGCATCAGAGGAGCATCAGAGGAGCATCAGAGGAGCATCAGAGGAGCATCAGAGGAGCATCAGAGGAGCATCAGAGGAGCATCAGAGGAGCATCAGAGGAGCATCAGAGGAGCATCAGAGGAGCATCAGTGGAGCATCAGTGGAGCATCAGAGGAGCATCAGTGGAGCATCAGAGGAGCATCAGAGGAGCATCAGAGGAGCATGAGAGGAGCATGAGAGGAGCATCAGAGGAGCATCAGAGGAGCATCAGAGGAGCATCAGAGGAGCATCAGAGGAGCATCAGAGGAGCATCAGAGGAGCATCAGAGGAGCATCAGAGTTGCATCAGTGGAGCATCAGTGGAGCATCAGAGGAGCATCAGAGGAGCATCAGAGGAGCATCAGAGGAGCAACAGAGGAGCATCAGAGGAGCATCAGATGAGCATCAGAGGAGCATCAGAGGAGCATCAGAGGAGCATCAGAGGAGCATCAGAGGAGCATCAGAGGAGCATCAGAGGAGCATCAGAGGAGCAACAGAGGAGCATCAGAGGAGCGACAGAGGAGCAACAGAGGAGCAGGAGCAGGAGCAGGTGCAGGAGCAGAAGCAGGAGCAGGAGCAGGTGCAGGTGCAGGAGGAAGAGCATCAGAGGAGCATCAGAGGAGCAGGAGCAGGAGCAGGAGCAGGAGCAGGAACAGGAGCAGGAGCATCAGAGGAGCATCAGAGGAGCAGGAGCAGGAGCAGGAGCAGGAGCAGGAGCATCAGAGGAGTATCATAGGAGCATCAGAGGAGCATCAGAGGAGCATCAGACGAGCATCAGAGGAGCATCAGAGGAGCATCAGAGGAGCATCAGAGGAGCATCAGTGGAGCATCAGTGGAGCATCAGAGGAGCATCAGAGGAGCATCAGAGGAGCATCAGAGGAGCAACAGAGGAGCATCAGAGGAGCCTCAGAGGAGCATCAGAGGAGCATCAGAGGAGCATCAGAGGAGCATCAGAGGAGCATCAGAGGAGCATCAGAGGAGCATCAGAGGAGCATCAGAGGAGCATCAGAGGAGCAACAGAGGAGCATCAGAGGAGCATCAGAGGAGCATCAGAGGAGCCTCAGAGGAGCATCAGAGGAGCATCAGAGGAGCATCAGAGGAGCATCAGAGGAGCATCAGAGGAGCATCAGAGGAGCCTCAGAGGAGCGTCAGAGGAGCATCAGAGGAGCATCAGAGGAGCATCAGAGGAGCATCAGAGGAGCATCAGAGGAGCATCAGAGGAGGATCAGAGGAGCATCAGAGGAGCATGAGAGGAGCATCAGAGGAGCATCAGAGGAGCATCAGAGGAGCATCAGAGGAGCATCAGAGGAGCATCAGAGGAGCATCAGAGGAGCATCAGAGGAGCATCAGAGTTGCATCAGTGGAGCATCAGTGGAGCATCAGAGGAGCATCAGAGGAGCATCAGAGGAGCATCAGAGGAGCAACAGAGGAGCATCAGAGGAGCATCAGATGAGCATCAGAGGAGCATCAGAGGAGCATCAGAGGAGCATCAGAGGAGCATCAGAGGAGCATCAGAGGAGCATCAGAGGAGCATCAGAGGAGCATCAGAGGAGCATCAGAGGAGCAACAGAGGAGCATCAGAGGAGCGACAGAGGAGCCACAGAGGAGCAGGAGCAGGAGCAGGTGCAGGAGCAGAAGCAGGAGCAGGAGCAGGTGCAGGTGCAGGAGGAGGAGCATCAGAGGAGCAGGAGCAGGAGCAGGAGCAGGAGCAGGAACAGGAGCAGGAGCATCAGAGGAGTATCAGAGGAGCAGGAGCAGGAGCAGGAGCAGGAGCAGGAGCATCAGAGGAGCATCATAGGAGCATCAGAGGAGCATCAGAGGAGCATCAGAGGAGCAACAGAGGAGCATCAGAGGAGCAACAGAGGAGCATCAGAGGAGCATCAGAGGAGCATCAGAGGAGCATCAGAGGAGCATCAGAGTAGCATCAGTGGAGCATCAGAGGAGCATCAGTTGAGCATCAGTGGAGCATCAGAGGAGCATCAGTGGAGCATCAGAGGAGCATCAGAGGAGCATCAGAGGAGCATCAGAGTAGCATCAGAGGAGCATCAGTGGAGCATCAGAGGAGCATCAGAGGAGCATCAGAGGAGCATCAGAGGAGCATCAGAGGAGCATCAGAGGAGCATCAGAGGAGCATCAGAGGAGCATCAGAGGAGAATCAGAGGAGCATCAGTGGAGCATCAGTGGAGCATCAGAGGAGCATCAGAGGAGCATCAGAGGAGCATCAGAGGAGCAACAGAGGAGCATCAGAGGAGCATCAGAGGAGCATCAGAGGAGCATCAGAGGAGCATCAGAGGAACATCAGAGGAGCATCAGAGGAGCATCAGTGTAGCATCAGAGGAGCATCAGAGGAGCATCAGAGGAGAATCAGAGGAGCATCAGAGGAGCAACAGAGGAGCATCAGAGGAGCAACAGAGGAGCATCAGAGGAGCATCAGAGAAGCATCAGAGGATCCTCAGAGGAGCATCGGAGGAGCATCAGAGGAGCATCAGATGAGCATCAGAGGAGCATCAGAGGAGCATCAGAGGAGCATCAGAGGAGCATCAGAGGAGCATCAGTGGAGCATCAGAGGAGCATCAGAGGAGCATCAGAGGAGCATCAGAGGAGCAACAGAGGAGCATCAGAGGAGCATCAGAGGAGCATCAGAGGAGCATCAGAGGAGCATCAGAGGAGCATCAGTGTAGCATCAGAGGAGCATCAGAGGAGCATCAGAGGAGCATCAGAGGAGCATCAGAGGAGCAACAGAGGAGCATCAGAGGAGCAACAGAGGAGCATCAGAGGAGCATCAGAGAAGCATCAGAGGAGCCTCAGAGGAGCATCGGAGGAGCATCAGAGGAGCATCAGAGGAGCATCAGAGGAGCATCAGAGGAGCATCAGAGGAGCATCAGAGGAGCATCAGTGGAGCATCAGAGCAGCATCAGAGGAGCATCAGAGGAGCATCAGAGGAGCATCAGAGGAGCATCAGAGGAGCATCAGAGGAGCATCAGAGGAGCATCAGAGGAGCATCAGAGGAGCATCGGAGGAGCATCAGAGGAGCATCAGTGTAGCATCAGAGGAGCATCAGACGAGCATCAGAGGAGCATCAGAGGAGCATCAGAGGAGCATCAGAGGAGCATCAGAGGAGCAACAGAGGAGCATCAGAGGAGCATCAGAGGAGCATCAGAGGAGCATCAGAGGAGCATCAGTGTAGCATCAGAGGAGCATCAGAGGAGCATCAGAGGAGCATCAGAGGAGCATCAGAGGAGCATCAGAGGAGCAACAGAGGAGCATCAGAGGAGCAACAGAGGAGCATCAGAGGAGCATCAGAGGAGCATCAGAGGAGCATCAGAGGAGCATCAGAGTAGCATCAGTGGAGCATCAGAGGAGCATCAGTTGAGCATCAGTGGAGCATCAGAGGAGCATCAGTGGAGCATCAGAGGAGCATCAGAGGAGCATCAGAGGAGCATCAGAGTAGCATCAGAGGAGCATCAGTGGAGCATCAGAGGAGCATCAGAGGAGCATCAGATGAGCATCAGAGGAGCATCAGAGGAGCATCAGAGGAGCATCAGATGAGCATCAGAGAAGCATCAGAGGATCCTCAGAGGAGCATCGGAGGAGCATCAGAGGAGCATCAGATGAGCATCAGAGGAGCATCAGAGGAGCATCAGAGGAGCATCAGAGGAGCATCAGAGGAGCATCAGTGGAGCATCAGAGCAGCATCAGAGGAGCATCAGAGGAGCATCAGTGGAGCATCAGAGCAGCATCAGAGGAGCATCAGAGGAGCATCAGTGGAGCATCAGTGGAGCATCAGAGGAGCATCAGAGGAGCATCAGAGGAGCATCAGAGGAGCAACAGAGGAGCATCAGAGGAGCATCAGAGGAGCATCAGAGGAGCATCAGAGGAGCATCAGTGGAGCATCAGAAGAGCATCAGAGGAGCATCAGAGGAGCATCAGAGGAGCATCAGAGGAGCATCAGTGCAGCATCAGAGCAGCATCAGAGGAGCATCAGAGAGGCATCAGAGGAGCATCAGAGGAGCATCAGAGGAGCATCAGAGGAGCATCAGAGGAGCATAAGAGGAGCATCAGAGGAGCATCAGAGGAGCATCAGAGGAGCATCAGAGGAGCATCAGAGGAGCATCAGAGGAGCATCAGAGGAGCATCAGAGGTGCATCAGTGGAGCATCAGTGGAGCATCAGAGGAGCATCAGAGGAGCATCAGAGGAGCATCAGAGGAGCATCAGTTGAGCATCAGTGGAGCATCAGAGGAGCATCAGTGGAGCATCAGAGGAGCATCAGAGGAGCATCAGAGGAGCATCAGAGTAGCATCAGAGGAGCATCAGTGGAGCATCAGAGGAGCATCAGAGGAGCATCAGAGGAGCATCAGAGGAGCATCAGAGGAGCATCAGAGGAGCATCAGAGGAGCATCAGATGAGCATCAGAGGAGCATCAGAGGAGCATCAGAGGAGAATCAGAGGAGCATCAGTGGAGCATCAGTGGAGCATCAGAGGAGCATCAGAGGAGCATCAGAGGAGCATCAGAGGAGCAACAGAGGAGCATCAGAGGAGCATCAGAGGAGCATCAGAGGAGCATCAGAGGAGCATCAGAGGAGCAACAGAGGAGCATCAGAGGAGCAACAGAGGAGCAGGAGCAGGAGCAGGAGCAGGTGCAGGAGCAGAAGCAGGAGCAGGAGCAGGTGCAGGAGCAAGAGCATCAGAGGAGCATCAGAGGAGCAGGAGCAGGAGCAGGAGCAGGAGCAGGAACAGGAGCAGGAGCATCAGAGGAGCATCAGAGGAGCAGGAGCAGGAGCAGGAGCAGGAGCAGGAGCATCAGAGGAGCATAAGAGGAGCATCAGAGGAGCATCAGAGGAGCATCAGAGGAGCATCAGAGGAGCATCAGAGGAGCATCAGTGTAGCATCAGAGGATCATCAGAGGAGCATCAGAGGAGCATCAGAGGAGCAACAGAGGAGCATCAGAGGAGCAACAGAGGAGCATCAGAGGAGCATCAGAGAAGCATCAGAGGAGCCTCAGAGGAGGATCGGAGGAGGATCAGAGGAGCATCAGAGGAGCATCAGAGGAGCATCAGAGGAGCATCAGAGGAGCATCAGAGGAGCATCAGAGGAGCATCAGAGGAGCCTCAGAGGAGCCTCAGAGGAGCATCAGAGGAGCATCAGAGGAGCATCAGAGGAGCATCAGAGGAGCATCAGAGGAGCATCAGAGGAGCATCAGAGGAGCAACAGAGGAGCATCAGAGGAGCATCAGAGGAGCCTCAGAGGAGCCTCAGAGGAGCATCAGAGGAGCATCAGAGGAGCATCAGAGGAGCATCAGAGGAGCATCAGAGGAGCATCAGAGGAGCCTCAGAGGAGCATCAGAGGAGCATCAGAGGAGCATCAGAGGAGCATCAGAGGAGCAACAGAGGAGCATCAGAGGAGCATCAGAGGAGCATCAGAGGAGCATCAGAGGAGCATCAGAGGAGCATCTGAGGAGCATCAGAGGAGCATCAGTGTCGCATCAGAGGAGCATCAGAGGAGCATCAGAGGAGAATCAGTGGAGCATCAGAGGAGCAACAGAGGAGCATCAGAGAAGCAACAGAGGAGCATCAGAGGAGCATCAGAGAAGCATCAGAGGATCCTCAGAGGAGCATCGGAGGAGCATCAGAGGAGCATCAGATGAGCATCAGAGGAGCATCAGAGGAGCATCAGAGGAGCATCAGAGGAGCATCAGAGGAGCATCAGTGGAGCATCAGAGCAGCATCAGAGGAGCATCAGAGGAGCATCAGAGGAGCATCAGAGGAGCATCAGAGGAGCATCAGAGGAGCATCAGAGGAGCATCAGAGGAGCATCAGAGGAGCATCAGTGGAGCATCAGAGGAGCATCAGAGGAGCATCAGAGGAGCATCAGAGGAGCATCAGAGGAGCATCAGTGGAGCATCAGAGCAGCATCAGAGGAGCATCAGAGGAGCATCAGAGGAGCATCAGAGGAGCATCAGAGGAGCATCAGAGGAGCATCAGAGGAGCATCAGAGGAGCATCAGAGGAGCATCAGAGGAGCATCAGAGGAGCATCAGAGGAGCATCAGTGGAGCATCAGTGGAGCATCAGAGGAGCATCAGTGGAGCATCAGAGGAGCATCAGAGGAGCATCAGAGGAGCATGAGAGGAGCATGAGAGGAGCATCAGAGGAGCATCAGAGGAGCATCAGAGGAGCATCAGAGGAGCATCAGAGGAGCATCAGAGGAGCATCAGAGGAGCATCAGAGGAGCATCAGAGTTGCATCAGTGGAGCATCAGTGGAGCATCAGAGGAGCATCAGAGGAGCATCAGAGGAGCATCAGAGGAGCAACAGAGGAGCATCAGAGGAGCATCAGATGAGCATCAGAGGAGCATCAGAGGAGCATCAGAGGAGCATCAGAGGAGCATCAGAGGAGCATCAGAGGAGCATCAGAGGAGCATCAGAGGAGCAACAGAGGAGCATCAGAGGAGCGACAGAGGAGCAACAGAGGAGCAGGAGCAGGAGCAGGTGCAGGAGCAGAAGCAGGAGCAGGAGCAGGTGCAGGTGCAGGAGGAAGAGCATCAGAGGAGCATCAGAGGAGCAGGAGCAGGAGCAGGAGCAGGAGCAGGAACAGGAGCAGGAGCATCAGAGGAGCATCAGAGGAGCAGGAGCAGGAGCAGGAGCAGGAGCAGGAGCATCAGAGGAGTATCATAGGAGCATCAGAGGAGCATCAGAGGAGCATCAGACGAGCATCAGAGGAGCATCAGAGGAGCATCAGAGGAGCATCAGAGGAGCATCAGTGGAGCATCAGTGGAGCATCAGAGGAGCATCAGAGGAGCATCAGAGGAGCATCAGAGGAGCAACAGAGGAGCATCAGAGGAGCCTCAGAGGAGCATCAGAGGAGCATCAGAGGAGCATCAGAGGAGCATCAGAGGAGCATCAGAGGAGCATCAGAGGAGCATCAGAGGAGCATCAGAGGAGCATCAGAGGAGCAACAGAGGAGCATCAGAGGAGCATCAGAGGAGCATCAGAGGAGCCTCAGAGGAGCATCAGAGGAGCATCAGAGGAGCATCAGAGGAGCATCAGAGGAGCATCAGAGGAGCATCAGAGGAGCCTCAGAGGAGCGTCAGAGGAGCATCAGAGGAGCATCAGAGGAGCATCAGAGGAGCATCAGAGGAGCATCAGAGGAGCATCAGAGGAGGATCAGAGGAGCATCAGAGGAGCATGAGAGGAGCATCAGAGGAGCATCAGAGGAGCATCAGAGGAGCATCAGAGGAGCATCAGAGGAGCATCAGAGGAGCATCAGAGGAGCATCAGAGGAGCATCAGAGTTGCATCAGTGGAGCATCAGTGGAGCATCAGAGGAGCATCAGAGGAGCATCAGAGGAGCATCAGAGGAGCAACAGAGGAGCATCAGAGGAGCATCAGATGAGCATCAGAGGAGCATCAGAGGAGCATCAGAGGAGCATCAGAGGAGCATCAGAGGAGCATCAGAGGAGCATCAGAGGAGCATCAGAGGAGCATCAGAGGAGCAACAGAGGAGCATCAGAGGAGCGACAGAGGAGCCACAGAGGAGCAGGAGCAGGAGCAGGTGCAGGAGCAGAAGCAGGAGCAGGAGCAGGTGCAGGTGCAGGAGGAGGAGCATCAGAGGAGCAGGAGCAGGAGCAGGAGCAGGAGCAGGAACAGGAGCAGGAGCATCAGAGGAGTATCAGAGGAGCAGGAGCAGGAGCAGGAGCAGGAGCAGGAGCATCAGAGGAGCATCATAGGAGCATCAGAGGAGCATCAGAGGAGCATCAGAGGAGCATCAGAGGAGCATCAGAGGAGCATCAGAGGAGCATCAGAGGAGCATCAGAGGAGCATCAGTGGAGCATCAGTGGAGCATCAGAGGAGCATCAGAGGAGCATCAGAGGAGCATCAGAGGAGCAACAGAGGAGCATCAGAGGAGCCTCAGACGAGCATCAGAGGAGCATCAGAGGAGCATCAGAGGAGCATCAGAGGAGCATCAGAGGAGCATCAGAGGAGCATCAGAGGAGCATCAGAGGAGCATCAGAGGAGCATCAGAGGAGCAACAGAGGAGCATCAGAGGAGCATCAGAGGAGCCTCAGAGGAGCCTCAGAGGAGCATCAGAGGAGCATCAGAGGAGCATCAGAGGAGCATCAGAGGAGCATCAGAGGAGCATCAGAGGAGCCTCAGAGGAGCATCAGAGGAGCATCAGAGGAGCATCAGAGGAGCATCAGAGGAGCATCAGAGGAGCATCAGAGGAGCATCAGAGGAGGATCAGAGGAGCATCAGAGGACCATCAGAGGAGCATCAGAGGAGAATCAGAGGAGCATCAGAGGAGCATCAGAGGAGCAACAGAGGAGCATCAGAGGAGCATCAGAGGAGCATCAGAGGAGCATCAGAGGAGCATCAGAGGAGCATCAGAGGAGGATCAGAGGAGCATCAGAGGAGCATGAGAGGAGCATCAGAGGAGAATCAGAGGAGCATCAGAGGAGCATCAGAGGAGCATCAGAGGAGCATCAGAGGAGCGTCAGAGGAGGATCAGAGGAGCATCAGAGGAGCATGAGAGGAGCATCAGAGGAGCATTAGAGGAGCATCAGAGGAGCATCAGAGGAGCATCAGAGGAGCATCAGAGGAGCATCAGAGGAGCATCAGAGGAGCATCAGAGTTGCATCAGTGGAGCATCAGTGGAGCATCAGAGGAGCATCAGAGGAGCATCAGAGGAGCATCAGAGGAGCAACAGAGGAGCATCAGAGGAGCATCAGATGAGCATCAGAGGAGCATCAGAGGAGCATCAGAGGAGCATCAGAGGAGCATCAGAGGAGCATCAGAGGAGCATCAGAGGAGCATCAGAGGAGCATCAGAGGAGCATCAGAGGAGCAACAGAGGAGCATCAGAGGAGCGACAGAGGAGCAACAGAGGAGCAGGAGCAGGAGCAGGTGCAGGAGCAGAAGCAGGAGCAGGAGCAGGTGCAGGTGCAGGAGGAAGAGCATCAGAGGAGCATCAGAGGAGCAGGAGCAGGAGCAGGAGCAGGAGCAGGAACAGGAGCAGGAGCATCAGAGGAGTATCAGAGGAGCAGGAGCAGGAGCAGGAGCAGGAGCAGGAGCATCAGAGGAGCATCATAGGAGCATCAGAGGAGCATCAGAGGAGCATCAGAGGAGCATCAGAGCATCAGAGGAGCATCAGAGGAGCATCAGAGGAGCATCAGAGGAGCATCAGTGGAGCATCAGTGGAGCATCAGAGGAGCATCAGAGGAGCATCAGAGGAGCATCAGAGGAGCAACAGAGGAGCATCAGAGGAGCATCAGAGGAGCATCAGAGGAGCATCAGAGGAGCATCAGAGGAGCATCTGAGGAGCATCAGAGGAGCATCAGTGTAGCATCAGAGGAGCATCAGAGGAGCATCAGAGGAGAATCAGTGGAGCATCAGAGGAGCAACAGAGGAGCATCAGAGAAGCAACAGAGGAGCATCAGAGGAGCATCAGAGAAGCATCAGAGGATCCTCAGAGGAGCATCGGAGGAGCATCAGAGGAGCATCAGATGAGCATCAGAGGAGCATCAGAGGAGCATCAGAGGAGCATCAGAGGAGCATCAGAGGAGCATCAGTGGAGCATCAGAGCAGCATCAGAGGAGCATCAGAGGAGCATCAGAGGAGCATCAGAGGAGCATCAGAGGAGCATCAGAGGAGCATCAGAGGAGCATCAGAGGAGCATCAGAGGAGCATCAGTGGAGCATCAGAGGAGCATCAGAGGAGCATCAGAGGAGCATCAGAGGAGCATCAGAGGAGCATCAGTGGAGCATCAGAGCAGCATCAGAGGATCATCAGAGGAGCATCAGAGGAGCATCAGAGGAGCATCAGAGGAGCATCAGAGGAGCATCAGAGGAGCATCAGAGGAGCATCAGAGGAGCATCAGAGGAGCATCAGAGGAGCATCAGAGGAGCATCAGAGGAGCATCAGTGGAGCATCAGTGGAGCATCAGAGGAGCATCAGTGGAGCATCAGAGGAGCATCAGAGGAGCATCAGAGGAGCATCAGAGGAGCATGAGAGGAGCATCAGAGGAGCATCAGAGGAGCATCAGAGGAGCATCAGAGGAGCATCAGAGGAGCATCAGAGGAGCATCAGAGGAGCATCAGAGGAGCATCAGAGTTGCATCAGTGGAGCATCAGTGGAGCATCAGAGGAGCATCAGAGGAGCATCAGAGGAGCATCAGAGGAGCAACAGAGGAGCATCAGAGGAGCATCAGATGAGCATCAGAGGAGCATCAGAGGAGCATCAGAGGAGCATCAGAGGAGCATCAGAGGAGCATCAGAGGAGAATCAGAGGAGCATCAGAGGAGCAACAGAGGAGCATCAGAGGAGCGACAGAGGAGCAACAGAGGAGCAGGAGCAGGAGCAGGTGCAGGAGCAGAAGCAGGAGCAGGAGCAGGTGCAGGTGCAGGAGGAAGAGCATCAGAGGAGCATCAGAGGAGCAGGAGCAGGAGCAGGAGCAGGAGCAGGAACAGGAGCAGGAGCATCAGAGGAGCATCAGAGGAGCAGGAGCAGGAGCAGGAGCAGGAGCAGGAGCATCAGAGGAGCATCAGAGGAGCATCAGAGGAGCATCAGAGGAGCATCAGAGGAGCATCAGAGGAGCATCAGAGGAGCATCAGAGTTGCATCAGTGGAGCATCAGTGGAGCATCAGAGGAGCATCAGAGGAGCATCAGAGGAGCATCAGAGGAGCAACAGAGGAGCATCAGAGGAGCATCAGATGAGCATCAGAGGAGCATCAGAGGAGCATCAGAGGAGCATCAGAGGAGCATCAGAGGAGCATCAGAGGAGCATCAGAGGAGCATCAGAGGAGCATCAGAGGAGCATCAGAGGAGCAACAGAGGAGCATCAGAGGAGCGACAGAGGAGCAACAGAGGAGCAGGAGCAGGAGCAGGTGCAGGAGCAGAAGCAGGAGCAGGAGCAGGTGCAGGTGCAGGAGGAAGAGCATCAGAGGAGCATCAGAGGAGCAGGAGCTGGAGCAGGAGCAGGAGCAGGAACAGGAGCAGGAGCATCAGAGGAGTATCAGAGGAGCAGGAGCAGGAGCAGGAGCAGGAGCAGGAGCATCAGAGGAGCCTCAGAGGAGCCTCAGAGGAGCATCAGAGGAGCATCAGAGGAGCATCAGAGGAGCATCAGAGGAGCATCAGAGGAGCATCAGAGGAGCCTCAGAGGAGCATCAGAGGAGCATCAGAGGAGCATCAGAGGAGCATCAGAGGAGCATCAGAGGAGCATCAGAGGAGCATCAGAGGAGGATCAGAGGAGCATCAGAGGACCATCAGAGGAGCATCAGAGGAGAATCAGAGGAGCATCAGAGGAGCATCAGAGGAGGATCAGAGGAGCATCAGAGGAGCATCAGAGGAGGATCAGAGGAGCATCAGAGGAGCATGAGAGGAGCATCAGAGGAGCATCAGAGGAGCATCAGAGGAGCATCAGAGGAGCATCAGAGGAGCATCAGAGGAGCATCAGAGGAGGATCAGAGGAGCATCAGAGGAGCATCAGAGGAGCATCAGAGGAGCATCAGAGGAGCATCAGAGGAGCATCAGAGTTGCATCAGTGGAGCATCAGTGGAGCATCAGAGGAGCATCAGAGGAGCATCAGAGGAGCAACAGAGGAGCATCAGAGGAGCATCAGATGAGCATCAGAGGAGCATCAGAGGAGCATCAGAGGAGCATCAGAGGAGCATCAGAGGAGCATCAGAGGAGCATCAGAGGAGCATCAGAGGAGCATCAGAGGAGCATCAGAGGAGCAACAGAGGAGCATCAGAGGAGCGACAGAGGAGCAACAGAGGAGCAACAGAGGAGCAGGAGCAGGAGCAGGAGCAGGAGCAGGAACAGGAGCAGGAGCATCAGAGGAGTATCAGAGGAGCAGGAGCAGGAGCAGGAGCAGGAGCAGGAGCATCAGAGGAGCATCATAGGAGCATCAGAGGAGCATCAGAGGAGCATCAGAGGAGCATCAGAGGAGCATCAGAGGAGCAGGAGCAGGAGCAGGAGCAGGAGCAGGAACAGGAGCAGGAGCATCAGAGGAGTATCAGAGGAGCAGGAGCAGGAGCAGGAGCAGGAGCAGGAGCATCAGAGGAGCATCATAGGAGCATCAGAGGAGCATCAGAGGAGCATCAGAGGAGCATCAGAGGAGCATCAGAGGAGCATCAGAGGAGCATCAGAGGAGCATCAGTGGAGCATCAGTGGAGCATCAGAGGAGCATCAGAGGAGCATCAGAGGAGAATCAGAGGAGCAACAGAGGAGCATCAGAGGAGCATCAGAGGAGCATCAGAGGAGCATCAGAGGAGCATCAGAGGAGCATCAGAGGAGCATCAGAGGAGCAACAGAGGAGCATCAGAGGAGCATCAGAGGAGCCTCAGAGGAGCCTCAGAGGAGCATCAGAGGAGCATCAGAGGAGCATCAGAGGAGCATCAGAGGAGCATCAGAGGAGCATCAGAGGAGCCTCAGAGGAGCATCAGAGGAGCATCAGAGGAGCATCAGAGGAGCATCAGAGGAGCATCAGAGGAGCATCAGAGGAGCATCAGAGGAGGATCAGAGGAGCATCAGAGGACCATCAGAGGAGCATCAGAGGAGAATCAGAGGAGCATCAGAGGAGCATCAGAGGAGCAACAGAGGAGCATCAGAGGAGCATCAGAGGAGCATCAGATGAGCATCAGAGAAGCATCAGAGGATCCTCAGAGGAGCATCGGAGGAGCATCAGAGGAGCATCAGATGAGCATCAGAGGAGCATCAGAGGAGCATCAGAGGAGCATCAGAGGAGCATCAGAGGAGCATCAGTGGAGCATCAGAGCAGCATCAGAGGAGCATCAGAGGAGCATCAGTGGAGCATCAGAGCAGCATCAGAGGAGCATCAGAGGAGCATCAGTGGAGCATCAGTGGAGCATCAGAGGAGCATCAGAGGAGCATCAGAGGAGCATCAGAGGAGCAACAGAGGAGCATCAGAGGAGCATCAGAGGAGCATCAGAGGAGCATCAGAGGAGCATCAGTGGAGCATCAGAAGAGCATCAGAGGAGCATCAGAGGAGCATCAGAGGAGCATCAGAGGAGCATCAGTGCAGCATCAGAGCAGCATCAGAGGAGCATCAGAGAGGCATCAGAGGAGCATCAGAGGAGCATCAGAGGAGCATCAGAGGAGCATCAGAGGAGCATAAGAGGAGCATCAGAGGAGCATCAGAGGAGCATCAGAGGAGCATCAGAGGAGCATCAGAGGAGCATCAGAGGAGCATCAGAGGAGCATCAGAGGTGCATCAGTGGAGCATCAGTGGAGCATCAGAGGAGCATCAGAGGAGCATCAGAGGAGCATCAGAGGAGCATCAGTTGAGCATCAGTGGAGCATCAGAGGAGCATCAGTGGAGCATCAGAGGAGCATCAGAGGAGCATCAGAGGAGCATCAGAGTAGCATCAGAGGAGCATCAGTGGAGCATCAGAGGAGCATCAGAGGAGCATCAGAGGAGCATCAGAGGAGCATCAGAGGAGCATCAGAGGAGCATCAGAGGAGCATCAGATGAGCATCAGAGGAGCATCAGAGGAGCATCAGAGGAGAATCAGAGGAGCATCAGTGGAGCATCAGTGGAGCATCAGAGGAGCATCAGAGGAGCATCAGAGGAGCATCAGAGGAGCAACAGAGGAGCATCAGAGGAGCATCAGAGGAGCATCAGAGGAGCATCAGAGGAGCATCAGAGGAGCAACAGAGGAGCATCAGAGGAGCAACAGAGGAGCAGGAGCAGGAGCAGGAGCAGGTGCAGGAGCAGAAGCAGGAGCAGGAGCAGGTGCAGGAGCAAGAGCATCAGAGGAGCATCAGAGGAGCAGGAGCAGGAGCAGGAGCAGGAGCAGGAACAGGAGCAGGAGCATCAGAGGAGCATCAGAGGAGCAGGAGCAGGAGCAGGAGCAGGAGCAGGAGCATCAGAGGAGCATAAGAGGAGCATCAGAGGAGCATCAGAGGAGCATCAGAGGAGCATCAGAGGAGCATCAGAGGAGCATCAGTGTAGCATCAGAGGATCATCAGAGGAGCATCAGAGGAGCATCAGAGGAGCAACAGAGGAGCATCAGAGGAGCAACAGAGGAGCATCAGAGGAGCATCAGAGAAGCATCAGAGGAGCCTCAGAGGAGGATCGGAGGAGGATCAGAGGAGCATCAGAGGAGCATCAGAGGAGCATCAGAGGAGCATCAGAGGAGCATCAGAGGAGCATCAGAGGAGCATCAGAGGAGCCTCAGAGGAGCCTCAGAGGAGCATCAGAGGAGCATCAGAGGAGCATCAGAGGAGCATCAGAGGAGCATCAGAGGAGCATCAGAGGAGCATCAGAGGAGCAACAGAGGAGCATCAGAGGAGCATCAGAGGAGCCTCAGAGGAGCCTCAGAGGAGCATCAGAGGAGCATCAGAGGAGCATCAGAGGAGCATCAGAGGAGCATCAGAGGAGCATCAGAGGAGCCTCAGAGGAGCATCAGAGGAGCATCAGAGGAGCATCAGAGGAGCATCAGAGGAGCAACAGAGGAGCATCAGAGGAGCATCAGAGGAGCATCAGAGGAGCATCAGAGGAGCATCAGAGGAGCATCTGAGGAGCATCAGAGGAGCATCAGTGTAGCATCAGAGGAGCATCAGAGGAGCATCAGAGGAGAATCAGTGGAGCATCAGAGGAGCAACAGAGGAGCATCAGAGAAGCAACAGAGGAGCATCAGAGGAGCATCAGAGAAGCATCAGAGGATCCTCAGAGGAGCATCGGAGGAGCATCAGAGGAGCATCAGATGAGCATCAGAGGAGCATCAGAGGAGCATCAGAGGAGCATCAGAGGAGCATCAGAGGAGCATCAGTGGAGCATCAGAGCAGCATCAGAGGAGCATCAGAGGAGCATCAGAGGAGCATCAGAGGAGCATCAGAGGAGCATCAGAGGAGCATCAGAGGAGCATCAGAGGAGCATCAGTGGAGCATCAGAGGAGCATCAGAGGAGCATCAGAGGAGCATCAGAGGAGCATCAGAGGAGCATCAGTGGAGCATCAGAGCAGCATCAGAGGAGCATCAGAGGAGCATCAGAGGAGCATCAGAGGAGCATCAGAGGAGCATCAGAGGAGCATCAGAGGAGCATCAGAGGAGCATCAGAGGAGCATCAGAGGAGCATCAGAGGAGCATCAGAGGAGCATCAGTGGAGCATCAGTGGAGCATCAGAGGAGCATCAGTGGAGCATCAGAGGAGCATCAGAGGAGCATCAGAGGAGCATGAGAGGAGCATGAGAGGAGCATCAGAGGAGCATCAGAGGAGCATCAGAGGAGCATCAGAGGAGCATCAGAGGAGCATCAGAGGAGCATCAGAGGAGCATCAGAGGAGCATCAGAGTTGCATCAGTGGAGCATCAGTGGAGCATCAGAGGAGCATCAGAGGAGCATCAGAGGAGCATCAGAGGAGCAACAGAGGAGCATCAGAGGAGCATCAGATGAGCATCAGAGGAGCATCAGAGGAGCATCAGAGGAGCATCAGAGGAGCATCAGAGGAGCATCAGAGGAGCATCAGAGGAGCATCAGAGGAGCAACAGAGGAGCATCAGAGGAGCGACAGAGGAGCAACAGAGGAGCAGGAGCAGGAGCAGGTGCATGAGCAGAAGCAGGAGCAGGAGCAGGTGCAGGTGCAGGAGGAAGAGCATCAGAGGAGCATCAGAGGAGCAGGAGCAGGAGCAGGAGCAGGAACAGGAGCAGGAGCATCAGAGGAGCATCAGAGGAGCAGGAGCAGGAGCAGGAGCAGGAGCAGGAGCATCAGAGGAGTATCATAGGAGCATCAGAGGAGCATCAGAGGAGCATCAGACGAGCATCAGAGGAGCATCAGAGGAGCATCAGAGGAGCATCAGAGGAGCATCAGTGGAGCAGCAGTGGAGCATCAGAGGAGCATCAGAGGAGCATCAGAGGAGCATCAGAGGAGCAACAGAGGAGCATCAGAGGAGCCTCAGAGGAGCATCAGAGGAGCATCAGAGGAGCATCAGAGGAGCATCAGAGGAGCATCAGATGAGCATCAGAGGAGCATCAGAGGAGCATCAGAGGAGCATCAGAGGAGCAACAGAGGAGCATCAGAGGAGCATCAGAGGAGCATCAGAGGAGCCTCAGAGGAGCATCAGAGGAGCATCAGAGGAGCATCAGAGGAGCATCAGAGGAGCATCAGAGGAGCATCAGAGGAGCCTCAGAGGAGCGTCAGAGGAGCATCAGAGGAGCATCAGAGGAGCATCAGAGGAGCATCAGAGGAGCATCAGAGGAGCATCAGAGGAGGATCAGAGGAGCATCAGAGGAGCATGAGAGGAGCATCAGAGGAGCATCAGAGGAGCATCAGAGGAGCATCAGAGGAGCATCAGAGGAGCATCAGAGGAGCATCAGAGGAGCATCAGAGGAGCATCAGAGTTGCATCAGTGGAGCATCAGTGGAGCATCAGAGGAGCATCAGAGGAGCATCAGAGGAGCATCAGAGGAGCAACAGAGGAGCATCAGAGGAGCATCAGATGAGCATCAGAGGAGCATCAGAGGAGCATCAGAGGAGCATCAGAGGAGCATCAGAGGAGCATCAGAGGAGCATCAGAGGAGCATCAGAGGAGCATCAGAGGAGCATCAGAGGAGCAACAGAGGAGCATCAGAGGAGCGACAGAGGAGCAACAGAGGAGCAGGAGCAGGAGCAGGTGCAGGAGCAGAAGCAGGAGCAGGAGCAGGTGCAGGTGCAGGAGGAAGAGCATCAGAGGAGCATCAGAGGAGCAGGAGCAGGAGCAGGAGCAGGAGCAGGAACAGGAGCAGGAGCATCAGAGGAGTATCAGAGGAGCAGGAGCAGGAGCAGGAGCAGGAGCAGGAGCATCAGAGGAGCATCATAGGAGCATCAGAGGAGCATCAGAGGAGCATCAGAGGAGCATCAGAGGAGCATCAGAGGAGCATCAGAGGAGCATCAGAGGAGCATCAGAGGAGCATCAGAGGAGCATCAGTGGAGCATCAGTGGAGCATCAGAGGAGCATCAGAGGAGCATCAGAGGAGCATCAGAAGAGCAACAGAGGAGCATCAGAGGAGCCTCAGAGGAGCATCAGAGGAGCATCAGAGGAGCATCAGAGGAGCATCAGAGGAGCATCAGAGGAGCATCAGAGGAGCATCAGAGGAGCATCAGAGGAGCATCAGAGGAGCATCAGAGGAGCAACAGAGGAGCATCAGAGGAGCATCAGAGGAGCCTCAGAGGAGCCTCAGAGGAGCATCAGAGGAGCATCAGAGGAGCATCAGAGGAGCATCAGAGGAGCATCAGAGGAGCATCAGAGGAGCCTCAGAGGAGCATCAGAGGAGCATCAGAGGAGCATCAGAGGAGCATCAGAGGAGCATCAGAGGAGCATCAGAGGAGCATCATAGGAGGATCAGAGGAGCATCAGAGGACCATCAGAGGAGCATCAGAGGAGAATCAGAGGAGCATCAGAGGAGCATCAGAGGAGCAACAGAGGAGCATCAGAGGAGCATCAGAGGAGCATCAGAGGAGCATCAGAGGAGCATCAGAGGAGCATCAGAGGAGGATCAGAGGAGCATCAGAGGAGCATGAGAGGAGCATCAGAGGAGCATCAGAGGAGCATCAGAGGAGCATCAGAGGAGCATCAGAGGAGCATCAGAGGAGCATCAGAGGAGGATCAGAGGAGCATCAGAGGAGCATGAGAGGAGCATCAGAGGAGCATTAGAGGAGCATCAGAGGAGCATCAGAGGAGCATCAGAGGAGCATCAGAGGAGCATCAGAGGAGCATCAGAGGAGCATCAGAGTTGCATCAGTGGAGCATCAGTGGAGCATCAGAGGAGCATCAGAGGAGCATCAGAGGAGCATCAGAGGAGCAACAGAGGAGCATCAGAGGAGCATCAGATGAGCATCAGAGGAGCATCAGAGGAGCATCAGAGGAGCATCAGAGGAGCATCAGAGGAGCATCAGAGGAGCATCAGAGGAGCATCAGAGGAGCATCAGAGGAGCAACAGAGGAGCATCAGAGGAGCGACAGAGGAGCAACAGAGGAGCAGGAGCAGGAGCAGGTGCAGGAGCAGAAGCAGGAGCAGGAGCAGGTGCAGGTGCAGGAGGAAGAGCATCAGAGGAGCATCAGAGGAGCAGGAGCAGGAGCAGGAGCAGGAGCAGGAACAGGAGCAGGAGCATCAGAGGAGTATCAGAGGAGCAGGAGCAGGAGCAGGAGCAGGAGCAGGAGCATCAGAGGAGCATCATAGGAGCATCAGAGGAGCATCAGAGGAGCATCAGAGGAGCATCAGAGCATCAGAGGAGCATCAGAGGAGCATCAGAGGAGCATCAGAGGAGCATCAGTGGAGCATCAGTGGAGCATCAGAGGAGCATCAGAGGAGCATCAGAGGAGCATCAGAGGAGCAACAGAGGAGCATCAGAGGAGCATCAGAGGAGCATCAGAGGAGCATCAGAGGAGCATCAGAGGAGCATCTGAGGAGCATCAGAGGAGCATCAGTGTAGCATCAGAGGAGCATCAGAGGAGCATCAGAGGAGAATCAGTGGAGCATCAGAGGAGCAACAGAGGAGCATCAGAGAAGCAACAGAGGAGCATCAGAGGAGCATCAGAGAAGCATCAGAGGATCCTCAGAGGAGCATCGGAGGAGCATCAGAGGAGCATCAGATGAGCATCAGAGGAGCATCAGAGGAGCATCAGAGGAGCATCAGAGGAGCATCAGAGGAGCATCAGTGGAGCATCAGAGCAGCATCAGAGGAGCATCAGAGGAGCATCAGAGGAGCATCAGAGGAGCATCAGAGGAGCATCAGAGGAGCATCAGAGGAGCATCAGAGGAGCATCAGAGGAGCATCAGTGGAGCATCAGAGGAGCATCAGAGGAGCATCAGAGGAGCATCAGAGGAGCATCAGAGGAGCATCAGTGGAGCATCAGAGAAGCATCAGAGGATCATCAGAGGAGCATCAGAGGAGCATCAGAGGAGCATCAGAGGAGCATCAGAGGAGCATCAGAGGAGCATCAGAGGAGCATCAGAGGAGCATCAGAGGAGCATCAGAGGAGCATCAGAGGAGCATCAGTGGAGCATCAGTGGAGCATCAGAGGAGCATCAGTGGAGCATCAGAGGAGCATCAGAGGAGCATCAGAGGAGCATCAGAGGAGCATGAGAGGAGCATCAGAGGAGCATCAGAGGAGCATCAGAGGAGCATCAGAGGAGCATCAGAGGAGCATCAGAGGAGCATCAGAGGAGCATCAGAGGAGCATCAGAGTTGCATCAGTGGAGCATCAGTGGAGCATCAGAGGAGCATCAGAGGAGCATCAGAGGAGCATCAGAGGAGCATCAGAGGAGCATCAGAGGAGCATCAGTGGAGCATCAGAGGAGCATCAGAGGAGCATCAGAGGAGCATCAGAGGAGCATCAGAGGAGCATCAGTGGAGCATCAGAGCAGCATCAGAGGAGCATCAGAGGAGCATCAGAGGAGCATCAGAGGAGCATCAGAGGAGCATCAGAGGAGCATCAGAGGAGCATCAGAGGAGCATCAGAGGAGCATCAGAGGAGCATCAGAGGAGCATCAGAGGAGCATCAGTGGAGCATCAGTGGAGCATCAGAGGAGCATCAGTGGAGCATCAGAGGAGCATCAGAGGAGCATCAGAGGAGCATGAGAGGAGCATGAGAGGAGCATCAGAGGAGCATCAGAGGAGCATCAGAGGAGCATCAGAGGAGCATCAGAGGAGCATCAGAGGAGCATCAGAGGAGCATCAGAGGAGCATCAGAGTTGCATCAGTGGAGCATCAGTGGAGCATCAGAGGAGCATCAGAGGAGCATCAGAGGAGCATCAGAGGAGCAACAGAGGAGCATCAGAGGAGCATCAGATGAGCATCAGAGGAGCATCAGAGGAGCATCAGAGGAGCATCAGAGGAGCATCAGAGGAGCATCAGAGGAGCATCAGAGGAGCATCAGAGGAGCAACAGAGGAGCATCAGAGGAGCGACAGAGGAGCAACAGAGGAGCAGGAGCAGGAGCAGGTGCATGAGCAGAAGCAGGAGCAGGAGCAGGTGCAGGTGCAGGAGGAAGAGCATCAGAGGAGCATCAGAGGAGCAGGAGCAGGAGCAGGAGCAGGAACAGGAGCAGGAGCATCAGAGGAGCATCAGAGGAGCAGGAGCAGGAGCAGGAGCAGGAGCAGGAGCATCAGAGGAGTATCATAGGAGCATCAGAGGAGCATCAGAGGAGCATCAGACGAGCATCAGAGGAGCATCAGAGGAGCATCAGAGGAGCATCAGAGGAGCATCAGTGGAGCAGCAGTGGAGCATCAGAGGAGCATCAGAGGAGCATCAGAGGAGCATCAGAGGAGCAACAGAGGAGCATCAGAGGAGCCTCAGAGGAGCATCAGAGGAGCATCAGAGGAGCATCAGAGGAGCATCAGAGGAGCATCAGAGGAGCATCAGAGGAGCATCAGAGGAGCATCAGAGGAGCAACAGAGGAGCATCAGAGGAGCATCAGAGGAGCATCAGAGGAGCCTCAGAGGAGCATCAGAGGAGCATCAGAGGAGCATCAGAGGAGCATCAGAGGAGCATCAGAGGAGCATCAGAGGAGCCTCAGAGGAGCGTCAGAGGAGCATCAGAGGAGCATCAGAGGAGCATCAGAGGAGCATCAGAGGAGCATCAGAGGAGCATCAGAGGAGGATCAGAGGAGCATCAGAGGAGCATGAGAGGAGCATCAGAGGAGCATCAGAGGAGCATCAGAGGAGCATCAGAGGAGCATCAGAGGAGCATCAGAGGAGCATCAGAGGAGCATCAGAGGAGCATCAGAGTTGCATCAGTGGAGCATCAGTGGAGCATCAGAGGAGCATCAGAGGAGCATCAGAGGAGCATCAGAGGAGCAACAGAGGAGCATCAGAGGAGCATCAGATGAGCATCAGAGGAGCATCAGAGGAGCATCAGAGGAGCATCAGAGGAGCATCAGAGGAGCATCAGAGGAGCATCAGAGGAGCATCAGAGGAGCATCAGAGGAGCATCAGAGGAGCAACAGAGGAGCATCAGAGGAGCGACAGAGGAGCAACAGAGGAGCAGGAGCAGGAGCAGGTGCAGGAGCAGAAGCAGGAGCAGGAGCAGGTGCAGGTGCAGGAGGAAGAGCATCAGAGGAGCATCAGAGGAGCAGGAGCAGGAGCAGGAGCAGGAGCAGGAACAGGAGCAGGAGCATCAGAGGAGTATCAGAGGAGCAGGAGCAGGAGCAGGAGCAGGAGCAGGAGCATCAGAGGAGCATCATAGGAGCATCAGAGGAGCATCAGAGGAGCATCAGAGGAGCATCAGAGGAGCATCAGAGGAGCATCAGAGGAGCATCAGAGGAGCATCAGAGGAGCATCAGAGGAGCATCAGTGGAGCATCAGTGGAGCATCAGAGGAGCATCAGAGGAGCATCAGAGGAGCATCAGAGGAGCAACAGAGGAGCATCAGAGGAGCCTCAGAGGAGCATCAGAGGAGCATCAGAGGAGCATCAGAGGAGCATCAGAGGAGCATCAGAGGAGCATCAGAGGAGCATCAGAGGAGCATCAGAGGAGCATCAGAGGAGCATCAGAGGAGCAACAGAGGAGCATCAGAGGAGCATCAGAGGAGCCTCAGAGGAGCCTCAGAGGAGCATCAGAGGAGCATCAGAGGAGCATCAGAGGAGCATCAGAGGAGCATCAGAGGAGCATCAGAGGAGCCTCAGAGGAGCATCAGAGGAGCATCAGAGGAGCATCAGAGGAGCATCAGAGGAGCATCAGAGGAGCATCAGAGGAGCATCAGAGGAGGATCAGAGGAGCATCAGAGGACCATCAGAGGAGCATCAGAGGAGAATCAGAGGAGCATCAGAGGAGCATCAGAGGAGCAACAGAGGAGCATCAGAGGAGCATCAGAGGAGCATCAGAGGAGCATCAGAGGAGCATCAGAGGAGCATCAGAGGAGGATCAGAGGAGCATCAGAGGAGCATGAGAGGAGCATCAGAGGAGCATCAGAGGAGCATCAGAGGAGCATCAGAGGAGCATCAGAGGAGCATCAGAGGAGCATCAGAGGAGGATCAGAGGAGCATCAGAGGAGCATGAGAGGAGCATCAGAGGAGCATTAGAGGAGCATCAGAGGAGCATCAGAGGAGTATCAGAGGAGCATCAGAGGAGCATCAGAGGAGCATCAGAGGAGCATCAGAGTTGCATCAGTGGAGCATCAGTGGAGCATCAGAGGAGCATCAGAGGAGCATCAGAGGAGCATCAGAGGAGCAACAGAGGAGCATCAGAGGAGCATCAGATGAGCATCAGAGGAGCATCAGAGGAGCATCAGAGGAGCATCAGAGGAGCATCAGAGGAGCATCAGAGGAGCATCAGAGGAGCATCAGAGGAGCATCAGAGGAGCAACAGAGGAGCATCAGAGGAGCGACAGAGGAGCAACAGAGGAGCAGGAGCAGGAGCAGGTGCAGGAGCAGAAGCAGGAGCAGGAGCAGGTGCAGGTGCAGGAGGAAGAGCATCAGAGGAGCATCAGAGGAGCAGGAGCAGGAGCAGGAGCAGGAGCAGGAACAGGAGCAGGAGCATCAGAGGAGTATCAGAGGAGCAGGAGCAGGAGCAGGAGCAGGAGCAGGAGCATCAGAGGAGCATCATAGGAGCATCAGAGGAGCATCAGAGGAGCATCAGAGGAGCATCAGAGCATCAGAGGAGCATCAGAGGAGCATCAGAGGAGCATCAGAGGAGCATCAGTGGAGCATCAGTGGAGCATCAGAGGAGCATCAGAGGAGCATCAGAGGAGCATCAGAGGAGCAACAGAGGAGCATCAGAGGAGCATCAGAGGAGCATCAGAGGAGCATCAGAGGAGCATCAGAGGAGCATCTGAGGAGCATCAGAGGAGCATCAGTGTAGCATCAGAGGAGCATCAGAGGAGCATCAGAGGAGAATCAGTGGAGCATCAGAGGAGCAACAGAGGAGCATCAGAGAAGCAACAGAGGAGCATCAGAGGAGCATCAGAGAAGCATCAGAGGATCCTCAGAGGAGCATCGGAGGAGCATCAGAGGAGCATCAGATGAGCATCAGAGGAGCATCAGAGGAGCATCAGAGGAGCATCAGAGGAGCATCAGAGGAGCATCAGTGGAGCATCAGAGCAGCATCAGAGGAGCATCAGAGGAGCATCAGAGGAGCATCAGAGGAGCATCAGAGGAGCATCAGAGGAGCATCAGAGGAGCATCAGAGGAGCATCAGAGGAGCATCAGTGGAGCATCAGAGGAGCATCAGAGGAGCATCAGAGGAGCATCAGAGGAGCATCAGAGGAGCATCAGTGGAGCATCAGAGAAGCATCAGAGGATCATCAGAGGAGCATCAGAGGAGCATCAGAGGAGCATCAGAGGAGCATCAGAGGAGCATCAGAGGAGCATCAGAGGAGCATCAGAGGAGCATCAGAGGAGCATCAGAGGAGCATCAGAGGAGCATCAGTGGAGCATCAGTGGAGCATCAGAGGAGCATCAGTGGAGCATCAGAGGAGCATCAGAGGAGCATCAGAGGAGCATCAGAGGAGCATGAGAGGAGCATCAGAGGAGCATCAGAGGAGCATCAGAGGAGCATCAGAGGAGCATCAGAGGAGCATCAGAGGAGCATCAGAGGAGCATCAGAGGAGCATCAGAGTTGCATCAGTGGAGCATCAGTGGAGCATCAGAGGAGCATCAGAGGAGCATCAGAGGAGCATCAGAGGAGCAACAGAGGAGCATCAGAGGAGCATCAGATGAGCATCAGAGGAGCATCAGAGGAGCATCAGAGGAGCATCAGAGGAGCATCAGAGGAGCATCAGAGGAGAATCAGAGGAGCATCAGAGGAGCAACAGAGGAGCATCAGAGGAGCGACAGAGGAGCAACAGAGGAGCAGGAGCAGGAGCAGGTGCAGGAGCAGAAGCAGGAGCAGGAGCAGGTGCAGGTGCAGGAGGAAGAGCATCAGAGGAGCATCAGAGGAGCAGGAGCAGGAGCAGGAGCAGGAGCAGGAACAGGAGCAGGAGCATCAGAGGAGCATCAGAGGAGCAGGAGCAGGAGCAGGAGCAGGAGCAGGAGCATCAGAGGAGCATCAGAGGAGCATCAGAGGAGCATCAGAGGAGCATCAGAGGAGCATCAGAGGAGCATCAGAGGAGCATCAGAGGAGCATCAGAGTTGCATCAGTGGAGCATCAGTGGAGCATCAGAGGAGCATCAGAGGAGCATCAGAGGAGCATCAGAGGAGCAACAGAGGAGCATCAGAGGAGCATCAGATGAGCATCAGAGGAGCATCAGAGGAGCATCAGAGGAGCATCAGAGGAGCATCAGAGGAGCATCAGAGGAGCATCAGAGGAGCATCAGAGGAGCATCAGAGGAGCATCAGAGGAGCAACAGAGGAGCATCAGAGGAGCGACAGAGGAGCAACAGAGGAGCAGGAGCAGGAGCAGGTGCAGGAGCAGAAGCAGGAGCAGGAGCAGGTGCAGGTGCAGGAGGAAGAGCATCAGAGGAGCATCAGAGGAGCAGGAGCAGGAGCAGGAGCAGGAGCAGGAACAGGAGCAGGAGCATCAGAGGAGTATCAGAGGAGCAGGAGCAGGAGCAGGAGCAGGAGCAGGAGCATCAGAGGAGCCTCAGAGGAGCCTCAGAGGAGCATCAGAGGAGCATCAGAGGAGCATCAGAGGAGCATCAGAGGAGCATCAGAGGAGCATCAGAGGAGCCTCAGAGGAGCATCAGAGGAGCATCAGAGGAGCATCAGAGGAGCATCAGAGGAGCATCAGAGGAGCATCAGAGGAGCATCAGAGGAGGATCAGAGGAGCATCAGAGGACCATCAGAGGAGCATCAGAGGAGAATCAGAGGAGCATCAGAGGAGCATCAGAGGAGCAACAGAGGAGCATCAGAGGAGCATCAGAGGAGCATCAGAGGAGCATCAGAGGAGCATCAGAGGAGCATCAGAGGAGGATCAGAGGAGCATCAGAGGAGCATGAGAGGAGCATCAGAGGAGCATCAGAGGAGCATCAGAGGAGCATCAGAGGAGCATCAGAGGAGCATCAGAGGAGCATCAGAGGAGGATCAGAGGAGCATCAGAGGAGCATGAGAGGAGCATCAGAGGAGCATCAGAGGAGCATCAGAGGAGCATCAGAGGAGCATCAGAGGAGCATCAGAGGAGCATCAGAGGAGCATCAGAGGAGCATCAGAGTTGCATCAGTGGAGCATCAGTGGAGCATCAGAGGAGCATCAGAGGAGCATCAGAGGAGCAACAGAGGAGCATCAGAGGAGCATCAGATGAGCATCAGAGGAGCATCAGAGGAGCATCAGAGGAGCATCAGAGGAGCATCAGAGGAGCATCAGAGGAGCATCAGAGGAGCATCAGAGGAGCATCAGAGGAGCATCAGAGGAGCAACAGAGGAGCATCAGAGGAGCGACAGAGGAGCAACAGAGGAGCAACAGAGGAGCAGGAGCAGGAGCAGGAGCAGGAGCAGGAACAGGAGGAGGAGCATCAGAGGAGTATCAGAGGAGCAGGAGCAGGAGCAGGAGCAGGAGCAGGAGCATCAGAGGAGCATCATAGGAGCATCAGAGGAGCATCAGAGGAGCATCAGAGGAGCATCAGAGGAGCATCAGAGGAGCAGGAGCAGGAGCAGGAGCAGGAGCAGGAACAGGAGCAGGAGCATCAGAGGAGTATCAGAGGAGCAGGAGCAGGAGCAGGAGCAGGAGCAGGAGCATCAGAGGAGCATCATAGGAGCATCAGAGGAGCATCAGAGGAGCATCAGAGGAGCATCAGAGGAGCATCAGAGGAGCATCAGAGGAGCATCAGAGGAGCATCAGTGGAGCATCAGTGGAGCATCAGAGGAGCATCAGAGGAGCATCAGAGGAGAATCAGAGGAGCAACAGAGGAGCATCAGAGGAGCATCAGAGGAGCATCAGAGGAGCATCAGAGGAGCATCAGAGGAGCATCAGAGGAGCATCAGAGGAGCAACAGAGGAGCATCAGAGGAGCATCAGAGGAGCCTCAGAGGAGCCTCAGAGGAGCATCAGAGGAGCATCAGAGGAGCATCAGAGGAGCATCAGAGGAGCATCAGAGGAGCATCAGAGGAGCCTCAGAGGAGCATCAGAGGAGCATCAGAGGAGCATCAGAGGAGCATCAGAGGAGCATCAGAGGAGCATCAGAGGAGCATCAGAGGAGGATCAGAGGAGCATCAGAGGACCATCAGAGGAGCATCAGAGGAGAATCAGAGGAGCATCAGAGGAGCATCAGAGGAGCAACAGAGGAGCATCAGAGGAGCATCAGAGGAGCATCAGAGGAGCATCAGAGGAGCCTCAGAGGAGCATCAGAGGAGCATTAGAGGAGCATCAGAGGAGCATCAGAGGAGCATCAGAGGAGCATCAGAGGAGCATCAGTGGAGCATCAGTGGAGCATCAGAGGAGCATCAGAGGAGCATCAGTTGAGCATCAGAGGAGCATCAGAGGAGCATCAGAGGAGCATCAGAGGAGCATCAGAGGAGCATCAGAGGAGCATCAGAGGAGCATCAGAGGTGCATCAGTGGAGCATCAGTGGAGCATCAGAGGAGCATCAGAGGAGCATCAGAGGAGCAACAGAGGAGCATCAGAGGAGCATCAGAGGAGCATCAGAGGAGCATCAGAGGAGCATCAGAGGAGCATCAAAGGTGCATCAGTGGAGCATCAGAGGAGCATCAGAGGAGCATCAGAGGAGCATCAGAGGAGCATCAGTGTAGCATCAGAGGAGCATCAGAGGAGCATCAGAGGAGCATCAGAGGAGCATCAGAAAAGCAACAGAGGAGCATCAGAGGAGCATCAGAGGAGCATCAGTTGAGCATCAGTGGAGCATCAGAGGAGCATCAGTGGAGCATCAGAGGAGCATCAGAGGAGAATCAGAGGAGCATTAGTGGAGCATCAGTGGAGCATCAGAGGAGCATCAGAGGAGCATCAGAGGAGCATCAGAGGAGCAACAGAGGAGCATCAGAGGAGCATCAGAGGAGCATCAGAGGAGCATCAGAGGAGCATCAGAGGAGCAACAGAGGAGCATCAGAGGAGCAACAGAGGAGCAGGAGCAGGAGCAGGAGCAGGTGCAGGAGCAGAAGCAGGAGCAGGAGCAGGTGCAGGAGCAAGAGCATCAGAGGAGCATCAGAGGAGCAGGAGCAGGAGCAGGAGCAGGAGCAGGAACAGGAGCAGGAGCATCAGAGGAGCATCAGAGGAGCAGGAGCAGGAGCAGGAGCAGGAGCAGGAGCATCAGAGGAGCATAAGAGGAGCATCAGAGGAGCATCAGAGGAGCATCAGAGGAGCATCAGAGGAGCATCAGAGGAGCATCAGTGTAGCATCAGAGGATCATCAGAGGAGCATCAGAGGAGCATCAGAGGAGCAACAGAGGAGCATCAGAGGAGCAACAGAGGAGCATCAGAGGAGCATCAGAGAAGCATCAGAGGAGCCTCAGAGGAGCATCGGAGGAGGATCAGAGGAGCATCAGAGGAGCATCAGAGGAGCATCAGAGGAGCATCAGAGGAGCATCAGAGGAGCATCAGAGGAGCATCAGAGGAGCCTCAGAGGAGCCTCAGAGGAGCATCAGAGGAGCATCAGAGGAGCATCAGAGGAGCATCAGAGGAGCATCAGAGGAGCATCAGAGGAGCATCAGAGGAGCAACAGAGGAGCATCAGAGGAGCATCAGAGGAGCCTCAGAGGAGCCTCAGAGGAGCATCAGAGGAGCATCAGAGGAGCATCAGAGGAGCATCAGAGGAGCATCAGAGGAGCATCAGAGTAGCCTCAGAGGAGCATCAGAGGAGCATCAGAGGAGCATCAGAGGAGCATCAGAGGAGCAACAGAGGAGCATCAGAGGAGCATCAGAGGAGCATCAGAGGAGCATCAGAGGAGCATCAGAGGAGCATCTGAGGAGCATCAGAGGAGCATCAGTGTAGCATCAGAGGAGCATCAGAGGAGCATCAGAGGAGAATCAGTGGAGCATCAGAGGAGCAACAGAGGAGCATCAGAGAAGCAACAGAGGAGCATCAGAGGAGCATCAGAGAAGCATCAGAGGATCCTCAGAGGAGCATCGGAGGAGCATCAGAGGAGCATCAGATGAGCATCAGAGGAGCATCAGAGGAGCATCAGAGGAGCATCAGAGGAGCATCAGAGGAGCATCAGTGGAGCATCAGAGCAGCATCAGAGGAGCATCAGAGGAGCATCAGAGGAGCATCAGAGGAGCATCAGAGGAGCATCAGAGGAGCATCAGAGGAGCATCAGAGGAGCATCAGAGGAGCATCAGTGTAGCATCAGAGGAGCATCAGAGGAGCATCAGAGGAGCATCAGAGGAGCATCAGAGGAGCAACAGAGGAGCATCAGAGGAGCATCAGAGGAGCATCAGTTGAGCATCAGTGGAGCATCAGAGGAGCATCAGTGGAGCATCAGAGGAGCATCAGAGGAGAATCAGAGGAGCATCAGTGGAGCATCAGTGGAGCATCAGAGGAGCATCAGAGGAGCATCAGAGGAGCATCAGAGGAGCAACAGAGGAGCATCAGAGGAGCATCAGAGGAGCATCAGAGGAGCATCAGAGGAGCATCAGAGGAGCAACAGAGGAGCATCAGAGGAGCAACAGAGGAGCAGGAGCAGGAGCAGGAGCAGGTGCAGGAGCAGAAGCAGGAGCAGGAGCAGGTGCAGGAGCAAGAGCATCAGAGGAGCATCAGAGGAGCAGGAGCAGGAGCAGGAGCAGGAGCAGGAACAGGAGCAGGAGCATCAGAGGAGCATCAGAGGAGCAGGAGCAGGAGCAGGAGCAGGAGCAGGAGCATCAGAGGAGCATAAGAGGAGCATCAGAGGAGCATCAGAGGAGCATCAGAGGAGCATCAGAGGAGCATCAGAGGAGCATCAGTGTAGCATCAGAGGATCATCAGAGGAGCATCAGAGGAGCATCAGAGGAGCAACAGAGGAGCATCAGAGGAGCAACAGAGGAGCATCAGAGGAGCATCAGAGAAGCATCAGAGGAGCCTCAGAGGAGGATCGGAGGAGGATCAGAGGAGCATCAGAGGAGCATCAGAGGAGCATCAGAGGAGCATCAGAGGAGCATCAGAGGAGCATCAGAGGAGCATCAGAGGAGCCTCAGAGGAGCCTCAGAGGAGCATCAGAGGAGCATCAGAGGAGCATCAGAGGAGCATCAGAGGAGCATCAGAGGAGCATCAGAGGAGCATCAGAGGAGCAACAGAGGAGCATCAGAGGAGCATCAGAGGAGCCTCAGAGGAGCCTCAGAGGAGCATCAGAGGAGCATCAGAGGAGCATCAGAGGAGCATCAGAGGAGCATCAGAGGAGCATCAGAGGAGCCTCAGAGGAGCATCAGAGGAGCATCAGAGGAGCATCAGAGGAGCATCAGAGGAGCAACAGAGGAGCATCAGAGGAGCATCAGAGGAGCATCAGAGGAGCATCAGAGGAGCATCAGAGGAGCATCTGAGGAGCATCAGAGGAGCATCAGTGTAGCATCAGAGGAGCATCAGAGGAGCATCAGAGGAGAATCAGTGGAGCATCAGAGGAGCAACAGAGGAGCATCAGAGAAGCAACAGAGGAGCATCAGAGGAGCATCAGAGAAGCATCAGAGGATCCTCAGAGGAGCATCGGAGGAGCATCAGAGGAGCATCAGATGAGCATCAGAGGAGCATCAGAGGAGCATCAGAGGAGCATCAGAGGAGCATCAGAGGAGGATCAGAGGAGCATCAGAGGACCATCAGAGGAGCATCAGAGGAGAATCAGAGGAGCATCAGAGGAGCATCAGAGGAGCAACAGAGGAGCATCAGAGGAGCATCAGAGGAGCATCAGAGGAGCATCAGAGGAGCCTCAGAGGAGCATCAGAGGAGCATTAGAGGAGCATCAGAGGAGCATCAGAGGAGCATCAGAGGAGCATCAGAGGAGCATCAGTGGAGCATCAGTGGAGCATCAGAGGAGCATCAGAGGAGCATCAGTTGAGCATCAGAGGAGCATCAGTTGAGCATCAGTGGAGCATCAGAGGAGCATCAGTGGAGCATCAGAGGAGCATCAGAGGAGCATCAGGGGAGCATCAGAGGAGCATCAGAGGAGCATCAGAGGAGCATCAGTGGAGCATCAGAGGAGCATCAGAGGAGCATCAGAGGAGCATCAGAGGAGCATCAGAGGAGCATCAGAGGAGCATCAGAGGAGCATAAGAGGAGCATCAGAGGAGCATCAGAGGAGCATCAGAGGAGCATCAGAGGAGCATCAGAGGAGCATCAGAGGAGCATCAGAGGAGCATCAGAGGTGCATCAGTGGAGCATCAGTGGAGCATCAGAGGAGCATCAGAGGAGCATCAGAGGAGCAACAGAGGAGCATCAGAGGAGCATCAGAGGAGCATCAGAGGAGCATCAGAGGAGCATCAGAGGAGCATCAAAGGTGCATCAGTGGAGCATCAGAGGAGCATCAGAGGAGCATCAGAGGAGCATCAGAGGAGCATCAGTGTAGCATCAGAGGAGCATCAGAGGAGCATCAGAGGAGCATCAGAGGAGCATCAGAAAAGCAACAGAGGAGCATCAGAGGAGCATCAGAGGAGCATCAGTTGAGCATCAGTGGAGCATCAGAGGAGCATCAGTGGAGCATCAGAGGAGCATCAGAGGAGAATCAGAGGAGCATTAGTGGAGCATCAGTGGAGCATCAGAGGAGCATCAGAGGAGCATCAGAGGAGCATCAGAGGAGCAACAGAGGAGCATCAGAGGAGCATCAGAGGAGCATCAGAGGAGCATCAGAGGAGCAACAGAGGAGCATCAGAGGAGCAACAGAGGAGCAGGAGCAGGAGCAGGAGCAGGTGCAGGAGCAGAAGCAGGAGCAGGAGCAGGTGCAGGAGCAAGAGCATCAGAGGAGCATCAGAGGAGCAGGAGCAGGAGCAGGAGCAGGAGCAGGAACAGGAGCAGGAGCATCAGAGGAGCATCAGAGGAGCAGGAGCAGGAGCAGGAGCAGGAGCAGGAGCATCAGAGGAGCATAAGAGGAGCATCAGAGGAGCATCAGAGGAGCATCAGAGGAGCATCAGAGGAGCATCAGAGGAGCATCAGTGTAGCATCAGAGGATCATCAGAGGAGCATCAGAGGAGCATCAGAGGAGCAACAGAGGAGCATCAGAGGAGCAACAGAGGAGCATCAGAGGAGCATCAGAGAAGCATCAGAGGAGCCTCAGAGGAGCATCGGAGGAGGATCAGAGGAGCATCAGAGGAGCATCAGAGGAGCATCAGAGGAGCATCAGAGGAGCATCAGAGGAGCATCAGAGGAGCATCAGAGGAGCCTCAGAGGAGCCTCAGAGGAGCATCAGAGGAGCATCAGAGGAGCATCAGAGGAGCATCAGAGGAGCATCAGAGGAGCATCAGAGGAGCATCAGAGGAGCAACAGAGGAGCATCAGAGGAGCATCAGAGGAGCCTCAGAGGAGCCTCAGAGGAGCATCAGAGGAGCATCAGAGGAGCATCAGAGGAGCATCAGAGGAGCATCAGAGGAGCATCAGAGTAGCCTCAGAGGAGCATCAGAGGAGCATCAGAGGAGCATCAGAGGAGCATCAGAGGAGCAACAGAGGAGCATCAGAGGAGCATCAGAGGAGCATCAGAGGAGCATCAGAGGAGCATCAGAGGAGCATCTGAGGAGCATCAGAGGAGCATCAGTGTAGCATCAGAGGAGCATCAGAGGAGCATCAGAGGAGAATCAGTGGAGCATCAGAGGAGCAACAGAGGAGCATCAGAGAAGCAACAGAGGAGCATCAGAGGAGCATCAGAGAAGCATCAGAGGATCCTCAGAGGAGCATCGGAGGAGCATCAGAGGAGCATCAGATGAGCATCAGAGGAGCATCAGAGGAGCATCAGAGGAGCATCAGAGGAGCATCAGAGGAGCATCAGTGGAGCATCAGAGCAGCATCAGAGGAGCATCAGAGGAGCATCAGAGGAGCATCAGAGGAGCATCAGAGGAGCATCAGAGGAGCATCAGAGGAGCATCAGAGGAGCATCAGAGGAGCATCAGTGTAGCATCAGAGGAGCATCAGAGGAGCATCAGAGGAGCATCAGAGGAGCATCAGAGGAGCAACAGAGGAGCATCAGAGGAGCATCAGAGGAGCATCAGTTGAGCATCAGTGGAGCATCAGAGGAGCATCAGTGGAGCATCAGAGGAGCATCAGAGGAGAATCAGAGGAGCATCAGTGGAGCATCAGTGGAGCATCAGAGGAGCATCAGAGGAGCATCAGAGGAGCATCAGAGGAGCAACAGAGGAGCATCAGAGGAGCATCAGAGGAGCATCAGAGGAGCATCAGAGGAGCATCAGAGGAGCAACAGAGGAGCATCAGAGGAGCAACAGAGGAGCAGGAGCAGGAGCAGGAGCAGGTGCAGGAGCAGAAGCAGGAGCAGGAGCAGGTGCAGGAGCAAGAGCATCAGAGGAGCATCAGAGGAGCAGGAGCAGGAGCAGGAGCAGGAGCAGGAACAGGAGCAGGAGCATCAGAGGAGCATCAGAGGAGCAGGAGCAGGAGCAGGAGCAGGAGCAGGAGCATCAGAGGAGCATAAGAGGAGCATCAGAGGAGCATCAGAGGAGCATCAGAGGAGCATCAGAGGAGCATCAGAGGAGCATCAGTGTAGCATCAGAGGATCATCAGAGGAGCATCAGAGGAGCATCAGAGGAGCAACAGAGGAGCATCAGAGGAGCAACAGAGGAGCATCAGAGGAGCATCAGAGAAGCATCAGAGGAGCCTCAGAGGAGGATCGGAGGAGGATCAGAGGAGCATCAGAGGAGCATCAGAGGAGCATCAGAGGAGCATCAGAGGAGCATCAGAGGAGCATCAGAGGAGCATCAGAGGAGCCTCAGAGGAGCCTCAGAGGAGCATCAGAGGAGCATCAGAGGAGCATCAGAGGAGCATCAGAGGAGCATCAGAGGAGCATCAGAGGAGCATCAGAGGAGCAACAGAGGAGCATCAGAGGAGCATCAGAGGAGCCTCAGAGGAGCCTCAGAGGAGCATCAGAGGAGCATCAGAGGAGCATCAGAGGAGCATCAGAGGAGCATCAGAGGAGCATCAGAGGAGCCTCAGAGGAGCATCAGAGGAGCATCAGAGGAGCATCAGAGGAGCATCAGAGGAGCAACAGAGGAGCATCAGAGGAGCATCAGAGGAGCATCAGAGGAGCATCAGAGGAGCATCAGAGGAGCATCTGAGGAGCATCAGAGGAGCATCAGAGGAGCATCAGAGGAGAATCAGTGGAGCATCAGAGGAGCAACAGAGGAGCATCAGAGAAGCAACAGAGGAGCATCAGAGGAGCATCAGAGAAGCATCAGAGGATCCTCAGAGGAGCATCGGAGGAGCATCAGAGGAGCATCAGATGAGCATCAGAGGAGCATCAGAGGAGCATCAGAGGAGCATCAGAGGAGCATCAGAGGAGCATCAGTGGAGCATCAGAGCAGCATCAGAGGAGCATCAGAGGAGCATCAGAGGAGCATCAGAGGAGCATCAGAGGAGCATCAGAGGAGCATCAGAGGAGCATCAGAGGAGCATCAGTGGAGCATCAGAGGAGCATCAGAGGAGCATCAGAGGAGCATCAGAGGAGCATCAGAGGAGCATCAGTGGAGCATCAAAGCAGCATCAGAGGAGCATCAGAGGAGCATCAGAGGAGCATCAGAGGAGCATCAGAGGAGCATCAGAGGAGCATCAGAGGAGCATCAGAGGAGCATCAGAGGAGCATCAGAGGAGCATCAGAGGAGCATCAGTGGAGCATCAGTGGAGCATCAGAGGAGCATCAGTGGAGCATCAGAGGAGCATCAGAGGAGCATCAGAGGAGCATCAGAGGAGCATGAGAGGAGCATCAGAGGAGCATCAGAGGAGCATCAGAGGAGCATCAGAGGAGCATCAGAGGAGCATCAGAGGAGCATCAGAGGAGCATCAGAGTTGCATCAGTGGAGCATCAGTGGAGCATCAGAGGAGCATCAGAGGAGCATCAGAGGAGCATCAGAGGAGCAACAGAGGAGCATCAGAGGAGCATCAGATGAGCATCAGAGGAGCATCAGAGGAGCATCAGAGGAGCATCAGAGGAGCATCAGAGGAGCATCAGAGGAGCATCAGAGGAGCAACAGAGGAGCATCAGAGGAGCGACAGAGGAGCAACAGAGGAGCAGGAGCAGGAGCAGGTGCAGGAGCAGAAGCAGGAGCAGGAGCAGGTGCAGGTGCAGGAGGAAGAGCATCAGAGGAGCATCAGAGGAGCAGGAGCAGGAGCAGGAGCAGGAGCAGGAACAGGAGCAGGAGCATCAGAGGAGCATCAGAGGAGCAGGAGCAGGAGCAGGAGCAGGAGCAGGAGCATCAGAGGAGTATCATAGGAGCATCAGAGGAGCATCAGAGGAGCATCAGAGGAGCATCAGAGGAGCATCGGAGGAGCATCAGAGGAGCATCAGAGGAGCATCAGTGGAGCATCAGTGGAGCATCAGAGGAGCATCAGAGGAGCATCAGAGGAGCATCAGAGGAGCAACAGAGGAGCATCAGAGGAGCCTCAGAGGAGCATCAGAGGAGCATCAGAGGAGCATCAGAGGAGCATCAGAGGAGCATCAGAGGAGCATCAGAGGAGCATCAGAGGAGCATCAGAGGAGCATCAGAGGAGCAACAGAGGAGCATCAGAGGAGCATCAGAGGAGCCTCAGAGGAGCCTCAGAGGAGCATCAGAGGAGCATCAGAGGAGCATCAGAGGAGCATCAGAGGAGCATCAGAGGAGCATCAGAGGAGCCTCAGAGGAGCGTCAGAGGAGCATCAGAGGAGCATCAGAGGAGCATCAGAGGAGCATCAGAGGAGCATCAGAGGAGCATCAGAGGAGGATCAGAGGAGCATCAGAGGAGCATGAGAGGAGCATCAGAGGAGCATCAGAGGAGCATCAGAGGAGCATCAGAGGAGCATCAGAGGAGCATCAGAGGAGCATCAGAGGAGCATCAGAGGAGCATCAGAGTTGCATCAGTGGAGCATCAGTGGAGCATCAGAGGAGCATCAGAGGAGCATCAGAGGAGCATCAGAGGAGCAACAGAGGAGCATCAGAGGAGCATCAGATGAGCATCAGAGGAGCATCAGAGGAGCATCAGAGGAGCATCAGAGGAGCATCAGAGGAGCATCAGAGGAGCATCAGAGGAGCATCAGAGGAGCATCAGAGGAGCATCAGAGGAGCAACAGAGGAGCATCAGAGGAGCGACAGGAGCAACAGAGGAGCAGGAGCAGGAGCAGGTGCAGGAGCAGAAGCAGGAGCAGGAGCAGGTGCAGGTGCAGGAGGAAGAGCATCAGAGGAGCATCAGAGGAGCAGGAGCAGGAGCAGGAGCAGGAGCAGGAACAGGAGCAGGAGCATCAGAGGAGTATCAGAGGAGCAGGAGCAGGAGCAGGAGCAGGAGCAGGAGCATCAGAGGAGCATCATAGGAGCATCAGAGGAGCATCAGAGGAGCATCAGAGGAGCATCAGAGGAGCATCAGAGGAGCATCAGAGGAGCATCAGAGGAGCATCAGAGGAGCATCAGAGGAGCATCAGTGGAGCATCAGTGGAGCATCAGAGGAGCATCAGAGGAGCATCAGAGGAGCATCAGAGGAGCAACAGAGGAGCATCAGAGGAGCCTCAGAGGAGCATCAGAGGAGCATCAGAGGAGCATCAGAGGAGCATCAGAGGAGCATCAGAGGAGCATCAGAGGAGCATCAGAGGAGCATCAGAGGAGCATCAGAGGAGCATCAGAGGAGCAACAGAGGAGCATCAGAGGAGCATCAGAGGAGCCTCAGAGGAGCCTCAGAGGAGCATCAGAGGAGCATCAGAGGAGCATCAGAGGAGCATCAGAGGAGCATCAGAGGAGCATCAGAGGAGCCTCAGAGGAGCATCAGAGGAGCATCAGAGGAGCATCAGAGGAGCATCAGAGGAGCATCAGAGGAGCATCAGAGGAGCATCAGAGGAGGATCAGAGGAGCATCAGAGGACCATCAGAGGAGCATCAGAGGAGAATCAGAGGAGCATCAGAGGAGCATCAGAGGAGCAACAGAGGAGCATCAGAGGAGCATCAGAGGAGCATCAGAGGAGCATCAGAGGAGCCTCAGAGGAGCATTAGAGGAGCATCAGAGGAGCATCAGAGGAGCATCAGAGGAGCATCAGAGGAGCATCAGTGGAGCATCAGTGGAGCATCAGAGGAGCATCAGAGGAGCATCAGTTGAGCATCAGAGGAGCATCAGTTGAGCATCAGTGGAGCATCAGAGGAGCATCAGTGGAGCATCAGAGGAGCATCAGAGGAGCATCAGGGGAGCATCAGAGGAGCATCAGAGGAGCATCAGAGGAGCATCAGAGGAGCATCAGTGGAGCATCAGAGGAGCATCAGAGGAGCATCAGAGGAGCATCAGAGGAGCATCAGAGGAGCATCAGAGGAGCATAAGAGGAGCATCAGAGGAGCATCAGAGGAGCATCAGAGGAGCATCAGAGGAGCATCAGAGGAGCATCAGAGGAGCATCAGAGGAGCATCAGAGGTGCATCAGTGGAGCATCAGTGGAGCATCAGAGGAGCATCAGAGGAGCATCAGAGGAGCAACAGAGGAGCATCAGAGGAGCATCAGAGGAGCATCAGAGGAGCATCAGAGGAGCATCAGAGGAGCATCAAAGGTGCATCAGTGGAGCATCAGTGGAGCATCAGAGGAGCATCAGAGGAGCATCAGAGGAGCATCAGAGGAGCAACTGAGGAGCATCAGAGGAGCATCAGAGGAGCATCAGAGGAGCATCAGAGGAGCATCAGAGGAGCATCAGTGTAGCATCAGAGGAGCATCAGAGGAGCATCAGAGGAGCATCAGAGGAGCATCAGAGGAGCAACAGAGGAGCATCAGAGGAGCAACAGAGGAGCATCAGAGGAGCATCAGAGAAGCATCAGAGGATTCTCAGAGGAGCATCGGAGGAGCATCAGAGGAGCATCAGAGGAGCATCAGAGGAGCATCAGAGGAGCATCAGAGGAGCATCAGAGGAGCATCAGTGGAGCATCAGAGCAGCATCAGAGGAGCATCAGAGGAGCATCAGAGGAGCATCAGAGGAGCATCAGAGGAGCATCAGAGGAGCATCAGAGGAGCATCAGAGGAGCATCAGAGGAGCATCAGAGGAGCATCAGAGGAGCATCAGAGGAGCATCAGAGGAGCATCAGTGTAGCATCAGAGGAGCATCAGAGGAGCATCAGAGGAGCATCAGAGGAGCATCAGAGGAGCATCAGAGGAGCATCAGAGGAGCAACAGAGGAGCATCAGAGGAGCATCAGAGGAGCATCAGAGGAGCATCAGAGGAGCATCAGTGTAGCATCAGAGGAGCATCAGAGGAGCATCAGAGGAGCATCAGAGGAGCATCAGAGGAGCATCAGAGGAGCAACAGAGGAGCATCAGAGGAGCAACAGAGGAGCATCAGAGGAGCATCAGAGGAGCATCAGAGGAGCATCAGAGGAGCATCAGAGTAGCATCAGTGGAGCATCAGAGGAGCATCAGTTGAGCATCAGTGGAGCATCAGAGGAGCATCAGTGGAGCATCAGAGTAGCATCAGAGGAGCATCAGAGGAGCATCAGAGTAGCATCAGAGGAGCATCAGTGGAGCATCAGAGGAGCATCAGAGGAGCATCAGAGGAGCATCAGAGGAGCATCAGAGGAGCATCAGAGGAGCAACAGAGGAGCATCAGAGGAGCATCAGATGAGCATCAGAGGAGCATCAGAGGAGCATCAGAGGAGCATCAGAGGAGCATCAGAGGAGCATCAGAGGAGCATCAGAGGAGCATCAGAGGAGCATCAGAGGAGCAACAGAGGAGCATCAGAGGAGCGACAGAGGAGCAACAGAGGAGCAGGAGCAGGAGCAGGTGCAGGAGCAGAAGCAGGAGCAGGAGCAGGTGCAGGTGCAGGAGGAAGAGCATCAGAGGAGCATCAGAGGAGCAGGAGCAGGAGCAGGAGCAGGAGCAGGAACAGGAGCAGGAGCATCAGAGGAGTATCAGAGGAGCAGGAGCAGGAGCAGGAGCAGGAGCAGGAGCATCAGAGGAGCATCATAGGAGCATCAGAGGAGCATCAGAGGAGCATCAGAGGAGCATCAGAGCATCAGAGGAGCATCAGAGGAGCATCAGAGGAGCATCAGAGGAGCATCAGTGGAGCATCAGTGGAGCATCAGAGGAGCATCAGAGGAGCATCAGAGGAGCATCAGAGGAGCAACAGAGGAGCATCAGAGGAGCATCAGAGGAGCATCAGAGGAGCATCAGAGGAGCATCAGAGGAGCATCTGAGGAGCATCAGAGGAGCATCAGTGTAGCATCAGAGGAGCATCAGAGGAGCATCAGAGGAGAATCAGTGGAGCATCAGAGGAGCAACAGAGGAGCATCAGAGAAGCAACAGAGGAGCATCAGAGGAGCATCAGAGAAGCATCAGAGGATCCTCAGAGGAGCATCGGAGGAGCATCAGAGGAGCATCAGATGAGCATCAGAGGAGCATCAGAGGAGCATCAGAGGAGCATCAGAGGAGCATCAGAGGAGCATCAGTGGAGCATCAGAGCAGCATCAGAGGAGCATCAGAGGAGCATCAGAGGAGCATCAGAGGAGCATCAGAGGAGCATCAGAGGAGCATCAGAGGAGCATCAGAGGAGCATCAGAGGAGCATCAGTGGAGCATCAGAGGAGCATCAGAGGAGCATCAGAGGAGCATCAGAGGAGCAACAGAGGAGCATCAGAGGAGCAACAGAGGAGCATCAGAGGAGCATCAGAGAAGCATCAGAGGAGCCTCAGAGGAGCATCGGAGGAGGATCAGAGGAGCATCAGAGGAGCATCAGAGGAGCATCAGAGGAGCATCAGAGGAGCATCAGAGGAGCATCAGAGGAGCATCAGAGGAGCCTCAGAGGAGCCTCAGAGGAGCATCAGAGGAGCATCAGAGGAGCATCAGAGGAGCATCAGAGGAGCATCAGAGGAGCATCAGAGGAGCATCAGAGGAGCAACAGAGGAGCATCAGAGGAGCATCAGAGGAGCCTCAGAGGAGCCTCAGAGGAGCCTCAGAGGAGCATCAGAGGAGCATCAGAGGAGCATCAGAGGAGCATCAGAGGAGCATCAGAGGAGCATCAGAGTAGCCTCAGAGGAGCATCAGAGGAGCATCAGAGGAGCATCAGAGGAGCATCAGAGGAGCAACAGAGGAGCATCAGAGGAGCATCAGAGGAGCATCAGAGGAGCATCAGAGGAGCATCAGAGGAGCATCTGAGGAGCATCAGAGGAGCATCAGTGTAGCATCAGAGGAGCATCAGAGGAGCATCAGAGGAGAATCAGTGGAGCATCAGAGGAGCAACAGAGGAGCATCAGAGAAGCAACAGAGGAGCATCAGAGGAGCATCAGAGAAGCATCAGAGGATCCTCAGAGGAGCATCGGAGGAGCATCAGAGGAGCATCAGATGAGCATCAGAGGAGCATCAGAGGAGCATCAGAGGAGCATCAGAGGAGCATCAGAGGAGCATCAGTGGAGCATCAGAGCAGCATCAGAGGAGCATCAGAGGAGCATCAGAGGAGCATCAGAGGAGCATCAGAGGAGCATCAGAGGAGCATCAGAGGAGCATCAGAGGAGCATCAGAGGAGCATCAGTGTAGCATCAGAGGAGCATCAGAGGAGCATCAGAGGAGCATCAGAGGAGCATCAGAGGAGCAACAGAGGAGCATCAGAGGAGCATCAGAGGAGCATCAGTTGAGCATCAGTGGAGCATCAGAGGAGCATCAGTGGAGCATCAGAGGAGCATCAGAGGAGAATCAGAGGAGCATCAGTGGAGCATCAGTGGAGCATCAGAGGAGCATCAGAGGAGCATCAGAGGAGCATCAGAGGAGCAACAGAGGAGCATCAGAGGAGCATCAGAGGAGCATCAGAGGAGCATCAGAGGAGCATCAGAGGAGCAACAGAGGAGCATCAGAGGAGCAACAGAGGAGCAGGAGCAGGAGCAGGAGCAGGTGCAGGAGCAGAAGCAGGAGCAGGAGCAGGTGCAGGAGCAAGAGCATCAGAGGAGCATCAGAGGAGCAGGAGCAGGAGCAGGAGCAGGAGCAGGAACAGGAGCAGGAGCATCAGAGGAGCATCAGAGGAGCAGGAGCAGGAGCAGGAGCAGGAGCAGGAGCATCAGAGGAGCATAAGAGGAGCATCAGAGGAGCATCAGAGGAGCATCAGAGGAGCATCAGAGGAGCATCAGAGGAGCATCAGTGTAGCATCAGAGGATCATCAGAGGAGCATCAGAGGAGCATCAGAGGAGCAACAGAGGAGCATCAGAGGAGCAACAGAGGAGCATCAGAGGAGCATCAGAGAAGCATCAGAGGAGCCTCAGAGGAGGATCGGAGGAGGATCAGAGGAGCATCAGAGGAGCATCAGAGGAGCATCAGAGGAGCATCAGAGGAGCATCAGAGGAGCATCAGAGGAGCATCAGAGGAGCCTCAGAGGAGCCTCAGAGGAGCATCAGAGGAGCATCAGAGGAGCATCAGAGGAGCATCAGAGGAGCATCAGAGGAGCATCAGAGGAGCATCAGAGGAGCAACAGAGGAGCATCAGAGGAGCATCAGAGGAGCCTCAGAGGAGCCTCAGAGGAGCATCAGAGGAGCATCAGAGGAGCATCAGAGGAGCATCAGAGGAGCATCAGAGGAGCATCAGAGGAGCCTCAGAGGAGCATCAGAGGAGCATCAGAGGAGCATCAGAGGAGCATCAGAGGAGCATCAGAGGAGCATCAGAGGAGCATCAGAGGAGCATCAGAGGAGCATCTGAGGAGCATCAGAGGAGCATCAGTGTAGCATCAGAGGAGCATCAGAGGAGCATCAGAGGAGAATCAGTGGAGCATCAGAGGAGCAACAGAGGAGCATCAGAGAAGCAACAGAGGAGCATCAGAGGAGCATCAGAGAAGCATCAGAGGATCCTCAGAGGAGCATCGGAGGAGCATCAGAGGAGCATCAGATGAGCATCAGAGGAGCATCAGAGGAGCATCAGAGGAGCATCAGAGGAGCATCAGAGGAGCATCAGTGGAGCATCAGAGCAGCATCAGAGGAGCATCAGAGGAGCATCAGAGGAGCATCAGAGGAGCATCAGAGGAGCATCAGAGGAGCATCAGAGGAGCATCAGAGGAGCATCAGTGGAGCATCAGAGGAGCATCAGAGGAGCATCAGAGGAGCATCAGAGGAGCATCAGAGGAGCATCAGTGGAGCATCAAAGCAGCATCAGAGGAGCATCAGAGGAGCATCAGAGGAGCATCAGAGGAGCATCAGAGGAGCATCAGAGGAGCATCAGAGGAGCATCAGAGGAGCATCAGAGGAGCATCAGAGGAGCATCAGAGGAGCATCAGAGGAGCATCAGTGGAGCATCAGTGGAGCATCAGAGGAGCATCAGTGGAGCATCAGAGGAGCATCAGAGGAGCATCAGAGGAGCATCAGAGGAGCATGAGAGGAGCATCAGAGGAGCATCAGAGGAGCATCAGAGGAGCATCAGAGGAGCATCAGAGGAGCATCAGAGGAGCATCAGAGGAGCATCAGAGGAGCATCAGAGTTGCATCAGTGGAGCATCAGAGGAGCATCAGAGGAGCATCAGAGGAGCATCAGAGGAGCAACAGAGGAGCATCAGAGGAGCATCAGATGAGCATCAGAGGAGCATCAGAGGAGCATCAGAGGAGCATCAGAGGAGCATCAGAGGAGCATCAGAGGAGCATCAGAGGAGCAACAGAGGAGCATCAGAGGAGCGACAGAGGAGCAACAGAGGAGCAGGAGCAGGAGCAGGTGCAGGAGCAGAAGCAGGAGCAGGAGCAGGTGCAGGTGCAGGAGGAAGAGCATCAGAGGAGCATCAGAGGAGCAGGAGCAGGAGCAGGAGCAGGAGCAGGAACAGGAGCAGGAGCATCAGAGGAGCATCAGAGGAGCAGGAGCAGGAGCAGGAGCAGGAGCAGGAGCATCAGAGGAGTATCATAGGAGCATCAGAGGAGCATCAGAGGAGCATCAGAGGAGCATCAGAGGAGCATCGGAGGAGCATCAGAGGAGCATCAGAGGAGCATCAGTGGAGCATCAGTGGAGCATCAGAGGAGCATCAGAGGAGCATCAGAGGAGCATCAGAGGAGCAACAGAGGAGCCTCAGAGGAGCCTCAGAGGAGCATCAGAGGAGCATCAGAGGAGCATCAGAGGAGCATCAGAGGAGCATCAGAGGAGCATCAGAGGAGCATCAGAGGAGCATCAGAGGAGCAACAGAGGAGCATCAGAGGAGCATCAGAGGAGCCTCAGAGGAGCCTCAGAGGAGCATCAGAGGAGCATCAGAGGAGCATCAGAGGAGCATCAGAGGAGCATCAGAGGAGCATCAGAGGAGCCTCAGAGGAGCGTCAGAGGAGCATCAGAGGAGCATCAGAGGAGCATCAGAGGAGCATCAGAGGAGCATCAGAGGAGCATCAGAGGAGGATCAGAGGAGCATCAGAGGAGCATGAGAGGAGCATCAGAGGAGCATCAGAGGAGCATCAGAGGAGCATCAGAGGAGCATCAGAGGAGCATCAGAGGAGCATCAGAGGAGCATCAGAGGAGCATCAGAGTTGCATCAGTGGAGCATCAGTGGAGCATCAGAGGAGCATCAGAGGAGCATCAGAGGAGCATCAGAGGAGCAACAGAGGAGCATCAGAGGAGCATCAGATGAGCATCAGAGGAGCATCAGAGGAGCATCAGAGGAGCATCAGAGGAGCATCAGAGGAGCATCAGAGGAGCATCAGAGGAGCATCAGAGGAGCATCAGAGGAGCATCAGAGGAGCAACAGAGGAGCATCAGAGGAGCGACAGGAGCAACAGAGGAGCAGGAGCAGGAGCAGGTGCAGGAGCAGAAGCAGGAGCAGGAGCAGGTGCAGGTGCAGGAGGAAGAGCATCAGAGGAGCATCAGAGGAGCAGGAGCAGGAGCAGGAGCAGGAGCAGGAACAGGAGCAGGAGCATCAGAGGAGTATCAGAGGAGCAGGAGCAGGAGCAGGAGCAGGAGCAGGAGCATCAGAGGAGCATCATAGGAGCATCAGAGGAGCATCAGAGGAGCATCAGAGGAGCATCAGAGGAGCATCAGAGGAGCATCAGAGGAGCATCAGAGGAGCATCAGAGGAGCATCAGAGGAGCATCAGTGGAGCATCAGTGGAGCATCAGAGGAGCATCAGAGGAGCATCAGAGGAGCATCAGAGGAGCAACAGAGGAGCATCAGAGGAGCCTCAGAGGAGCATCAGAGGAGCATCAGAGGAGCATCAGAGGAGCATCAGAGGAGCATCAGAGGAGCATCAGAGGAGCATCAGAGGAGCATCAGAGGAGCATCAGAGGAGCATCAGAGGAGCAACAGAGGAGCATCAGAGGAGCATCAGAGGAGCCTCAGAGGAGCCTCAGAGGAGCATCAGAGGAGCATCAGAGGAGCATCAGAGGAGCATCAGAGGAGCATCAGAGGAGCATCAGAGGAGCCTCAGAGGAGCATCAGAGGAGCATCAGAGGAGCATCAGAGGAGCATCAGAGGAGCATCAGAGGAGCATCAGAGGAGCATCAGAGGAGGATCAGAGGAGCATCAGAGGACCATCAGAGGAGCATCAGAGGAGAATCAGAGGAGCATCAGAGGAGCATCAGAGGAGCAACAGAGGAGCATCAGAGGAGCATCAGAGGAGCATCAGAGGAGCATCAGAGGAGCCTCAGAGGAGCATTAGAGGAGCATCAGAGGAGCATCAGAGGAGCATCAGAGGAGCATCAGAGGAGCATCAGTGGAGCATCAGTGGAGCATCAGAGGAGCATCAGAGGAGCATCAGTTGAGCATCAGAGGAGCATCAGTTGAGCATCAGTGGAGCATCAGAGGAGCATCAGTGGAGCATCAGAGGAGCATCAGAGGAGCATCAGGGGAGCATCAGAGGAGCATCAGAGGAGCATCAGAGGAGCATCAGAGGAGCATCAGTGGAGCATCAGAGGAGCATCAGAGGAGCATCAGAGGAGCATCAGAGGAGCATCAGAGGAGCATCAGAGGAGCATAAGAGGAGCATCAGAGGAGCATCAGAGGAGCATCAGAGGAGCATCAGAGGAGCATCAGAGGAGCATCAGAGGAGCATCAGAGGAGCATCAGAGGTGCATCAGTGGAGCATCAGTGGAGCATCAGAGGAGCATCAGAGGAGCATCAGAGGAGCAACAGAGGAGCATCAGAGGAGCATCAGAGGAGCATCAGAGGAGCATCAGAGGAGCATCAGAGGAGCATCAAAGGTGCATCAGTGGAGCATCAGTGGAGCATCAGAGGAGCATCAGAGGAGCATCAGAGGAGCATCAGAGGAGCAACTGAGGAGCATCAGAGGAGCATCAGAGGAGCATCAGAGGAGCATCAGAGGAGCATCAGAGGAGCATCAGTGTAGCATCAGAGGAGCATCAGAGGAGCATCAGAGGAGCATCAGAGGAGCATCAGAGGAGCAACAGAGGAGCATCAGAGGAGCAACAGAGGAGCATCAGAGGAGCATCAGAGAAGCATCAGAGGATTCTCAGAGGAGCATCGGAGGAGCATCAGAGGAGCATCAGAGGAGCATCAGAGGAGCATCAGAGGAGCATCAGAGGAGCATCAGAGGAGCATCAGTGGAGCATCAGAGCAGCATCAGAGGAGCATCAGAGGAGCATCAGAGGAGCATCAGAGGAGCATCAGAGGAGCATCAGAGGAGCATCAGAGGAGCATCAGAGGAGCATCAGAGGAGCATCAGAGGAGCATCAGAGGAGCATCAGAGGAGCATCAGAGGAGCATCAGTGTAGCATCAGAGGAGCATCAGAGGAGCATCAGAGGAGCATCAGAGGAGCATCAGAGGAGCATCAGAGGAGCATCAGAGGAGCAACAGAGGAGCATCAGAGGAGCATCAGAGGAGCATCAGAGGAGCATCAGAGGAGCATCAGTGTAGCATCAGAGGAGCATCAGAGGAGCATCAGAGGAGCATCAGAGGAGCATCAGAGGAGCATCAGAGGAGCAACAGAGGAGCATCAGAGGAGCAACAGAGGAGCATCAGAGGAGCATCAGAGGAGCATCAGAGGAGCATCAGAGGAGCATCAGAGTAGCATCAGTGGAGCATCAGAGGAGCATCAGTTGAGCATCAGTGGAGCATCAGAGGAGCATCAGTGGAGCATCAGAGTAGCATCAGAGGAGCATCAGAGGAGCATCAGAGTAGCATCAGAGGAGCATCAGTGGAGCATCAGAGGAGCATCAGAGGAGCATCAGAGGAGCATCAGAGGAGCATCAGAGGAGCATCAGTGGAGCATCAGAGGAGCATCAGAGGAGCATCAGAGGAGCATCAGTGGAGCATCAGAGGAGCATCAGAGGAGCATCAGAGGAGCATCAGAGGAGCATCAGAGGAGAATCAGAGGAGCATCAGTGGAGCATCAGTGGAGCATCAGAGGAGCATCAGAGGAGCATCAGAGGAGCATCAGAGGAGCAACAGAGGAGCATCAGAGGAGCATCAGAGGAGCATCAGAGGAGCATCAGAGGAGCATCAGAGGAGCATCAGAGGAGCATCAGAGGAGCATCAGTGTAGCATCAGAGGAGCATCAGAGGAGCATCAGAGGAGAATCAGAGGAGCATCAGAGGAGCAACAGAGGAGCATCAGAGGAGCAACAGAGGAGCATCAGAGGAGCATCAGAGAAGCATCAGAGGATCCTCAGAGGAGCATCGGAGGAGCATCAGAGGAGCATCAGATGAGCATCAGAGGAGCATCAGAGGAGCATCAGAGGAGCAACAGAGGAGCATCAGAGGAGCAACAGAGGAGCATCAGAGGAGCATCAGAGGAGCATCAGAGGAGCAACAGAGGAGCATCAGAGGAGCATCAGAGGAGCATCAGAGGAGCATCAGAGGAGCATCAGAGGAGCATCAGTGTAGCATCAGAGGAGCATCAGAGGAGCATCAGAGGAGCATCAGAGTAGCATCAGAGGAGCAACGGAGGAGCATCAGAGGAGCAACAGAGGAGCATCAGAGGAGCATCAGAGAAGCATCAGAGGAGCCTCAGAGGAGCATCGGAGGAGCATCAGAGGAGCATCAGAGGAGCATCAGAGGAGCATCAGAGGAGCATCAGAGGAGCATCAGAGGAGCATCAGTGGAGCATCAGAGCAGCATCAGAGGAGCATCAGAGGAGCATCAGAGGAGCATCAGAGGAGCATCAGAGGAGCATCAGAGGAGCATCAGAGGAGCATCAGAGGAGCATCAGAGGAGCATCAGAGGAGCATCAGAGGAGCATCAGAGGAGCATCAGTGTAGCATCAGAGGAGCATCAGAGGAGCATCAGAGGAGCATCAGAGGAGCATCAGAGGAGCATCAGAGGAGCATCAGAGGAGCAACAGAGGAGCATCAGAGGAGCATCAGAGGAGCATCAGAGGAGCATCAGAGGAGCATCAGTGTAGCATCAGAGGAGCATCAGAGGAGCATCAGAGGAGCATCAGAGGAGCATCAGAGGAGCATCAGAGGAGCAACAGAGGAGCATCAGAGGAGCAACAGAGGAGCATCAGAGGAGCATCAGAGGAGCATCAGAGGAGCATCAGAGGAGCATCAGAGTAGCATCAGTGGAGCATCAGAGGAGCATCAGTTGAGCATCAGTGGAGCATCAGAGGAGCATCAGTGGAGCATCAGAGGAGCATCAGAGGAGCATCAGAGGAGCATCAGAGTAGCATCAGAGGAGCATCAGTGGAGCATCAGAGGAGCATCAGAGGAGCATCAGAGGAGCATCAGAGGAGCATCAGAGGAGCATCAGAGGAGCATCAGATGAGCATCAGAGGAGCATCAGAGGAGCATCAGAGGAGAATCAGAGGAGCATCAGTGGAGCATCAGTGGAGCATCAGAGGAGCATCAGAGGAGCATCAGAGGAGCATCAGAGGAGCAACAGAGGAGCATCAGAGGAGCATCAGAGGAGCATCAGAGGAGCATCAGAGGAGCATCAGAGGAGCATCAGAGGAGCATCAGAGGAGCATCAGTGTAGCATCAGAGGAGCATCAGAGGAGCATCAGAGGAGAATCAGAGGAGCATCAGAGGAGCAACAGAGGAGCATCAGAGGAGCAACAGAGGAGCATCAGAGGAGCATCAGAGAAGCATCAGAGGATCCTCAGAGGAGCATCGGAGGAGCATCAGAGGAGCATCAGAGGAGCAGGAGCAGGAGCAGGAGCAGGAGCAGGAGCATCAGAGGAGCATAAGAGGAGCATCAGAGGAGCATCAGAGGAGCATCAGAGGAGCATCAGAGGAGCATCAGAGGAGCATCAGTGTAGCATCAGAGGATCATCAGAGGAGCATCAGAGGAGCATCAGAGGAGCAACAGAGGAGCATCAGAGGAGCAACAGAGGAGCATCAGAGGAGCATCAGAGAAGCATCAGAGGAGCCTCAGAGGAGGATCGGAGGAGGATCAGAGGAGCATCAGAGGAGCATCAGAGGAGCATCAGAGGAGCATCAGAGGAGCATCAGAGGAGCATCAGAGGAGCATCAGAGGAGCCTCAGAGGAGCCTCAGAGGAGCATCAGAGGAGCATCAGAGGAGCATCAGAGGAGCATCAGAGGAGCATCAGAGGAGCATCAGAGGAGCATCAGAGGAGCAACAGAGGAGCATCAGAGGAGCATCAGAGGAGCCTCAGAGGAGCCTCAGAGGAGCATCAGAGGAGCATCAGAGGAGCATCAGAGGAGCATCAGAGGAGCATCAGAGGAGCATCAGAGGAGCCTCAGAGGAGCATCAGAGGAGCATCAGAGGAGCATCAGAGGAGCATCAGAGGAGCAACAGAGGAGCATCAGAGGAGCATCAGAGGAGCATCAGAGGAGCATCAGAGGAGCATCAGAGGAGCATCTGAGGAGCATCAGAGGAGCATCAGTGTAGCATCAGAGGAGCATCAGAGGAGCATCAGAGGAGAATCAGTGGAGCATCAGAGGAGCAACAGAGGAGCATCAGAGAAGCAACAGAGGAGCATCAGAGGAGCATCAGAGAAGCATCAGAGGATCCTCAGAGGAGCATCGGAGGAGCATCAGAGGAGCATCAGATGAGCATCAGAGGAGCATCAGAGGAGCATCAGAGGAGCATCAGAGGAGCATCAGAGGAGCATCAGTGGAGCATCAGAGCAGCATCAGAGGAGCATCAGAGGAGCATCAGAGGAGCATCAGAGGAGCATCAGAGGAGCATCAGAGGAGCATCAGAGGAGCATCAGTGGAGCATCAGAGGAGCATCAGAGGAGCATCAGAGGAGCATCAGAGGAGCATCAGAGGAGCATCAGTGGAGCATCAGAGCAGCATCAGAGGAGCATCAGAGGAGCATCAGAGGAGCATCAGAGGAGCATCAGAGGAGCATCAGAGGAGCATCAGAGGAGCATCAGAGGAGCATCAGAGGAGCATCAGAGGAGCATCAGAGGAGCATCAGAGGAGCATCAGTGGAGCATCAGTGGAGCATCAGAGGAGCATCAGTGGAGCATCAGAGGAGCATCAGAGGAGAATCAGAGGAGCATCAGAGGAGCATGAGAGGAGCATCAGAGGAGCATCAGAGGAGCATCAGAGGAGCATCAGAGGAGCATCAGAGGAGCATCAGAGGAGCATCAGAGGAGCATCAGAGGAGCATCAGAGTTGCATCAGTGGAGCATCAGTGGAGCATGAGAGGAGCATCAGAGGAGCATCAGAGGAGCATCAGAGGAGCAACAGAGGAGCATCAGAGGAGCATCAGATGAGCATCAGAGGAGCATCAGAGGAGCATCAGAGGAGCATCAGAGGAGCATCAGAGGAGCATCAGAGGAGCATCAGAGGAGCAACAGAGGAGCATCAGAGGAGCGACAGAGGAGCAACAGAGGAGCAGGAGCAGGAGCAGGTGCAGGAGCAGAAGCAGGAGCAGGAGCAGGTGCAGTTGCAGGAGGAAGAGCATCAGAGGAGCATCAGAGGAGCAGGAGCAGGAGCAGGAGCAGGAGCAGGAACAGGAGCAGGAGCATCAGAGGAGCATCAGAGGAGCAGGAGCAGGAGCAGGAGCAGGAGCAGGAGCATCAGAGGAGTATCATAGGAGCATCAGAGGAGCATCAGAGGAGCATCAGAGGAGCATCAGAGGAGCATCAGAGGAGCATCAGAGGAGCATCAGAGGAGCATCAGTGGAGCATCAGTGGAGCATCAGAGGAGCATCAGAGGAGCATCAGAGGAGCATCAGAGGAGCAACAGAGGAGCATCAGAGGAGCCTCAGAGGAGCATCAGAGGAGCATCAGAGGAGCATCAGAGGAGCATCAGAGGAGCATCAGAGGAGCATCAGAGGAGCATCAGAGGAGCATCAGAGGAGCATCAGAGGAGCAACAGAGGAGCATCAGAGGAGCATCAGAGGAGCCTCAGAGGAGCCTCAGAGGAGCATCAGAGGAGCATCAGAGGAGCATCAGAGGAGCATCAGAGGAGCATCAGAGGAGCATCAGAGGAGCCTCAGAGGAGCGTCAGAGGAGCATCAGAGGAGCATCAGAGGAGCATCAGAGGAGCATCAGAGGAGCATCAGAGGAGCATCAGAGGAGGATCAGAGGAGCATCAGAGGAGCATCAGAGGAGCATCAGAGGAGCATCAGAGAAGCATCAGAGGAGCATCAGAGTTGCATCAGTGGAGCATCAGTGGAGCATCAGAGGAGCATCAGAGGAGCATCAGAGGAGCATCAGAGGAGCAACAGAGGAGCATCAGAGGAGCATCAGATGAGCATCAGAGGAGCATCAGAGGAGCATCAGAGGAGCATCAGAGGAGCATCAGAGGAGCATCAGAGGAGCATCAGAGGAGCATCAGAGGAGCATCAGAGGAGCATCAGAGGAGCATCAGAGGAGCAACAGAGGAGCATCAGAGGAGCGACAGAGGAGCAACAGAGGAGCAGGAGCAGGAGCAGGTGCAGGAGCAGAAGCAGGAGCAGGAGCAGGTGCAGGTGCAGGAGGAAGAGAATCAGAGGAGCATCAGAGGAGCAGGAGCAGGAGCAGGAGCAGGAGCAGGAACAGGAGCAGGAGCATCAGAGGAGCATCAGAGGAGCATCAGAGGAGCATCAGAGTTGCATCAGTGGAGCATCAGTGGAGCATCAGAGGAGCATCAGAGGAGCATCAGAGGAGCATCAGAGGAGCAACAGAGGAGCATCAGAGGAGCATCAGATGAGCATCAGAGGAGCATCAGAGGAGCATCAGAGGAGCATCAGAGGAGCATCAGAGGAGCATCAGAGGAGCATCAGAGGAGCATCAGAGGAGCATCAGAGGAGCATCAGAGGAGCAACAGAGGAGCATCAGAGGAGCCTCAGAGGAGCATCAGAGGAGCATCAGAGGAGCATCAGAGGAGCATCAGAGGAGCATCAGAGGAGCATCAGAGGAGCATCAGAGGAGCATCAGAGGAGCATCAGAGGAGCATCAGAGGAGCAACAGAGGAGCATCAGAGGAGCATCAGAGGAGCCTCAGAGGAGCCTCAGAGGAGCATCAGAGGAGCATCAGAGGAGCATCAGAGGAGCATCAGAGGAGCATCAGAGGAGCCTCAGAGGAGCATCAGAGGAGCATCAGAGGAGCATCAGAGGAGCATCAGAGGAGCATCAGAGGAGCATCAGAGGAGCATCAGAGGAGGATCAGAGGAGCAACAGAGGACCATCAGAGGAGCATCAGAGGAGAATCAGAGGAGCATCAGAGGAGCATCAGAGGAGCAACAGAGGAGCATCAGAGGAGCATCAGAGGAGCATCAGAGGAGCATCAGAGGAGCCTCAGAGGAGCCTCAGAGGAGCATTAGAGGAGCATCAGAGGAGCATCAGAGGAGCATCAGAGGAGCATCAGAGGAGCATCAGTGGAGCATCAGTGGAGCATCAGAGGAGCATCAGAGGAGCATCAGTTGAGCATCAGAGGAGCATCAGTTGAGCATCAGTGGAGCATCAGAGGAGCATCAGTGGAGCATCAGAGGAGCATCAGAGGAGCATCAGGGGAGCATCAGAGGAGCATCAGAGGAGCATCAGAGGAGCATCAGAGGAGCATCAGTGGAGCATCAGAGGAGCATCAGAGGAGCATCAGAGGAGCATCAGAGGAGCATCAGAGGAGCATCAGAGGAGCATAAGAGGAGCATCAGAGGAGCATCAGAGGAGCATCAGAGGAGCATCAGAGGAGCATCAGAGGAGCATCAGAGGAGCATCAGAGGAGCATCAGAGGAGCATCAGAGGTGCATCAGTGGAGCATCAGTGGAGCATCAGAGGAGCATCAGAGGAGCATCAGAGGAGCAACAGAGGAGCATCAGAGGAGCATCAGAGGAGCATCAGAGGAGCATCAGAGGAGCATCAGAGGAGCATCAAAGGTGCATCAGTGGAGCATCAGTGGAGCATCAGAGGAGCATCAGAGGAGCATCAGAGGAGCATCAGAGGAGCAACTGAGGAGCATCAGAGGAGCATCAGAGGAGCATCAGAGGAGCATCAGAGGAGCATCAGAGGAGCATCAGTGTAGCATCAGAGGAGCATCAGAGGAGCATCAGAGGAGCATCAGAGGAGCATCAGAGGAGCAACAGAGGAGCATCAGAGGAGCAACAGAGGAGCATCAGAGGAGCATCAGAGAAGCATCAGAGGATTCTCAGAGGAGCATCGGAGGAGCATCAGAGGAGCATCAGAGGAGCATCAGAGGAGCATCAGAGGAGCATCAGAGGAGCATCAGAGGAGCATCAGTGGAGCATCAGAGCAGCATCAGAGGAGCATCAGAGGAGCATCAGAGGAGCATCAGAGGAGCATCAGAGGAGCATCAGAGGAGCATCAGAGGAGCATCAGAGGAGCATCAGAGGAGCATCAGAGGAGCATCAGAGAAGCATCAGAGGAGCATCAGAGGAGCATCAGTGTAGCATCAGAGGAGCATCAGACGAGCATCAGAGGAGCATCAGAGGAGCATCAGAGGAGCATCAGAGGAGCATCAGAGGAGCAACAGAGGAGCATCAGAGGAGCATCAGAGGAGCATCAGAGGAGCATCAGAGGAGCATCAGTGTAGCATCAGAGGAGCATCAGAGGAGCATCAGAGGAGCATCAGAGGAGCATCAGAGGAGCATCAGAGGAGCAACAGAGGAGCATCAGAGGAGCAATAGAGGAGCATCAGAGGAGCATCAGAGGAGCATCAGAGGAGCATCAGAGGAGCATCAGAGTAGCATCAGTGGAGCATCAGAGGAGCATCAGTTGAGCATCAGTGGAGCATCAGAGGAGCATCAGTGGAGCATCAGAGGAGCATCAGAGGAGCATCAGAGGAGCATCAGAGTAGCATCAGAGGAGCATCAGTGGAGCATCAGAGGAGCATCAGAGGAGCATCAGAGGAGCATCAGAGGAGCATCAGAGGAGCATCAGAGGAGCATCAGAGGAGCATCAGAGGAGCATCAGAGGAGAATCAGAGGAGCATCAGTGGAGCATCAGTGGAGCATCAGAGGAGCATCAGAGGAGCATCAGAGGAGCATCAGAGGAGCAACAGAGGAGCATCAGAGGAGCATCAGAGGAGCATCAGAGGAGCATCAGAGGAGCATCAGAGGAGCATCAGAGGAGCATCAGTGTAGCATCAGAGGAGCATCAGAGGAGCATCAGAGGAGAATCAGAGGAGCATCAGAGGAGCAACAGAGGAGCATCAGAGGAGCAACAGAGGAGCATCAGAGGAGCATCAGAGAAGCATCAGAGGATCCTCAGAGGAGCATCGGAGGAGCATCAGAGGAGCATCAGATGAGCATCAGAGGAGCATCAGAGGAGCATCAGAGGAGCAACAGAGGAGCATCAGAGGAGCAACAGAGGAGCATCAGAGGAGCATCAGAGGAGCATCAGAGGAGCAACAGAGGAGCATCAGAGGAGCATCAGAGGAGCATCAGAGGAGCATCAGAGGAGCATCAGAGGAGCATCAGTGTAGCATCAGAGGAGCATCAGAGGAGCATCAGAGGAGCATCAGAGGAGCATCAGAGGAGCAACAGAGGAGCATCAGAGGAGCAACAGAGGAGCATCAGAGGAGCATCAGAGAAGCATCAGAGGAGCCTCAGAGGAGCATCGGAGGAGCATCAGAGGAGCATCAGAGGAGCATCAGAGGAGCATCAGAGGAGCATCAGAGGAGCATCAGAGGAGCATCAGTGGAGCATCAGAGCAGCATCAGAGGAGCATCAGAGGAGCATCAGAGGAGCATCAGAGGAGCATCAGAGGAGCATCAGAGGAGCATCAGAGGAGCATCAGAGGAGCATCAGAGGAGCATCAGAGGAGCATCAGAGGAGCATCAGTGTAGCATCAGAGGAGCATCAGAGGAGCATCAGAGGAGCATCAGAGGAGCATCAGAGGAGCATCAGAGGAGCAACAGAGGAGCATCAGAGGAGCATCAGAGGAGCATCAGAGGAGCATCAGAGGAGCATCAGTGTAGCATCAGAGGAGCATCAGAGGAGCATCAGAGGAGCATCAGAGGAGCATCAGAGGAGCATCAGAGGAGCAACAGAGGAGCATCAGAGGAGCAACAGAGGAGCATCAGAGGAGCATCAGAGGAGCATCAGAGGAGCATCAGAGGAGCATCAGAGTAGCATCAGTGGAGCATCAGAGGAGCATCAGTTGAGCATCAGTGGAGCATCAGAGGAGCATCAGTGGAGCATCAGAGGAGCATCAGAGGAGCATCAGAAGAGCATCAGAGGAGCATCAGAGGAGCATCAGAGGAGCATCAGAGGAGCATCAGTGCAGCATCAGAGCAGCATCAGAGGAGCATCGGAGAGGCATCAGAGGAGCATCAGAGGAGCATCAGAGGAGCATCAGAGGAGCATCAGAGGAGCATCAGAGGAGCATCAGAGGAGCATCAGAGGAGCATCAGAGGAGCTTCAGTGGAGCATCAGAGGAGCATCAGAGGAGCATCAGTGGAGCTTCAGAGGAGCATCAGAGGAGCATCAGAGGAGCATCAGAGGAGCATCAGAGGAGCATCAGAGGAGCATCAGAGGAGCATCAGAGGAGCATCAGAGGAGCATCAGAGGAGCATCAGAGGAGCATCAGAGGAGCATCAGAGGAGCATCAGAGGAGCATCAGAGGAGCATCAGAGGAGCATCAGTGTAGCATCAGAGGAGCATCAGAGGAGCATCAGAGGAGCATCAGAGGAGCATCAGTTGAGCATCAGTGGAGCATCAGAGGAGCATCAGTGGAGCATCAGAGGAGCATCAGAGGAGCATCAGAGGAGCATCAGAGTAGCATCAGAGGAGCATCAGTGGAGCATCAGAGGAGCATCAGAGGAGCATCAGAGGAGCATCAGAGGAGCATAAGAGGAGCATCAGAGGAGCATCAGAAAAGCATCAGAGGAGCATCAGAGGAGCATCAGAGGAGCATCAGAGGAGCATCAGAGGAGCATCAGAGGTGCATCAGTGGAGCATCAGTGGAGCATCAGAGGAGCATCAGAGGAGCATCAGAGGAGCATCAGAGGAGCATCAGTTGAGCATCAGTGGAGCATCAGAGGAGCATCAGTGGAGCATCAGAGGAGCATCAGAGGAGCATCAGAGGAGCATCAGAGTAGCATCAGAGGAGCATCAGTGGAGCATCAGAGGAGCATCAGAGGAGCATCAGAGGAGCATCAGAGGAGCATCAGAGGAGCATCAGAGGAGCATCAGAGGAGCATCAGATGAGCATCAGAGGAGCATCAGAGGAGCATCAGAGGAGAATCAGAGGAGCATCAGTGGAGCATCAGTGGAGCATCAGAGGAGCATCAGAGGAGCATCAGAGGAGCATCAGAGGAGCAACAGAGGAGCATCAGAGGAGCATCAGAGGAGCATCAGAGGAGCATCAGAGGAGCATCAGAGGAGCAACAGAGGAGCATCAGAGGAGCAACAGAGGAGCAGGAGCAGGAGCAGGAGCAGGTGCAGGAGCAGAAGCAGGAGCAGGAGCAGGTGCAGGAGCAAGAGCATCAGAGGAGCATCAGAGGAGCAGGAGCAGGAGCAGGAGCAGGAGCAGGAACAGGAGCAGGAGCATCAGAGGAGCATCAGAGGAGCAGGAGCAGGAGCAGGAGCAGGAGCAGGAGCATCAGAGGAGCATAAGAGGAGCATCAGAGGAGCATCAGAGGAGCATCAGAGGAGCATCAGAGGAGCATCAGTGTTGCATCAGAGTATCATCAGAGGAGCATCAGAGGAGCATCAGAGGAGCAGGAGCAGGAGCAGGAGCAGGAGCAGGAACAGGAGCAGGAGCATCAGAGGAGCATCAGAGGAGCAGGAGCAGGAGCAGGAGCAGGAGCAGGAGCATCAGAGGAGTATCAAGGAGCATCAGAGGAGCATCAGAGGAGCATCAGAGGAGCATCAGAGGAGCATCAGAGGAGCATCAGAGGAGCATCAGTGGAGCATCAGTGGAGCATCAGAGGAGCATCAGAGGAGCATCAGAGGAGCATCAGAGGAGCAACAGAGGAGCATCAGAGGAGCCTCAGAGGAGCATCAGAGGAGCATCAGAGGAGCATCAGAGGAGCATCAGAGGAGCATCAGAGGAGCATCAGAGGAGCATCAGAGGAGCATCAGAGGAGCAACAGAGGAGCATCAGAGGAGCATCAGAGGAGCCTCAGAGGAGCCTCAGAGGAGCATCAGAGGAGCATCAGAGGAGCATCAGAGGAGCATCAGAGGAGCATCAGAGGAGCATCAGAGGAGCCTCAGAGGAGCGTCAGAGGAGCATCAGAGGAGCATCAGAGGAGCATCAGAGGAGCATCAGAGGAGCATCAGAGGAGCATCAGAGGAGGATCAGAGGAGCATGAGAGGAGCATGAGAGGAGCATGAGAGGAGCATCAGAGGAGCATCAGAGGAGCATCAGAGGAGCATCAGAGGAGCATCAGAGGAGCATCAGAGGAGCATCAGAGGAGCATCAGAGTTGCATCAGTGGAGCATCAGTGGAGCATCAGAGGAGCATCAGAGGAGCATCAGAGGAGCATCAGAGGAGCAACAGAGGAGCATCAGAGGAGCATCAGATGAGCATCAGAGGAGCATCAGAGGAGCATCAGAGGAGCATCAGAGGAGCATCAGAGGAGCATCAGAGGAGCATCAGAGGAGCATCAGAGGAGCATCAGAGGAGCATCAGAGGAGCAACAGAGGAGCATCAGAGGAGCGACAGAGGAGCAACAGAGGAGCAGGAGCAGGAGCAGGTGCAGGAGCAGAAGCAGGAGCAGGAGCAGGTGCAGGTGCAGGAGGAAGAGCATCAGAGGAGCATCAGAGGAGCAACAGAGGAGCATCAGAGGAGCATCAGAGGAGCATCAGAGGAGCATCAGAGGAGCATCAGAGGAGCATCAGAGGAGCATCAGTGTAGCATCAGAGGAGCATCAGAGGAGCATCAGAGGAGAATCAGAGGAGCATCAGAGGAGCAACAGAGGAGCATCAGAGGAGCAACAGAGGAGCATCAGAGGAGCATCAGAGAAGCATCAGAGGATCCTCAGAGGAGCATCGGAGGAGCATCAGAGGAGCATCAGATGAGCATCAGAGGAGCATCAGAGGAGCATCAGAGGAGCAACAGAGGAGCATCAGAGGAGCAACAGAGGAGCATCAGAGGAGCATCAGAGGAGCATCAGAGGAGCAACAGAGGAGCATCAGAGGAGCATCAGAGGAGCATCAGAGGAGCATCAGAGGAGCATCAGAGGAGCATCAGTGTAGCATCAGAGGAGCATCAGAGGAGCATCAGAGGAGCATCAGAGGAGCATCAGAGGAGCAACAGAGGAGCATCAGAGGAGCAACAGAGGAGCATCAGAGGAGCATCAGAGAAGCATCAGAGGAGCCTCAGAGGAGCATCGGAGGAGCATCAGAGGAGCATCAGAGGAGCATCAGAGGAGCATCAGAGGAGCATCAGAGGAGCATCAGAGGAGCATCAGTGGAGCATCAGAGCAGCATCAGAGGAGCATCAGAGGAGCATCAGAGGAGCATCAGAGGAGCATCAGAGGAGCATCAGAGGAGCATCAGAGGAGCATCAGAGGAGCATCAGAGGAGCATCAGAGGAGCATCAGAGGAGCATCAGTGTAGCATCAGAGGAGCATCAGAGGAGCATCAGAGGAGCATCAGAGGAGCATCAGAGGAGCATCAGAGGAGCAACAGAGGAGCATCAGAGGAGCATCAGAGGAGCATCAGAGGAGCATCAGAGGAGCATCAGTGTAGCATCAGAGGAGCATCAGAGGAGCATCAGAGGAGCATCAGAGGAGCATCAGAGGAGCATCAGAGGAGCAACAGAGGAGCATCAGAGGAGCAACAGAGGAGCATCAGAGGAGCATCAGAGGAGCATCAGAGGAGCATCAGAGGAGCATCAGAGTAGCATCAGTGGAGCATCAGAGGAGCATCAGTTGAGCATCAGTGGAGCATCAGAGGAGCATCAGTGGAGCATCAGAGGAGCATCAGAGGAGCATCAGAAGAGCATCAGAGGAGCATCAGAGGAGCATCAGAGGAGCATCAGAGGAGCATCAGTGCAGCATCAGAGCAGCATCAGAGGAGCATCGGAGAGGCATCAGAGGAGCATCAGAGGAGCATCAGAGGAGCATCAGAGGAGCATCAGAGGAGCATCAGAGGAGCATCAGAGGAGCATCAGAGGAGCATCAGAGGAGCTTCAGTGGAGCATCAGAGGAGCATCAGAGGAGCATCAGTGGAGCTTCAGAGGAGCATCAGAGGAGCATCAGAGGAGCATCAGAGGAGCATCAGAGGAGCATCAGAGGAGCATCAGAGGAGCATCAGAGGAGCATCAGAGGAGCATCAGAGGAGCATCAGAGGAGCATCAGAGGAGCATCAGAGGAGCATCAGAGGAGCATCAGAGGAGCATCAGAGGAGCATCAGTGTAGCATCAGAGGAGCATCAGAGGAGCATCAGAGGAGCATCAGAGGAGCATCAGTTGAGCATCAGTGGAGCATCAGAGGAGCATCAGTGGAGCATCAGAGGAGCATCAGAGGAGCATCAGAGGAGCATCAGAGTAGCATCAGAGGAGCATCAGTGGAGCATCAGAGGAGCATCAGAGGAGCATCAGAGGAGCATCAGAGGAGCATAAGAGGAGCATCAGAGGAGCATCAGAAAAGCATCAGAGGAGCATCAGAGGAGCATCAGAGGAGCATCAGAGGAGCATCAGAGGAGCATCAGAGGTGCATCAGTGGAGCATCAGTGGAGCATCAGAGGAGCATCAGAGGAGCATCAGAGGAGCATCAGAGGAGCATCAGTTGAGCATCAGTGGAGCATCAGAGGAGCATCAGTGGAGCATCAGAGGAGCATCAGAGGAGCATCAGAGGAGCATCAGAGTAGCATCAGAGGAGCATCAGTGGAGCATCAGAGGAGCATCAGAGGAGCATCAGAGGAGCATCAGAGGAGCATCAGAGGAGCATCAGAGGAGCATCAGAGGAGCATCAGATGAGCATCAGAGGAGCATCAGAGGAGCATCAGAGGAGAATCAGAGGAGCATCAGTGGAGCATCAGTGGAGCATCAGAGGAGCATCAGAGGAGCATCAGAGGAGCATCAGAGGAGCAACAGAGGAGCATCAGAGGAGCATCAGAGGAGCATCAGAGGAGCATCAGAGGAGCATCAGAGGAGCAACAGAGGAGCATCAGAGGAGCAACAGAGGAGCAGGAGCAGGAGCAGGAGCAGGTGCAGGAGCAGAAGCAGGAGCAGGAGCAGGTGCAGGAGCAAGAGCATCAGAGGAGCATCAGAGGAGCAGGAGCAGGAGCAGGAGCAGGAGCAGGAACAGGAGCAGGAGCATCAGAGGAGCATCAGAGGAGCAGGAGCAGGAGCAGGAGCAGGAGCAGGAGCATCAGAGGAGCATAAGAGGAGCATCAGAGGAGCATCAGAGGAGCATCAGAGGAGCATCAGAGGAGCATCAGTGTTGCATCAGAGTATCATCAGAGGAGCATCAGAGGAGCATCAGAGGAGCAGGAGCAGGAGCAGGAGCAGGAGCAGGAACAGGAGCAGGAGCATCAGAGGAGCATCAGAGGAGCAGGAGCAGGAGCAGGAGCAGGAGCAGGAGCATCAGAGGAGTATCAAGGAGCATCAGAGGAGCATCAGAGGAGCATCAGAGGAGCATCAGAGGAGCATCAGAGGAGCATCAGAGGAGCATCAGTGGAGCATCAGTGGAGCATCAGAGGAGCATCAGAGGAGCATCAGAGGAGCATCAGAGGAGCAACAGAGGAGCATCAGAGGAGCCTCAGAGGAGCATCAGAGGAGCATCAGAGGAGCATCAGAGGAGCATCAGAGGAGCATCAGAGGAGCATCAGAGGAGCATCAGAGGAGCATCAGAGGAGCAACAGAGGAGCATCAGAGGAGCATCAGAGGAGCCTCAGAGGAGCCTCAGAGGAGCATCAGAGGAGCATCAGAGGAGCATCAGAGGAGCATCAGAGGAGCATCAGAGGAGCATCAGAGGAGCCTCAGAGGAGCGTCAGAGGAGCATCAGAGGAGCATCAGAGGAGCATCAGAGGAGCATCAGAGGAGCATCAGAGGAGCATCAGAGGAGGATCAGAGGAGCATGAGAGGAGCATGAGAGGAGCATGAGAGGAGCATCAGAGGAGCATCAGAGGAGCATCAGAGGAGCATCAGAGGAGCATCAGAGGAGCATCAGAGGAGCATCAGAGGAGCATCAGAGTTGCATCAGTGGAGCATCAGTGGAGCATCAGAGGAGCATCAGAGGAGCATCAGAGGAGCATCAGAGGAGCAACAGAGGAGCATCAGAGGAGCATCAGATGAGCATCAGAGGAGCATCAGAGGAGCATCAGAGGAGCATCAGAGGAGCATCAGAGGAGCATCAGAGGAGCATCAGAGGAGCATCAGAGGAGCATCAGAGGAGCATCAGAGGAGCAACAGAGGAGCATCAGAGGAGCGACAGAGGAGCAACAGAGGAGCAGGAGCAGGAGCAGGTGCAGGAGCAGAAGCAGGAGCAGGAGCAGGTGCAGGTGCAGGAGGAAGAGCATCAGAGGAGCATCAGAGGAGCAGGAGCAGGAGCAGGAGCAGGAGCAGGAACAGGAGCAGGAGCATCAGAGGAGTATCAGAGGAGCAGGAGCAGGAGCAGGAGCAGGAGCAGGAGCATCAGAGGAGCATCATAGGAGCATCAGAGGAGCATCAGAGGAGCATCAGAGGAGCATCAGAGGAGCATCAGAGGAGCATCAGAGGAGCATCTGAGGAGCATCAGAGGAGCATCAGAGGAGCATCAGTGGAGCATCAGTGGAGCCTCAGAGGAGCATCAGAGGAGCATCAGAGGAGCATCAGAGGAGCAACAGAGGAGCATCAGAGGAGCCTCAGAGGAGCATCAGAGGAGCATCAGAGGAGCATCAGAGGAGCATCAGAGGAGCATCAGAGGAGCATCAGAGGAGCATCAGAGGAGCATCAGAGGAGCATCAGAGGAGCATCAGAGGAGCAACAGAGGAGCATCAGAGGAGCATCAGAGGAGCCTCAGAGGAGCCTCAGAGGAGCATCAGAGGAGCATCAGAGGAGCATCAGAGGAGCATCAGAGGAGCATCAGAGGAGCATCAGAGGAGCCTCAGAGGAGCATCAGAGGAGCATCAGAGGAGCATCAGAGGAGCATCAGAGGAGCATCAGAGGAGCATCAGAGGAGCATCAGAGGAGGATCAGAGGAGCATCAGAGGACCATCAGAGGAGCATCAGAGGAGAATCAGAGGAGCATCAGAGGAGCATCAGAGGAGCAACAGAGGAGCATCAGAGGAGCATCAGAGGAGCATCAGAGGAGCATCAGAGGAGCCTCAGAGGAGCCTCAGAGGAGCATTAGAGGAGCATCAGAGGAGCATCAGAGGAGCATCAGAGGAGCATCAGAGGAGCATCAGTTGAGCATCAGAGGAGCATCAGTTGAGCATCAGTGGAGCATCAGAGGAGCATCAGTGGAGCATCAGAGGAGCATCAGAGGAGCATCAGGGGACCATCAGAGGAGCATCAGAGGAGCATCAGAGGAGCATCAGAGGAGCATCAGTGGAGCATCAGAGGAGCATCAGAGGAGCATCAGAGGAGCATCAGAGGAGCATCAGAGGAGCATCAGAGGAGCATCAGAGGAGCATAAGAGGAGCATCAGAGGAGCATCAGAGGAGCATCAGAGGAGCATCAGAGGAGCATCAGAGGAGCATCAGAGGAGCATCAGAGGAGCATCAGAGGAGCATCAGAGGTGCATCAGTGGAGCATCAGAGGAGCATCAGAGGAGCATCAGAGGAGCATCAGAGGAGCATCAAATGTGCATCAGTGGAGCATCAGTGGAGCATCAGAGGAGCATCAGAGGAGCATCAGAGGAGCATCAGAGGAGCAACTGAGGAGCATCAGAGGAGCATCAGAGGAGCATCAGAGGAGCATCAGAGGAGCATCAGAGGAGCATCAGTGTAGCATCAGAGGAGCATCAGAGGAGCATCAGAGGAGCATCAGAGGAGCATCAGAGGAGCAACAGAGGAGCATCAGAGGAGCAACAGAGGAGCATCAGAGGAGCATCAGAGAAGCATCAGAGGATTCTCAGAGGAGCATCGGAGGAGCATCAGAGGAGCATCAGAGGAGCATCAGAGGAGCATCAGAGGAGCATCAGAGGAGCATCAGAGGAGCATCAGTGGAGCATCAGAGCAGCATCAGAGGAGCATCAGAGGAGCATCAGAGGAGCATCAGAGGAGCATCAGAGGAGCATCAGAGGAGCATAAGAGGAGCATCAGAGGAGCATCAGAGGAGCATCAGAGGAGCATCAGAGGAGCATCAGAGGAGCATCAGTGTAGCATCAGAGGAGCATCAGACGAGCATCAGAGGAGCATCAGAGGAGCATCAGAGGAGCATCAGAGGAGCATCAGAGGAGCAACAGAGGAGCATCAGAGGAGCATCAGAGGAGCATCAGAGGAGCATCAGAGGAGCATCAGTGTAGCATCAGAGGAGCATCAGAGGAGCATCAGAGGAGCATCAGAGGAGCATCAGAGGAGCATCAGAGGAGCATCAGAGGAGCAACAGAGGAGCATCAGAGGAGCAACAGAGGAGCATCAGAGGAGCATCAGAGGAGCATCAGAGGAGCATCAGAGGAGCATCAGTGGAGCATCAGAGGAGCATCAGAGGAGCATCAGAGGAGCATCAGAGTAGCATCAGAGGAGCATCAGTGGAGCATCAGAGGAGCATCAGAGGAGCATCAGAGGAGCATCAGAGGAGCATCAGAGGAGCATCAGAGGAGCATCAGAGGAGCATCAGAGGAGAATCAGAGGAGCATCAGTGGAGCATCAGTGGAGCATCAGAGGAGCATCAGAGGAGCATCAGAGGAGCATCAGAGGAGCAACAGAGGAGCATCAGAGGAGCATCAGAGGAGCATCAGAGGAGCATCAGAGGAGCATCAGAGGAGCATCAGAGGAGCATCAGAGGAGCATCAGTGTAGCATCAGAGGAGCATCAGAGGAGCATCAGAGGAGAATCAGAGGAGCATCAGAGGAGCAACAGAGGAGCATCAGAGGAGCAACAGAAGAGCATCAGAGGAGCATCAGAGAAGCATCAGAGGATCCTCAGAGGAGCATCGGAGGAGCATCAGAGGAGCATCAGATGAGCATCAGAGGAGCATCAGAGGAGCATCAGAGGAGCAACAGAGGAGCATCAGAGGAGCAACAGAGGAGCATCAGAGGAGCATCAGAGGAGCATCAGAGGAGCAACAGAGGAGCATCAGAGGAGCATCAGAGGAGCATCAGAGGAGCATCAGAGGAGCATCAGAGGAGCATCAGTGTAGCATCAGAGGAGCATCAGAGGAGCATCAGAGGAGCATCAGAGGAGCATCAGAGGAGCAACAGAGGAGCATCAGAGGAGCAACAGAGGAGCATCAGAGGAGCATCAGAGAAGCATCAGAGGAGCCTCAGAGGAGCATCGGAGGAGCATCAGAGGAGCATCAGAGGAGCATCAGAGGAGCATCAGAGGAGCATCAGAGGAGCATCAGAGGAGCATCAGTGGAGCATCAGAGCAGCATCAGAGGAGCATCAGAGGAGCATCAGAGGAGCATCAGAGGAGCATCAGAGGAGCATCAGAGGAGCATCAGAGGAGCATCAGAGGAGCATCAGAGGAGCATCAGAGGAGCATCAGAGGAGCATCAGTGTAGCATCAGAGGAGCATCAGAGGAGCATCAGAGGAGCATCAGAGGAGCATCAGAGGAGCATCAGAGGAGCATCAGAGGAGCAACAGAGGAGCATCAGAGGAGCATCAGAGGAGCATCAGAGGAGCATCAGAGGAGCATCAGTGTAGCATCAGAGGAGCATCAGAGGAGCATCAGAGGAGCATCAGAGGAGCATCAGAGGAGCATCAGAGGAGCAACAGAGGAGCATCAGAGGAGCAACAGAGGAGCATCAGAGGAGCATCAGAGGAGCATCAGAGGAGCATCAGAGGAGCATCAGAGTAGCATCAGTGGAGCATCAGAGGAGCATCAGTTGAGCATCAGTGGAGCATCAGAGGAGCATCAGTGGAGCATCAGAGGAGCATCAGAGGAGCATCAGAGGAGCATCAGAGTAGCATCAGTGGAGCATCAGAGGAGCATCAGAGGAGCATCAGAGGAGCATCAGAGGAGCATCAGAGGAGCATCAGAGGAGCATCAGATGAGCATCAGAGGAGCATCAGAGGAGCATCAGAGGAGAATCAGTGGAGCATCAGTGGAGCATCAGTGGAGCATCAGAGGAGCATCAGAGGAGCATCAGAGGAGCATCAGAGGAGCAACAGATGAGCATCAGAGGAGCATCAGAGGAGCATCAGAGGAGCATCAGAGGAGCATCAGAGGAGCATCAGAGGAGCATCAGAGGAGCATCAGTGTAGCATCAGAGGAGCATCAGAGGAGCATCAGAGGAGAATCAGAGGAGCATCAGAGGAGCAACAGAGGAGCATCAGAGGAGCAACAGAGGAGCATCAGAGGAGCATCAGAGAAGCATCAGAGGATCCTCAGAGGAGCATCGGAGGAGCATCAGAGGAGCATCAGATGAGCATCAGAGGAGCATCAGAGGAGCATCAGAGGAGCATCAGAGGAGCATCAGAGGAGCATCAGTGGAGCATCAGAGCAGCATCAGAGGAGCATCAGAGGAGCATCAGTGGAGCATCAGAGCAGCATCAGAGGAGCATCAGAGGAGCATCAGTGGAGCATCAGTGGAGCATCAGAGGAGCATCAGAGGAGCATCAGAGGAGCATCAGAGGAGCAACAGAGGAGCATCAGAGGAGCATCAGAGGAGCATCAGAGGAGCATCAGAGGAGCATCAGTGGAGCATCAGAAGAGCATCAGAGGAGCATCAGAGGAGCATCAGAGGAGCATCAGAGGAGCATCAGTGCAGCATCAGAGCAGCATCAGAGGAGCATCAGAGAGGCATCAGAGGAGCATCAGAGGAGCATCAGAGGAGCATCAGAGGAGCATCAGAGGAGCATCAGAGGAGCATCAGAGGAGCATCAGAGGAGCTTCAGTGGAGCATCAGAGGAGCATCAGAGGAGCATCAGTGGAGCTTCAGAGGAGCATCAGAGGAGCATCAGAGGAGCATCAGAGGAGCATCAGAGGAGCATCAGAGGAGCATCAGAGGAGCATCAGAGGAGCATCAGAGGAGCATCAGAGGAGCATCAGAGGAGCATCAGAGGAGCATCAGAGGAGCATCAGAGGAGCATCAGAGGAGCATCAGTGTAGCATCAGAGGAGCATCAGAGGAGCATCAGAGGAGCATCAGAGGAGCATCAGTTGAGCATCAGTGGAGCATCAGAGGAGCATCAGTGGAGCATCAGAGGAGCATCAGAGGAGCATCAGAGGAGCATCAGAGGAGCATCAGTGGAGCATCAGAGGAGCATCAGAGGAGCATCAGAGGAGCATCAGAGGAGCATAAGAGGAGCATCAGAGGAGCATCAGAGGAGCATCAGAGGAGCATCAGAGGAGCATCAGAGGAGCATCAGAGGAGCATCAGAGGAGCATCAGAGGAGCATCAGAGGTGCATCAGTGGAGCATCAGTGGAGCATCAGAGGAGCATCAGAGGAGCATCAGAGGAGAATCAGAGGAGCATCAGTTGAGCATCAGTGGAGCATCAGAGGAGCATCAGTGGAGCATCAGAGGAGCATCAGAGGAGCATCAGAGGAGCATCAGAGTAGCATCAGAGGAGCATCAGTGGAGCATCAGAGGAGCATCAGAGGAGCATCAGAGGAGCATCAGAGGAGCATCAGTAGAGCATCAGAGGAGCATCAGAGGAGCATCAGATGAGCATCAGAGGAGCATCAGAGGAGCATCAGAGGAGAATCAGAGGAGCATCAGTGGAGCATCAGTGGAGCATCAGAGGAGCATCAGAGGAGCATCAGAGGAGCATCAGAGGAGCAACAGAGGAGCATCAGAGGAGCATCAGAGGAGCATCAGAGGAGCATCAGAGGAGCATCAGAGGAGCAACAGAGGAGCATCAGAGGAGCAACAGAGGAGCAGGAGCAGGAGCAGGAGCAGGTGCAGGAGCAGAAGCAGGAGCAGGAGCAGGTGCAGGAGCAAGAGCATCAGAGGAGCATCAGAGGAGCAGGAGCAGGAGCAGGAGCAGGAGCAGGAACAGGAGCAGGAGCATCAGAGGAGCATCAGAGGAGCAGGAGCAGGAGCAGGAGCAGGAGCAGGAGCATCAGCGGAGCATAAGAGGAGCATCAGAGGAGCATCAGAGGAGCATCAGAGGAGCATCAGAGGAGCATCAGAGGAGCATCAGTGTAGCATCAGAGGATCATCAGAGGAGCATCAGAGGAGCATCAGAGGAGCCACAGAGGAGCATCAGAGGAGCAACAGAGGAGCATCAGAGGAGCATCAGAGAAGCATCAGAGGAGCCTCAGAGGAGCATCGGAGGAGGATCAGAGGAGCATCAGAGGAGCATCAGAGGAGCATCAGAGGAGCATCAGAGGAGCATCAGAGGAGCATCAGAGGAGCATCAGAGGAGACTCAGAGGAGCCTCAGAGGAGCATCAGAGGAGCATCAGATGAGCATCAGAGGAGCATCAGAGGAGCATCAGAGGAGCATCAGAGGAGCATCAGAGGAGCAACAGAGGAGCATCAGAGGAGCATCAGAGGAGCCTCAGAGGAGCCTCAGAGGAGCATCAGAGGAGCATCAGAGGAGCATCAGAGGAGCATCAGAGGAGCGTCAGAGGAGCATCAGAGGAGCCTCAGAGGAGCATCAGAGGAGCATCAGAGGAGCATCAGAGGAGCATCAGAGGAGCAACAGAGGAGCATCAGAGGAGCATCAGAGGAGCATCAGAGGAGCATCAGAGGAGCATCAGAGGAGCATCTGAGGAGCATCAGAGGAGCATCAGTGTAGCATCAGAGGAGCATCAGAGGAGCATCAGAGGAGAATCAGTGGAGCATCAGATGAGCAACAGAGGAGCATCAGAGAAGCAACAGAGGAGCATCAGAGGAGCATCAGAGAAGCATCAGAGGATCCTCAGAGGAGCATCGGAGGAGCATCAGAGGAGCATCAGTGGAGCATCAGAGCAGCATCAGAGGAGCATCAGAGGAGCATCAGAGGAGCATCAGAGGAGCATCAGAGGAGCATCAGAGGAGCATCAGAGGAGCATCAGAGGAGCATCAGAGGAGCATCAGTGGAGCATCAGAGGAGCATCAGAGGAGCATCAGAGGAGCATCAGAGGAGCATCAGAGGAGCATCAGTGGAGCATCAGAGGAGCATCAGTGGAGCATCAGAGGAGCATCAGAGGAGCATCAGAGGAGCATCAGAGGAGCATGAGAGGAGCATCAGAGGAGCATCAGAGGAGCATCAGAGGAGCATCAGAGGAGCATCAGAGGAGCATCAGAGGAGCATCAGAGGAGCATCAGAGGAGCATCAGAGTTGCATCAGTGGAGCATCAGTGGAGCATCAGAGGAGCATCAGAGGAGCATCAGAGGAGCATCAGAGGAGCAACAGAGGAGCATCAGAGGAGCATCAGATTAGCATCAGAGGAGCATCAGAAGAGCATCAGAGGAGCATCAGAGGAGCATCAGAGGAGCATCAGAGGAGCATCAGAGGAGCATCAGAGGAGCATCAGAGGAGCAACAGAGGAGCATCAGAGGAGCGACAGAGGAGCAACAGAGGAGCAGGAGCAGGAGCAGGTGCAGGAGCAGAAGCAGGAGCAGGAGCAGGTGCAGGTGCAGGAGGAAGAGCATCAGAGGAGCATCAGAGGAGCAGGAGCAGGAGCAGGAGCAGGAGCAGGAACAGGAGCAGGAGCATCAGAGGAGCATCAGAGGAGCAGGAGCAGGAGCAGGAGCAGGAGCAGGAGCATCAGAGGAGTATCATAGGAGCATCAGAGGAGCATCAGAGGAGCATCAGAGGAGCATCAGAGGAGCATCAGAGGAGCATCAGAGGAGCATCAGAGGAGCATCAGAGGAGCATCAGTGGAGCATCAGTGGAGCATCAGAGGAGCATCAGAGGAACATCAGAGGAGCATCAGAGGAGCAACAGAGGAGCATCAGAGGAGCCTCAGAGGAGCATCAGAGGAGCATCAGAGGAGCATCAGAGGAGCATCAGAGGAGCATCAGAGGAGCATCAGAGGAGCATCAGAGGAGCATCAGAGGAGCAACAGAGGAGCATCAGAGGAGCATCAGAGGAGCCTCAGAGGAGCCTCAGAGGAGCATCAGAGGAGCATCAGAGGAGCATCAGAGGAGCATCAGAGGAGCATCAGAGGAGCATCAGAGGAGCCTCAGAGGAGCGTCAGAGGAGCATCAGAGGAGCATCAGAGGAGCATCAGAGGAGCATCAGAGGAGCATCAGAGGAGCATCAGAGGAGGATCAGAGGAGCATCAGAGGAGCATCAGAGGAGCATCAGAGGAGAATCAGAGGAGCATCAGAGGAGCATCAGAGGAGCAACAGAGGAGCATCAGAGGAGCATCAGAGGAGCATCAGAGGAGCATCAGAGGAGCCTCAGAGGAGCCTCAGAGGAGCATTAGAGGAGCATCAGAGGAGCATCAGAGGAGCATCAGAGGAGCATCAGAGGAGCATCAGTGGAGCATCAGTGGAGCATCAGAGGAGCATCAGAGGAGCATCAGTTGAGCATCAGAGGAGCATCAGTTGAGCATCAGTGGAGCATCAGAGGAGCATCAGTGGAGCATCAGAGGAGCATCAGAGGAGCATCAGGGGAGCATCAGAGGAGCATCAGAGGAGCATCAGAGGAGCATCAGAGGAGCATCAGTGGAGCATCAGAGGAGCATCAGAGGAGCATCAGAGGAGCATCAGAGGAGCATCAGAGGAGCATCAGAGGAGCATCAGAGGAGCATAAGAGGAGCATCAGAGGAGCATCAGAGGAGCATCAGAGGAGCATCAGAGGAGCATCAGAGGAGCATCAGAGGAGCATCAGAGGAGCATCAGAGGAGCATCAGAGGTGCATCAGTGGATCATCAGTGGAGCATCAGAGGAGCATCAGAGGAGCATCAGAGGAGCAACAGAGGAGCATCAGAGGAGCATCAGAGGAGCATCAGAGGAGCATCAGATGAGCATCAGAGGAGCATCAAAGGTGCATCAGTGGAGCATCAGTGGAGCATCAGAGGAGCATCAGAGGAGCATCAGAGGAGCATCAGAGGAGCAACAGAGGAGCATCAGAGGAGCATCAGAGGAGCATCAGAGGAGCATCAGAGGAGCATCAGAGGAGCATCAGTGTAGCATCAGAGGAGCATCAGAGGAGCATCAGAGGAGCATCAGAGGAGCATCGGAGGAGCAACAGAGGAGCATCAGAGGAGCAACAGAGGAGCATCAGAGGAGCATCAGAGGAGCATCAGAGGAGCCTCAGAGGAGCATCGGAGGAGCATCAGAGGAGCATCAGAGGAGCATCAGAGGAGCATCAGAGGAGCATCAGAGGAGCATCAGAGGAGCATCAGTGGAGCATCAGAGCAGCATCAGAGGAGCATCAGAGGAGCATCAGAGGAGCATCAGAGGAGCATCAGAGGAGCATCAGAGGAGCATCAGAGGAGCATCAGAGGAGCATCAGAGGAGCATCAGAGGAGCATCAGAGGAGCATCAGAGGAGCATCAGTGTAGCATCAGAGGAGCATCAGACGAGCATCAGAGGAGCATCAGAGGAGCATCAGAGGAGCATCAGAGGAGCATCAGAGGAGCAACAGAGGGGCATCAGAGGAGCATCAGAGGAGCATCAGAGGAGCATCAGAGGAGCATCGGTGTAGCATCAGAGGAGCATCAGAGGAGCATCAGAGGAGCATCAGAGGAGCATCAGAGGAGCATCAGAGGAGCAACAGAGGAGCATCAGAGGAGCAACAGAGGAGCATCAGAGGAGCATCAGAGGAGCATCAGAGGAGCATCAGAGGAGCATCAGAGTAGCATCAGTGGAGCATCAGAGGAGCATCAGTTGAGCATCAGTGGAGCATCAGAGGAGCATCAGTGGAGCATCAGAGGAGCATCAGAGGAGCATCAGAGGAGCATCAGAGTAGCATCAGAGGAGCATCAGTGGAGCATCAGAGGAGCATCAGAGGAGCATCAGAGGAGCATCAGAGGAGCATCAGATGAGCATCAGAGGAGCATCAGATGAGCATCAGAGGAGCATCAGAGGAGCATCAGAGGAGAATCAGAGGAGCATCAGTGGAGCATCAGTGGAGCATCAGAGGAGCATCAGAGGAGCATCAGAGGAGCATCAGAGGAGCAACAGAGGAGCATCAGAGGAGCATCAGAGGAGCATCAGAGGAGCATCAGAGGAGCATCAGAGGAGCATCAGAGGAGCATCAGTGTAGCATCAGAGGAGCATCAGAGGAGCATCAGAGGAGAATCAGAGGAGCATCAGAGGAGCAACAGAGGAGCATCAGAGGAGCAACAGAGGAGCATCAGAGGAGCATCAGAGAAGCATCAGAGGATCCTCAGAGGAGCATCGGAGGAGCATCAGAGGAGCATCAGATGAGCATCAGAGGAGCATCAGAGGAGCATCAGAGGAGCATCAGAGGAGCATCAGAGGAGCATCAGTGGAGCATCAGAGCAGCATCAGAGGAGCATCAGAGGAGCATCAGTGGAGCCTCAGAGCTGCATCAGAGGAGCATCAGAGGAGCATCAGTGGAGCATCAGTGGAGCATCAGAGGAGCATCAGAGGAGCATCAGAGGAGCATCAGAGGAGCAACAGAGGAGCATCAGAGGAGCATCAGAGGAGCATCAGAGGAGCATCAGAGGAGCATCAGTGGAGCATCAGAGGAGCATCAGAGGAGCATCAGAGGAGCATCAGAGGAGCATCAGTGCAGCATCAGTGCAGCATCAGAGGAGCATCAGAGGAGCATCAGAGGAGCATCAGAGGAGCATCAGAGGAGCATATGAGGAGCATCAGAGGAGCATCAGAGGAGCATCAGAGGAGCATCAGAGGAGCATCAGAGGAGCATCAGTGGAGCATCAGAGGAGCATCAGAGGAGCATCAGTGGAGCATCAGAGGAGCATCAGAGGAGCATCAGAGGAGCATCAGAGGAGCATCAGAGGAGCATCAGAGGAGCATCAGAGGAGCATCAGAAGAGCATCAGAGGAGCATCAGAGGAGCATCAGAGGAGCATCAGAGGAGCATCAGAGGAGAATCAGAGGAGCATCAGAGGAGCATCAGTGTAGCATCAGAGGAGCATCAGAGGAGCATGAGAGGAGCATCAGAGGAGCATCAGTTGAGCATCAGTGGAGCATCAGAGGAGCATCAGTGGAGCATCAGAGGAGCATCAGAGGAGCATCAGAGGAGCATCAGAGTAGCATCAGAGGAGCATCAGTGGAGCATCAGAGGAGCATCAGAGGAGCATCAGAGGAGCATCAGAGGAGCATCAGAGGAGCATAAGAGGAGCATCAGAGGAGCATCAGAGGAGCATCAGAGGAGCATCAGAGGAGCATCAGAGGAGCATCAGAGGAGCATCAGAGGAGCATCAGAGGAGCATCAGAGGTGCATCAGTGGAGCATCAGTGGAGCATCAGAGGAGCATCAGAGGAGCATCAGAGGAGCATCAGAGGAGCATCAGTTGAGCATCAGTGGAGCATCAGAGGAGCATCAGTGGAGCATCAGAGGAGCATCAGAGGAGCATCAGAGGAGCATCAGAGTAGCATCAGAGGAGCATCAGTGGAGCATCAGAGGAGCATCAGAGGAGCATCAGAGGAGCATCAGAGGAGATTCAGAGGAGCATCAGAGGAGCATCAGATGAGCATCAGAGGAGCATCAGAGGAGCATCAGAGGAGAATCAGAGGAGCATCAGTGGAGCATCAGTGGAGCATCAGAGGAGCATCAGTGGAGCATCAGAGGAGCATCAGAGGAGCAACAGAGGAGCATCAGAGGAGCATCAGAGGAGCATCAGAGGAGCATCAGAGGAGCATCAGAGGAGCAACAGAGGAGCATCAGAGGAGCAACAGAGGAGCAGGAGCAGGAGCAGGAGCAGGTGCAGGAGCAGAAGCAGGAGCAGGAGCAGGTGAAGGAGCAAGAGCATCAGAGGAGCATCAGAGGAGCAGGAGCAGGAGCAGGAGCAGGAGCAGGAACAGGAGCAGGAGCATCAGAGGAGCATCAGAGGAGCAGGAGCAGGAGCAGGAGCAGGAGCAGGAGCATCAGAGGAGCATCAGAGGAGCATCAGAGGAGCATCAGAGGAGCATCAGTGGAGCATCAGTGGAGCATCAGAGGAGCATCAGAGGAGCATCAGAGGAGCATCAGAGGAGCAACAGAGGAGCATCAGAGGAGCATCAGAGGAGCATCAGAGGAGCATCAGAGGAGCATCAGAGGAGCATCAGAGGAGCATCAGAGGAGCATCAGAAGAGCATCAGTGTAGCATCAGAGGATCATCAGAGGAGCATCAGAGGAGCATCAGAGGAGCAACAGAGGAGCATCAGAGGAGCAACAGAGGAGCATCAGAGGAGCATCAGAGAAGCATCAGAGGAGCCTCAGAGGAGCATCGGAGGAGGATCAGAGGAGCATCAGAGGAGCATCAGAGGAGCATCAGAGGAGCATCAGAGGAGCATCAGAGGAGCATCAGAGGAGCATCAGAGGAGCATCAGAGGAGCCTCAGAGGAGCCTCAGAGGAGCATCAGAGGAGCATCAGAGGAGCATCAGAGGAGCATCAGAGGAGCATCAGAGGAGCATCAGAGGAGCATCAGAGGAGCAACAGAGGAGCATCAGAGGAGCATCAGAGGAGCCTCAGAGGAGCCTCAGAGGAGCATCAGAGGAGCATCAGAGGAGCATCAGAGGAGCATCAGAGGAGCATCAGAGGAGCCTCAGAGGAGCGTCAGAGGAGCATCAGAGGAGCATCAGAGGAGCATCAGAGGAGCATCAGAGGAGCATCAGAGGAGCATCAGAGGAGGATCAGAGGAGCATCAGAGGACCATCAGAGGAGCATCAGAGGAGAATCAGGAGCATCAGAGGAGCATCAGAGGAGCAACAGAGGAGCATCAGAGGAGCATCAGAGGAGCCTCAGAGGAGCCTCAGAGGAGCATTAGAGGAGCATCAGAGGAGCATCAGAGGAGCATCAGAGGAGCATCAGAGGAGCATCAGAGGAGCATCAGTGGAGCATCAGTGGAGCATCAGAGGTGCATCAGAGGAGCATCTGAGGAGCATCAGAGGAGCAACAGAGGAGCATCAGAGGAGCATCAAAGGAGCATCAGAGGAGCATCAGAGGAGCATCAGAGTAGCATCAGTGGAGCATCAGAGGAGCATCAGTGGAGCATCAGTGGAGCATCAGAGGAGCATCAGTGGAGCATCAGAGGAGCATCAGAGGAGCATCAGAGGAGCATCAGAGGAGCATCAGTGGAGCATCAGAGGAGCATCAGAGGAGCATCAGAGGAGCATCAGAGGAGCATCAGAGGAGCATCAGAGGAGCATCAGAGGAGCATCAGAGGAGCATCAGAGGAGCATCAGAGGAGCATCAGAGGAGCATCAGAGGAGCATCAGTGGAGCATCAGAGGAGCATCAGAGGAGCATCAGTGGAGCATCAGAGGAACATCAGAGGAGCATCAGAGGAGCATCAGAGGAGCATCAGAGGAGCATCAGAGGAGCATCAGAGGAGCATCAGAGGAGCATCAGAGGAGAATCAGAGGAGCATCAGAGGAGCATCAGAGGAGCATCAGAGGAGCATCAGAGGTGCATCAGTGGAGCATCAGTGGAGCATCAGAGGAGCATCAGAGGAGCATCAGAGGAGCATCAGAGGAGCAACAGAGGAGCATCATAGGAGCATCAGAGGAGCAGGAGCAGGTGCATGAGCAGAAGCAGGAGCAGGTGCAGGAGCAGAAGCAGGAGCAGGTGCAGGAGCAGAAGCAGGAGCAGGAGCAGGTGCAGGAGCAAGAGCATCAGAGGAGCATCAGAGGAGCAGGAGCAGGAGCAGGAGCAGGAGCAGGAACAGGAGCAGGAGCAACAGAGGAGCATCAGAGGAGCAGGAGCAGGAGCAGGAGCAGGAGCAGGAGCAGGTGCAGGAGCAGAAGCAGGAGCAGGAGCAGGTGCAGGAGCAAGAGCATCAGAGGAGCATCAGAGGAGCAGGAGCAGGAGCAGGAGCAGGAGCAGGAACAGGAGCAGGAGCATCAGAGGAGCATCAGAGGAGCAGGAGCAGGAGCAGGAGCAGGAGCAGGAGCATCAGAGGAGCATCAGAGGAGCATCAGAGGAGCATCAGAGGAGCATCAGAGGAGCATCAGAGGAGCATCAGAGGAGCATCAGAGGAGCATCAGTGGAGCATCAGTGGAGCATCAGAGGAGCATCAGAGGAGCATCAGAGGAGCATCAGAGGAGCAACAGAGGAGCATCAGAGGAGCATCAGAGGAGCATCAGAGGAGCATCAGAGGAGCATCAGAGGAGCATCAGAGGAGCATCAGAGGAGCATCAGTGTAGCATAAGAGGAGCATCAGAGGAGCATCAGAGGAGCATCAGAGGAGCATCAGAGGAGCAACAGAGGAGCATCAGAGGAGCAACAGAGGAGCATCAGAGGAGCATCAGAGAAGCATCAGAGGAGCCTCAGAGGAGCATCGGAGGAGCATCAGAGGAGCATCAGAGGAGCATCAGAGGAGCATCAGAGGAGCATCAGAGGAGCATCAGAGGAGCCTCAGAGGAGCCTCAGAGGAGCATCAGAGGAGCATCAGAGGAGCATCAGATGAGCATCAGAGGAGCATCAGAGGAGCATCAGAGGAGCATCAGAGGAGCATCAGAGGAGCAACAGAGGAGCATCAGAGGAGCATCAGAGGAGCCTCAGAGGAGCCTCAGAGGAGCATCAGAGGAGCATCAGAGGAGCATCAGAGGAGCATCAGAGGAGCATCAGAGGAGCATCAGAGGAGCCTCAGAGGAGCGTCAGAGGAGCATCAGAGGAGCATCAGAGGAGCATCAGAGGAGCATCAGAGGAGCATCAGAGGAGCATCAGAGGAGAATCAGAGGAGCATCAGAGGAGCATCAGAGGAGCATCAGAGGAGCATCAGAGGAGCATCAGAGGAGCATCAGAGGAGCATCAGAGGAGCAACAGAGGAGCAGGAGCAGGAGCAGGAGCAGGTGCAGGAGCAGAAGCAGGAGCAGGTGCAGGAGCAGAAGCAGGAGCAGGAGCAGGTGCAGGAGCAAGAGCATCAGAGGAGCATCAGAGGAGCAGGAGCAGGAGCAGGAGCAGGAGCAGGAACAGGAGCAGGAGCAACAGAGGAGCATCAGAGGAGCAGGAGCAGGAGCAGGAGCAGGAGCAGGAGCAGGTGCAGGAGCAGAAGCAGGAGCAGGAGCAGGTGCAGGAGCAAGAGCATCAGAGGAGCATCAGAGGAGCAGGAGCAGGAGCAGGAGCAGGAGCAGGAACAGGAGCAGGAGCATCAGAGGAGCATCAGAGGAGCAGGAGCAGGAGCAGGAGCAGGAGCAGGAGCATCAGAGGAGCATCAGAGGAGCATCAGAGGAGCATCAGAGGAGCATCAGAGGAGCATCAGAGGAGCATCAGAGGAGCATCAGAGGAGCATCAGAGGAGCATCAGAGGAGCATCAGAGGAGCATCAGTGGAGCATCAGTGGAGCATCAGAGGAGCATCAGAGGAGCATCAGAGGAGCATCAGAGGAGCAACAGAGGAGCATCAGAGGAGCATCAGAGGAGCATCAGAGGAGCATCAGAGGAGCATCAGAGGAGCATCAGAGGAGAATCAGAGGAGCATCAGAGGAGCATCAGAGGAGCATCAGAGGAGCATCAGAGGTGCATCAGTGGAGCATCAGAGGAGCAACAGAGGAGCATCAGAGGAGCATCAGAGGAGCAGGAGCAGGTGCAGGAGCAGAAGCAGGAGCAGGTGCAGGAGCAGAAGCAGGAGCAGGTGCAGGAGCAGAAGCAGGAGCAGGAGCAGGTGCAGGAGCAAGAGCATCAGAGGAGCATCAGAGGAGCAGGAGCAGGAGCAGGAGCAGGAGCAGGAACAGGAGCAGGAGCAACAGAGGAGCATCAGAGGAGCAGGAGCAGGAGCAGAAGCAGGAGCAGGAGAAGGTGCAGGAGCAGAAGCAGGAGCAGGAGCAGGTGCAGGAGCAAGAGCATCAGAGGAGCATCAGAGGAGCAGGAGCAGGAGCAGGAGCAGGAGCAGGAACAGGAGCAGGAGCATCAGAGGAGCAACAGAGGAGCATCATAGGAGCATCAGAGGAGCAGGAGCAGGTGCATGAGCAGAAGCAGGAGCAGGTGCAGGAGCAGAAGCAGGAGCAGGTGCAGGAGCAGAAGCAGGAGCAGGAGCAGGTGCAGGAGCAAGAGCATCAGAGGAGCATCAGAGGAGCAGGAGCAGGAGCAGGAGCAGGAGCAGGAACAGGAGCAGGAGCAACAGAGGAGCATCAGAGGAGCAGGAGCAGGAGCAGGAGCAGGAGCAGGAGCAGGTGCAGGAGCAGAAGCAGGAGCAGGTGCAGGAGCAGAAGCAGGAGCAGGAGCAGGTGCAGGAGCAAGAGCATCAGAGGAGCATCAGAGGAGCAGGAGCAGGAGCAGGAGCAGGAGCAGGAACAGGAGCAGGAGCAACAGAGGAGCATCAGAGGAGCAGGAGCAGGAGCAGAAGCAGGAGCAGGAGAAGGTGCAGGAGCAGAAGCAGGAGCAGGAGCAGGTGCAGGAGCAAGAGCATCAGAGGAGCATCAGAGGAGCAGGAGCAGGAGCAGGAGCAGGAGCAGGAACAGGAGCAGGAGCATCAGAGGAGCATCAGAGGAGCAGGAGCAGGAGCAGGAGCAGGAGCAGGAGCATCAGAGGAGCAGGAGCAGGAGCAGGAGCAGGAGCAGGAACAGGAGCAGGAGCATCAGAGGAGCATCAGAGGAGCATCAGAGGAGCATCAGAGGAGCATCAGTGTAGCATCAGAGGAGCATCAGAGGAGCATCAGAGGAGCATCAGAGGAGCATCAGAGGAGCAACAGAGGAGCATCAGAGGAGCAACAGAGGAGCATCAGAGGAGCATCAGAGGAGCAGGAGCAGGAGCAGGAGCAGGAGCAGGAACAGGAGCAGGAGCATCAGAGGAGCATCAGAGGAGCATCAGAGGAGCATCAGTGTAGCATCAGAGGAGCATCAGAGGAGCATCAGAGGAGCATCAGAGGAGCATCAGAGGAGCAACAGAGGAGCATCAGAGGAGCAACAGAGGAGCATCAGAGGAGCATCAGAGAAGCATCAGAGGAGCCTCGGAGGAGCATCGGAGGAGCATCAGAGGAGCATCAGAGGAGCATCAGAGGAGCATCAGAGGAGCATCAGAGGAGCATCAGAGGAGCATCAGAGGAGCATCAGAGGAGCATCAGAGTAGCCTCAGAGGAGCCTCAGAGGAGCCTCAGAGTAGCATCAGAGGAGCATCAGAGGAGCATCAGAGGAGCATCAGAGGAGCATCAGAGGAGCATCAGAGGAGCATCAGAGGAGCAACAGAGGAGCATCAGAGGAGCATCAGAGGAGCCTCAGAGGAGCCTCAGAGGAGCATCAGAGGAGCATCAGAGGAGCATCAGAGGAGCATCAGAGGAGCATCAGAGGAGCATCAGAGGAGCCTCAGAGGAGCGTCAGAGGAGCATCAGAGGAGCATCAGAGGAGCATCAGAGGAGCATCAGAGGAGCATCAGAGGAGCATCAGAGGAGCATCAGAGGAGCATCAGAGGAGCATCAGAGGAGCATCAGAGGAGCATCAGAGGAGCATCAGAGGAGCAACAGAGGAGCAGGAGCAGGAGCAGGAGCAGGTGCAGGAGCAGAAGCAGGAGCAGGTGCAGGAGCAGAAGCAGGAGCAGGAGCAGGTGCAGGAGCAAGAGCATCAGAGGAGCATCAGAGGAGCAGGACCAGGAGCAGAAGCAGGAGCAGGAACAGGAGCAGGAGCAACAGAGGAGCATCAGAGGAGCAGGAGCAGGAGCAGGAGCAGGAGCAGGAGCAGGTGCAGGAGCAGAAGCAGGAGCAGGAGCAGGTGCAGGAGCAAGAGCATCAGAGGAGCATCAGAGGAGCAGGAGCAGGAGCAGGAGCAGGAGCAGGAACAGGAGCAGGAGCATCAGAGGAGCATCAGAGGAGCAGGAGCAGCAGCAGGAGCAGGAGCAGGAGCATCAGAGGAGCATCAGAGGAGCATCAGAGGAGCATCAGAGGAGCATCAGAGGAGCATCAGAGGAGCATCAGAGGAGCATCAGAGGAGCATCAGAGGAGCATCAGTGGAGCATCAGTGGAGCATCAGAGGAGCATCAGAGGAGCATCAGAGGAGCATCAGAGGAGCAACAGAGGAGCATCAGAGGAGCATCAGAGGAGCATCAGAGGAGCATCAGAGGAGCATCAGAGGAGCATCAGAGGAGCATCAGTGTAGCATCAGAGGAGCATCAGAGGAGCATCAGAGGAGCATCAGAGGAGCATCAGAGGAGCAACAGAGGAGCATCAGAGGAGCAACAGAGGAGCATCAGAGGAGCATCAGAGAAGCATCAGAGGAGCCTCAGAGGAGCATCGGAGGAGCATCAGAGGAGCATCAGAGGAGCATCAGAGGAGCATCAGAGGAGCATCAGAGGAGCATCAGAGGAGCATCAGAGGAGCATCAGAGGAGCCTCAGAGGAGCCTCAGAGGAGCATCAGAGGAGCATCAGAGGAGCATCAGAGGAGCATCAGAGGAGCATCAGAGGAGCATCAGAGGAGCAACAGAGGAGCATCAGAGGAGCATCAGAGGAGCAACAGAGGAGCATCAGAGGAGCATCAGAGGAGCCTCAGAGGAGCCTCAGAGGAGCATCAGAGGAGCATCAGAGGAGCATCAGAGGAGCATCAGAGGAGCATCAGAGGAGCCTCAGAGGAGCGTCAGAGGAGCATCAGAGGAGCATCAGAGGAGCATCAGAGGAGCATCAGAGGAGCATCAGAGGAGCATCAGAGGAGGATCAGAGGAGCATCAGAGGACCATCAGAGGAGCATCAGAGGAGAATCAGGAGCATCAGAGGAGCATCAGAGGAGCAACAGAGGAGCATCAGAGGAGCATCAGAGGAGCCTCAGAGGAGCCTCAGAGGAGCATTAGAGGAGCATCAGAGGAGCATCAGAGGAGCATCAGAGGAGCATCAGAGGAGCATCAGAGGAGCATCAGTGGAGCATCAGTGGAGCATCAGAGGAGCATCAGAGGAGCATCTGAGGAGCATCAGAGGAGCAACAGAGGAGCATCAGAGGAGCATCAAAGGAGCATCAGAGGAGCATCAGAGGAGCATCAGAGTAGCATCAGTGGAGCATCAGAGGAGCATCAGTGGAGCATCAGTGGAGCATCAGAGGAGCATCAGTGGAGCATCAGAGGAGCATCAGAGGAGCATCAGAGGAGCATCAGAGGAGCATCAGTGGAGCATCAGAGGAGCATCAGAGGAGCATCAGAGGAGCATCAGAGGAGCATCAGAGGAGCATCAGAGGAGCATCAGAGGAGCATCAGAGGAGCATCAGAGGAGCATCAGAGGAGCATCAGAGGAGCATCAGAGGAGCATCAGTGGAGCATCAGAGGAGCATCAGAGGAGCATCAGTGGAGCATCAGAGGAGCATCAGAGGAGCATCAGAGGAGCATCAGAGGAGCATCAGAGGAGCATCAGAGGAGCATCAGAGGAGCATCAGAGGAGCATCAGAGGAGAATCAGAGGAGCATCAGAGGAGCATCAGAGGAGCATCAGAGGAGCATCAGAGGTGCATCAGTGGAGCATCAGTGGAGCATCAGAGGAGCATCAGAGGAGCATCAGAGGAGCATCAGAGGAGCAACAGAGGAGCATCATAGGAGCATCAGAGGAGCAGGAGCAGGTGCATGAGCAGAAGCAGGAGCAGGTGCAGGAGCAGAAGCAGGAGCAGGTGCAGGAGCAGAAGCAGGAGCAGGAGCAGGTGCAGGAGCAAGAGCATCAGAGGAGCATCAGAGGAGCAGGAGCAGGAGCAGGAGCAGGAGCAGGAACAGGAGCAGGAGCAACAGAGGAGCATCAGAGGAGCAGGAGCAGGAGCAGGAGCAGGAGCAGGAGCAGGTGCAGGAGCAGAAGCAGGAGCAGGAGCAGGTGCAGGAGCAAGAGCATCAGAGGAGCATCAGAGGAGCAGGAGCAGGAGCAGGAGCAGGAGCAGGAACAGGAGCAGGAGCATCAGAGGAGCATCAGAGGAGCAGGAGCAGGAGCAGGAGCAGGAGCAGGAGCATCAGAGGAGCATCAGAGGAGCATCAGAGGAGCATCAGAGGAGCATCAGAGGAGCATCAGAGGAGCATCAGAGGAGCATCAGAGGAGCATCAGTGGAGCATCAGTGGAGCATCAGAGGAGCATCAGAGGAGCATCAGAGGAGCATCAGAGGAGCAACAGAGGAGCATCAGAGGAGCATCAGAGGAGCATCAGAGGAGCATCAGAGGAGCATCAGAGGAGCATCAGAGGAGCATCAGAGGAGCATCAGTGTAGCATAAGAGGAGCATCAGAGGAGCATCAGAGGAGCATCAGAGGAGCATCAGAGGAGCAACAGAGGAGCATCAGAGGAGCAACAGAGGAGCATCAGAGGAGCATCAGAGAAGCATCAGAGGAGCCTCAGAGGAGCATCGGAGGAGCATCAGAGGAGCATCAGAGGAGCATCAGAGGAGCATCAGAGGAGCATCAGAGGAGCATCAGAGGAGCATCAGAGGAGCCTCAGAGGAGCCTCAGAGGAGCATCAGAGGAGCATCAGAGGAGCATCAGAGGAGCATCAGAGGAGCATCAGAGGAGCATCAGAGGAGCATCAGAGGAGCAACAGAGGAGCATCAGAGGAGCATCAGAGGAGCCTCAGAGGAGCCTCAGAGGAGCATCAGAGGAGCATCAGAGGAGCATCAGAGGAGCATCAGAGGAGCATCAGAGGAGCATCAGAGGAGCCTCAGAGGAGCGTCAGAGGAGCATCAGAGGAGCATCAGAGGAGCATCAGAGGAGCATCAGAGGAGCATCAGAGGAGCATCAGAGGAGAATCAGAGGAGCATCAGAGGAGCATCAGAGGAGCATCAGAGGAGCATCAGAGGAGCATCAGAGGAGCATCAGAGGAGCATCAGAGGAGCATCAGAGGAGCAACAGAGGAGCAGGAGCAGGAGCAGGAGCAGGTGCAGGAGCAGAAGCAGGAGCAGGTGCAGGAGCAGAAGCAGGAGCAGGAGCAGGTGCAGGAGCAAGAGCATCAGAGGAGCATCAGAGGAGCAGGAGCAGGAGCAGGAGCAGGAGCAGGAACAGGAGCAGGAGCAACAGAGGAGCATCAGAGGAGCAGGAGCAGGAGCAGGAGCAGGAGCAGGAGCAGGTGCAGGAGCAGAAGCAGGAGCAGGAGCAGGTGCAGGAGCAAGAGCATCAGAGGAGCATCAGAGGAGCAGGAGCAGGAGCAGGAGCAGGAGCAGGAACAGGAGCAGGAGCATCAGAGGAGCATCAGAGGAGCAGGAGCAGGAGCAGGAGCAGGAGCAGGAGCATCAGAGGAGCATCAGAGGAGCATCAGAGGAGCATCAGAGGAGCATCAGAGGAGCATCAGAGGAGCATCAGAGGAGCATCAGAGGAGCATCAGAGGAGCATCAGAGGAGCATCAGTGGAGCATCAGTGGAGCATCAGAGGAGCATCAGAGGAGCATCAGAGGAGCATCAGAGGAGCAACAGAGGAGCATCAGAGGAGCATCAGAGGAGCATCAGAGGAGCATCAGAGGAGCATCAGAGGAGCATCAGAGGAGAATCAGAGGAGCATCAGAGGAGCATCAGAGGAGCATCAGAGGAGCATCAGAGGTGCATCAGTGGAGCATCAGAGGAGCAACAGAGGAGCATCAGAGGAGCATCAGAGGAGCAGGAGCAGGTGCAGGAGCAGAAGCAGGAGCAGGTGCAGGAGCAGAAGCAGGAGCAGGTGCAGGAGCAGAAGCAGGAGCAGGAGCAGGTGCAGGAGCAAGAGCATCAGAGGAGCATCAGAGGAGCAGGAGCAGGAGCAGGAGCAGGAGCAGGAACAGGAGCAGGAGCAACAGAGGAGCATCAGAGGAGCAGGAGCAGGAGCAGAAGCAGGAGCAGGAGAAGGTGCAGGAGCAGAAGCAGGAGCAGGAGCAGGTGCAGGAGCAAGAGCATCAGAGGAGCATCAGAGGAGCAGGAGCAGGAGCAGGAGCAGGAGCAGGAACAGGAGCAGGAGCATCAGAGGAGCATCAGAGGAGCAGGAGCAGGAGCAGGAGCAGGAGCAGGAGCATCAGAGGAGCATCAGAGGAGCATCAGAGGAGCATCAGAGGAGCATCAGAGGAGCATCAGAGGAGCATCAGAGGAGCATCAGAGGAGCATCAGAGGAGCATCAGAGGAGTATCAGAGGAGCATCAGTGGAGCATCAGTGGAGCATCAGAGGAGCATCAGAGGAGCATCAGAGGAGCAACAGAGGAGCATCAGAGGAGCATCAGAGGAGCATCAGAGGAGCATCAGAGGAGCATCAGAGGAGCATCAGAGGAGCATCAGTGTAGCATCAGAGGAGCATCAGAGGAGCATCAGAGGAGCATCAGAGGAGCATCAGAGGAGCAACAGAGGAGCATCAGAGGAGCAACAGAGGAGCATCAGAGGAGCATCAGAGAAGCATCAGAGGAGCCTCGGAGGAGCATCGGAGGAGCATCAGAGGAGCATCAGAGGAGCATCAGAGGAGCATCAGAGGAGCATCAGAGGAGCATCAGAGGAGCATCAGAGGAGCATCAGAGGAGCATCAGAGTAGCCTCAGAGGAGCCTCAGAGGAGCCTCAGAGTAGCATCAGAGGAGCATCAGAGGAGCATCAGAGGAGCATCAGAGGAGCATCAGAGGAGCATCAGAGGAGCATCAGAGGAGCAACAGAGGAGCATCAGAGGAGCATCAGAGGAGCCTCAGAGGAGCCTCAGAGGAGCATCAGAGGAGCATCAGAGGAGCATCAGAGGAGCATCAGAGGAGCATCAGAGGAGCATCAGAGGAGCCTCAGAGGAGCGTCAGAGGAGCATCAGAGGAGCATCAGAGGAGCATCAGAGGAGCATCAGAGGAGCATCAGAGGAGCATCAGAGGAGCATCAGAGGAGCATCAGAGGAGCATCAGAGGAGCATCAGAGGAGCATCAGAGGAGCATCAGAGGAGCATCAGAGGAGCAACAGAGGAGCAGGAGCAGGAGCAGGAGCAGGTGCAGGAGCAGAAGCAGGAGCAGGTGCAGGAGCAGAAGCAGGAGCAGGAGCAGGTGCAGGAGCAAGAGCATCAGAGGAGCATCAGAGGAGCAGGACCAGGAGCAGAAGCAGGAGCAGGAACAGGAGCAGGAGCAACAGAGGAGCATCAGAGGAGCAGGAGCAGGAGCAGGAGCAGGAGCAGGAGCAGGTGCAGGAGCAGAAGCAGGAGCAGGAGCAGGTGCAGGAGCAAGAGCATCAGAGGAGCATCAGAGGAGCAGGAGCAGGAGCAGGAGCAGGAGCAGGAACAGGAGCAGGAGCATCAGAGGAGCATCAGAGGAGCAGGAGCAGCAGCAGGAGCAGGAGCAGGAGCATCAGAGGAGCATCAGAGGAGCATCAGAGGAGCATCAGAGGAGCATCAGAGGAGCATCAGAGGAGCATCAGAGGAGCATCAGAGGAGCATCAGAGGAGCATCAGTGGAGCATCAGTGGAGCATCAGAGGAGCATCAGAGGAGCATCAGAGGAGCATCAGAGGAGCAACAGAGGAGCATCAGAGGAGCATCAGAGGAGCATCAGAGGAGCATCAGAGGAGCATCAGAGGAGCATCAGAGGAGCATCAGTGTAGCATCAGAGGAGCATCAGAGGAGCATCAGAGGAGCATCAGAGGAGCATCAGAGGAGCAACAGAGGAGCATCAGAGGAGCAACAGAGGAGCATCAGAGGAGCATCAGAGAAGCATCAGAGGAGCCTCAGAGGAGCATCGGAGGAGCATCAGAGGAGCATCAGAGGAGCATCAGAGGAGCATCAGAGGAGCATCAGAGGAGCATCAGAGGAGCATCAGAGGAGCCTCAGAGGAGCCTCAGAGGAGCATCAGAGGAGCATCAGAGGAGCATCAGAGGAGCATCAGAGGAGCATCAGAGGAGCATCAGAGGAGCAACAGAGGAGCATCAGAGGAGCATCAGAGGAGCCTCAGAGGAGCCTCAGAGGAGCATCAGAGGAGCATCAGAGGAGCATCAGAGGAGCATCAGAGGAGCATCAGAGGAGCATCAGAGGAGCCTCAGAGGAGCGTCAGAGGAGCATCAGAGGAGCATCAGAGGAGCATCAGAGGAGCATCAGAGGAGCATCAGAGGAGAATCAGAGGAGCATCAGAGGACCATCAGAGGAGCATCAGAGGAGAATCAGAGGAGCATCAGAGGAGCATCAGAGGAGCAACAGAGGAGCATCAGAGGAGCATCAGAGGAGCCTCAGAGGAGCCTCAGAGGAGCATTAGAGGAGCATCAGAGGAGCATCAGAGGAGCATCAGAGGAGCATCAGAGGAGCATCAGAGGAGCATCAGTGGAGCATCAGTGGAGCATCAGAGGAGCATCAGAGGAGCATCTGAGGAGCATCAGAGGAGCAACAGAGGAGCATCAGAGGAGCATCAGAGGAGCATCAGAGGAGCATCAGAGTAGCATCAGTGGAGCATCAGAGGAGCATCAGTTGAGCATCAGTGGAGCATCAGAGGAGCATCAGTGTAGCATCAGAGGAGCATCAGAGGAGCATCAGTGGAGCATCAGAGGAGCATCAGAGGATCATCTGAGGAGCATCAGAGGAGCATCAGAGGAGCATCAGAGGAGCATCAGAGGAGCATCAGAGGAGCATCAGAGGAGCATCAGAGGAGCATCAGAGGAGCAACAGAGGAGCATCAGAGGAGCATCAGAGGAGCATCAGTGGAGCATCAGAGGAGCATCAGAGGAGCATCAGAGGAGCATCAGTGGAGCATCAGAGGAGCATCAGAGGAGCATCAGTGGAGCATCAGAGGAGCATCAGAGGAGCATCAGAGGAGCATCGGAGGAGCATCAGAGGAGCATCAGAGGAGCATTAGAGGAGCATCAGAGGAGCATCAGAGGAGCATCAGAGGAGCAACAGAGGAGCATCAGAGGAGCAACAGAGGAGCAGGAGCAGGAGCAGGAGCAGGTGCAGGAGCAGAAGCAGGAGCAGGAGCAGGTGCAGGAGCAAGAGCATCAGAGGAGCATCAGTGGAGCATCAGAGGAGCATCAGAGGAGCATCAGAGGAGCATCAGAGGAGCATCAGAGGAGCATCAGTGGAGCATCAGAGGAGCATCAGAGGAGCATCAGTGGAGCATCAGAGGAGCATCAGAGGAGCATCAGAGGAGCATCAGAGGAGCATCAGAGGAGCATCAGAGGAGCATCAGAGGAGCATCAGAGGAGCATCAGAGGAGCATCAGAGGAGCATCAGAGGAGCATCAGAGGAGCATCAGAGGAGCATCAGAGGAGCATCAGAGGAGCATCAGAGGAGCAACAGAGGAGCATCAGAGGAGCATCAGAGGAGCATCAGAGGAGCATCAGAGGAGCATCAGTGTAGCATCAGAGGAGCATCAGAGGAGCATCAGAGGAGCATCAGAGGAGCATCAGAGGAGCATCAGAGGAGCAACAGAGGAGCATCAGAGGAGCAACAGAGGAGCATCAGAGGAGCATCAGAGGAGCATCAGAGGAGCATCAGAGGAGTATCAGAGTAGCATCAGAGGAGCATCAGAGGAGCATCAGAGGAGCATCAGTGGAGCATCAGAGGAGCATCAGTGGAGCATCAGAGGAGCGTCAGAGGAGCATCAGAGGAGCATCAGAGGAGCATCAGAGGAGCATCAGAGGAGCATCAGAGGAGCATCAGAGGAGCATCAGAGGCGCATCAGTGTAGCATCAGAGGAGCATCAGAGGAGCATCAGAGGAGCATCAGAGGAGCATCAGAGGAGCAACAGAGGAGCATCAGAGGAGCAACAGAGGAGCATCAGAGGAGCATCATAGAAGCATCAGAGGAGCCTCAGAGGAGCATCGGAGGAGCATCAGAGGAGCATCAGAGGAGCATCAGAGGAGCATCAGAGGAGCATCAGAGGAGCATCAGAGGAGCATCAGAGGAGCATCAGAGGAGCCTCAGAGGAGCATCAGAGGAGCATCAGAGGAGCAACAGAGGAGCATCAGAGGAGCATCAGAGGAGCCTCAGAGGAGCCTCAGAGGAGCATCAGAGGAACATCAGAGGAGCATCAGAGGAGCATCAGAGGAGCATCAGAGGAGCATCAGAGGAGCCTCAGAGGAGCGTCAGAGGAGCATCAGAGGAGCATCAGAGGAGCATCAGTGGAGCATCAGTGGAGCATCAGAGGAGCATCAGAGGAGCATCTGAGGAGCATCAGAGGAGCAACAGAGGAGCATCAGAGGAGCATCAGAGGAGCATCAGAGGAGCATCAGAGGAGCATCAGAGTAGCATCAGAGGAGCATCAGTTGAGCATCAGTGGAGCATCAGAGGAGCATCAGTGTAGCATCAGAGGAGCATCAGAGGAGCATCAGTGGAGCATCAGAGGAGCATCAGAGGAGCATCTGAGGAGCATCAGAGGAGCATCAGAGGAGCATCAGAGGAGCATCAGAGAGGCATCAGAGGAGCATCAGAGGAGCATCAGAGGAGCATCAGAGGAGCAACAGAGGAGCATCAGAGGAGCATCAGAGGAGCATCAGTGGAGCATCAGAGGAGCATCAGAGGAGCATCAGAGGAGCATCAGTGGAGCATCAGAGGAGCATCAGAGGAGCATCAGTGGAGCATCAGAGGAGCATCAGAGGAGCATCAGAGGAGCATCAGAGGAGCATCAGAGGAGCATCAGAGGAGCATTAGAGGAGCATCAGAGGAGCATCAGAGGAGCATCAGAGGAGCAACAGAGGAGCATCAGAGGAGCAACAGAGGAGCAGGAGCAGGAGCAGGAGCAGGTGCAGGAGCAGAAGCAGGAGCAGGAGCAGGTGCAGGAGCAAGAGCATCAGAGGAGCATCAGTGGAGCATCAGAGGAGCATCAGAGGAGCATCAGAGGAGCATCAGAGGAGCATCAGAGGAGCATCAGTGGAGCATCAGAGGAGCATCAGAGGAGCATCAGTGGAGCATCAGAGGAGCATCAGAGGAGCATCAGAGGAGCATCAGAGGAGCATCAGAGGAGCATCAGAGGAGCATCAGAGGAGCATCAGAGGAGCATCAGAGGAGCATCAGAGGAGCATCAGAGGAGCATCAGAGGAGCATCAGAGGAGCATCAGAGGAGCATCAGAGGAGCATCAGAGGAGCATCAGAGGAGCATCAGAGGAGCATCAGAGGAGCAACAGAGGAGCATCAGAGGAGCATCAGAGGAGCATCAGAGGAGCATCAGAGGAGCATCAGTGTAGCATCAGAGGAGCATCAGAGGAGCATCAGAGGAGCATCAGAGGAGCATCAGAGGAGCATCAGAGGAGCAACAGAGGAGCATCAGAGGAGCAACAGAGGAGCATCAGAGGAGCATCAGAGGAGCATCAGAGGAGCATCAGAGGAGCATCAGAGTAGCATCAGAGGAGCATCAGAGGAGCATCAGAGGAGCATCAGTGGAGCATCAGTGGAGCATCAGAGGAGCGTCAGAGGAGCATCAGAGGAGCATCAGAGGAGCATCAGAGGAGCATCAGTGGAGCATCAGAGGAGCATCAGAGGAGCATCAGAGGAGCATCAGAGGAGCATCAGAGGAGCATCAGAGGAGCATCAGAGGAGTATCAGAGGAGCATCAGTGGAGCATCAGTGGAGCATCAGAGGAGCATCAGAGGAGCATCAGAGGAGCATCAGAGGAGCAACAGAGGAGCATCAGAGGAGCATCAGAGGAGCATCAGAGGAGGATCAGAGGAGCATCAGAGGAGCATCAGAGGAGCATCAGAGGAGCATCAGAGGAGCATCAGAGGAGCATCCGTGTAGCATCAGAGGAGCATCAGAGGAGCATCAGAGGAGCATCAGAGGAGCATCAGAGGAGCATCAGAGGAGCATCAGAGGAGCAACAGAGGAGCATCAGTGGAGCATCAGAGGAGCATCAGTTGAGCATCAGAGGAGCATCAGAGGAGGATCAGAGGAGCATCAGAGGACCATCAGAGGAGCATCAGAGGAGCATCAGAGGAGCATCAGTGGAGCATCAGAGGAGCATCAGAGGAGCATCAGAGGAGCATCAGAGGAGCATCAGAGGAGCATCAGAGGAGCATCAGAGGAGCATCAGAGGAGCATCAGAGGAGCATCAGAGGAGCATCAGTGGAGCATCAGAGGAGCATCAGAGGAGCATCAGTGGAGCATCAGAGGAGCATCAGAGAAGCATCAGAGGAGCATCAGAGGAGCATCAGAGGAGCATCCGAGGAGCATCAGAGGAGCATCAGAGGAGCATCAGAGGAGCATCAGAGGTGCATCAGTGGAGCATCAGTGGAGCATCAGAGGAGCATCAGAGGAGCATCAGAGGAGCATCAGAGGAGCAACAGAGGAGCATCAGAGGAGCATCAGAGGAGCATCAGAGGAGCATCAGAGGAGCATCAGTGTAGCATCAGAGGAGCATCAGAGGAGCATCAGAGGAGCATCGGAGGAGCATCAGAGGAGCAACAGAGGAGCAACAGAGGAGCATCAGAGGAGCATCAGAGAAGCATCAGAGGAGCCTCAGAGGAGCATCGGAGCAGCATCAGAGGAGCATCAGAGGAGCATCAGAGGAGCATCAGAGGAGCATCAGAGGAGCATCAGATGAGCATCAGAGGAGCATCAGTGGAGCATCAGAGCAGCATCAGAGGAGCATCAGAGGAGCATCAGAGGAGCATCAGTGGAGCATCAGAGGAGCATCAGAGGAGCATCAGAGGAGCATCAGAGGAGCATCAGAGGAGCTTCAGAGGAGCATCAGAGGAGCATCAGTGTAGCATCAGAGGAGCATCAGAGGAGCATCAGAGGAGCATCAGAGGAGCATCAGAGGAGCATCAGAGGAGCATCAGAGGAGCAACAGAGGAGCATCAGAGGAGCATCAGAGGAGCATCAGAGGAGCATCAGAGGAGCATCAGTGTAGCATCAGAGGAGCATCAGAGGAGCATCAGAGGAGCATCAGAGGAGAATCAGAGGAGCATCAGAGGAGCAACAGAGGAGCATCAGAGGAGCAACAGAGGAGCATCAGAGGAGCATCAGAGGAGCATCAGAGGAGCATCAGAGGAGCATCAGAGTCGCATCAGTGGAGCATCAGAGGAGCATCAGAGGAGCATCAGAGGAGCAACAGAGGAGCATCAGAGGAGCATCAGAGGAGCATCAGAGGAGGATCAGAGGAGCATCAGAGGACCATCAGAGGAGCATCAGAGGAGAATCAGAGGAGCATCAGAGGAGCATCAGAGGAGCAACAGAGGAGCATCAGAGGAGCATCAGAGGAGCCTCAGAGGAGCCTCAGAGGAGCATTAGAGGAGCATCAGAGGAGCATCAGAGGAGCATCAGAGGAGCATCAGAGGAGCATCAGAGGAGCATCAGTGTAGCATCAGTGGAGCATCAGAGGAGCATCAGAGGAGCATCTGAGGAGCATCAGAGGAGCAACAGAGGAGCATCAGAGGAGCATCAGAGGAGCATCAGAGGAGCATCAGAGGAGCATCAGTGTAGCATCAGTGGAGCATCAGAGGAGCATCAGTTGAGCATCAGTGGAGCATCAGAGGAGCATCAGTGGAGCATCAGAGGAGCATCAGAGGAGCATCAGAGGAGCATCAGAGGAGCATCAGTGGAGCATCAGAGGAGCATCAGAGGAGCATCAGAGGAGCATCAGAGGAGCAACAGAGGAGCATCAGAGGAGCATCAGAGGAGCATCAGAGGAGGATCAGATGAGCATCAGAGGACCATCAGAGGAGCATCAGAGGAGAATCAGAGGAGCAACAGAGGAGCAGGAGCAGGAGCAGGAGCAGGTGCAGGAGCAGAAGCAGGAGCAGGAGCAGGTGCAGGAGCAAGAGCATCAGAGGAGCATCAGAGGAGCAGGAGCAGGAGCAGGAGCAGGAGCAGGAACAGGAGCAGGAGCATCAGAAGAGCATCAGAGGAGCAGGAGCAGGAGCAGGAGCAGGAGCATCAGAGGAGCATCAGAGGAGCATCAGAGGAGCATCAGAGGAGCATCAGAGGAGCATCAGAGGAGCATCAGAGGAGCATCAGTGGAGCATCAGTGGAGCATCAGAGGAGCATCAGAGGAGCATCAGAGGAGCATCAGAGGAGCAACAGAGGAGCATCAGAGGAGCATCAGAGGAGCATCAGAGGAGCATCAGAGGAGCATCAGAGGAGCATCAGAGGAGCATCAGTGGAGCATCAGAGGAGCATCAGAGGAGCATCAGAGGAGCATCAGAGGAGCATCAGAGGAGCATCCGAGGAGCATCAGAGGAGCATCAGAGGAGCATCAGAGGAGCATCCGAGGAGCATCAGAGGAGCATCAGAGGAGCATCAGAGGAGCATCAGAGGAGCATCAGAGGAGCATCAGAGGTGCATCAGTGGAGCATCAGTGGAGCATCAGAGGAGCATCAGAGGAGCATCAGAGGAGCATCAGAGGAGCATCAGAGGAGCATCAGAGGAGCATCAGAGGAGCATCAGTGGAGCATCAGAGTAGCATCAGAGTAGCATCAGAGGAGCATCAGTGGAGCATCAGAGGAGCATCAGAGGAGCATCAGAGGAGCATTAGAGGAGCATCAGAGGAGCATCCGAGGAGCATCAGAGGAGCATCAGAGGAGCATCAGAGGAGCATCAGAGGTGCATCAGTGGAGCATCAGTGGAGCATCAGAGGAGCATCAGAGGAGCATCAGAGGAGCATCAGAGGAGCAACAGAGGAGCATCAGAGGAGCATCAGAGGAGCATCAGAGGAGCATCAGAGGAGCATCAGTGTAGCATCAGAGGAGCATCAGAGGAGCATCAGAGGAGCATCGGAGGAGCATCAGAGGAGCAACAGAGGAGCATCAGAGGAGCAACAGAGGAGCATCAGAGGAGCATCAGAGAAGCATCAGAGGAGCCTCAGAGGAGCATCGGAGCAGCATCAGAGGAGCATCAGAGGAGCATCAGAGGAGCATCAGAGGAGCATCAGAGGAGCATCAGAGGAGCATCAGAGGAGCATCAGTGGAGCATCAGAGCAGCATCAGAGGAGCATCAGAGGAGCATCAGAGGAGCATCAGAGGAGCATCAGTGGAGCATCAGAGGAGCATCAGAGGAGCATCAGAGGAGCATCAGAGGAGCATCAGAGGAGCATCAGAGGAGCATCAGAGGAGCATCAGTGTAGCATCAGAGGAGCATCAGAGGAGCATCAGAGGAGCATCAGAGGAGCATCAGAGGAGCATCAGAGGAGCATCAGAGGAGCAACAGAGGAGCATCAGAGGAGCATCAGAGGAGCATCAGAGGAGCATCAGAGGAGCATCAGTGTAGCATCAGAGGAGCATCAGAGGAGCATCAGAGGAGCATCAGATGAGAATCAGAGGAGCATCAGAGGAGCAACAGAGGAGCATCAGAGGAGCAACAGAGGAGCATCAGAGGAGCATCAGAGGAGCATCAGAGGAGCATCAGAGGAGCATCAGAGTCGCATCAGTGGAGCATCAGAGGAGCATCAGAGGAGCATCAGAGGAGCAACAGAGGAGCATCAGAGGAGCATCAGAGGAGCATCAGAGGAGGATCAGAGGAGCATCAGAGGACCATCAGAGGAGCATCAGAGGAGAATCAGAGGAGCATCAGAGGAGCATCAGAGGAGCAACAGAGGAGCATCAGAGGAGCATCAGAGGAGCCTCAGAGGAGCCTCAGAGGAGCATTAGAGGAGCATCAGAGGAGCATCAGAGGAGCATCAGAGGAGCATCAGAAGAGCATCAGAGGAGCATCAGTGTAGCATCAGTGGAGCATCAGAGGAGCATCAGAGGAGCATCTGAGGAGCATCAGAGGAGCAACAGAGGAGCATCAGAGGAGCATCAGAGGAGCATCAGAGGAGCATCAGAGGAGCATCAGTGTAGCATCAGTGGAGCATCAGAGGAGCATCAGTTGAGCATCAGTGGAGCATCAGAGGAGCATCAGTGGAGCATCAGAGGAGCATCAGAGGAGCATCAGAGGAGCATCAGAGGAGCATCAGTGGAGCATCAGAGGAGCATCAGAGGAGCATCAGAGGAGCATCAGAGGAGCATCAGAGGAGCATCAGAGGAGCCTCAGAGGAGCGTCAGAGGAGCATCAGAGGAGCATCAGAGGAGCATCAGTGGAGCATCAGTGGAGCATCAGAGGAGCATCAGAGGAGCATCTGAGGAGCATCAGAGGAGCAACAGAGGAGCATCAGAGGAGCATCAGAGGAGCATCAGAGGAGCATCAGAGGAGCATCAGAGTAGCATCAGAGGAGCATCAGTTGAGCATCAGTGGAGCATCAGAGGAGCATCAGTGTAGCATCAGAGGAGCATCAGAGGAGCATCAGTGGAGCATCAGAGGAGCATCAGAGGAGCATCTGAGGAGCATCAGAGGAGCATCAGAGGAGCATCAGAGGAGCATCAGAGAGGCATCAGAGGAGCATCAGAGGAGCATCAGAGGAGCATCAGAGGAGCAACAGAGGAGCATCAGAGGAGCATCAGAGGAGCATCAGTGGAGCATCAGAGGAGCATCAGAGGAGCATCAGAGGAGCATCAGTGGAGCATCAGAGGAGCATCAGAGGAGCATCAGTGGAGCATCAGAGGAGCATCAGAGGAGCATCAGAGGAGCATCAGAGGAGCATCAGAGGAGCATCAGAGGAGCATTAGAGGAGCATCAGAGGAGCATCAGAGGAGCATCAGAGGAGCAACAGAGGAGCATCAGAGGAGCAACAGAGGAGCAGGAGCAGGAGCAGGAGCAGGTGCAGGAGCAGAAGCAGGAGCAGGAGCAGGTGCAGGAGCAAGAGCATCAGAGGAGCATCAGTGGAGCATCAGAGGAGCATCAGAGGAGCATCAGAGGAGCATCAGAGGAGCATCAGAGGAGCATCAGTGGAGCATCAGAGGAGCATCAGAGGAGCATCAGTGGAGCATCAGAGGAGCATCAGAGGAGCATCAGAGGAGCATCAGAGGAGCATCAGAGGAGCATCAGAGGAGCATCAGAGGAGCATCAGAGGAGCATCAGAGGAGCATCAGAGGAGCATCAGAGGAGCATCAGAGGAGCATCAGAGGAGCATCAGAGGAGCATCAGAGGAGCATCAGAGGAGCATCAGAGCATCAGAGGAGCAACAGAGGAGCATCAGAGGAGCATCAGAGGAGCATCAGAGGAGCATCAGAGGAGCATCAGTGTAGCATCAGAGGAGCATCAGAGGAGCATCAGAGGAGCATCAGAGGAGCATCAGAGGAGCATCAGAGGAGCAACAGAGGAGCATCAGAGGAGCAACAGAGGAGCATCAGAGGAGCATCAGAGGAGCATCAGAGGAGCATCAGAGGAGCATCAGAGTAGCATCAGAGGAGCATCAGAGGAGCATCAGAGGAGCATCAGTGGAGCATCAGTGGAGCATCAGAGGAGCGTCAGAGGAGCATCAGAGGAGCATCAGAGGAGCATCAGAGGAGCATCAGTGGAGCATCAGAGGAGCATCAGAGGAGCATCAGAGGAGCATCAGAGGAGCATCAGAGGAGCATCAGAGGAGCATCAGAGGAGTATCAGAGGAGCATCAGTGGAGCATCAGTGGAGCATCAGAGGAGCATCAGAGGAGCATCAGAGGAGCATCAGAGGAGCAACAGAGGAGCATCAGAGGAGCATCAGAGGAGCATCAGAGGAGGATCAGAGGAGCATCAGAGGAGCATCAGAGGAGCATCAGAGGAGCATCAGAGGAGCATCAGAGGAGCATCAGTGTAGCATCAGAGGAGCATCAGAGGAGCATCAGAGGAGCATCAGAGGAGCATCAGAGGAGCATCAGAGGAGCATCAGAGGAGCAACAGAGGAGCATCAGTGGAGCATCAGAGGAGCATCAGTTGAGCATCAGAGGAGCATCAGAGGAGGATCAGAGGAGCATCAGAGGACCATCAGAGGAGCATCAGAGGAGCATCAGAGGAGCATCAGTGGAGCATCAGAGGAGCATCAGAGGAGCATCAGAGGAGCATCAGAGGAGCATCAGAGGAGCATCAGAGGAGCATCAGAGGAGCATCAGAGGAGCATCAGAGGAGCATCAGAGGAGCATCAGTGGAGCATCAGAGGAGCATCAGAGGAGCATCAGTGGAGCATCAGAGGAGCATCAGAGGAGCATCAGAGGAGCATCAGAGGAGCATCAGAGGAGCATCCGAGGAGCATCAGAGGAGCATCAGAGGAGCATCAGAGGAGCATCAGAGGTGCATCAGTGGAGCATCAGTGGAGCATCAGAGGAGCATCAGAGGAGCATCAGAGGAGCATCAGAGGAGCAACAGAGGAGCATCAGAGGAGCATCAGAGGAGCATCAGAGGAGCATCAGAGGAGCATCAGTGTAGCATCAGAGGAGCATCAGAGGAGCATCAGAGGAGCATCGGAGGAGCATCAGAGGAGCAACAGAGGAGCATCAGAGGAGCAACAGAGGAGCATCAGAGGAGCATCAGAGAAGCATCAGAGGAGCCTCAGAGGAGCATCGGAGCAGCATCAGAGGAGCATCAGAGGAGCATCAGAGGAGCATCAGAGGAGCATCAGAGGAGCATCAGAGGAGCATCAGAGGAGCATCAGTGGAGCATCAGAGCAGCATCAGAGGAGCATCAGAGGAGCATCAGAGGAAATTCAGTGGAGCATCAGAGGAGCATCAGAGGAGCATCAGAGGAGCATCAGAGGAGCATCAGAGGAGCTTCAGAGGAGCATCAGAGGAGCATCAGTGTAGCATCAGAGGAGCATCAGAGGAGCATCAGAGGAGCATCAGAGGAGCATCAGAGGAGCATCAGAGGAGCATCAGAGGAGCAACAGAGGAGCATCAGAGGAGCATCAGAGGAGCATCAGAGGAGCATCAGAGGAGCATCAGTGTAGCATCAGAGGAGCATCAGAGGAGCATCAGAGGAGCATCAGAGGAGAATCAGAGGAGCATCAGAGGAGCAACAGAGGAGCATCAGAGGAGCAACAGAGGAGCATCAGAGGAGCATCAGAGGAGCATCAGAGGAGCATCAGAGGAGCATCAGAGTCGCATCAGTGGAGCATCAGAGGAGCATCAGAGGAGCATCAGAGGAGCAACAGAGGAGCATCAGAGGAGCATCAGAGGAGCATCAGAGGAGGATCAGAGGAGCATCAGAGGACCATCAGAGGAGCATCAGAGGAGAATCAGAGGAGCATCAGAGGAGCATCAGAGGAGCAACAGAGGAGCATCAGAGGAGCATCAGAGGAGCCTCAGAGGAGCCTCAGAGGAGCATTAGAGGAGCATCAGAGGAGCATCAGAGGAGCATCAGAGGAGCATCAGAGGAGCATCAGAGGAGCATCAGTGTAGCATCAGTGGAGCATCAGAGGAGCATCAGAGGAGCATCTGAGGAGCATCAGAGGAGCAACAGAGGAGCATCAGAGGAGCATCAGAGGAGCATCAGAGGAGCATCAGAGGAGCATCAGTGTAGCATCAGTGGAGCATCAGAGGAGCATCAGTTGAGCATCAGTGGAGCATCAGAGGAGCATCAGTGGAGCATCAGAGGAGCATCAGAGGAGCATCAGAGGAGCATCAGAGGAGCATCAGTGGAGCATCAGAGGAGCATCAGAGGAGCATCAGAGGAGCATCAGAGGAGCAACAGAGGAGCATCAGAGGAGCATCAGAGGAGCATCAGAGGAGGATCAGATGAGCATCAGAGGACCATCAGAGGAGCATCAGAGGAGAATCAGAGGAGCAACAGAGGAGCAGGAGCAGGAGCAGGAGCAGGTGCAGGAGCAGAAGCAGGAGCAGGAGCAGGTGCAGGAGCAAGAGCATCAGAGGAGCATCAGAGGAGCAGGAGCAGGAGCAGGAGCAGGAGCAGGAACAGGAGCAGGAGCATCAGAAGAGCATCAGAGGAGCAGGAGCAGGAGCAGGAGCAGGAGCATCAGAGGAGCATCAGAGGAGCATCAGAGGAGCATCAGAGGAGCATCAGAGGAGCATCAGAGGAGCATCAGAGGAGCATCAGTGGAGCATCAGTGGAGCATCAGAGGAGCATCAGAGGAGCATCAGAGGAGCATCAGAGGAGCAACAGAGGAGCATCAGAGGAGCATCAGAGGAGCATCAGAGGAGCATCAGAGGAGCATCAGAGGAGCATCAGAGGAGCATCAGTGGAGCATCAGAGGAGCATCAGAGGAGCATCAGAGGAGCATCAGAGGAGCATCAGAGGAGCATCCGAGGAGCATCAGAGGAGCATCAGAGGAGCATCAGAGGAGCATCCGAGGAGCATCAGAGGAGCATCAGAGGAGCATCAGAGGAGCATCAGAGGAGCATCAGAGGAGCATCAGAGGTGCATCAGTGGAGCATCAGTGGAGCATCAGAGGAGCATCAGAGGAGCATCAGAGGAGCATCAGAGGAGCATCAGAGGAGCATCAGAGGAGCATCAGAGGAGCATCAGAGGAGCATCAGTGGAGCATCAGAGGAGCATCAGAGGAGCATCAGTGGAGCATCAGAGGAGCATCAGAGGAGCATCAGAGGAGCATTAGAGGAGCATCAGAGGAGCATCCGAGGAGCATCAGAGGAGCATCAGAGGAGCATCAGAGGAGCATCAGAGGTGCATCAGTGGAGCATCAGTGGAGCATCAGAGGAGCATCAGAGGAGCATCAGAGGAGCATCAGAGGAGCAACAGAGGAGCATCAGAGGAGCATCAGAGGAGCATCAGAGGAGCATCAGAGGAGCATCAGTGTAGCATCAGAGGAGCATCAGAGGAGCATCAGAGGAGCATCGGAGGAGCATCAGAGGAGCAACAGAGGAGCATCAGAGGAGCAACAGAGGAGCATCAGAGGAGCATCAGAGAAGCATCAGAGGAGCCTCAGAGGAGCATCGGAGCAGCATCAGAGGAGCATCAGAGGAGCATCAGAGGAGCATCAGAGGAGCATCAGAGGAGCATCAGAGGAGCATCAGAGGAGCATCAGTGGAGCATCAGAGCAGCATCAGAGGAGCATCAGAGGAGCATCAGAGGAGCATCAGAGGAGCATCAGTGGAGCATCAGAGGAGCATCAGAGGAGCATCAGAGGAGCATCAGAGGAGCATCAGAGGAGCATCAGAGGAGCATCAGAGGAGCATCAGTGTAGCATCAGAGGAGCATCAGAGGAGCATCAGAGGAGCATCAGAGGAGCATCAGAGGAGCATCAGAGGAGCATCAGAGGAGCAACAGAGGAGCATCAGAGGAGCATCAGAGGAGCATCAGAGGAGCATCAGAGGAGCATCAGTGTAGCATCAGAGGAGCATCAGAGGAGCATCAGAGGAGCATCAGAGGAGAATCAGAGGAGCATCAGAGGAGCAACAGAGGAGCATCAGAGGAGCAACAGAGGAGCATCAGAGGAGCATCAGAGGAGCATCAGAGGAGCATCAGAGGAGCATCAGAGTCGCATCAGTGGAGCATCAGAGGAGCATCAGAGGAGCATCAGAGGAGCAACAGAGGAGCATCAGAGGAGCATCAGAGGAGCATCAGAGGAGGATCAGAGGAGCATCAGAGGACCATCAGAGGAGCATCAGAGGAGAATCAGAGGAGCATCAGAGGAGCATCAGAGGAGCAACAGAGGAGCATCAGAGGAGCATCAGAGGAGCCTCAGAGGAGCCTCAGAGGAGCATTAGAGGAGCATCAGAGGAGCATCAGAGGAGCATCAGAGGAGCATCAGAAGAGCATCAGAGGAGCATCAGTGTAGCATCAGTGGAGCATCAGAGGAGCATCAGAGGAGCATCTGAGGAGCATCAGAGGAGCAACAGAGGAGCATCAGAGGAGCATCAGAGGAGCATCAGAGGAGCATCAGAGGAGCATCAGTGTAGCATCAGTGGAGCATCAGAGGAGCATCAGTTGAGCATCAGTGGAGCATCAGAGGAGCATCAGTGGAGCATCAGAGGAGCATCAGAGGAGCATCAGAGGAGCATCAGAGGAGCATCAGTGGAGCATCAGAGGAGCATCAGAGGAGCATCAGAGGAGCATCAGAGGAGCAACAGAGGAGCATCAGAGGAGCATCAGAGGAGCATCAGAGGAGGATCAGATGAGCATCAGAGGACCATCAGAGGAGCATCAGAGGAGAATCAGAGGAGCAACAGAGGAGCAGGAGCAGGAGCAGGAGCAGGTGCAGGAGCAGAAGCAGGAGCAGGAGCAGGTGCAGGAGCAAGAGCATCAGAGGAGCATCAGAGGAGCAGGAGCAGGAGCAGGAGCAGGAACAGGAGCAGGAGCATCAGAGGAGCATCAGAGGAGCAGGAGCAGGAGCAGGAGCAGGAGCAGGAGCATCAGAGGAGCATCAGAGGAGCATCAGAGGAGCATCAGAGGAGCATCAGAGGAGCATCAGAGGAGCATCAGTGGAGCATCAGTGGAGCATCAGAGGAGCATCAGAGGAGCATCAGAGGAGCATCAGAGGAGCAACAGAGGAGCATCAGAGGAGCATCAGAGGAGCATCAGAGGAGCATCAGAGGAGCATCAGAGGAGCATCAGAGGAGCATCAGTGTAGCATCAGAGGAGCATCAGAGGAGCATCAGAGGAGCATCAGAGGAGCATCAGAAGAGCAACAGAGGAGCATCAGAGGAGCAACAGAGGAGCATCAGAGGAGCATCAGAGAAGCATCAGAGGAGCCTCAGAGGAGCATCGGAGGAGCATCAGAGGAGCATCGGAGGAGCATCAGAGGAGCATCAGAGGAGCATCAGAGGAGCATCAGAGGAGCATCAGAGGAGCATCAGTGGAGCATCAGAGCAGCATCAGAGGAGCATCAGAGGAGCATCAGAGGAGCATCAGAGGAGCATCAGAGGAGCATCAGAGGATCAACAGAGGAGCATCAGAGGAGCATCAGAGGAGCATCGGAGGAGCATCAGAGGAGCATCAGAGGAGCATCAGAGGAGCATCAGAGGAGCATCAGTGTAGCATCAGAGGAGCATCGGAGGAGCATCAGAGGAGCATCAGAGGAGCATCAGAGGAGCATCAGAGGAGCATCAGAGGAGCATCAGAGGAGCATCAGAGGAGCATCAGAGGAGCAACAGAGGAGCATCAGAGGAGCAACAGAGGAGCATCAGAGGAGCATCAGAGGAGCATCAGAGGAGCCTCAGAGGAGCATCGGAGGAGCATCAGAGGAGCATCAGAGGAGCATCAGAGGAGCATCAGAGGAGCATCAGAGGAGCATCAGAGGAGCATCAGAGGAGCATCAGAGGAGGATCAGTGGAGCATCAGAGCAGCATCAGAGGAGCATCAGAGGAGCATCAGAGGAGCAACAGAGGAGCATCAGAGGAGCATCAGAGGAGCATCAGAGGAGCATCAGAGGAGCATCAGAGGAGCATCAGAGGAGCATCAGAGGTGCATCAGTGGAGCATCAGTGGAGCATCAGAGGAGCATCAGAGGAGCATCAGAGGAGCATCAGAGGAGCAACAGAGGAGCATCAGAGGAGCATCAGAGGAGCATCAGAGGAGCATCAGAGGAGCATCAGTGTAGCATCAGAGGAGCATCAGAGGAGCATCAGAGGAGCATCAGAGGAGCATCAGAGGAGCAACAGAGGAGCATCAGAGGAGCAACAGAGGAGCATCAGAGGAGCATCAGAGGAGCATCAGAGGAGCCTCAGAGGAGCATCGGAGGAGCATCAGTGGAGCATCAGAGGAGCATCAGAGGAGCATCAGAGGAGCATCAGAGGAGCATCAGAGGAGCATCAGAGGAGCATCAGTGGAGCATCAGAGCAGCATCAGAGGAGCATCAGAGGAGCATCAGAGGAGCATCAGAGGAGCATCAGAGGAGCATCAGAGGAGCATCAGAGGAGCATCAGAGGAGCATCAGAGGAGCATCAGAGGATCATCAGAGGAGCATCAGAGGAGCATCAGTGTAGCATCAGAGGAGCATCAGAGGAGCGTCAGAGGAGCATCAGAGGAGCATCAGAGGAGCATCAGAGGAGCATCAGAGGAGCAACAGAGGAGCATCAGAGGAGCATCAGAGGAGCATCAGAGGAGCATCAGAGGAGCATCAGTGTAGCATCAGAGGAGCATCAGAGGAGCATCAGAGGAGCATCAGAGGAGCATCAGAGGAGCATCAGAGGAGCAACAGAGGAGCATCAGAGGAGCAACAGAGGAGCATCAGAGGAGCATCAGAGGAGCATCAGAGGAGCATCAGAGGAGCATCAGAGTAGCATCAGTGGAGCATCAGAGGAGCATCAGTTGAGCATCAGTGGAGCATCAGAGGAGCATCAGTGGAGCATCAGAGGAGCATCAGAGGAGAATCAGAGGAGCATCAGAGGAGCATCAGAGGAGCATCAGTGGAGCATCAGAGGAGCATCAGAGGAGCATCAGAGGAGCATCAGAGGAGCATCAGAGGAGCATCAGAGGAGCATCAGAGGAGCATCAGAGGAGTATCAGAGGAGCATCAGTGGAGCATCAGTGGAGCATCAGAGGAGCATCAGAGGAGCATCAGAGGAGCATCAGAGGAGCAACAGAGGAGCATCAGAGGAGCATCAGAGGAGCATCAGAGGAGGATCAGAGGAGCATCAGAGGACCATCAGAGGAGCATCAGAGGAGAATCAGAGGAGCATCAGAGGAGCATCAGAGGAGCAACAGAGGAGCATCAGAGGAGCATCAGAGGAGCCTCAGAGGAGCCTCAGAGGAGCATTAGAGGAGCATCAGAGGAGCATCAGAGGAGCATCAGAGGAGCATCGGAGGAGCATCAGAGGAGCATCAGTGGAGCATCAGTGGAGCATCAGAGGAACATCAGAGGAGCATCTGAGGAGCATCAGAAGAGCAACAGAGGAGCATCAGAGGAGCATCAGAGGAGCATCAGAGGAGCATCAGAGGAGCATCAGAGTAGCATCAGTGGAGCATCAGAGGAGCATCAGTTGAGCATCAGTGGAGCATCAGAGGAGCATCAGTGGAGCATCAGAGGAGCATCAGAGGAGCATCAGAGGAGCATCAGAGGAGCATCAGTGGAGCTTCAGAGGAGCATCAGAGGAGCATCAGAGGAGCATCAGAGGAGCAACAGAGGAGCATCAGAGGAGCATCAGAGGAGGATCAGAGGAGCATCAGAGGAGCAGGAGCAGGAGCAGGAGCAGGTGCAGGAGCAGAAGCAGGAGCAGGAGCAGGTGCAGGAGCAAGAGCATCAGAGGAGCATCAGAGGAGCAGGAGCAGGAGCAGGAGCAGGAGCAGGAACAGGAGCAGGAGCATCAGAGGAGCATCAGAGGAGCAGGAGCAGGAGCAGGAGCAGGAGCAGGAGCATCAGAGGAGCATCAGAGGAGCATCAGAGGAGCATCAGAGGAGCATCAGAGGAGCATCAGAGGAGCATCAGAGGAGCATCAGAGGAGCATCAGTGGAGCATCAGTGGAGCATCAGAGGAGCATCAGAGGAGCATCAGAGGAGCATCAGAGGAGCAACAGAGGAGCATCAGAGGAGCATCAGAGGAGCATCAGAGGAGCATCAGAGGAGCATCAGAGGAGCATCAGAGGAGCATCAGTGTAGCATCAGAGGAGCATCAGAGGAGCATCAGAGGAGCATCAGAGGAGCATCAGAGGAGCATCAGAGGAGCATCAGTGGAGCATCAGAGCAGCATCAGAGGAGCATCAGAGGAGCATCAGAGGAGCAACAGAGGAGCATCAGAGGAGCAACAGAGGAGCATCAGAGGAGCATCAGAGAAGCATCAGAGGAGCATCAGAGGAGCATCAGAGGAGCATCAGAGGAGCAACAGAGGAGCATCAGAGGAGCATCAGAGGAGCATCAGAGGAGCATCAGAGGAGCATTTGAGGAGCATCAGAGGAGCATCAGAGGAGCATCAGAGGAGCATCAGTGTAGCATCAGAGGAGCATCAGAGGAGCATCAGAGGAGCATCAGAGGAGCAACAGAGGAGCATCAGAGGAGCAACAGAGGAGCATCAGAGGAGCATCAGAGGAGCCTCAGAGGAGCATCAGAGTAGCATCAGTGGAGCATCAGAGGAGCATCAGTTGAGCATCAGTGGAGCATCAGAGGAGCATCAGTGGAGCATCAGAGGAGCATCAGAGGAGAATCAGAGGAGCATCAGAGGAGCATCAGAGGAGCATCAGTGGAGCATCAGAGGAGCATCAGAGGAGCATCAGAGGAGCATCAGAGGAGCATCAGAGGAGCATCAGAGGAGCATCAGAGGAGCATCAGAGGAGTATCAGAGGAGCATCAGTGGAGCATCAGTGGAGCATCAGAGGAGCATCAGAGGAGCATCAGAGGAGCATCAGAGGAGCAACAGAGGAGCATCAGAGGAGCATCAGAGGAGCATCAGAGGAGGATCAGAGGAGCATCAGAGGACCATCAGAGGAGCATCAGAGGAGAATCAGAGGAGCATCAGAGGAGCATCAGAGGAGCAACAGAGGAGCATCAGAGGAGCATCAGAGGAGCCTCAGAGGAGCCTCAGAGGAGCATTAGAGGAGCATCAGAGGAGCATCAGAGGAGCATCAGAGGAGCATCGGAGGAGCATCAGAGGAGCATCAGTGGAGCATCAGTGGAGCATCAGAGGAACATCAGAGGAGCATCTGAGGAGCATCAGAGGAGCAACAGAGGAGCATCAGAGGAGCATCAGAGGAGCATCAGAGGAGCATCAGAGGAGCATCAGAGTAGCATCAGTGGAGCATCAGAGGAGCATCAGTTGAGCATCAGTGGAGCATCAGAGGAGCATCAGTGGAGCATCAGAGGAGCATCAGAGGAGCATCAGAGGAGCATCAGAGGAGCATCAGTGGAGCTTCAGAGGAGCATCAGAGGAGCATCAGAGGAGCATCAGAGGAGCAACAGAGGAGCATCAGAGGAGCATCAGAGGAGGATCAGAGGAGCATCAGAGGAGCAGGAGCAGGAGCAGGAGCAGGTGCAGGAGCAGAAGCAGGAGCAGGAGCAGGTGCAGGAGCAAGAGCATCAGAGGAGCATCAGAGGAGCAGGAGCAGGAGCAGGAGCAGGAGCAGGAACAGGAGCAGGAGCATCAGAGGAGCATCAGAGGAGCAGGAGCAGGAGCAGGAGCAGGAGCATCAGAGGAGCATCAGAGGAGCATCAGAGGAGCATCAGAGGAGCATCAGAGGAGCATCAGAGGAGCATCAGAGGAGCATCAGAGGAGCATCAGAGGAGCATCAGAGGAGCATCAGAGGAGCATCAGTGTAGCATCAGAGGAGCATCAGAGGAGCATCAGAGGAGCATCAGAGGAGCATCAGAGGAGCAACAGAGGAGCATCAGAGGAGCAACAGAGGAGCATCAGAGGAGCATCAGAGAAGCATCAGAGGACCCTCAGAGGAGCATCGGAGGAGCATCAGAGGAGCATCAGAGGAGCATCAGAGGAGCATCAGAGGAGCATCAGAGGAGCATCAGAGGAGCATCAGTGGAGCATCAGAGCAGCATCAGAGGAGCATCAGAGGAGCATCAGAGGAGCATCAGAGGAGCATCAGAGGAGCATCAGAGGAGCATCAGAGGAGCATCAGAGGAGCATCAGAGGAGCATCAGAGGAGCATCAGAGGAGCAGGAGCAGGAGCAGGAGCAGGTGCAGGAGCAGAAGCAGGAGCAGGAGCAGGTGCAGGAGCAAGAGCATCAGAGGAGCATCAGAGGAGCAGGAGCAGGAGCAGGAGCAGGAGCAGGAACAGGAGCAGGAGCATCAGAGGAGCATCAGAGGAGCAGGAGCAGGAGCAGGAGCAGGAGCAGGAGCATCAGAGGAGCATCAGAGGAGCATCAGAGGAGCATCAGAGGAGCATCAGAGGAGCATCAGAGGAGCATCAGAGGAGCATCAGAGGAGCATCAGTGGAGCATCAGTGGAGCATCAGAGGAGCATCAGAGGAGCATCAGAGGAGCATCAGAGGAGCAACAGAGGAGCATCAGAGGAGCATCAGAGGAGCATCAGAGGAGCATCAGAGGAGCATCAGAGGAGCAACAGAGGAGCATCAGAGGAGCAACAGAGGAGCATCAGAGGAGCATCAGAGGAGCCTCAGAGGAGCATCAGAGGAGCATCAGAGGAGCATCAGAGGAGCATCAGAGGAGCATCAGAGGAGCAACAGAGGAGCATCAGAGGAGCATCAGAGGAGCATCAGAGGAGCATCAGAGGAGCATCAGAGGAGCATCAGAGGAGCATCAGAGGAGCATCAGAGGAGCATCAGAGGAGCATCAGTGGAGCATCAGAGCAGCATCAGAGGAGCATCAGAGGAGCATCAGAGGAGCAACAGAGGAGCATCAGAGGAGCAACAGAGGAGCATCAGAGGAGCATCAGAGAAGCATCAGAGGAGCATCAGAGGAGCATCAGAGGAGCATCAGAGGAGAAACAGAGGAGCATCAGAGGAGCATCAGAGGAGCATCAGAGGAGCATCAGAGGAGCATCAGAGGAGCATCAGAGGAGCATCAGAGGAGCATCAGAGGAGCATCAGTGTAGCATCAGAGGAGCATCAGAGGAGCATCAGAGGAGCATCAGAGGAGCATCAGAGGATCAACAGAGGAGCATCAGAGGAGCAACAGAGGAGCATCAGAGGAGCATCAGAGAAGCATCAGAGGACCCTCAGAGGAGCATCGGAGGAGCATCAGAGGAGCATCAGAGGAGCATCAGAGGAGCATCAGAGGAGCATCAGAGGAGCATCAGTGGAGCATCAGAGCAGCATCAGAGGAGCATCAGAGGAGCATCAGAGGAGCATCAGAGGAGCATCAGAGGAGCATCAGAGGAGCATCAGAGGAGCATCAGAGGAGCATCAGAGGAGCATCAGAGGAGCAGGAGCAGGAGCAGGAGCAGGTGCAGGAGCAGAAGCAGGAGCAGGAGCAGGTGCAGGAGCAAGAGCATCAGAGGAGCATCGGAGGAGCAGGAGCAGGAGCAGGAGCAGGAGCAGGAACAGGAGCAGGAGCATCAGAGGAGCATCAGAGGAGCAGGAGCAGGAGCAGGAGCAGGAGCAGGAGCATCAGAGGAGCATCAGAGCAGCATCAGAGGAGCATCAGAGGAGCATCAGAGGAGCATCAGAGGAGCATCAGAGGAGCATCAGAGGAGCATCAGAGGAGCATCAGAGGAGCATCAGAGGAGCATCAGTGGAGCATGAGAGGAGCATCAGAGGAGCATCAGTGGAGCATCAGAGGAGCATCAGAGGAGCATCAGAGGAGCATCAGTGGAGCATCAGAGGAGCATCAGAGGAGCAGGAGCAGGAGCAGGAGCAGGTGCAGGAGCAGAAGCAGGAGCAGGAGCAGGTGCAGGAGCAAGAGCATCAGAGGAGCATCAGAGGAGCAGGAGCAGGAGCAGGAGCAGGAGCAGGAGCAGGAGCATCAGAGGAGCATCAGAGGAGCATCAGAGGAGCATCAGAGGAGCATCAGAGGAGCATCAGTGGAGCATCAGTGGAGCATCAGAGGAGCATCAGAGGAGCATCAGAGGAGCATCAGAGGAGCAACAGAGGAGCATCAGAGGAGCATCAGAGGAGCATCAGAGGAGCATCAGAGGAGCATCAGAGGAGCATCAGAGGAGCATCAGAGGAGCATCAGTGTAGCATCAGAGGAGCATCAGAGGAGCATCAGAGGAGCATCAGAGGAGCATCAGAGGAGCAACAGAGGAGCATCAGAGGAGCAACAGAGGAGCATCAGAGGAGCATCAGAGAAGCATCAGAGGAGCCTCAGAGGAGCCTCGGAGGAGCATCAGAGGAGCATCAGAGGAGCATCAGAGGAGCATCAGAGGAGCATCAGAGGAGCAACAGAGGAGCATCAGAGGAGCATCAGAGGAGCATCAGAGGAGCATCAGAGGAGCATCAGTGTAGCATCAGAGGAGCATCAGAGGAGCATCAGAGGAGCATCAGAGGAGCATCAGAGGAGCATCAGAGGAGCAACAGAGGAGCATCAGAGGAGCAACAGAGGAGCATCAGAGGAGCATCAGAGGAGCAACAGAGGAGCATCAGAGGAGCATCAGAGGAGCATCAGAGGAGGATCAGAGGAGCATCAGAGGAGCAGGAGCAGGAGCAGGTGCAGGAGCAAGAGCATCAGAGGAGCATCAGAGGAGCAGGAGCAGGAGCAGGAGCAGGAGCAGGAACAGGAGCAGGAGCATCAGAGGAGCATCAGAGGAGCAGGAGCAGGAGCAGGAGCAGGAGCAGGAGCATCAGAGGAGCATCAGAGGAGCATCAGAGGAGCATCAGAGGAGCATCAGAGGAGCATCAGAGGAGCATCAGAGGAGCATCAGTGGAGCATCAGTGGAGCATCAGAGGAGCATCAGAGGAGCATCAGAGGAGCATCAGAGGAGCAACAGAGGAGCATCAGAGGAGCATCAGAGGAGCATCAGAGGAGCATCAGAGGAGCATCAGAGGAGCATCAGAGGAGCATCAGAGGAGCATCAGTGTAGCATCAGAGGAGCATCAGAGGAGCATCAGAGTTGCATCAGAGGAGCATCAGAAGAGCAACAGAGGAGCATCAGAGGAGCAACAGAGGAGCATCAGAGGAGCATCAGAGAAGCATCAGAGGAGCCTCAGAGGAGCATCGGAGGAGCATCAGAGGAGCATCGGAGGAGCATCAGAGGAGCATCAGAGGAGCATCAGAGGAGCATCAGAGGAGCATCAGAGGAGCATCAGTGGAGCATCAGAGCAGCATCAGAGGAGCATCAGAGGAGCATCAGAGGAGCATCAGATGAGCATCAGAGGAGCATCAGAGGATCAACAGAGGAGCATCAGAGGAGCATCAGAGGAGCATCGGAGGAGCATCAGAGGAGCATCAGAGGAGCATCAGAGGAGCATCAGAGGAGCATCAGTGTAGCATCAGAGGAGCATCGGAGGAGCATCAGAGGAGCATCAGAGGAGCATCAGAGGAGCATCAGAGGAGCATCAGAGGAGCATCAGAGGAGCATCAGAGGAGCATCAGAGGAGCAACAGAGGAGCATCAGAGGAGCAACAGAGGAGCATCAGAGGAGCATCAGAGGAGCATCAGAGGAGCCTCAGAGGAGCATCGGAGGAGCATCAGAGGAGCATCAGAGGAGCATCAGAGGAGCATCAGAGGAGCATCAGAGGAGCATCAGAGGAGCATCAGAGGAGCATCAGAGGAGCATCAGTGGAGCATCAGAGCAGCATCAGAGGAGCATCAGAGGAGCATCAGAGGAGCAACAGAGGAGCATCAGAGGAGCATCAGAGGAGCATCAGAGGAGCATCAGAGGAGCATCAGAGGAGCATCAGAGGAGCATCAGAGGTGCATCAGTGGAGCATCAGTGGAGCATCAGAGGAGCATCAGAGGAGCATCAGAGGAGCATCAGAGGAGCAACAGAGGAGCATCAGAGGAGCATCAGAGGAGCATCAGAGGAGCATCAGAGGAGCATCAGTGTAGCATCAGAGGAGCATCAGAGGAGCATCAGAGGAGCATCAGAGGAGCATCAGAGGAGCAACAGAGGAGCATCAGAGGAGCAACAGAGGAGCATCAGAGGAGCATCAGAGGAGCATCAGAGGAGCCTCAGAGGAGCATCGGAGGAGCATCAGTGGAGCATCAGAGGAGCATCAGAGGAGCATCAGAGGAGCATCAGAGGAGCATCAGAGGAGCATCAGAGGAGCATCAGTGGAGCATCAGAGCAGCATCAGAGGAGCATCAGAGGAGCATCAGAGGAGCATCAGAGGAGCATCAGAGGAGCATCAGAGGAGCATCAGAGGAGCATCAGAGGAGCATCAGAGGATCATCAGAGGAGCATCAGAGGAGCATCAGTGTAGCATCAGAGGAGCATCAGAGGAGCGTCAGAGGAGCATCAGAGGAGCATCAGAGGAGCATCAGAGGAGCATCAGAGGAGCAACAGAGGAGCATCAGAGGAGCATCAGAGGAGCATCAGAGGAGCATCAGAGGAGCATCAGTGTAGCATCAGAGGAGCATCAGAGGAGCATCAGAGGAGCATCAGAGGAGCATCAGAGGAGCATCAGAGGAGCAACAGAGGAGCATCAGAGGAGCAACAGAGGAGCATCAGAGGAGCATCAGAGGAGCATCAGAGGAGCATCAGAGGAGCATCAGAGTAGCATCAGTGGAGCATCAGAGGAGCATCAGTTGAGCATCAGTGGAGCATCAGAGGAGCATCAGTGGAGCATCAGAGGAGCATCAGAGGAGAATCAGAGGAGCATCAGAGGAGCATCAGAGGAGCATCAGTGGAGCATCAGAGGAGCATCAGAGGAGCATCAGAGGAGCATCAGAGGAGCATCAGAGGAGCATCAGAGGAGCATCAGAGGAGCATCAGAGGAGTATCAGAGGAGCATCAGTGGAGCATCAGTGGAGCATCAGAGGAGCATCAGAGGAGCATCAGAGGAGCATCAGAGGAGCAACAGAGGAGCATCAGAGGAGCATCAGAGGAGCATCAGAGGAGGATCAGAGGAGCATCAGAGGACCATCAGAGGAGCATCAGAGGAGAATCAGAGGAGCATCAGAGGAGCATCAGAGGAGCAACAGAGGAGCATCAGAGGAGCATCAGAGGAGCCTCAGAGGAGCCTCAGAGGAGCATTAGAGGAGCATCAGAGGAGCATCAGAGGAGCATCAGAGGAGCATCGGAGGAGCATCAGAGGAGCATCAGTGGAGCATCAGTGGAGCATCAGAGGAACATCAGAGGAGCATCTGAGGAGCATCAGAGGAGCAACAGAGGAGCATCAGAGGAGCATCAGAGGAGCATCAGAGGAGCATCAGAGGAGCATCAGAGTAGCATCAGTGGAGCATCAGAGGAGCATCAGTTGAGCATCAGTGGAGCATCAGAGGAGCATCAGTGGAGCATCAGAGGAGCATCAGAGGAGCATCAGAGGAGCATCAGAGGAGCATCAGTGGAGCTTCAGAGGAGCATCAGAGGAGCATCAGAGGAGCATCAGAGGAGCAACAGAGGAGCATCAGAGGAGCATCAGAGGAGGATCAGAGGAGCATCAGAGGAGCAGGAGCAGGAGCAGGAGCAGGTGCAGGAGCAGAAGCAGGAGCAGGAGCAGGTGCAGGAGCAAGAGCATCAGAGGAGCATCAGAGGAGCAGGAGCAGGAGCAGGAGCAGGAGCAGGAACAGGAGCAGGAGCATCAGAGGAGCATCAGAGGAGCAGGAGCAGGAGCAGGAGCAGGAGCAGGAGCATCAGAGGAGCATCAGAGGAGCATCAGAGGAGCATCAGAGGAGCATCAGAGGAGCATCAGAGGAGCATCAGAGGAGCATCAGAGGAGCATCAGTGGAGCATCAGTGGAGCATCAGAGGAGCATCAGAGGAGCATCAGAGGAGCATCAGAGGAGCAACAGAGGAGCATCAGAGGAGCATCAGAGGAGCATCAGAGGAGCATCAGAGGAGCATCAGAGGAGCATCAGAGGAGCATCAGTGTAGCATCAGAGGAGCATCAGAGGAGCATCAGAGGAGCATCAGAGGAGCATCAGAGGAGCAACAGAGGAGCATCAGAGGAGCAACAGAGGAGCATCAGAGGAGCATCAGAGAAGCATCAGAGGAGCCTCAGAGGAGCATCAGAGGAGCATCAGAGGAGCATCAGAGGAGCATCAGAGGAGCATCAGAGGAGCAACAGAGGAGCATCAGAGGAGCATCAGAGGAGCATCAGAGGAGCATCAGAGGAGCATCAGAGGAGCATCAGAGGAGCATCAGAGGATCATCAGAGGAGCATCAGTGGAGCATCAGAGCAGCATCAGAGGAGCATCAGAGGAGCATCAGAGGAGCAACAGAGGAGCATCAGAGGAGCAACAGAGGAGCATCAGAGGAGCATCAGAGAAGCATCAGAGGAGCATCAGAGGAGCATCAGAGGAGCATCAGAGGAGCAACAGAGGAGCATCAGAGGAGCATCAGAGGAGCATCAGAGGAGCATCAGAGGAGCATCAGAGGAGCATCAGAGGAGCATCAGAGGAGCATCAGTGTAGCATCAGAGGAGCATCAGAGGAGCATCAGAGGAGCATCAGAGGAGCATCAGAGGAGCAACAGAGGAGCATCAGAGGAGCAACAGAGGAGCATCAGAGGAGCATCAGAGGAGCCTCAGAGGAGCATCAGAGTAGCATCAGTGGAGCATCAGAGGAGCATCAGTTGAGCATCAGTGGAGCATCAGAGGAGCATCAGTGGAGCATCAGAGGAGCATCAGAGGAGAATCAGAGGAGCATCAGAGGAGCATCAGAGGAGCATCAGTGGAGCATCAGAGGAGCATCAGAGGAGCATCAGAGGAGCATCAGAGGAGCATCAGAGGAGCATCAGAGGAGCATCAGAGGAGCATCAGAGGAGTATCAGAGGAGCATCAGTGGAGCATCAGTGGAGCATCAGAGGAGCATCAGAGGAGCATCAGAGGAGCATCAGAGGAGCAACAGAGGAGCATCAGAGGAGCATCAGAGGAGCATCAGAGGAGGATCAGAGGAGCATCAGAGGACCATCAGAGGAGCATCAGAGGAGAATCAGAGGAGCATCAGAGGAGCATCAGAGGAGCAACAGAGGAGCATCAGAGGAGCATCAGAGGAGCCTCAGAGGAGCCTCAGAGGAGCATTAGAGGAGCATCAGAGGAGCATCAGAGGAGCATCAGAGGAGCATCGGAGGAGCATCAGAGGAGCATCAGTGGAGCATCAGTGGAGCATCAGAGGAACATCAGAGGAGCATCTGAGGAGCATCAGAGGAGCAACAGAGGAGCATCAGAGGAGCATCAGAGGAGCATCAGAGGAGCATCAGAGGAGCATCAGAGTAGCATCAGTGGAGCATCAGAGGAGCATCAGTTGAGCATCAGTGGAGCATCAGAGGAGCATCAGTGGAGCATCAGAGGAGCATCAGAGGAGCATCAGAGGAGCATCAGAGGAGCATCAGTGGAGCTTCAGAGGAGCATCAGAGGAGCATCAGAGGAGCATCAGAGGAGCAACAGAGGAGCATCAGAGGAGCATCAGAGGAGGATCAGAGGAGCATCAGAGGAGCAGGAGCAGGAGCAGGAGCAGGTGCAGGAGCAGAAGCAGGAGCAGGAGCAGGTGCAGGAGCAAGAGCATCAGAGGAGCATCAGAGGAGCAGGAGCAGGAGCAGGAGCAGGAGCAGGAACAGGAGCAGGAGCATCAGAGGAGCATCAGAGGAGCAGGAGCAGGAGCAGGAGCAGGAGCAGGAGCATCAGAGGAGCATCAGAGGAGCATCAGAGGAGCATCAGAGGAGCATCAGAGGAGCATCAGAGGAGCATCAGAGGAGCATCAGAGGAGCATCAGAGGAGCATCAGAGGAGCATCAGAGGAGCATCAGTGTAGCATCAGAGGAGCATCAGAGGAGCATCAGAGGAGCATCAGAGGAGCATCAGAGGAGCAACAGAGGAGCATCAGAGGAGCAACAGAGGAGCATCAGAGGAGCATCAGAGAAGCATCAGAGGACCCTCAGAGGAGCATCGGAGGAGCATCAGAGGAGCATCAGAGGAGCATCAGAGGAGCATCAGAGGAGCATCAGAGGAGCATCAGAGGAGCATCAGTGGGGCATTAGAGCAGCATCAGAGGAGCATCAGAGGAGCATCAGAGGAGCATCAGAGGAGCATCAGAGGAGCATCAGAGGAGCATCAGAGGAGCATCAGAGGAGCATCAGAGGAGCATCAGAGGAGCATCAGAGGAGCAGGAGCAGGAGCAGGAGCAGGTGCAGGAGCAGAAGCAGGAGCAGGAGCAGGTGCAGGAGCAAGAGCATCAGAGGAGCATCAGAGGAGCAGGAGCAGGAGCAGGAGCAGGAGCAGGAACAGGAGCAGGAGCATCAGAGGAGCATCAGAGGAGCAGGAGCAGGAGCAGGAGCAGGAGCAGGAGCATCAGAGGAGCATCAGAGGAGCATCAGAGGAGCATCAGAGGAGCATCAGAGGAGCATCAGAGGAGCATCAGAGGAGCATCAGAGGAGCATCAGTGGAGCATCAGTGGAGCATCAGAGGAGCATCAGAGGAGCATCAGAGGAGCATCAGAGGAGCAACAGAGGAGCATCAGAGAAGCATCAGAGGAGCATCAGAGGAGCATCAGAGGAGCATCAGAGGAGCAACAGAGGAGCATCAGAGGAGCAACAGAGGAGCATCAGAGGAGCATCAGAGTAGCCTCAGAGGAGCATCAGAGGAGCATCAGAGGAGCATCAGAGGAGCATCAGAGGAGCATCAGAGGAGCAACAGAGGAGCATCAGAGGAGCATCAGAGGAGCATCAGAGGAGCATCAGAGGAGCATCAGAGGAGCATCAGAGGAGCATCAGAGGAGCATCAGAGGAGCATCAGTGGAGCATCAGAGCAGCATCAGAGGAGCATCAGAGGAGCATCAGAGGAGCAACAGAGGAGCATCAGAGGAGCAACAGAGGAGCATCAGAGGAGCATCAGAGAAGCATCAGAGGAGCATCAGAGGAGCATCAGAGGAGCATCAGAGGAGCATCAGAGGAGCATCAGAGGAGCATCAGAGGAGCATCAGAGGAGCATCAGAGGAGCATCAGAGGAGCATCAGTGTAGCATCAGAGGAGCATCAGAGGAGCATCAGAGGAGCATCAGTGTAGCATCAGAGGAGCATCAGAGGAGCATCAGAGGAGCATCAGAGGATCAACAGAGGAGCATCAGAGGAGCAACAGAGGAGCATCAGAGGAGCATCAGAGAAGCATCAGAGGACCCTCAGAGGAGCATCGGAGGAGCATCAGAGGAGCATCAGAGGAGCATCAGAGGAGCATCAGAGGAGCATCAGAGGAGCATCAGAGGAGCATCAGTGGAGCATCAGAGCAGCATCAGAGGAGCATCAGAGGAGCATCAGAGGAGCATCAGAGGAGCATCAGAGGAGCATCAGAGGAGCATCAGAGGAGCATCAGAGGAGCATCAGAGGAGCATCAGAGGAGCAGGAGCAGGAGCAGGAGCAGGTGCAGGAGCAGAAGCAGGAGCAGGAGCAGGTGCAGGAGCAAGAGCATCAGAGGAGCATCAGAGGAGCAGGAGCAGGAGCAGGAGCAGGAGCAGGAACAGGAGCAGGAGCATCAGAGGAGCATCAGAGGAGCAGGAGCAGGAGCAGGAGCAGGAGCAGGAGCATCAGAGGAGCATCAGAGGAGCATCAGAGGAGCATCAGAGGAGCATCAGAGGAGCATCAGAGGAGCATCAGAGGAGCATCAGAGGAGCATCAGTGGAGCATCAGAGGAGCATCAGAGGAGCATCAGTGGAGCATCAGAGGAGCATCAGAGGAGCATCAGAGGAGCATCAGTGGAGCATCAGAGGAGCATCAGAGGAGCAGGAGCAGGAGCAGGAGCAGGTGCAGGAGCAGAAGCAGGAGCAGGAGCAGGTGCAGGAGCAAGAGCATCAGAGGAGCATCAGAGGAGCAGGAGCAGGAGCAGGAGCAGGAGCAGGAGCAGGAGCATCAGAGGAGCATCAGAGGAGCATCAGTGGAGAATCAGTGGAGCATCAGAGGAGCATCAGAGGAGCATCAGAGGAGCATCAGAGGAGCATCAGAGGTGCATCAGTGTAGCATCAGAGGAGCATCAGAGGAGCATCAGAGGAGCATCAGAGGAGCATCAGAGGAGCAACAGAGGAGCATCAGAGGAGCAACAGAGGAGCATCAGAGGAGCATCAGAGAAGCATCAGAGGAGCCTCAGAGGAGCATCGGAGGAGCATCAGAGGAGCATCAGAGGAGCATCAGAGGAGCATCAGAGGAGCATCCAAGGAGCATCAGAGGAGCATCAGAGGAGCATCAGAGGAGCATCAGAGGAGCCTCAGAGGAGCATCAGAGGAGCATCAGTGTAGCATCAGAGGAGCATCAGAGGATCATCAGAGGAGCATCAGAGGAGCATCAGAGGAGCATCAGAGGAGCATCAGAGGAGCAACAGAGGAGCATCAGAGGAGCATCAGAGGAGCATCAGAGGAGCATCAGAGGAGCATCAGTGTAGCATCAGAGGAGCATCAGAGGAGCATCAGAGGAGCATCAGAGGAGCATCAGAGGATCATCAGAGGAGCAACAGAGGAGCATCAGAGGAGCAACAGAGGAGCATCAGAGGAGCATCAGAGGAGAATCAGAGGAGCATCAGAGGACCTTCAGAGTAGCATCAGTGGAGCATCAGAGGAGCATCAGTTGAGCATCAGTGGAGCATCAGAGGAGCATCAGTGGAGCATCAGAGGAGCATCAGAGGAGCATCAGAGGAGCATCAGAGGAGCATCAGAGGAGCATCAGTGGAGCATCAGAGGAGCATCAGAGGAGCATCAGAGGAGCATCAGAGGAGCATCAGAGGAGCATCAGAGGAGCATCAGAGGAGCATCAGAGGAGCATCAGAGGAGCATCAGAGGAGCATCAGAGGAGCAACAGAGGAGCATCAGAGGAGCATCAGAGGAGCATCAGAGGAGCATCAGAGGAGCATCAGAGGAGCATCAGAGGAGCATCAGAGGAGCATCAGTGTAGCATCAGAGGAGCATCAGAGGAGCATCAGAGGAGCATCAGAGGAGCATCAGAGGAGCAACAGAGGAGCATCAGAGGAGCAACAGAGGAGCATCAGAGGAGCATCAGAGGAGCCTCAGAGGAGCATCAGAGTAGCATCAGTGGAGCATCAGAGGAGCATCAGTTGAGCATCAGTGGAGCATCAGAGGAGCATCAGTGGAGCATCAGAGGAGCATCAGAGGAGAATCAGAGGAGCATCAGAGGAGCATCAGAGGAGCATCAGTGGAGCAACAGAGGAGCATCAGAGGAGCAACAGAGGAGCATCAGAGGAGCATCAGAGAAGCATCAGAGGACCCTCAGAGGAGCATCGGAGGAGCATCAGAGGAGCATCAGAGGAGCATCAGAGGAGCATCAGAGGAGCATCAGAGGAGCATCAGAGGAGCATCAGTGGAGCATTAGAGCAGCATCAGAGGAGCATCAGAGGAGCATCAGAGGAGCATCAGAGGAGCATCAGAGGAGCATCAGAGGAGCATCAGAGGAGCATCAGAGGAGCATCAGAGGAGCATCAGAGGAGCATCAGAGGAGCAGGAGCAGGAGCAGGAGCAGGTGCAGGAGCAGAAGCAGGAGCAGGAGCAGGTGCAGGAGCAAGAGCATCAGAGGAGCATCAGAGGAGCAGGAGCAGGAGCAGGAGCAGGAGCAGGAACAGGAGCAGGAGCATCAGAGGAGCATCAGAGGAGCAGGAGCAGGAGCAGGAGCAGGAGCAGGAGCATCAGAGGAGCATCAGAGGAGCATCAGAGGAGCATCAGAGGAGCATCAGAGGAGCATCAGAGGAGCATCAGAGGAGCATCAGAGGAGCATCAGTGGAGCATCAGTGGAGCATCAGAGGAGCATCAGAGGAGCATCAGAGGAGCATCAGAGGAGCAACAGAGGAGCATCAGAGAAGCATCAGAGGAGCATCAGAGGAGCATCAGAGGAGCATCAGAGGAGCAACAGAGGAGCATCAGAGGAGCAACAGAGGAGCATCAGAGGAGCATCAGAGGAGCCTCAGAGGAGCATCAGAGGAGCATCAGAGGAGCATCAGAGGAGCATCAGAGGAGCATCAGAGGAGCAACAGAGGAGCATCAGAGGAGCATCAGAGGAGCATCAGAGGAGCATCAGAGGAGCATCAGAGGAGCATCAGAGGAGCATCAGAGGAGCATCAGAGGAGCATCAGTGGAGCATCAGAGCAGCATCAGAGGAGCATCAGAGGAGCATCAGAGGAGCAACAGAGGAGCATCAGAGGAGCAACAGAGGAGCATCAGAGGAGCATCAGAGAAGCATCAGAGGAGCATCAGAGGAGCATCAGAGGAGCATCAGAGGAGCATCAGAGGAGCATCAGAGGAGCATCAGAGGAGCATCAGAGGAGCATCAGAGGAGCATCAGAGGAGCATCAGTGTAGCATCAGAGGAGCATCAGAGGAGCATCAGAGGAGCATCAGTGTAGCATCAGAGGAGCATCAGAGGAGCATCAGAGGAGCATCAGAGGAGCATCAGAGGATCAACAGAGGAGCATCAGAGGAGCAACAGAGGAGCATCAGAGGAGCATCAGAGAAGCATCAGAGGACCCTCAGAGGAGCATCGGAGGAGCATCAGAGGAGCATCAGAGGAGCATCAGAGGAGCATCAGAGGAGCATCAGAGGAGCATCAGAGGAGCATCAGTGGAGCATCAGAGCAGCATCAGAGGAGCATCAGAGGAGCATCAGAGGAGCATCAGAGGAGCATCAGAGGAGCATCAGAGGAGCATCAGAGGAGCATCAGAGGAGCATCAGAGGAGCATCAGAGGAGCATCAGAGGAGCAGGAGCAGGAGCAGGAGCAGGTGCAGGAGCAGAAGCAGGAGCAGGAGCAGGTGCAGGAGCAAGAGCAGCAGAGGAGCATCAGAGGAGCAGGAGCAGGAGCAGGAGCAGGAGCAGGAACAGGAGCAGGAGCATCAGAGGAGCATCAGAGGAGCAGGAGCAGGAGCAGGAGCAGGAGCAGGAGCATCAGAGGAGCATCAGAGGAGCATCAGAGGAGCATCAGAGGAGCATCAGAGGAGCATCAGAGGAGCATCAGAGGAGCATCAGAGGAGCATCAGTGGAGCATCAGAGGAGCATCAGAGGAGCATCAGTGGAGCATCAGAGGAGCATCAGAGGAGCATCAGAGGAGCATCAGTGGAGCATCAGAGGAGCATCAGAGGAGCAGGAGCAGGAGCAGGAGCAGGTGCAGGAGCAGAAGCAGGAGCAGGAGCAGGTGCAGGAGCAAGAGCATCAGAGGAGCATCAGAGGAGCAGGAGCAGGAGCAGGAGCAGGAGCAGGAGCAGGAGCATCAGAGGAGCATCAGAGGAGCATCAGAGGAGCATCAGAGGAGCATCAGAGGAGCATCAGTGGAGAATCAGTGGAGCATCAGAGGAGCATCAGAGGAGCATCAGAGGAGCATCAGAGGAGCATCAGAGGTGCATCAGTGTAGCATCAGAGGAGCATCAGAGGAGCATCAGAGGAGCATCAGAGGAGCATCAGAGGAGCAACAGAGGAGCATCAGAGGAGCAACAGAGGAGCATCAGAGGAGCATCAGAGAAGCATCAGAGGAGCCTCAGAGGAGCATCGGAGGAGCATCAGAGGAGCATCAGAGGAGCATCAGAGGAGCATCAGAGGAGCATCCAAGGAGCATCAGAGGAGCATCAGAGGAGCATCAGAGGAGCATCAGAGGAGCCTCAGAGGAGCATCAGAGGAGCATCAGTGTAGCATCAGAGGAGCATCAGAGGATCATCAGAGGAGCATCAGAGGAGCATCAGAGGAGCATCAGAGGAGCATCAGAGGAGCAACAGAGGAGCATCAGAGGAGCATCAGAGGAGCATCAGAGGAGCATCAGAGGAGCATCAGTGTAGCATCAGAGGAGCATCAGAGGAGCATCAGAGGAGCATCAGAGGAGCATCAGAGGATCATCAGAGGAGCAACAGAGGAGCATCAGAGGAGCAACAGAGGAGCATCAGAGGAGCATCAGAGGAGAATCAGAGGAGCATCAGAGGACCTTCAGAGTAGCATCAGTGGAGCATCAGAGGAGCATCAGTTGAGCATCAGTGGAGCATCAGAGGAGCATCAGTGGAGCATCAGAGGAGCATCAGAGGAGCATCAGAGGAGCATCAGAGGAGCATCAGAGGAGCATCAGTGGAGCATCAGAGGAGCATCAGAGGAGCATCAGAGGAGCATCAGAGGAGCATCAGAGGAGCATCAGAGGAGCATCAGAGGAGTATCAGAGGAGCATCAGTGGAGCATCAGTGGAGCATCAGAGGAGCATCAGAGGAGCATCAGAGGAGCATCAGAGGAGCAAAAGAGGAGCATCAGAGGAGCATCAGAGGAGCATCAGAGGAGGATCGAGGAGCATCAGAGGACCATCAGAGGAGCATCAGAGGAGAATCAGAGGAGCATCAGAGGAGCATCAGAGGAGCAACAGAGGAGCATCAGAGGAGCATCAGAGGAGCCTCAGAGGAGCCTCAGAGGAGCATTAGAGGAGCATCAGAGGAGCATCAGAGGAGCATCAGAGGAGCATCAGAGGAGCATCAGTGGAGCATCAGTGGAGCATCAGAGGAGCATCAGAGGAGCATCTGAGGAGCATCAGAGGAGCAACAGAGGAGCATCAGAGGAGCATCAGAGGAGCATCAGAGGAGCATCAGAGGAGCATCAGAGTAGCATCAGTGGAGCATCAGAGGAGCATCAGTTGAGAATCAGTGGAGCATCAGAGGAGCATCAGAGGAGCATCAGAGGAGCATCAGAGGAGCATCAGTGGAGCATCAGAGGAGCATCAGAGGAGCATCAGAGGAGCATCAGAGGAGCAACAGAGGAGCATCAGAGGAGCATCAGAGGAGCATCAGAGGAGGATCAGAGGAGCATCAGAGGACCATCAGAGGGGCATCAGAGGAGAATCAGAGGAGCAACAGAGGAGCAGGAGCAGGAGCAGGAGCAGGTGCAGGAGCAGAAGCAGGAGCAGGAGCAGGTGCAGGAGCAAGAGCATCAGAGGAGCATCAGAGGAGCAGGAGCAGGAGCAGGAGCAGGAGCAGGAACAGGAGCAGGAGCAACAGAGGAGCATCAGAGGAGCAACAGAGGAGCATCAGAGGAGCATCAGAGAAGCATCAGAGGAGCCTCGGAGGAGCATCGGAGGAGCATCAGAGGAGCATAAGAGGAGCATCAGAGGAGCATCAGAGGAGCATCAGAGGAGCATCAGAGGAGCATCAGTGGAGCATCAGAGCAACATCAGAGGAGCATCAGAGGAGCATCAGAGGAGCATCAGAGGAGCATCAGAGGAGCATCAGAGGAGCATCAGAGGAGCATCAGAGGAGCATCAGAGGAGCATCAGAGGAGCATCAGAGGAGCATCAGAGGAGCATCAGAGGAGCATCAGAGGAGCATCAGTGTAGCATCAGAGGAGCATCAGAGGAGCATCAGAGGAGCATCAGAGGAGCATCAGAGGAACAACAGAGGAGCATAAGAGGAGCAACAGAGGAGCATCAGAGGAGCATCAGAGAAGCATCAGAGGAGCCTCAGAGGAGCATCGGAGGAGCATCAGAGGAGCATCAGAGGAGCATCAGAGGAGCATCAGAGGAGCATCAGAGGAGCATCAGAGGAGCATCAGTGGAGCATCAGAGCAGCATCAGAGGAGCATCAGAGGAGCATCAGAGGAGCAACAGAGGAGCATCAGAGAAGCATCAGAGGAGCATCAGAGGAGCATCAGAGGAGCATCAGAGGAGCATCAGAGGAGCATCAGAGGAGCATCAGAGGAGCATCAGAGGAGCATCAGTGGAGCATCAGAGGAGCATCAGAGGAGCATCAGAGGAGCATCAGAGGAGCATCAGTGGAGCATCAGAGGAGCATCAGAGGAGCATCAGAGGAGCATCAGAGGAGCATCAGAGGAGCAGGAGCAGGAGCAGGAGCAGGTGCAGGAGCAGAAGCAGGAGCAGGAGCAGGTGCAGGAGCAAGAGCATCAGAGGAGCATCAGAGGAGCAGGAGCAGGAGCAGGAGCAGGAGCAGGAACAGGAGCAGGAGCATCAGAGGAGCATCAGAGGAGCAGGAGCAGGAGCAGGAGCAGGAGCAGGAGCATCAGAGGAGCATCAGAGGAGCATCAGAGGAGCATCAGAGGAGCATGAGGAGCATCAGAGGAGCATCAGAGGAGCATCAGAGGAGCATCAGAGGAGCATCAGAGGAGCATCAGTGGAGCATCAGAGGAGCATCAGAGGAGCATCAGTGGAGCATCAGAGGAGCATCAGAGAAGCATCAGAGGAGCATCAGTGGAGCATCGGAGGAGCATCAGAGGAGCAGGAGCAGGAGCAGGAGCAGGTGCAGGAGCAGAAGCAGGAGCAGGAGCAGGTGCAGGAGCAAGAGCATCAGAGGAGCATCAGAGGAGCAGGAGCAGGAGCAGGAGCAGGAGCAGGAACAGGAGCAGGAGCATCAGAGGAGCATCAGAGGAGCAGGAGCAGGAGCAGGAGCAGGAGCAGGATCAGGAGCAGGAGCAGGAGCATCAGAGGAGCATCAGAGGAGCATCAGAGGAGCATCAGAGGAGCATCAGAAGAGCATCAGTGGAGCATCAGAGGAGCATCAGTGGAGCATCAGAGGAGCATCAGAGGAGCATCAGAGGAGCATCAGAGGAGCATCAGAGGAGCATCAGAGGAGCATCAGAGGAGCATCAGAGCAGCATCAGAGGAGCATCAGAGGAGCATCAGAGGAGCATCAGAGGAGCATCAGAGGAGCATCAGAGGCGCATCAGTGGAGCATCAGTGGAGCATCAGAGGAGCATCAGAGGAGCATCAGAGGAGCATCAGAGGAGCATCAGAGGAGCATCAGTGGAGCATCAGAGGAGCATCAGAGGAGCATCAGAGGAGCATCAGAGGAGCATCAGAGGAGCATCAGAGGAGCAACAGAGGAGCATCAGAGGAGCATCAGAGGAGCATCAGAGGAGCATCAGAGGAGGATCAGAGGAGCATCAGAGGACCATCAGAGGAGCATCAGAGGAGAATCAGAGGAGCATCAGAGGAGCATCAGAGGAGCAACAGAGGAGCATCAGAGGAGCATCAGAGGAGCCTCAGAGGAGCCTCAGAGGAGCATTAGAGGAGCATCAGAGGAGTATCAGAGGAGCATCAGAGGAGCATCAGAGGAGCATCAGAGGAGCATCAGTGGAGCATCAGTGGAGCATCAGAGGAGCATCAGAGGAGCATCTGAGGAGCATCAGAGGAGCAACAGAGGAGCATCAGAGGAGCATCAGAGGAGCATCAGAGGAGCATCAGAGGAGCATCAGAGTAGCATCAGTGGAGCATCAGAGGAGCATCAGTTGAGCATCAGTGGAGCATCAGAGGAGCATCAGTGGAGCATCAGAGGAGCATCAGAGGAGCATCAGAGGAGCATCAGAGGAGCATCAGAGGAGCATCAGAGGAGCATCAGAGGAGCATCAGAGGAGCATCAGAGGAGCGTCAGAGGAGCATCAGAGGAGCGTCAAAAGTGCATCAGAGGAGCATCAGAGGAGCATCAGTGGAGCATCAGAGGAGCATCAGAGGAGCATCAGTGGAGCATCAGAGGAGCATCAGAGGAGCATCAGAGGAGCATCAGAGGAGCATCAGAGGAGCATCAGAGGAGCATCAGAGGAGCAACAGAGGAGCATCAGAGGAGCATCAGAGGAGCATCAGAGGAGCATCAGAGGAGCATCAGAGGAGCATCAGAGGAGCATCAGAGGTGCATCAGTGGAGCATCAGTGGAGCATCAGAGGAGCATCAGAGGAGCATCAGAGGAGCAACAGAGGAGCATCAGAGGAGCATCAGAGGAGCATCAGAGGATCATCAGAGTAGCATCAGTGTAGCATCAGAGCAGCATCAGAGGAGCATCAGAGGAGCATCAGAGGAGCATCAGAGGAGCAACAGAGGAGCATCAGAGGAGCAACAGAGGAGCATCAGAGGAGCATCAGAGGAGCATCAGAGGAGCCTCAGAGGAGCATCGGAGGAGCATCAGAGGAGCATCAGAGGAGCATCAGAGGAGCATCAGAGGAGCATCAGAGGAGCATCAGAGGAGCATCAGTGGAGCATCAGAGCAGCATCAGAGGAGCATCAGAGGAGCATCAGAGGAGCATCAGAGGAGCATCAGAGGAGCATCAGAGGAGCATCAGAGGAGCATCAGAGGAGCATCAGTGTAGCATCAGAGGAGCATCAGAGTAGCATCAGTGGAGCATCAGAGGAGCATCAGTTGAGCATCAGTGGAGCATCAGAGGAGCATCAGTGGAGCATCAGAGGAGCATCAGAGGAGCATCAGAGGAGCATCAGAGGAGCATCAGAGGAGCATCAGAGGAGCATCAGAGGAGCATCAGAGGAGCGTCAGAGGAGCATCAGAGGAGCGTCAGAGGAGCATCAGAGGAGCATCAGAGGAGCATCAGTGGAGCATCAGAGGAGCATCAGAGGAGCATCAGTGGAGCATCAGAGGAGCATCAGAGGAGCATCAGAGGAGCATCAGAGGAGCATCAGAGGAGCATCAGAGGAGCATCAGAGGAGCAACAGAGGAGCATCAGAGGAGCATCAGAGGAGCATCAGAGGAGCATCAGAGGAGCATCAGAGGAGCATCAGAGGAGCATCTGAGGAGCATCAGAGGAGCAACAGAGGAGCATCAGAGGAGCATCAGAGGAGCATCAGAGGAGCATCAGAGGAGCATCAGAGTAGCATCAGTGGAGCATCAGAGGAGCATCAGTTGAGCATCAGTGGAGCATCAGAGGAGCATCAGAGGAGCATCAGAGGAGCATCAGAGGAGCATCAGTGGAGCATCAGAGGAGCATCAGAGGAGCATCAGAGGAGCATCAGAGGAGCAACAGAGGAGCATCAGAGGAGCATCAGAGGAGCATCAGAGGAGGATCAGAGGAGCATCAGAGGACCATCAGAGGAGCATCAGAGGAGAATCAGAGGAGCAACAGAGGAGCAGGAGCAGGAGCAGGAGCAGGTGCAGGAGCAGAAGCAGGAGCAGGAGCAGGTGCAGGAGCAAGAGCATCAGAGGAGCATCAGAGGAGCAGGAGCAGGAGCAGGAGCAGGAGCAGGAACAGGAGCAGGAGCATCAGAGGAGCATCAGAGGAGCAGGAGCAGGAGCAGGAGCAGGAGCAGGAGCATCAGAGGAGCATCAGAGGAGCATCAGAGGAGCATCAGAGGAGCATGAGGAGCATCAGAGGAGCATCAGAGGAGCATCAGAGGAGCATCAGAGGAGCATCAGAGGAGCATCAGTGGAGCATCAGAGGAGCATCAGAGGAGCATCAGTGGAGCATCAGAGGAGCATCAGAGAAGCATCAGAGGAGCATCAGTGGAGCATCGGAGGAGCATCAGAGGAGCAGGAGCAGGAGCAGGAGCAGGTGCAGGAGCAGAAGCAGGAGCAGGAGCAGGTGCAGGAGCAAGAGCATCAGAGGAGCATCAGAGGAGCAGGAGCAGGAGCAGGAGCAGGAGCAGGAACAGGAGCAGGAGCATCAGAGGAGCATCAGAGGAGCAGGAGCAGGAGCAGGAGCAGGAGCAGGAGCAGGAGCAGGAGCAGGAGCATCAGAGGAGCATCAGAGGAGCATCAGAGGAGCATCAGAGGAGCATCAGAAGAGCATCAGTGGAGCATCAGAGGAGCATCAGTGGAGCATCAGAGGAGCATCAGAGGAGCATCAGAGGAGCATCAGAGGAGCATCAGAGGAGCATCAGAGGAGCATCAGAGGAGCATCAGAGCAGCATCAGAGGAGCATCAGAGGAGCATCAGAGGAGCATCAGAGGAGCATCAGAGGAGCATCAGAGGCGCATCAGTGGAGCATCAGTGGAGCATCAGAGGAGCATCAGAGGAGCATCAGAGGAGCATCAGAGGAGCATCAGAGGAGCATCAGTGGAGCATCAGAGGAGCATCAGAGGAGCATCAGAGGAGCATCAGAGGAGCATCAGAGGAGCATCAGAGGAGCAACAGAGGAGCATCAGAGGAGCATCAGAGGAGCATCAGAGGAGCATCAGAGGAGGATCAGAGGAGCATCAGAGGACCATCAGAGGAGCATCAGAGGAGAATCAGAGGAGCATCAGAGGAGCATCAGAGGAGCAACAGAGGAGCATCAGAGGAGCATCAGAGGAGCCTCAGAGGAGCCTCAGAGGAGCATTAGAGGAGCATCAGAGGAGTATCAGAGGAGCATCAGAGGAGCATCAGAGGAGCATCAGAGGAGCATCAGTGGAGCATCAGTGGAGCATCAGAGGAGCATCAGAGGAGCATCTGAGGAGCATCAGAGGAGCAACAGAGGAGCATCAGAGGAGCATCAGAGGAGCATCAGAGGAGCATCAGAGGAGCATCAGAGTAGCATCAGTGGAGCATCAGAGGAGCATCAGTTGAGCATCAGTGGAGCATCAGAGGAGCATCAGTGGAGCATCAGAGGAGCATCAGAGGAGCATCAGAGGAGCATCAGAGGAGCATCAGAGGAGCATCAGAGGAGCATCAGAGGAGCATCAGAGGAGCATCAGAGGAGCGTCAGAGGAGCATCAGAGGAGCGTCAAAAGTGCATCAGAGGAGCATCAGAGGAGCATCAGTGGAGCATCAGAGGAGCATCAGAGGAGCATCAGTGGAGCATCAGAGGAGCATCAGAGGAGCATCAGAGGAGCATCAGAGGAGCATCAGAGGAGCATCAGAGGAGCATCAGAGGAGCAACAGAGGAGCATCAGAGGAGCATCAGAGGAGCATCAGAGGAGCATCAGAGGAGCATCAGAGGAGCATCAGAGGAGCATCAGAGGTGCATCAGTGGAGCATCAGTGGAGCATCAGAGGAGCATCAGAGGAGCATCAGAGGAGCAACAGAGGAGCATCAGAGGAGCATCAGAGGAGCATCAGAGGATCATCAGAGTAGCATCAGTGTAGCATCAGAGCAGCATCAGAGGAGCATCAGAGGAGCATCAGAGGAGCATCAGAGGAGCAACAGAGGAGCATCAGAGGAGCAACAGAGGAGCATCAGAGGAGCATCAGAGGAGCATCAGAGGAGCCTCAGAGGAGCATCGGAGGAGCATCAGAGGAGCATCAGAGGAGCATCAGAGGAGCATCAGAGGAGCATCAGAGGAGCATCAGAGGAGCATCAGTGGAGCATCAGAGCAGCATCAGAGGAGCATCAGAGGAGCATCAGAGGAGCATCAGAGGAGCATCAGAGGAGCATCAGAGGAGCATCAGAGGAGCATCAGAGGAGCATCAGTGTAGCATCAGAGGAGCATCAGAGTAGCATCAGTGGAGCATCAGAGGAGCATCAGTTGAGCATCAGTGGAGCATCAGAGGAGCATCAGTGGAGCATCAGAGGAGCATCAGAGGAGCATCAGAGGAGCATCAGAGGAGCATCAGAGGAGCATCAGAGGAGCATCAGAGGAGCATCAGAGGAGCGTCAGAGGAGCATCAGAGGAGCGTCAGAGGAGCATCAGAGGAGCATCAGAGGAGCATCAGTGGAGCATCAGAGGAGCATCAGAGGAGCATCAGTGGAGCATCAGAGGAGCATCAGAGGAGCATCAGAGGAGCATCAGAGGAGCATCAGAGGAGCATCAGAGGAGCATCAGAGGAGCAACAGAGGAGCATCAGAGGAGCATCAGAGGAGCATCAGAGGAGCATCAGAGGAGCATCAGAGGAGCATCAGAGGAGCATCTGAGGAGCATCAGAGGAGCAACAGAGGAGCATCAGAGGAGCATCAGAGGAGCATCAGAGGAGCATCAGAGGAGCATCAGAGTAGCATCAGTGGAGCATCAGAGGAGCATCAGTTGAGCATCAGTGGAGCATCAGAGGAGCATCAGAGGAGCATCAGAGGAGCATCAGAGGAGCATCAGTGGAGCATCAGAGGAGCATCAGAGGAGCATCAGAGGAGCATCAGAGGAGCAACAGAGGAGCATCAGAGGAGCATCAGAGGAGCATCAGAGGAGGATCAGAGGAGCATCAGAGGACCATCAGAGGAGCATCAGAGGAGAATCAGAGGAGCAACAGAGGAGCAGGAGCAGGAGCAGGAGCAGGTGCAGGAGCAGAAGCAGGAGCAGGAGCAGGTGCAGGAGCAAGAGCATCAGAGGAGCATCAGAGGAGCAGGAGCAGGAGCAGGAGCAGGAGCAGGAACAGGAGCAGGAGCATCAGAGGTGCATCAGAGGAGCAGGAGCAGGAGCAGGAGCAGGAGCAGGAGCATCAGAGGAGCATCAGAGGAGCATCAGAGGAGCATCAGAGGAGCATCAGAGGAGCATCAGAGGAGCATCAGAGGAGCATCAGTGGAGCATCAGTGGAGCATCAGAGGAGCATCAGAGGAGCATCAGAGGAGCATCAGAGGAGCAACAGAGGAGCATCAGAGGAGCATCGGAGGAGCATCAGAGGAGCATCAGAGGAGCATCAGAGGAGCATCAGAGGAGCATCAGAGGAGCATCAGTGTAGCATCAGAGGAGCATCAGAGGAGCATCAGAGGAGCATCAGAGGATCATCAGAGGAGCAACAGAGGAGCATCAGAGGAGCAACAGAGGAGCATCAGAGGAGCATCAGAGAAGCATCAGAGGAGCCTCGGAGGAGCATCGGAGGAGCATCAGAGGAGCATCAGAGGAGCATCAGAGGAGCATCAGAGGAGCATCAGAGGAGCATCAGAGGAGCATCAGAAGAGCATCAGTGGAGCATCAGAGCAACATCCTAGGAGCATCAGAGGAGCATCAGAGGAGCATCAGAGGAGCATCAGAGGAGCATCAGAGGAGCATCAGAGGAGCATCAGAGGAGCATCAGAGGAGCATCAGAGGAGCATCAGAGGAGCATCAGAGGAGCATCAGAGGAGCATCAGAGGAGCATCAGTGTAGCATCAGAGGAGCATCAGAGGAGCATCAGAGGAGCATCAGAGGAGCATCAGAGGAGCAACAGAGGAGCATCAGAGGAGCAACAGAGGAGCATCAGAGGAGCATCAGAGAAGCATCAGAGGAGCCTCAGAGGAGCATCGGAGGAGCATCAGAGGAGCATCAGAGGAGCATCAGAGGAGCATCAGAGGAGCATCAGAGGAGCATCAGAGGAGCATCAGTGGAGCATCAGAGCAGCATCAGAGGAGCATCAGAGGAGCATCAGAGGAGCAACAGAGGAGCATCAGAGAAGCATCAGAGGAGCATCAGAGGAGCATCAGAGGAGCATCAGAGGAGCATCAGAGGAGCATCAGAGGAGCATCAGAGGAGCATCAGAGGAGCATCAGTGGAGCATCAGAGGAGCATCAGAGGAGCATCAGAGGAGCATCAGAGGAGCATCAGTGGAGCATCAGAGGAGCATCAGAGGAGCATCAGAGGAGCATCAGAGGAGCATCAGAGGAGCAGGAGCAGGAGCAGGAGCAGGTGCAGGAGCAGAAGCAGGAGCAGGAGCAGGTGCAGGAGCAAGAGCATCAGAGGAGCATCAGAGGAGCAGGAGCAGGAGCAGGAGCAGGAGCAGGAACAGGAGCAGGAGCATCAGAGGAGCATCAGAGGAGCAGGAGCAGGAGTAGGAGCAGGAGCAGGAGCATCAGAGGAGCATCAGAGGAGCATCAGAGGAGCATCAGAGGAGCATGAGGAGCATCAGAGGAGCATCAGAGGAGCATCAGAGGAGCATCAGAGGAGCATCAGAGGAGCATCAGTGGAGCATCAGAGGAGCATCAGAGGAGCATCAGTGGAGCATCAGAGGAGCATCAGAGGAGCATCAGAGGAGCATCAGTGGAGCATCAGAGGAGCATCAGAGGAGCAGGAGCAGGAGCAGGAGCAGGTGCAGGAGCAGAAGCAGGAGCAGGAGCAGGTGCAGGAGCAAGAGCATCAGAGGAGCATCAGAGGAGCAGGAGCAGGAGCAGGAGCAGGAGCAGGAACAGGAGCAGGAGCATCAGAGGAGCATCAGAGGAGCAGGAGCAGGAGCAGGAGCAGGAGCAGGAGCATCAGAGGAGCATCAGAGGAGCATCAGAGGAGCATCAGAGGAGCATCAGAGGAGCATCAGAGGAGCATCAGAGGAGCATCAGAGGAGCATCAGAGGAGCATCAGTGGAGCATCAGAGGAGCATCAGAGGAGCATCAGTGGAGCATCAGAGGAGCATCAGAGGAGCATCAGAGGAGCATCAGAGGAGCATCAGAGGAGCATCAGAGGAGCATCAGAGCAGCATCAGAGGAGCATCAGAGGAGCATCAGAGGAGCATCAGAGGAGCATCAGAGGAGCATCAGAGGCGCATCAGTGGAGCATCAGTGGAGCATCAGAGGAGCATCAGAGGAGCATCAGAGGAGCATCAGAGGAGCAACAGAGGAGCATCGGAGGAGCATCAGAGGAGCATCAGAGGAGCATCAGAGGAGCATCAGAGGAGCATCAGAGGAGCATCAGAGGAGCATCAGAGGAGCATCAGAGGAGCAACAGAGGAGCATCAGAGGAGCAACAGAGGAGCATCAGAGGAGCATCAGAGAAGCATCAGAGGAGCCTCAGAGGAGCATCGGAGGAGCAACAGAGGAGCATCAGAGGAGCAACAGAGGAGCATCAGAGGAGCATCAGAGAAGCATCAGAGGAGCCTCAGAGGAGCATCGGAGGAGCATCAGAGGAGCATCAGAGGAGCATCAGAGGAGAATCAGAGGAGCATCAGAGGAGCATCAGAGGAGCATCAGTGGAGCATCAGAGCAGCATCAGAGGAGCATCAGAGGAGATTCAGAGAAGCATCAGAGGAGCATCAGAGGAGCATCAGAGGAGCATCAGAGGAGCATCAGAGGAGCATCAGAGGAGCATCAGAGGAGCATCAGTGGAGCATCAGAGGAGCATCAGAGGAGCATCAGAGGAGCATCAGAGGAGCATCAGAGGAGCATCAGAGGAGCATCAGAGGAGCAACAGAGGAGCATCAGAGGAGCATCAGAGGAGCATCAGAGGAGCATCAGAGGAGGATCAGAGGAGCATCAGAGGACCATCAGAGGAGCATCAGAGGAGAATCAGAGGAGCATCAGAGGAGCATCAGAGGAGCAACAGAGGAGCATCAGAGGAGCATCAGAGGAGCCTCAGAGGAGCCTCAGAGGAGCATTAGAGGAGCATCAGAGGAGCATCAGAGGAGCATCAGAGGAGCATCAGAGGAGCATCAGTGGAGCATCAGTGGAGCATCAGAGGAGCATCAGAGGAGCATCTGAGGAGCATCAGAGGAGCAACAGAGGAGCATCAGAGGAGCATCAGAGGAGCATCAGAGGAGCATCAGAGGAGCGTCAGAGTAGCATCAGTGGAGCATCAGAGGAGCATCAGTTGAGCATCAGTGGAGCATCAGAGGAGCATCAGTGGAGCATCAGAGGAGCATCAGAGGAGCATCAGAGGAGCATCAGAGGAGCATCAGTGGAGCATCAGAGGAGCATCAGAGGAGCATCAGAGGAGCATCAGAGGAGCATCAGAGGAGCATCAGAGGAGCATCAGAGGAGCGTCAGAGGAGCATCAGAGGAGCATCAGAGGAGCATCAGAGGAGCATCAGAGGAGCATCAGTGGAGCATCAGAGGAGCATCAGAGGAGCATCAGTGGAGCATCAGAGGAGCATCAGAGGAGCATCAGAGGAGCATCAGAGGAGCATCAGAGGAGCATCAGAGGAGCAACAGAGGAGCATCAGAGGAGCATCAGAGGAGCATCAGAGGAGCATCAGAGGAGCATCAGAGGAGCATCAGAGGAGCATCAGAGGAGCATCAGAGGTGCATCAGTGGAGCATCAGTGGAGCATCAGAGGAGCATCAGAGGAGCATCAGAGGAGCAACAGAGGAGCATCAGAGGAGCATCAGAGGAGCATCAGAGGATCATCAGAGTAGCATCAGTGTTGCATCAGAGGAGCATCAGAGGAGCATCAGAGGAGCATCAGAAGAGCATCAGAGGAGCAACAGAGGAGCATCAGAGGAGCAACAGAGGAGCATCAGAGGAGCATCAGAGGAGCATCAGAGGAGCCTCGGAGGAGCATCGGAGGAGCATCAGAGGAGCATCAGAGGAGCATCAGAGGAGCATCAGAGGAGCATCAGAGGAGCATCAGTGGAGCATCAGAGCAGCATCAGAGGAGCATCAGAGGAGCATCAGAGGAGCATCAGAGGAGCATCAGAGGAGCATCAGAGGAGCATCAGAGGAGCATCAGTGTAGCATCAGAGGAGCATCAGAGGAGCATCAGAGGAGCATCAGAGGAGCATCAGAGAAGCATCAGTGGAGCATCAGAGGAGCATCAGAGGAGCATCAGAGGAGCATCAGAGGAGCATCAGAGGAGCATCAGTGGAGCGTCAGAGGAGCATCAGAGGAGCATCAGAGGAGCATCAGAGGAGCATCAGAGGAGCATCAGAGGAACATCAGAGGAGCATCAGAGGAGCATCAGAGGAGTATCAGAGGAGTATCAGAGGAGCATCAGTGGAGCATCAATGGAGCATCAGAGGAGCATCAGAGGAGCATCTGAGGAGCATCAGAGGAGCAACAGAGGAGCATCAGCGGAGCATCAGAGGAGCATCAGAGGAGCATCAGGGGAATCAGAGGCAGGGAATCAGAGTTGGGGCATCAGAGGTTGGGAATTAGATATGGGGAAACAGAGGCGGGGAATCAGAGGCGGGGAAACAGAGGCGGGATATCAGATATGGGGAATCAGAGGTGGGGAATCAGAGGCAGGGAATCAGATGTGCGGAATCAGATTTGGGGAATCAAAGGCAGGGAATCAGAATCTGAAGCGGGGAATCAGAGGCGGGGAAACAGAGGCGGGATATCAGATATGCGGAATCAGAGGTGGGGAATCAGAGGCAGGGAATCAGATGTGCGGAATCAGAGATGGGGAATCAGAGGCAGGGAATCAGAATCAGAGGCGGGGAATCAGAGGCGGGGAAACAGAGGTGGGGAATCAGATATGTGGAATCAGAGGTGGCGAATCAAAGGCGGTGAATCAGAGATGGGGAATCAGAGGCCGGGAATCAGAGGCAGGGAATCAAATACGGGAAATCAGAGGCGGGGAATCAGAGCTGGGGAATCAGAGGCGGGGAATCAGAGTTGGGGAATCAGAGGCAGGGAATCAGATATGGGGAAACTGGGGCAGGGAATCAGAGGCGGGGAAACAGAGGCGGGGAATCAGATATGGGGAATCAGAGGTGGCGAATCAAAGGCGGTGAAAAAGAGATGGGGAATCAGGGCAGGGAATCAGAGGCAGGGAATCAAACACGGGGAATCAGAGCTGGGGAATCAGAGGCGGGGAATTAGAGTTGGGGAATCAGAGGAGGGGAATCAGAGGCGGGGAAACAGAGGCGGGGAATCAGATATCGGGAATCAGAGGTGGGGAATCAGAGGTTGGGAATCAGAGGCAGGGAATCAGAGGCGGGGAATCAGAGGCGGGGAATCAGAGGCAGGGAATCAGATGTGCGGAATCGGAGATGGGGAATCAGAGGCAGGGAATCAGAGGCGGGGAATCAGAGGCGGGGAATCAGAGGCCGGGAATCAGATATGGGGAAACAGAGGTGGGGAATCAGAGGCGGGGAAACAGAGGCGGGGATTCAGATATGGGGAATCAGAGGTGGTGAATCAGAGGTTGGGAATCAGAGGCAGGGAATCAGAGGCTTGGAATCAGATGCAGGGAATCAGATGCGGGGAATCAGGGGCGGGGAATCAGAGCTGGGGAAACAGAGGTGGGGAATCAGAGTTGGGGAATCAGAGGCGGGGACTTAGATATTGGGAAACAGAGGCGGGGAATCAGAGGCGGGGAAACAGAGGCGGGGAGTCAGATATGGGGAATCAGAGGTGGGGAATCAGAGGCAGGGAATCAGATGTGCGGAATCAGAGATGGGGAATCAGAGGCAGGGAATCAGAATCAGAAGCAGGGAATCAGAGGCCGGGAATCAGAGGCCTGAATCAGATGCCGGGAATAAGAGGCCGGGAATCAGAGGTGGGGAATCAGAGTCCGGGAATCAGAGGCGGGGAAAAAGAGGCGGGGAATCAGATATGGGGAATCTGAGGTGGCGAATCAAAGGCGGTGAATCAGAGATGGGGAATCAGAGGCCGGGAATCAGAGGCAGGGAATCAAACACGGGGAATCAGAGGAGGGGAATCAGAGCTGGGGAATCAGAGGCGGGGAATCAGAGTTGGGGAATCAGAGGCAGGGAATCAGACGCAGGGAATCAATATGGGAAATCAGAGGTGGGGAATGAGTGGTTGGGAATCAGAGGAAGGGAATCAGAGGCGAGGAATCAGAGCTGGGGAATCAGAGGCGGGGAATCAGAATTGGGGAATCAGAGATGGGGAATCAGAAATGGGGAATCAGATGCGGGGAATCAGATGCGGGGAAACAGAGGTGGTGAATCAGAGATGTGGAATCAGAGGCGGGGAATCAGAGGCAGGGAATCAGACGCGGGGAATCAGAGGCGGGGAATCATAGCTGGCGAATCAGAGGCGGGGAATGAGATATGGGGAATCAGAGGCGGGGAATCAGAGGCGGGGAAACAGTGGCGAGGAATCAGATAAGGGGAATCAGAGGTGGCGAATCAAAGGCGGTGAATCAGAGATGGGGAATCTGAGGCGGGGAATCAGAGGCAGGGGATCAAACACGGGGAATCAGAGGCGGGGAATCAGAGCTGGGGAATCAGAGGTGGGGAATCAGAGCTGGGGAATCAGAGGTGGGGAATCAGAGTCGGGGAATCAGAGGCAGGGAATCGGATGTGCGGAATCAGAGATGGGGAATCAGAGGTGGGGAATCAGAGGCAGGTTATCAGACACGGGGATTCAGAGGCTGGGAATCAGACGGGGGGAATCAAAGGCGGGGAATGAAGCTGGGGATTCAGAGGCAGGGAATCAGAGTTGGGGATTCAGAGGCGGGTTATCAGATATGGGGAAACAGAGGCGGGGAATCAGACGCGGGCAAACAGAGGCGGGGAATTAGATATGGGGAATCAGTGGTGGGGAATCAGAGGTGGTGAATCAGAGATGGGGAATCACAGGCGGGGAATCAGAGGCAGGGAATAGAACGCGGGGAATCAGAGGCTGGGAATCAGAGCTGGGGAATCAGAGGCGGGGAATCATAGTTGGGAATCAGAGGCGGGGAATCAGGGGCGGGGAAACAGAATCAGAAGCAGGGAATCAGAGGCCAGGAATCAGAGGCCTGAATCAGATGCCGGGAATAAGAGGCCGGGAATCAGAGGTGGGGAATCAGAGTCCGGGAATCAGAGATGGGGAGTCAGAGGCGGGGAATGAGATATGGAGAATCAGAGGCGGGGAATCAGAGGCGGGGAAACAGAGGTGGGGAATCAGATATGGGGAATCAGAGGTGGCGAATCAAAGGCGGTGAATCAGAGATGGGGAATCAGAGGCGGGGAATCAGAGGCAGGGAATCAAACACGGGGAATCAGAGGCGGCGAATCAGAGCTGGGGAATCAGAGGCTGGGAATCAAAGTTGGGGCATCAGAGTCAGGGAATCAGATATGGGGAAACAGGGGCGGGGAATCAGAGGCGGGGAAACAGAGGCGGGGAATCAGATATGGGGAATCGGAGGCGGGGAATTAGAGTTGGGGAATCAGAGGCGGGGAATCAGTGGTGGGGAGACAGAGGCGGGGAATCAAACACGGGGAATCAGAGGTGGGGAATCAGAGGTTGGAAATCAGAGGCAGGGAATCAGCGGCGGGGAATCAGAGGCGGGGAATCAGAGGCAGGGAATCAGATGTGCGGAATCGGTGATGGGGAATCAGAGGCAGGGAATCAGAGGCGGGGAATCAGAGGCCGGGAATCAGATATGGGGAAACAGAGGCGGGGAATCTGAGGCGGGGAAACAGAGGCTGGGAATCAGATATGGGGAATCAGAGGTGGGGAATCAGAGGTTGGGAATCAGAGGCAGGGGATCAGAGGCTTGGAATCAGATGCAGGGAATCAGATGCGGGGAATCAGAGGTGGGGAATCAGAGCTGGGGAATCAGAGTCTGGGAATCAAAGTTGGGGAATCCGAGGCAGGGAATCAGATATGGGGAAACAGGGGTGGGGAATCAGAGGCGGGGAAACAGAGGCGGGGAATCAGATATGGGGAATCAGAGGCGGGGAATTAGAGTTGGGGAATCAGAGGCGGGGAATCAGAGGCGGGGAAACAGAGGCGGGGAATCAAACACGGGGAATCAGAGGTGGGGAATCAGAGGTTGGGAATCAGAGGCAGGGAATCAGAGGCGGGGAATCAGAGGCGGGGAATGAGAGGCAGGGAATCAGATGTGCGGAATCGGAGATGGGGAATCAGAGGCAGGGAATCAGAGGCGGGGAATCAGAGGCGGGGAATCAGAGGCCGGGAATCAGATATGGGGAAACAGAAGCGGGGAATCAGAGGCGGGGAAACAGAGGCTGGGAATCAGGTATGGGGAATCAGATGTGGGGAATCAGAGGCGGGGAATCAGAGCTGGGGAATCAGAGGTGGGGAATCAAAGTTGGGGAATCAGAGGCGGGGACTTAGATATGGGGAAACAGAGGCGGGGAATCAGAGACGGGGAAACAGAGGCGGGGATTCAGATGTGGGGAATCAGAGGCGGGGAATCAGAGGCGGGGAAACAGAGGCGAGGAATCAGATATGGGGAATCAGAGGTGGGGAATCAGAGGTTGGGAATCAGAGGCTGGGAATCAGAGGCTGGGAATCAGATGCATGGAATCAGATGCGGGGAATCAGAGGCGGGGAATCAGAGCTGGGGAATCAGAGGTGGGGAATCAAAGTTGGGGAATCAGAGGCCGGGACTTAGATATGGGGAAACAGAGGCGGGGAATCAGAGGCGGGGAATCAGAAGCAGGGAATCAGAGACCGGGAATCAGAGGTGGGGAATCAGAGTCCGGGAATCAGAGATGGGGAATCAGAGGCGGGGAATGAGATATGGGGAATCAGAGGTGGGGAATCAGAGGCGGGGTAACAGAGGCGAGGAATCAGATATGGGGAATCAGAGGTGGCGAATCAAAGGCGGTGAATCAGAGATGGGGAATCAGAGGCGGGGAATCAGAGGCAGGGAATCAAACACGGGGAATCAGAGGCGGGGAATCAGAGCTGGGGAATCAGAGGCGGGGAATCAGAGTTGGGGAATCAGAGGCGGGGAATCAGAGCTGGGGAATCATAGGTGGGGATCAGAGTCGGGGAATCAGAGGCAGGGAATCAGATGTGCGGAATCAGAGATGGCGAATCAGAGGTGGGGAATCAGAGTCTGTGAATCAGAGATGGGGAATCAGAGGCGGGGAATCAGAGGCAAGAAATCAGACACGGGGTTTCAGAGGCTGGGAATCAGACGGGGGAATCAAAGGCGGGGAATCAGAGCTGGGGAATCAGAGGCAGGGAATCAGAGTTGGGGATTCAGAGGCGGGGAATCAGATATGGGGAAACAGAGGCGGGGAATCAGAGGCGGGCAAACAGAGGCGGGGAATTAGATATGGGGAATCAGAGGTGGGGAATCAGAGGTGGTGAATCAGAGATGGGGAATCACTGGCCAATCAGAGGCAGGGAATAGAACGCGGGGAATCAGAGGAGGGGAATCAGAGCTGGGGCATCAGAGGTTGGGAATTAGATATGGGGAAACAGAGGCGGGGAATCAGAGGCAGGGAATCAGACGCGGGGAATCAGAGGCGGGGAATCATAGCTGGCGAATCAGAGGCGGGGAATGAGATATGGGGAATCAGAGGCGGGGAATCAGAGGCGGGGAAACAGTGGCGAGGAATCAGATAAGGGGAATCAGAGGTGGCGAATCAAAGGCGGTGAATCAGAGATGGGGAATCAGAGGCGGGGAATCAGAGGCAGGGGATCAAACACGGGGAATCAGAGGCGGGAAATCAGAGCTGGGGAATCAGAGGCGGGGTATCAGAGTTGGGGAATCAGAGGCGGGGAATCAGAGCTGGGGAATCAGAGGTGGGAAATCAGAGTCGGGGAATCAGAGGCAGGGAATCGGATGTGCGGAATCAGAGATGGGGAATCAGAGGTGGGGAATCAGAGGCAGGTTATCAGGCACGGGGATTCAGAGGCTGGGAATCAGACGGGGGGAATCAAAGGCGGGGAATGAAGCTGGGGATTCAGAGGCAGGGAATCAGAGTTGGGGATTCAGAGGCGGGGAATCAGATATGGGAAAACAGAGGCGGGGAATCAGAGGCGGGCAAACAGAGGCGGGGAATTAGATATGGGGAATCAGTGGTGGGGAATCAGAGGTTGTGAATCAGAGATGGGGAATCACAGGCGGGGAATCAGAGGCAGGGAATAGAACGCGGGGAATCAGAGGCAGGGAATCAGAGCTGGGGAATCAGAGGCGGGGAATCATAGTTGGGAATCAGAGGCGGGGAATCAGATATGGGGAAACAGAGGCGGGGAATCAGGGGCGGGGAAACAGAGTCGGGGAATCAGATATGGGGAATCGAATGCGGGGAATCAGAGGCGGGGAATCAGAGGTGGGGAATCAGAGTCCGGGAGTCAGAGATGGGGATTCAGAGGCGGGGAATGAGATATGGAGAATCAGAGGCGGGGAATCAGAGGCGGGGAATCAAAGGCGGTGAATCAGAAATGGGGAATCAGAGGCGGGGAATCAGAGGCAGGGAATCAAACACGGGGAATCAGAGGCGGGGAATCAGAGCTGGGGGAATCAGAGGCTGGGAATCAAAGTTGTGGAATCAGAGGCAGGGAATCAGATATGGGGAAACAGGGGCGGGGAATCAGAGGCGGGGAAACAGAGGCGGGGAATCAGATATGGGGAATCAGAGGCGGGGAATTAGAGTTGGGGAATCAGAGGCGGGGAATCAGAGGTGGGGAAACAGAGGCGGGGAATCAAACACGGGGAATCAGAGGTGGGGAATCAGAGGTTGGGAATCAGAGGCAGGGAATCAGAGGCGGGGAATCAGAGGCGGGGAATGAGAGGCAGGGAATCAGATGTGCGGAATCGGAGATGGGGAATCAGAGGCAGGGAATCAGAGGCGGGGAATCAGAGGCGGGGAATCAGAGGCCGGGAATCAGATATGGGGAAACAGAGGCGGGGAATCAGAGGCGGGGAAACAGAGGCTGGGAATCAGATATGGGGAATCAGAGGTGGGGAATCAGAGGTTGGGAATCAGAGGCAGGGAATCAGAGGCTTGGAATCAGATGCAGGGAATCAGATGCGGGGAATCAGAGGCGGGGAATCAGAGCTGGGGAATCAGAGGTGGGGAATCAGAGTTGGGGAATCAGAGGCGGGGACTTAGATATTGGGAAACAGAGGCGTGGAATCAGAGGCGGGGAAACAGATGCGGGGAATCAGATATGGGGAATCAGAGATGGGGAATCAGAGGCAGGGAATCAGATGTGCGGAATCAGAGATGGGGAATCAAAGGCAGGGAATCAGAATCAGAAGCAGGGAATCAGAGGCCGGGAATCAGAGGCCGGAATCAGATGCCGGGAATAAGAGGCCGGGAATCAGAGGTGGGGATTCAGAGGCGGGGAATGAGATATGGGGAATCAGAGGCGGGGAATCAGAGGCGGGGAAACAGAGGTGGGGAATCAGATATGGGGAATCAGAGGTGGCGAATCAAAGGCGGTGATTCAGAGATGGGGAATCAGAGGCCGGGAATCAGAGGCAGGGAATCAAACACGGGGAATCAGAGGCGGGGAATCAGAGCTGGGGAATCAGAGGCTGGGAATCAAAGTTGGGGAATCAGAGGCAGGGAATCAGATATGGGGAAACAGGGGCGGGGAATCAGAGGCGGGGAAACAGAGGCGGGGAATCAGATATGGGGAATCAGAGGCGGGGAATTAGAGCTGGGGAATCAGAGGCGGGGAATCAGAGGCGGGGAAACAGAGACGGGGAATCAAACACGGGGAATCAGAGGTGGGGAATCAGAGGTTGGGAATCAGAGGCAGGGAATCAGAGGCGGGGAATCAGAGGCAGGGAATCAGAGGCAGGGAATCAGATATGGGGAAACAGGGGCGGGGAATCAGAGGCGGGGAAACAGAGGCGGGGAATCAGATATGGGGAATCAGAGGCGGGGAATTAGAATTGGGGAATCAGAGGCGGGGAATCAGAGGTGGGGAAACAGAGGCCGGGAATCAAACACGGGGAATCAGAGGTGGGGAATCAGAGGTTGGGAATCAGAGGCAGGGAATCAGAGGCGGGGAATCAGAGGCGGGGAATGAGAGGCAGGGAATCAGATGTGCGGAATCGGAGATGGGGAATCAGAGGCAGGGAATCAGAGGCGGGGAATCAGAGGCGGGGAATCAGAGGCCGGGAATCAGATATGGGGAAACAGAGGCGGGGAATCAGAGGCGGGGAAACAGAGGCTGGGAATCAGATATGGGGAATCAGAGGTGTGGAATCAGAGGTTGGGAATCAGAGGCAGGGAATCAGAGGCTTGGAATCAGATGCAGGGAATCAGATGCGGGGAATCAGAGGCGGGGAATCAGAGCTGGGGAATCAGAGGTGGGGAATCAGAGTTGGGGAATCAGAGGCGGGGACTTAGATATTGGGAAACAGAGGCGTGGAATCAGAGGTGGGGAAACAGATGCGGGGAATCAGATATGGGGAATCAGAGATGGGGAATCAGAGGCAGGGAATCAGATGTGCGGAATCAGAGATGGGGAATCAAAGGCAGGGAATCAGAATCAGAAGCAGGGAATCAGAGGCCGGGAATCAGAGGCCGGAATCAGATGCCGGGAATAAGAGGCCGGGAATCAGAGGTGGGGATTCAGAGGCGGGGAATGAGATATGGGGAATCAGAGGCGGGGAATCAGAGGCGGGGAAACAGAGGTGGGGAATCAGATATGGGGAATCAGAGGTGGCGAATCAAAGGCGGTGATTCAGAGATGGGGAATCAGAGGCCGGGAATCAGAGGCAGGGAATCAAACACGGGGAATCAGAGGCGGGGAATCAGAGCTGGGGAATCAGAGGCTGGGAATCAAAGTTGGGGAATCAGAGGCAGGGAATCAGATATGGGGAAACAGGGGCGGGGAATCAGAGGCGGGGAAACAGAGGCGGGGAATCAGATATGGGGAATCAGAGGCGGGGAATTAGAGCTGGGGAATCAGAGGCGGGGAATCAGAGGCGGGGAAACAGAGACGGGGAATCAAACACGGGGAATCAGAGGTGGGGAATCAGAGGTTGGGAATCAGAGGCAGGGAATCAGAGGCGGGGAATCAGAGTCCGGGAATCAGATATGGGGAAACAGAGGCGGGGAATCAGAGGTTGGGAATCAGAGGCAGGGAATCAGAGGCTTGGAATCAGATGCAGGGAATCAGATGCAGGGAAACAGAGGCGGGGAATCAGAGCTGGGGAATCAGAGGTGGGGAATCAGAGTTGGGGAATCAGAGGCGGGGACTTAGATATTGGGAAACAGAGGCGGGGAATCAGAGGCGGGGAAACAGTGGCGAGGAATCAGATATGGGGAATCAGAGGTGGCGAATCAAAGGCGGTGAATCAGAGATGGGGAATCAGAGGCGGGGAATCAGAGGCAGGGAATCAAACACGGGGAATCAGAGGCGGGGAATCAGATATGGGGAATCAGAGGCGGGGAATCAGAGTTGGGGAATCAGAGGCGGGGAATCAGAGCTTGGGAATCAGAGGTGGGGATCAGAGTCAGGGAATCAGAGGCAGGGAATCAGATGTGCGGAATCCGAGATGGGGAATCAGAGGTGGGGAATCAGAGGCTGTGAATCAGAGATTGGGAAACACAGGCGGGGAATCAGAGGCGGGGAATCAGAGGCGGGGAATTAGATATGGGGAATCAGAGGCAGGGAATAGAACGCGGGGAATCAGAGGCAGGGAATCAGAGTTGGGGCATCAGAGGTTGGGAATTAGATATGGGGAAACAGAGGCGGGGAATCAGAGGCGGGGAAACAGAGGCGGGAAATCAGATATGGGGAATCAGAGGTGGGGAATCAGAGGCAGGGAATCAGATGTGGGGAATCACAGGCCGGGAATCAGAGGCAGGGAATAGAACGCGGGGAATCAGAGGCAGGGAATCAGAGCTGGGGAATCAGAGGCGGGGAATCATAGTTGGGAATCAGAGGCGGGGAATCAGAGGAAGGGAATCAAACACGGGAAATCAGGGGCGGGGAATCAGAGCTGGGGAATCAGAGGCGGGGAATCAGAGTTGGGGAATCAGAGGCAGGGAATCAGATATGGGGAAACAAGGGCAGGGAATCAGAGGCGGGGAAACAGAGGCGGGGAATCAGATATGGGGAATCAGAGGTGTGGAATCAGAGGTTGGGAATCAGAGGCAGGGAATCAGAGGCGGCGAAACAGAGGCGGGGAATCAGATATGGGGAATCAGAGGTGGCGAATCAAAGGCGGTGAAACAGAGATGGGGAATCAGGGCAGGGAATCAGAGGCAGGGAATCAAACACGGGGAATCAGAGCTGGGGAATCAGAGGCGGGGAATTAGAGTTGGGGAATCAGAGGAGGGGAATCAGAGGCGGGGAAACAGAGGCGGGGAATCAGATATGGGGAATCAGAGGTGGGGAATCAGAGGTTCGGAATCAGAGGCAGGGAATCAGAGGCGGGGAATCAGAGGCAGGGAATCAGATGTGCGGAATCGGAGATGGGGAATCAGAGGTAGGGAATCAGAGGTGGGGAATCAGAGGCGGGGAATAAGAGGCCGGGAATCAGATATGGGGAAACAGAGGTGGGGAATCAGAGGCGGGGAAACAGAGGCGGGGAATCAGATATGGGGAATCAGAGGTGGGGAATCAGAGGTTGGGAATCAGAGGCAGGGAATCAGAGGCTTGGAATCAGATGCAGGGAATCAGATGCGGGGAATCAGAGGCGGGGAATCAGAGCTGGGGAATCAGAGGTGGGGAATGAGAGTTGGGGAATCAGAAGCGGGGACTTAGATATTGGGAAACAGAGGCGGGGAATCAGAGGCGGGGAAACAGAGGCGGGGAATCAGATATGGGGAATCAGAGGTGGGGAATCAGAGGCAGGGAATCAGATGTGCGGAATCAGGGATGGGGAATCAGAGGCAGGGAATCAGAATCAGAAGCAGGGAATCAGAGGCCGGGAATCAGAGGCCGGAATCAGATGCCGGGAATAAGAGGCCGGGAATCAGAGGTGGGGAATCAGAGTCCGGGAATCAGAGATGGGGATTCAGAGGCGGGGAATGAGATATGGGGAATCAGAGGCGGGGAATCAGAGGCGGGGAAACAGATGCGGGGAATCAGATATGGGGAATCAGAGGTGGCGAATCAAAGGCGGTGAATCAGAGATGCGGAATCAGAGGCCGGGAATCAGAGGCAGGGAATCAAACACGGGGAATCAGAGGCGGGGAATCAGAGCTGGGGAATCAGAGGCGGGGAATCAGAGTTGGGGAATCAGAGGCGGATAATCAGATATGGGGAAACAGAGGCGGGGAATCAGGGGCTGGGAAACAGAGGCGGGGAATCAGATATGGCGAATCGGATGCGGGGAATCAGAGGCGGGGAATCAGAGCTGTGGAATCAGAGGCGGGGAATCAGAGCTGGGGCATCAGAGGTGGGGAATTAGATATGGGGAAACAGAGGCGGGGAATCAGAGGCGTGGAAACAGAGGCGGGGAATCAGATATGGGGAATCAGACGTGGGGAATCAGAGGCAGGTAATCAGATGTGCGGAATCAGAGGTGGAGAATCAAAGGCGGTGAATCAGAGATGGGGAATCAGAGGCGGGGAATCAGAGGCAGGGAATGAAACACGGGGAATCAGAGGCGGGGAATCAGAGCTGGGGAATCAGAGGCTGGGAATCAAAGTTGGGGAATCAGAGTCAGGGAATCAGATATGGGGAAACAGGGGCGGGGAATCAGAGGCGGGGAAACAGAGGCGGGGAATCAGATATGGGGAATCAGAGGCGGGGAACTAGAGTTGGGGAATCAGATGCGGGGAATCAGTGGTGGGGAAACAGAGGCGGGGAATCAAACACGGGGAATCAGAGGTGGGGAATCAGAGGTTGGAAATCAGAGGCAGGGAATCAGCGGCGGGGAATCAGAGGCGGGGAATCAGATGTGCGGAATCGGTGATGGGGAATCAGAGGCAGGGAATCAGAGGCGGGGAATCAGAGGCCGGGAATCAGATATGGGGAAACAGAGGCGGGGAATCAGAGGCGGGGAAACAGAGGCTGGGAATCAGATATCGGGAATCAGAGGTGGGGAATCAGAGGTTGGGAATCAGAGGCAGGGGATCAGAGGCTTGGAATCAGATGCAGGGAATCAGATGCCGGGAATCAGAGGCGGGTAATCAGAGCTGGGGAATCAGAGTCTGGGAATCAAAGTTGTGGAATCAGAGGCAGGGAATCAGATATCGGGAAACAGGGGCGGGGAATCAGAGGCGGGGAAACAGAGGCGCGGAATCAGATATGGGGAATCAGAGGCGGGGAATTAGAGTTGGGGAATCAGAGGCGGGGAATCAGAGGCGGGGAAACAGAGGCGGGGAATCAAACACGGGGAATCAGAGGCGGGGAATGAGAGGCAGGGAATCAGATGTGCGGAATCGGAGATGGGGAATCAGAGGCAGGGAATCAGAGGCGGGGAATCAGAGGCGGGGAATCAGAGGCCGGGAATCAGATATGGGGAAACAGAAGCGGGGAATCAGAGGTGGGGAAACAGAGGCTGGGAATCAGGTATGGGGAATCAGATGTGGGGAATCAGAGGCGGGGAATCAGAGCTGGGGAATCAGAGGTGGGGAATCAAAGTTGGGGAATCAGAGGCGGGGACTTAGATATGGGGAAACAGAGGCGGGGAATCAGAGACGGGGATTCAGATATGGGGAATCAGAGGTGGGGAATCAGAGGCAGGGAATCAAACACGGGGAATCAGAGGCGGGGAATCAGAGCTGGGGAATCAGAGGCTGGGAATCAAAGTTGGGGAATCAGAGGCAGGGAATCAGATATGGGGAAACAGGGGCGGGGAATCAGAGGCGGGGAAACAGAGGCGGGGAATCAGATATGGGGAATCAGAGGCGGGGAATTAGAGCTGGGGAATCAGAGGCGGGGAATCAGAGGCGGGGAAACAGAGACGGGGAATCAAACACCGGGAATCAGAGGTGGGGAATCAGAGGTTGGGAATCAGAGGCAGGGAATCAGAGGCGGGGAATCAGAGTCCGGGAATCAGATATGGGGAAACAGAGGCGGGGAATCAGAGGTTGGGAATCAGAGGCAGGGAATCAGAGGCTTGGAATCAGATGCAGGGAATCAGATGCAGGGAAACAGAGGCGGGGAATCAGAGCTGGGGAATCAGAGGTGGGGAATCAGAGTTGGGGAATCAGAGGCGGGGACTTAGATATTGGGAAACAGAGGCGGGGAATCAGAGGCGGGGAAACAGAGGCGGGGAATCAAATATGGGGAATCAGAGATGGGGAATCAGAGGCAGGGAATCAGATGTTCGGAATCAGAGATGGGGAATCAAAGGCAGGGAATCAGAATCAGAAGCAGGGAATCAGAGGCCGGGAATCAGAGGCCGGAATCAGATGCCGGGAATAAGAGGCTGGGAATCAGGGGTGGGTAATCAGAGTCCGGGAATCAGAGATGGGGAATCAGAGGCGGGGAATGAGATATGGGGAATCAGAGGCGGGGTATCAGAGGCGGGGAAACAGTGGCGAGGAATCAGATATGGGGAATCAGAGGTGGCGAATCAAAGGCGGTGAATCAGAGATGGGGAATCAGAGGCGGGGAATCAGAGGCAGGGAATCAAACACGGGGAATCAGAGGCGGGGAATCAGAGCTGGGGAATCAGAGGCGGGGAATCAGAGTTGGGGAATCAGAGGCGGGGAATCAGAGCTTGGGAATCAGAGGTGGGGATCAGAGTCAGGGAATCAGAGGCAGGGAATCAGATGTGCGGAATCCGAGATGGGGAATCAGAGGTGGGGAATCAGAGGCTGTGAATCAGAGATTGGGAAACAGAGGCGGGGAATCAGAGGCGGGCAAACAGAGGCGGGGAATTAGATATGGGGAATCAGAGGTGGGGAATCAGAGGTGGTGAATCAGAGATGGGGAATCACAGGCGGCGAATCAGAGGCAGGGAATAGAACGCGGGGAATCAGAGGCAGGGAATCAGAGTTGGGGCATCAGAGGTTGGGAATTAGATATGGGGAAACAGAGGCGGGGAATCAGAGGCGGGGAAACAGAGGCGGGAAATCAGATATGGGGAATCAGAGGTGGGGAATCAGAGGCAGGGAATCAGATGTGGGGAATCACAGGCCGGGAATCAGAGGCAGGGAATAGAACGCGGGGAATCAGAGGCAGGGAATCAGAGCTGGGGAATCAGAGGCGGGGAATCATAGTTGGGAATCAGAGGCGGGGAATCAGAGGAAGGGAATCAAACACGGGAAATCAGGGGCGGGGAATCAGAGCTGGGGAATCAGAGGCGGGGAATCAGAGTTGGGGAATCAGAGGCAGGGAATCAGATATGGGGAAACAAGGGCAGGGAATCAGAGGCGGGGAAACAGAGGCGGGGAATCAGATATGGGGAATCAGAGGTGTGGAATCAGAGGTTGGGAATCAGAGGCAGGGAATCAGAGGCGGCGAAACAGAGGCGGGGAATCAGATATGGGGAATCAGAGGTGGCGAATCAAAGGCGGTGAAACAGAGATGGGGAATCAGGGCAGGGAATCAGAGGCAGGGAATCAAACACGGGGAATCAGAGCTGGGGAATCAGAGGCGGGGAATTAGAGTTGGGGAATCAGAGGAGGGGAATCAGAGGCGGGGAAACAGAGGCGGGGAATCAGATATGGGGAATCAGAGGTGGGGAATCAGAGGTTCGGAATCAGAGGCAGGGAATCAGAGGCGGGGAATCAGAGGCAGGGAATCAGATGTGCGGAATCGGAGATGGGGAATCAGAGGTAGGGAATCAGAGGTGGGGAATCAGAGGCGGGGAATAGGAGGCCGGGAATCAGATATGGGGAAACAGAGGTGGGGAATCAGAGGCGGGGAAACAGAGGCGGGGAATCAGATATGGGGAATCAGAGGTGGGGAATCAGAGGTTGGGAATCAGAGGCAGGGAATCAGAGGCTTGGAATCAGATGCAGGGAATCAGATGCGGGGAATCAGAGGCGGGGAATCAGAGCTGGGGAATCAGAGGTGGGGAATGAGAGTTGGGGAATCAGAAGCGGGGACTTAGATATTGGGAAACAGAGGCGGGGAATCAGAGGCGGGGAAACAGAGGCGGGGAATCAGATATGGGGAATCAGAGGTGGGGAATCAGAGGCAGGGAATCAGATGTGCGGAATCAGGGATGGGGAATCAGAGGCAGGGAATCAGAATCAGAAGCAGGGAATCAGAGGCCGGGAATCAGAGGCCGGAATCAGATGCCGGGAATAAGAGGCCGGGAATCAGAGGTGGGGAATCAGAGTCCGGGAATCAGAGATGGGGATTCAGAGGCGGGGAATGAGATATGGGGAATCAGAGGCGGGGAATCAGAGGCGGGGAAACAGATGCGGGGAATCAGATATGGGGAATCAGAGGTGGCGAATCAAAGGCGGTGAATCAGAGATGCGGAATCAGAGGCCGGGAATCAGAGGCAGGGAATCAAACACGGGGAATCAGAGGCGGGGAATCAGAGCTGGGGAATCAGAGGCGGGGAATCAGAGTTGGGGAATCAGAGGCGGGGAAGCAGATGCAGGGAATCAGACGTGGGGATTCAGAGGCGGGGAATCATAGTTGGGAATCAGAGGCGGATAATCAGATATGGGGAAACAGAGGCGGGGAATCAGGGGCGGGGAAACAGAGGCGGGGAATCAGATATGGCGAATCGGATGCGGGGAATCAGAGGCGGGGAATCAGAGCTGTGGAATCAGAGGCGGGGAATCAGAGCTGGGGCATCAGAGGTGGGGAATTAGATATGGGGAAACAGAGGCGGGGAATCAGAGGCGTGGAAACAGAGGCGGGGAATCAGATATGGGGAATCAGACGTGGGGAATCAGAGGCAGGTAATCAGATGTGCGGAATCAGAGGTGGAGAATCAAAGGCGGTGAATCAGAGATGGGGAATCAGAGGCGGGGAATCAGAGGCAGGGAATGAAACACGGGGAATCAGAGGCGGGGAATCAGAGCTGGGGAATCAGAGGCTGGGAATCAAAGTTGGGGAATCAGAGTCAGGGAATCAGATATGGGGAAACAGGGGCGGGGAATCAGAGGCGGGGAAACAGAGGCGGGGAATCAGATATGGGGAATCAGAGGCGGGGAACTAGAGTTGGGGAATCAGATGCGGGGAATCAGTGGTGGGGAAACAGAGGCGGGGAATCAAACACGGGGAATCAGAGGTGGGGAATCAGAGGTTGGAAATCAGAGGCAGGGAATCAGCGGCGGGGAATCAGAGGCGGGGAATCAGATGTGCGGAATCGGTGATGGGGAATCAGAGGCAGGGAATCAGTAGCGGGGAATCAGAGGCCGGGAATCAGATATGGGGAAACAGAGGCGGGGAATCAGAGGCGGGGAAACAGAGGCTGGGAATCAGATATCGGGAATCAGAGGTGGGGAATCAGAGGTTGGGAATCAGAGGCAGGGGATCAGAGGCTTGGAATCAGATGCAGGGAATCAGATGCCGGGAATCAGAGGCGGGTAATCAGAGCTGGGGAATCAGAGTCTGGGAATCAAAGTTGTGGAATCAGAGGCAGGGAATCAGATATCGGGAAACAGGGGCGGGGAATCAGAGGCGGGGAAACAGAGGCGGGGAATCAGATATGGGGAATCAGAGGCGGGGAATTAGAGTTGGGGAATCAGAGGCGGGGAATCAGAGGCGGGGAAACAGAGGCGGGGAATCAAACACGGGGAATCAGAGGCGGGGAATGAGAGGCAGGGAATCAGATGTGCGGAATCGGAGATGGGGAATCAGAGGCAGGGAATCAGAGGCGGGGAATCAGAGGCGGGGAATCAGAGGCCGGGAATCAGATATGGGGAAACAGAAGCGGGGAATCAGAGGTGGGGAAACAGAGGCTGGGAATCAGGTATGGGGAATCAGATGTGGGGAATCAGAGGCGGGGAATCAGAGCTGGGGAATCAGAGGTGGGGAATCAAAGTTGGGGAATCAGAGGCGGGGACTTAGATATGGGGAAACAGAGGCGGGGAATCAGAGACGGGGATTCAGATATGGGGAATCAGAGGTGGGGAATCAGAGGCAGGGAATTAGATGTGCCGAATCAGAAATGGGGAATCAGAGGCAGGGAATCAGAATCAGAAGCAGGGAATCAGAGGCCGGGAATCAGAGGCCGGAATCAGATGCCGGGAATAAGATGTCGGGAATCAGAGGTGGGGAATCAGAGTCCGGGAATCAGAGATGGGGAATCAGAGGCGGGGAATGAGATATGGGGAATCAGAGGCGGGGAATCAGAGGCGGGGAAACAGTGGCGAGGAATCAGATATGGGGAATCAGAGGTGGCGAATCAAAGGCGGTGAATCAGAGATGGGGAATCAGAGCTGGGGAATCAGAGGCAGGGGATCAAACACGGGGAATCAGAGGCGGGGAATCAGAGCTGGGGAATCAGAGGCGGGGAATCAGAGTTGGGGAATCAGAGGCGGGGAATCAGAGCTGGGGAATCAGAGGTGGGGAATCAGAGTCGGGGAATCAGAGGCAGGGAATCGGATGTGCGGAATCAGAGATGGGGAATCAGAGGTGGGGAATCAGAGGCGGTGAATCTGAGATGGGGAATCAGAGGCGGGGAATCAGAGGCAGGTTATCAGACACGGGGATTCAGAGGCTGGGAATCAGACGGGGGGAATCAAAGGCGGGGAATGAAGCTGGGGAATGAGAGGCAGGGAATCAGAGTTGGGGATTCAGAGGCGGGGAATCAGATATGGGGAAACAGAGGCGGGGAATCAGAGGCGGGGAAACAGAGGCTGGGAATCAGATATGGGGAATCAGAGGTGGGGAATCAGAGGTTGGGAATCAGAGGCAGGGAATCAGAGGCTTGGAATCAGATGCAGGGAATCAGATGCGGGGAATCAGAGGCGGGGAATCAGAGCTGGGGAATCAGAGGTGGGGAATCAGAGTTGGGGAATCAGAGGCGGGGACTTAGATGTTGGGAAACAGAGGCGTGGAATCAGAGGCGGGGAAACAGAGGCGGGGAATCAGATATGGGGAATCAGAGATGGGGAATCAGAGGCAGGGAATCAGATGTGCGGAATCAGAGATGGGGAATCAAAGGCAGGGAATCAGAATCAGAAGCAGGGAATCAGAGGCCGGGAATCAGAGGCCGGAATCAGATGCCGGGAATAAGAGGCCGGGAATCAGAGTCCGGGAATCAGAGATGGGGATTCAGAGGCGGGGAATGAGATATGGGGAATCAGAGGCGGGGAATCAGAGGCGGGGAAACAGAGGCGGGGAATCAGATATGGGGAATCAGAGGTGGCGAATCAAAGGCGGTGAATCAGAGATGGGGAATCAGAGGCCGGGAATCAGAGGCAGGGAATCAAACACGGGGAATCAGAGGCGGGGAATCAGAGCTGGGGAATCAGAGGCTGGGAATCAAAGTTGGGGAATCAGAGGCAGGGAATCAGATATGGGGAAACAGGGGCGGGGAATCAGAGGCGGGGAAACAGAGGCGGGGAATCAGATATGGGGAATCAGAGGCGGGGAATTAGAGTTGGGGAATCAGAGGCGGGGAATCAGAGGCTGGGAAACAGAGGCGGGGAATCAAACACGGGGAATCAGAGGTGGGGAATCAGAGGTTGGGAATCAGAGGCAGGGAATCAGAGGCGGGGAATCAGAGGCGTGGAATCAGAGGCAGGGAATCAGATGTGCGGAATCGGAGATAGGGAATCAGAGGCAGGGAATCAGAGGCGGGGAATCAGAGTCCGGGAATCAGATATGGGGAAACAGAGGCGGGGAATCAGAGGCGGGGAAACAGGGGCTGCGAATCAGATATGGGGAATCAGAGGTGGGGAATCAGAGGTTGTGAATCAGAGGCAGGGAATCAGAGGCTTGGAATCAGATGCAGGGAATCAGATGCAGGGAATCAGAGTCGGGGAATCAGAGCTGGGGAATCAGAGGTGGGGAATCAGAGTTGGGGAATCAGAGGCGGGGACTTAGATATTGGGAAACAGAGGCGGGGAATCAGAGGCGGGGAAACAGAGGCGGGGAATCAGATATGGGGAATCAGAGATGGGGAATCAGAGGCAGGGAATCAGATGTTCGGAATCAGAGATGGGGAATCAAAGGCAGGGAATCAGAATCAGAAGCAGGGAATCAGAGGCCGGGAATCAGAGGCCGGAATCAGATGCCGGGAATAAGAGGCTGGGAATCAGAGGTGGGGAATCAGAGTCCGGGAATCAGAGATGGGGAATCAGAGGCGGGGAATGAGATATGGGGAATCAGAGGCGGGGAATCAGAGGCGGGGAAACAGAGGCGAGGAATCAGATATGGGGAATCAGAGGTGGGGAATCAAAGGCGGTGAATCAGAGATGGGGAATCAGAGGCGGGGAATCAGAGGCAGGGAATCAAACACGGGGAATCAGAGGCCGGGAATCAGAGCTGGGGAATCTGAGGCGGGGAATCAGAGTTGGGGAATCAGAGGCGGGGAATCAGAGCTTGGGAATCAGAGGTGGGGTTCAGAGTCAGGGAATCAGAGGCAGGGAATCAGATGTGCGGAATCCGAGATGGGGAATCAGAGGTGGGGAATCAGAGGCTGTGAATCAGAGATGGGGAATCAGAGGCGGGGAATCAGAGGCAGGAAATCAGACACGGGGATTCAGAGGCTGGGAATCAGACGGGGGGAATCAAAGGCGGGGAATCAGAGCTGGGGAATCAGAGGCAGGGAATCAGAGTTGGGGATTCAGAGGCGGGGAATCAGATATGGGGAAACAGAGGTGGGGAATCAGAGGCGGGGAAACAGAGGCGGGGATTCAGATATGGGGAATCAGAGGTGGTGAATCAGAGGTTGGGATCAGAGGCAGGGAATCAGAGGCTTGGAATCAGATGCAGGGAATCAGATGCGGGGAATCAGGGGCGGGGAATCAGAGCTGGGGAAACAGAGGTGGGGAATCAGAGTTGGGGAATCAGAGGCGGGGACTTAGATATTGGGAAACAGAGGCGGGGAATCAGAGGCGGGGAAACAGAGGCGGGGAGTCAGATATGGGGAATCAGAGGTGGGGAATCAGAGGCAGGGAATCAGATGTGCGGAATCAGAGATGGGGAATCAGAGGCAGGGAATCAGAATCAGAAGCAGGGAATCAGAGGCCGGGAATCAGAGGCCTGAATCAGATGCCGGGAATAAGAGGCCGGGAATCAGAGGTGGGGAATCAGAGTCTGGGAATCAGAGGCGGGGAAACAGAGGCGGGGTATCAGATATGGGGAATCAGAGATGGCGAATCAAAGGCGGTGAATCAGAGATGGGGAATCAGAGGCCGGGAATCAGAGGCAGGGAATCAAACACGGGGAATCAGAGGAGGGGAATCAGAGCTGGGGAATCAGAGGCGGGGAATCAGAGTTGGGGAATCAGAGGCGGGGAATCAGACGCAGGGAATCAATATGGGAAATCAGAGGTGGGGAATGAGTGGTTGGGAATCAGAGGAAGGGAATCAGAGGCGAGGAATCAGAGCTGGGGAATCAGAGGCGGGGAATCAGAATTGGGGAATCAGAGATGGGGAATCAGAGATTGGGAATCAGAGGCGGGGAATCAGACGCGGGGAAACAGAGCTGGTGAATCAGAGATGTGGAATCAGAGGCGGGGAATCAGAGGCAGGGAATCAGACGCGGGGAATCAGAGGCGGGGAATCATAGCTGGCGAATCAGAGGCGGGGAATGAGATATGGGGAATCAGAGGCGGGGAATCAGAGGCGGGGAAACAGTGGCGAGGAATCAGATAAGGGGAATCAGAGGTGGCGAATCAAAGGCGGTGAATCAGAGATGGGGAATCAGAGGCGGGGAATCAGAGGCAGGGGATCAAACACGGGGAATCAGAGGCGGGAAATCAGAGCTGGGGAATCAGAGGCGGGGTATCAGAGTTGGGGAATCAGAGGCGGGGAATCAGAGCTGGGGAATCAGAGGTGGGAAATCAGAGTCGGGGAATCAGAGGCAGGGAATCGGATGTGCGGAATCAGAGATGGGGAATCAGAGGTGGGGAATCAGAGTCTGGGAATCAGAGGCGGGGAAACAGAGGCGGGGAATCAGATATGGGGAATCAGAGATGGCGAATCAAAGGCGGTGAATCAGAGATGGGGAATCAGAGGCCGGGAATCAGAGGCAGGGAATCAAACACGGGGAATCAGAGGAGGGGAATCAGAGCTGGGGAATCAGAGGCGGGGAATCAGAGTTGGGGAATCAGAGGCGGGGAATCAGACGCAGGGAATCAATATGGGAAATCAGAGGTGGGGAATGAGTGGTTGGGAATCAGAGGAAGGGAATCAGAGGCGAGGAATCAGAGCTGGGGAATCAGAGGCGGGGAATCAGAATTGGGGAATCAGAGATGGGGAATCAGAGATGGGGAATCAGAGGCGGGGAATCAGACGCGGGGAAACAGAGCTGGTGAATCAGAGATGTGGAATCAGAGGCGGGGAATCAGAGGCAGGGAATCAGACGCGGGGAATCAGAGGCGGGGAATCATAGCTGGCGAATCAGAGGCGGGGAATGCGATATGGGGAATCAGAGGCGGGGAATCAGAGGCGGGGAAACAGTGGCGAGGAATCAGATAAGGGGAATCAGAGGTGGCGAATCAAAGGCGGTGAATCAGAGATGGGGAATCAGAGGCGGGGAATCAGAGGCAGGGGATCAAACACGGGGAATCAGAGGCGGGAAATCAGAGCTGGGGAATCAGAGGCGGGGTATCAGAGTTGGGGAATCAGAGGCGGGGAATCAGAGCTGGGGAATCAGAGGTGGGAAATCAGAGTCGGGGAATCAGAGGCAGGGAATCGGATGTGCGGAATCAGAGATGGGGAATCAGAGGTGGGGAATCAGAGGCAGGTTATCAGACACGGGGATTCAGAGGCTGGGAATCAGACGGGGGGAATCAAAGGCGGGGAATGAAGCTGGGGATTCAGAGGCAGGGAATCAGAGTTGGGGATTCAGAGGCGGGGAATCAGAGGCGGGCAAACAGAGGCGGGGAATTAGATATGGGGAATTAGTGGTGGTGAATCAGAGGTTGTGAATCAGAGATGGGGAATCACAGGCGGGGAATCAGAGGCAGGGAATAGAACGCGGGGAATCAGAGGCAGGGAATCAGAGCTGGGGAATCAGAGGCGGGGTATCATAGTTGGGAATCAGAGGCGGGGAATCAGATATGGGGAAACAGAGGCGGGGAATCAGGGGCGGGGAAACAGAGTCGGGGAATCAGATATGGGGAATCGAATGCGGGGAATCAGAGGCGGGGAATCAGAGTTGGGGCATCAGAGGTGGGGAATTAGATATGGGGAAACAGAGGCGGGGAATCAGAGGCGTGGAAACAGAGGCGGGGAATCATATATGGGGAATCAGAGGTGGGGAATCAGAGGCAGGTAATCAGATGTGCGGAATCAGAGATGGGGAATCAGAGGCAGGGAATCAGAATCAGAAGCGGGGAGTCTGAGGCCGGGAATCAGAGGCCTGGAATCAGATGCTGGGAATAAGAGGCCGGGAATCAGAGGTGGGGAATCAGAGTCCGGGAGTCAGAGATGGGGATTCAGAGGCGGGGAATGAGATATGGAGAATCAGAGGCGGGGAATCAGAGGCGGGGAATCAAAGGCGGTGAATCAGAGATGGGGAATCAGAGGCGGGGAATCAGAGGCAGGGAATCAAACACGGGGAATCAGAGGCGGGGAATCAGAGCTGGGGGAATCAGAGGCTGGGAATCAAAGTTGTGGAATCAGAGGCAGGGAATCAGATATGGGGAAACAGGGGCGGGGAATCAGAGGCGGGGAAACAGAGGCGGGGAATCAGATATGGGGAATCAGAGGCGGGGAATTAGAGTTGGGGAATCAGAGGCGGGGAATCAGAGGTGGGGAAACAGAGGCGGGGAATCAAACACGGGGAATCAGAGGTGGGGAATCAGAGGTTGGGAATCAGAGGCAGGGAATCAGAGGCGGGGAATCAGAGGCGGGGAATGAGAGGCAGGGAATCAGATGTGCGGAATCGGAGATGGGGAATCAGAGGCAGGGAATCAGAGGCGGGGAATCAGAGGCGGGGAATCAGAGGCCGGGAATCAGATATGGGGAAACAGAGGCGGGGAATCAGAGGCGGGGAAACAGAGGCTGGGAATCAGATATGGGGAATCAGAGGTGGGGAATCAGAGGTTGGGAATCAGAGGCAGGGAATCAGAGGCTTGGAATCAGATGCAGGGAATCAGATGCGGGGAATCAGAGGCGGGGAATCAGAGCTGGGGAATCAGAGGTGGGGAATCAGAGTTGGGGAATCAGAGGCGGGGACTTAGATATTGGGAAACAGAGGCGTGGAATCAGAGGCGGGGAAACAGATGCGGGGAATCAGATATGGGGAATCAGAGATGGGGAATCAGAGGCAGGGAATCAGATGTGCGGAATCAGAGATGGGGAATCAAAGGCAGGGAATCAGAATCAGAAGCAGGGAATCAGAGGCCGGGAATCAGAGGCCGGAATCAGATGCCGGGAATAAGAGGCCGGGAATCAGAGGTGGGGATTCAGAGGCGGGGAATGAGATATGGGGAATCAGAGGCGGGGAATCAGAGGCGGGGAAACAGAGGTGGGGAATCAGATATGGGGAATCAGAGGTGGCGAATCAAAGGCGGTGATTCAGAGATGGGGAATCAGAGGCCGGGAATCAGAGGCAGGGAATCAAACACGGGGAATCAGAGGCGGGGAATCAGAGCTGGGGAATCAGAGGCTGGGAATCAAAGTTGGGGAATCAGAGGCAGGGAATCAGATATGGGGAAACAGGGGCGGGGAATCAGAGGCGGGGAAACAGAGGCGGGGAATCAGATATGGGGAATCAGAGGCGGGGAATTAGAGCTGGGGAATCAGAGGCGGGGAATCAGAGTCAGGGAATCAGAGGCAGGGAATCAGATATGGGGAAACAGGGGCGGGGAATCAGAGGCGGGGAAACAGAGGCGGGGAATCAGATATGGGGAATCAGAGGCGGGGAATTAGAGTTGGGGAATCAGAGGCGGGGAATCAGAGGTGGGGAAACAGAGGCGGGGAATCAAACACGGGGAATCAGAGGTGGGGAATCAGAGGTTGGGAATCAGAGGCAGGGAATCAGAGGCGGGGAATCAGAGGCGGGGAATGAGAGGCAGGGAATCAGATGTGCGGAATCGGAGATGGGGAATCAGAGGCGGGGAATCAGAGGCAGGGGATCAAACACGGGGAATCAGAGGCGGGAAATCAGAGCTGGGGAATCAGAGGCGGGGTATCAGAGTTGGGGAATCAGAGGCGGGGAATCAGAGCTGGGGAATCAGAGGTGGGAAATCAGAGTCGGGGAATCAGAGGCAGGGAATCGGATGTGCGGAATCAGAGATGGGGAATCAGAGGTGGGGAATCAGAGGCAGGTTATCAGACACGGGGATTCAGAGGCTGGGAATCAGACGGGGGGAATCAAAGGCGGGGAATGAAGCTGGGGATTCAGAGGCAGGGAATCAGAGTTGGGGATTCAGAGGCGGGGAATCAGAGGCGGGCAAACAGAGGCGGGGAATTAGATATGGGGAATTAGTGGTGGGGAATCAGAGGTTGTGAATCAGAGATGGGGAATCACAGGCGGGGAATCAGAGGCAGGGAATAGAACGCGGGGAATCAGAGGCAGGGAATCAGAGCTGGGGAATCAGAGGCGGGGTATCATAGTTGGGAATCAGAGGCGGGGAATCAGATATGGGGAAACAGAGGCGGGGAATCAGGGGCGGGGAAACAGAGTCGGGGAATCAGATATGGGGAATCGAATGCGGGGAATCAGAGGCGGGGAATCAGAGTTGGGGCATCAGAGGTGGGGAATTAGATATGGGGAAACAGAGGCGGGGAATCAGAGGCGTGGAAACAGAGGCGGGGAATCAGATATGGGGAATCAGAGGTGGGGAATCAGAGGCAGGTAATCAGATGTGCGGAATCAGAGATGGGGAATCAGAGGCAGGGAATCAGAATCAGAAGCGGGGAGTCTGAGGCCGGGAATCAGAGGCCTGGAATCAGATGCTGGGAATAAGAGGCCGGGAATCAGAGGTGGGGAATCAGAGTCCGGGAGTCAGAGATGGGGATTCAGAGGCGGGGAATGAGATATGGAGAATCAGAGGCGGGGAATCAGAGGCGGGGAATCAAAGGCGGTGAATCAGAGATGGGGAATCAGAGGCGGGGAATCAGAGGCAGGGAATCAAACACGGGGAATCAGAGGCGGGGAATCAGAGCTGGGGGAATCAGAGGCTGGGAATCAAAGTTGTGGAATCAGAGGCAGGGAATCAGATATGGGGAAACAGGGGCGGGGAATCAGAGGCGGGGAAACAGAGGCGGGGAATCAGATATGGGGAATCAGAGGCGGGGAATTAGAGTTGGGGAATCAGAGGCGGGGAATCAGAGGTGGGGAAACAGAGGCGGGGAATCAAACACGGGGAATCAGAGGTGGGGAATCAGAGGTTGGGAATCAGAGGCAGGGAATCAGAGGCGGGGAATCAGAGGCGGGGAATGAGAGGCAGGGAATCAGATGTGCGGAATCGGAGATGGGGAATCAGAGGCAGGGAATCAGAGGCGGGGAATCAGAGGCGGGGAATCAGAGGCCGGGAATCAGATATGGGGAAACAGAGGCGGGGAATCAGAGGCGGGGAAACAGAGGCTGGGAATCAGATATGGGGAATCAGAGGTGGGGAATCAGAGGTTGGGAATCAGAGGCAGGGAATCAGAGGCTTGGAATCAGATGCAGGGAATCAGATGCGGGGAATCAGAGGCGGGGAATCAGAGCTGGGGAATCAGAGGTGGGGAATCAGAGTTGGGGAATCAGAGGCGGGGACTTAGATATTGGGAAACAGAGGCGTGGAATCAGAGGCGGGGAAACAGATGCGGGGAATCAGATATGGGGAATCAGAGATGGGGAATCAGAGGCAGGGAATCAGATGTGCGGAATCAGAGATGGGGAATCAAAGGCAGGGAATCAGAATCAGAAGCAGGGAATCAGAGGCCGGGAATCAGAGGCCGGAATCAGATGCCGGGAATAAGAGGCCGGGAATCAGAGGTGGGGATTCAGAGGCGGGGAATGAGATATGGGGAATCAGAGGCGGGGAATCAGAGGCGGGGAAACAGAGGTGGGGAATCAGATATGGGGAATCAGAGGTGGCGAATCAAAGGCGGTGATTCAGAGATGGGGAATCAGAGGCCGGGAATCAGAGGCAGGGAATCAAACACGGGGAATCAGAGGCGGGGAATCAGAGCTGGGGAATCAGAGGCTGGGAATCAAAGTTGGGGAATCAGAGGCAGGGAATCAGATATGGGGAAACAGGGGCGGGGAATCAGAGGCGGGGAAACAGAGGCGGGGAATCAGATATGGGGAATCAGAGGCGGGGAATTAGAGCTGGGGAATCAGAGGCGGGGAATCAGAGGCGGGGAAACAGAGACGGGGAATCAAACACGGGGAATCAGAGGTGGGGAATCAGAGGTTGGGAATCAGAGGCAGGGAATCAGAGGCGGGGAATCAGAGTCAGGGAATCAGAGGCAGGGAATCAGATATGGGGAAACAGGGGCGGGGAATCAGAGGCGGGGAAACAGAGGCGGGGAATCAGATATGGGGAATCAGAGGCGGGGAATTAGAGTTGGGGAATCAGAGGCGGGGAATCAGAGGTGGGGAAACAGAGGCGGGGAATCAAACACGGGGAATCAGAGGTGGGGAATCAGAGGTTGGGAATCAGAGGCAGGGAATCAGAGGCGGGGAATCAGAGGCGGGGAATGAGAGGCAGGGAATCAGATGTGCGGAATCGGAGATGGGGAATCAGAGGCAGGGAATCAGAGGCGGGGAATCAGAGGCGGGGAATCAGAGGCCGGGAATCAGATATGGGGAAACAGAGGCGGGGAATCAGAGGCGGGGAAACAGAGGCTGGGAATCAGATATGGGGAATCAGAGGTGGGGAATCAGAGGTTGGGAATCAGAGGCAGGGAATCAGAGGCTTGGAATCAGATGCAGGGAATCAGATGCGGGGAATCAGAGGTTGGGAATCAGAGCTGGGGAATCAGAGGTGGGGAATCAGAGTTGGGGAATCAGAGGCGGGGACTTAGATATTGGGAAACAGAGGCGTGGAATCAGAGGCGGGGAAACAGATGCGGGGAATCAGATATGGGGAATCAGAGATGGGGAATCAGAGGCAGGGAATCAGATGTGCGGAATCAGAGATGGGGAATCAAAGGCAGGGAATCAGAATCAGAAGCAGGGAATCAGAGGCCGGGAATCAGAGGCCGGAATCAGATGCCGGGAATAAGAGGCCGGGAATCAGAGGTGGGGATTCAGAGGCGGGGAATGAGATATGGGGAATCAGAGGCGGGGAATCAGAGGCGGGGAAACAGAGGTGGGGAATCAGATATGGGGAATCAGAGGTGGCGAATCAAAGGCGGTGATTCAGAGATGGGGAATCAGAGGCCGGGAATCAGAGGCAGGGAATCAAACACGGGGAATCAGAGGCGGGGAATCAGAGCTGGGGAATCAGAGGCTGGGAATCAAAGTTGGGGAATCAGAGGCAGGGAATCAGATATGGGGAAACAGGGGCGGGGAATCAGAGGCGGGGAAACAGAGGCGGGGAATCAGATATGGGGAATCAGAGGCGGGGAATTAGAGCTGGGGAATCAGAGGCGGGGAATCAGAGGCGGGGAAACAGAGACGGGGAATCAAACACAGGGAATCAGAGGTGGGGAATCAGAGGTTGGGAATCAGAGGCAGGGAATCAGAGGCGGGGAATCAGAGTCCGGGAATCAGATATGGGGAAACAGAGGCGGGGAATCAGAGGCGGGGAAACAGAGGCTGGGAATCAGATATGGGGATTCAGAGGTGGGGAATCAGAGGTTGGGAATCAGAGGCAGGGAATCAGAGGCTTGGAATCAGATGCAGGGAATCAGATGCAGGGAATCAGAGGCGGGGAATCAGAGCTGGGGAATCAGAGTTGGGGAATCAGAGTTGGGGAATCAGAGGCGGGGACTTAGATATTGGGAAACAGAGGCGGGGAATCAGAGGCGGGGAAACAGAGGCGGGGAATCAAATATGGGGAATCAGAGATGGGGAATCAGAGGCAGGGAATCAGATGTTCGGAATCAGAGATGGGGAATCAAAGGCAGGGAATCAGAATCAGAAGCAGGGAATCAGAGTCCGGGAATCAGAGATGGGGAATCAGAGGCGGGGAATGAGATATGGGGAATCAGAGGCGGGGTATCAGAGGCGGGGAAACAGAGGCGAGGAATCAGATATGGGGATTCAGAGGTGGCGAATCAAAGGCGGTGAATCAGAGATGGGGAATCAGAGGCGGGGAATCAGAGGCAGGGAATCAAACACGGGGAATCAGAGGCGGGGAATCAGAGCTGGGGAATCAGAGGCGGGGAATCAGAGTTGGGGAATCAGAGGTGGGGAATCAGAGCTTGGGAATCAGAGGTGGGGATCAGAGTCAGGGAATCAGAGGCAGGGAATCAGATGTCCGGATCCGAGATGGGGAATCAGAGGTGGGGATTCAGAGGCTGTGAATCAGAGATTGGGAAACAGAGGCGGGGAATCAGAGGCGGGCAAACAGAGGCGGGGAATTAGATATGGGGAATCAGAGGTGGGGAATCAGAGGTGGTGAATCAGAGATGGGGAATCACAGGCGGGGAATCAGAGGCAGGGAATAGAACGCGGGGAATCAGAGGCAGGGAATCAGAGTTGGGGCATCAGAGGTTGGGAATTAGATATGGGGAAACAGAGGCGGGGAATCAGAGGCGGGGAAACAGAGGCGGGAAATCAGATATGGGGAATCAGAGGTGGGGAATCAGAGGCAGGGAATCAGATGTGCGGAATCAGAGATGGGGAATCAGAGGCAGCAAATCAGAATCAGAAGCGGGGAATCAGAGGCCGGGAATCAGAGGCCGGGAATCAGATGCTGGGAAAAAGAGGCCGGGAATCAGAGGTGGGGAATCAGAGTCCGGGAATCAGAGATGGGGATTCAGAGGCGGAAAATGAGATATGTAGAATCAGAGGCGGGGAATCAGAGGCGGGGAAACAGAGGTGGGGAATCAGATATGTGGAATCAGAGGTGGCGAATCAAAGGCGGTGAATCAGAGATGGGGAGTCAGAGGCGGGGAATCAGAGGAAGGGAATCAAACACGGGAAATCAGGGGCGGGGAATCAGAGCTGGGGAATCAGAGGCGGGGAATCAGAGTTGGGGAATCAGAGGCAGGGAATCAGATATGGGGAAACAAGGGCAGGGAATCAGAGGCGGGGAAACAGAGGCGGGGAATCAGATATGGGGAATCAGAGGTGTGGAATCAGAGGTTGGGAATCAGAGGCAGGGAATCAGAGGAGGCGAAACAGAGGCGGGGAATCAGATATGGGGAATCAGAGGTGGCGAATCAAAGGCGGTGAAACAGAGATGGGGAATCAGGGCAGGGAATCAGAGGCAGGGAATCAAACACGGGGAATCAGAGCTGGGGAATCAGAGGCGGGGAATTAGAGTTGGGGAATCAGAGGAGGGGAATCAGAGGCGGGGAAACAGAGGCGGGGAATCAGATATGGGGAATCAGAGGTGGGGAATCAGAGGTTCGGAATCAGAGGCAGGGAATCAGAGGCGGGGAATCAGAGGCAGGGAATCAGATGTGCGGAATCGGAGATGGGGAATCAGAGGTAGGGAATCAGAGGTGGGGAATCAGAGGCGGGGAATAAGAGGCCGGGAATCAGATATGGGGAAACAGAGGTGGGGAATCAGAGGCGGGGAAACAGAGGCGGGGAATCAGATATGGGGAATCAGAGGTGGGGAATCAGAGGTTGGGAATCAGAGGCAGGGAATCAGAGGCTTGGAATCAGATGCAGGGAATCAGATGCGGGGAATCAGGAGGCGGGGAATCAGAGCTGGGGAATCAGAGGTGGGGAATCAGAGTTGGGGAATCAGAGGCGGGGACTTAGATATTGGGAAACAGAGGCGGGGAATCAGAGGCGGGGAAACAGAGGCGGGGAATCAGATATGGGGAATCAGAGGTGGGGAATCAGAGGCAGGGAATCAGATGTGCGGAATCAGGGATGGGGAATCAGAGGCAGGGAATCAGAATCAGAAGCAGGGAATCAGAGGCCGGGAATCAGAGGCCGGAATCAGATGCCGGGAATAAGAGGCCGGGAATCAGAGATGGGGAATCAGAGTCCGGGAATCAGAGATGGGGATTCAGAGGCGGGGAATGAGATATGGGGAATCAGAGGCGGGGAATCAGAGGCGGGGAAACAGATGCGGGGAATCAGATATGGGGAATCAGAGGTGGCGAATCAAAGGCGGTGAATCAGAGATGCGGAATCAGAGGCCGGGAATCAGAGGCAGGGAATCAAACACGGGGAATCAGAGGCGGGGAATCAGAGCTGGGGAATCAGAGGCGGGGAATCAGAGTTGGGGAATCAGAGGCGGGGAAGCAGATGCAGGGAATCAGACGTGGGGATTCAGAGGCGGGGAATCATAGTTGGGAATCAGAGGCGGATAATCAGATATGTGGAAACAGAGGCGGGGAATCAGGGGCGGGGAAACAGAGGCGGGGAATCAGATATGGCGAATCGGATGCGGGGAATCAGAGGCGGGGAATCAGAGCTGTGGAATCAGAGGCGGGGAATCAGAGTTGGGGCATCAGAGGTGGGGAATTAGATATGGGGAAACAGAGGCGGGGAATCAGAGGCGTGGAAACAGAGGCGGGGAATCAGATATGGGGAATCAGACGTGGGGAATCAGAGGCAGGTAATCAGATGTGCGGAATCAGAGGTGGAGAATCAAAGGCGGTGAATCAGAGATGGGGAATCAGAGGCGGGGAATCAGAGGCAGGGAATGAAACACGGGGAATCAGAGGCGGGGAATCAGAGCTGGGGAATCAGAGGCTGGGAATCAAAGTTGGGGAATCAGAGTCAGGGAATCAGATATGGGGAAACAGGGGCGGGGAATCAGAAGCGGGGAAACAGAGGCGGGGAATCAGATATGGGGAATCAGAGGCGGGGAACTAGAGTTGGGGAATCAGATGCGGGGAATCAGTGGTGGGGAAACAGAGGCGGGGAATCAAACACGGGGAATCAGACGTGGGGAATCAGAGGTTGGAAATCAGAGGCAGGGAATCAGCGGCGGGGAATCAGAGGCGGGGAATCAGATGTGCGGAATCGGTGATGGGGAATCAGAGGCAGGGAATCAGAGGCGGGGAATCAGAGGCCGGGAATCAGATATGGGGAAACAGAGGCGGGGAATCAGAGGCGGGGAAACAGAGGCTGGAAATCAGATATCGGGAATCAGAGGTGGGGAATCAGAGGTTGGGAATCAGAGGCAGGGGATCAGAGGCTTGGAATCAGATGCAGGGAATCAAATGCCGGGAATCAGAGGCGGGTAATCAGAGCTGGGGAATCAGAGTCTGGGAATCAAAGTTGTGGAATCAGAAGCAGGGAATCAGATATCGGGAAACAGGGGCGGGGAATCAGAGGCGGGGAAACAGAGGCGGGGAATCAGATATGGGGAATCAGAGGCGGGGAATTAGAGTTGGGGAATCAGAGGCGGGGAATCAGAGGCGGGGAAACAGAGGCGGGGAATCAAACACGGGGAATCAGAGGCGGGGAATGAGAGGCAGGGAATCAGATGTGCGGAATCGGAGATGGGGAATCAGAGGCAGGGAATCAGAGGCGGGGAATCAGAGGCGGGGAATCAGAGGCCGGGAATCAGATATGGGGAAACAGAAGCGGGGAATCAGAGGCGGGGAAACAGAGGCTGGGAATCAGGTATGGGGAATCAGATGTGGGGAATCAGAGGCGGGGAATCAGAGCTGGGGAATCAGAGGTGGGGAATCAAAGTTGGGGAATCAGAGGCGGGGACTTAGATATGGGGAAACAGAGGCGGGGAATCAGAGACGGGGATTCAGATATGGGGAATCAGAGGTGGGGAATCAGAGGCAGGGAATTAGATGTGCCGAATAAGAAATGGGGAATCAGAGGCAGGGAATCAGAATCAGAAGCAGGGAATCAGAGGCCGGGAATCAGAGGCCGGAATCAGATGCCGGGAATAAGATGTCGGGAATCAGAGGTGGGGAATCAGAGTCCGGGAATCAGAGATGGGGAATCAGAGGCGGGGAATGAGATATGGGGAATCAGAGGCGGGGAATCAGAGGCGGGGAAACAGTGGCGAGGAATCAGATATGGGGAATCAGAGGTGGCGAATCAAAGGCGGTGAATCAGAGATGGGGAATCAGAGCTGGGGAATCAGAGGCAGGGGATCAAACACGGGGAATCAGAGGCGGGGAATCAGAGCTGGGGAATCAGAGGCGGGGAATCAGAGTTGGGGAATCAGAGGCGGGGAATCAGAGCTGGGGAATCAGAGGTGGGGAATCAGAGTCGGGGAATCAGAGGCAGGGAATCGGATGTGCGGAATCAGAGATGGGGAATCAGAGGTGGGGAATCAGAGGCGGTGAATCTGAGATGGGGAATCAGAGGCGGGGAATCAGAGGCAGGTTATCAGACACGGGGATTCAGAGGCTGGGAATCAGACGGGGGGAATCAAAGGCGGGGAATGAAGCTGGGGAATCAGAGGCGGGGAATCAGATATGGGGAAACAGAGGCGGGGAATCAGAGGCGGGGAAACAGAGGCTGGGAATCAGATATGGGGAATCAGAGGTGGGGAATCAGAGGTTGGGAATCAGAGGCAGGGAATCAGAGGCTTGGAATCAGATGCAGGGAATCAGATGCGGGGAATCAGAGGCGGGGAATCAGAGCTGGGGAATCAGAGGTGGGGAATCAGAGTTGGGGAATCAGAGGCGGGGACTTAGATGTTGGGAAACAGAGGCGTGGAATCAGAGGCGGGGAAACAGAGGCGGGGAATCAGATATGGGGAATCAGAGATGGGGAATCAGAGGCAGGGAATCAGATGTGCGGAATCAGAGATGGGGAATCAAAGGCAGGGAATCAGAATCAGAAGCAGGGAATCAGAGGCCGGGAATCAGAGGCCGGAATCAGATGCCGGGAATAAGAGGCCGGGAATCAGAGGTGGGGAATCAGAGTCCGGGAATCAGAGATGGGGATTCAGAGGCGGGGAATGAGATATGGGGAATCAGAGGCGGGGAATCAGAGGCGGGGAAACAGAGGCGGGGAATCAGATATGGGGAATCAGAGGTGGCGAATCAAAGGCGGTGAATCAGAGATGGGGAATCAGAGGCCGGGAATCAGAGGCAGGGAATCAAACACGGGGAATCAGAGGCGGGGAATCAGAGCTGGGGAATCAGAGGCTGGGAATCAAAGTTGGGGAATCAGAGGCAGGGAATCAGATATGGGGAAACAGGGGCGGGGAATCAGAGGCGGGGAAACAGAGGCGGGGAATCAGAGCTGGGGAATCAGAGGCGGGGAATCAGAGTTGGGGAATCAGAGGCGGGGAATCAGAGCTTGGGAATCAGAGGTGGGGTTCAGAGTCAGGGAATCAGAGGCAGGGAATCAGATGTGCGGAATCCGAGATGGGGAATCAGAGGTGGGGAATCAAAGGCTGTGAATCAGAGATGGGGAATCAGAGGCGGGGAATCAGAGGCAGGAAATCAGACACGGGGATTCAGAGGCTGGGAATCAGCCGGGGGGAATCAAAGGCGGGGAATCAGAGCTGGGGAATCAGAGGCAGGGAATCAGAGTTGGGGATTCAGAGGCGGGGAATCAGATATGGGGAAACAGAGGCGGGGAATCAGAGGCGGGCAAACAGAGGCGGGGAATTAGATATGGGGAATCAGAGGTGGGGAATCAGAGGTGGTGAATCAGAGATGGGGAATCACAGGCGGGGAATCAGAGGCAGGGAATAGAATGCGGGGAATCAGAGGCAGGGAATCAGAGTTGGGGCATCAGAGGTTGGGAATTAGATATGGGGAAACAGAGGCGGGGAATCAGAGGCGGGGAAACAGAGGCGGGAAATCAGATATGGGGAATCAGAGGTGGGGAATCAGAGGCAGGGAATCAGATGTGCGGAATCAGAGATGGGGAATCAGAGGCAGCGAATCAGAATCAGAGGCGGGGAATCAGAGGCCGGGAATCAGAGGCCGGGAATCAGATGCTGGGAATAAGAGGCCGGGAATCAGAGGCGGGGAATCAGAGTTGGGGAATCAGAGGCGGGGAAGCAGATGCAGGGAATCAGACGTGGGGATTCAGAGGCGGGGAATCATAGTTGGGAATCAGAGGCGGATAATCAGATATGGGGAAACAGAGGCGGGGAATCAGGGGCGGGGAAACAGAGGCGGGGAATCAGATATGGCGAATCGGATGCGGGGAATCAGAGGCGGGGAATCAGAGCTGTGGAATCAGAGGCGGGGAATCAGAGTTGGGGCATCAGAGGTGGGGAATTAGATATGGGGAAACAGAGGCGGGGAATCAGAGGCGTGGAAACAGAGGCGGGGAATCAGATATGGGGAATCAGACGTGGGGAATCAGAGGCAGGTAATCAGATGTGCGGAATCAGAGGTGGAGAATCAAAGGCGGTGAATCAGAGATGGGGAATCAGAGGCGGGGAATCAGAGGCAGGGAATCAAACACGGGGAATCAGAGGCGGGGAATCAGAGCTGGGGAATCAGAGGCTGGGAATCAAAGTTGGGGAATCAGAGTCAGGGAATCAGATATGGGGAAACAGGGGCGGGGAATCAGAGGCGGGGAAACAGAGGCGGGGAATCAGATATGGGGAATCAGAGGCGGGGAATTAGAGTTGGGGAATCAGATGCGGGGAATCAGTGGTGGGGAAACAGAGGCGGGGAATCAAACACGGGGAATCAGAGGTGGGGAATCAGAGGTTGGAAATCAGAGGCAGGGAATCAGCGGCGGGGAATCAGAGGCGGGGAATCAGAGGCAGGGAATCAGATGTGCGGAATCGGTGATGGGGAATCAGAGGCAGGGAATCAGAGGCGGGGAATCAGAGGCCGGGAATCAGATATGGGGAAACAGAGGCGGGGAATCAGAGGCGGGGAAACAGAGGCTGGGAATCAGATATCGGGAATCAGAGGTGGGGAACCAGAGGTTGGGAATCAGAGGCAGGGGATCAGAGGCTTGGAATCAGATGCAGGGAATCAGATGCCGGGAATCAGAGGCGGGTAATCAGAGCTGGGGAATCAGAGTCTGGGAATCAAAGTTGGGGAATCAGAGGCAGGGAATAAGATATGGGGAAACAGGGGCGGGGAATCAGAGGCGGGGAAACAGAGGCGGGGAATCAGATATGGGGAATCAGAGGCGGGGAATTAGAGTTGGGGAATCAGAGGCGGGGAATCAGAGGCGGGGAAACAGAGGCGGGGCATCAAACACGGGGAATCAGAGGCGGGGAATGAGAGGCAGGCAATCAGATGTGCGGAATCGGAGATGGGGAATCAGAGGCAGGGAATCAGAGGCGGGGAATCAGAGGCGGGGAATCAGAGGCCGGGAATCAGATATGGGGAAACAGAAGCGGGGAATCAGAGGCGGGGAAACAGAGGCTGGGAATCAGGTATGGGGAATCAGATGTGGGGAATCAGAGGCGGGGAATCAGAGCTGGGGAATCAGAGGTGGGGAATCAAAGTTGGGGAATCAGAGGCGGGGACTTAGATATGGGGAAACAGAGGCGGGGAATCAGAGACGGGGATTCAGATATGGGGAATCAGAGGTGGGGAATCAGAGGCAGGGAATTAGATGTGCGGAATCAGAAATGGGGAATCAGAGGCAGGGAATCAGAATCAGAAGCAGGGAATCAGAGGCCGGGAATCAGAGGCCGGAATCAGATGCCGGGAATAAGAGGTCGGGAATCGGAGGTGGGGAATCAGAGTCCGGGAATCAGAGATGGGGAATCAGAGGCGGGGAATGAGATATGGGGAATCAGAGGCGGGGAATCAGAGGCGGGGAAACAGTGGCGAGGAATCAGATATGGGGAATCAGAGGTGGCGAATCAAAGGCGGTGAATCAGAGATGGGGAATCAGAGCTGGGGAATCAGAGGCAGGGGATCAAACACGGGGAATCAGAGGCGGGGAATCAGAGCTGGGGAATCAGAGGCGGGGAATCAGAGTTGGGGAATAAGAGGCGGGGAATCAGAGCTGGGGAATCAGAGGTGGGGAATCAGAGTCGGGGAATCAGAGGCAGGGAATCGGATGTGCGGAATCAGAGATGGGGAATCAGAGGTGGGGAATCAGAGGCGGTGAATCTGAGATGGGGAATCTGAGGCGGGGAATCAGAGGCAGGTTATCAGACACGGGGATTCAGAGGCTGGGAATCAGACGGGGGGAATCAAAGGCGGGGAATGAAGCTGGGGAATCAGAGGCAGGGAATCAGAGTTGGGGATTCAGAGGCGGGGAATCAGATATGGGGAAACAGAGGCGGGGAATCAGAGGCGGGGAAACAGAGGCTGGGAATCAGATATGGGGAATCAGAGGTGGGGAATCAGAGGTTGGGAATCAGAGGCAGGGAATCAGAGGCTTGGAATCAGATGCAGGGAATCAGATGCGGGGAATCAGAGGCGGGGAATCAGAGCTGGGGAATCAGAGGTGGGGAATCAGAGTTGGGGAATCAGAGGCGGGGACTTAGATGTTGGGAAACAGAGGCGTGGAATCAGAGGCGGGGAAACAGAGGCGGGGAATCAGATATGGGGAATCAGAGATGGGGAATCAGAGGCAGGGAATCAGATGTGCGGAATCAGAGATGGGGAATCAAAGGCAGGGAATCAGAATCAGAAGCAGGGAATCAGAGGCCGGGAATCAGAGGCCGGAATCAGATGCCGGGAATAAGAGGCCGGGAATCAGAGGTGGGGAATCAGAGTCCGGGAATCAGAGATGGGGATTCAGAGGCGGGGAATGAGATATGGGGAATCAGAGGCGGGGAATCAGAGGCGGGGAAACAGAGGCGGGGAATCAGATATGGGGAATCAGAGGTGGCGAATCAAAGGCGGTGAATCAGAGATGGGGAATCAGAGGCCGGGAATCAGAGGCAGGGAATCAAACACGGGGAATCAGAGGCGGGGAATCAGAGCTGGGGAATCAGAGGCTGGGAATCAAAGTTGGGGAATCAGAGGCAGGGAATCAGATATGGGGAAACAGGGGCGGGGAATCAGAGGCGGGGAAACAGAGGCGGGAATCAGATATGGGGAATCAGAGGCGGGGAATTAGAGTTGGGGAATCAGAGGCGGGGAATCAGAGGCGGGGAAACAGAGGCGGGGAATCAAACACGGGGAATCAGTGGTGGGGAATCAGAGGTTGGGAATCAGAGGCAGGGAATCAGAGGCGGGGAATCAGAGGCGGGGAATCAGAGGCAGGGAATCAGATGTGCGGAATCGGAGATGGGGAATCAGAGGCAGGGAATCAGAGGCGGGGAATCAGAGTCCGGGAATCAGATATGGGGAAACAGAGGCGGGGAATCAGAGGCGGGGAAACAGAGGCTGCGAATCAGATATGGGGAATCAGAGGTGGGGAATCAGAGGTTGTGAATCAGAGGCAGGGAATCAGAGGCTTGGAATCAGATGCAGGGAATCAGATGCAGGGAATCAGAGGCGGGGAATCAGAGCTGGGGAATCAGAGGTGGGGAATCAGAGTTGGGGAATCAGAGGCGGGGACTTAGATATTGGGAAACAGAGGCGGGGAATCAGAGGCGGGGAAACAGAGGCGGGGAATCAGATATGGGGAATCAGAGATGGGGAATCAGAGGCAGGGAATCAGATGTTCGGAATCAGAGATGGGGAATCAAAGGCAGGGAATCAGAATCAGAAGCAGGGAATCAGAGGCCGGGAATCAGAGGCCGGAATCAGATGCCGGGAATAAGAGGCTGGGAATCAGAGGTGGGGAATCAGAGTCCGGGAATCAGAGATGGGGAATCAGAGGCGGGGAATGAGATATGGGGAATCAGAGGCGGGGAATCAGAGGCGGGGAAACAGAGGCGAGGAATCAGATATGGGGAATCAGAGGTGGCGAATCAAAGGCGGTGAATCAGAGATGGGGAATCAGAGGCGGGGAATCAGAGGCAGGGAATCAAACACGGGGAATCAGAGGCGGGGAATCAGAGCTGGGGAATCAGAGGCGGGGAATCAGAGTTGGGGAATCAGAGGCGGGGAATCAGAGCTTGGGAATCAGAGGTGGGGATCAGAGTCAGGGAATCAGAGGCAGGGAATCAGATGTGCGGAATCCGAGATGGGGAATCAGAGGTGGGGAATCAGAGGCTGTGAATCAGAGATGGGGAATCAGAGGCGGGGAATCAGAGGCAGGAAATCAGACACGGGGATTCAGAGGCTGGGAATCAGACGGGGGGAATCAAAGGCGGGGAATCAGAGCTGGGGAATCAGAGGCAGGGAATCAGAGTTGGGGATTCAGAGGCGGGGAATCAGATATGGGGAAACAGAGGCGGGGAATCAGAGGCGGGCAAACAGAGGCGGGGAATTAGATATGGGGAATCAGAGGTGGGGAATCAGAGGTGGTGAATCAGAGATGGGGAATCACAGGCGGGGAATCAGAGGCAGGGAATAGAACGCGGGGAATCAGAGGCAGGGAATCAGAGTTGGGGCATCAGAGGTTGGGAATTAGATATGGGGAAACAGAGGCGGGGAATCAGAGGCGGGGAAACAGAGGCGGGAAATTAGATATGGGGAATCAGAGGTGGGGAATCAGAGGCAGGGAATCAGATGTGCGGAATCAGAGATGGGGAATCAGAGGCAGCGAATCAGAATCAGAAGCGGGGAATCAGAGGCCGGGAATCAGAGGCCGGGAATCAGATGCTGGGAATAAGAGGCCGGGAATCAGAGGTGGGGAATCAGAGTCCGGGAATCAGAGATGGGGATTCAGAGGCGGAAAATGAGATATGTAGAATCAGAGGCGGGGAATCAGAGGCGGGGAAACAGAGGTGGGGAATCAGATATGTGGAATCAGAGGTGGCGAATCAAAGGCGGTGAATCAGAGATGGGGAATCAGAGGCTGGGAATCAGAGGCAGGGAATCAAACACGGGAAATCAGGGGCGGGGAATCAGAGCTGGGGAATCAGAGGCGGGGAATCAGAGTTGGGGAATCAGAGGCAGGGAATCAGATATGGGGAAACAAGGGCAGGGAATCAGAGGCGGGGAAACAGAGGCGGGGAATCAGATATGGGGAATCAGAGGTGTGGAATCAGAGGTTGGGAATCAGAGGCAGGGAATCGGAGGCGGCGAAACAGAGGCGGGGAATCAGATATGGGGAATCAGAGGTGGCGAATCAAAGGCGGTGAAACAGAGATGGGGAATCAGGGCAGGGAATCAGAGGCAGGGAATCAAACACGGGGAATCAGAGCTGGGGAATCAGAGGCGGGGAATTAGAGTTGGGGAATCAGAGGAGGGGAATCAGAGGCGGGGAAACAGAGGCGGGGAATCAGATATGGGGAATCAGAGGTGGGGAATCAGAGGTTCGGAATCAGAGGCAGGGAATCAGAGGCGGGGAATCAGAGGCAGGGAATCAGATGTGCGGAATCGGAGATGGGGAATCAGAGGTAGGGAATCAGAGGTGGGGAATCAGAGGCGGGGAATAAGAGGCCGGGAATCAGATATGGGGAAACAGAGGTGGGAAATCAGAGGCGGGGAAACAGAGGCGGGGAATCAGATATGGGGAATCAGAGGTGGGGAATCAGTGGTTGGGAATCAGAGGCAGGGAATCAGAGGCTTGGAATCAGATGCAGGGAATCAGATGCGGGGAATCAGAGGCGGGGAATCAGAGCTGGGGAATCAGAGGTGGGGAATCAGAGTTGGGGAATCAGAGGCGGGGACTTAGATATTGGGAAACAGAGGCGGGAAATCAGAGGCGGGGAAACAGAGGCGGGGAATCAGATATGGGGAATCAGAGGTGGGGAATCAGAGGCAGGGAATCAGATGTGCGGAATCAGAGATGGGGAATCAGAGGCAGGGAATCAGAATCAGAAGCAGGGAATCAGAGGCCGGGAATCAGAGGCCGGAATCAGATGCCGGGAATAAGAGGCAGGGAATCAGAGATGGGGATTCAGAGGCGGGGAATGAGATATGGGGAATCAGAGGCGGGGAAACAGATGCGGGGAATCAGATATGGGGAATCAGAGGTGGCGAATCAAAGGCGGTGAATCAGAGATGCGAAATCAGAGGCTGGGAATCAGAGGCAGGGAATCAAACACGGGGAATCAGAGGCGGGGAATCAGAGCTGGGGAATCAGAGGCGGGGAATCAGAGTTGGGGAATCAGAGGCGGGGAAGCAGAGGCAGGGAATCAGACGCGGGGATTCAGAGGCGGGGAATCATAGTTGGGAATCAGAGGCGGATAATCAGATATGGGGAAACAGAGGCGGGGAATCAGGGGCGGGGAAACAGAGGCGGGGAATCAGATATGGGGAATCGGATGCGGGGAATCAGAGGCGGGGAATCAGAGCTGTGGAATCAGAGGCGGGGAATCAGAGTTGGGGCATCAGAGGTGGGGAATTAGATATGGGGAAACAGAGGCGGGGAATCAGAGGCGTGGAAACAGAGGCGGGGAATCAGATATGGGGAATCAGACGTGGGGAATCAGAGGCAGGTAATCAGACGTGCGGAATCAGAGATGGGGAATCAGAGGCAGGGAATCAGAATCAGAAGCGGGGAGTCAGAGGCCGGGAATCAGAGGCCTGGAATCAGATGCTGGGAATAAGAGGCCGGGAATCAGAGGTGGGGAATCAGATTCCGGGAATCAGAGATGGGGAGTCAGAGGCGGGGAATGAGATATGGAGAATCAGAGTCGGGGAATCAGAGGCGGGGAAACAGAGGTGGGGAATCAGATATGGGGAATCAGAGGTGGCGAATCAAAGGCGGTGAATCAGAGATGGGGAATCAGAGGCGGGGAATCAGAGGCAGGGAATCAAACACGGGGAATCAGAGGCGGGGAATCAGAGCTGGGGAATCAGAGGCTGGGAATCAAAGTTGGGGAATCAGAGTCAGGGAATCAGATATGGGGAAACTGGGGCGGGGAATCAGAGGCGGGGAAACAGAGGCGGGGAATCAGATATGGGGAATCAGAGGCGGGGAATTAGAGGCGTGGAAACAGAGGCGGGGAATCAGATATGGGGAATCAGAGGCGGGGAATCAGAGGCTTGGAAACAGAGGCGGTGAATCAGATATGGGGAATCAGAGGTGGGGAATCAGAGGCAGGTAATCAGATGTGCGGAATCAGAGATGGGGAATCAGAGGCAGGGAATCAGAATCAGAAGCGGGGAGTCAGAGGCCGGGAATCAGAGGCCTGGAATCAGATGCTGGGAATAAGAGGCCGGGAATCAGAGGTGGGGAATCAGAGTCCGGGAGTCAGAGATGGGGATTCAGAGGCGGGGAATGAGATATGGAGAATCAGAGGCGGGGAATCAGAGGCGGGGAAACAGAGGTGGGGAATCAGATATGGGGAATCAGAGGTGGCGAATCAAAGGCGGTGAATCAGAGATGGGGAATCAGAGGCGGGGAATCAGAGGCAGGGAATCAAACACGGGGAATCAGAGGCGGGGAATCAGAGCTGGGGGAATCAGAGGCTGGGAATCAAAGTTGTGGAATCAGAGGCAGGGAATCAGATATGGGGAAACAGGGGCGGGGAATCAGAGGCGGGGAAACAGAGGCGGGGAATCAGATATGGGGAATCAGAGGCGGGGAATTAGAGTTGGGGAATCAGAGGCGGGGAATCAGAGGTGGGGAAACAGACGCGGGGAATCAAACACGGGGAATCAGAGGTGGGGAATCAGAGGTTGGGAATCAGAGGCAGGGAATCAGAGGCGGGGAATCAGAGGCGGGGAATCAGGGGCAGGGATTCAGATGTGCGGAATCGGAGATGGGGAATCAGAGGCAGGGAATCAGAGGCGGGGAATCAGAGGCGGGGAATCAGAGGCCGGGAATCAGATATGGGGAATCAGAGGCGGGGAATCAGAGGTGGGGAAACAGAGGCTGGGAATCAGATATGGGGAATCAGAGGTGGGGAATCAGAGGTTGGGAATCAGAGGCAGGGAATCAGAGGCTTGGAATCAGATGCAGGGAATCAGATGCGGGGAATCAGAGGCGGGGAATCAGAGCTGGGGAATCAGAGGTGGGGAATCAGAGTTGGGGAATCAGAGGCGGGGACTTAGATATTGGGAAACAGAGGCGTGGAATCAGAGGCGGGGAAACAGAGGCGGGGAATCAGATATGGGGAATCAGAGATGGGGAATCAGAGGCAGGGAATCAGATGTGCGGAATCAGAGATGGGGAATCAAAGGCAGGGAATCAGAATCAGAAGCAGGGAATCAGAGTCCGGGAATCAGAGGCCGGAATCAGATGCCGGGAAAAAGAGGCCGGGAATCAGAGGTGGGGATTCAGAGGCGGGGAATGAGATATGGAGAATCATAGGCGGGGAATCAGAGGCGGGGAAACAGAGGCGGGGAATCAGATATGGGGAATCAGAGGTGGCGAATCAAAGGCGGTGATTCAGAGATGGGGAATCAGAGGACGGGAATCAGAGGCAGGGAATCAAACACGGGGAATCAGAGGCGGGGAATCAGAGCTGGGGAATCAGAGGCTGGGAATCAAAGTTGGGGAATCAGAGGCAGGGAATCAGATATGGGGAAACAGGGGCGGGGAATCAGAGGCAGGGAAACAGAGGCGGGGAATCAGATATGGGGAATCAGAGGCGGGGAATTAGAGTTGGGGAATCAGAGGCGGGGAATCAGAGGCGGGGAAACAGAGACGGGGAATCAAACACGGGGAATCAGAGGTGGGGAATCAGAGGTTGGGAATCAGAGGCAGGGAATCAGAGGCGGGGAATCAGAGGCGGGGAATCAGAGGCAGGGAATCAGATGTGCGGAATCGGAGATGGGGAATCAGAGGCAGGGAATCAGAGGCGGGGAATCAGAGTCCGGGAATCAGATATGGGGAAACAGAGGCGGGGAATCAGAGGCGGGGAATCAGAGGCTGGGAATCAAAGTTGGGGAATCAGAGTCAGGGAATCAGATATGGGGAAACAGGGTCGGGGAATCAGAGGCGGGGAAACAGAGGCGGGGAATCAGATATGGGGAATCAGAGGCGGGGAATTAGAGTTTGGGAATCAGATGCGGGGAATCAGTGGTGGGGAAACAGAGGCGGGGAATCAAACACGTGGAATCAGAGGTGGGGAATCAGAGGTTGGAAATCAGAGGCAGGGAATCAGCGGCGGGGAATCAGAGGCGGGGAATCAGAGGCAGGGAATCAGATGTGCGGAATCGGTGATGGGGAATCAGAGGCAGGGAATCAGAGGCGGGGAATCAGAGGCCGGGAATCAGATATGGGGAAACAGAGGCGGGGAATCAGAGGCGGGGAAACAGAGGCTGGGAATCAGATATCGGGAATCAGAGGTGGGGATCAGAGGTTGGGAATCAGAGGCAGGGGATCAGAGGCTTGGAATCAGATGCAGGGAATCAGATGCCGGGAATCAGAGGCGGGTAATCAGAGCTGGGGAATCAGAGTCTGGGAATCAAAGTTGGGGAATCAGAGGCAGGGAATAAGATATGGGGAAACAGGGGCGGGGAATCAGAGGCGGGGAAACAGAGGCGGGGAATCAGATATGGGGAATCAGAGGCGGGGAATTAGAGTTGGGGAATCAGAGGCGGGGAATCAGAGGCGGGGAAACAGAGGCGGGGCATCAAACACGGGGAATCAGAGGCGGGGAATGAGAGGCAGGGAATCAGATGTGCGGAATCGGAGATGGGGAATCAGAGGCAGGGAATCAGAGGCGGGGAATCAGAGGCGGGGAATCAGAGGCCGGGAATCAGATATGGGGAAACAGAAGCGGGGAATCAGAGGCGGGGAAACAGAGGCTGGGAATCAGGTATGGGGAATCAGATGTAGGGAATCAGAGGCGGGGAATCAGAGCTGGGGAATCAGAGGTGGGGAATCAAAGTTGGGGAATCAGAGGCGGGGACTTAGATATGGGGAAACAGAGGCGGGGAATCAGAGACGGGGATTCAGATATGGGGAATCAGAGGTGGGGAATCAGAGGCAGGGAATTAGATGTGCGGAATCAGAAATGGGGAATCAGAGGCAGGGAATCAGAATCAGAAGCAGGGAATCAGAGGCCGGGAATCAGAGGCCGGAATCAGATGCCGGGAATAAGAGGTCGGGAATCAGAGGTGGGGAATCAGAGTCCGGGAATCAGAGATGGGGAATCAGAGGCGGGGAATGAGATATGGGGAATCAGAGGCGGGGAATCAGAGGCGGGGAATCAGATGTGCGGAATCCGAGATGGGGAATCAGAGGTGGGGAATCAGAGGCGAGGAATCAGAGGCCGGGAATCAGATATGGGGAAACAGAGGCGGGGAATCAGAGGCGGGGAAACAGAGGCTGGGAATCAGATATCGGGAATCAGAGGTGGGGATCAGAGGTTGGGAATCAGAGGCAGGGGATCAGAGGCTTGGAATCAGATGCAGGGAATCAGATGCCGGGAATCAGAGGCGGGTAATCAGAGCTGGGGAATCAGAGTCTGGGAATCAAAGTTGGGGAATCAGAGGCAGGGAATAAGATATGGGGAAACAGGGGCGGGGAATCAGAGGCGGGGAAACAGAGGCGGGGAATCAGATATGGGGAATCAGAGGCGGGGAATTAGAGTTGGGGAATCAGAGGCGGGGAATCAGAGGCGGGGAAACAGAGGCGGGGCATCAAACACGGGGAATAAGAGGCGGGGAATGAGAGGCAGGGAATCAGATGTGCGGAATCGGAGATGGGGAATCAGAGGCAGGGAATCAGAGGCGGGGAATCAGAGGCGGGGAATCAGAGGCCGGGAATCAGATATGGGGAAACAGAAGCGGGGAATCAGAGGCGGGGAAACAGAGGCTGGGAATCAGGTATGGGGAATCAGATGTGGGGAATCAGAGGCGGGGAATCAGAGCTGGGGAATCAGAGGTGGGGAATCAAAGTTGGGGAATCAGAGGCGGGGACTTAGATATGGGGATACAGAGGCGGGGAATCAGAGACGGGGATTCAGATATGGGGAATCAGAGGTGGGGAATCAGAGGCAGGGAATTAGATGTTCGGAATCAGAAATGGGGAATCAGAGGCAGGGAATCAGAATCAGAAGCAGGGAATCAGAGGCCGGGAATCAGAGGCCGGAATCAGATGCCGGGAATAAGAGGTCGGGAATCAGAGGTGGGGAATCAGAGTCCGGGAATCAGAGATGGGGAATCAGAGGCGGGGAATGAGATATGGGGAATCAGAGGCCGGGAATCAGAGGCGGGGAAACAGTGGCGAGGAATCAGATATGGGGAATCAGAGGTGGCGAATCAAAGGCGGTGAATCAGAGATGGGGAATCAGAGCTGGGGAATCAGAGGCAGGGGATCAAACACGGGGAATCAGAGGCGGGGAATCAGAGCTGGGGAATCAGAGGCGGGGAATCAGAGTTGGGGAATCAGAGGCGGGGAATCGGAGCTGGGGAATCAGAGGTTGGGAATCAGAGTCGGGGAATCAGAGGCAGGGAATCGGATGTGCGGAATCAGAGATGGGGAATCAGAGGTGGGGAATCAGAGGCGGTGAATCTGAGATGGGGAATCAGAGGCGGGGAATCAGAGGCAGGTTATCAGACACGGGGATTCAGAGGCTGGGAATCAGACGGGGGGAATCAAAGGCGGGGAATGAAGCTGGGGAATCAGAGGCAGGGAATCAGAGTTGGGGATTCAGAGGCTGGGAATCAGATATGGGGAAACAGAGGCGGGGAATCAGAGGCGGGGAAACAGAGTCTGGGAATCAGATATGGGGAATCAGAGGTGGGGAATCAGAGGTTGGGAATCAGAGGCAGGGAATCAGAGGCTTGGAATCAGATGCAGGGAATCAGATGCGGGGAATCAGAGGCGGGGAATCAGAGCTGGGGAATCAGAGGTGGGGAATCAGAGTTGGGGAATCAGAGGCGGGGACTTAGATGTTGGGAAACAGAGGCGTGGAATCAGAGGCGGGGAAACAGAGGCGGGGAATCAGATATGGGGAATCAGAGATGGGGAATCAGAGGCAGGGAATCAGATGTCGGAATCAGAGATGGGGAATCAAAGGCAGGGCATCAGAATCAGAAGCAGGGAATCAGAGGCCGGGAATCAGAGGCCGGAATCAGAGGCCGGGAATAAGAGGCCGGGAATCAGAGGTGGGGAATCAGAGTCCGGGAATCAGAGATGGGGATTCAGAGGCGGGGAATGAGATATGGGGAATCAGAGGCGGGGAATCAGAGGCGGGGAAACAGAGGCGGGGAATCAGATATGGGGAATCAGAGGTGGCGAATCAAAGGCGGTGAATCAGAGATGGGGAATCAGAGGCCGGGAATCAGAGGCAGGGAATCAAACATGGGGAATCAGAGGCTGGGAATCAAAGTTGGGGAATCAGAGGCAGGGAATCAGATATGGGGAAACAGGGGCTGGGAATCAGAGGCGGGGAAACAGAGGCGGGAATCAGATATGGGGAATCAGAGGCGGGGAATTAGAGTTGGGGAATCAGAGGCGGGGAATCAGAGGCGGGAAAACAGAGGCGGGGAATCAAACACGGGGAATCAGTGGTGGGGAATCAGAGGTTGGGAATCAGAGGCAGGGAATCAGAGGCGGGGAATCAGAGGCGGGGAATCAGAGGCAGGGAATCAGATGTGCGGAATCGGAGATGGGGAATCAGAGGCAGGGAATCAGAGGCGGGGAATCAGAGTCCGGGAATCAGATATGGGGAAACAGAGGCGGGGAATCAGAGGCGGGGAAACAGAGGCTGCGAATCAGATATGGGGAATCAGAGGTGGGGAATCAGAGGTTGTGAATCAGAGGCAGGGAATCAGAGGCTTGGAATCAGATGCAGGGAATCAGATGCAGGGAATCAGAGGCGGGGAATCAGAGCTGGGGAATCAGAGGTGGGGAATCAGAGTTGGGGAATCAGAGGCGGGGACTTAGATATTGGGAAACAGAGGCGGGGAATCAGAGGCGGGGAAACAGAGGCGGGGAATCAGATATGGGGAATCAGAGATGGGGAATCAGAGGCAGGGAATCAGATGTTCGGAATCAGAGATGGGGAATCAAAGGCAGGGAATCAGAATCAGAAGCAGGGAATCAGAGGCCGGGAATCAGAGGCCGGAATCAGATGCCGGGAATAAGAGGCTGGGAATCAGAGGTGGGGAATCAGAGTCCGGGAATCAGAGATGGGGAATCAGAGGCGGGGAATGAGATATGGGGAATCAGAGGCGGGGAATCAGAGGCGGGGAAACAGAGGCGAGGAATCAGATATGGGGAATCAGAGGTGGCGAATCAAAGGCGGTGAATCAGAGATGGGGAATCAGAGGCGGGGAATCAGAGGCAGGGAATCAAACACGGGGAATAAGAGGCGGGGAATCAGAGCTGGGGAATCAGAGGCGGGGAATCAGAGTTGGGGAATCAGAGGCGGGGAATCAGAGCTTGGGAATCAGAGGTGGGGATCAGAGTCAGGGAATCAGAGGCAGGGAATCAGATGTGCGGAATCCGAGATGGGGAATCAGAGGTGGGGAATCAGAGGATGTGAATCAGAGATGGGGAATCAGAGGCGGGGAATCAGAGGCAGGAAATCAGACACGGGGATTCAGAGGCTGGGAATCAGACGGGGGGAATCAAAGGCGGGGAATCAGAGCTGGGGAATCAGAGGCAGGGAATCAGAGTTGGGGATTCAGAGGCGGGGAATCAGATATGGGGAAACAGAGGCGGGGAATCAGAGGCGGGGAATTAGATATGGGGAATCAGAGGTGGGGAATCAGAGGTGGTGAATCAGAGATGGGGAATCACAGGCGGGGAATCAGAGGCAGGGAATCAGAGTTGGGGCATCAGAGGTTGGGAATTAGATATGGGGAAACAGAGGCGGGGAATCAGAGGCGGGGAAACAGAGGCGGGAAATCAGATATGGGGAATCAGAGGTGGGGAATCAGAGGCAGGGAATCAGATGTGCGGAATCAGAGATGGGGAATCAGAGGCAGCGAATCAGAATCAGAAGCGGGGAATCAGAGGCCGGGAATCAGAGGCCGGGAATCAGATGCTGGGAATAAGAGGCCGGGAATCAGAGGTGGGGAATCAGAGTCCGGGAATCAGAGATGGGGATTCAGAGGCGGAAAATGAGATATGTAGAATCAGAGGCGGGGAATCAGAGGCGGGGAAACAGAGGTGGGGAATCAGATATGTGGAATCAGAGGTGGCGAATCAAAGGCGGTGAATCAGAGATGGGGAATCAGAGGCTGGGAATCAGAGGCAGGGAATCAAACACGGGAAATCAGGGGCGGGGAATCAGAGCTGGGGAATCAGAGGCGGGGAATCAGAGTTGGGGAATCAGAGGCAGGGAATCAGATATGGGGAAACAAGGGCAGGGAATCAGAGGCGGGGAAACAGAGGCGGGGAATCAGATATGGGGAATCAGAGGTGTGGAATCAGAGGTTGGGAATCAGAGGCAGGGAATCAGAGGCGGCGAAACAGAGGCGGGGAATCAGATATGGGGAATCAGAGGTGGCGAATCAAAGGCGGTGAAACAGAGATGGGGAATCAGGGCAGGGAATCAGAGGCAGGGAATCAAACACGGGGAATCAGAGCTGGGGAATCAGAGGCGGGGAATTAGAGTTGGGGAATCAGAGGAGGGGAATCAGAGGCGGGGAAACAGAGGCGGGGAATCAGATATGGGGAATCAGAGGTGGGGAATCAGAGGTTCGGAATCAGAGGCAGGGAATCAGAGGCGGGGAATCAGAGGCAGGGAATCAGATGTGCGGAATCGGAGATGGGGAATCAGAGGTAGGGAATCAGAGGTGGGGAATCAGAGGCGGGGAATAAGAGGCCGGGAATCAGATATGGGGAAACAGAGGTGGGGAATCAGAGGCGGGGAAACAGAGGCGGGGAATCAGATATGGGGAATCAGAGGTGGGGAATCAGAGGTTGGGAATCAGAGGCAGGGAATCAGAGGCTTGGAATCAGATGCAGGGAATCAGATGCGGGGAATCAGAGGCGGGGTATCAGAGCTGGGGAATCAGAGGTGGGGAATCAGAGTTGGGGAATCAGAGGCGGGGACTTAGATATTGGGAAACAGAGGCGGGAAATCAGAGGCGGGGAAACAGAGGCGGGGAATCAGATATGGGGAATCAGAGGTGGGCTATCAGAGGCAGGGAATCAGATGTGCGGAATCAGAGATGGGGAATCAGAGGCAGGGAATCAGAATCAGAAGCAGGGAATCAGAGGCCGGGAATCAGAGGCCGGAATCAGATGCCGGGAATAAGAGGCCGGGAATCAGAGATGGGGATTCAGAGGCGGGGAATGAGATATGGGGAATCAGAGGCGGGGAATCAGAGGCGGGGAATCAGAGGCGGGGAAACAGATGCGGGGAATCAGATATGGGGAATCAGAGGTGGCGAATCAAAGGCGGTGAATCAGAGATGCGAAATCAGAGGCCGGGAATCAGAGGCAGGGAATCAAACACGGGGAATCAGAGGCGGGGAATCAGAGCTGGGGAATCAGAGGCGGGGAATCAGAGTTGGGGAATCAGAGGCGGGGAAGCAGAGGCAGGGAATCAGACGCGGGGATTCAGAGGCGGGGAATCATAGTTGGGAATCAGAGGCGGATAATCAGATATGGGGAAACAGAGGCGGGGAATCAGGGGCGGGGAAACAGAGGCGGGGAATCAGATATGGGGAATCGGATGCGGGGAATCAGAGGCGGGGAATCAGAGCTGTGGAATCAGAGGCGGGGAATCAGAGTTGGGGCATCAGAGGTGGGGAATTAGATATGGGGAAACAGAGGCGGGGAATCAGAGGCGTGGAAACAGAGGCGGGGAATCAGATATGGGGAATCAGACGTGGGGAATCAGAGGCAGGTAATCAGACGTGCGGAATCAGAGATGGGGAATCAGAGGCAGGGAATCAGAATCAGAAGCGGGGAGTCAGAGGCCGGGAATCAGAGGCCTGGAATCAGATGCTGGGAATAAGAGGCCGGGAATAAGAGGTGGGGAATCAGATTCCGGGAATCAGAGATGGGGAGTCAGAGGCGGGGAATGAGATATGGAGAATCAGAGGCGGGGAATCAGAGGCGGGGAAACAGAGGTGGGGAATCAGATATGGGGAATCAGAGGTGGCGAATCAAAGGCGGTGAATCAGAGATGGGGAATCAGAGGCGGGGAATCAGAGGCAGGGAATCAAACACGGGGAATCAGAGGCGGGGAATCAGAGCTGGGGAATCAGAGGCTGGGAATCAAAGTTGGGGAATCAGAGTCAGGGAATCAGATATGGGGAAACAGGGGCGGGGAATCAGAGGCGGGGAAACAGAGGCGGGGAATCAGATATGGGGAATCAGAGGCGGGGAATTAGAGGCGTGGAAACAGAGGCGGGGAATCAGATATGGGGAATCAGAGGCGGGGAATCAGAGGCTTGGAAACAGAGGCGGGGAATCAGATATGGGGAATCAGAGGTGGGGAATCAGAGGCAGGTAATCAGATGTGCGGAATCAGAGATGGGGAATCAGAGGCAGGGAAACAGAATCAGAAGCGGGGAGTCAGAGGCCGGGAATCAGAGGCCTGGAATCAGATGCTGGGAATAAGAGGCCGGGAATCAGAGGTGGGGAATCAGAGTCCGGGAGTCAGAGATGGGGATTCAGAGGCGGGGAATGAGATATGGAGAATCAGAGGCGGGGAATCAGAGGCGGGGAAACAGAGGTGGGGAATCAGATATGGGGAATCAGAGGTGGCGAATCAAAGGCGGTGAATCAGAGATGGGGAATCAGAGGCGGGGAATCAGAGGCAGGGAATCAAACACGGGGAATCAGAGGCGGGGAATCAGAGCTGGGGGAATCAGAGGCTGGGAATCAAAGTTGTGGAATCAGAGGCAGGGAATCAGATATGGGGAAACAGGGGCGGGGAATCAGAGGCGGGGAAACAGAGGCGGGGAATCAGATATGGGGAATCAGAGGCGGGGAATTAGAGTTGGGGAATCAGAGGCGGGGAATCAGAGGTGGGGAAACAGAGGCGGGGAATCAAACACGGGGAATCAGAGGTGGGGAATCAGAGGTTGGGAATCAGAGGCAGGGAATCAGAGGCGGGGAATCAGAGGCGGGGAATCAGAGGCAGGGATTCAGATGTGCGGAATCGGAGATGGGGAATCAGAGGCAGGGAATCAGAGGCGGGGAATCAGAGGCGGGGAATCAGAGGCCGGGAATCAGATATGGGGAATCAGAGCCGGGGAATCAGAGGTGGGGAAACAGAGGCTGGGAATCAGATATGGGGAATCAGAGGTGGGGAATCAGAGGTTGGGAATCAGAGGCAGGGAATCAGAGGCTTGGAATCAGATGCAGGGAATCAGATGCGGGGAATCAGAGGCGGGGAATCAGAGCTGGGGAATCAGAGGTGGGGAATCAGAGTTGGGGAATCAGAGGCGGGGACTTAGATATTGGGAAACAGAGGCGTGGAATCAGAGGCGGGGAAACAGAGGCGGGGAATCAGATATGGGGAATCAGAGATGGGGAATCAGAGGCAGGGAATCAGATGTGCGGAATCAGAGATGGGGAATCAAAGGCAGGGAATCAGAATCAGAAGCAGGGAATCAGAGGCCGGGAATCAGAGGCCGGAATCAGATGCCGGGAAAAAGAGGCCGGGAATCAGAGGTGGGGATTCAGAGGCGGGGAATGAGATATGGGGAATCAGAGGCGGGGAATCAGAGGCGGGGAAACAGAGGCGGGGAATCAGATATGGGGAATCAGAGGTGGCGAATCAAAGGCGGTGATTCAGAGATGGGGAATCAGAGGACGGGAATCAGAGGCAGGGAATCAAACACGGGGAATCAGAGGCGGGGAATCAGAGCTGGGGAATCAGAGGCTGGGAATCAAAGTTGGGGAATCAGAGGCAGGGAATCAGATATGGGGAAACAGGGGCGGGGAAACAGAGGCGGGGAATCAGATATGGGGAATCAGAGATGGGGAATCAGAGGCAGGGAATCAGATGTGCGGAATCAGAGATGGGGAATCAAAGGCAGGGAATCAGAATCAGAAGCAGGGAATCAGAGGCCGGGAATCAGAGGCCGGAATCAGATGCCGGGAAAAAGAGGCCGGGAATCAGAGGTGGGGATTCAGAGGCGGGGAATGAGATATGGGGAATCAGAGGCGGGGAATCAGAGGCGGGGAAACAGAGGCGGGGAATCAGATATGGGGAATCAGAGGTGGCGAATCAAAGGCGGTGATTCAGAGATGGGGAATCAGAGGACGGGAATCAGAGGCAGGGAATCAAACACGGGGAATCAGAGGCGGGGAATCAGAGCTGGGGAATCAGAGGCTGGGAATCAAAGTTGGGGAATCAGAGGCAGGGAATCAGATATGGGGAAACAGGGGCGGGGAATCAGAGGCAGGGAAACAGAGGCGGGGAATCAGATATGGGGAATCAGAGGCGGGGAATTAGAGTTGGGGAATCAGAGGCGGGGAATCAGAGGCGGGGAATCAGAGCTGGGGAATCAGAGGCTGGGAATCAAAGTTGGGGAATCAGAGGCAGGGAATCAGATATGGGGAAACAGTGGCGGGGAATCAGAGGCAGGGAAACAGAGGCGGGGAATCAGATATGGGGAATCAGAGGCGGGGAATTAGAGTTGGGGAATCAGAGGCGGGGAATCAGAGGCGGGGAAACAGAGACGGGGAATCAAACACGGGGAATCAGAGGTGGGGAATCAGAGGTTGGGAATCAGAGGCAGGGAATCAGAGGCGGGGAATCAGAGGCGGGGAATCAGAGGCAGGGAATCAGATGTGCGGAATCGGAGATGGGGAATCAGAGGCAGGGAATCAGAGGCGGGGAATCAGAGTCCGGGAATCAGATATGGGGAAACAGAGGCGGGGAATCAGAGGCGGGGAATCAGAGGCTGGGAATCAAAGTTGGGGAATCAGAGTCAGGGAATCAGATATGGGGAAACAGGGGCGGGGAATCAGAGGCGGGGAAACAGAGGCGGGGAATCAGATATGGGGAATCAGAGGCGGGGAATTAGAGTTGGGGAATCAGATGCGGGGAATCAGTGGTGGGGAAACAGAGGCGGGGAATCAAACACGGGGAATCAGAGGTGGGGAATCAGAGGTTGGAAATCAGAGGCAGGGAATCAGCGGCGGGGAATCAGAGGCGGGGAGTCAGAGGCAGGGAATCAGATGTGCGGAATCGGTGATGGGGAATCAGAGGCAGGGAATCAGAGGCGGGGAATCAGAGGCCGGGAATCAGATATGGGGAAACAGAGGCGGGGAATCAGAGGCGGGGAAACAGAGGCTGGGAATCAGATATCGGGAATCAGAGGTGGGGATCAGAGGTTGGGAATCAGAGGCAGGGGATCAGAGGCTTGGAATCAGATGCAGGGAATCAGATGCCGGGAATCAGAGGCGGGTAATCAGAGCTGGGGAATCAGAGTCTGGGAATCAAAGTTGGGGAATCAGAGGCAGGGAATAAGATATGGGGAAGCAGGGGCGGGGAATCAGAGGCGGGGAAACAGAGGCGGGGAATCAGATATGGGGAATCAGAGGCGGGGAATTAGAGTTGGGGAATCAGAGGCGGGGAATCAGAGGCGGGGAAACAGAGGCGGGGCATCAAACACGGGGAATCAGAGGCGGGGAATGAGAGGCAGGGAATCAGATGTGCGGAATCGGAGATGGGGAATCAGAGGCAGGGAATCAGAGGCGGGGAATCAGAGGCGGGGAATCAGAGGCCGGGAATCAGATATGGGGAAACAGAAGCGGGGAATCAGAGGCGGGGAAACAGAAGCTGGGAATCAGGTATGGAGAATCAGATGTGGGGAATCAGAGGCGGGGAATCAGAGCTGGGGAATCAGAGGTGGGGAATCAAAGTTGGGGAATCAGAGGCGGGGACTTAGATATGGGGAAACAGAGGCGGGGAATCAGAGCTGGGGAATCAGAGGCTGGGAATCAAAGTTGGGGAATCAGAGGCAGGGAATCAGATATGGGGAAACAGGGGCGGGGAATCAGAGGCAGGGAAACAGAGGCGGGGAATCAGATATGGGGAATCAGAGGCGGGGAATTAGAGTTGGGGAATCAGAGGCGGGGAATCAGAGGCGGGGAATCAGAGCTGGGGAATCAGAGGCTGGGAATCAAAGTTGGGGAATCAGAGGCAGGGAATCAGATATGGGGAAACAGTGGCGGGGAATCAGAGGCAGGGAAACAGAGGCGGGGAATCAGATATGGGGAATCAGAGGCGGGGAATTAGAGTTGGGGAATCAGAGGCGGGGAATCAGAGGCGGGGAAACAGAGACGGGGAATCAAACACGGGGAATCAGAGGTGGGGAATCAGAGGTTGGGAATCAGAGGCAGGGAATCAGAGGCGGGGAATCAGAGGCGGGGAATCAGAGGCAGGGAATCAGATGTGCGGAATCGGAGATGGGGAATCAGAGGCAGGGAATCAGAGGCGGGGAATCAGAGTCCGGGAATCAGATATGGGGAAACAGAGGCGGGGAATCAGAGGCGGGGAATCAGAGGCTGGGAATCAAAGTTGGGGAATCAGAGTCAGGGAATCAGATATGGGGAAACAGGGGCGGGGAATCAGAGGCGGGGAAACAGAGGCGGGGAATCAGATATGGGGAATCAGAGGCGGGGAATTAGAGTTGGGGAATCAGATGCGGGGAATCAGTGGTGGGGAAACAGAGGCGGGGAATCAAACACGGGGAATCAGAGGTGGGGAATCAGAGGTTGGAAATCAGAGGCAGGGAATCAGCGGCGGGGAATCAGAGGCGGGGAGTCAGAGGCAGGGAATCAGATGTGCGGAATCGGTGATGGGGAATCAGAGGCAGGGAATCAGAGGCGGGGAATCAGAGGCCGGGAATCAGATATGGGGAAACAGAGGCGGGGAATCAGAGGCGGGGAAACAGAGGCTGGGAATCAGATATCGGGAATCAGAGGTGGGGATCAGAGGTTGGGAATCAGAGGCAGGGGATCAGAGGCTTGGAATCAGATGCAGGGAATCAGATGCCGGGAATCAGAGGCGGGTAATCAGAGCTGGGGAATCAGAGTCTGGGAATCAAAGTTGGGGAATCAGAGGCAGGGAATAAGATATGGGGAAGCAGGGGCGGGGAATCAGAGGCGGGGAAACAGAGGCGGGGAATCAGATATGGGGAATCAGAGGCGGGGAATTAGAGTTGGGGAATCAGAGGCGGGGAATCAGAGGCGGGGAAACAGAGGCGGGGCATCAAACACGGGGAATCAGAGGCGGGGAATGAGAGGCAGGGAATCAGATGTGCGGAATCGGAGATGGGGAATCAGAGGCAGGGAATCAGAGGCGGGGAATCAGAGGCGGGGAATCAGAGGCCGGGAATCAGATATGGGGAAACAGAAGCGGGGAATCAGAGGCGGGGAAACAGAAGCTGGGAATCAGGTATGGAGAATCAGATGTGGGGAATCAGAGGCGGGGAATCAGAGCTGGGGAATCAGAGGTGGGGAATCAAAGTTGGGGAATCAGAGGCGGGGACTTAGATATGGGGAAACAGAGGCGGGGAATCAGAGACGGGGATTCAGATATGGGGAATCAGAGGTGGGGAATCAGAGGCAGGGAATTAGATGTGCGGAATCAGAAATGGGGAATCAGAGGCAGGGAATCAGAATCAGAAGCAGGGAATCAGAGGCCGGGAATCAGAGGCCGGAATCAGATGCCGGGAATAAGAGGTCGGGAATCAGAGGTGGGGAATCAGAGTCCGGGAATCAGAGATGGGGAATCAGATGCGGGGAATGAGTTATGGGGAATCAGAGGCGGGGAATCAGAGGCGGGGAAACAGTGGCGAGGAATCAGATATGGGGAATCAGAGGTGGCGAATCAAAGGCGGTGAATCAGAGATGGGGAATCAGAGCTGGGGAATCAGAGGCAGGGGATCAAACACGGGGAATCAGAGGCGGGGAATCAGAGCTGGGGAATCAGAGGCGGGGAATCAGAGTTGGGGAATCAGAGGCGGGGAATCAGAGCTGGGGAATCAGAGGTGGGGAATCAGAGTCGGGGAATCAGAGGCAGGGAATCGGATGTGCGGAATCAGAGATGGGGAATCAGAGGTGGGGAATCAGAGGCGGTGAATCTGAGATGGGGAATCAGAGGCGGGGAATCAGAGGCAGGTTATCAGACACGGGGATTCAGAGGCTGGGAATCAGACGCGGGGAATCAAAGGCGGGGAATGAAGCTGGGGAATCAGAGGCAGGGAATCAGAGTTGGGGATTCAGAGGCGGGGAATCAGATATGGGGAAACAGAGGCGGGGAATCAGAGGCGGGGAAACAGAGGCTGGGAATCAGATATGGGGAATCAGAGGTGGGGAATCAGAGGTTGGGAATCAGAGGCAGGGAATCAGAGGCTTGGAATCAGATGCAGGGAATCAGATGCGGGGAATCAGAGGCGGGGAATCAGAGCTGGGGAATCAGAGGTGGGGAATCAGAGTTGGGGAATCAGAGGCGGGGACTTAGATGTTGGGAAACAGAGGCGTGGAATCAGAGGCGGGGAAACAGAGGCGGGGAATCAGATATGGGGAATCAGAGATGGGGAATCAGAGGCAGGGAATCAGATGTGCGGAATCAGAGATGGGGAATCAAAGGCAGGGAATCAGAGGCCTGGAATCAGATGCTGGGAATAAGAGGCCGGGAATCAGAGGTGGGGAATCAGAGTCCGGGAGTCAGAGATGGGGATTCAGAGGCGGGGAATGAGATATGGAGAATCAGAGGCGGGGAATCAGAGGCGGGGAAACAGAGGTGGGGAATCAGATATGGGGAATCAGAGGTGGCGAATCAAAGGCGGTGAATCAGAGATGGGGAATCAGAGGCGGGGAATCAGAGGCAGGGAATCAAACACGGGGAATCAGAGGCGGGGAATCAGAGCTGGGGGAATCAGAGGCTGGGAATCAAAGTTGTGGAATCAGAGGCAGGGAATCAGATATGGGGAAACAGGGGCGGGGAATCAGAGGCGGGGAAACAGAGGCGGGGAATCAGATATGGGGAATCAGAGGCGGGGAATTAGAGTTGGGGAATCAGAGGCGGGGAATCAGAGGTGGGGAAACAGAGGCGGGGAATCAAACACGGGGAATCAGAGGTGGGGAATCAGAGGTTGGGAATCAGAGGCAGGGAATCAGAGGCGGGGAATCAGAGGCGAGGAATCAGAGGCAGGGATTCAGATGTGCGGAATCGGAGATGGGGAATCAGAGGCAGGGAATCAGAGGCGGGGAATCAGAGGCGGGGAATCAGAGGCCGGGAATCAGATATGGGGAATCAGAGCCGGGGAATCAGAGGTGGGGAAACAGAGGCTGGGAATCAGATATGGGGAATCAGAGGTGGGGAATCAGAGGTTGGGAATCAGAGGCAGGGAATCAGAGGCTTGGAATCAGATGCAGGGAATCAGATGCGGGGAATCAGAGGCGGGGAATCAGAGCTGGGGAATCAGAGGTGGGGAATCAGAGTTGGGGAATCAGAAGCGGGGACTTAGATATTGGGAAACAGAGGCGTGGAATCAGAGGCGGGGAAACAGAGGCGGGGAATCAGATATGGGGAATCAGAGATGGGGAATCAGAGGCAGGGAATCAGATGTGCGGAATCAGAGATGGGGAATCAAAGGCAGGGAATCAGAATCAGAACCAGGGAATCAGAGGCCGGGAATCAGAGGCCGGAATCAGATGCCGGGAAAAAGAGGCCGGGAATCAGAGGTGGGGATTCAGAGGCGGGGAATGAGATATGGGGAATCAGAGGCGGGGAATCAGAGGCGGGGAAACAGAGGCGGGGAATCAGATATGGGGAATCAGAGGTGGCGAATCAAAGGCGGTGATTCAGAGATGGGGAATCAGAGGACGGGAATCAGAGGCAGGGAATCAAACACGGGGAATCAGAGGCGGGGAATCAGAGCTGGGGAATCAGAGGCTGGGAATCAAAGTTGGGGAATCAGAGGCAGGGAATCAGATATGGGGAAACAGGGGCGGGGAATCAGAGGCAGGGAAACAGAGGCGGGGAATCAGATATGGGGATTCAGAGGCGGGGAATTAGAGTTGGGGAATCAGAGGCGGGGAATCAGAGGCGGGGAATCAGAGCTGGGGAATCAGAGGCTGGGAATCAAAGTTGGGGAATCAGAGGCAGGGAATCAGATATGGGGAAACAGGGGCGGGGAATCAGAGGCAGGGAAACAGAGGCGGGGAATCAGATATGGGGAATCAGAGGCGGGGAATTAGAGTTGGGGAATCAGAGGCGGGGAATCAGAGGCGGGGAAACAGAGACGGGGAATCAAACACGGGGAATCAGAGGTGGGGAATCAGAGGTTGGGAATCAGAGGCAGGGAATCAGAGGCGGGGAATCAGAGGCGGGGAATCAGAGGCAGGGAATCAGATGTGCGGAATCGGAGATGGGGAATCAGAGGCAGGGAATCAGAGGCGGGGAATCAGAGTCCGGGAATCAGATATGGGGAAACAGAGGCGGGGAATCAGAGGCGGGGAATCAGAGGCTGGGAATCAAAGTTGGGGAATCAGAGTCAGGGAATCAGATATGGGGAAACAGGGGCGGGGAATCAGAGGCGGGGAAACAGAGGCGGGGAATCAGATATGGGGAATCAGAGGCGGGGAATTAGAGTTGGGGAATCAGATGCGGGGAATCAGTGGTGGGGAAACAGAGGCGGGGAATCAAACACGGGGAATCAGAGGTGGGGAATCAGAGGTTGGAAATCAGAGGCAGGGAATCAGCGGCGGGGAATCAGAGGCGGGGAATCAGAGGCAGGGAATCAGATGTGCGGAATCGGTGATGGGGAATCAGAGGCAGGGAATCAGAGGCGGGGAATCAGAGGCCGGGAATCAGATATGGGGAAACAGAGGCGGGGAATCAGAGGCGGGGAAACAGAGGCTGGGAATCAGATATCGGGAATCAGAGGTGGGGATCAGAGGTTGGGAATCAGAGGCAGGGGATCAGAGGCTTGGAATCAGATGCAGGGAATCAGATGCCGGGAATCAGAGGCGGGTAATCAGAGCTGGGGAATCAGAGTCTGGGAATCAAAGTTGGGGAATCAGAGGCAGGGAATAAGATATGGGGAAGCAGGGGCGGGGAATCAGAGGCGGGGAAACAGAGGCGGGGAATCAGATATGGGGAATCAGAGGCGGGGAATTAGAGTTGGGGAATCAGAGGCGGGGAATCAGAGGCGGGGAAACAGAGGCGGGGCATCAAACACGGGGAATCAGAGGCGGGGAATGAGAGGCAGGGAATCAGATGTGCGGAATCGGAGATGGGGAATCAGAGGCAGGGAATCAGAGGCGGGGAATCAGAGGCGGGGAATCAAAGGCCGGGAATCAGATATGGGGAAACAGAAGCGGGGAATCAGAGGCGGGGAAACAGAGGCTGGGAATCAGGTATGGAGAATCAGATGTGGGGAATCAGAGGCGGGGAATCAGAGCTGGGGAATCAGAGGTGGGGAATCAATGTTGGGGAATCAGAGGCGGGGACTTAGATATAGGGAAACAGAGGCGGGGAATCAGAGGCTTGGAATCAGATGCAGGGAATCAGATGCGGGGAATCAGAGGCGGGGAATCAGAGCTGGGGAATCAGAGGTGGGGAATCAGAGTTGGGGAATCAGAGGCGGGGACTTAGATGTTGGGAAACAGAGGCGTGGAATCAGAGGCGGGGAAACAGAGGCGGGGAATCAGATATGGGGAATCAGAGATGGGGAATCAGAGGCAGGGAATCAGATGTGCGGAATCAGAGATGGGGAATCAAAGGCAGGGAATCAGAATCAGAAGCAGGGAATCAGAGGCCGGGAATCAGAGGCCGGAATCAGATGCCGGGAATAAGAGGCCGGGAATCAGAGGTGGGGAATCAGAGTCCGGGAATCAGTGATGGGGATTCAGAGGCGGGGAATGAGATATGGGGAATCAGAGGCAGGGAATCAGAGGCGGGGAAACAGAGGCGGGGAATCAGATATGGGGAATCAGAGGTGGCGAATCAAAGGCGGTGAATCAGAGATGGGGAATCAGAGGCCGGGAATCAGAGGCAGGGAATCAAACATGGGGAATCAGAGGCGGGGAATCAGAGCTGGGGAATCAGAGGCTGGGAATCAAAGTTGGGGAATAAGAGGCAGGGAATCAGATATGGGGAAACAGGGGCGGGGAATCAGAGGCGGGGAAACAGAGGCGGGAATCAGATATGGGGAATCAGAGGCGGGGAATTAGAGTTGGGGAATCAGAGGCGGGGAATCAGAGGCGGGGAAACAGAGGCGGGGAATCAAACACGGGGAATCAGTGGTGGGGAATCAGAGGTTGGGAATTAGAGGCAGGGAATCAGAGGCGGGGAATCAGAGGCGGGGAATCAGAGGCAGGGAATCAGATGTGCGGAATCGGAGATGGGGAATCAGAGGCAGGGAATCAGAGGCGGGGAATCAGAGTCCGGGAATCAGATATGGGGAAACAGAGGCGGGGAATCAGAGGCGGGGAAACAGAGGCTGCGAATCAGATATGGGGAATCAGAGGTGGGGAATCAGAGGTTGTGAATCAGAGGCAGGGAATCAGAGGCTTGGAATCAGATGCAGGGAATCAGATGCAGGGAATCAGAGGCGGGGAATCAGAGCTGGGGAATCAGAGGTGGGGAATCAGAGTTGGGGAATCAGAGGCGGGGACTTAGATATTGGGAAACAGAGGCGGGGAATCAGAGGCGGGGAAACAGAGGCGGGGAATCAGATATGGGGAATCAGAGATGGGGAATCAGAGGCAGGGAATAAGATGTTCGGAATCAGAGATGGGGAATCAAAGGCAGGGAATCAGAATCAGAAGCAGGGAATCAGAGGCCGGGAATCAGAGGCCGGAATCAGATGCCGGGAATAAGAGGCTGGGAATCAGAGGTGGGGAATCAGAGTCCGGGAATCAGAGATGGGGAATCAGAGGCGGGGAATGAGATATGGGGAATCAGAGGCGGGGAATCAGAGGCGGGGAAACAGAGGCGAGGAATCAGATATGGGGAATCAGAGGTGGCGAATCAAAGGCGGTGAATCAGAGATGGGGAATCAGAGGCGGGGAATCAGAGGCAGGGAATCAAACACGGGGAATCAGAGGCGGGGAATCAGAGCTGGGGAATCAGAGGCGGGGAATAAGAGTTGGGGAATCAGAGGCGGGGAATCAGAGCTTGGGAATCAGAGGTGGGGATCAGAGTCAGGGAATCAGAGGCAGGGAATCAGATGTGCGGAATCCGAGATGGGGAATCAGAGGTGGGGAATCAGAGGCTGTGAATCAGAGATGGGGAATCAGAGGCGGGGAATCAGAGGCAGGAAATCAGACACGGGGATTCAGAGGCTGGGAATCAGACGGGGGGAATCAAAGGCGGGGAATCAGAGCTGGGGAATCAGAGGCAGGGAATCAGAGTTGGGGATTCAGAGGCGGGGAATCAGATATGGGGAAACAGAGGCGGGGAATCAGAGGCGGGCAAACAGAGGCGGGGAATTAGATATGGGGAATCAGAGGTGGGGAATCAGAGGTGGTGAATCAGAGATGGGGAATCACAGGCGGGGAATCAGAGGCAGGGAATAGAACGCGGGGAATCAGAGGCAGGGAATCAGAGTTGGGGCATCAGAGGTTGGGAATTAGATATGGGGAAACAGAGGCAGGGAATCAGAGGCGGGGAAACAGAGGCGGGAAATCAGATATGGGGAATCAGAGGTGGGGAATCAGAGGCAGGGAATCAGATGTGCGGAATCAGAGATGGGGAATCAGAGGCAGTGAATCAGAATCAGAAGCGGGGAATCAGAGGCCGGGAATCAGAGGCCGGGAATCAGATGCTGGGAATAAGAGGCCGGGAATCAGAGGTGGGGAATCAGAGTCCGGGAATCAGAGATGGGATTCAGAGGCGGAAAATGAGATATGTAGAATCAGAGGCGGGGAATCAGAGGCGGGGAAACAGAGGTGGGGAATCAGATATGTGGAATCAGAGGTGGCGAATCAAAGGCGGTGAATCAGAGATGGGGAATCAGAGGCTGGGAATCAGAGGCATGGAATCAAACACGGGAAATCAGGGGCGGGGAATCAGAGCTGGGGAATCAGAGGCGGGGAATCAGAGTTGGGGAATCAGAGGCAGGGAATCAGATATGGGGAAACAAGGGCAGGGAATCAGAGGCGGGGAAACAGAGGCGGGGAATCAGATATGGGGAATCAGAGGTGTGGAATCAGAGGTTGGGAATCAGAGGCAGGGAATCAGAGGCGGCGAAACAGAGGCGGGGAATCAGATATGGGGAATCAGAGGTGGCGAATCAAAGGCGGTGAAACAGAGATGGGGAATCAGGGCAGGGAATCAGAGGCAGGGAATCAAACACGGGGAATCAGAGCTGGGGAATCAGAGGCGGGGAATTAGAGTTGGGGAATCAGAGGAGGGGAATCAGAGGCGGGGAAACAGAGGCGGGGAATCAGATATGGGGAATCAGAGGTGGGGAATCAGAGGTTCGGAATCAGAGGCAGGGAATCAGAGGCGGGGAATCAGAGGCAGGGAATCAGATGTGCGGAATCGGAGATGGGGAATCAGAGGTAGGGAATCAGAGGTGGGGAATCAGAGGCGGGGAATAAGAGGCCGGGAATCAGATATGGGGAAACAGAGGTGGGGAATCAGAGGCGGGGAAACAGAGGCGGGGAATCAGATATGGTGAATCAGAGGTGGGGAATCAGAGGTTGGGAATCAGAGGCAGGGAATCAGAGGCTTGGAATCAGATGCAGGGAATCAGATGCGGGGAATCAGAGGCGGGGAATCAGAGCTGGGGAATCAGAGGTGGGGAATCAGAGTTGGGGAATCAGAGGCGGGGACTTAGATATTGGGAAACAGAGGCGGGAAATCAGAGGCGAGGAAACAGAGAAGGGGAATCAGATATGGGGAATCAGAGGTGGGGAATCAGAGGCAGGGAATCAGATGTGCGGAATCAGAGATGGGGAATCAGAGGCAGGGAATCAGAATCAGAAGCAGGGAATCAGAGGCCGGGAATCAGAGGCCGGAATCAGATGCCGGGAATAAGAGGCCGGGAATCAGAGATGGGGATTCAGAGGCGGAGAATGAGATATGGGGAATCAGAGGCGGGGAATCAGAGGCGGGGAATCAGAGGCGGGGAAACAGATGCGGGGAATCAGATATGGGGAATCAGAGGTGGCGAATCAAAGGCGGTGAATCAGAGATGCGGAATCAGAGGCCGGGAATCAGAGGCAGGGAATCAAACACGGGGAATCAGAGGCGGGGAATCAGAGCTGGGGAATCAGAGGCGGGGAATCAGAGTTGGGGAATCAGAGGCGGGGAAGCAGAGGCAGGGAATCAGACGCGGGGATTCAGAGGCGGGGAATCATAGTTGGGAATCAGAGGCGGATAATCAGATATGGGGAAACAGAGGCGGGGAATCAGGGGCGGGGAAACAGAGGCGGGGAATCAGATATGGGGAATCGGATGCGGGGAATCAGAGGCGGGGAATCAGAGCTGTGGAATCAGAGGCGGGGAATCAGAGTTGGGGCATCAGAGGTGGGGAATTAGATATGGGGAAACAGAGGCGGGGAATCAGAGGCGTGGAAACAGAGGCGGGGAATCAGATATGGGGAATCAGACGTGGGGAATCAGAGGCAGGTAATCAGACGTGCGGAATCAGAGATGGGGAATCAGAGGCAGGGAATCAGAATCAGAAGCGGGGAGTCAGAGGCCGGGAATCAGAGGCCTGGAATGAGATGCTGGGAATAAGAGGCCGGGAATCAGAGGTGGGGAATCAGAGTCCGGGAATCAGAGATGGGGAGTCAGAGGCGGGGAATGAGATATGGAGAATCAGAGGCGGGGAATCAGAGGCGGGGAAACAGAGGTGGGGAATCAGATATGGGGAATCAGAGGTGGCGAATCAAAGGCGGTGAATCAGAGATGGGGAATCAGAGGCGGGGAATCAGAGGCAGGGAATCAAACACGTGGAATCAGAGGCGGGGAATCAGAGCTGGGGAATCAGAGGCTGGGAATCAAAGTTGGGGAATCAGAGTCAGGGAATCAGATATGGGGAAACAGGGGCGGGGAATCAGAGGCGGGGAAACAGAGGCGGGGAATCAGATATGGGGAATCAGAGGCGGGGAATTAGAGGCGTGGAAACAGAGGCGGGGAATCAGATATGGGGAATCAGAGGCGGGGAATCAGAGGCTTGGAAACAGAGGCGGGGAATCAGATATGGGGAATCAGAGGTGGGGAATCAGAGGCAGGTAATCACATGTGCGGAATCAGAGATGGGGAATCAGAGGCAGGGAATCAGAATCAGAAGCGGGGAGTCAGAGGCCGGGAATCAGAGGCCTGGAATCAGATGCTGGGAATAAGAGGCCGGGAATCAGAGGTGGGGAATCAGAGTCCGGGAGTCAGAGATGGGGATTCAGAGGCGGGGAATGGGATATGGAGAATCAGAGGCGGGGAATCAGAGGCGGGGAAACAGAGGTGGGGAATCAGATATGGGGAATCAGAGGTGGCGAATCAAAGGCGGTGAATCAGAGATGGGGAATCAGAGGCGGGGAATCAGAGCTGGGGGAATCAGAGGCTGGGAATCAAAGTTGTGGAATCAGAGGCAGGGAATCAGATATGGGGAAACAGGGGCGGGGAATCAGAGGCGGGGAAACAGAGGTGGGGAATCAGATATGGGGAATCAGAGGCAGGGAATTAGAGTTGGGGAATCAGAGGCGGGGAATCAGAGGTGGGGAAACAGAGGCGGGGAATCAAACACGGGGAATCAGAGGTGGGGAATCAGAGGTTGGGAATCAGAGGCAGGGAATCAGAGGCGTGGAATCAGAGGCGGGGAATCAGAGGCAGGGATTCAGATGTGCGGAATCGGAGATGGGGAATCAGAGGCAGGGAATCAGAGGCGGGGAATCAGAGGCGGGGAATCAGAGGCCGGGAATCAGATATGGGGAATCAGAGGCGGGGAATCAGAGGTGGGGAAACAGAGGCTGGGAATCAGATATGGGGAATCAGAGGTGGGGAATCAGAGGTTGGGAATCAGAGGCAGGGAATCAGAGGCTTGGAATCAGATGCAGGGAATCAGATGCGGGGAATCAGAGGCGGGGAATCAGATATGGGGAATCAGAGGCGGGGAATCAGAGGCCGGGAATCAGATATGGGGAAACAGAGGCGGGGAATCAGAGGCGGGGAAACAGAGGCTGGGAATCAGATATCGGGAATCAGAGGTGGGGATCAGAGGTTGGGAATCAGAGGCAGGGGATCAGAGGCTTGGAATCAGATGCAGGGAATCAGATGCCGGGAATCAGAGGCGGGTAATCAGAGCTGGGGAATCAGAGTCTGGGAATCAAAGTTGGGGAATCAGAGGCAGGGAATAAGATATGGGGAAGCAGGGGCGGGGAATCAGAGGCGGGGAAACAGAGGCGGGGAATCAGATATGGGGAATCAGAGGCGGGGAATTAGAGTTGGGGAATCAGAGGCGGGGAATCAGAGGCGGGGAAACAGAGGCGGGGCATCAAACACGGGGAATCAGAGGCGGGGAATGAGAGGCAGGGAATCAGATGTGCGGAATCGGAGATGGGGAATCAGAGGCAGGGAATCAGAGGCGGGGAATCAGAGGCGGGGAATCAGAGGCCGGGAATCAGATATGGGGAAACAGAAGCGGGGAATCAGAGGCGGGGAAACAGAAGCTGGGAATCAGGTCTGGAGAATCAGATGTGGGGAATCAGAGGCGGGGAATCAGAGCTGGGGAATCAGAGGTGGGGAATCAAAGTTGGGGAATCAGAGGCGGGGACTTAGATATGGGGAAACAGAGGCGGGGAATCAGAGACGGGGATTCAGATATGGGGAATCAGAGGTGGGGAATCAGAGGCAGGGAATTAGATGTGCGGAATCAGAAATGGGGAATCAGAGGCAGGGAATCAGAATCAGAAGCAGGGAATCAGAGGCCGGGAATCAGAGGCCGGAATCAGATGCCGGGAATAAGAGGTCGGGAATCAGAGGTGGGGAATCAGAGTCCGGGAATCAGAGATGGGGAATCAGATGCGGGGAATGAGTTATGGGGAATCAGAGGCGGGGAATCAGAGGCGGGGAAACAGTGGCGAGGAATCAGATATGGGGAATCAGAGGTGGCGAATCAAAGGCGGTGAATCAGAGATGGGGAATCAGAGCTGGGGAATCAGAGGCAGGGGATCAAACACGGGGAATCAGAGGCGGGGAATCAGAGCTGGGGAATCAGAGGCGGGGAATCAGAGTTGGGGAATCAGAGGCGGGGAATCAGAGCTGGGGAATCAGAGGTGGGGAATCAGAGTCGGGGAATCAGAGGCAGGGAATCGGATGTGCGGAATCAGAGATGGGGAATCAGAGGTGGGGAATCAGAGGCGGTGAATCTGAGATGGGGAATCAGAGGCGGGGAATCAGAGGCAGGTTATCAGACACGGGGATTCAGAGGCTGGGAATCAGACGCGGGGAATCAAAGGCGGGGAATGAAGCTGGGGAATCAGAGGCAGGGAATCAGAGTTGGGGATTCAGAGGCGGGGAATCAGATATGGGGAAACAGAGGCGGGGAATCAGAGGCGGGGAAACAGAGGCTGGGAATCAGATATGGGGAATCAGAGGTGGGGAATCAGAGGTTGGGAATCAGAGGCAGGGAATCAGAGGCTTGGAATCAGATGCAGGGAATCAGATGCGGGGAATCAGAGGCGGGGAATCAGAGCTGGGGAATCAGAGGTGGGGAATCAGAGTTGGGGAATCAGAGGCGGGGACTTAGATGTTGGGAAACAGAGGCGTGGAATCAGAGGCGGGGAAACAGAGGCGGGGAATCAGATATGGGGAATCAGAGATGGGGAATCAGAGGCAGGGAATCAGATGTGCGGAATCAGAGATGGGGAATCAAAGGCAGGGAATCAGAGGCCTGGAATCAGATGCTGGGAATAAGAGGCCGGGAATCAGAGGTGGGGAATCAGAGTCCGGGAGTCAGAGATGGGGATTCAGAGGCGGGGAATGAGATATGGAGAATCAGAGGCGGGGAATCAGAGGCGGGGAAACAGAGGTGGGGAATCAGATATGGGGAATCAGAGGTGGCGAATCAAAGGCGGTGAATCAGAGATGGGGAATCAGAGGCGGGGAATCAGAGGCAGGGAATCAAACACGGGGAATCAGAGGCGGGGAATCAGAGCTGGGGGAATCAGAGGCTGGGAATCAAAGTTGTGGAATCAGAGGCAGGGAATCAGATATGGGGAAACAGGGGCGGGGAATCAGAGGCGGGGAAACAGAGGCGGGGAATCAGATATGGGGAATCAGAGGCAGGGAATTAGAGTTGGGGAATCAGAGGCGGGGAATCAGAGGTGGGGAAACAGAGGCGGGGAATCAAACACGGGGAATCAGAGGTGGGGAATCAGAGGTTGGGAATCAGAGGCAGGGAATCAGAGGCGTGGAATCAGAGGCGGGGAATCAGAGGCAGGGATTCAGATGTGCGGAATCGGAGATGGGGAATCAGAGGCAGGGAATCAGAGGCGGGGAATCAGAGGCGGGGAATCAGAGGCCGGGAATCAGATATGGGGAATCAGAGGCGGGGAATCAGAGGTGGGGAAACAGAGGCTGGGAATCAGATATGGGGAATCAGAGGTGGGGAATCAGAGGTTGGGAATCAGAGGCAGGGAATCAGAGGCTTGGAATCAGATGCAGGGAATCAGATGCGGGGAATCAGAGGCGGGGAATCAGAGCTGGGGAATCAGAGGTGGGGAATCAGAGTTGGGGAATCAGAGGCGGGGACTTAGATATTGGGAAACAGAGGCGTGGAATCAGAGGCGGGGAAACAGAGGCGGGGAATCAGATATGGGGAATCAGAGATGGGGAATCAGAGTCAGGGAATCAGATGTGCGGAATCAGAGATGGGGAATCAAAGGCAGGGAATCAGAATCAGAAGCAGGGAATCAGAGGCCGGGAATCAGAGGCCGGAATCAGATGCCGGGAATAAGAGGCCGGGAATCAGAGGTGGGGATTCAGAGGCGGGGAATGAGATATGGGGAATCAGAGGCGGGGAATCAGAGGCGGGGAAACAGAGGCGGGGAATCAGATATGGGGAATCAGAGGTGGCGAATCAAAGGCGGTGATTCAGAGATGGGGAATCAGAGGACGGGAATCAGAGGCAGGGAATCAAACACGGGGAATCAGAGGCGGGGAATCAGAGCTGGGGAATCAGAGGCTGGGAATCAAAGTTGGGGAATCAGAGGCAGGGAATCAGATATGGGGAAACAGGGGCGGGGAATCAGAGGCAGGGAAACAGAGGCGGGGAATCAGATATGGGGAATCAGAGGCGGGGAATTAGAGTTGGGGAATCAGAGGCGGGGAATCAGAGGCGGGGAAACAGAGACGGGGAATCAAACACGGGGAATCAGAGGTGGGGAATCAGAGGTTGGGAATCAGAGGCAGGGAATCAGAGGCGGGGAATCAGAGGCGGGGAATCAGAGGCAGGGAATCAGAGGCAGGGAATCAGATGTTCGGAATCAGAGATCGGGAATCAAAGGCAGGGAATCAGAATCAGAAGCAGGGAATCAGAGGCCGGGAATCAGAGGCCGGAATCAGATGCCGGGAATAAGAGGCTGGGAATCAGAGGTGGGGAATCAGAGTCCGGGAATCAGAGATGGGGAATCAGAGGCGGGGAATGAGATATGGGGAATCAGAGGCGGGGAATCAGAGGCGGGGAAACAGAGGCGAGGAATCAGATATGGGGAATCAGAGGTGGCGAATCAAAGGCGGTGAATCAGAGATGGGGAATCAGAGGCGGGGAATCAGAGGCAGGGAATCAAACACGGGGAATCAGAGGCGGGGAATCAGAGCTGGGGAATCAGAGGCGGGGAATCAGAGTTGGGGAATCAGAGGCGGGGAATCAGAGCTTGGGAATCAGAGGTGGGGATCAGAGTCAGGGAATCAGAGGCAGGGAATCAGATGTGCGGAATCCGAGATGGGGAATCAGAGGTGGGGAATCAGAGGCTGTGAATCAGAGATGGGGAATCAGAGGCGGGGAATCAGAGGCAGGAAATCAGACACGGGGATTCAGAGGCTGGGAATCAGACGGGGCGAATCAAAGGCGGGGAATCAGAGCTGGGGAATCAGAGGCAGGGAATCAGAGGCGGGCAAACAGAGGCGTGGAATTAGATATGGGGAATCAGAGGTGGGGAATCAGAGGTGGTGAATCAGAGATGGGGAATCACAGGCGGGGAATCAGAGGCAGGGAATAGAACGCGGGGAATCAGAGGCAGGGAATCAGAGTTGGGGCATCAGAGGTTGGGAATTAGATATGGGGAAACAGAGGCGGGGAATCAGAGGCGGGGAAACAGAGGCGGGAAATCAGATATGGGGAATCAGAGGTGGGGAATCAGAGGCAGGGAATCAGATGTGCGGAATCAGAGATGGGGAATCAGAGGCAGCGAATCAGAATCAGAAGCGGGGAATCAGAGGCCGGGAATCAGAGGCCGGGAATCAGATGCTGTGAATAAGAGGCCGGGAATCAGAGGTGGGGAATCAGAGTCCGGGAATCAGAGATGGGGATTCAGAGGCGGAAAATGAGATATGTAGAATCAGAGGCGGGGAATCAGAGGCGGGGAAACAGAGGTGGGGAATCAGATATGTGGAATCAGAGGTGGCGAATCAAAGGCAGTGAATCAGAGATGGGGAATCAGAGGCGGGGAATCAGAGGAAGGGAATCAAACACGGGAAATCAGGGGCGGGGAATCAGAGCTGGGGAATCAGAGGCGGGGAATCAGAGTTGGGGAATCAGAGGCAGGGAATCAGATATGGGGAAACAAGGGCAGGGAATCAGAGGCGGGGAAACAGAGGCGGGGAATCAGATATGGGGAATCAGAGGTGTGGAATCAGAGGTTGGGAATCAGAGGCAGGGAATCAGAGGCGGCGAAACAGAGGCGGGGAATCAGATATGGGGAATCAGAGGTGGCGAATCAAAGGCGGTGTAACAGAGATGGGGAATCAGGGCAGGGAATCAGAGGCAGGGAATCAAACACGGGGAATCAGAGCTGGGGAATCAGAGGCGGGGAATTAGAGTTGGGGAATCAGAGGAGGGGAATCAGAGGCGGGGCAACAGAGGCGGGGAATCAGATATGGGGAATCAGAGGTGGGGAATCAGAGGTTCGGAATCAGAGGCAGGGAATCAGAGGCGGGGAATCAGAGGCAGGGAATCAGATGTGCGGAATCGGAGATGGGGAATCAGAGGTAGGGAATCAGAGGTGGGGAATCAGAGGCGGGGAATAAGAGGCCGGGAATCAGATATGGGGAAACAGAGGTGGGGAATCAGAGGCGGGGTAACAGAGGCGGGGAATCAGATATGGGGAATCAGAGGTGGGGAATCAGAGGTTGGGAATCAGAGGCAGCGAATCAGAGGCTTGGAATCAGATGCAGGGAATCAGATGCGGGGAATCAGAGGCGGGGAATCAGAGCTGGGGAATCAGAGGTGGGGAATCAGAGTTGGGGAATCAGAGGCGGGGACTTAGATATTGGGAAACAGAGGCGGGAAATCAGAGGCGGGGAAACAGAGGCGGGGAATCAGATATGGGGAATCAGAGGTGGGGAATCAGAGGCAGGGAATCAGATGTGCGGAATCAGAGATGGGGAATCAGAGGCAGGGAATCAGAATCAGAAGCAGGGAATCAGAGGCCGGGAATCAGAGGCCGGAATCAGATGCCGGGAATAAGAGGCCGGGAATCAGAGGTGGGGAATCAGAGTCCGGGAATCAGAGATGGGGATTCAGAGGCGGGGAATGAGATATGGGGAATCAGAGGCGGGGAATCAGAGGCGGGGAAACAGATGTGGGGAATCAGATATGGGGAATCAGAGGTGGCGAATCAAAGGCGGTGAATCAGAGATGCGGAATCAGAGGCCGGGAATCAGAGGCAGGGAATCAAACACGGGGAATCAGAGGCGGGGAATCAGAGCTGGGGAATCAGAGGCGGGGAATCAGAGTTGGGGAATCAGAGGCGGGGAAGCAGAGGCAGGGAATCAGACGCGGGGATTCAGAGGCGGGGAATCATAGTTGGGAATCAGAGGCGGATAATCAGATATGGGGAAACAGAGGCGGGGAATCAGGGGCGGGGAAACAGAGGCGGGGAATCAGATATGGGGAATCGGATGCGGGGAATCAGAGGCGGGGAATCAGAGCTGTGGAATCAGAGGCGGGGAATCAGAGTTGGGGCATCAGAGGTGGGGAATAAGATATGGGGAAACAGAGGCGGGGAATCAGAGGCGTGGAAACAGAGGCGGGGAATCAGATATGGGGAATCAGACGTGGGGAATCAGAGGCAGGGAATCAGAATCAGAAGCGGGGAGCCAGAGGCCGGGAATCAGAGGCCTGGAATCAGATGCTGGGAATAAGAGGCCGGGAATCAGAGGTGGGGAATCAGAGTCCGGGAATCAGAGATGGGGAGTCAGAGGCGGGGAATGAGATATGGAGAATCAGAGGCGGGGAATCAGAGGCGGGGAAACAGAGGTGGGGAATCAGATATGGGGAATCAGAGGTGGCGAATCAAAGGCGGTGAATCAGAGATGGGGAATCAGAGGCGGGGAATCAGAGGCAGGGAATCAAACACGGGGAATCAGAGGCGGGGAATCATAGCTGGGGAATCAGAGGCTGGGAATCAAAGTTGGGGAATCAGAGTCAGGGAATCAGATATGCGGAATCGGAGATGGGGAATCAGAGGCAGGGAATCAGAGGCGGGGAATCAGAGTCCGGGAATCAGATATGGGGAAACAGAGGCGGGGAATCAGAGGCGGGGAAACAGAGGCTGCGAATCAGATATGGGGAATCAGAGGTGGGGAATCAGAGGTTGTGAATCAGAGGCAGGGAATCAGAGGCTTGGAATCAGATGCAGGGAATCAGATGCAGGGAATCAGAGGCGGGGAATCAGAGCTGGGGAATCAGAGGTGGGGAATCAGAGTTGGGGAATCAGAGGCGGGGACTTAGATATTGGGAAACAGAGGCGGGGAATCAGAGGCGGGGAAACAGAGGCGGGGAATCAGATATGGTGAATCAGAGATGGGGAATCAGAGGCAGGGAATCAGATGTTCGGAATCAGAGATGGGGAATCAAAGGCAGGGAATCAGAATCAGAAGCAGGGAATCAGAGGCCGGGAATCAGAGGCCGGAATCAGATGCCGGGAATAAGAGGCTGGGAATCAGAGGTGGGGAATCAGAGTCCGGGAATCAGAGATGGGGAATCAGAGGCGGGGAATGAGATATGGGGAATCAGAGGCGGGGAATCAGAGGCGGGGAAACAGAGGCGAGGAATCAGATATGGGGAATCAGAGGTGGCGAATCAAAGGCGGTGAATCAGAGATGGGGAATCAGAGGCGGGGAATCAGAGGCAGGGAATCAAACACGGGGAATCAGAGGCGGGGAATCAGAGCTGGGGAATCAGAGGCGGGGAATCAGAGTTGGGGAATCAGAGGCGGGGAATCAGAGCTTGGGAATCAGAGGTGGGGATCAGAGTCAGGGAATCAGAGGCAGGGAATCAGATGTGCGGAATCCGAGATGGGGAATCAGAGGTGGGGATTCAGAGGCTGTGAATCAGAGATGGGGAATCAGAGGCGGGGAATCAGAGGCAGGAAATCAGACACGGGGATTCAGAGGCTGGGAATCAGACGGGGGGAATCAAAGGCGGGGAATCAGAGCTGGGGAATCAGAGGCAGGGAATCAGAGTTGGGGATTCAGAGGCGGGGAATCAGATATGGGGAAACAGAGGCGGGGAATCAGAGGCGGGCAAACAGAGGCGGGGAATTAGATATGGGGAATCAGAGGTGGGGAATCAGAGGCAGGGAATAGAACGTGGGGAATCAGAGGCAGGGAATCAGAGTTGGGGCATCAGAGGTTGGGAATTAGATATGGGGAAACAGAGGCGGGGAATCAGAGGCGGGGAAACAGAGGCGGGAAATCAGATATGGGGAATCAGAGGTGGGGAATCAGAGGCAGGGAATCAGATGTGCGGAATCAGAGATGGGGAATCAGAGGCAGCGAATCAGAATCAGAAGCGGGGAATCAGAGGCCGGGAATCAGAGGCCGGGAATCAGATGCTGGGAATAAGAGGCCGGGAATCAGAGGTGGGGAATCAGAGTCCGGGAATCAGAGATGGGGATTCAGAGGCGGAAAATGAGATATGTAGAATCAGAGGCGGGGAATCAGAGGCGGGGAAACAGAGGTGGGGAATCAGATATGTGGAATCAGAGGTGGCGAATCAAAGGCGGTGAATCAGAGATGGGGAATCAGAGGCTGGGAATCAGAGGCAGGGAATCAAACACGGGAAATCAGGGGCGGGGAATCAGAGCTGGGGAATCAGAGGCGGGGAATCAGAGTTGGGGAATGAGAGGCAGGGAATCAGATATGGGGAAACAAGGGCAGGGAATCAGAGGCGGGGAAACAGAGGCGGGGAATCAGATATGGGGAATCAGAGGTGTGGAATCAGAGGTTGGGAATCAGAGGCAGGGAATCAGAGGCGGCGAAACAGAGGCGGGGAATCAGATATGGGGAATCAGAGGTGGCGAATCAAAGGCGGTGAAACAGAGATGGGGAATCAGGGCAGGGAATCAGAGGCAGGGAATCAAACACGGGGAATCAGAGCTGGGGAATCAGAGGCGGGGAATTAGAGTTGGGGAATCAGAGGAGGGGAATCAGAGGCGGGGAAACAGAGGCGGGGAATCAGATATGGGGAATCAGAGGTGGGGAATCAGAGGTTCGGAATCAGAGGCAGGGAATCAGAGGCGGGGAATCAGAGGCAGGGAATCAGATGTGCGGAATCGGAGATGGGGAATCAGAGGTAGGGAATCAGAGGTGGGGAATCAGAGGCGGGGAATAAGAGGCCGGGAATCAGATATGGGGAAACAGAGGTGGGGAATCAGAGGCGGGGAAACAGAGGCGGGGAATCAGATATGGGGAATCAGAGGTGGGGAATCAGAGGTTGGGAATCAGAGGCAGGGAATCAGAGGCTTGGAATCAGATGCAGGGAATCAGATGCGGGGAATCAGAGGCGGGGAATCAGAGCTGGGGAATCAGAGGTGGGGAATCAGAGTTGGGGAATCAGAGGCGGGGACTTAGATATTGGGAAACAGAGGCGGGAAATCAGAGGCGGGGAAACAGAGGCGGGGAATCAGATATGGGGAATCAGAGGTGGGGAATCAGAGGCAGGGAATCAGATGTGCGGCATCAGAGATGGGGAATCAGAGGCAGGGAATCAGAATCAGAAGCAGGGAATCAGAGGCCGGGAATAAGAGGCCGGAATCAGATGCCGGGAATAAGAGGCCGGGAATCAGAGATGGGGATTCAGAGGCGGGGAATGAGATATGGGGAATCAGAGGCGGGGAATCAGAGGCGGGGAATCAGAGGCGGGGAAACAGATGCGGGGAATCAGATATGGGGAATCAGAGGTGGCGAATCAAAGGCGGTGAATCAGAGATGCGGAATCAGAGGCCGGGAATCAGAGGCAGGGAATCAAACACGGGGAATCAGAGGCGGGGAATCAGAGCTGGGGAATCAGAGGCGGGGAATCAGAGTTGGGGAATCAGAGGCGGGGAAGCAGAGGCAGGGAATCAGACGCGGGGATTCAGAGGCGGGGAATCATAGTTGGGAATCAGAGGCGGATAATCAGATATGGGGAAACAGAGGCGGGGAAACAGGGGCGGGGAAACAGAGGCGGGGAATCAGATATGGGGAATCGGATGCGGGGAATCAGAGGCGGGGAATCAGAGCTGTGGAATCAGAGGCGGGGAATCAGAGTTGGGGCATCAGAGGTGGGGAATTAGATATGGGGAAACAGAGGCGGGGAATCAGAGGCGTGGAAACAGAGGCGGGGAATCAGATATGGGGAATCAGACGTGGGGAATCAGAGGCAGGTAATCAGACATGCGGAATCAGAGATGGGGAATCAGAGGCAGGGAATCAGAATCAGAAGCGGGGAGTCAGAGGCCGGGAATCAGAGGCCTGGAATCAGATGCTGGGAATAAGAGGCCGGGAATCAGAGGTGGGGAATCAGAGTCCGGGAATCAGAGATGGGGAGTCAGAGGCGGGGAATGAGATATGGAGAATCAGAGGCGGGGAATCAGAGGCGGGGAAACAGAGGTGGGGAATCAGATATGGGGAATCAGAGGTGGCGAATCAAAGGCGGTGAATCAGAGATGGGGAATCAGAGGCGGGGAATCAGAGGCAGGGAATCAAACACGGGGAATCAGAGGCGGGCAATCAGAGCTGGGGAATCAGAGGCTGGGAATCAAAGTTGGGGAATCAGAGTCAGGGAATCAGATATGGGGAAACAGGGGCGGGGAATCAGAGGCGGGGAAACAGAGGCGGGGAATCAGATATGGGGAATCAGAGGCGGGGAATTAGAGGCGTGGAAACAGAGGCGGGGAATCAGATATGGGGAATCAGAGGCGGGGAATCAGAGGCGTGGAAACAGAGGCGGGGAATCAGATATGGGGAATCAGAGGTGGGGAATCAGAGGCAGGTAATCAGATGTGCGGAATCAGAGATGGGGAATCAGAGGCAGAGAATCAGAATCAGAAGCGGGGAGTCAGAGGCCGGGAATCAGATGCCTGGAATCAGATGCTGGGAATAAGAGGCCGGGAATCAGAGGTGGGGAATCAGAGTCCGGGAGTCAGAGATGGGGATTCAGAGGCGGGGAAACAGAGGCGGGGAATCAGATATGGGGAATCAGAGGCGGGGAATTAGAGTTGGGGATTCAGAGGCGGGGAATCAGAGGTGGGGAAACAGAGGCGGGGAATCAAACACGGGGAATCAGAGGTGGGGAATCAGAGGTTGGGAATCAGAGGCAGGGAATCAGAGGCGGGGAATCAGAGGCGGGGAATCAGAGGCGGGGAATCAGAGGCGGGGAAACAGAGACGGGGAATCAAACACGGGGAATCAGAGGTGGGGAATCAGAGGTTGGGAATCAGAGGCAGGGAATCAGAGGCGGGGAATCAGAGGCGGGGAATCAGAGGCAGGGAATCAGATGTGCGGAATCAGAGATGGGGAATCAGAGGCAGGGAATCAGAGGCGGGGAATCAGAGTCCGGGAATCAGATATGGGGAAACAGAGGCGGGGAATCAGAGGCGGGGAAACAGAGGCTGGGAATCAGATATGGGGAATCAGAGGTGGGGAATCAGAGGTTGGGAATCAGAGGCAGGGAATCAGAGGCTTGGAATCAGATGCAGGGAATCAGATGCAGGGAATAAGAGGCGGGGAATCAGAGCTGGGGAATCAGAGGTGGGGAATCAGAGTTGGGGAATCAGAGGCGGGGACTTAGATATTGGGAAACAGAGGCAGGGAATCAGAGGCGGGAAAACAGAGGCGGGGAATCAGATATGGGGAATCAGAGATGGGGAATCAGAGGCAGGGGATCAGATGTTCGGAATCAGAGATGGGGAATCAAAGGCAGGGAATCAGAATCAGAAGCAGGGAATCAGAGGCCGGGAATCAGAGGCCGGAATCAGATGCCGGGAATAAGAGGCTGGGAATCAGAGGTGGGGAATCAGAGTCCGGGAATCAGAGATGGGGAATCAGAGGCGGGGAATGAGATATGGGGAATCAGAGGCGGGGAATCAGAGGCGGGGAAACAGAGGCGAGGAATCTGATATGGGGAATCAGAGGTGGCGAATCAAAGGCGGTGAATCAGAGATGGGGAATCAGAGGCGGGGCATCAGAGGCAGGGAATCAAACACGGGGAATCAGAGGCGGGGAATCAGAGCTGGGGAATCAGAGGCGGGGAATCAGAGTTGGGGAATCAGAGGCGGGGAATCAGAGCTTGGGAATCAGAGGTGGGGATCAGAGTCAGGGAATCAGAGGCAGGGAATCAGATGTGCGGAATCCGAGATGGGGAATCAGAGGTGGGGAATCAGAGGCTGTGAATCAGAGATGGGGAATCAGAGGCGGGGAATCAGAGGCAGGAAATCAGACACGGGGATTCAGAGGCTGGGAATCAGACGGGGGGAATCAAAGGCGGGGAATCAGAGCTGGGGAATCAGAGGCAGGGAATCAGAGTTGGGGATTCAGAGGCGGGGAATCAGATATGGGGAAACAGAGGCGGGGAATCAGAGGCGGGCAAACAGAGGCGGGGAATTAGATATGGGGAATCAGAGGTGGGGAATCAGAGGTGGTGAATCAGAGATGGGGAATCACAGGCGGGGAATCAGAGGCAGGGAATAGAACGCGGGGAATCAGAGGCAGGGAATCAGAGTTGGGGCATCAGAGGTTGGGAATTAGATATGGGGAAACAGAGGCGGGGAATCAGAGGCGGGGAATCAGAGGCGGGAAATCAGATATGGGGAATCAGAGGTGGGGAATCAGAGGCAGGGAATCAGATGTGCGGAATCAGAGATGGGGAATCAGAGGCAGCGAATCAGAATCAGAAGCGGGGAATCAGAGGCCGGGAATCAGAGGCCGGGAATCAGATGCTGGGAATAAGAGGCCGGGAATCAGAGGTGGGGAATCAGAGTCCGGGAATCAGAGATGGGGATTCAGAGGCAGAAAATGAGATATGTAGAATCAGAGGCGGGGAATCAGAGGCGGGGAAACAGAGGTGGGGAATCAGATATGTGGAATCAGAGGTGGCGAATCAAAGGCAGTGAATCAGAGATGGGGAATCAGAGGCGGGGAATCAGAGGCAAGGAATCAAACACGGGAAATCAGGGGCGGGGAATCAGAGCTGGGGAATCAGAGGCGGGGAATCAGAGTTGGGGAATCAGAGGCAGGGAATCAGATATGGGGAAACAAGGGTAGGGAATCAGAGGCGGGGAAACAGAGGCGGGGAATCAGATATGGGGAATCAGAGGTGTGGAATCAGAGGTTGGGAATCAGAGGCAGGGAATCAGAGGCGGCGAAACAGAGGCGGGGAATCAGATATGGGGAATCAGAGGTGGCGAATCAAAGGCGGTGTAACAGAGATGGGGAATCAGGGCAGGGAATCAGAGGCAGGGAATCAAACACGGGGAATCAGAGCTGGGGAATCAGAGGCGGGGAATTAGAGTTGGGGAATCAGAGGAGGGGAATCAGAGGCGGGGCAACAGAGGCGGGGAATCAGATATGGGGAATCAGAGGTGGGGAATCAGAGGTTCGGAATCAGAGGCAGGGAATCAGAGGCGGGGAATCAGAGGCAGGGAATCAGATGTGCGGAATCGGAGATGGGGAATCAGAGGTAGGGAATCAGAGGTGGGGAATCAGAGGCGGGGAATAAGAGGCCGGGAATCAGATATGGGGAAACAGAGGTGGGGAATCAGAGGCGGGGTAACAGAGGCGGGGAATCAGATATGGGGTATCAGAGGTGGGGAATCAGAGGTTGGAAATCAGAGGCAGCGAATCAGAGGCTTGGAATCAGATGCAGGGAATCAGATGCGGGGAATCAGAGGCGGGGAATCAGAGCTGGGGAATCAGAGGTGGGGAATCAGAGTTGGGGAATCAGAGGCGGGGACTTAGATATTGGGAAACAGAGGCGGGAAATCAGAGGCGGGGAAACAGAGGCGGGGAATCAGATATGGGGAATCAGAGGTGGGGAATCAGAGGCAGGGAATCAGATGTGCGGAATCAGAGATGGGGAATCAGAGGCAGGGAATCAGAATCAGAAGCAGGGAATCAGAGGCCGGGAATCAGAGGCCGGAATCAGATGCCGGGAATAAGAGGCCGGGAATCAGAGGTGGGGAATCAGAGTCCGGGAATCAGAGATGGGGATTCAGAGGCGGGGAATGAGATATGGGGAATCAGAGGCGGGGAATCAGAGGCGGGGAAACAGATGCGGGGAATCAGATATGGGGAATCAGAGGTGGCGAATCAAAGGCGGTGAATCAGAGATGCGGAATCAGAGGCCGGGAATCAGAGGCAGGGAATCAAACACGGGGAATCAGAGGCGGGGATTCAGAGCTGGGGAATCAGAGGCGGGGAATCAGAGTTGGGGAATCAGAGGCGGGGAAGCAGAGGCAGGGAATCAGACGCGGGGATTCAGAGGCGGGGAATCATAGTTGGGAATCAGAGGCGGATAATCAGATATGGGGAAACAGAGGCGGGGAATCAGGGGCGGGGAAACAGAGGCGGGGAATCAGATATGGGGAATCGGATGCGGGGAATCAGAGGCGGGGAATCAGAGCTGTGGAATCAGAGGCGGGGAATCAGAGTTGGGGCATCAGAGGTGGGGAATTAGATATGGGGAAACAGAGGCGGGGAATCAGAGGCGTGGAAACAGAGGCGGGGAATCAGATATGGGGAATCAGACGTGGGGAATCAGAGGCAGGGAATCAGAATCAGAAGCGGGGAGCCAGAGGCCGGGAATCAGAGGCCTGGAATCAGATGCTGGGAATAAGAGGCCGGGAATCAGAGGTGGGGAATCAGAGTCCGGGAATCAGAGATGGGGAGTCAGAGGCGGGGAATGAGATATGGAGAATCAGAGGCGGGGAATCAGAGGCGGGGAAACAGAGGTGGGGAATCAGATATGGGGAATCAGAGGTGGCGAATCAAAGGCGGTGAATCAGTGATGGGGAATCAGAGGCGGGGAATCAGAGGCAGGGAATCAAACACGGGGAATCAGAGGCGGGGAATCAGAGCTGGGGAATCAGAGGCTGGGAATCAAAGTTGGGGAATCAGAGTCAGGGAATCAGATATGGGGAAACAGGGGCGGGGAATCAGAGGCGGGGAAACAGAGGCGGGGAATCAGATATGGGGAATCAGAGGCGGGGAATTAGAGTTGGGGAATCAGAGGCGGGGAATTAGTGGTGGGGAAACAGAGGCGGGGAATCAAACACGGGGAATCAGAGGTGGGGAATCAGAGGTTGGAAATTAGAGGCAGGGAATCAGCGGCGGGGAATCAGAGGCGGGGTATCAGAGGCAGGGAATCAGATGTGCGGAATCGGTGATGGGGAATCAGAGGCAGGGAATCAGAGGCGGGGAATCAGAGGCCGGGAATCAGATATGGGGAAACAGAGGCGGGGAATCAGAGGCGGGGAAACAGAGGCTGGGAATCAGATATGGGGAATCAGAGGTGGGGAATCAGAGGTTGGGAATCAGAGGCAGGGGATCAGAGGCTTGGAATCAGATGCAGGGAATCAGAGGCGGGGAAACAGAGGCGGGGAATCAAACACGGGGAATCAGAGGTGGGGAATCAGAGGTTGGGAATCAGAGGCAGGGAATCAGAGGCGGGGAATCAGAGGCGGGGAATGAGAGGCAGGGAATCAGATGTGCGGAATCGGAGATGGGGAATCAGAGGCAGGGAATCAGAGGCGGGGAATCAGAGGCGGGGAATCAGAGGCCGGGAATCAGATATGGGGAAACAGAAGCGGGGAATCAGTGGCGGGGAAACAGAGGCTGGGAATCAGGTATGGGGAATCAGATGTGGGGAATCAGAGGCGGGGAATCAGAGCTGGGGAATCAGAGGTGGGGAATCAAAGTTGGGGAATCAGAGGCGGGCACTTAGATATGGGGAAACAGAGGCGGGGAATCAGAGATGGGGAAACAGAGGCGTGGATTCAGATATGGGGAATCAGAGGTGGGGAATCAGAGGCAGGGAATTAGATGTGCGGAATCAGAAATGGGGAATCAGAGGCAGGGAATCAGAATCAGAAGCAGGGAATCAGAGGCCGGGAATCAGAGGCCGGAATCAGATGCCGGGAATAAGAGGTCGGGAATCAGAGGTGGGGAATAAGAGTCCGGGATCAGAGATGGGGAATCAGAGGCGGGGAATGAGATATGGGGAATCAGAGGCGGGGAAACAGTGGCGAGGAATCAGATATGGGGAATCAGAGGTGGCGAATCAAAGGCGGTGAATCAGAGATGGGGAATCAGAGCTGGGGAATCAGAGGCAGGGGATCAAACACGGGGAATCAGAGGCGGGGAATCAGAGCTGGGGAATCAGAGGCGGGGAATCAGAGTTGGGGAATCAGAGGCGGGGAATCAGAGCTGGGGAATCAGAGGTGGGGAATCAGAGGCGGTGAATCTGAGATGGGGAATCAGAGGCGGGGAATCAGAGGCAGGTTATCAGACACGGGGATTCAGAGTCTGGGAATCAGACGGGGGGAATCAAAGGCGGGGAATGAAGCTGGGGAATCAGAGGCAGGGAATCAGAGTTGGGGATTCAGAGGCGGGGAATCAGATATGGGGAAACAGAGGCGGGGAATCAGAGGCGGGCAAACAGTGGCGGGGAATTAGATATTGGGAATCAGTGGTGGGGAATCAGAGGTGGTGAATCAATGATGGGGAATCACAGGCGGGGAATCAGAGGCAGGGAATAGAACGCGGGGAATCAGAGGCAGGGAATCAGAGCTGGGGAATAAGAGGCGGGGAATCATAGTTGGGAATCAGAGGCGGAGAATCAGATATGGGGAAACAGAGGCGGGGAATCAGGGGCGGGGAAACAGAGGCGGGGAATCAGATATGGGGAATCGGATGTGGAGAATCAGAGGCAGGGAATCAGAGCTGGGGAATCAGAGGCGGGAAATCAGAGTTGGGGCATCAGAGGTGGGGAATTAGATCTGGGGAAACAGAGGCGGGGAATCAGATGTGCGGAATCAGAGGCGGGGAATCAGAGGCAGGGAATCAGAATCAGAAGCGGGGAGTCAGAGGCCGGGAATCAAGAGGCCTGGAATCAGATGCTGGGAATAAGAGGCCGGGAATCAGAGGTGGGGAATCAGAGTCCGGGAATCAGAGATGGGGAGTCAGAGGCGGGGAATCAGAGCTGGGGAATCAGAGGTGGGGAATCAGAGTTGGGGAATCAGAGGCGGGGACTTAGATATTGGGAAACAGAGGCGGGGAATCAGAGGCGGGGAAACAGAGGCGGGGAATCAGATATGGTGAATCAGAGATGGGGAATCAGAGGCAGGGAATCAGATGTTCGGAATCAGAGATGGGGAATCAAAGGCAGGGAATCAGAATCAGAAGCAGGGAATCAGAGGCCGGGAATCAGAGGCCGGAATCAGATGCCGGGAATAAGAGGCTGGGAATCAGAGGTGGGGAATCAGAGTCCGGGAATCAGAGATGGGGAATCAGAGGCGGGGAATGAGATATGGGGAATCAGAGGCGGGGAATCAGAGGCGGGGAAACAGAGGCGAGGAATCAGATATGGGGAATCAGAGGTGGCGAATCAAAGGCGGTGAATCAGAGATGGGGAATCAGAGGCGGGGAATCAGAGGCAGGGAATCAAACACGGGGAATCAGAGGCGGGGAATCAGAGCTGGGGAATCAGAGGCGGGGAATCAGAGTTGGGGAATCAGAGGCGGGGAATCAGAGCTTGGGAATCAGAGGTGGGGATCAGAGTCAGGGAATCAGAGGCAGGGAATCAGATGTGCGGAATCCGAGATGGGGAATCAGAGGTGGGGATTCAGAGGCTGTGAATCAGAGATGGGGAATCAGAGGCGGGGAATCAGAGGCAGGAAATCAGACACGGGGATTCAGAGGCTGGGAATCAGACGGGGGGAATCAAAGGCGGGGAATCAGAGCTGGGGAATCAGAGGCAGGGAATCAGAGTTGGGGATTCAGAGGCGGGGAATCAGATATGGGGAAACAGAGGCGGGGAATCAGAGGCGGGCAAACAGAGGCGGGGAATTAGATATGGGGAATCAGAGGTGGGGAATCAGAGGCAGGGAATAGAACGTGGGGAATCAGAGGCAGGGAATCAGAGTTGGGGCATCAGAGGTTGGGAATTAGATATGGGGAAACAGAGGCGGGGAATCAGAGGCGGGGAAACAGAGGCGGGAAATCAGATATGGGGAATCAGAGGTGGGGAATCAGAGGCAGGGAATCAGATGTGCGGAATCAGAGATGGGGAATCAGAGGCAGCGAATCAGAATCAGAAGCGGGGAATCAGAGGCCGGGAATCAGAGGCCGGGAATCAGATGCTGGGAATAAGAGGCCGGGAATCAGAGGTGGGGAATCAGAGTCCGGGAATCAGAGATGGGGATTCAGAGGCGGAAAATGAGATATGTAGAATCAGAGGCGGGGAATCAGAGGCGGGGAAACAGAGGTGGGGAATCAGATATGTGGAATCAGAGGTGGCGAATCAAAGGCGGTGAATCAGAGATGGGGAATCAGAGGCTGGGAATCAGAGGCAGGGAATCAAACACGGGAAATCAGGGGCGGGGAATCAGAGCTGGGGAATCAGAGGCGGGGAATCAGAGTTGGGGAATGAGAGGCAGGGAATCAGATATGGGGAAACAAGGGCAGGGAATCAGAGGCGGGGAAACAGAGGCGGGGAATCAGATATGGGGAATCAGAGGTGTGGAATCAGAGGTTGGGAATCAGAGGCAGGGAATCAGAGGCGGCGAAACAGAGGCGGGGAATCAGATATGGGGAATCAGAGGTGGCGAATCAAAGGCGGTGAAACAGAGATGGGGAATCAGGGCAGGGAATCAGAGGCAGGGAATCAAACACGGGGAATCAGAGCTGGGGAATCAGAGGCGGGGAATTAGAGTTGGGGAATCAGAGGAGGGGAATCAGAGGCGGGGAAACAGAGGCGGGGAATCAGATATGGGGAATCAGAGGTGGGGAATCAGAGGTTCGGAATCAGAGGCAGGGAATCAGAGGCGGGGAATCAGAGGCAGGGAATCAGATGTGCGGAATCGGAGATGGGGAATCAGAGGTAGGGAATCAGAGGTGGGGAATCAGAGGCGGGGAATAAGAGGCCGGGAATCAGATATGGGGAAACAGAGGTGGGGAATCAGAGGCGGGGAAACAGAGGCGGGGAATCAGATATGGGGAATCAGAGGTGGGGAATCAGAGGTTGGGAATCAGAGGCAGGGAATCAGAGGCTTGGAATCAGATGCAGGGAATCAGATGCGGGGAATCAGAGGCGGGGAATCAGAGCTGGGGAATCAGAGGTGGGGAATCAGAGTTGGGGAATCAGAGGCGGGGACTTAGATATTGGGAAACAGAGGCGGGAAATCAGAGGCGGGGAAACAGAGGCGGGGAATCAGATATGGGGAATCAGAGGTGGGGAATCAGAGGCAGGGAATCAGATGTGCGGCATCAGAGATGGGGAATCAGAGGCAGGGAATCAGAATCAGAAGCAGGGAATCAGAGGCCGGGAATAAGAGGCCGGAATCAGATGCCGGGAATAAGAGGCCGGGAATCAGAGATGGGGATTCAGAGGCGGGGAATGAGATATGGGGAATCAGAGGCGGGGAATCAGAGGCGGGGAATCAGAGGCGGGGAAACAGATGCGGGGAATCAGATATGGGGAATCAGAGGTGGCGAATCAAAGGCGGTGAATCAGAGATGCGGAATCAGAGGCCGGGAATCAGAGGCAGGGAATCAAACACGGGGAATCAGAGGCGGGGAATCAGAGCTGGGGAATCAGAGGCGGGGAATCAGAGTTGGGGAATCAGAGGCGGGGAAGCAGAGGCAGGGAATCAGACGCGGGGATTCAGAGGCGGGGAATCATAGTTGGGAATCAGAGGCGGATAATCAGATATGGGGAAACAGAGGCGGGGAAACAGGGGCGGGGAAACAGAGGCGGGGAATCAGATATGGGGAATCGGATGCGGGGAATCAGAGGCGGGGAATCAGAGCTGTGGAATCAGAGGCGGGGAATCAGAGTTGGGGCATCAGAGGTGGGGAATTAGATATGGGGAAACAGAGGCGGGGAATCAGAGGCGTGGAAACAGAGGCGGGGAATCAGATATGGGGAATCAGACGTGGGGAATCAGAGGCAGGTAATCAGACATGCGGAATCAGAGATGGGGAATCAGAGGCAGGGAATCAGAATCAGAAGCGGGGAGTCAGAGGCCGGGAATCAGAGGCCTGGAATCAGATGCTGGGAATAAGAGGCCGGGAATCAGAGGTGGGGAATCAGAGTCCGGGAATCAGAGATGGGGAGTCAGAGGCGGGGAATGAGATATGGAGAATCAGAGGCGGGGAATCAGAGGCGGGGAAACAGAGGTGGGGAATCAGATATGGGGAATCAGAGGTGGCGAATCAAAGGCGGTGAATCAGAGATGGGGAATCAGAGGCGGGGAATCAGAGGCAGGGAATCAAACACGGGGAATCAGAGGCGGGCAATCAGAGCTGGGGAATCAGAGGCTGGGAATCAAAGTTGGGGAATCAGAGTCAGGGAATCAGATATGGGGAAACAGGGGCGGGGAATCAGAGGCGGGGAAACAGAGGCGGGGAATCAGATATGGGGAATCAGAGGCGGGGAATTAGAGGCGTGGAAACAGAGGCGGGGAATCAGATATGGGGAATCAGAGGCGGGGAATCAGAGGCGTGGAAACAGAGGCGGGGAATCAGATATGGGGAATCAGAGGTGGGGAATCAGAGGCAGGTAATCAGATGTGCGGAATCAGAGATGGGGAATCAGAGGCAGAGAATCAGAATCAGAAGCGGGGAGTCAGAGGCCGGGAATCAGATGCCTGGAATCAGATGCTGGGAATAAGAGGCCGGGAATCAGAGGTGGGGAATCAGAGTCCGGGAGTCAGAGATGGGGATTCAGAGGCGGGGAAACAGAGGCGGGGAATCAGATATGGGGAATCAGAGGCGGGGAATTAGAGTTGGGGATTCAGAGGCGGGGAATCAGAGGTGGGGAAACAGAGGCGGGGAATCAAACACGGGGAATCAGAGGTGGGGAATCAGAGGTTGGGAATCAGAGGCAGGGAATCAGAGGCGGGGAATCAGAGGCGGGGAATCAGAGGCGGGGAATCAGAGGCGGGGAAACAGAGACGGGGAATCAAACACGGGGAATCAGAGGTGGGGAATCAGAGGTTGGGAATCAGAGGCAGGGAATCAGAGGCGGGGAATCAGAGGCGGGGAATCAGAGGCAGGGAATCAGATGTGCGGAATCAGAGATGGGGAATCAGAGGCAGGGAATCAGAGGCGGGGAATCAGAGTCCGGGAATCAGATATGGGGAAACAGAGGCGGGGAATCAGAGGCGGGGAAACAGAGGCTGGGAATCAGATATGGGGAATCAGAGGTGGGGAATCAGAGGTTGGGAATCAGAGGCAGGGAATCAGAGGCTTGGAATCAGATGCAGGGAATCAGATGCAGGGAATAAGAGGCGGGGAATCAGAGCTGGGGAATCAGAGGTGGGGAATCAGAGTTGGGGAATCAGAGGCGGGGACTTAGATATTGGGAAACAGAGGCAGGGAATCAGAGGCGGGAAAACAGAGGCGGGGAATCAGATATGGGGAATCAGAGATGGGGAATCAGAGGCAGGGGATCAGATGTTCGGAATCAGAGATGGGGAATCAAAGGCAGGGAATCAGAATCAGAAGCAGGGAATCAGAGGCCGGGAATCAGAGGCCGGAATCAGATGCCGGGAATAAGAGGCTGGGAATCAGAGGTGGGGAATCAGAGTCCGGGAATCAGAGATGGGGAATCAGAGGCGGGGAATGAGATATGGGGAATCAGAGGCGGGGAATCAGAGGCGGGGAAACAGAGGCGAGGAATCTGATATGGGGAATCAGAGGTGGCGAATCAAAGGCGGTGAATCAGAGATGGGGAATCAGAGGCGGGGAATCAGAGGCAGGGAATCAAACACGGGGAATCAGAGGCGGGGAATCAGAGCTGGGGAATCAGAGGCGGGGAATCAGAGTTGGGGAATCAGAGGCGGGGAATCAGAGCTTGGGAATCAGAGGTGGGGATCAGAGTCAGGGAATCAGAGGCAGGGAATCAGATGTGCGGAATCCGAGATGGGGAATCAGAGGTGGGGAATCAGAGGCTGTGAATCAGAGATGGGGAATCAGAGGCGGGGAATCAGAGGCAGGAAATCAGACACGGGGATTCAGAGGCTGGGAATCAGACGGGGGGAATCAAAGGCGGGGAATCAGAGCTGGGGAATCAGAGGCAGGGAATCAGAGTTGGGGATTCAGAGGCGGGGAATCAGATATGGGGAAACAGAGGCGGGGAATCAGAGGCGGGCAAACAGAGGCGGGGAATTAGATATGGGGAATCAGAGGTGGGGAATCAGAGGTGGTGAATCAGAGATGGGGAATCACAGGCGGGGAATCAGAGGCAGGGAATAGAACGCGGGGAATCAGAGGCAGGGAATCAGAGTTGGGGCATCAGAGGTTGGGAATTAGATATGGGGAAACAGAGGCGGGGAATCAGAGGCGGGGAATCAGAGGCGGGAAATCAGATATGGGGAATCAGAGGTGGGGAATCAGAGGCAGGGAATCAGATGTGCGGAATCAGAGATGGGGAATCAGAGGCAGCGAATCAGAATCAGAAGCGGGGAATCAGAGGCCGGGAATCAGAGGCCGGGAATCAGATGCTGGGAATAAGAGGCCGGGAATCAGAGGTGGGGAATCAGAGTCCGGGAATCAGAGATGGGGATTCAGAGGCAGAAAATGAGATATGTAGAATCAGAGGCGGGGAATCAGAGGCGGGGAAACAGAGGTGGGGAATCAGATATGTGGAATCAGAGGTGGCGAATCAAAGGCAGTGAATCAGAGATGGGGAATCAGAGGCGGGGAATCAGAGGCAAGGAATCAAACACGGGAAATCAGGGGCGGGGAATCAGAGCTGGGGAATCAGAGGCGGGGAATCAGAGTTGGGGAATCAGAGGCAGGGAATCAGATATGGGGAAACAAGGGTAGGGAATCAGAGGCGGGGAAACAGAGGCGGGGAATCAGATATGGGGAATCAGAGGTGTGGAATCAGAGGTTGGGAATCAGAGGCAGGGAATCAGAGGCGGCGAAACAGAGGCGGGGAATCAGATATGGGGAATCAGAGGTGGCGAATCAAAGGCGGTGTAACAGAGATGGGGAATCAGGGCAGGGAATCAGAGGCAGGGAATCAAACACGGGGAATCAGAGCTGGGGAATCAGAGGCGGGGAATTAGAGTTGGGGAATCAGAGGAGGGGAATCAGAGGCGGGGCAACAGAGGCGGGGAATCAGATATGGGGAATCAGAGGTGGGGAATCAGAGGTTCGGAATCAGAGGCAGGGAATCAGAGGCGGGGAATCAGAGGCAGGGAATCAGATGTGCGGAATCGGAGATGGGGAATCAGAGGTAGGGAATCAGAGGTGGGGAATCAGAGGCGGGGAATAAGAGGCCGGGAATCAGATATGGGGAAACAGAGGTGGGGAATCAGAGGCGGGGTAACAGAGGCGGGGAATCAGATATGGGGTATCAGAGGTGGGGAATCAGAGGTTGGAAATCAGAGGCAGCGAATCAGAGGCTTGGAATCAGATGCAGGGAATCAGATGCGGGGAATCAGAGGCGGGGAATCAGAGCTGGGGAATCAGAGGTGGGGAATCAGAGTTGGGGAATCAGAGGCGGGGACTTAGATATTGGGAAACAGAGGCGGGAAATCAGAGGCGGGGAAACAGAGGCGGGGAATCAGATATGGGGAATCAGAGGTGGGGAATCAGAGGCAGGGAATCAGATGTGCGGAATCAGAGATGGGGAATCAGAGGCAGGGAATCAGAATCAGAAGCAGGGAATCAGAGGCCGGGAATCAGAGGCCGGAATCAGATGCCGGGAATAAGAGGCCGGGAATCAGAGGTGGGGAATCAGAGTCCGGGAATCAGAGATGGGGATTCAGAGGCGGGGAATGAGATATGGGGAATCAGAGGCGGGGAATCAGAGGCGGGGAAACAGATGCGGGGAATCAGATATGGGGAATCAGAGGTGGCGAATCAAAGGCGGTGAATCAGAGATGCGGAATCAGAGGCCGGGAATCAGAGGCAGGGAATCAAACACGGGGAATCAGAGGCGGGGATTCAGAGCTGGGGAATCAGAGGCGGGGAATCAGAGTTGGGGAATCAGAGGCGGGGAAGCAGAGGCAGGGAATCAGACGCGGGGATTCAGAGGCGGGGAATCATAGTTGGGAATCAGAGGCGGATAATCAGATATGGGGAAACAGAGGCGGGGAATCAGGGGCGGGGAAACAGAGGCGGGGAATCAGATATGGGGAATCGGATGCGGGGAATCAGAGGCGGGGAATCAGAGCTGTGGAATCAGAGGCGGGGAATCAGAGTTGGGGCATCAGAGGTGGGGAATTAGATATGGGGAAACAGAGGCGGGGAATCAGAGGCGTGGAAACAGAGGCGGGGAATCAGATATGGGGAATCAGACGTGGGGAATCAGAGGCAGGGAATCAGAATCAGAAGCGGGGAGCCAGAGGCCGGGAATCAGAGGCCTGGAATCAGATGCTGGGAATAAGAGGCCGGGAATCAGAGGTGGGGAATCAGAGTCCGGGAATCAGAGATGGGGAGTCAGAGGCGGGGAATGAGATATGGAGAATCAGAGGCGGGGAATCAGAGGCGGGGAAACAGAGGTGGGGAATCAGATATGGGGAATCAGAGGTGGCGAATCAAAGGCGGTGAATCAGTGATGGGGAATCAGAGGCGGGGAATCAGAGGCAGGGAATCAAACACGGGGAATCAGAGGCGGGGAATCAGAGCTGGGGAATCAGAGGCTGGGAATCAAAGTTGGGGAATCAGAGTCAGGGAATCAGATATGGGGAAACAGGGGCGGGGAATCAGAGGCGGGGAAACAGAGGCGGGGAATCAGATATGGGGAATCAGAGGCGGGGAATTAGAGTTGGGGAATCAGAGGCGGGGAATTAGTGGTGGGGAAACAGAGGCGGGGAATCAAACACGGGGAATCAGAGGTGGGGAATCAGAGGTTGGAAATTAGAGGCAGGGAATCAGCGGCGGGGAATCAGAGGCGGGGTATCAGAGGCAGGGAATCAGATGTGCGGAATCGGTGATGGGGAATCAGAGGCAGGGAATCAGAGGCGGGGAATCAGAGGCCGGGAATCAGATATGGGGAAACAGAGGCGGGGAATCAGAGGCGGGGAAACAGAGGCTGGGAATCAGATATGGGGAATCAGAGGTGGGGAATCAGAGTTTGGGAATCAGAGGCAGGGGATCAGAGGCTTGGAATCAGATGCAGGGAATCAGAGGCGGGGAAACAGAGGCGGGGAATCAAACACGGGGAATCAGAGGTGGGGAATCAGAGGTTGGGAATCAGAGGCAGGGAATCAGAGGCGGGGAATCAGAGGCGGGGAATGAGAGGCAGGGAATCAGATGTGCGGAATCGGAGATGGGGAATCAGAGGCAGGGAATCAGAGGCGGGGAATCAGAGGCGGGGAATCAGAGGCCGGGAATCAGATATGGGGAAACAGAAGCGGGGAATCAGTGGCGGGGAAACAGAGGCTGGGAATCAGGTATGGGGAATCAGATGTGGGGAATCAGAGGCGGGGAATCAGAGCTGGGGAATCAGAGGTGGGGAATCAAAGTTGGGGAATCAGAGGCGGGCACTTAGATATGGGGAAACAGAGGCGGGGAATCAGAGATGGGGAAACAGAGGCGGGGATTCAGATATGGGGAATCAGAGGTGGGGAATCAGAGGCAGGGAATTAGATGTGCGGAATCAGAAATGGGGAATCAGAGGCAGGGAATCAGAATCAGAAGCAGGGAATCAGAGGCCGGGAATCAGAGGCCGGAATCAGATGCCGGGAATAAGAGGTCGGGAATCAGAGGTGGGGAATAAGAGTCCGGGATCAGAGATGGGGAATCAGAGGCGGGGAATGAGATATGGGGAATCAGAGGCGGGGAAACAGTGGCGAGGAATCAGATATGGGGAATCAGAGGTGGCGAATCAAAGGCGGTGAATCAGAGATGGGGAATCAGAGCTGGGGAATCAGAGGCAGGGGATCAAACACGGGGAATCAGAGGCGGGGAATCAGAGCTGGGGAATCAGAGGCGGGGAATCAGAGTTGGGGAATCAGAGGCGGGGAATCAGAGCTGGGGAATCAGAGGTGGGGAATCAGAGGCGGTGAATCTGAGATGGGGAATCAGAGGCGGGGAATCAGAGGCAGGTTATCAGACACGGGGATTCAGAGTCTGGGAATCAGACGGGGGGAATCAAAGGCGGGGAATGAAGCTGGGGAATCAGAGGCAGGGAATCAGAGTTGGGGATTCAGAGGCGGGGAATCAGATATGGGGAAACAGAGGCGGGGAATCAGAGGCGGGCAAACAGTGGCGGGGAATTAGATATTGGGAATCAGTGGTGGGGAATCAGAGGTGGTGAATCAATGATGGGGAATCACAGGCGGGGAATCAGAGGCAGGGAATAGAACGCGGGGAATCAGAGGCAGGGAATCAGAGCTGGGGAATAAGAGGCGGGGAATCATAGTTGGGAATCAGAGGCGGAGAATCAGATATGGGGAAACAGAGGCGGGGAATCAGGGGCGGGGAAACAGAGGCGGGGAATCAGATATGGGGAATCGGATGTGGAGAATCAGAGGCAGGGAATCAGAGCTGGGGAATCAGAGGCGGGAAATCAGAGTTGGGGCATCAGAGGTGGGGAATTAGATCTGGGGAAACAGAGGCGGGGAATCAGATGTGCGGAATCAGAGGCGGGGAATCAGAGGCAGGGAATCAGAATCAGAAGCGGGGAGTCAGAGGCCGGGAATCAAGAGGCCTGGAATCAGATGCTGGGAATAAGAGGCCGGGAATCAGAGGTGGGGAATCAGAGTCCGGGAATCAGAGATGGGGAGTCAGAGGCGGGGAATGAGATATGGAGAATCAGAGGCGGGGAATCAGAGGTGGGGAAACAGAGGTGGGGAATCAGATATGGGGAATCAGAGGTGGCGAATCTAAGGCTGTGAATCAGAGATGGGTATCAGAGGCGGGGAATCAGAGGCAGGGAATCAAACACGGGGAATCAGAGGCGGGGAATCAGAGCTGGGGAATCAAAGGCTGGGAATCAAAGTTGGGGAATCAGAGGCAGGGAATCAGATATGGGGAAACAGGGGCGGGGAATCAGAGGCGGGGAAACAGAGGCAGGGAATCAGATATGGGGAATCAGAGGCGGGGAATTAGAGTTGGGGAATCAGAGGCGGGGAATCAGAGGCGGGGAAACAGAGGCGGGGAATCAAACACGGGGAATCAGAGGTGGGGAATCAGAGGTTGGGAATCAGAGGCAGGGAATCAGAGGCGGGGAATCAGAGGCGGGGAATCAGAGGCAGGGAATCAGATGTGCGGAATCGGAGATGAGGAATCAGAGGCAGGGAATCAGAGGCGGGGAATCAGATGCGGGGAATCAGAGGCCGGGAATCAGATATGGGGAAACAGAGGCGGGGAATCAGAGGCGGGGAAACAGAGGCTGGGAATCAGATATGGGGAATCAGAAGTGGGGAAACAGAGGTTGGGAATCAGAGGCAGGGAATCAGAGGCTTGGAATCAGATGCAGGGAATCAGATGCGGGGAATCAGAGGCGGGGAATCAGAGCTGGGGAATCAAAGGCTGGGAATCAAAGTTGGGGAATCAGAGGCAGGGAATCAGAGGCGGGGAATCAGATGCGGGGAATCAGAGGCCGGGAATCAGATATGGGGAAACAGAGGCGGGGAATCAGAGGCGGGGAAACAGAGGCTGGGAATCAGATATGGGGAATCAGAGGTGGGGAATCAGAGGTTGGGAATCAGAGGCAGGGAATCAGAGGCTTGGAATCAGATGCAGGGAATCAGATGCGGGGAATCAGACGCGGGGAATCAGAGCTGGGGAATCAGAGGCTGGGAATCAAAGTTGGGGAATCAGAGGCAGGGAATCAGATATGGGGAAACAGGGGCGGGGAATCAGAGGCGGGGAAACAGAGGCGGGGAATCAGATATGGGGAATCAGAGGCGGGGAATTAGAGTTGGGGAATCAGAGGCGGGGAATCAGAGGCGGGGATACAGAGGCGGGGAATCAAACACGGGGAATCAGAGGTGGGGAATCAGAGTTTGGGAATCAGAGGCAGGGAATCAGAGGCGGGGAATCAGAGGCGGGGAATCAGAGGCAGGGAATCAGATGTGCGGAATCGGAGATGGGGAATCAGAGGCAGGGAATCAGAGGCGGGGAATCAGAGGCGGGGAACCAGAGGCCGGGAATCAGATATGGGGAAACAGAGGCGGGGAATCAGAGGCGGGGAAACAGATGCTGGGAATCAGATATGGGGAATCAGAGGTGGGGAATCAGAGGTTGGGAATCAGAGGCAGGGGATCAGAGGCTTGGAATCAGATGCAGGGAATCAGATGCGGGGAATCAGAGGCGGGGAATCAGAGCTGGGGAATCAGAGTCTGGGAATCAAAGTTGGGGAATCAGAGGCGGGGAATCAGATATGGGGAAACAGGGGCGGGGAATCAGAGGCGGGGAAACAGAGGCGGGGAATCAGATATGGGGAAGCAGAGGCGGGGAATTAGAGTTGGGGAATCAGAGGCGGGGAATCAGAGGCGGGGAGACAGAGGCGGGGAATCAAACACGGGGAATCAGAGGTGGGGAATCAGAGGTTGGGAATCAGAGGCAGGGAATCAGAGGCGGGGAATCAGAGGCGGGGAATGAGAGGCAGGGAATCAGATGTGCGGAATCGGAGATGGGGAATCAGAGGCACGGAATCAGAGGCGGGGAATCAGAGGCGGGGAATCAGAGGCCGGGAATCAGATATGGGGAAACAGAAGCGGGGAATCAGAGGTGGGGAAACAGAGGCTGGGAATCAGGTATGGGGAATCAGATGTGGGGAATCAGAGGCGGGGAATCAGAGCTGGGGAATCAGAGGTGGGGAATCAAAGTTGGGGAATCAGAGGCGGGGACTTAGATATGGGGAAACAGAGGCGGGGAATCAGAGACGGGGAAACAGAGGCGGGGATTCAGATATGGGGAATCAGAGGTGGGGAATAAGAGGCAGGGAATTAGATGTGCGGAATCAGAAATGGGGAATCAGAGGCAGGGAATCAGAATCAGAAGCAGGGAATCAGAGGCCGGGAATCAGAGGCCGGAATCAGATGCCGGGAATAAGAGGTCGGGAATCAGAGGTGGGGAATCAGTGTCCGGGAATCAGAGATGGGGAATCAGAGGCGGGGAATGAGATATGGGGAATCAGAGGCGGGGAATCAGAGGCGGGGAAACAGTGGCGAGGAATCAGATATGGGGAATCAGAGGTGGCGAATCAAAGGCGGTGAATCAGAGATGGGGAATCAGAGCTGGGGAATCAGAGGCAGGGGATCAAACACGGGGAATCAGAGGCGGGGAATCAGAGCTGGGGAATCAGAGGCGGGGAATCAGAGTTGGGGAATCAGAGGCGGGGAATCAGAGCTGGGGAATCAGAGGTGGGGAATCAGAGTCGGGGAATCAGAGGCAGGGAATCGGATGTGCGGAAACAGAGATGGGGAATCAGAGGTGGGGAATCAGAGGCGGTGAATCTGAGATGGGGAATCAGAGGCGGGGAATCAGAGGCAGGTTATCAGACACGGGGATTCAGAGGCTGGGAATCAGACGGGGGGAATCAAAGGCGGGGAATGAAGCTTGGGAATCAGAGGCAGGGAATCAGAGTTGGGGATTCAGAGGCGGGGAATCAGATATGGGGAAACAGAGGCGGGGAATCAGAGGCGGGCAAACAGAGGCGGGGAATTAGATATGGGGAATCAGTGGTGGGGAATCAGAGGTGGTGAATCAGTGATGGGGAATCACAGGCGGGGAATCAGAGGCAGGGAATAGAACACGGGGAATCAGAGGCAGGGAATCAGAGCTGGGGAATAAGAGGCGGGGAATCATAGTTGGGAATCAGAGGCGGGGAATCAGATATGGGGAAACAGAGGCGGGGAATCAGGGGCGGGGAAACAGAGGCGGGGAATCAGATATGGGGAATCGGATGTGGAGAATCAGAGGCAGGGAATCAGAGCTGGGGAATCAGAGGCGGGGAATCAGAGTTGGGGCATCAGAGGTGGGGAATTAGATCTGGGGAAACAGAGGCGGGGAATCAGATGTGCGGAATCAGAGGCGGGGAATCAGAGGCAGGGAATCAGAATCAGAAGCGGGGAGTCAGAGGCCGGGAATCAGAGGCCTGGAATCAGATGCTGGGAATAAGAGGCCGGGAATCAGAGGTGGGGAATCAGAGTCCGGGAATCAGAGATGGGGAGTCAGAGGCGGGGAATGAGATATGGAGAATCAGAGGCGGGGAATCAGAGGTGGGGAAACAGAGGTGGGGAATCAGATATGGGGAATCAGAGGTGGCGAATCAAAGGCTGTGAATCAGAGATGGGGAATCAGAGGCGGGGAATCAGAGGCAGGGAATCAAACACGGGGAATCAGAGGCGGGGAATCAGAGCTGGGGAATCAGAGGCTGGGAATCAAAGTTGGGGAATCAGAGGCAGGGAATCAGATATGGGGAAACAGGGGCGGGGAATCAGAGGCGGGGAAACAGAGGCAGGGAATCAGATATGGGGAATCAGAGGCGGGGAATTAGAGTTGGGGAATCAGAGGCGGGGAATCAGAGGCGGGGAAACAGAGGCGGGGAATCAAACACGGGGAATCAGAGGTGGGGAATCAGAGGTTGGGAATCAGAGGCAGGGAATCAGAGGCGGGGAATCAGAGGCGGGGAATCAGAGGCAGGGAATCAGATGTGCGGAATCGGAGATGAGGAATCAGAGGCAGGGAATCAGAGGCGGGGAATCAGATGCGGGGAATCAGAGGCCGGGAATCAGATATGGGGAAACAGAGGCGGGGAATCAGAGGCGGGGAAACAGAGGCTGGGAATCAGATATGGGGAATCAGAGGTGGGGAATCAGAGGTTGGGAATCAGAGGCAGGGAATCAGAGGCTTGGAATCAGATGCAGGGAATCAGATGCGGGGAATCAGAGGTGGGGAATCAGAGCTGGGGAATCAGAGGCTGGGAATCAAAGTTGGGGAATCAGAGGCAGGGAATCAGAGGCGGGGAATCAGATGCGGGGAATCAGAGGCCGGGAATCAGATATGGGGAAACAGAGGCGGGGAATCAGAGGCGGGGAAACAGAGGCTGGGAATCAGATATGGGGAATCAGAGGTGGGGAATCAGAGGTTGGGAATCAGAGGCAGGGAATCAGAGGCTTGGAATCAGATGCAGGGAATCAGATGCGGGGAATCAGAGGCGGGGAATCAGAGCTGGGGAATCAGAGGCTGGGAATCAAAGTTGGGGAATCAGAGGCAGGGAATCAGATATGGGGAAACAGGGGCGGGGAATCAGAGGCGGGGAAACAGAGGCGGGGAATCAGATATGGGGAATCAGAGGCGGGGAATTAGAGTTGGGGAATCAGAGGCGGGGAATCAGAGGCGGGGAAACAGAGGCTGGGAATCAAACACGGGGAATCAGAGGTGGGGAATCAGAGGTTGGGAATCAGAGGCAGGGAATCAGAGGCGGGGAATCAGAGGCGGGGAATCAGAGGCAGGGAATCAGATGTGCGGAATCGGAGATGGGGAATCAGAGGCAGGGAATCAAAGGCGGGGAATCAGAGGCGGGGAACCAGAGGCCGGGAATCAGATATGGGGAAACAGAGGCGGGGAATCAGAGGCGGGGAAACAGATGCTGGGAATCAGATATGGGGAATCAGAGGTGGGGAATCAGAGGTTGGGAATCAGAGGCAGGGAATCAGAGGCTTGGAATCAGATGCAGGGAATCAGATGCAGGGAATCAGAGGCGGGGAATCAGAGCTGGGGAATCAGAGGTGGGGAATTAGAGTTGGGGAATCAGAGGCGGGGACATAGATATTGGGAAACAGAGGCGGGGAATCAGAGGCGGGGAAACATAGGCGGGGAATCAAACACAGGGAATCAGAGGCTTGGAATCAGATGCAGCGAATCAGATGCGGGGAATCAGAGGCGGGGAATCAGAGCTGGGGAATCAGAGGTGGGGAATCAGAGTTGGGGAATCAGAGGCGGGGACTTAGATATTGGGAAACAGAGGCGTGGAATCAGAGGCGGGGAAACAGAGGCGGGGAATCAGATATGGGGAATCAGAGATGGGGAATCAGAGGCAGGGAATCAGATGTGCGGAATCAGAGATGGGTAATCAAAGGCAGGGAATCAGAATCAGAAGCAGGGAATCAGAGGCCGGGAATCAGTGGCCGGAATCAGATGCCGGGAATAAGAGGCCGGGAATCAGAGGTTGGGATTCAGAGGCGGGGAATGAGATATGGGGAATCAGAGGCGGGGAATCAGAGGCGGGGAAACAGAGGCGGGGAATCAGATATGGGGAATCAGAGGTGGCGAATCAAAGGCGGTGATTCAGAGATGGGGAATCAGAGGACGGGAATCAGAGGCAGGGAATCAAACACGGGGAATCAGAGGCGGGGAATCAGAGCTGGGGAATCAGAGGCTGGGAATCAAAGTTGGGGAATCAGAGGCAGGGAATCAGATATGGGGAAACAGGGGCGGGGAATCAGAGGCAGGGAAACAGAGGCGGGGAATCAGATATGGGGAATCAGAGGCGGGGAATTAGAGTTGGGGAATCAGAGGCGGGGAATCAGAGGCGGGGAAACAGAGACGGGGAATCAAACACGGGGAATCAGAGGTGGGGAATCAGACGTTGGGAATCAGAGGCAGGGAATCAGAGGCGGGGAATCAGAGGCGGGGAATCAGAGGCAGGGAATCAGATGTGCGGAATCGGAGATGGGGAATCAGAGGCAGGGAATCAGAGGCGGGGAATCAGAGTCCGGGAATCAGATATGGGGAAACAGAGGCGGGGAATCAGAGGCGGGGAATCAGAGGCGGGGAATCAGATGCGGGGAATCAGAGGCCGGGAATCAGATATGGGGAAACAGAGGCGGGGAATCAGAGGCGGGGAAACAGAGGCTGGGAATCAGATATGGGGAATCAGAGGTGGGGAATCAGAGGTTGGGAATCAGAGGCAGGGAATCAGAGGCTTGGAATCAGATGCAGGGAATCAGATGCGGGGAATCAGAGGCGGGGAATCAGAGCTGGGGAATCAGAGGCTGGGAATCAAAGTTGGGGAATCAGAGGCAGGGAATCAGATATGGGGAAACAGGGGCGGGGAATCAGAGGCGGGGAAACAGAGGCGGGGAATCAGATATGGGGAATCAGAGGCGGGGAATTAGAGTTGGGGAATCAGAGGCGGGGAATCAGAGGCGGGGATACAGAGGCTGGGAATCAAACACGGGGAATCAGAGGTGGGGAATCAGAGGTTGGGAATCAGAGGCAGGGTATCAGAGGCGGGGAATCAGAGGCGGGGAATCAGAGGCAGGGAATCAGATGTGCGGAATCGGAGATGGGGAATCAGAGGCAGGGAATCAGAGGCGGGGAATCAGAGGCGGGGAACCAGAGGCCGGGAATCAGATATGGGGAAACAGAGGCGGGGAATCAGAGGCGGGGAAACAGATGCTGGGAATCAGATATGGGGAATCAGAGGTGGGGAATCAGAGGTTGGGAATCAGAGGCAGGGAATCAGAGGCTTGGAATCAGATGCAGGGAATCAGATGCAGGGAATCAGAGGCGGGGAATCAGAGCTGGGGAATCAGAGGTGGGGAATCAGAGTTGGGGAATCAGAGGCGGGGACTTAGATATTGGGAAACAGAGGCAGGGAATCAGAGGTGGGGAAACAGAGGCGGGGAATGAGATATGGGGAATCAGAGGCGGGGAATCAGAAGCGGGGAAACAGTGGCGAGGAATCAGATATGGGGAATCAGAGGTGACGAATCAAAGGCGGTGAATCAGAGATGGGGAATCAGAGCTGGGGAATCAGAGGCAGGGGATCAAACACGGGGAATCAGAGGCGGGGAATCAGAGCTGGGGAATCAGAGGCGGGGAATCAGAGTTGGGGAATCAGAGGCGGGGAATCAGAGCTGGGGAATCAGAGGTGGGGAATCAGAGTCGGGGAATCAGAGGCAGGGAATCGGATGTGCGGAATCAGAGATGGGGAATCAGAGGTGGGGAATCAGAGGCGGTGAATCTGAGATGGGGAATCAGAGGCGGGGAATCAGAGGCAGGTTATCAGACACGGGGATTCAGAGTCTGGGAATCAGACGGGGGGAATCAAAGGCGGGGAATGAAGCTGGGGAATCAGAGGCAGGGAATCAGAGTTGGGGATTCAGAGGCGGGGAATCAGATATGGGGAAACAGAGGCGGGGAATCAGAGGCGGGCAAACAGTGGCGGGGAATTAGATATGGGGAATCAGTGGTGGGGAATCAGAGGTGGTGAATCAATGATGGGGAATCACAGGCGGGGAATCAGAGGCAGGGAATAGAACGCGGGGAATCAGAGGCAGGGAATCAGAGCTGGGGAATAAGAGGCGGGGAATCATAGTTGGGAATCAGAGGCGGGGAATCAGATATGGGGAAACAGAGGCGGGGAATCAGGGGCGGGGAAACAGAGGCGGGGAATCAGATATGGGGAATCGGATGTGGAGAATCAGAGGCAGGGAATCAGAGCTGGGGAATCAGAGGCGGGAAATCAGAGTTGGGGCATCAGAGGTGGGGAATTAGGTCTGGGGAAACAGAGGCGGGGAATCAGATGTGCGGAATCAGAGGCGGGGAATCAGAGGCAGGGAATCAGAATCAGAAGCGGGGAGTCAGAGGCCGGGAATCAGAGGCCTGGAATCAGATGCTGGGAATAAGAGGCCGGGAATCAGAGGTGGGGAATCAGAGTCCGGGAATCAGAGATGGGGAGTCAGAGGCGGGGAATGAGATATGGAGAATCAGAGGCGGGGAATCAGAGGTGGGGAAACAGATGTGGGGAATCAGATATGGGGAATCAGAGGTGGCGAATCAAAGGCTGTGAATCAGAGATGGGTATCAGAGGCGGGGAATCAGAGGCAGGGAATCAAACACGGGGAATCAGAGGCGGGGAATCAGAGCTGGGGAATCAAAGGCTGGGAATCAAAGTTGGGGAATCAGAGGCAGGGAATCAGATATGGGGAAACAGGGGCGGGGAATCAGAGGCGGGGAAACAGAGGCAGGGAATCAGATATGGGGAATCAGAGGCGGGGAATTAGAGTTGGGGAATCAGAGGCGGGGAATCAGAGGCGGGGAAACAGAGGCGGGGAATCAAACACGGGGAATCAGAGGTGGGGAATCAGAGGTTGGGAATCAGAGGCAGGGAATCAGAGGCGGGGAATCAGAGGCGGGGAATCAGAGGCAGGGAATCAGATGTGCGGAATCGGAGATGAGGAATCAGAGGCAGGGAATCAGAGGCGGGGAATCAGATGCGGGGAATCAGAGGCCGGGAATCAGATATGGGGAAACAGAGGCGGGGAATCAGAGGCGGGGAAACAGAGGCTGGGAATCAGATGTGGGGAATCAGAGGTGGGGAAACAGAGGTTGGGAATCAGAGGCAGGGAATCAGAGGCTTGGAATCAGATGCAGGGAATCAGATGCGGGGAATCAGAGGCGGGGAATCAGAGCTGGGGAATCAAAGGCTGGGAATCAAAGTTGGGGAATCAGAGGCAGGGAATCAGAGGCGGGGAATCAGATGCGGGGAATCAGAGGCCGGGAATCAGATATGGGGAAACAGAGGCGGGGAATCAGAGGCGGGGAAACAGAGGCTGGGAATCAGATATGGGGAATCAGAGGTGGGGAATCAGAGGTTGGGAATCAGAGGCAGGGAATCAGAGGCTTGGAATCAGATGCAGGGAATCAGATGCGGGGAATCAGAGGCGGGGAATCAGAGCTGGGGAATCAGAGGCTGGGAATCAAAGTTGGGGAATCAGAGGCAGGGAATCAGATATGGGGAAACAGGGGCGGGGAATCAGAGGCGGGGAAACAGAGGCGGGGAATCAGATATGGGGAATCAGAGGCGGGGAATTAGAGTTGGGGAATCAGAGGCGGGGAATCAGAGGCGGGGATACAGAGGCGGGGAATCAAACACGGGGAATCAGAGGTGGGGAATCAGAGGTTGGGAATCAGAGGCAGGGAATCAGAGGCGGGGAATCAGAGGCGGGGAATCAGAGGCAGGGAATCAGATGTGCGGAATCGGAGATGGGGAATCAGAGGCAGGGAATCAGAGGCGGGGAATCAGAGGCGGGAACCAGAGGCCGGGAATCAGATATGGGGAAACAGAGGCGGGGAATCAGAGGCGGGGAAACAGATGCTGGGAATCAGATATGGGGAATCAGAGGTGGGGAATCAGAGGTTGGGAATCAGAGGCAGGGGATCAGAGGCTTGGAATCAGATGCAGGGAATCAGATGCGGGGAATCAGAGGCGGGGAATCAGAGCTGGGGAATCAGAGTCTGGGAATCAAAGTTGGGGAATCAGAGGCGGGGAATCAGATATGGGGAAACAGGGGCGGGGAATCAGAGGCGGGGAAACAGAGGCGGGGAATCAGATATGGGGAAGCAGAGGCGGGGAATTAGAGTTGGGGAATCAGAGGCGGGGAATCAGAGGCGGGGAGACAGAGGCGGGGAATCAAACACGGGGAATCAGAGGTGGGGAATCAGAGGTTGGGAATCAGAGGCAGGGAATCAGAGGCGGGGAATCAGAGGCGGGGAATGAGAGGCAGGGAATCAGATGTGCGGAATCGGAGATGGGGAATCAGAGGCACGGAATCAGAGGCGGGGAATCAGAGGCGGGGAATCAGAGGCCGGGAATCAGATATGGGGAAACAGAAGCGGGGAATCAGAGGCGGGGAAACAGAGGCTGGGAATCAGGTATGGGGAATCAGATGTGGGGAATCAGAGGCGGGGAATCAGAGCTGGGGAATCAGAGGTGGGGAATCAAAGTTGGGGAATCAGAGGCGGGGACTTAGATATGGGGAAACAGAGGCGGGGAATCAGAGACGGGGAAACAGAGGCGGGGATTCAGATATGGGGAATCAGAGCTGGGGAATAAGAGGCAGGGAATTAGATGTGCGGAATCAGAAATGGGGAATCAGAGGCAGGGAATCAGAATCAGAAGCAGGGAATCAGAGGCCGGGAATCAGAGGCCGGAATCAGATGCCGGGAATAAGAGGTCGGGAATCAGAGGTGGGGAATCAGAGTCCGGGAATCAGAGATGGGGAATCAGAGGCGGGGAATGAGATATGGGGAATCAGAGGCGGGGAATCAGAGGCGGGGAAAGAGTGGCGAGGAATCAGATATGGGGAATCAGAGGTGGCGAATCAAAGGCGGTGAATCAGAGATGGGGAATCAGAGCTGGGGAATCAGAGGCAGGGGATCAAACACGGGGAATCAGAGGCGGAGAATCAGAGCTGGGGAATCAGAGGCGGGGAATCAGAGTTGGGGAATCAGAGGCGGGGAATCAGAGCTGGGGAATCAGAGGTGGGGAATCAGAGGCGGTGAATCTGAGATGGGGAATCAGAGGCGGGGAATCAGAGGCAGGTTATCAGACACGGGGATTCAGAGGCTGGGAATCAGACGGGGGGAATCAAAGGCGGGGAATGAAGCTGGGGAATCAGAGGCAGGGAATCAGTGTTGGGGATTCAGAGGCGGGGAATCAGATATGGGGAAACAGAGGCGGGGAATCAGAGGCGGGCAAACAGAGGCGGGGAATTAGATATGGGGAATCAGTGGTGGGGAATCAGAGGTGGTGAATCAGTGATGGGGAATCACAGGCGGGGAATCAGAGGCAGGGAATAGAACACGGGGAATCAGAGGCAGGGAATCAGAGCTGGGGAATAAGAGGCGGGGAATCATAGTTGGGAATCAGAGGCGGGGAATCAGATATGGGGAAACAGAGGCGGGGAATCAGGGGCAGGGAAACAGAGGCGGGGAATCAGATATGGGGAATCGGATGTGGAGAATCAGAGGCAGGGAATCAGAGCTGGGGAATCAGAGGCGGGGAATCAGAGTTGGGGCATCAGAGGTGGGGAATTAGATCTGGGGAAACAGAGGCGGGGAATCAGATGTGCGGAATCAGAGGCGGGGAATCAGAGGCAGGGAATCAGAATCAGAAGCGGGGAGTCAGAGGCCGGGAATCAGAGGCCTGGAATCAGATGCTGGGAATAAGAGGCCGGGAATCAGAGGTGGGGAATCAGAGTCCGGGAATCAGAGATGGGGCGTCAGAGGCGGGGAATGAGATATGGAGAATCAGAGGCGGGGAATCAGAGGTGGGGAAACAGAGGTGGGGAATCAGATATGGGGAATCAGAGGTGGCGAATCAGAGGCAGGGAATCAAACACGGGGAATCAGAGGCGGGGAATCAGAGCTGGGGAATCAGAGGCTGGGAATCAAAGTTGGGGAATCAGAGGCAGGGAATCAGATATGGGGAAACAGGGGCGGGGAATCAGAGGCGGGGAAACAGAGGCAGGGAATCAGATATGGGGAATCAGAGGCGGGGAATTAGAGTTGGGGAATCAGAGGCGGGGAATCAGAGGCGGGGAAACAGAGGCGGGGAATCAAACACGGGGAATCAGAGGTGGGGAATCAGAGGTTGGGAATCAGAGGCAGGGAATCAGAGGCGGGGAATCAGAGGCGGGGAATCAGAGGCAGGGAATCAGATGTGCGGAATCGGAGATGAGGAATCAGAGGCAGGGAATCAGAGGCGGGGAATCAGATGCGGGGAATCAGAGGCCGGGAATCAGATATGGGGAAACAGAGGCGGGGAATCAGAGGCGGGGAAACAGAGGCTGGGAATCAGATATGGGGAATCAGAGGTGGGGAATCAGAGGTTGGGAATCAGAGGCAGGGAATCAGAGGCTTGGAATCAGATGCAGGGAATCAGATGCGGGGAATCAGAGGCGGGGAATCAGAGCTGGGGAATCAGAGGCTGGGAATCAAAGTTGGGGAATCAGAGGCAGGGAATCAGAGGCGCGGAATCAGATGCGGGGAATCAGAGGCCGGGAATCAGATATGGGGAAACAGAGGCGGGGAATCAGAGGCTGGGAAACAGAGGCTGGGAATCAGATATGGGGAATCAGAGGTGGGGAATCAGAGGTTGGGAATCAGAGGCAGGGAATCAGAGGCTTGGAATCAGATGCAGGGAATCAGATGCGGGGAATCAGAGGCGGGGAATCAGAGCTGGGGAATCAGAGGCTGGGAATCAAAGTTGGGGAATCAGAGGCAGGGAATCAGATATGGGGAAACAGGGGCGGGGAATCAGAGGCGGGGAAACAGAGGCGGGGAATCAGATATGGGGAATCAGAGGCGGGGAATTAGAGTTGGGGAATCAGAGGCGGGGAATCAGAGGCGGGGATACAGAGGCGGGGAATCAAACACGGGGAATCAGAGGTGGGGAATCAGAGGTTGGGAATCAGAGGCAGGGAATCCGAGGCGGGGAATCAGAGGCGGGGAATCAGAGGCAGGGAATCAGATGTGCGGAATCGGAGATGGGGAATCAGAGGCAGGGAATCAGAGGCGGGGAATCAGAGGCGGGGAACCAGAGGCCGGGAATCAGATATGGGGAAACAGAGGCGGGGAATCAGAGGCGGGGAAACAGATGCTGGGAATCAGATATGGGGAATCAGAGGTGGGGAATCAGAGGTTGGGAATCAGAGGCAGGGAATCAGAGGCTTGGAATCAGATGCAGGGAATCAGATGCAGGGAATCAGAGGCGGGGAATCAGAGCTGGGGAATCAGAGGTGGGGAATTAGAGTTGGGGAATCAGAGGCGGGGACTTAGATGCTGGGAATAAGAGGCCGGGAATCAGAGGTGGGGAATCAGAGTCCGGGAATCAGAGATGGGGAGTCAGAGGCGGGGAATGAGATATGGAGAATCAGAGGCGGGGAATCAGAGGCGGGGAAACAGAGGTGGGGAATCAGATATGGGGAATCAGAGGTGGCGAATCAAAGGCGGTGAATCAGAGATGGGGAATCAGAGGCGGGGAATCAGAGGCAGGGAATCAAACACGGGGAATCAGAGGCGGGGAATCAGAGCTGGGGAATCAGAGGCTGGGAATCAAAGTTGGGGAATCAGAGTCAGGGAATCAGATATGGGGAAACAGGGGCGGGGAATCAGAGGCGGGGAAACAGAGGCGGGGAATCAGATATGGGGAATCAGAGGCGGGGAATTAGAGTTGGGGAATCAGAGGCGGGGAATTAGTGGTGGGGAAACAGAGGCGGGGAATCAAACACGGGGAATCAGAGGTGGGGAATCAGAGGTTGGAAATTGGAGGCAGGGAATCAGCGGCGGGGAATCAGAGGCGGGGAATCAGAGGCAGGGAATCAGATGTGCGGAATCGGTGATGGGGAATCAGAGGCAGGGAATCAGAGGCGGGGAATCAGAGGCCGGGAATCAGATATGGGGAAACAGAGGCGGGGAATCAGAGGCGGGGAAACAGAGGCTGGGAATCAGATATGGGGAATCAGAGGTGGGGAATCAGAGGTTGGGAATCAGAGGCAGGGGATCAGAGGCTTGGAATCAGATGCAGGGAATCAGATGCGGGGAATCAGAGGCGGGGAATCAGATCTGGGGAATCAGAGTCTGGGAATCAAAGTTGGGAAATCAGAGGCAGGGAATCAGATATGGGGAAACAGGGTCGGGGAATCAGAGGCGGGGAAACAGAGGCGGGGAATCAAATATGGGGAATCAGAGGCGGGGAATTAGAGTTGGGGAATCAGAGGCGGGGAATCAGAGGCGGGGAAACAGAGGCGGGGAATCAAACACGGGGAATCAGAGGTGGGGAATCAGAGGTTGGGAATCAGAGGCAGGGAATCAGAGGCGGGGAATCAGAGGCGGGGAATGAGAGGCAGGGAATCAGATGTGCGGAATCGGAGATGGGGAATCAGAGGCAGGGAATCAGAGGCGGGGAATCAGAGGCGGGGAATCAGAGGCCGGGAATCAGATATGGGGAAACAGAAGCGGGGAATCAGTGGCGGGGAAACAGAGGCTGGGAATCAGGTATGGCGAATCAGATGTGGGGAATCAGAGGCGGGGAATCAGAGCTGGGGAATCAGAGGTGGGGAATCAAAGTTGGGGAATCAGAGGCGGGGACTTAGATATGGGGAAACAGAGGCGGGGAATCAGAGATGGGGAAACAGAGGCGGGGATTCAGATATGGGGAATCAGAGGTGGGGAATCAGAGGCAGGGAATTAGATGTGCGGAATCAGAAATGGGGAATCAGAGGCAGGGAATCAGAATCAGAAGCAGGGAATCAGAGGCCGGGAATCAGAGGCCGGAATCAGATGCCGGGAATAAGAGGTCGGGAATCAGAGGTGGGGAATAAGAGTCCGGGAATCAGAGATGGGGAATCAGAGGCGGGGAATGAGATATGGGGAATCAGAGGCGGGGAATCAGAGGCGGGGAAACAGTGGCGAGGAATCAGATATGGGGAATCAGAGGTGGCGAATCAAAGGCGGTGAATCAGAGATGGGGAATCAGAGCTGGGGAATCAGAGGCAGGGGATCAAACACGGGGAATCAGAGGCGGGGAATCAGAGCTGGGGAATCAGAGGCGGGGAATCAGAGTTGGGGAATCAGAGGCGGGGAATCAGAGCTGGGGAATCAGAGGCGGGGAATCAGAGTTGGGGAATCAGAGGCGGGGAATCAGAGCTGGGGAATCAGAGGTGGGGAATCAGAGTCGGGGAATCAGAGGCAGGGAATCGGATGTGCGGAAACAGAGATGGGGAATCAGAGGTGGGGAATCAGAGGCGGTGAATCTGAGATGGGGAATCAGAGGCGGGGAATCAGAGGCAGGTTATCAGACACGGGGATTCAGAGGCTGGGAATCAGACGGGGGGAATCAAAGGCGGGGAATGAAGCTGGGGAATCAGAGGCAGGGAATCAGTGTTGGGGATTCAGAGGCGGGGAATCAGATATGGGGAAACAGAGGCGGGGAATCAGAGGCGGGCAAACAGAGGCGGGGAATTAGATATGGGGAATCAGTGGTGGGGAATCAGAGGTGGTGAATCAGTGATGGGGAATCACAGGCGGGGAATCAGAGGCAGGGAATAGAACACGGGGAATCAGAGGCAGGGAATCAGAGCTGGGGAATAAGAGGCGGGGAATCATAGTTGGGAATCAGAGGCGGGGAATCAGATATGGGGAAACAGAGGCGGGGAATCAGGGGCAGGGAAACAGAGGCGGGGAATCAGATATGGGGAATCGGATGTGGAGAATCAGAGGCAGGGAATCAGAGCTGGGGAATCAGAGGCGGGGAATCAGAGTTGGGGCATCAGAGGTGGGGAATTAGATCTGGGGAAACAGAGGCGGGGAATCAGATGTGCGGAATCAGAGGCGGGGAATCAGAGGCAGGGAATCAGAATCAGAAGCGGGGAGTCAGAGGCCGGGAATCAGAGGCCTGGAATCAGATGCTGGGAATAAGAGGCCGGGAATCAGAGGTGGGGAATCAGAGTCCGGGAATCAGAGATGGGGCGTCAGAGGCGGGGAATGAGATATGGAGAATCAGAGGCGGGGAATCAGAGGTGGGGAAACAGAGGTGGGGAATCAGATATGGGGAATCAGAGGTGGCGAATCAAAGGCTGTGAATCAGAGATGGGGAATCAGAGGCGGGGAATCAGAGGCAGGGAATCAAACACGGGGAATCAGAGGCGGGGAATCAGAGCTGGGGAATCAGAGGCTGGGAATCAAAGTTGGGGAATCAGAGGCAGGGAATCAGATATGGGGAAACAGGGGCGGGGAATCAGAGGCGGGGAAACAGAGGCAGGGAATCAGATATGGGGAATCAGAGGCGGGGAATTAGAGTTGGGGAATCAGAGGCGGGGAATCAGAGGCGGGGAAACAGAGGCGGGGAATCAAACACGGGGAATCAGAGGTGGGGAATCAGAGGTTGGGAATCAGAGGCAGGGAATCAGAGGCGGGGAATCAGAGGCGGGGAATCAGAGGCAGGGAATCAGATGTGCGGAATCGGAGATGAGGAATCAGAGGCAGGGAATCAGAGGCGGGGAATCAGATGCGGGGAATCAGAGGCCGGGAATCAGATATGGGGAAACAGAGGCGGGGAATCAGAGGCGGGGAAACAGAGGCTGGGAATCAGATATGGGGAATCAGAGGTGGGGAATCAGAGGTTGGGAATCAGAGGCAGGGAATCAGAGGCTTGGAATCAGATGCAGGGAATCAGATGCGGGGAATCAGAGGCGGGGAATCAGAGCTGGGGAATCAGAGGCTGGGAATCAAAGTTGGGGAATCAGAGGCAGGGAATCAGAAGCGGGGAATCAGATGCGGGGAATCAGAGGCCGGGAATCAGATATGGGGAAACAGAGGCGGGGAATCAGAGGCGGGGAAACAGAGGCTGGGAATCAGATATGGGGAATCAGAGGTGGGGAATCAGAGGTTGGGAATCAGAGGCAGGGAATCAGAGGCTTGGAATCAGATGCAGGGAATCAGATGCGGGGAATCAGAGGCGGGGAATCAGAGCTGGGGAATCAGAGGCTGGGAATCAAAGTTGGGGAATCAGAGGCAGGGAATCAGATATGGGGAAACAGGGGCGGGGAATCAGAGGCGGGGAAACAGAGGCGGGGAATCAGATATGGGGAATCAGAGGCGGGGAATTAGAGTTGGGTAATCAGAGGCGGGGAATCAGAGGCGGGGATACAGAGGCGGGGAATCAAACACGGGGAATCAGAGGTGGGGAATCAGAGGTTGGGAATCAGAGGCAGGGAATCAGAGGCGGGGAATCAGAGGCGGGGAATCAGAGGCAGGGAATCAGATGTGCGGAATCGGAGATGGGGAATCAGAGGCAGGGAATCAGAGGCGGGGAATCAGAGGCGGGGAACCAGAGGCCGGGAATCAGATATGGGGAAACAGAGGCGGGGAATCAGAGGCGGGGAAACAGATGCTGGGAATCAGATATGGGGAATCAGAGGTGGGGAATCAGAGGTTGGGAATCAGAGGCAGGGAATCAGAGGCTTGGAATCAGATGCAGGGAATCAGATGCAGGGAATCAGAGGCGGGGAATCAGAGCTGGGGAATCAGAGGTGGGGAATTAGAGTTGGGGAATCAGAGGCGGGGACTTAGATTCTGGGAATAAGAGGCCGGGAATCAGAGGTGGGGAATCAGAGTCCGGGAATCAGAGATGGGGAGTCAGAGGCGGGGAATGAGATATGGAGAATCAGAGGCGGGGAATCAGAGGCGGGGAAACAGAGGTGGGGAATCAGATATGGGGAATCAGAGGTGGCGAATCAAAGGCGGTGAATCAGAGATGGGGAATCAGAGGCGGGGAATCAGAGGCAGGGAATCAAACACGGGGAATCAGAGGCGGGGAATCAGAGCTGGGGAATCAGAGGCTGGGAATCAAAGTTGGGGAATCAGAGTCAGGGAATCAGATATGGGGAAACAGGGGCGGGGAATCAGAGGCGGGGAAACAGAGGCGGGGAATCAGATATGGGGAATCAGAGGCGGGGAATTAGAGTTGGGGAATCAGAGGCGGGGAATTAGTGGTGGGGAAACAGAGGCGGGGAATCAAACACGGGGAATCAGAGGTGGGGAATCAGAGGTTGGAAATTAGAGGCAGGGAATCAGCGGCGGGGAATCAGAGGCGGGGAATCAGAGGCAGGGAATCAGATGTGCGGAATCGGTGATGGGGAATCAGAGGCAGGGAATCAGAGGCGGGGAATCAGAGGCCGGGAATCAGATATGGGGAAACAGAGGCGGGGAATCAGAGGCGGGGAAACAGAGGCTGGGAATCAGATATGGGGAATCAGAGGTGGGGAATCAGAGGTTGGGAATCAGAGGCAGGGGATCAGAGGCTTGGAATCAGATGCAGGGAATCAGATGCGGGGAATCAGAGGCGGGGAATCAGAGCTGGGGAATCAGAGTCTGGGAATCAAAGTTGGGGAATCAGAGGCAGGGAATCAGATATGGGGAAACAGGGTCGGGGAATCAGAGGCGGGGAAACAGAGGCGGGGAATCAAATATGGGGAATCAGAGGCGGGGAATTAGAGTTGGGGAATCAGAGGCGGGGAATCAGAGGCGGGGAAACAGAGGCGGGGAATCAAACACGGGGAATCAGAGGTGGGGAATCAGAGGTTGGGAATCAGAGGCAGGGAATCAGAGGCGGGGAATCAGAGGCGGGGAATGAGAGGCAGGGAATCAGATGTGCGGAATCGGAGATGGGGAATCAGAGGCAGGGAATCAGAGGCGGGGAATCAGAGGCGGGGAATCAGAGGCCGGGAATCAGATATGGGGAAACAGAAGCGGGGAATCAGTGGCGGGGAAACAGAGGCTGGGAATCAGGTATGGCGAATCAGATGTGGGGAATCAGAGGCGGGGAATCAGAGCTGGGGAATCAGAGGTGGGGAATCAAAGTTGGGGAATCAGAGGCGGGGACTTAGATATGGGGAAACAGAGGCGGGGAATCAGAGATGGGGAAACAGAGGCGGGGATTCAGATATGGGGAATCAGAGGTGGGGAATCAGAGGCAGGGAATTAGATGTGCGGAATCAGAAATGGGGAATCAGAGGCAGGGAATCAGAATCAGAAGCAGGGAATCAGAGGCCGGGAATCAGAGGCCGGAATCAGATGCCGGGAATAAGAGGTCGGGAATCAGAGGTGGGGAATAAGAGTCCGGGAATCAGAGATGGGGAATCAGAGGCGGGGAATGAGATATGGGGAATCAGAGGCGGGGAATCAGAGGCGGGGAAACAGTGGCGAGGAATCAGATATGGGGAATCAGAGGTGGCGAATCAAAGGCGGTGAATCAGAGATGGGGAATCAGAGCTGGGGAATCAGAGGCAGGGGATCAAACACGGGGAATCAGAGGCGGGGAATCAGAGCTGGGGAATCAGAGGCGGGGAATCAGAGTTGGGGAATCAGAGGCGGGGAATCAGAGCTGGGGAATCAGAGGTGGGGAATCAGAGTCGGGGAATCAGAGGCAGGGAATCGGATGTGCGGAATCAGAGATGGGGAATCAGAGGTGGGGAATCAGAGGCGGTGAATCTGAGATGGGGAATCAGAGGCGGGGAATCAGAGGCAGGTTATCAGACACGGGGATTCAGAGTCTGGGAATCAGACGGGGGGAATCAAAGGCGGGGAATGAAGCTGGGGAATCAGAGGCAGGGAATCAGAGTTGGGGATTCAGAGGCGGGGAATCAGATATGGGGAAACAGAGGCGGGGAATCAGAGGCGGGCAAACAGTGGCGGGGAATTAGATATGGGGAATCAGTGGTGGGGAATCAGAGGTGGTGAATCAATGATGGGGAATCACAGGCGGGGAATCAGAGGCAGGGAATAGAACGCGGGGAATCAGAGGCAGGGAATCAGAGCTGGGGAATAAGAGGCGGGGAATCATAGTTGGGAATCAGAGGCGGGGAATCAGATATGGGGAAACAGAGGCGGGGAATCAGGGGCAGGGAAACAGAGGCGGGGAATCAGATATGGGGAATCGGATGTGGAGAATCAGAGGCAGGGAATCAGAGCTGGGGAATCAGAGGCGGGAAATCAGAGTTGGGGCATCAGAGGTGGGGAATTAGATCTGGGGAAACAGAGGCGGGGAATCAGATGTGCGGAATCAGAGGCGGGGAATCAGAGGCAGGGAATCAGAATCAGAAGCGGGGAGTCAGAGGCCGGGAATCAGAGGCCTGGAATCAGATGCTGGGAATAAGAGGCCGGGAATCAGAGGTGGGGAATCAGAGTCCGGGAATCAGAGATGGGGAGTCAGAGGCGGGGAATGAGATATGGAGAATCAGAGGCGGGGAATCAGAGGTGGGGAAACAGAGGTGGGGAATCAGATATGGGGAATCAGAGGTGGCGAATCAAAGGCTGTGAATCAGAGATGGGTATCAGAGGCGGGGAATCAGAGGCAGGGAATCAAACACGGGGAATCAGAGGCGGGGAATCAGAGCTGGGGAATCAAAGGCTGGGAATCAAAGTTGGGGAATCAGAGGCAGGGAATCAGATATGGGGAAACAGGGGCGGGGAATCAGAGGCGGGGAAACAGAGGCAGGGAATCAGATATGGGGAATCAGAGGCGGGGAATTAGAGTTGGGGAATCAGAGGCGGGGAATCAGAGGCGGGGAAACAGAGGCGGGGAATCAAACACGGGGAATCAGAGGTGGGGAATCAGAGGTTGGGAATCAGAGGCAGGGAATCAGAGGCGGGGAATCAGAGGCGGGGAATCAGAGGCAGGGAATCAGATGTGCGGAATCGGAGATGAGGAATCAGAGGCAGGGAATCAGAGGCGGGGAATCAGATGCGGGGAATCAGAGGCCGGGAATCAGATATGGGGAAACAGAGGCGTGGAATCAGAGGCGGGGAAACAGAGGCTGGGAATCAGATATGGGGAATCAGAGGTGGGGAAACAGAGGTTGGGAATCAGAGGCAGGGAATCAGAGGCTTGGAATCAGATGCAGGGAATCAGATGCGGGGAATCAGAGGCGGGGAATCAGAGCTGGGGAATCAAAGGCTGGGAATCAAAGTTGGGGAATCAGAGGCAGGGAATCAGAGGCGGGGAATCAGATGCGGGGAATCAGAGGCCGGGAATCAGATATGGGGAAACAGAGGCGGGGAATCAGAGGCGGGGAAACAGAGGCTGGGAATCAGATATGGGGAATCAGAGGTGGGGAATCAGAGGTTGGGAATCAGAGGCAGGGAATCAGAGGCTTGGAATCAGATGCAGGGAATCAGATGCGGGGAATCAGAGGCGGGGAATCAGAGCTGGGGAATCAGAGGCTGGGAATCAAAGTTGGGGAATCAGAGGCAGGGAATCAGATATGGGGAAACAGGGGCGGGGAATCAGAGGCGGGGAAACAGAGGCGGGGAATCAGATATGGGGAATCAGAGGCGGGGAATTAGAGTTGGGGAATCAGAGGCGGGGAATCAGAGGCGGGGATACAGAGGCGGGGAATCAAACACGGGGAATCAGAGGTGGGGAATCAGAGGTTGGGAATCAGAGGCAGGGAATCAGAGGCGGGGAATCAGAGGCGGGGAATCAGAGGCAGGGAATCAGATGTGCGGAATCGGAGATGGGGAATCAGAGGCAGGGAATCAGAGGCGGGGAATCAGAGGCGGGGAACCAGAGGCCGGGAATCAGATATGGGGAAACAGAGGCGGGGAATCAGAGGCGGGGAAACAGATGCTGGGAATCAGATATGGGGAATCAGAGGTGGGGAATCAGAGGTTGGGAATCAGAGGCAGGGGATCAGAGGCTTGGAATCAGATGCAGGGAATCAGATGCGGGGAATCAGAGGCGGGGAATCAGAGCTGGGGAATCAGAGTCTGGGAATCAAAGTTGGGGAATCAGAGGCGGGGAATCAGATATGGGGAAACAGGGGCGGGGAATCAGAGGCAGGGAAACAGAGGCGGGGAATCAGATATGGGGAAGCAGAGGCGGGGAATTAGAGTTGGGGAATCAGAGGCGGGGAATCAGAGGCGGGGAGACAGAGGCGGGGAATCAAACACGGGGAATCAGAGGTGGGGAATCAGAGGTTGGGAATCAGAGGCAGGGAATCAGAGGCGGGGAATCAGAGGCGGGGAATGAGAGGCAGGGAATCAGATGTGCGGAATCGGAGATGGGGAATCAGAGGCACGGAATCAGAGGCGGGGAATCAGAGGCGGGGAATCAGAGGCCGGGAATCAGATATGGGGAAACAGAAGCGGGGAATCAGAGGCGGGGAAACAGAGGCTGGGAATCAGGTATGGGGAATCAGATGTGGGGAATCAGAGGCGGGGAATCAGAGCTGGGGAATCAGAGGTGGGGAATCAAAGTTGGGGAATCAGAGGCGGGGACTTAGATATGGGGAAACAGAGGCGGGGAATCAGAGACGGGGAAACAGAGGCGGGAATTCAGATATGGGGAATCAGAGGTGGGGAATAAGAGGCAGGGAATTAGATGTGCGGAATCAGAAATGGGGAATCAGAGGCAGGAAATCAGAATCAGAAGCAGGGAATCAGAGGCCGGGAATCAGAGGCCGGAATCAGATGCCGGGAATAAGAGGTCGGGAATCAGAGGTGGGGAATCAGAGTCCGGGAATCAGAGATGGGGAATCAGAGGCGGGGAATGAGATATGGGGAATCAGAGGCGGGGAATCAGAGGCGGGGAAACAGTGGCGAGGAATCAGATATGGGGAATCAGAGGTGGCGAATCAAAGGCGGTGAATCAGAGATGGGGAATCAGAGCTGGGGAATCAGAGGCAGGGGATCAAACACGGGGAATCAGAGGCGGGGAATCAGAGCTGGGGAATCAGAGGCGGGGAATCAGAGTTGGGGAATCAGAGGCGGGGAATCAGAGCTGGGGAATCAGAGGTGGGGAATCAGAGTCGGGGAATCAGAGGCAGGGAATCGGATGTGCGGAAACAGAGATGGGGAATCAGAGGTGGGGAATCAGAGGCGGTGAATCTGAGATGGGGAATCAGAGGCGGGGAATCAGAGGCAGGTTATCAGACACGGGGATTCAGAGGCTGGGAATCAGACGGGGGGAATCAAAGGCGGGGAATGAAGCTGGGGAATCAGAGGCAGGGAATCAGTGTTGGGGATTCAGAGGCGGGGAATCAGATATGGGGAAACAGAGGCGGGGAATCAGAGGCGGGCAAACAGAGGCGGGGAATTAGATATGGGGAATCAGTGGTGGGGAATCAGAGGTGGTGAATCAGTGATGGGGAATCACAGGCGGGGAATCAGAGGCAGGGAATAGAACACGGGGAATCAGAGGCAGGGAATCAGAGCTGGGGAATAAGAGGCGGGGAATCATAGTTGGGAATCAGAGGCGGGGAATCAGATATGGGGAAACAGAGGCGGGGAATCAGGGGCAGGGAAACAGAGGCGGGGAATCAGATATGGGGAATCGGATGTGGAGAATCAGAGGCAGGGAATCAGAGCTGGGGAATCAGAGGCGGGGAATCAGAGTTGGGGCATCAGAGGTGGGGAATTAGATCTGGGGAAACAGAGGCGGGGAATCAGATGTGCGGAATCAGAGGCGGGGAATCAGAGGCAGGGAATCAGAATCAGAAGCGGGGAGTCAGAGGCCGGGAATCAGAGGCCTGGAATCAGATGCTGGGAATAAGAGGCCGGGAATCAGAGGTGGGGAATCAGAGTCCGGGAATCAGAGATGGGGCGTCAGAGGCGGGGAATGAGATATGGAGAATCAGAGGCGGGGAATCAGAGGTGGGGAAACAGAGGTGGGGAATCAGATATGGGGAATCAGAGGTGGCGAATCAAAGGCTGTGAATCAGAGATGGGGAATCAGAGGCGGGGAATCAGAGGCAGGGAATCAAACACGGGGAATCAGAGGCGGGGAATCAGAGCTGGGGAATCAGAGGCTGGGAATCAAAGTTGGGGAATCAGAGGCAGGGAATCAGATATGGGGAAACAGGGGCGGGGAATCAGAGGCGGGGAAACAGAGGCAGGGAATCAGATATGGGGAATCAGAGGCGGGGAATTAGAGTTGGGGAATGAGAGGCGGGGAATCAGAGGCGGGGAAACAGAGGCGGGGAATCAAACACGGGGAATCAGAGGTGTGGAATCAGAGGTTGGGAATCAGAGGCAGGGAATCAGAGGCGGGGAATCAGAGGCGGGGAATCAGAGGCAGGGAATCAGATGTGCGGAATCGGAGATGAGGAATCAGAGGCAGGGAATCAGAGGCGGGGAATCAGATGCGGGGAATCAGAGGCCGGGAATCAGATATGGGGAAACAGAGGCGGGGAATCAGAGGCGGGGAAACAGAGGCTGGGAATCAGATATGGGGAATCAGAGGTGGGGAATCAGAGGTTGGGAATCAGAGGCAGGGAATCAGAGGCTTGGAATCAGATGCAGGGAATCAGATGCGGGGAATCAGAGGCGGGGAATCAGAGCTGGGGAATCAGAGGCTGGGAATCAAAGTTGGGGAATCAGAGGCAGGGAATCAGAGGCGGGGAAGCAGATGCGGGGAATCAGAGGCCGGGAATCAGATATGGGGAAACAGAGGCGGGGAATCAGAGGCGGGGAAACAGAGGCTGGGAATCAGATATGGGGAATCAGAGGTGGGGAATCTGAGGTTGGGAATCAGAGGCAGGGAATCAGAGGCTTGGAATCAGATGCAGGGAATCAGATGCGGGGAATCAGAGGCGGGGAATCAGAGCTGGGGAATCAGAGGCTGGGAATCAAAGTTGGGGAATCAGAGGCAGGGAATCAGATATGGGGAAACAGGGGCGGGGAATCAGAGGCGGGGAAACAGAGGCGGGGAATCAGATATGGGGAATCAGAGGCGGGGAATTAGAGTTGGGGAATCAGAGGCGGGGAATCAGAGGCGGGGATACAGAGGCGGGGAATCAAACACGGGGAATCAGAGGTGGGGAATCAGAGGTTGGGAATCAGAGGCAGGGAATCAGAGGCGGGGAATCAGAGGCGGGGAATCAGAGGCAGGGAATCAGATGTGCGGAATCGGAGATGGGGAATCAGAGGCAGGGAATCAGAGGCGGGGAATCAGAGGCGGGGAACCAGAGGCCGGGAATCAGATATGGGGAAACAGAGGCGGGGAATCAGAGGCGGGGAAACAGATGCTGGGAATCAGATATGGGGAATCAGAGGTGGGGAATCAGAGGTTGGGAATCAGAGGCAGGGAATCAGAGGCTTGGAATCAGATGCAGGGAATCAGATGCAGGGAATCAGAGGCGGGGAATCAGAGCTGGGGAATCAGAGGTGGGGAATTAGAGTTGGGGAATCAGAGGCGGGGACTTAGATATTGGGAAACAGAGGCGGGGAATCAGAGGCGGGGAAACATAGGCGGGGAATCAAACACGGGGAATCAGAGGTGGGGAATCAGAGGCTTGGAATCAGATGCAGCGAATCAGATGCGGGAAATCAGAGGCGGGGAATCAGAGCTGGGGAATCAGAGGTGGGGAATCAGAGTTGGGGAATCAGAGGCGGGGAATCAGATATGGGGAATCAGAGATGGGGAATCAGAGGCAGGGAATCAGATGTGCGGAATCAGAGATGGGTAATCAAAGGCAGGGAATCAGAATCAGAAGCATTGAATCAGAGGCCGGGAATCAGAGGCCGGAATCAGATGCCGGGAATAAGAGGCCGGGAATCAGAGGTGGGGATTCAGAGGCGGGGAATGAGATATGGGGAATCAGAGGCGGGGAATCAGAGGCGGGGAAACAGAGGCGGGGAATCAGATATGGGGAATCAGAGGTGGCGAATCAAAGGCGGTGATTCAGAGATGGGGAATCAGAGGACGGGAATCAGAGGCAGGGAATCAAACACGGGGAATCAGAGGCGGGGAATCAGAGCTGGGGAATCAGAGGCTGGGAATCAAAGTTGGGGAATCAGAGGCAGGGAATCAGATATGGGGAAACAGGGGCGGGGAATCAGAGGCAGGGAAACAGAGGCGGGGAATCAGATATGGGGAATCAGAGGCGGGGAATAAGAGTTGGGGAATCAGAGGCGGGGAATCAGAGGCGGGGAAACAGAGACGGGGAATCAAACACGGGGAATCAGAGGTGGGGAATCAGAGGTTGGGAATCAGAGGCAGGGAATCAGAGGCGGGGAATCAGAGGCGGGGAATCAGAGGCAGGGAATCAGATGTGCGGAATCGGAGATGGGGAATCAGAGGCAGGGAATCAGAGGCGGGGAATCAGAGTCCGGGAATCAGATATGGGGAAACAGAGGCGGGGAATCAGAGGCGGGGAAACAGAGGCTGGGAATCAGATATGGGGAATCAGAGGTGGGGAATCAGAGGTTGGGAATCAGAGGCAGGGAATCAGAGGCTTGGAATCAGATGCAGGGAATCAGATGCAGGGAATCAGAGGCGGGGAATCAGAGCTGGGGAATCAGAGGTGGGGAATCAGAGTTGGGGAATCAGAGGCGGGGACTTAGATATTGGGAAACAGAGGCAGGGAATCAGAGGTGGGGAAACAGAGGCGGGGAATGAGATATGGGGAATCAGAGGCGGGGAATCAGAAGCGGGGAAACAGTGGCGAGGAATCAGATATGGGGAATCAGAGGTGGCGAATCAAAGGCGGTGAATCAGAGATGGGTAATCAGAGCTGGGGAATCAGAGGCAGGGGATCAAACACGGGGAATCAGAGGCGGGGAATCAGAGCTGGGGAATCAGAGGCGGGGAATCAGAGTTGGGGAATCAGAGGCGGGGAATCAGAGCTGGGGAATCAGAGGTGGGGAATCAGAGTCGGGGAATCAGAGGCAGGGAATCGGATGTGCGGAATCAGAGATGGGGAATCAGAGGTGGGGAATCAGAGGCGGTGAATCTGAGATGGGGAATCAGAGGCGGGGAATCAGAGGCAGGTTATCAGACACGGGGATTCAGAGTCTGGGAATCAGACGGGGGGAATCAAAGGCGGGGAATGAAGCTGGGGAATCAGAGGCAGGGAATCAGAGTTGGGGATTCAGAGGCGGGGAATCAGATATGGGGAAACAGAGGCGGGGAATCAGAGGCGGGCAAACAGTGGCGGGGAATTAGATATGGGGAATCAGTGGTGGGGAATCAGAGGTGGTGAATCAATGATGGGGAATCACAGGCGGGGAATCAGAGGCAGGGAATAGAACGCGGGGAATCAGAGGCAGGGAATCAGAGCTGGGGAATAAGAGGCGGGGAATCATAGTTGGGAATCAGAGGCGGGGAATCAGATATGGGGAAACAGAGGCGGGGATTCAGGGGCGGGGAAACAGAGGCGGGGAATCAGATATGGGGAATCGGATGTGGAGAATCAGAGGCAGGGAATCAGAGCTGGGGAATCAGAGGCGGGAAATCAGAGTTGGGGCATCAGAGGTGGGGAATTAGATCTGGGGAAACAGAGGCGGGGAATCAGATGTGCGGAATCAGAGGCGGGGAATCAGAGGCAGGGAATCAGAATCAGAAGCGGGGAGTCAGAGGCCGGGAATCAGAGGCCTGGAATCAGATGCTGGGAATAAGAGGCCGGGAATCAGAGTTGGGGAATCAGAGTCCGGGAATCAGAGATGGGGAGTCAGAGGCGGGGAATGAGATATGGAGAATCAGAGGCGGGGAATCAGAGGTGGGGAAACAGAGGTGGGGAATCAGATATGGGGAATCAGAGGTGGCGAATCAAAGGCTGTGAATCAGAGATGGGTATCAGAGGCGGGGAATCAGAGGCAGGGAATCAAACACGGGGAATCAGAGGCGGGGAATCAGAGCTGGGGAATCAAAGGCTGGGAATCAAAGTTGGGGAATCAGAGGCAGGGAATCAGATATGGGGAAACAGGGGCGGGGAATAAGAGGCGGGGAAACAGAGGCAGGGAATCAGATATGGGGAATCAGAGGCGGGGAATTAGAGTTGGGGAATCAGAGGCGGGGAATCAGAGGCGGGGAAACAGAGGCGGGGAATCAAACACGGGGAATCAGAGGTGGGGAATCAGAGGTTGGGAATCAGAGGCAGGGAATCAGAGGCGGGGAATCAGAGGCGGGGAATCAGAGGCAGGGAATCAGATGTGCGGAATCGGAGATGAGGAATCAGAGGCATGGAATCAGAGGCGGGGAATCAGATGCGGGGAATCAGAGGCCGGGAATCAGATATGGGGAAACAGAGGCGGGGAATCAGAGGCGGGGAAACAGAGGCTGGGAATCAGATATGGGGAATCAGAGGTGGGGAAACAGAGGTTGGGAATCAGAGGCAGGGAATCAGAGGCTTGGAATCAGATGCAGGGAATCAGATGCGGGGAATCAGAGGCGGGGAATCAGAGCTGGGGAATCAAAGGCTGGGAATCAAAGTTGGGGAATCAGAGGCAGGGAATCAGAGGCGGGGAATCAGATGCGGGGAATCAGAGGCCGGGAATCAGATATGGGGAAACAGAGGCGGGGAATCAGAGGCGGGGAAACAGAGGCTGGGAATCAGATATGGGGAATCAGAGGTGGGGAATCAGAGGTTGGGAATCAGAGGCAGGGAATCAGAGGCTTGGAATCAGATGCAGGGAATCAGATGCGGGGAATCAGAGGCGGGGAATCAGAGCTGGGGAATCAGAGGCTGGGAATCAAAGTTGGGGAATCAGAGGCAGGGAATCAGATATGGGGAAACAGGGGCGGGGAATCAGAGGCGGGGAAACAGAGGCGGGGAATCAGATATGGGGAATCAGAGGCGGGGAATTAGAGTTGGGGAATCAGAGGCGGTGAATCAGAGGCGGGGATACAGAGGCGGGGAATCAAACACGGGGAATCAGATGTGGGGAATCAGAGGTTGGGAATCAGAGGCAGGGAATCAGAGGCGGGGAATCAGAGGCGGGGAATCAGAGGCAGGGAATCAGATGTGCGGAATCGGAGATGGGGAATCAGAGGCAGGGAATCAGAGGCGGGGAATCAGAGGCGGGGAACCAGAGGCCGGGAATCAGATATGGGGAAACAGAGGCGGGGAATCAGAGGCGGGGAATCAGAGGAGGGGACTTAGATATTGGGAAACAGAGGCGGGGAATCAGAGGCGGGGAAACATAGGCGGGGAATCAAACACGGGGAATCAGAGGTGGGGAATCAGAGGCTTGGAATCAGATGCAGGGAATCAGATGCGGGGAATCAGAGGCGGGGAATCAGAGCTGGGGAATAAGAGGTGGGGAATCAGAGTTGGGGAATCAGAGGCGGGGACTTAGATATTGGGAAACAGAGGCGTGGAATCAGAGGCGGGGAAACAGAGGCGGGGAATCAGATATGGGGAATCAGAGATGGGGAATCAGAGGCAGGGAATCAGATGTGCGGAATCAGAGATGGGTAATCAAAGGCAGGGAATCAGAATCAGAAGCAGGGAATCAGAGGCCGGGAATCAGAGGCCGGAATCAGATGCCGGGAATAAGAGGCCGGGAATCAGAGGTGGGGATTCAGAGGCGGGGAATGAGATATGGGGAATCACAGGCGGGGAATCAGAGGCGGGGAAACAGAGGCGGGGAATCAGATATGGGGAATCAGAGGTGGCGAATCAAAGGCGGTGATTCAGAGATGGGGAATCAGAGGACGGGAATCAGAGGCAGGGAATCAAACACGGGGAATCAGAGGCGGGGAATCAGAGCTGGGGAATCAGAGGCTGGGAATCAAAGTTGGGGAATCAGAGGCAGGGAATCAGATATGGGGAAACAGGGGCGGGGAATCAGAGGCAGGGAAACAGAGGCGGGGAATCAGATATGGGGAATCAGAGGCGGGGAATTAGAGTTGGGGAATCAGAGGCGGGGAATCAGAGGCGGGGAAACAGAGACGGGGAATCAAACACGGGGAATCAGAGGTGGGGAATCAGAGGTTGGGAATCAGAGGCAGGGAATCAGAGGCGGGGAATCAGAGGCGGGGAATCAGAGGCAGGGAATCAGATGTGCGGAATCGGAGATGGGGAATCAGAGGCAGGGAATCAGAGGCGGGGAATCAGAGTCCGGGAATCAGATATGGGGAAACAGAGGCGGGGAATCAGAGGCGGGGAAACAGAGGCTGGGAATCAGATATGGGGAATCAGAGGTGGGGAATCAGAGGTTGGGAATCAGAGGCAGGGAATCAGAGGCTTGGAATCAGATGCAGGGAATCAGATGCAGGGAATCAGAGGCGGGGAATCAGAGCTGGGGAATCAGAGGTGGGGAATCAGAGTTGGGGAATCAGAGGCGGGGACTTAGATATTGGGAAATAGAGGCAGGGAATCAGAGGCGGGGAAACAGAGGCGGGGAATCAGATATGGGGAATCAGAGATGGGGAATCAGCGGCAGGGAATCAGATGTTCGGAATCAGAGATGGGGAATCAAAGGCAGGGAATCAGAATCAGAAGCAGGGAATCAGAGGCCGGGAATCAGAGTCCGGAATCAGATGCCGGGAATAAGAGGCTGGGAATCAGAGGTGGGGAATCAGAGTCCGGGAATCAGAGATGGGGAATCAGAGGCGGGGAATGAGATATGGGGAATCAGAGGCGGGGAATCAGAGGCGGGGAAACAGAGGCGAGGAATCAGATATGGGGAATCAGAGGTGGCGAATCAAAGGCGGTGAATCAGAGATGGGGAATCAGAGGCGGGGAATCAGAGGCAGGGAATCAAACACGGGGAATCAGAGGCGGGGAATCAGAGCTGGGGAATCAGAGGCGGGGAATCAGAGTTGGGGAATCAGAGGCGGGGAATCAGAGCTTGGGAATCAGAGGTGGGGATCAGAGTCAGGGAATCAGAGGCAGGGAATCAGATGTGCGGAATCCGAGATGGGGAATCAGAGGTGGGGAATCAGAGGCTGTGAATCAGAGATGGGGAATCAGAGGCGGGGAATCAGAGGCAGGAAATCAGACACGGGGATTCAGAGGCTGGGAATCAGACGGGGCGAATCAAAGGCGGGGAATCAGAGCTGGGGAATCAGAGGCAGGGAATCAGAGTTGGGGATTCAGAGGCGGGGAATCAGATATGGGGAAACAGAGGCGGGGAATCAGAGGCGGGCAAACAGAGGCGGGGAATTAGATATGGGGAATCAGAGGTGGGGAATCAGAGGTGGTGAATCAGAGATGGGGAATCACAGGCGGGGAATCAGAGGCAGGGAATAGAACGCGGGGAATCAGAGGCAGGGAATCAGAGTTGGGGCATCAGAGGTTGGGAATTAGATATGGGGAAACAGAGGTGGGGAATCAGAGGCGGGGAAACAGAGGCGGGAAATCAGATATGGGGAATCAGAGGTGGGGAATCAGAGGCAGGGAATCAGATGTGCGGAATCAGAGATGGGGAATCAGAGGCAGCGAATCAGAATCAGAAGCGGGGAATCAGAGGCCGGGAATCAGAGGCCGGGAATCAGACGGGGGGAATCAAAGGCGGGGAATGAAGCTGGGGAATCAGAGGCAGGGAATCAGAGTTGGGGATTCAGAGGCGGGGAATCAGATATGGGGAAACAGAGGCGGGGAATCAGAGGCGGGCAAACAGAGGCGGGGAATTAGATATGGGGAATCAGTGGTGGGGAATCAGAGGTGGTGAATCAGTGATGGGGAATCACAGGCGGGGAATCAGAGGCAGGGAATAGAACACGGGGAATCAGAGGCAGGGAATCAGAGCTGGGGAATAAGAGGCGGGGAATCATAGTTGGGAATCAGAGGCGGGGAATCAGATATGGGGAAACAGAGGCGGGGAATCAGGGGCGGGGAAACAGAGGCGGGGAATCAGATATGGGGAATCGGATGTGGAGAATCAGAGGCAGGGAATCAGAGCTGGGGAATCAGAGGCGGGGAATCAGAGTTGGGGCATCAGAGGTGGGGAATTAGATCTGGGGAAACAGAGGCGGGGAATCAGATGTGCGGAATCAGAGGCGGGGTATCAGAGGCAGGGAATCAGAATCAGAAGCGGGGAGTCAGAGGCCGGGAATCAGAGGCCTGGAATCAGATGCTGGGAATAAGAGGCCGGGAATCAGAGGTGGGGAATCAGAGTCCGGGAATCAGAGATGGGGAGTCAGAGGCGGGGAATGAGATATGGAGAATCAGAGGCGGGGAATCAGAGGTGGGGAAACAGAGGTGGGGAATCAGATATGGGGAATCAGAGGTGGCGAATCAAAGGCTGTGAATCAGAGATGGGGAATCAGAGGCGGGGAATCAGAGGCAGGGAATCAAACACGGGGAATCAGAGGCGGGGAATCAGAGCTGGGGAATCAGAGGCTGGGAATCAAAGTTGGGGAATCAGAGGCAGGGAATCAGATATGGGGAAACAGGGGCGGGGAATCAGAGGCGGGGAAACAGAGGCAGGGAATCAGATATGGGGAATCAGAGGCGGGGAATTAGAGTTGGGGAATCAGAGGCGGGGAATCAGAGGCGGGGAATCAGAGGCGGGGAAACAGAGGCGGGGAATCAAACACGGGGAATCAGAGGTGGGGAATCAGAGGTTGGGAATCAGAGGCAGGGAATCAGAGGCGGGGAATCAGAGGCGGGGAATCAGAGGCAGGGAATCAGATGTGCGGAATCGGAGATGAGGAATCAGAGGCAGGGAATCAGAGGGGGGGAATCAGATGCGGGGAATCAGAGGCCGGGAATCAGATATGGGGAAACAGAGGCGGGGAATCAGAGGCGGGGAAACAGAGGCTGGGAATCAGATATGGGGAATCAGAGGTGGGGAATCAGAGGTTGGGAATCAGAGGCAGGGAATCAGAGGCTTGGAATCAGATGCAGGGAATCAGATGCGGGGAATCAGAGGCGGGGAATCAGAGCTGGGGAATCAGAGGCTGGGAATCAAAGTTGGGGAATCAGAGGCAGGGAATCAGAGGCGGGGAATCAGATGCGGGGAATCAGAGGCCGGGAATCAGATATGGGGAAACAGAGGCGGGGAATCAGAGGCGGGGAAACAGAGGCTGGGAATCAGATATGGGGAATCAGAGGTGGGGAATCAGAGGTTGGGAATCAGAGGCAGGGAATCAGAGGCTTGGAATCAGATGCAGGGAATCAGATGCGGGGAATCAGAGGCGGGGAATCAGAGCTGGGGAATCAGAGGCTGGGAATCAAAGTTGGGGAATCAGAGGCAGGGAATCAGATATGGGGAAACAGGGGCGGGGAATCAGAGGCGGGGAAACAGAGGCGGGGAATCAGATATGGGGAATCAGAGGCGGGGAATTAGAGTTGGGGAATCAGAGGCGGGGAATCAGAGGCGGGGATACAGAGGCGGGGAATCAAACACGGGGAATCAGAGGTGGGGAATCAGAGGTTGGGAATCAGAGGCAGGGAATCAGAGGCGGGGAATCAGAGGCGGGGAATCAGAGGCAGGGAATCAGATGTGCGGAATCGGAGATGGGGAATCAGAGGCAGGGAATCAGAGGCGGGGAATCAGAGGCGGGGAACCAGAGGCCGGGAATCAGATATGGGGAAACAGAGGCGGGGAATCAGAGGCGGGGAAACAGATGCTGGGAATCAGATATGGGGAATCAGAGGTGGGGAATCAGAGGTTGGGAATCAGAGGCAGGGAATCAGAGGCTTGGAATCAGATGCAGGGAATCAGATGCAGGGAATCAGAGGCGGGGAATCAGAGCTGGGGAATCAGAGGTGGGGAATTAGAGTTGGGGAATCAGAGGCGGGGACTTAGATATTGGGAAACAGAGGCGGGGAATCAGAGGCGGGGAAACATAGGCGGGGAATCAAACACGGGGAATCAGAGGTGGGGAATCAGAGGCTTGGAATCAGATGCAGGGAATCAGATGCGGGGAATCAGAGGCGGGGAATCAGAGCTGGGGAATCAGAGGTGGGGAATCAGAGTTGGGGAATCAGAGGCGGGGACTTAGATATTGGGAAACAGAGGCGTGGAATCAGAGGCGGGGAAACAGAGGCGGGGAATCAGATATGGGGAATCAGAGATGGGGAATCAGAGGCAGGGAATCAGATGTGCGGAATCAGAGATGGGTAATCAAAGGCAGGGAATCAGAATCAGAAGCAGGGAATCAGAGGCCGGGAATCAGAGGCCGGAATCAGATGCCGGGAATAAGAGGCCGGGAATCAGACGTGGGGATTCAGAGGCGGGGAATGAGATATGGGGAATCAGAGGCGGGGAATCAGAGGCGGGGAAACAGAGGCGGGGAATCAGATATGGGGAATCAGAGGTGGCGAATCAAAGGCGGTGATTCAGAGATGGGGAATCAGAGGACGGGAATCAGAGACAGGGAATCAAACACGGGGAATCAGAGGCGGGGAATCAGAGCTGGGGAATCAGAGGCTGGGAATCAAAGTTGGGGAATCAGAGGCAGGGAATCAGATATGGGGAAACAGGGGCGGGGAATCAGAGGCAGGGAAACAGAGGCGGGGAATCAGATATGGGGAATCAGAGGCGGGGAATTAGAGTTGGGGAATCAGAGGCGGGGAATCAGAGGCGGGGAAACAGAGACGGGGAATCAAACACGGGGAATCAGAGGTGGGGAATCAGAGGTTGGGAATCAGAGGCAGGGAATCAGAGGCGGGGAATCAGAGGCGGGGAATCAGAGGCAGGGAATCAGATGTGCGGAATCGGAGATGGGGAATCAGAGGCAGGGAATCAGAGGCGGGGAATCAGAGTCCGGGAATCAGATATGGGGAAACAGAGGCGGGGAATCAGAGGCGGGGAAACAGAGGCTGGGAATCAGATATGGGGAATCAGAGGTGGGGAATCAGAGGTTGGGAATCAGAGGCAGGGAATCATAGGCTTGGAATCAGATGCAGGGAATCAGATGCAGGGAATCAGAGGCGGGGAATCAGAGCTGGGGAATCAGAGGTGGGGAATCAGAGTTGGGGAATCAGAGGCGGGGACTTAGATATTGGGAAACAGAGGCAGGGAATCAGAGGCGGGGAAACAGAGGCGGGGAATCAGATATGGGGAATCAGAGATGGCGAATCAGAGGCAGGGAATCAGATGTTCGGAATCAGAGATGGGGAATCAAAGGCAGGGAATCAGAATCAGAAGCAGGGAATCAGAGGCCGGGAATCAGAGGCCGGAATCAGATGCCGGGAATAAGAGGCTGGGAATCAGAGGTGGGGAATCAGAGTCCGGGAATCAGAGATGGGGAATCAGAGGCGGGGAATGAGATATGGGGAATCAGAGGCGGGGAATCAGAGGCGGGGAAACAGAGGCGAGGAATCAGATATGGGGAATCAGAGGTGGCGAATCAAAGGCGGTGAATCAGAGATTGGGAATCAGAGGCGGGGAATCAGAGGCAGGGAATCAAACACGGGGAATCAGAGGCGGGGAATCAGAGCTGGGGAATCAGAGGCGGGGAATCAGAGTTGGGGAATCAGAGGCGGGGAATCAGAGCTTGGGAATCAGAGGTGGGGATCAGAGTCAGGGAATCAGAGGCAGGGAATCAGATGTGCGGAATCCGAGATGGGGAATCAGAGGTGGGGAATCAGAGGCTGTGAATCAGAGATGGGGAATCAGAGGCGGGGAATCAGAGGCAGGAAATCAGACACGGGGATTCAGAGGCTGGGAATCAGACGGGGCGAATCAAAGGCGGGGAATCAGAGCTGGGGAATCAGAGGCAGGGAATCAGAGTTGGGGATTCAGAGGCGGGGAATCAGATATGGGGAAACAGAGGCGGGGAATCAGAGGCGGGCAAACAGAGGCGGGGAATTAGATATGGGGAATCAGAGGTGGGGAATCAGAGGTGGTGAATCAGAGATGGGGAATCACAGGCGGTTAATCAGAGGCAGGGAATAGAACGCGGGGAATCAGAGGCAGGGAATCAGAGTTGGGGCATCAGAGGTTGGGAATTAGATATGGGGAAACAGAGGCGGGGAATCAGAGGCGGGGAAACAGAGGCGGGAAATCAGATATGGGGAATCAGAGGTGGGGAATCAGAGGCAGGGAATCAGATGTGCGGAATCAGAGATGGGGAATCAGAGGCAGCGAATCAGAATCAGAAGCGGGGAATCAGAGGCCGGGAATCAGAGGCCGGGAATCAGATGCTGGGAATAAGAGGCCGGGAATCAGAGGTGGGGAATCAGAGTCCGGGAATCAGAGATGGGGATTCAGAGGCGGAAAATGAGATATGTAGAATCAGAGGCGGGGAATCAGAGGCGGGGAAACAGAGGTGGGGAATCAGATATGTGGAATCAGAGGTGGCGAATCAAAGGCAGTGAATTAGAGATGGGGAATCAGAGGCGGGGAATCAGAGGCAGGGAATCAAACACGGGAAATCAGGGGCGGGGAATCAGAGCTGGGGAATCAGAGGCGGGGAATCAGAGTTGGGGAATCAGAGGCAGGGAATCAGATATGGGGAAACAAGGGCAGGGAATCAGAGGCGGGGAAACAGAGGCGGGGAATCAGATATGGGGAATCAGAGGTGTGGAATCAGAGGTTGGGAATCAGAGGCAGGGAATCAGAGGCGGCGAAACAGAGGCGGGGAATCAGATATGGGGAATCAGAGGTGGCGAATCAAAGGCGGTGTAACAGAGATGGGGAATCAGGGCAGGGAATCAGAGGCAGGGAATCAAACACGGGGAATCAGAGCTGGGGAATCAGAGGTGGGGAATTAGAGTTGGGGAATCAGAGGAGGGGAATCAGAGGCGGGGCAACAGAGGCGGGGAATCAGATATGGGGAATCAGAGGTGGGGAATCAGAGGTTCGGAATCAGAGGCAGGGAATCAGAGGCGGGGAATCAGAGGCAGGGAATCAGATGTGCGGAATCGGAGATGGGGAATCAGAGGTAGGGAATCAGAGGTGGGGAATCAGAGGCGGGGAATAAGAGGCCGGGAATCAGATATGGGGAAACTGAGGTGGGGAATCAGAGGCGGGGTAACAGAGGCGGGGAATCAGATATGGGGAATCAGAGGTGGGGAATCAGAGGTTGGGAATCAGAGGCAGCGAATCAGAGGCTTGTAATCAGATGCAGGGAATCAGATGCGGGGAATCAGAGGCGGGGAATCAGAGCTGGGGAATCAGAGGTGGGGAATCAGAGTTGGGGAATCAGAGGCGGGGACTTAGATATTGGGAAACAGAGGCGGGAAATCAGAGGCGGGGAAACAGAGGCGGGGAATCAGATATGGGGAATCAGAGGTGGGGACTCAGAGGCAGGGAATCAGATGTGCGGAATCAGAGATGGGGAATCAGAGGCAGGGAATCAGAATCAGAAGCAGGGAATCAGAGGCCGGGAATCAGAGGCCGGAATCAGATGCCGGGAATAAGAGGCCGGGAATCAGAGGTGGGGAATCAGAGTCCGGGAATCAGAGATGGGGATTCAGAGGCGGGGAATGAGATATGGGGAAACAGAGGCGGGGAATCAGGGGCGGGGAAACAGAGGCGGGGAATCAGATATGGGGAATAGGATGCGGGGAATCAGAGGCGGGGAATCAGAGCTGTGGAATCAGAGGCGGGGAATCAGAGTTGGGGCATCAGAGGTGGGGAATTAGATATGGGGAAACAGAGGCGGGGAATCAGAGGCGTGGAAACAGAGGCGGGGAATCAGATATGGGGAATCAGACGTGGGGAATCAGAGGCAGGGTATCAGAATCAGAAGCGGGGAGCCAGAGGCCGGGAATCAGAGGCCTGGAATCAGATGCTGGGAATAAGAGGCCGGGAATCAGAGGTGGGGAATCAGAGTCCGGGAATCAGAGATGGGGAGTCAGAGGCGGGGAATGAGATATGGAGAATCAGAGGCGGGGAATCAGAGGCGGGGAAACAGAGGTGGGGAATCAGATATGGGGAATCAGAGGTGGCGAATCAAAGGCGGTGAATCAGAGATGGGGAATCAGAGGCGGGGAATCAGAGGCAGGGAATCAAACACGGGGAATCAGAGGCGGGGAATCAGAGCTGGGGAATCAGAGGCTGGGAATCAAAGTTGGGGAATCAGAGTCAGGGAATCAGATATGGGGAAACAGGGGCGGGGAATCAGAGGCGGGGAAACAGAGGCGGGGAATCAGATATGGGGAATCAGAGGCGGGGAATTAGAGTTGGGGAATCAGAGGCGGGGAATTAGTGGTGGGGAAACAGAGACGGGGAATCAAACACGGGGAATCAGAGGTGGGGAATCAGAGGTTGGAAATTAGAGGCAGGGAATCAGCGGCGGGGAATCAGAGGCGGGGAATCAGAGGCAGGGAATCAGACGTGCGGAATCGGTGATGGGGAATCAGAGGCAGGGAATCAGAGGCGGGGAATCAGAGGCCGGGAATCAGATATGGGGAAACAGAGGCGGGGAATCAGAGTCGGGGAAACAGAGGCTGGGAATCAGATATGGGGAATCAGAGGTGGGGAATCAGAGGTTGGGAATCAGAGGCAGGGGATCAGAGGCTTGGAATCAGATGCAGGGAATCAGATGCGGGGAATCAGAGGCGGGGAATCAGAGCTGGGGAATCAGAGTCTGGGAATCAAAGTTGGGGAATCAGAGGCAGGGAATCAGATATTGGGAAACAGGGTCGGGGAATCAGAGGCGGGGAAACAGAGGCGGGGAATCAAATATGGGGAATCAGAGGCGGGGAATTAGAGTTGGGGAATCAGAGGCGGGGAATCAGAGGCGGGGAAACAGAGGCGGGGAATCAAACACGGGGAATCAGAGGTGGGGAATCAGAGGTTGGGAATCAGAGGCAGGGAATCAGAGGCGGGGAATCAGAGGCGGGGAATGAGAGGCAGGGAATCAGATGTGCGGAATCGGAGATGGGGAATCAGAGGCAGGGAATCAGAGGCGGGGAATCAGAGGCGGGGAATCAGAGGCCGGGAATCAGATATGGGGAAACAGAAGCGGGGAATCAGTGGCGGGGAAACAGAGGCTGGGAATCAGGTATGGCGAATCAGATGTGGGGAATCAGAGGCGGGGAATCAGAGCTGGGGAATCAGAGGTGGGGAATCAAAGTTGGGGAATCAGAGGCGGGGACTTAGATATGGGGAAACAGAGGCGGGGAATCAGAGATGGGGAAACAGAGGCGGGGATTCAGATATGGGGAATCAGAGGTGGGGAATCAGAGGCAGGGAATTAGATGTGCGGAATCAGAAATGGGGAATCAGAGGCAGGGAATCAGAATCAGAAGCAGGGAATCAGAGGCCGGGAATCAGAGGCCGGAATCAGATGCCGGGAATAAGAGGTCGGGAATCAGAGGTGGGGAATAAGAGTCCGGGAATCAGAGATGGGGAATCAGAGGCGGGGAATGAGATATGGGGAATCAGAGGCTTGGAATCAGATGCAGGGAATCAGATGCAGGGAATCAGAGGCGGGGAATCAGAGCTGGGGAATCAGAGGTGGGGAATCAGAGTTGGGGAATCAGAGGCGGGGACTTAGATATTGGGAAACAGAGGCAGGGAATCAGAGGCGGGGAAACAGAGGCGGGGAATCAGATATGGGGAATCAGAGATGGGGAATCAGAGGCAGGGAATCAGATGTTCGGAATCAGAGATGGGGAATCAAAGGCAGGGAATCAGAATCAGAAGCAGGGAATCAGAGGCCGGGAATCAGAGGCCGGAATCAGATGCCGGGAATAAGAGGCTGGGAATCAGAGGTGGGGAATCAGAGTCCGGGAATCAGAGATGGGGAATCAGAGGCGGGGAATGAGATATGGGGAATCAGAGGCGGGGAATCAGAGGCGGGGAAACAGAGGCGAGGAATCAGATATGGGGAATCAGAGGTGGCGAATCAAAGGCGGTGAATCAGAGATGGGGAATCAGAGGCGGGGAATCAGAGGCAGGGAATCAAACACGGGGAATCAGAGGCGGGGAATCAGAGCTGGGGAATCAGAGGCGGGGAATCAGAGTTGGGGAATCAGAGGCGGGGAATCAGAGCTTGGGAATCAGAGGTGGGGATCAGAGTCAGGGAATCAGAGGCAGGGAATCAGATGTGCGGAATCCGAGATGGGGAATCAGAGGTGGGGAATCAGAGGCTGTGAATCAGAGATGGGGAATCAGAGGCGGGGAATCAGAGGCAGGAAATCAGACACGGGGATTCAGAGGCTGGGAATCAGACGGGGCGAATCAAAGGCGGGGAATCAGAGCTGGGGAATCAGAGGCAGGGAATCAGAGTTGGGGATTCAGAGGCGGGGAATCAGATATGGGGAAACAGAGGCGGGGAATCAGAGGCGGGCAAACAGAGGCGGGGAATTAGATATGGGGAATCAGAGGTGGGGAATCAGAGGTGGTGAATCAGAGATGGGGAATCACAGGCGGTTAATCAGAGGCAGGGAATAGAACGCGGGGAATCAGAGGCAGGGAATCAGAGTTGGGGCATCAGAGGTTGGGAATTAGATATGGGGAAACAGAGGCGGGGAATCAGAGGCAGGGAAACAGAGGCGGGAAATCAGATATGGGGAATCAGAGGTGGGGAATCAGAGGCAGGGAATCAGATGTGCAGAATCAGAGATGGGGAATCAGAGGCAGCGAATCAGAATCAGAAGCGGGGAATCAGAGGCCGGGAATCAGAGGCCGGGAATCAGATGCTGGGAATAAGAGGCCGGGAATCAGAGGTGGGGAATCAGAGTCCGGGAATCAGAGATGGGGATTCAGAGGCGGAAAATGAGATATGTAGAATCAGAGGCGGGGAATCAGAGGCGGGGAAACAGAGGTGGGGAATCAGATATGTGGAATCAGAGGTATCGAATCAAAGGCAGTGAATCAGAGATGGGGAATCAGAGGCGGGGAATCAGAGGCAGGGAATCAAACACGGGAAATCAGGGGCGGGGAATCAGAGCTGGGGAATCAGAGGCGGGGAATCAGAGTTGGGGAATCAGAGGCAGGGAATCAGATATGGGGAAACAAGGGCAGGGAATCAGAGGCGGGGAAACAGAGGCGGGGAATCAGATATGGGGAATCAGAGGTGTGGAATCAGAGGTTGGGAATCAGAGGCAGGGAATCAGAGGCGGCGAAACAGAGGCGGGGAATCTGATATGGGGAATCAGAGGTGGCGAATCAAAGGCGGTGTAACAGAGATGGGGAATCAGGGCAGGGAATCAGAGGCAGGGAATCAAACACGGGGAATCAGAGCTGGGGAATCAGAGGTGGGGAATTAGAGTTGGGGAATCAGAGGAGGGGAATCAGAGGCGGGGCAACAGAGGCGGGGAATCAGATATGGGGAATCAGAGGTGGGGAATCAGAGGTTCGGAATCAGAGGCAGGGAATCAGAGGCGGGGAATCAGAGGCAGGGAATCAGATGTGCGGAATCGGAGATGGGGAATCAGAGGTAGGGAATCAGAGGTGGGGAATCAGAGGCGGGGAATAAGAGGCCGGGAATCAGATATGGGGAAACTGAGGTGGGGAATCAGAGGCGGGGTAACAGAGGCGGGGAATCAGATATGGGGAATCAGAGGTGGGGAATCAGAGGTTGGGAATCAGAGGCAGCGAATCAGAGGCTTGGAATCAGATGCAGGGAATCAGATGCGGGGAATCAGAGGCGGGGAATCAGAGCTGGGGAATCAGAGGTGGGGAATCAGAGTTGGGGAATCAGTGGCGGGGACTTAGATATTGGGAAACAGAGGCGGGAAATCAGAGGCGGGGAAACAGAGGCGGGGAATCAGATATGGGGAATCAGAGGTGGGGAATCAGAGGCAGGGAATCAGATGTGCGGAATCAGAGATGGGGAATCAGAGGCAGGGAATCAGAATCAGAAGCAGGGAATCAGAGGCCGGGAATCAGAGGCCGGAATCAGATGCCGGGAATAAGAGGCCGGGAATCAGAGGTGGGGAATCAGAGTCCGGGAATCAGAGATGGGGATTCAGAGGCGGGGAATGAGATATGGGGAAACAGAGGCGGGGAATCAGGGGCGGGGAAACAGAGGCGGGGAATCAGATATGGGGAATAGGATGCGGGGAATCAGAGGCGGGGAATCAGAGCTGTGGAATCAGAGGCGGGGAATCAGAGTTGGGGCATCAGAGGTGGGGAATTAGATATGGGGAAACAGAGGCGGGGAATCAGAGGCGTGGAAACAGAGGCGGGGAATCAGATATGGGGAATCAGACGTGGGGAATCAGAGGCAGGGTATCAGAATCAGAAGCGGGGAGCCAGAGGCCGGGAATCAGAGGCCTGGAATCAGATGCTGGGAATAAGAGGCCGGGAATCAGAGGTGGGGAATCAGAGTCCGGGAATCAGAGATGGGGAGTCAGAGGCGGGGAATGAGATATGGAGAATCAGAGGCGGGGAATCAGAGGCGGGGAAACAGAGGTGGGGAATCAGATATGGGGAATCAGAGGTGGCGAATCAAAGGCGGTGAATCAGAGATGGGGAATCAGAGGCGGGGAATCAGAGGCAGGGAATCAAACACGGGGAATCAGAGGCGGGGAATCAGAGCTGGGGAATCAGAGGCTGGGAATCAAAGTTGGGGAATCAGAGTCAGGGAATCAGATATGGGGAAACAGGGGCGGGGAATCAGAGGCGGGGAAACAGAGGCGGGGAATCAGATATGGGGAGTCAGAGGCGGGGAATTAGAGTTGGGGAATCAGAGGCGGGGAATTAGTGGTGGGGAAACAGAGGCGGGGAATCAAACACGGGGAATCAGAGGTGGGGAATCAGAGGTTGGAAATTAGAGGCAGGGAATCAGCGGCGGGGAATCAGAGGCGGGGAATCAGAGGCAGGGAATCAGACGTGCGGAATCGGTGATGGGGAATCAGAGGCAGGGAATCAGAGGCGGGGAATCAGAGGCCGGGAATCAGATATGGGGAAACAGAGGCGGGGAATCAGAGGCGGGGAAACAGAGGCTGGGAATCAGATATGGGGAATCAGAGGTGGGGAATCAGAGGTTGGGAATCAGAGGCAGGGGATCAGAGGCTTGGAATCAGATGCAGGGAATCAGATGCGGGGAATCAGAGGCGGGGAATCAGAGCTGGGGAATCAGAGTCTGGGAATCAAAGTTGGGGAATCAGAGGCAGGGAATCAGATATGGGGAAACAGGGTCGGGGAATCAGAGGCGGGGAAACAGAGGCGGGGAATCAAATATGGGGAATCAGAGGCGGGGAATTAGAGTTGGGGAATCAGAGGCGGGGAATCAGAGGCGGGGAAACAGAGGCGGGGAATCAAACACGGGGAATCAGAGGTGGGGAATCAGAGGTTGGGAATCAGAGGCAGGGAATCAGAGGCGGGGAATCAGAGGCGGGGAATGAGAGGCAGGGAATCAGATGTGCGGAATCGGAGATGGGGAATCAGAGGCAGGGAATCAGAGGCGGGGAATCAGAGGCGGGGAATCAGAGGCCGGGAATCAGATATGGGGAAACAGAAGCGGGGAATCAGTGGCGGGGAAACAGAGGCTGGGAATCAGGTATGGCGAATCAGATGTGGGGAATCAGAGGCGGGGAATCAGAGCTGGGGAATCAGAGGTGGGGAATCAAAGTTGGGGAATCAGAGGCGGGGACTTAGATATGGGGAAACAGAGGCGGGGAATCAGAGATGGGGAAACAGAGGCGGGGATTCAGATATGGGGAATCAGAGGTGGGGAATCAGAGGCAGGGAATTAGATGTGCGGAATCAGAAATGGGGAATCAGAGGCAGGGAATCAGAATCAGAAGCAGGGAATCAGAGGCCGGGAATCAGAGGCCGGAATCAGATGCCGGGAATAAGAGGTCGGGAATCAGAGGTGGGGAATAAGAGTCCGGGAATCAGAGATGGGGAATCAGAGGCGGGGAATGAGATATGGGGAATCAGAGGCGGGGAATCAGAGGCGGGGAAACAGTGGCGAGGAATCAGATATGGGGAATCAGAGGTGGCGAATCAAAGGCGGTGAATCAGAGATGGGGAATCAGAGCTGGGGAATCAGAGGCAGGGGATCAAACACGGGGAATCAGAGACGGGGAATCAGAGCTGGGGAATCAGAGGCGGGGAATCAGAGTTGGGGAATCAGAGGCGGGGAATCAGAGCTGGGGAATCAGAGGTGGGGAATCAGAGTCGGGGAATCAGAGGCAGGGAATCGGATGTGCGGAATCAGAGATGGGGAATCAGAGGTGGGGAATCAGAGGCGGTGAATCTGAGATGGGGAATCAGAGGCGGGGAATCAGAGGCAGGTTATCAGACACGGGGATTCAGAGTCTGGGAATCAGACGGGGGGAATCAAAGGCGGGGAATGAAGCTGGGGAATCAGAGGCAGGGAATCAGAGTTGGGGATTCAGAGGCGGGGAATCAGATATGGGGAAACAGAGGCGGGGAGTCAGAGGCGGGCAAACAGAGGCGGGGAATTAGATATGGGGAATCAGTGGTGGGGAATCAGAGGTGGTGAATCAATGATGGGGAATCACAGGCGGGGAATCAGAGGCAGGGAATAGAACGCGGGGAATCAGAGGCAGGGAATCAGAGCTGGGGAATAAGAGGCGGGGAATCATAGTTGGGAATCAGAGGCGGGGAATCAGATATGGGGAAACAGAGGCGGGGAATCAGGGGCGGGGAAACAGAGGCGGGGAATCAGATATGGGGAATCGGATGTGGAGAATCAGAGGCAGGGAATCAGAGCTGGGGAATCAGAGGCGGGAAATCAGAGTTGGGGCATCAGAGGTGGGGAATTAGATCTGGGGAAACAGAGGCGGGGAATCAGATGTGCAGAATCAGAGGCGGGGAATCAGAGGCAGGGAATCAGAATCAGAAGCGGGGAGTCAGAGGCCGGGAATCAGAGGCCTGGAATCAGATGCTGGGAATAAGAGGCCGGGAATCAGAGGTGGGGAATCAGAGTCCGGGAATCAGAGATGGGGAGTCAGAGGCGGGGAATGAGATATGGAGAATCAGAGGCGGGGAATCAGAGGTGGGGAAACAGAGGTGGGGAATCAGATATGGGGAATCAGAGGTGGCGAATCAAAGGCTGTGAATCAGAGATGGGGAATCAGAGGCGGGGAATCAGAGGCAGGGAATCAAACACGGGGAATCAGAGGCGGGGAATCAGAGCTGGGGAATCAAAGGCTGGGAATCAAAGTTGGGGAATCAGAGGCAGGGAATCAGATATGGGGAAACAGGGGCGGGGAATCAGAGGCGGGGAAACAGAGGCAGGGAATCAGATATGGGGAATCAGAGGCGGGGAATTAGAGTTGGGGAATCAGAGGCGGGGAATCAGAGGCGGGGAAACAGAGGCGGGGAATCAAACACGGGGAATCAGAGGTGGGGAATCAGAGGTTGGGAATCAGAGGCAGGGAATCAGAGGCGGGGAATCAGAGGCGGGGAATCAGAGGCAGGGAATCAGATGTGCGGAATCGGAGATGAGGAATCAGAGGCAGGGAATCAGAGGCGGGGAATCAGATGCGGGGAATCAGAGGCCGGGAATCAGATATGGGGAAACAGAGGCGGGGAAACAGAGGTTGGGAATCAGAGGCAGGGAATCAGAGGCTTGGAATCAGATGCAGGGAATCAGATGCGGGGAATCAGAGGCGGGGAATCAGAGCTGGGGAATCAGAGGCTGGGAATCAAAGTTGGGGAATCAGAGGCAGGGAATCAGAGGCGGGGAATCAGATGCGGGGAATCAGAGGCCGGGAATCAGATATGGGGAAACAGAGGCGGGGAATCAGAGGCGGGGAAACAGAGGCTGGGAATCAGATATGGGGAATCAGAGGTGGGGAATCAGAGGTTGGGAATCAGAGGCAGGGAATCAGAGGCTTGGAATCAGATGCAGGGAATCAGATGCGGGGAATCAGAGGCGGGGAATCAGAGCTGGGGAATCAGAGGCTGGGAATCAAAGTTGGGGAATCAGAGGCAGGGAATCAGATATGGGGAAACAGGGGCGGGGAATCAGAGGCGGGGAAACAGAGGCGGGGAATCAGATATGGGGAATCAGAGGCGGGGAATTAGAGTTGGGGAATCAGAGGCGGGGAATCAGAGGCGGGGATACAGAGGCGGGGAATCAAACACGGGGAATCAGAGGTGGGGAATCAGAGGTTGGGAATCAGAGGCAGGGAATCAGAGGTGGGGAATCAGAGGCGGGGAATCAGAGGCAGGGAATCAGATGTGCGGAATCGGAGATGGGGAATCAGAGGCAGGGAATCAGAGGCGGGGAATCAGAGGCGGGGAACCAGAGGCCGGGAATCAGATATGGGGAAACAGAGGCGGGGAATCAGAGGCGGGGAAACAGATGCTGGGAATCAGATATGGGGAATCAGAGGTGGGGAATCAGAGGTTGGGAATCAGAGGCAGGGGATCAGAGGCTTGGAATCAGATGCAGGGAATCAGATGCGGGGAATCAGAGGCGGGGAATCAGAGCTGGGGAATCAGAGTCTGGGAATCAAAGTTGGGGAATCAGAGGCGGGGAATTAGATATGGGGAAACAGGGGCGGGGAATCAGAGGCGGGGAAACAGAGGCGGGGAATCAGATATGGGGAAGCAGAGGCGGGGAATTAGAGTTGGGGAATCAGAGGCGGGGAATCAGAGGCGGGGAGACAGAGGCGGGGAATCAAACACGGGGAATCAGAGGTGGGGAATCAGAGGTTGGGAATCAGAGGCAGGGAATCAGAGGCGGGGAATCAGAGGCGGGGAATGAGAGGCAGGGAATCAGATGTGCGGAATCGGAGATGGGGAATCAGAGGCACGGAATCAGAGGCGGGGAATCAGAGGCGGGGAATCAGAGGCTTGGAATCAGATGCAGGGAATCAGATGCGGGGAATCAGAGGCGGGGAATCAGAGCTGGGGAATCAGAGGGCGGGAATCAGATATGGGGAAACAGAGGCGGGGAATCAGAGGCGGGGAAACAGAGGCTGGGAATCAGATATGGGGAATCAGAGGTGGGGAATCAGAGGTTGGGAATCAGAGGCAGGGAATCAGAGGCTTGGAATCAGATGCAGGGAATCAGATGCGGGGAATCAGAGGCGGGGAATCAGAGCTGGGGAATCAGAGGCTGGGAATCAAAGTTGGGGAATCAGAGGCAGGGAATCAGATATGGGGAAACAGGGGCGGGGAATCAGAGGCGGGGAAACAGAGGCGGGGAATCAGATATGGGGAATCAGAGGCGGGGAATTAGAGTTGGGGAATCAGAGGCGGGGAATCAGAGGCGGGGATACAGAGGCGGGGAATCAAACACGGGGAATCAGAGGTGGGGAATCAGAGGTTGGGAATCAGAGGCAGGGAATCAGAGGCGGGGAATCAGAGGCGGGGAATCAGAGGCAGGGAATCAGATGTGCGGAATCGGAGATGGGGAATCAGAGGCAGGGAATCAGAGGCGGGGAATCAGAGGCGGGGAACCAGAGGCCGGGAATCAGATATGGGGAAACAGAGGCGGGGAATCAGAGGCGGGGAAACAGATGCTGGGAATCAGATATGGGGAATCAGAGGTGGGGAATCAGAGGTTGGGAATCAGAGGCAGGGGATCAGAGGCTTGGAATCAGATGCAGGGAATCAGATGCGGGGAATCAGAGGCGGGGAATCAGAGCTGGGGAATCAGAGTCTGGGAATCAAAGTTGGGGAATCAGAGGCGGGGAATCAGATATGGGGAAACAGGGGCGGGGAATCAGAGGCGGGGAAACAGAGGCGGGGAATCAGATATGGGGAAGCAGAGGCGGGGAATTAGAGGGGGAATCAGAGGCGGGGAATCAGAGGCGCGGAGACAGAGGCGGGGAATCAAACACGGGGAATCAGAGGTGGGGAATCAGAGGTTGGGAATCAGAGGCAGGGAATCAGAGGCGGGGAATCAGAGGCGGGGAATGAGAGGCAGGGAATCAGATGTGCGGAATCGGAGATGGGGAATCAGAGGCACGGAATCAGAGGCGGGGAATCAGAGGCGGGGAATCAGAGGCCGGGAATCAGATATGGGGAAACAGAAGCGGGGAATCAGAGGCGGGGAAACAGAGGCTGGGAATCAGGTATGGGGAATCAGATGTGGGGAATCAGAGGCGGGGAATCAGAGCTGGGGAATCAGAGGTGGGGAATCAAAGTTGGGGAATCAGAGGCGGGCACTTAGATATGGGGAAACAGAGGCGGGGAATCAGAGACGGGGAAACAGAGGCGGGGATTCAGATATGGGGAATCAGAGGTGGGGAATAAGAGGCAGGGAATTAGATGTGCGGAATCAGAAATGGGGAATCAGAGGCAGGGAATCAGAATCATAAGCAGGGAATCAGAGGCCGGGAATCAGAGGCCGGAATCAGATGCCGGGAATAAGAGGTCGGGAATCAGAGGTGGGGAATCAGAGTCCGGGAATCAGAGATGGGGAATCAGAGGCGGGGAATGAGATATGGGGAATCAGAGGCGGGGAATCAGAGGCGGGGAAACTGTGGCGAGGAATCAGATATGGGGAATCAGAGGTGGCGAATCAAAGGCGGTGAATCAGAGATGGGGAATCAGAGCTGGGGAATCAGAGGCAGGGGATCAAACACGGGGAATCAGAGGCGGGGAATCAGAGCTGGGGAATCAGAGGCGGGGAATCAGAGTTGGGGAATCAGAGGCGGGGAATCAGAGCTGGGGAATCAGAGGTGGGGAATCAGAGTCGGGGAATCAGAGGCAGGGAATCGGATGTGCGGAAACAGAGATGGGGAATCAGAGGTGGGGAATCAGAGGCGGTGAATCTGAGATGGGGAATCAGAGGCGGGGAATCAGAGGCAGGTTATCAGACACGGGGATTCAGAGGCTGGGAATCAGACGGGGGGAATCAAAGGCGGGGAATGAAGCTGGGGAATCAGAGGCAGGGAATCAGAGTTGGGGATTCAGAGGCGGGGAATCAGATATGGGGAAACAGAGGCGGGGAATCAGAGGCGGGCAAACAGAGGCGGGGAATTAGATATGGGGAATCAGTGGTGGGGAATCAGAGGTGGTGAATCAGTGATGGGGAATCACAGGCGGGGAATCAGAGGCAGGGAATAGAACACGGGGAATCAGAGGCAGGGAATCAGAGCTGGGGAATAAGAGGCGGGGAATCATAGTTGGGAATCAGAGGCGGGGAATCAGATATGGGGAAACAGAGGCGGGGAATCAGGGGCGGGGAAACAGAGGCGGGGAATCAGATATGGGGAATCGGATGTGGAGAATCAGAGGCAGGGAATCAGAGCTGGAGAATCAGAGGCGGGGAATCAGAGTTGGGGCATCAGAGGTGGGGAATTAGATCTGGGGAAACAGAGGCGGGGAATCAGATGTGCGGAATCAGAGGCGGGGAATCAGAGGCAGGGAATCAGAATCAGAAGCGGGGAGTCAGAGGCCGGGAATCAGAGGCCTGGAATCAGATGCTGGGAATAAGAGGCCGGGAATCAGAGGTGGGGAATCAGAGTCCGGGAATCAGAGATGGGGAGTCAGAGGCGGGGAATGAGATATGGAGAATCAGAGGCGGGGAATCAGAGGTGGGGAAACAGAGGTGGGGAATCAGATATGGGGAATCAGAGGTGGCGAATCAAAGGCTGTGAATCAGAGATGGGGAATCAGAGGCGGGGAATCAGAGGCAGGGAATCAAACACGGGGAATCAGAGGCGGGGAATCAGAGCTGGGGAATCAAAGGCTGGGAATCAAAGTTGGGGAATCAGAGGCAGGGAATCAGATATGGGGAAACAGGGGCGGGGAATCAGAGGCGGGGAAACAGAGGCAGGGAATCAGATATGGGGAATCAGAGGCGGGGAATTAGAGTTGGGGAATCAGAGGCGGGGAATCAGAGGCGGGGAAACAGAGGCGGGGAATCAAACACGGGGAATCAGAGGTGTGGAATCAGAGGTTGGGAATCAGAGGCAGGGAATCAGAGGCGGGGAATCAGAGGCGGGGAATCAGAGGCAGGGAATCAGATGTGCGGAATCGGAGATGAGGAATCAGAGGCAGGGAATCAGAGGCGGGGAATCAGATGCGGGGAATCAGAGGCCGGGAATCAGATATGGGGAAACAGAGGCGGGGAAACAGAGGTTGGGAATCAGAGGCAGGGAATCAGAGGCTTGGAATCAGATGCAGGGAATCAGATGCGGGGAATCAGAGGCGGGGAATCAGAGCTGGGGAATCAGAGGCTGGGAATCAAAGTTGGGGAATCAGAGGCAGGGAATCAGAGGCGGGGAATCAGATGCGGGGAATCAGAGGCCGGGAATCAGATATGGGGAAACAGAGGCGGGGAATCAGAGGCGGGGAAACAGAGGCTGGGAATCAGATATGGGGAATCAGAGGTGGGGAATCAGAGGTTGGGAATCAGAGGCAGGGAATCAGAGGCTTGGAACCAGATGCAGGGAATCAGATGCGGGGAATCAGAGGCGGGGAATCAGAGCTGGGGAATCAGAGGCTGGGAATCAAAGTTGGGGAATCAGAGGCAGGGAATCAGATATGGGGAAACAGGGGCGGGGAATCAGAGGCGGGGAAACAGAGGCGGGGAATCAGATATGGGGAATCAGAGGCGGGGAATTAGAGTTGGGGAATCAGAGGCGGGGAATCAGAGGCGGGGATACAGAGGCGGGGAATCAAACACGGGGAATCAGAGGTGGGGAATCAGAGGTTGGGAATCAGAGGCAGGGAATCAGAGGCGGGGAATCAGAGGCGGGGAATCAGAGGCAGGGAATCAGATGTGCGGAATCGGAGATGGGGAATCAGAGGCAGGGAATCAGAGGCGGGGAATCAGAGGCGGGGAACCAGAGGCCGGGAATCAGATATGGGGAAACAGAGGCGGGGAATCAGAGGCGGGGAAACAGATGCTGGGAATCAGATATGGGGAATCAGAGGTGGGGAATCAGAGGTTGGGAATCAGAGGCAGGGGATCAGAGGCTTGGAATCAGATGCAGGGAATCAGATGCGGGGAATCAGAGGCGGGGAATCAGAGCTGGGGAATCAGAGTCTGGGAATCAAAGTTGGGGAATCAGAGGCGGGGAATTAGATATGGGGAAACAGGGGCGGGGAATCAGAGGCGGGGAAACAGAGGCGGGGAATCAGATATGGGGAAGCAGAGGCGGGGAATTAGAGTTGGGGAATCAGAGGCGGGGAATCAGAGGCGGGGAGACAGAGGCGGGGAATCAAACACGGGGAATCAGAGGTGGGGAATCAGAGGTTGGGAATCAGAGGCAGGGAATCAGAGGCGGGGAATCAGAGGCGGGGAATGAGAGGCAGGGAATCAGATGTGCGGAATCGGAGATGGGGAATCAGAGGCACGGAATCAGAGGCGGGGAATCAGAGGCGGGGAATCAGAGGCTTGGAATCAGATGCAGGGAATCAGATGCGGGGAATCAGAGGCGGGGAATCAGAGCTGGGGAATCAGAGGCTGGGAATCAAAGTTGGGGAATCAGAGGCAGGGAATCAGAGGCGGGGAATCAGATGCGGGGAATCAGAGGGCGGGAATCAGATATGGGGAAACAGAGGCGGGGAATCAGAGGCGGGGAAACAGAGGCTGGGAATCAGATATGGGGAATCAGAGGTGGGGAATCAGAGGTTGGGAATCAGAGGCAGGGAATCAGAGGCTTGGAATCAGATGCAGGGAATCAGATGCGGGGAATCAGAGGCGGGGAATCAGAGCTGGGGAATCAGAGGCTGGGAATCAAAGTTGGGGAATCAGAGGCAGGGAATCAGATATGGGGAAACAGGGGCGGGGAATCAGAGGCGGGGAAACAGAGGCGGGGAATCAGATATGGGGAATCAGAGGCGGGGAATTAGAGTTGGGGAATCAGAGGCGGGGAATCAGAGGCGGGGATACAGAGGCGGGGAATCAAACACGGGGAATCAGAGGTGGGGAATCAGAGGTTGGGAATCAGAGGCAGGGAATCAGAGGCGGGGAATCAGAGGCGGGGAATCAGAGGCAGGGAATCAGATGTGCGGAATCGGAGATGGGGAATCAGAGGCAGGGAATCAGAGGCGGGGAATCAGAGGCGGGGAACCAGAGGCCGGGAATCAGATATGGGGAAACAGAGGCGGGGAATCAGAGGCGGGGAAACAGATGCTGGGAATCAGATATGGGGAATCAGAGGTGGGGAATCAGAGGTTGGGAATCAGAGGCAGGGGATCAGAGGCTTGGAATCAGATGCAGGGAATCAGAGGCAGGGAATCAGAGGCGGGGAATCAGAGGCGGGGAATGAGAGGCAGGGAATCAGATGTGCGGAATCGGAGATGGGGAATCAGAGGCACGGAATCAGAGGCACGGAATCAGAGGCGGGGAATCAGAGGCCGGGAATCAGATATGGGGAAACAGAAGCGGGGAATCAGAGGCGGGGAAACAGAGGCTGGGAATCAGGTATGGGGAATCAGATGTGGGGAATCAGAGGCGGGGAATCAGAGCTGGGGAATCAGAGGTGGGGAATCAAAGTTGGGGAATCAGAGGCGGGCACTTAGATATGGGGAAACAGAGGCGGGGAATCAGAGACGGGGAAACAGAGGCGGGGATTCAGATATGGGGAATCAGAGGTGGGGAATAAGAGGCAGGGAATTAGATGTGCGGAATCAGAAATGGGGAATCAGAGGCAGGGAATCAGAATCAGAAGCAGGGAATCAGAGGCCGGGAATCAGAGGCCGGAATCAGATGCCGGGAATAAGAGGTCGGGAATCAGAGGTGGGGAATCAGAGTCCGGGAATCAGAGATGGGGAATCAGAGGCGGGGAATGAGATATGGGGAATCAGAGGCGGGGAATCAGAGGCGGGGAAACTGTGGCGAGGAATCAGATATGGGGAATCAGAGGTGGCGAATCAAAGGCGGTGAATCAGAGATGGGGAATCAGAGCTGGGGAATCAGAGGCAGGGGATCAAACACGGGGAATCAGAGGCGGGGAATCAGAGCTGGGGAATCAGAGGCGGGGAATCAGAGTTGGGGAATCAGAGGCGGGGAATCAGAGCTGGGGAATCAGAGGTGGGGAATCAGAGTCGGGGAATCAGAGGCAGGGAATCGGATGTGCGGAAACAGAGATGGGGAATCAGAGGTGGGGAATCAGAGGCGGTGAATCTGAGATGGGGAATCAGAGGCGGGGAATCAGAGGCAGGTTATCAGACACGGGGATTCAGAGGCTGGGAATCAGACGGGGGGAATCAAAGGCGGGGAATGAAGCTGGGGAATCAGAGGCAGGGAATCAGAGTTGGGGATTCAGAGGCGGGGAATCAGATATGGGGAAACAGAGGTGGGGAATCAGAGGCGGGCAAACAGAGGCGGGGAATTAGATATGGGGAATCAGTGGTGGGGAATCAGAGGTGGTGAATAAGTGATGGGGAATCACAGGCGGGGAATCAGAGGCAGGGAATAGAACACGGGGAATCAGAGGCAGGGAATCAGAGCTGGGGAATAAGAGGCGGGGAATCATAGTTGGGAATCAGAGGCGGGGAATCAGATATGGGGAAACAGAGGCGGGGAATCAGGGGCGGGGAAACAGAGGCGGGGAATCAGATATGGGGAATCGGATGTGGAGAATCAGAGGCAGGGAATCAGAGCTGGAGAATCAGAGGCGGGGAATCAGAGTTGGGGCATCAGAGGTGGGGAATTAGATCTGGGGAAACAGAGGCGGGGAATCAGATGTGCGGAATCAGAGGCGGGGAATCAGAGGCAGGGAATCAGAATCAGAAGCGGGGAGTCAGAGGCCGGGAATCAGAGGCCTGGAATCAGATGCTGGGAATAAGAGGCCGGGAATCAGAGGTGGGGAATCAGAGTCCGGGAATCAGAGATGGGGAGTCAGAGGCGGGGAATGAGATATGGAGAATCAGAGGCGGGGAATCAGAGGTGGGGAAACAGAGGTGGGGAATCAGATATGGGGAATCAGAGGTGGCGAATCAAAGGCTGTGAATCAGAGATGGGGAATCAGAGTCGGGGAATCAGAGGCAGGGAATCAAACACGGGGAATCAGAGGCGGGGAATCAGAGCTGGGGAATCAGAGGCTGGGAATCAAAGTTGGGGAATCAGAGGCAGGGAATCAGATATGGGGAAACAGGGGCGGGGAATTAGAGGCGGGGAAACAGAGGCAGGGAATCGGATATGGGGAATCAGAGGCGGGGAATTAGAGTTGGGGAATCAGAGGCGGGGAATCAGAGGCGGGGAAACAGAGGCGGGGAATCAAACACGGGGAATCAGAGGTGGGGAATCAGAGGTTGGGAATCAGAGGCAGGGAATCAGAGGCGGGGAATCAGAGGCGGGGAATCAGAGGCAGGGAATCAGATGTGCGGAATCGGAGATGAGGAATCAGAGGCAGGGAATCAGAGGCGGGGAATCAGATGCGGGGAATCAGAGGCCGGGAATCAGATATGGGGAAACAGAGGCGGGGAATCAGAGGCGGGGAAACAGAGGCTGGGAATCAGATATGGGGAATCAGAGGTGGGGAATCAGAGGTTGGGAATCAGAGGCAGGGAATGAGAGGCTTGGAATCAGATGCAGGGAATCGGATGCGGGGAATCAGAGGCGGGGAATCAGAGCTGGGGAATCAGAGGCTGGGAATCAAAGTTGGGGAATCAGAGGCAGGGAATCAGAGGCGGGGAATCAGATGCGGGGAATCAGAGGCCGGGAATCAGATATGGGGAAACAGAGGCGGGGAATCAGAGGCGGGGAAACAGAGGCTGGGAATCAGATATGGGGAATCAGAGGTGGGGAATCAGAGGTTGGGAATCAGAGGCAGGGAATCAGAGGCTTGGAATCAGATGCAGGGAATCAGATGCGGGGAATCAGAGGCGGGGAATCAGAGCTGGGGAATCAGAGGCTGGGAATCAAAGTTGGGGAATCAGAGGCAGGGAATCAGATATGGGGAAACAGGGGCGGGGAATCAGAGGCGGGGAAACAGAGGCTGGGAATCAGGTATGGGGAATCAGATGTGGGGAATCAGAGGCGGGGAATCAGAGCTGGGGAATCAGAGGTGGGGAATCAAAGTTGGGGAATCAGAGGCGGGCACTTAGATATGGGGAAACAGAGGCGGGGAATCAGAGACGGGGAAACAGAGGCGGGGATTCAGATATGGGGAATCAGAGGTGGGGAATAAGAGGCAGGGAATTAGATGTGCGGAATCAGAAATGGGGAATCAGAGGCAGGGAATCAGAATCAGAAGCAGGGAATCAGAGGCCGGGAATCAGAGGCCGGAATCAGATGCCGGGAATAAGAGGTCGGGAATCAGAGGTGGGGAATCAGAGTCCGGGAATCAGAGATGGGGAATCAGAGGCGGGGAATGAGATATGTGGAATCAGAGGCGGGGAATCAGAGGCGGGGAAACTGTGGCGAGGAATCAGATATGGGGAATCAGAGGTGGCGAATCAAAGGCGGTGAATCAGAGATGGGGAATCAGTGCTGGGGAATCTGAGGCAGGGGATCAAACACGGGGAATCAGAGGCGGGGAATCAGAGCTGGGGAATCAGAGGCGGGGAATCAGAGTTGGGGAATCAGAGGCGGGGAATCAGAGCTGGGGAATCAGAGGTGGGGAATCAGAGTCGGGGAATCAGAGGCAGGGAATCGGATGTGCGGAAACAGAGATGGGGAATCAGAGGTGGGGAATCAGAGGCGGTGAATCTGAGATGGGGAATCAGAGGCGGGGAATCAGAGGCAGGTTATCAGACACGGGGATTCAGAGGCTGGGAATCAGACGGGGGGAATCAAAGGCGGGGAATGAAGCTGGGGAATCAGAGGCAGGGAATCAGAGTTGGGGATTCAGAGGCGGGGAATCAGATATGGGGAAACAGAGGCGGGGAATCAGAGGCGGGCAAACAGAGGCGGGGAATTAGATATGGGGAATCAGTGGTGGGGAATCAGAGGTGGTGAATCAGTGATGGGGAATCACAGGCGGGGAATCAGAGGCAGGGAATAGAACACGGGGAATCAGAGGCAGGGAATCAGAGCTGGGGAATAAGAGGCGGGGAATCATAGTTGGGAATCAGAGGCGGGGAATCAGATATGGGGAAACAGAGGCGGGGAATCAGGGGCGGGGAAACAGAGGCGGGGAATCAGATATGGGGAATCGGATGTGGAGAATCAGAGGCAGGGAATCAGAGCTGGAGAATCAGAGGCGGGGAATCAGAGTTGGGGCATCAGAGGTGGGGAATTAGATCTGGGGAAACAGAGGCGGGGAATCAGATGTGCGGAATCAGAGGCGGGGAATCAGAGGCAGGGAATCAGAATCAGAAGCGGGGAGTCAGAGGCCGGGAATCAGAGGCCTGGAATCAGATGCTGGGAATAAGAGGCCGGGAATCAGAGGTGGGGAATCAGAGTCCGGGAATCAGAGATGGGGAGTCAGAGGCGGGGAATGAGATATGGAGAATCAGAGGCGGGGAATCAGAGGTGGGGAAACAGAGGTGGGGAATCAGATATGGGGAATCAGAGGTGGCGAATCAAAGGCTGTGAATCAGAGATGGGGAATCAGAGGCGGGGAATCAGAGGCAGGGAATCAAACACGGGGAATCAGAGGCGGGGAATCAGAGCTGGGGAATCAGAGGCTGGGAATCAAAGTTGGGGAATCAGAGGCAGGGAATCAGATATGGGGAAACAGGGGCGGGGAATTAGAGGCGGGGAAACAGAGGCAGGGAATCAGATATGGGGAATCAGAGGCGGGGAATTAGAGTTGGGGAATCAGAGGCGGGGAATCAGAGGCGGGGAAACAGAGGCGGGGAATCAAACACGGGGAATCAGAGGTGGGGAATCAGAGGTTGGGAATCAGAGGCAGGGAATCAGAGGCGGGGAATCAGAGCTGGGGAATCAGAGGCGGGGAATCAGAGTTGGGGAATCAGAGGCGGGGAATCAGAGCTGGGGAATCAGAGGTGGGGAATCAGAGTCGGGGAATCAGAGGCAGGGAATCGGATGTGCGGAAACAGAGATGGGGAATCAGAGGTGGGGAATCAGAGGCGGTGAATCTGAGATGGGGAATCAGAGGCGGGGAATCAGAGGCAGGTTATCAGACACGGGGATTCAGAGGCTGGGAATCAGACGGGGGGAATCAAAGGCGGGGAATGAAGCTGGGGAATCAGAGGCAGGGAATCAGAGTTGGGGATTCAGAGGCGGGGAATCAGATATGGGGAAACAGAGGCGGGGAATCAGAGGCGGGCAAACAGAGGCGGGGAATTAGATATGGGGAATCAGTGGTGGGGAATCAGAGGTGGTGAATCAGTGATGGGGAATCACAGGCGGGGAATCAGAGGCAGGGAATAGAACACGGGGAATCAGAGGCAGGGAATCAGAGCTGGGGAATAAGAGGCGGGGAATCATAGTTGGGAATCAGAGGCGGGGAATCAGAAGCGGGGAATCAGATGCGGGGAATCAGAGGCCGGGAATCAGATATGGGGAAACAGAGGCGGGGAATCAGAGGCGGGGAAACAGAGGCTGGGAATCAGATATGGGGAATCAGAGGTGGGGAATCAGAGGTTGGGAATCAGAGGCAGGGAATGAGAGGCTTGGAATCAGATGCAGGGAATCAGATGCGGGGAATCAGAGGCGGGGAATCAGAGCTGGGGAATCAGAGGCTGGGAATCAAAGTTGGGGAATCAGAGGCAGGGAATCAGAGGCGGGGAATCAGATGCGGGGAATCAGAGGCCGGGAATCAGATATGGGGAAACAGAGGCGGGGAATCAGAGGCGGGGAAACAGAGGCTGGGAATCAGATATGGGGAATCAGAGGTGGGGAATCAGAGGTTGGGAATCAGAGGCAGGGAATCAGAGGCTTGGAATCAGATGCAGGGAATCAGATGCGGGGAATCAGAGGCGGGGAATCAGAGCTGGGGAATCAGAGGCTGGGAATCAAAGTTGGGGAATCAGAGGCAGGGAATCAGATATGGGGAAACAGGGGCGGGGAATCAGAGGCGGGGAAACAGAGGCGGGGAATCAGATATGGGGAATCAGAGGCGGGGAATTAGAGTTGGGGAATCAGAGGCGGGGAATCAGAGGCGGGGATACAGAGGCGGGGAATCAAACACGGGGAATCAGAGGTGGGGAATCAGAGGTTGGGAATCAGAGGCAGGGAATCAGAGGCGGGGAATCAGAGGCGGGGAATCAGAGGCAGGGAATCAGATGTGCGGAATCGGAGATGGGGAATCAGAGGCAGGGAATCAGAGGCGGGGAATCAGAGGCGGGGAACCAGAGGCCGGGAATCAGATATGGGGAAACAGAGGCGGGGAATCAGAGGCGGGGAAACAGATGCTGGGAATCAGATATGGGGAATCAGAGGTGGGGAATCAGAGGTTGGGAATCAGAGGCAGGGAATCAGAGGCTTGGAATCAGATGCAGGGAATCAGATGCAGGGAATCAGAGGCGGGGAATCAGAGCTGGGGAATCAGAGGTGGGGAATTAGAGTTGGGGAATCAGAGGCGGGGACTTAGATATTGGGAAACAGAGGCGGGGAATCAGAGGCGGGGAAACATAGGCGGGGAATCAAACACGGGGAATCAGAGGTGGGGAATCAGAGGTTGGAAATCAGAGGCAGGGAATCAGAGGCGGGGAATCAGAGGCGGGGAATCAGAGGCAGGGAATCACATGTGCGGAATCGGAGATGGGGAATCAGAGGCAGGGAATCAGAGGCGGGGAATCAGAGGCGGGGAATCAGAGGCCGGGAATCAGATATGGGGAAACAGAGGCGGGGAATCAGAGGTGGGGAAACAGAGGCTGGGAATCAGATATGGGGAATCAGAGGTGGGGAATCAGAGGTTGGGAATCAGAGGCAGGGAATCAGAGGCTTGGAATCAGATGCAGGGAATCAGATGCGGGGAATCAGAGGCGGGGAATCAGAGCTGGGGAATCAGAGGCTGGGAATCAAAGTTGGGGAATCAGAGGCAGGGAATCAGATATGGGGAAACAGGGGCGGGGAATCAGAGGCGGGGAAACAGAGGCGGGGAATCAGATATGGGGAATCAGAGGCGGGGAATTAGAGTTGGGGAATCAGAGGCGGGGAATCAGAGGCGGGGAAACAGAGGCGGGGAATCAAACACGGGGAATCAGAGGTGGGGAATCAGAGGTTGGGAATCAGAGGCAGGGAATCAGAGGCGGGGAATCAGAGGCGGGGAATGAGAGGCAGGGAATCAGATGTGCGGAATCGGAGATGGGGAATCAGAGGCAGGGAATCAGAGGCTGGGAATCAGAGGCGGGGAATCAGAGGCCGGGAATCAGATATGGGGAAACAGAGGCGGGGAATCAGAGGCGGGGAAACAGAGGCTGGGAATCAGATATGGGGAATCAGAGGTGGGGAATCAGAGGCGGGGAATCAGAGCTGGGGAATCAGAGGTGGGGAATCAAAGTTGGGGAATCAGAGGCGGGGACTTAGATATGGGGAAACAGAGGCGGGGAATCAGAGACGGGGAAACAGAGGCGGGGATTCAGATATGGGGAATCAGAGGTGGGGAATCAGAGGCAGGGAATTAGATGTACGGAATCAGAAATGGGAAATCAGAGGCAGGGAATCAGAATCAGAAGCAGGGAATCAGAGGCCGGGAATCAGAGGCCGGAATCAGATGCCGGGAATAAGAGGTCGGGAATCAGAGGTGGGGAATCAGAGTCCGGGAATCAGAGATGGGGAATCAGAGGCGGGGAATGAGATATGGGGAATCAGAGGCGGGGAATCAGAGGCGGGGAAACAGTGGCGAGGAATCAGATATGGGGAATCAGAGGTGGCGAATCAAAGGCGGTGAATCAGAGATGGGGAATCAGAGCTGGGGAATCAGAGGCAGGGGATCAAACACGCGGAATCAGAGGCGGGGAATCAGAGCTGGGGAATCAGAGGCGGGGAATCAGAGTTGGGGAATCAGAGGCGGGGAATCAGAGCTGGGGAATCAGAGGTGGGGAATCAGAGTCGGGGAATCAGAGGCAGGGAATCGGATGTGCGGAATCAGAGATGGGGAATCAGAGTTGGGGAATCAGAGGCGGTGAATCTGAGATGGGGAATCAGAGGCTGGGAATCAGAGGCAGGTTATCAGACACGGGGATTCAGAGGCTGGGAATCAGACGGGGGGAATCAAAGGCGGGGAATGAAGCTGGGGAATCAGAGGCAGGGAATCAGAGTTGGGGATTCAGAGGCGGGGAATCAGATATGGGGAAACAGAGGCGGGGAATCAGAGGCGGGCAAACAGAGGCGGGGAATTAGATATGGGGAATCAGTGGTGGGGAATCAGAGGTGGTGAATCAGAGATGGGGAATCACAGGCGGGGAATCAGAGGCAGGGAATAGAACGCGGGGAATCAGAGGCAGGGAATCAGAGCTGGGGAATAAGAGGCGGGGAATCATAGTTGGGAATCAGAGGCGGGGAATTAGATATGGGGAAACAGAGGCGGGGAATCAGGGGCGGGGAAACAGAGGCGGGGAATCAGATATGGGGAATCGGATGTGGGGAATCAGAGGCGGGGAATCAGAGCTGTGGAATCAGAGGCGGGGAAACAGAGGCGGGGAATCAAACACGGGGAATCAGAGGTGGGGAATCAGAGGTTGGGAATCAGAGGCAGGGAATCAGAGGCGGGGAATCAGAGGCGGGGAATCAGAGGCAGGGAATCAGATGTGCGGAATCGGAGATGAGGAATCAGAGGCAGGGAATCAGAGGCGGGGAATCAGATGCGGGGAATCAGAGGCCGGGAATCAGATATGGGGAAACAGAGGCGGGGAATCAGAGGCGGGGAAACAGAGGCTGGGAATCAGATATGGGGAATCAGAGGTGGGGAATCAGAGGTTGGGAATCAGAGGCAGGGAATCAGAGGCTTGGAATCAGATGCAGGGAATCAGATGCGGGGAATCAGAGGCGGGGAATCAGAGCTGGGGAATCAGAGGCTGGGAATCAAAGTTGGGGAATCAGAGGCAGGGAATCAGATATGGGGAAACAGGGGCAGGGAATCAGAGGCGGGGAAACAGAGGCGGGGAATCAGATATGGGGAATCAGAGGCGGGGAATTAGAGTTGGGGAATCAGAGGAGGGGAATCAGAGGCGGGGATACAGAGGCGGGGAATCAAACACGGGGAATCAGAGGTGGGTAATCAGAGGTTGGGAATCAGAGGCAGGGAATCAGAGGCGGGGAATCAGAGGCGGGGAATCAGAGGCAGGGAATCAGATGTGCGGAATCGGAGATGGGGAATCAGAGGCAGGGAATCAGAGGCGGGGAACCAGAGGCCGGGAATCAGATATGGGGAAACAGAGGCGGGGAATCAGAGGCGGGGAAACAGATGCTGGGAATCAGATATGGGGAATCAGAGGTGGGGAATCAGTGGTTGGGAATCAGAGGCAGGGAATCAGAGGCTTGGAATCAGATGCAGGGAATCAGATGCAGGGAATCAGAGGTGGGGAATCAGAGCTGGGGAATCGGAGGTGGGGAATTAGAGTTGGGGAATCAGAGGCGGGGACTTAGATATTGGGAAACAGAGGCGGGGAATCAGAGGCGGGGAAACATAGGCGGGGAATCAAACACGGGGAATCAGAGGTGGGGAATCAGAGGTTGGAAATCAGAGGCAGGGAATCAGAGGCGGGGAATCAGAGGCGGGGAATCAGAGGCAGGGGATCAGATGTGCGGAATCGGAGATGGGGAATCAGAGGCAGGGAATCAGAGGCGGGGAATCAGAGGCGGGGAATCAGAGGCCGGGAATCAGATATGGGGAAACAGAGGCGGGGAATCAGAGGCGGGGAAACAGAGGCTGGGAATCAGATATGGGGAATCAGAGGTGGGGAATCAGAGGTTGGGAATCAGAGGCAGGGAATCAGAGGCTTGGAATCAGATGCAGGGAATCAGATGCGGGGAATCAGAGGCGGGGAATCAGAGCTGGGGAATCAGAGGCTGGGAATCAAAGTTGGGGAATCAGAGGCAGGGAATCAGATATGGGGAAACAGGGGCGGGGAATCAGAGGCGGGGAAACAGAGGCGGGGAATCAGATATGGGGAATCAGAGGCGGGGAATTAAAGTTGGGGAATCAGAGGCGGGGAATCAGAGGCGGGGAAACAGAGGCGGGGAATCAAACACGGGGAATCAGAGGTGGGGAATCAGAGGTTGGGAATCAGAGGCAGGGAATCAGAGGCGGGGAATCAGAGGCGGGGAATGAGAGGCAGGGAATCAGATGTGCGGAATCGGAGATGGGGAATCAGAGGCAGGGAATCAGAGGCGGGGAATCAGATATGGGGAATCAGAGGTGGCGAATCAAAGGCGGTGATTCAGAGATGGGGAATCAGAGGACGGGAATCAGAGGCAGGGAATCAAACACGGGGAATCAGAGGCGGGGAATCAGAGCTGGGGAATCAGAGGCTGGGAATCAAAGTTTGGGAATCAGAGGCAGGGAATCAGATATGGGGAAACAGGGGCGGGGAATCAGAGGCAGGGAAACAGAGGCGGGGAATCAGATATGGGGAATCAGAGGCGGGGAATTAGAGTTGGGGAATCAGAGGCGGGGAATCAGAGGCGGGGAAACAGAGACGGGGAATCAAACACGGGGAATCAGAGGTGGGGAATCAGAGGTTGGGAATCAGAGGCAGGGAATCAGAGGCGGGGAATCAGCGGCGGGGAATCAGAGGCAGGGAATCAGATGTGCGGAATCGGAGATGGGGAATCAGAGGCAGGGAATCAGAGGCGGGGAATCAGAGTCCGGGAATCAGATATTGGGAAACAGAGGCGGGGAATCAGAGGCGGGGAAACAGAGGCTGGGAATCAGATATGGGGAATCAGAGGTGGGGAATCAGAGGTTGGGAATCAGAGGCAGGGAATCAGAGGCTTGGAATCAGATGCAGGGAATCAGATGCAGGGAATCACAGGCGGGGAATCAGAGCTGGGGAATCAGAGGTGGGGAATCAGAGTTGGGGAATCAGAGGCGGGGACTTAGATATTGGGAAACAGAGGCAGGGAATCAGAGGCGGGGAAACAGAGGCGGGGAATCAGATATGGGGAATCAGAGATGGGGAATCAGAGGCAGGGAATCAGATGTTCGGAATCAGAGATGGGGAATCAAAGGCAGGGAATCAGAATCAGAAGCAGGGAATCAGAGGCCGGGAATCAGAGGCCGGAATCAGATGCCGGGAATAAGAGGCTGGGAATCAGAGGTGGGGAATCAGAGTCCGGGAATCAGAGATGGGGAATCAGAGGCGGGGAATGAGATATGGGGAATCAGAGGCGGGGAATCAGAGGCGGGGAAACAGAGGCGAGGAATCAGATATGGGGAATCAGAGGTGGCGAATCAAAGGCGGTGAATCAGAGATGGGGAATCAGAGGCGGGGAATCAGAGGCAGGGAATCACACACGGGGAATCAGAGGCGGGGAATCAGAGCTGGGGAATCAGAGGCGTGGAATCAGAGTTGGGGAATCAGAGGCGGGGAATCAGAGCTTGGGAATCAGAGGTGGGGATCAGAGTCAGGGAATCAGAGGCAGGGAAGCAGATGTGCGGAATCCGAGATGGGGAATCAGAGGTGGGGAATCAGAGGCTGTGAATCAGAGATGGGGAATCAGAGGCGGGGAATCAGAGGCAGGAAATCAGACACGGGGATTCAGAGGCTGGGAATCAGACGGGGCGAATCAAAGGCGGGGAATCAGAGCTGGGGAATCAGAGGCAGGGAATCAGAGTTGGGGATTCAGAGGCGGGGAATCAGATATGGGGAAACAGAGGCGGGGAATCAGAGGCGGGCAAACAGAGGCGGGGAATTATATATGGGGAATCAGAGGTGGGGAATCAGAGGTGGTGAATCAGAGATGGGGAATCACAGGCGGGGAATCAGAGGCAGGGAATAGAACGCGGGGAATCAGAGGCAGGGAATCAGAGTTGGGGCATCAGAGGTTGGGAATTAGATATGGGGAAACAGAGGCGGGGAATCAGAGGCGGGGAAACAGAGGCGGGAAATCAGATATGGGGAATCAGAGGTGGGGAATCAGAGGCAGGGAATCAGATGTGCGGAATCAGAGATGGGGAATCAGAGGCAGCGAATCAGAATCAGAAGCGGGGAATCAGAGGCCGGGAATCAGAGGCCGGGAATCAGATGCTGGGAATAAGAGGCCGGGAATCGGAGATGGGGAATCAGAGGCGGGGAATGAGATATGGGGAATCAGAGGCGGGGAATCAGAGGCGGGGAAACAGTGGCGAGGAATCAGATATGGGGAATCAGAGGTGGCGAATCAAAGGCGGTGAATCAGAGATGGGGAATCAGAGCTGGGGAATCAGAGGCAGGGGATCAAACACGCGGAATCAGAGGCGGGGAATCAGAGCTGGGGAATCAGAGGCGGGGAATCAGAGTTGGGGAATCAGAGGCGGGGAATCAGAGCTGGGGAATCAGAGGTGTGGAATCAGAGTCGGGGAATCAGAGGCAGGGAATCGGATGTGCGGAATCAGAGATGGAGAATCAGAGTTGGGGAATCAGAGGCGGTGAATCTGAGATGGGGAATCAGAGGCGGGGAATCAGAGGCAGGTTATCAGACACGGGGATTCAGAGGCTGGGAATCAGACGGGGGGAATCAAAGGCGGGGAATGAAGCTGGGGAATCAGAGGCAGGGAATCAGAGTTGGGGATTCAGAGGCGGGGAATCAGATATGGGGAAACAGAGGCGGGGAATCAGAGGCGGGCAAACAGAGGCGGGGAATTAGATATGGGGAATCAGTGGTGGGGAATCAGAGGTGGTGAATCAGAGATGGGGAATCACAGGCGGGGAATCAGAGGCAGGGAATAGAACGCGGGGAATCAGAGGCAGGGAATCAGAGCTGGGGAATAAGAGGCGGGGAATCATAGTTGGGAATCAGAGGCGGGGAATTAGATATGGGGAAACAGAGGCGGGGAATCAGGGGCGGGGAAACAGAGGCGGGGAATCAGATATGGGGAATCGGATGTGGGGAATCAGAGGCGGGGAATCAGAGCTGTGGAATCAGAGGCGGGGAAACAGAGGCGGGGAATCAAACACGGGGAATCAGAGGTGGGGAATCAGAGGTTGGGAATCAGAGGCAGGGAATCAGAGGCGGGGAATCAGAGGCGGGGAATCAGAGGCAGGGAATCAGATGTGCGGAATCGGAGATGAGGAATCAGAGGCAGGGAATCAGAGGCGGGGAATCAGATGCGGGGAATCAGAGGCCGGGAATCAGATATGGGGAAACAGAGGCGGGGAATCAGAGGCGGGGAAACAGAGGCTGGGAATCAGATATGGGGAATCAGAGGTGGGGAATCAGAGGTTGGGAATCAGAGGCTGGGAATCAGAGGCTTGGAATCAGATGCAGGGAATCAGATGCGGGGAATCAGAGGCGGGGAATCAGAGCTGGGGAATCAGAGGCTGGGAATCAAAGTTGGGGAATCAGAGGCAGGGAATCAGATATGGGGAAACAGGGGCAGGGAATCAGAGGCGGGGAAACAGAGGCGGGGAATCAGATATGGGGAATCAGAGGCGGGGAATTAGAGTTGGGGAATCAGAGGAGGGGAATCAGAGGCGGGGATACAGAGGCGGGGAATCAAACACGGGGAATCAGAGGTGGGTAATCAGAGGTTGGGAATCAGAGGCAGGGAATCAGAGGCGGGGAATCAGAGGCGGGGAATCAGAGGCAGGGAATCAGATGTGCGGAATCGGAGATGGGGAATCAGAGGCAGGGAATCAGAGGCGGGGAAACAGAGGCCGGGAATCAGATATGGGGAAACAGAGGCGGGGAATCAGAGGCGGGGAAACAGATGCTGGGAATCAGATATGGGGAATCAGAGGTGGGGAATCAGAGGTTGGGAATCAGAGGCAGGGAATCAGAGGCTTGGAATCAGATGCAGGGAATCAGATGCAGGGAATCAGAGGCGGGGAATCAGAGCTGGGGAATCGGAGGTGGGGAATTAGAGTTGGGGAATCAGAGGCGGGGACTTAGATATTGGGAAACAGAGGCAGGGAATCAGAGGCGGGGAAACATAGGCGGGGAATCAAACACGGGGAATCAGAGGTGGGGAATCAGAGGTTGGAAATCAGAGGCAGGGAATCAGAGGCGGGGAATCAGAGGCGGGGAATCAGAGGCAGGGGATCAGATGTGCGGAATCTGAGATGGGGAATCAGAGGCAGGGAATCAGAGGCGGGGAATCAGAGGCGGGGAATCAGAGGCGGGGAATCAGAGGCCGGGAATCAGATATGGGGAAACAGAGGCGGGGAATCAGAGGCGGGGAAACAGAGGCTGGGAATCAGATATGGGGAATCAGAGGTGGGGAATCAGAGGTTGGGAATCAGAGGCAGGGAATCAGAGGCTTGGAATCAGATGCAGGGAATCAGATGCGGGGAATCAGAGGCGGGGAATCAGAGCTGGGGAATCAGAGGCTGGGAATCAAAGTTGGGGAATCAGAGGCAGGGAATCAGATATGGGTAAACAGGGGCGGGGAATCAGAGGCGGGGAAACAGAGGCGGGGAATCAGATATGGGGAATCAGAGGCGGGGAATTAGAGTTGGGGAATCAGAGGCGGGGAATCAGAGGCGGGGAAACAGAGGCGGGGAATCAAACACGGGGAATCAGAGGTGGGGAATCAGAGGTTGGGAATCAGAGGCAGGGAATCAGAGGCGGGGAATCAGAGGCGGGGAATGAGAGGCAGGGAATCAGATGTGCGGAATCGGAGATGGGGAATCAGAGGCAGGGAATCAGAGGCGGGGAATCAGATATGGGGAATCAGAGGTGGCGAATCAAAGGCGGTGATTCAGAGATGGGGAATCAGAGGACGGGAATCAGAGGCAGGGAATCAAACACGGGGAATCAGAGGCGGGGAATCAGAGCTGGGGAATCAGAGGCTGGGAATCAAAGTTGGGGAATCAGAGGCAGGGAATCAGATATGGGGAAACAGGGGCGGGGAATCAGAGGCAGGGAAACAGAGGCGGGGAATCAGATATGGGGAATCAGAGGCGGGGAATTAGAGTTGGGGAATCAGAGGCGGGGAATCAGAGGCGGGGAAACAGAGACGGGGAATCAAACACGGGGAATCAGAGGTGGGGAATCAGAGGTTGGGAATCAGAGGAAGGGAATCAGAGGCGGGGAATCAGCGGCGGGGAATCAGAGGCAGGGAATCAGATGTGCGGAATCGGAGATGGGGAATCAGAGGCAGGGAATCAGAGGCGGGGAATCAGAGTCCGGGAATCAGATATGGGGAAACAGAGGCGGGGAATCAGAGGCGGGGAAACAGAGGCTGGGAATCAGATATGGGGAATCAGAGGTGGGGAATCAGAGGTTGGGAATCAGAGGCAGGGAATCAGAGGCTTGGAATCAGATATGGGGAATCAGAGGTGGGGAATCAGAGGTTGGGAATCAGAGGCAGGGAATGAGAGGCTTGGAATCAGATGCAGGGAATCAGATGCGGGGAATCAGAGGCGGGGAATCAGAGCTGGGGAATCAGAGGCTGGGAATCAAAGTTGGGGAATCAGAGGCAGGGAATCAGAGGCGGGGAATCAGATGCGGGGAATCAGAGGCCGGGAATCAGATATGGGGAAACAGAGGCGGGGAATCAGAGGCGGGGAAACAGAGGCTGGGAATCAGATATGGGGAATCAGAGGTGGGGAATCAGAGGTTGGGAATCAGAGGCAGGGAATCAGAGGCTTGGAATCAGATGCAGGGAATCAGATGCGGGGAATCAGAGGCGGGGAATCAGAGCTGGGGAATCAGAGGCTGGGAATCAAAGTTGGGGAATCAGAGGCAGGGAATCAGATATGGGGAAACAGGGGCGGGGAATCAGAGGCGGGGAAACAGAGGCGGGGAATCAGATATGGGGAATCAGAGGCGGGGAATTAGAGTTGGGGAATCAGAGGCGGGGAATCAGAGGCGGGGATACAGAGGCGGGGAATCAAACACGGGGAATCAGAGGTGGGGAATCAGAGGTTGGGAATCAGAGGCAGGGAATCAGAGGCGGGGAATCAGAGGCGGGGAATCAGAGGCAGGGAATCAGATGTGCGGAATCGGAGATGGGGAATCAGAGGCAGGGAATCAGAGGCGGGGAATCAGAGGCGGGGAACCAGAGGCCGGGAATCAGATATGGGGAAACAGAGGCGGGGAATCAGAGGCGGGGAAACAGATGCTGGGAATCAGATATGGGGAATCAGAGGTGGGGAATCAGAGGTTGGGAATCAGAGGCAGGGAATCAGAGGCTTGGAATCAGATGCAGGGAATCAGATGCAGGGAATCAGAGGCGGGGAATCAGAGCTGGGGAATCAGAGTTGGGGAATTAGAGTTGGGGAATCAGAGGCGGGGACTTAGATATTGGGAAACAGAGGCGGGGAATCAGAGGCGGGGAAACATAGGCGGGGAATCAAACACGGGGAATCAGAGGTGGGGAATCAGAGGTTGGAAATCAGAGGCAGGGAATCAGAGGCGGGGAATCAGAGGCGGGGAATCAGAGGCAGGGAATCACATGTGCGGAATCGGAGATGGGGAATCAGAGGCAGGGAATCAGAGGCGGGGAATCAGAGGCGGGGAATCAGAGGCCGGGAATCAGATATGGGGAAACAGAGGCGGGGAATCAGAGGTGGGGAAACAGAGGCTGGGAATCAGATATGGGGAATCAGAGGTGGGGAATCAGAGGTTGGGAATCAGAGGCAGGGAATCAGAGGCTTGGAATCAGATGCAGGGAATCAGATGCGGGGAATCAGAGGCGGGGAATCAGAGCTGGGGAATCAGAGGCTGGGAATCAAAGTTGGGGAATCAGAGGCAGGGAATCAGATATGGGGAAACAGGGGCGGGGAATCAGAGGCGGGGAAACAGAGGCGGGGAATCAGATATGGGGAATCAGAGGCGGGGAATTAGAGTTGGGGAATCAGAGGCGGGGAATCAGAGGCGGGGAAACAGAGGCGGGGAATCAAACACGGGGAATCAGAGGTGGGGAATCAGAGGTTGGGAATCAGAGGCAGGGAATCAGAGGCGGGGAATCAGAGGCGGGGAATGAGAGGCAGGGAATCAGATGTGCGGAATCGGAGATGGGGAATCAGAGGCAGGGAATCAGAGGCTGGGAATCAGAGGCGGGGAATCAGAGGCCGGGAATCAGATATGGGGAAACAGAGGCGGGGAATCAGAGGCGGGGAAACAGAGGCTGGGAATCAGATATGGGGAATCAGAGGTGGGGAATCAGAGGCGGGGAATCAGAGCTGGGGAATCAGAGGTGGGGAATCAAAGTTGGGGAATCAGAGGCGGGGACTTAGATATGGGGAAACAGAGGCGGGGAATCAGAGACGGGGAAACAGAGGCGGGGATTCAGATATGGGGAATCAGAGGTGGGGAATCAGAGGCAGGGAATTAGATGTACGGAATCAGAAATGGGAAATCAGAGGCAGGGAATCAGAATCAGAAGCAGGGAATCAGAGGCCGGGAATCAGAGGCCGGAATCAGATGCCGGGAATAAGAGGTCGGGAATCAGAGGTGGGGAATCAGAGTCCGGGAATCAGAGATGGGGAATCAGAGGCGGGGAATGAGATATGGGGAATCAGAGGCGGGGAATCAGAGGCGGGGAAACAGTGGCGAGGAATCAGATATGGGGAATCAGAGGTGGCGAATCAAAGGCGGTGAATCAGAGATGGGGAATCAGAGCTGGGGAATCAGAGGCAGGGGATCAAACACGCGGAATCAGAGGCGGGGAATCAGAGCTGGGGAATCAGAGGCGGGGAATCAGAGTTGGGGAATCAGAGGCGGGGAATCAGAGCTGGGGAATCAGAGGTGGGGAATCAGAGTCGGGGAATCAGAGGCAGGGAATCGGATGTGCGGAATCAGAGATGGGGAATCAGAGTTGGGGAATCAGAGGCGGTGAATCTGAGATGGGGAATCAGAGGCGGGGAATCAGAGGCAGGTTATCAGACACGGGGATTCAGAGGCTGGGAATCAGACGGGGGGAATCAAAGGCGGGGAATGAAGCTGGGGAATCAGAGGCAGGGAATCAGAGTTGGGGATTCAGAGGCGGGGAATCAGATATGGGGAAACAGAGGCGGGGAATCAGAGGCGGGCAAACAGAGGCGGGGAATTAGATATGGGGAATCAGTGGTGGGGAATCAGAGGTGGTGAATCAGAGATGGGGAATCACAGGCGGGGAATCAGAGGCAGGGAATAGAACGCGGGGAATCAGAGGCAGGGAATCAGAGCTGGGGAATAAGAGGCGGGGAATCATAGTTGGGAATCAGAGGCGGGGAATTAGATATGGGGAAACAGAGGCGGGGAATCAGGGGCGGGGAAACAGAGGCGGGGAATCAGATATGGGGAATCGGATGTGGGGAATCAGAGGCGGGGAATCAGAGCTGTGGAATCAGAGGCGGGGAAACAGAGGCGGGGAATCAAACACGGGGAATCAGAGGTGGGGAATCAGAGGTTGGGAATCAGAGGCAGGGAATCAGAGGCGGGGAATCAGAGGCGGGGAATCAGAGGCAGGGAATCAGATGTGCGGAATCGGAGATGAGGAATCAGAGGCAGGGAATCAGAGGCGGGGAATCAGATGCGGGGAATCAGAGGCCGGGAATCAGATATGGGGAAACAGAGGCGGGGAATCAGAGGCGGGGAAACAGAGGCTGGGAATCAGATATGGGGAATCAGAGGTGGGGAATCAGAGGTTGGGAATCAGAGGCAGGGAATACGAGGCTTGGAATCAGATGCAGGGAATCAGATGCGGGGAATCAGAGGCGGGGAATCAGAGCTGGGGAATCAGAGGCTGGGAATCAAAGTTGGGGAATCAGAGGCAGGGAATCAGATATGGGGAAACAGGGGCAGGGAATCAGAGGCGGGGAAACAGAGGCGGGGAATCAGATATGGGGAATCAGAGGCGGGGAATTAGAGTTGGGGAATCAGAGGAGGGGAATCAGAGGCGGGGATACAGAGGCGGGGAATCAAACACGGGGAATCAGAGGTGGGTAATCAGAGGTTGGGAATCAGAGGCAGGGAATCAGAGGCGGGGAATCAGAGGCGGGGAATCAGAGGCAGGGAATCAGATGTGCGGAATCGGAGATGGGGAATCAGAGGCAGGGAATCAGAGGCGGGGAACCAGAGGCCGGGAATCAGATATGGGGAAACAGAGGCGGGGAATCAGAGGCGGGGAAACAGATGCTGGGAATCAGATATGGGGAATCAGAGGTGGGGAATCAGTGGTTGGGAATCAGAGGCAGGGAATCAGAGGCTTGGAATCAGATGCAGGGAATCAGATGCAGGGAATCAGAGGCGGGGAATCAGAGCTGGGGAATCGGAGGTGGGGAATTAGAGTTGGGGAATCAGAGGCGGGGACTTAGATATTGGGAAACAGAGGCGGGGAATCAGAGGCGGGGAAACATAGGCGGGGAATCAAACACGGGGAATCAGAGGTGGGGAATCAGAGGTTGGAAATCAGAGGCAGGGAATCAGAGGCGGGGAATCAGAGGCGGGGAATCAGAGGCAGGGGATCTGATGTGCGGAATCGGAGATGGGGAATCAGAGGCAGGGAATCAGAGGCGGGGAATCAGAGGCGGGGAATCAGAGGCCGGGAATCAGATATGGGGAAACAGAGGCGGGGAATCAGAGGCGGGGAAACAGAGGCTGGGAATCAGATATGGGGAATCAGAGGTGGGGAATCAGAGGTTGGGAATCAGAGGCAGGGAATCAGAGGCTTGGAATCAGATGCAGGGAATCAGATGCGGGGAATCAGAGGCGGGGAATCAGAGCTGGGGAATCAGAGGCTGGGAATCAAAGTTGGGGAATCAGAGGCAGGGAATCAGATATGGGGAAACAGGGGCGGGGAATCAGAGGCGGGGAAACAGAGGCGGGGAATCAGATATGGGGAATCAGAGGCGGGGAATTAGAGTTGGGGAATCAGAGGCGGGGAATCAGAGGCGGGGAAACAGAGGCGGGGAATCAAACACGGGGAATCAGAGGTGGGGAATCAGAGGTTGGGAATCAGAGGCAGGGAATCAGAGGCGGGGAATCAGAGGCGGGGAATGAGAGGCAGGGAATCAGATGTGCGGAATCGGAGATGGGGAATCAGAGGCAGGGAATCAGAGGCGGGGAATCAGATATGGGGAATCAGAGGTGGCGAATCAAAGGCGGTGATTCAGAGATGGGGAATCAGAGGACGGGAATCAGAGGCAGGGAATCAAACACGGGGAATCAGAGGCGGGGAATCAGAGCTGGGGAATCAGAGGCTGGGAATCAAAGTTGGGGAATCAGAGGCAGGGAATCAGATATGGGGAAACAGGGGCGGGGAATCAGAGGCAGGGAAACAGAGGCGGGGAATCAGATATGGGGAATCAGAGGCGGGGAATTAGAGTTGGGGAATCAGAGGCGGGGAATCAGAGGCGGGGAAACAGAGACGGGGAATCAAACACGGGGAATCAGAGGTGGGGAATCAGAGGTTGGGAATCAGAGGCAGGGAATCAGAGGCGGGGAATCAGCGGCGGGGAATCAGAGGCAGGGAATCAGATGTGCAGAATCGGAGATGGGGAATCAGAGGCAGGGAATCAGAGGCGGGGAATCAGAGTCCGGGAATCAGATATTGGGAAACAGAGGCGGGGAATCAGAGGCGGGGAAACAGAGGCTGGGAATCAGATATGGGGAATCAGAGGTGGGGAATCAGAGGTTGGGAATCAGAGGCAGGGAATCAGAGGCTTGGAATCAGATGCAGGGAATCAGATGCAGGGAATCACAGGCGGGGAATCAGAGCTGGGGAATCAGAGGTGGGGAATCAGAGTTGGGGAATCAGAGGCGGGGACTTAGATATTGGGAAACAGAGGCAGGGAATCAGAGGCGGGGAAACAGAGGCGGGGAATCAGATATGGGGAATCAGAGATGGGGAATCAGAGGCAGGGAATCAGATGTTCGGAATCAGAGATGGGGAATCAAAGGCAGGGAATCAGAATCAGAAGCAGGGAATCAGAGGCCGGGAATCAGAGGCCGGAATCAGATGCCGGGAATAAGAGGCTGGGAATCAGAGGTGGGGAATCAGAGTCCGGGAATCAGAGATGGGGAATCAGAGGCGGGGAATGAGATATGGGGAATCAGAGGCGGGGAATCAGAGGCGGGGAAACAGAGGCGAGGAATCAGATATGGGGAATCAGAGGTGGCGAATCAAAGGCGGTGAATCAGAGATGGGGAATCAGAGGCGGGGAATCAGAGGCAGGGAATCAAACACGGGGAATCAGAGGCGGGGAATCAGAGCTGGGGAATCAGAGGCGTGGAATCAGAGTTGGGGAATCAGAGGCGGGGAATCAGAGCTTGGGAATCAGAGGTGGGGATCAGAGTCAGGGAATCAGAGGCAGGGAAGCAGATGTGCGGAATCCGAGATGGGGAATCAGAGGTGGGGAATCAGAGGCTGTGAATCAGAGATGGGGAATCAGAGGCGGGGAATCAGAGGCAGGAAATCAGACACGGGGATTCAGAGGCTGGGAATCAGACGGGGCGAATCAAAGGCGGGGAATCAGAGCTGGGGAATCAGAGGCAGGGAATCAGAGTTGGGGATTCAGAGGCGGGGAATCAGATATGGGGAAACAGAGGCGGGGAATCAGAGGCGGGCAAACAGAGGCGGGGAATTATATATGGGGAATCAGAGGTGGGGAATCAGAGGTGGTGAATCAGAGATGGGGAATCACAGGCGGGGAATCAGAGGCAGGGAATAGAACGCGGGGAATCAGAGGCAGGGAATCAGAGTTGGGGCATCAGAGGTTTGGAATTAGATATGGGGAAACAGAGGCGGGGAATCAGAGGCGGGGAAACAGAGGCGGGAAATCAGATATGGGGAATCAGAGGTGGGGAATCAGAGGCAGGGAATCAGATGTGCGGAATCAGAGATGGGGAATCAGAGGCAGCGAATCAGAATCAGAAGCGGGGAATCAGAGGCCGGGAATCAGAGGCCGGGAATCAGATGCTGGGAATAAGAGGCCGGGAATCAGAGATGGGGAATCAGAGGCGGGGAATGAGATATGGGGAATCAGAGGCGGGGAATCAGAGGCGGGGAAACAGTGGCGAGGAATCAGATATGGGGAATCAGAGGTGGCGAATCAAAGGCGGTGAATCAGAGATGGGGAATCAGAGCTGGGGAATCAGAGGCAGGGGATCAAACACGCGGAATCAGAGGCGGGGAATCAGAGCTGGGGAATCAGAGGCGGGGAATCAGAGTTGGGGAATCAGAGGCGGGGAATCAGAGCTGGGGAATCAGAGGTGGGGAATCAGAGTCGGGGAATCAGAGGCAGGGAATCGGATGTGCGGAATCAGAGATGGAGAATCAGAGTTGGGGAATCAGAGGCGGTGAATCTGAGATGGGGAATCAGAGGCGGGGAATCAGAGGCAGGTTATCAGACACGGGGATTCAGAGGCTGGGAATCAGACGGGGGGAATCAAAGGCGGGGAATGAAGCTGGGGAATCAGAGGCAGGGAATCAGAGTTGGGGATTCAGAGGCGGGGAATCAGATATGGGGAAACAGAGGCGGGGAATCAGAGGCGGGCAAACAGAGGCGGGGAATTAGATATGGGGAATCAGTGGTGGGGAATCAGAGGTGGTGAATCAGAGATGGGGAATCACAGGCGGGGAATCAGAGGCAGGGAATAGAACGCGGGGAATCAGAGGCAGGGAATCAGAGCTGGGGAATAAGAGGCGGGGAATCATAGTTGGGAATCAGAGGCGGGGAATTAGATATGGGGAAACAGAGGCGGGGAATCAGGGGCGGGGAAACAGAGGCGGGGAATCAGATATGGGGAATCGGATGTGGGGAATCAGAGGCGGGGAATCAGAGCTGTGGAATCAGAGGCGGGGAAACAGAGGCGGGGAATCAAACACGGGGAATCAGAGGTGGGGAATCAGAGGTTGGGAATCAGAGGCAGGGAATCAGAGGCGGGGAATCAGAGGCGGGGAATCAGAGGCAGGGAATCAGATGTGCGGAATCGGAGATGAGGAATCAGAGGCAGGGAATCAGAGGCGGGGAATCAGATGCGGGGAATCAGAGGCCGGGAATCAGATATGGGGAAACAGAGGCGGGGAATCAGAGGCGGGGAAACAGAGGCTGGGAATCAGATATGGGGAATCAGAGGTGGGGAATCAGAGGTTGGGAATCAGAGGCTGGGAATCAGAGGCTTGGAATCAGATGCAGGGAATCAGATGCGGGGAATCAGAGGCGGGGAATCAGAGCTGGGGAATCAGAGGCTGGGAATCAAAGTTGGGGAATCAGAGGCAGGGAATCAGATATGGGGAAACAGGGGCAGGGAATCAGAGGCGGGGAAACAGAGGCGGGGAATCAGATATGGGGAATCAGAGGCGGGGAATTAGAGTTGGGGAATCAGAGGAGGGGAATCAGAGGCGGGGATACAGAGGCGGGGAATCAAACACGGGGAATCAGAGGTGGGTAATCAGAGGTTGGGAATCAGAGGCAGGGAATCAGAGGCGGGGAATCAGAGGCGGGGAATCAGAGGCAGGGAATCAGATGTGCGGAATCGGAGATGGGGAATCAGAGGCAGGGAATCAGAGGCGGGGAAACAGAGGCCGGGAATCAGATATGGGGAAACAGAGGCGGGGAATCAGAGGCGGGGAAACAGATGCTGGGAATCAGATATGGGGAATCAGAGGTGGGGAATCAGAGGTTGGGAATCAGAGGCAGGGAATCAGAGGCTTGGAATCAGATGCAGGGAATCAGATGCAGGGAATCAGAGGCGGGGAATCAGAGCTGGGGAATCGGAGGTGGGGAATTAGAGTTGGGGAATCAGAGGCGGGGACTTAGATATTGGGAAACAGAGGCGGGGAATCAGAGGCGGGGAAACATAGGCGGGGAATCAAACACGGGGAATCAGAGGTGGGGAATCAGAGGTTGGAAATCAGAGGCAGGGAATCAGAGGCGGGGAATCAGAGGCGGGGAATCAGAGGCAGGGGATCAGATGTGCGGAATCGGAGATGGGGAATCAGAGGCAGGGAATCAGAGGCGGGGAATCAGAGGCGGGGAATCAGAGGCCGGGAATCAGATATGGGGAAACAGAGGCGGGGAATCAGAGGCGGGGAAACAGAGGCTGGGAATCAGATATGGGGAATCAGAGGTGGGGAATCAGAGGTTGGGAATCAGAGGCAGGGAATCAGAGGCTTGGAATCAGATGCAGGGAATCAGATGCGGGGAATCAGAGGCGGGGAATCAGAGCTGGGGAATCAGAGGCTGGGAATCAAAGTTGGGGAATCAGAGGCAGGGAATCAGATATGGGTAAACAGGGGCGGGGAATCAGAGGCGGGGAAACAGAGGCGGGGAATCAGATATGGGGAATCAGAGGCGGGGAATTAGAGTTGGGGAATCAGAGGCGGGGAATCAGAGGCGGGGAAACAGAGGCGGGGAATCAAACACGGGGAATCAGAGGTGGGGAATCAGAGGTTGGGAATCAGAGGCAGGGAATCAGAGGCGGGGAATCAGAGGCGGGGAATGAGAGGCAGGGAATCAGATGTGCGGAATCGGAGATGGGGAATCAGAGGCAGGGAATCAGAGGCGGGGAATCAGATATGGGGAATCAGAGGTGGCGAATCAAAGGCGGTGATTCAGAGATGGGGAATCAGAGGACGGGAATCAGAGGCAGGGAATCAAACACGGGGAATCAGAGGCGGGGAATCAGAGCTGGGGAATCAGAGGCTGGGAATCAAAGTTGGGGAATCAGAGGCAGGGAATCAGATATGGGGAAACAGGGGCGGGGAATCAGAGGCAGGGAAACAGAGGCGGGGAATCAGATATGGGGAATCAGAGGCGGGGAATTAGAGTTGGGGAATCAGAGGCGGGGAATCAGAGGCGGGGAAACAGAGACGGGGAATCAAACACGGGGAATCAGAGGTGGGGAATCAGAGGTTGGGAATCAGAGGCAGGGAATCAGAGGCGGGGAATCAGCGGCGGGGAATCAGAGGCAGGGAATCAGATGTGCGGAATCGGAGATGGGGAATCAGAGGCAGGGAATCAGAGGCGGGGAATCAGAGTCCGGGAATCAGATATGGGGAAACAGAGGCGGGGAATCAGAGGCGGGGAAACAGAGGCTGGGAATCAGATATGGGGAATCAGAGGTGGGGAATCAGAGGTTGGGAATCAGAGGCAGGGAATCAGAGGCTTGGAATCAGATGCAGGGAATCAGATGCAGGGAATCACAGGCGGGGAATCAGAGCTGGGGAATCAGAGGTGGGGAATCAGAGTTGGGGAATCAGAGGCGGGGACTTAGATATTGGGAAACAGAGGCAGGGAATCAGAGGCGGGGAAACAGAGGCGGGGAATCAGATATGGGGAATCAGAGATGGGGAATCAGAGGCAGGGAATCAGATGTTCGGAATCAGAGATGGGGAATCAAAGGCAGGGAATCAGAATCAGAAGCAGGGAATCAGAGGCCGGGAATCAGAGGCCGGAATCAGATGCCGGGAATAAGAGGCTGGGAATCAGAGGTGGGGAATCAGAGTCCGGGAATCAGAGATGGGGAATCAGAGGCGGGGAATGAGATATGGGGAATCAGAGGCGGGGAATCAGAGGCGGGGAAACAGAGGCGAGGAATCAGATATGGGGAATCAGAGGTGGCGAATCAAAGGCGGTGAATCAGAGATGGGGAATCAGAGGCGGGGAATCAGAGGCAGGGAATCAAACACGGGGAATCAGAGGCGGGGAATCAGAGCTGGGGAATCAGAGGCGGGGAATCAGAGTTGGGGAATCAGAGGCGGGGAATCAGAGCTTGGGAATCAGAGGTGGGGATCAGAGTCAGGGAATCAGAGGCAGGGAAGCAGATGTGCGGAATCCGAGATGGGGAATCAGAGGTGGGGAATCAGAGGCTGTGAATCAGAGATGGGGAATCAGAGGCGGGGAATCAGAGGCAGGAAATCAGACACGGGGATTCAGAGGCTGGGAATCAGACGGGGCGAATCAAAGGCGGGGAATCAGAGCTGGGGAATCAGAGGCAGGGAATCAGAGTTGGGGATTCAGAGGCGGGGAATCAGATATGGGGAAACAGAGGCGGGGAATCAGAGGCGGGCAAACAGAGGCGGGGAATTATATATGGGGAATCAGAGGTGGGGAATCAGAGGTGGTGAATCAGAGATGGGTAATCACAGGCGGGGAATCAGAGGCAGGGAATAGAACGCGGGGAATCAGAGGCAGGGAATCAGAGTTGGGGCATCAGAGGTTGGGAATTAGATATGGGGAAACAGAGGCGGGGAATCAGAGGCGGGGAAACAGAGGCGGGAAACCAGATATGGGGAATCAGAGGTGGGGAATCAGAGGCAGGGAATCAGATGTGCGGAATCAGAGATGGGGAATCAGAGGCAGCGAATCAGAATCAGAAGCGGGGAATCAGAGGCCGGGAATCAGAGGCCGGGAATCAGATGCTGGGAATAAGAGGCCGGGAATCAGAGGTGGGGAATCAGAGTCCGGGAATCAGAGATGGGGATTCAGAGGCGGAAAATGAGATATGTAGAATCAGAGGCGGGGAATCAGAGGCGGGGAAACAGAGGTGGGGAATCAGATATGTGGAATCAGAGGTGGCGAATCAAAGGCAGTGAATCAGAGATGGGGAATCAGAGGCGGGGAATCAGAGGCAGGGAATCAAACACGGGAAATCAGGGTCGGGGAATCAGAGCTGGGGAATCAGAGGCGGGGAATCAGAGTTGGGGAATCAGAGGCAGGGAATCAGATATGGGGAAACAAGGGCAGGGAATCAGAGGCGGGGAAACAGAGGCGGGGAATCAGATATGGGGAATCAGAGGTGTGGAATCAGAGGTTGGGAATCAGAGGCAGGGAATCAGAGACGGCGAAACAGAGGCGGGGAATCAGATATGGGGAATCAGAGGTGGCGAATCAAAGGCGGTGAATCAGAGATGGGGAATCAGAGGCTTGGAATCAGATGCAGGGAATCAGATGCAGGGAATCAGAGGCGGGGAATCAGAGCTGGGGAATCGGAGGTGGGGAATTAGAGTTGGGGAATCAGAGGCGGGGACTTAGATATTGGGAAACAGAGGCGGGGAATCAGAGGCGGGGAAACATAGGCGGGGAATCAAACACGGGGAATCAGAGGTGGGGAATCAGAGGTTGGAAATCAGAGGCAGGGAATCAGAGGCGGGGAATCAGAGGCGGGGAATCAGAGGCAGGGGATCAGATGTGCGGAATCGGAGATGGGGAATCAGAGGCAGGGAATCAGAGGCGGGGAATCAGAGGCGGGGAATCAGAGGCCGGGAATCAGATATGGGGAAACAGAGGCGGGGAATCAGAGGCGGGGAAACAGAGGCTGGGAATCAGATATGGGGAATCAGAGGTGGGGAATCAGAGGTTGGGAATCAGAGGCAGGGAATCAGAGGCTTGGAATCAGATGCAGGGAATCAGATGCGGGGAATCAGAGGCGGGGAATCAGAGCTGGGGAATCAGAGGCTGGGAATCAAAGTTGGGGAATCAGAGGCAGGGAATCAGATATGGGGAAACAGGGGCGGGGCATCAGAGGCGGGGAAACAGAGGCGGGGAATCAGATATGGGGAATCAGAGGCGGGGAATTAGAGTTGGGGAATCAGAGGCGGGGAATCAGAGGCGGGGAAACAGAGGCGGGGAATCAAACACGGGAAATCAGAGGTGGGGAATCAGAGGTTGGGAATCAGAGGCAGGGAATCAGAGGCGGGGAATCAGAGGCGGGGAATGAGAGGCAGGGAATCAGATGTGCGGAATCGGAGATGGGGAATCAGAGGCAGGGAATCAGAGGCGGGGAATCAGATATGGGGAATCAGAGGTGGCGAATCAAAGGCGGTGATTCAGAGATGGGGAATCAGAGGACGGGAATCAGAGGCAGGGAATCAAACACGGGGAATCAGAGGCAGGGAATCAGAGCTGGGGAATCAGAGGCTGGGAATCAAAGTTGGGGAATCAGAGGCAGGGAATCAGATATGGGGAAATAGGGGCGGGGAATCAGAGGCAGGGAAACAGAGGCGGGGAATCAGATATGGGGAATCAGAGGCGGGGAATTAGAGTTGGGGAATCAGAGGCGGGGAATCAGAGGCGGGGAAACAGAGACGGGGAATCAAACACGGGGAATCAGAGGTGGGGAATCAGAGGTTGGGAATCAGAGGCAGGGAATCAGAGGCGGGGAATCAGCGGCGGGGAATCAGAGGCAGGGAATCAGATGTGCGGAATCAGAGATGGGGAATCAGAGGCAGGGAATCAGAGGCGGGGAATCAGAGTCCGGGAATCAGATATGGGGAAACAGAGGCGGGGAATCAGAGGCGGGGAAACAGAGGCTGGGAATCAGATATGGGGAATCAGAGGTGGGGAATCAGAGGTTGGGAATCAGAGGCAGGGAATCAGAGGCTTGGAATCAGATGCAGGGAATCAGATGCAGGGAATCACAGGCGGGGAATCAGAGCTGGGGAATCAGAGGTGGGGAATCAGAGTTGGGGAATCAGAGGCGGGGACTTAGATATTGGGAAACAGAGGCAGGGAATCAGAGGCGGGGAAACAGAGGCGGGGTATCAGATATGGGGAATCAGAGATGGGGAATCAGAGGCAGGGAATCAGATGTTCGGAATCAGAGATGGGGAATCAAAGGCAGGGAATCAGAATCAGAAGCAGGGAATCAGAGGCCGGGAATCAGAGGCCGGAATCAGATGCCGGGAATAAGAGGCTGGGAATCAGAGGTGGGGAATCAGAGTCCGGGAATCAGAGATGGGGAATCAGAGGCAGGGAATGAGATATGGGGAATCAGAGGCGGGGAATCAGAGGCGGGGAAACAGAGGCGAGGAATCAGGTATGGGGAATCAGAGGTGGTGAATCAAAGGCGGTGAATCAGAGATGGGGAATCAGAGGCGGGGAATCAGAGGCAGGGAATCAAACACGGGGAATCAGAGGCGGGGAATCAGAGCTGGGGAATCAGAGGCGGGGAATCAGAGTTGGGGAATCAGAGGCGGGGAATCAGAGCTTGGGAATCAGACGTGGGGATCAGAGTCAGGGAATCAGAGGCAGGGAAGCAGATATGCGGAATCCGAGATGGGGAATCAGAGGTGGGGAATCAGAGGCTGTGAATCAGAGATGGGGAATCAGAGGCGGGGAATCAGAGGCAGGAAATCAGACACGGGGATTCAGAGGCTGGGAATCAGACGGGGCGAATCAAAGGCGGGGAATCAGAGCTGGGGAATCATAGGCAGGGAATCAGAGTTGGGGATTCAGAGGCGGGGAATCAGATATGGGGAAACAGAGGCGGGGAATCAGAGGCGGGCAAACAGAGGCGGGGAATTATATATGGGGAATCAGAGGTGGGGAATCAGAGGTGGTGAATCAGAGATGGGGAATCACAGGCGGGGAATCAGAGGCAGGGAATAGAACGCGGGGAATCAGAGGCAGGGAATCAGAGTTGGGGCATCAGAGGTTGGGAATTAGATATGGGGAAACAGAGGCGGGGAATCAGAGGCGGGGAAACAGAGGCGGGAAATCAGATATGGGGAATCAGAGGTGGGGAATCAGAGGCAGGGAATCAGATGTGCGGAATCAGAGATGGGGAATCAGAGGCAGCGAATCAGAATCAGAAGCGGGGAATCAGAGGCCGGGAATCAGAGGCCGGGAATCAGATGCTGGGAATAAGAGGCCGGGAATCAGAGGTGGGGAATCAGAGTCCGGGAATCAGAGATGGGGATTCAGAGGCGGAAAATGAGATATGTAGAATCAGAGGCGGGGAATCAGAGGCGGGGAAACAGAGGTGGGGAATCAGATATGTGGAATCAGAGGTGGCGAATCAAAGGCAGTGAATCAGAGATGGGGAATCAGAGGCGGGGAATCAGAGGCAGGGAATCAAACACGGGAAATCAGGGGCGGGGAATCAGAGCTGGGGAATCAGAGGCGGGGAATCAGAGTTGGGGAATCAGAGGCAGGGAATCAGATATGGGGAAACAAGGGCAGGGAATCAGAGGCGGGGAAACAGAGGCGGGGAATCAGATATGGGGAATCAGAGGTGTGGAATCAGAGATTGGGAATCAGAGGCAGGGAATCAGAGGCGGCGAAACAGAGGCGGGGAATCAGATATGGGGAATCAGAGGTGGCGAATCAAAGGCGGTGTAACAGAGATGGGGAATCAGGGCAGGGAATCAGAGGCAGGGAATCAAACACGGGGAATCAGAGCTGGGGAATCAGAGGCGGGGAATTAGAGTTGGGAAATCAGAGGAGGGGAATCAGAGGCGGGGCAACAGAGGCGGGGAATCAGATATGGGGAATCAGAGGTGGGGAATCAGAGGTTCGGAATCAGAGGCAGGGAATCAGAGGCGGGGAATCAGAGGCAGGGAATCAGATGTGCGGAATCGGAGATGGGGAATCAGAGGTAGGGAATCAGAGGTGGGGAATCAGAGGCGGGGAATAAGAGGCCGGGAATCAGATATGGGGAAACAGAGGTGGGGAATCAGAGGCGGGGTAACAGAGGCGGGGAATCAGATATGGGGAATCAGAGGTGGGGAATCAGAGGTTGGGAATCAGAGGCAGCGAATCAGAGGCTTGGAATCAGATGCAGGGAATCAGATGCGGGGAATCAGAGGCGGGGAATCAGAGCTGGGGAATCAGAGGTGGGGAATCAGAGTTGGGGAATCAGAGGCGGGGACTTAGATATTGGGAAACAGAGGCGGGAAATCAGAGGCGGGGAAACAGAGGCGGGGAATCAGATATGGGGAATCAGAGGTGGGGAATCAGAGGCAGGGAATCAGATGTGCGGAATCAGAGATGGGGAATCAGAGGCAGGGAATCAGAATCAGAAGCAGGGAATCAGAGGCCGGGAATCAGAGGCCGGAATCAGATGCCGGGAATAAGAGGCCGGGAATCAGAGGTGGGGAATCAGAGTCCGGGAATCAGAGATGGGGATTCAGAGGCGGGGAATGAGATATGGGGAATCAGAGGCGGGGAATCAGAGGCGGGGAAACAGATGCGGGGAATCAGATATGGGGAATCAGAGGTGGCGAATCAAAGGCGGTGAATCAGAGATGCGGAATCAGAGGCCGGGAATCAGAGGCAGGGAATCAAACACGGGGAATCAGAGGCGGGGAATCAGAGCTGGGGAATCAGAGGCGGGGAATCAGAGTTGGGGAATCAGAGGCGGGGAAGCAGAGGCAGGGAATCAGACGCGGGGATTCAGAGGCGGGGAATCATAGTTGGGAATCAAAGGCGGATAATCAGATATGGGGAAACAGAGGCGGGGAATCAGGGGCGGGGAAACAGAGGCGGGGAATCAGATATGGGGAATTGGATGCGGGGAATCAGAGGCGGGGAATCAGAGCTGTGGAATCAGAGGCGGGGAATCAGAGTTGGGGCATCAGAGGTGGGGATTTAGATATGGGGAAACAGAGGCGGGGAATCAGAGGCGTGGAAACAGAGGCGGGGAATCAGATATGGGGAATCAGACGTGGGGAATCAGAGGCAGGGAATCAGAATCAGAAGCGGGGAGCCAGAGGCCGGGAATCAGAGGCCTGGAATCAGATGCTGGGAATAAGAGGCCGGGAATCAGAGGTGGGGAATCAGAGTCCGGGAATCAGAGATGGGGAGTCAGAGGCGGGGAATGAGATATGGAGAATCAGAGGCGGGGAATCAGAGGCGGGGAAACAGAGGTGGGGAATCAGATATGGGGAATCAGAGGTGGCGAATCAAAGGCGGTGAATCAGAGATGGGGAATCAGAGGCGGGGAATCAGAGGCAGGGAATCAAACACGGGGAATCAGAGGCGGGGAATCAGAGCTGGGGAATCAGAGGCTGGGAATCAAAGTTGGGGAACCAGAGTCAGGGAATCAGATATGCGGAATCGGAGATGGGGAATCAGAGGCAGGGAATCAGAGGCGGGGAATCAGAGTCCGGGAATCAGATATGGGGAAACAGAGGCGGGGAATCAGAGGCGGGGAAACAGAGGCTGCGAATCAGATATGGGGAATCAGAGGTGGGGAATCAGAGGTTGTGAATCAGAGGCAGGGAATCAGAGGCTTGGAATCAGATGCAGGGAATCAGATGCAGGGAATCAGAGGCGGGGAATCAGAGCTGGGGAATCAGAGGTGGGGAATCAGAGTTGGGGAATCAGAGGCGGGGACTTAGATATTGGGAAACAGAGGCGGGGAATCAGAGGCGGGGAAACAGAGGCGGGGAATCAGATATGGGGAATCAGAGATGGGGAATCAGAGGCAGGGAATCAGATGTTCGGAATCAGAGATGGGGAATCAAAGGCAGGGAATCAGAATCAGAAGCAGGGAATCAGAGGCCGGGAATCAGAGGCCGGAATCAGATGCCGGGAATAAGAGGCTGGGAATCAGAGGTGGGGAATCAGAGTCCGGGAATCAGAGATGGGGAATCAGAGGCGGGGAATGAGATATGGGGAATCAGAGGCGGGGAATCAGAGGCGGGGAAACAGAGGCGAGGAATCAGATATGGGGAATCAGAGGCGGCGAATCAAAGGCGGTGAATCAGAGATGGGGAATCAGAGGCGGGGAATCAGAGGCAGGGAATCAAACACGGGGAATCAGAGGCGGGGAATCAGAGCTGGGGAATCAGAGGGGGGGAATCAGAGTTGGGGAATCAGAGGCGGGGAATCAGAGCTTGGGAATCAGAGGTGGGGATCAGAGTCAGGGAATCAGAGGCAGGGAATCAGATGTGCGGAATCCGAGATGGGGAATCAGAGGTGGGGAATCAGAGGCTGTGAATCAGAGATGGGGAATCAGAGGCGGGGAATCAGAGGCAGGAAATCAGACACGGGGATTCAGAGGCTGGGAATCAGACGGGGGGAATCAAAGGCGGGGAATCAGAGCTGGGGAATCAGAGGCAGGGAATCAGAGTTGGGGATTCAGAGGCGGGGAATCAGATATGGGGAAACAGAGGCGGGGAATCAGAGGCGGGCAAACAGAGGCGGGGAATTAGATATGGGGAATCAGAGGTGGGGAATCAGAGGTGGTGAATCAGAGATGGGGAATCACAGGCGGGGAATCAGAGGCAGGGAATAGAACGCGGGGAATCAGAGGCAGGGAATCAGAGTTGGGGCATCAGAGGTTGGGAATTAGATATGGGGAAACAGAGGCGGGGAATCAGAGGCGGGGAAACAGAGGCGGGAAATCAGATATGGGGAATCAGAGGTGGGGAATCAGAGGCAGGGAATCAGATGTGCGGAATCAGAGATGGGGAATCAGAGGCAGCGAATCAGAATCAGAAGCGGGGAATCAGAGGCCGGGAATCAGAGGCCGGGAATCAGATGCTGGGAATAAGAGGCCGGGAATCAGAGGTGGGGAATCAGAGTCCGGGAATCAGAGATGGGGATTCAGAGGCGGAAAATGAGATATGTAGAATCAGAGGCGGGGAATCAGAGGCGGGGAAACAGAGGTGGGGAATCAGATATGTGGAATCAGAGGTGGCGAATCAAAGGCGGTGAATCAGAGATGGGGAATCAGAGGCTGGGAATCAGAGGCAGGGAATCAAACACGGGAAATCAGGGGCGGGGAATCAGAGCTGGGGAATCAGAGGCGGGGAATCAGAGTTGGGGAATCAGAGGCAAAGAATCAGATATGGGGAAACAAGGGCAGGGAATCAGAGGCGGGGAAACAGAGGCGGGGAATCAGATATGGGGAATCAGAGGTGTGGAATCAGAGGTTGGGAATCAGAGGCAGGGAATCAGAGGCGGCGAAACAGAGGCGGGGAATCAGATATGGGGAATCAGAGGTGGCGAATCAAAGGCGGTGAAACAGAGATGGGGAATCAGGGCAGGGAATCAGAGGCAGGGAATCAAACACGGGGAATCAGAGCTGGGGAATCAGAGGCGGGGAATTAGAGTTGGGGAATCAGAGGAGGGGAATCAGAGGCGGGGAAACAGAGGCGGGGAATCAGATATGGGGAATCAGAGGTGGGGAATCAGAGGTTCGGAATCAGAGGCAGGGAATCAGAGGCGGGGAATCAGAGGCAGGGAATCAGATGTGCGGAATCGGAGATGGGGAATCAGAGGTAGGGAATCAGAGGTGGGGAATCAGAGGCGGGGAATAAGAGGCCGGGAATCAGATATGGGGAAACAGAGGTGGGGAATCAGAGGCGGGGAAACAGAGGCGGGGAATCAGATATGGGGAATCAGAGGTGGGGAATCAGAGGTTTGGAATCAGAGGCAGGGAATCAGAGGCTTGGAATCAGATGCAGGGAATCAGATGCGGGGAATCAGTGGCGGGGAATCAGAGCTGGGGAATCAGAGGTGGGGAATCAGAGTTGGGGAATCAGAGGCGGGGACTTAGATATTGGGAAACAGAGGCGGGAAATCAGAGGCGGGGAAACAGAGGCGGGGAATCAGATATGGGGAATCAGAGGTGGGGAATCAGAGGCAGGGAATCAGATGTGCGGAATCAGAGATGGGGAATCAGAGGCAGGGAATCAGAATCAGAAGCAGGGAATCAGAGGCCGGGAATCAGAGGCCGGAATCAGATGCCGGGAATAAGAGGCCGGGAATCAGAGATGGGGATTCAGAGGCGGGGAATGAGATATGGGGAATCAGAGGCGGGGAATCAGAGGCGGGGAATCAGAGGCGGGGAAACAGATGCGGGGAATCAGATATGGGGAATCAGAGGTGGCGAATCAAAGGCGGTGAATCAGAGATGCGGAATCAGAGGCCGGGAATCAGAGGCAGGGAATCAAACACGGGGAATCAGAGGCGGGGAATCAGAGCTGGGGAATCAGAGGCGGGGAATCAGAGTTGGGGAATCAGAGGCGGGGAAGCAGAGGCAGGGAATCAGACGCGGGGATTCAGAGGCGGGGAATCATAGTTGGGAATCAGAGGCGGATAATCAGATATGGGGAAACAGAGGCGGGGAAACAGGGGCGGGGAAACAGAGGCGGGGAATCAGATATGGGGAATCGGATGCGGGGAATCAGAGGCGGGGAATCAGAGCTGTGGAATCATAGGCGGGGAATCAGAGTTGGGGCATCAGAGGTGGGGAATCAGAGGCAGGTAATCAGACGTGCGGAATCAGAGATGGGGAATCAGAGGCAGGGAATCAGAATCAGAAGCGGGGAGTCAGAGGCCGGGAATCAGAGGCCTGGAATCAGATGCTGGGAATAAGAGGCCGGGAATCAGAGGTGGGGAATCAGAGTCCGGGAATCAGAGATGGGGAGTCAGAGGCGGGGAATCAGAGTTGGGGAATCAGAGGCGGGGAATCAGAGCTTGGGAATCAGAGGTGGGGATCAGAGTCAGGGAATCAGAGGCAGGGAAGCAGATGTGCGGAATCCGAGATGGGGAATCAGAGGTGGGGAATCAGAGGCTGTGAATCAGAGATGGGGAATCAGAGGCGGGGAATCAGAGGCAGGAAATCAGACACGGGGATTCAGAGGCTGGGAATCAGACGGGGCGAATCAAAGGCGGGGAATCAGAGCTGGGGAATCAGAGGCAGGGAATCAGAGTTGGGGATTCAGAGGCGGGGAATCAGATATGGGGAAACAGAGGCGGGGAATCAGAGGCGGGCAAACAGAGGCGGGGAATTATATATGGGGAATCAGAGGTGGGGAATCAGAGGTGGTGAATCAGAGATGGGGAATCACAGGCGGGGAATCAGAGGCAGGGAATAGAACGCGGGGAATCAGAGGCAGGGAATCAGAGTTGGGGCATCAGAGGTTGGGAATTAGATATGGGGAAACAGAGGCGGGGAATCAGAGGCGGGGAAACAGAGGCGGGAAATCAGATATGGGGAATCAGAGGTGGGGAATCAGAGGCAGGGAATCAGATGTGCGGAATCAGAGATGGGGAATCAGAGGCAGCGAATCAGAATCAGAAGCGGGGAATCAGAGGCCGGGAATCAGAGGCCGGGAATCAGATGCTGGGAATAAGAGGCCGGGAATCAGAGGTGGGGAATCAGAGTCCGGGAATCAGAGATGGGGATTCAGAGGCGGAAAATGAGATATGTAGAATCAGAGGCGGGGAATCAGAGGCGGGGAAACAGAGGTGGGGAATCAGATATGTGGAATCAGAGGTGGCGAATCAAAGGCAGTGAATCAGAGATGGGGAATCAGAGGCGGGGAATCAGAGGCAGGGAATCAAACACGGGAAATCAGGGGCGGGGAATCAGAGCTGGGGAATCAGAGGCGGGGAATCAGAGTTGGGGAATCAGAGGCAGGGAATCAGATATGGGGAAACAAGGGCAGGGAATCAGAGGCGGGGAAACAGAGGCGGGGAATCAGATATGGGGAATCAGAGGTGTGGAATCAGAGGTTGGGAATCAGAGGCAGGGAATCAGAGGCGGCGAAACAGAGGCGGGGAATCAGATATGGGGAATCAGAGGTGGCGAATCAAAGGCGGTGTAACAGAGATGGGGAATCAGGGCAGGGAATCAGAGGCAGGGAATCAAACACGGGGAATCAGAGCTGGGGAATCAGAGGCGGGGAATTAGAGTTGGGGAATCAGAGGAGGGGAATCAGAGGCGGGGCAACAGAGGCGGGGAATCAGATATGGGGAATCAGAGGTGGGGAATCAGAGGTTCGGAATCAGAGGCAGGGAATCAGAGGCGGGGAATCAGAGGCAGGGAATCAGATGTGCGGAATCGGAGATGGGGAATCAGAGGTAGGGAATCAGAGGTGGGGAATCAGATGCGGGGAATAAGAGGCCGGGAATCAGATATGGGGAAACAGAGGTGGGGAATCAGAGGCGGGGTAACAGAGGCGGGGAATCAGATATGGGGAATCAGAGGTGGGGAATCAGAGGTTGGGAATCAGAGGCAGCGAATCAGAGGCTTGGAATCAGATGCAGGGAATCAGATGCGGGGAATCAGAGGCGGGGAATCAGAGCTGGGGAATCAGAGGTGGGGAATCAGAGTTGGGGAATCACAGGCGGGGACTTAGATATTGGGAAACAGAGGCGGGAAATCAGAGGCGAGGAAACAGAGAAGGGGAATCAGATATGGGGAATCAGAGGTGGGGAATCAGAGGCAGGGAATCAGATGTGCGGAATCAGAGATGGGGAATCAGAGGCAGGGAATCAGAATCAGAAGCAGGGAATCAGAGGCCGGGAATCAGAGGCCGGAATCAGATGCCGGGAATAAGAGGCCGGGAATCAGAGGTGGGGAATCAGAGTCCGGGAATCAGAGATGGGGATTCAGAGGCGGGGAATGAGATATGGGGAATCAGAGGCGGGGAATCAGAGGCGGGGAAACAGATGCGGGGAATCAGATATGGGGAATCAGAGGTGGCGAATCAAAGGTGGTGAATCAGAGATGCGGAATCAGAGGCCGGGAATCAGAGGCAGGGAATCAAACACGGGGAATCAGAGGCGGGGAATCAGAGCTGGGGAATCAGAGGCGGGGAATCAGAGTTGGGGAATCAGAGGCGGGGAAGCAGAGGCAGGGAATCAGACGCGGGGATTCAGAGGCGGGGAATCATAGTTGGGAATCAAAGGCGGATAATCAGATATGGGGAAACAGAGGCGGGGAATCAGGGGCGGGGAAACAGAGGCGGGGAATCAGATATGGGGAATTGGATGCGGGGAATCAGAGGCGGGGAATCAGAGCTGTGGAATCAGAGGCGGGGAATCAGAGTTGGGGCATCAGAGGTGGGGAATTAGATATGGGGAAACAGAGGCGGGGAATCAGAGGCGTGGAAACAGAGGCGGGGAATCAGATATGGGGAATCAGACGTGGGGAATCAGAGGCAGGGAATCAGAATCAGAAGCGGGGAGCCAGAGGCCGGGAATCAGAGGCCTGGAATCAGATGCTGGGAATAAGAGGCCGGGAATCAGAGGTGGGGAATCAGAGTCCGGGAATCAGAGATGGGGAGTCAGAGGCGGGGAATGAGATATGGAGAATCAGAGGCGGGGTATCAGAGGCGGGGAAACAGAGGTGGGGAATCAGATATGGGGAATCAGAGGTGGCGAATCAAAGGCAATGAATCAGAGATGGGGAATCAGAGGCGGGGAATCAGAGGCAGGGAATCAAACACGGGGAATCAGAGGCGGGGAATCAGAGCTGGGGAATCAGAGGCTGGGAATCAAAGTTGGGGAACCAGAGTCAGGGAATCAGATATGCGGAATCGGAGATGGGGAATCAGAGGCAGGGAATCAGAGGCGGGGAATCAGAGTCCGGGAATCAGATATGGGGAAACAGAGGCGGGGAATCAGAGGCGGGGAAACAGAGGCTGCGAATCAGATATGGGGAATCAGAGGTGGGGAATCAGAGGTTGTGAATCAGAGGCAGGGAATCAGAGGCTTGGAATCAGATGCAGGGAATCAGATGCAGGGAATCAGAGGCGGGGAATCAGAGCTGGGGAATCAGAGGTGGGGAATCAGAGTTGGGGAATCAGAGGCGGGGACTTAGATATTGGGAAACAGAGAAGGGGAATCAGAGGCGGGGAAACAGAGGCGGGGAATCAGATATGGGGAATCAGAGATGGGGAATCAGAGGCAGGGAATCAGATGTTCGGAATCAGAGATGGGGAATCAAAGGCAGGGAATCAGAATCAGAAGCAGGGAATCAGAGGCCGGGAATCAGAGGCCGGAATCAGATGCCGGGAATAAGAGGCTGGGAATCAGAGGTGTGGAATCAGAGTCCGGGAATCAGAGATGGGGAATCAGAGGCGGGGAATGAGATATGGGGAATCAGAGGCGGGGAATCAGAGGCGGGGAAACAGAGGCGAGGAATCAGATATGGGGAATCAGAGGCGGCGAATCAAAGGCGGTGAATCAGAGATGGGGAATCAGAGGCGGGGAATCAGAGGCAGGGAATCAAACACGGGGAATCAGAGGCGGGGAATCAGAGCTGGGGAATCAGAGGCGGGGAATCAGAGTTGGGGAATCAGAGGCGGGGAATCAGAGCTTGGGAATCAGAGGTGGGGATCAGAGTCAGGGAATCAGAGGCAGGGAATTAGATGTGCGGAATCCGAGATGGGGAATCAGAGGTGGGGAATCAGAGGCTGTGAATCAGAGATGGGAAATCAGAGGCGGGGAATCAGAGGCAGGAAATCAGACACGGGGATTCAGAGGCTGGGAATCAGACGGGGGGAATCAAAGGCGGGGAATCAGAGCTGGGGAATCAGAGGCAGGGAATCAGAGTTGGGGATTCAGAGGCGGGGAATCAGATATGGGGAAACAGAGGCGGGGAATCAGAGGCGGGAAAACAGAGGCGGGGAATTAGATATGGGAAATCAGAGGTGGGGAATCAGAGGTGGTGAATCAGAGATGGGGAATCACAGGCGGGGAATCAGAGGCAGGGAATAGAACGCGGGGAATCAGAGGCAGGGAATCAGAGTTGGGGCATCAGAGGTTGGGAATTAGATATGGGGAAACAGAGGCGGGGAATCAGAGGCGGGGAAACAGAGGCGGGAAATCAGATATGGGGAATCAGAGGTGGGGAATCAGAGGCAGGGAATCAGATGTGCGGAATCAGAGATGGGGAATCAGAGGCAGCGAATCAGAATCAGAAGCGGGGAATCAGAGGCCGGGAATCAGAGGCCGGGAATCAGATGCTGGGAATAAGAGGCCGGGAATCAGAGGTGGGGAATCAGAGTCCGGGAATCAGAGATGGGGATTCAGAGGCGGAAAATGAGATATGTAGAATCAGAGGCGGGGAATCAGAGGCGGGGAAACAGAGGTGGGGAATCAGATATGTGGAATCAGAGGTGGCGAATCAAAGGCGGTGAATCAGAGATGGGGAATCAGAGGCTGGGAATCAGAGGCAGGGAATCAAACACGGGAAATCAGGGGCGTGGAATCAGAGCTGGGGAATCAGAGGCGGGGAATCAGAGTTGGGGAATCAGAGGCAGGGAATCAGATATGGGGAAACAAGGGCAGGGAATCAGAGGCGGGGAAACAGAGGCGGGGAATCAGATATGGGGAATCAGAGGTGTGGAATCAGAGGTTGGGAATCAGAGGCAGGGAATCAGAGGCGGCGAAACAGAGGCGGGGAATCAGATATGGGGAATCAGAGGTGGCGAATCAAAGGCGGTGAAACAGAGATGGGGAATCAGGGCAGGGAATCAGAGGCAGGGAATCAAACACGGGGAATCAGAGCTGGGGAATCAGAGGCGGGGAATTAGAGTTGGGGAATCAGAGGAGGGGAATCAGAGGCGGGGAAACAGAGGCGGGGAATCAGATATGGGGAATCAGAGGTGGGGAATCAGAGGTTCGGAATCAGAGGCAGGGAATCAGAGGCGGGGAATCAGAGGCAGGGAATCAGATGTGCGGAATCGGAGATGGGGAATCAGAGGTAGGGAATCAGAGGTGGGGAATCAGAGGCGGGGAATAAGAGGCCGGGAATCAGATATGGGGAAACAGAGGTGGGGAATCAGAGGCGGGGAAACAGAGGCGGGGAATCAGATATGGGGAATCAGAGGTGGGGAATCAGAGGTTGGGAATCAGAGGCAGGGAATCAGAGGCTTGGAATCAGATGCAGGGAATCAGATGCGGGGAATCAGTGGCGGGGAATCAGAGCTGGGGAATCAGAGGTGGGGAATCAGAGTTGGGGAATCAGAGGCGGGGACTTAGATATTGGGAAACAGAGGCGGGAAATCAGAGGCGGGGAAACAGAGGCGGGGAATCAGATATGGGGAATCAGAGGTGGGGAATCAGAGGCAGGGAATCAGATGTGCGGAATCAGAGATGGGGAATCAGAGGCAGGGAATCAGAATCAGAAGCAGGGAATCAGAGGCCGGGAATCAGAGGCCGGAATCAGATGCCGGGAATAAGAGGCCGGGAATCAGAGATGGGGATTCAGAGGCGGGGAATGAGATATGGGGAATCAGAGGCGGGGAATCAGAGGCGGGGAATCAGAGGCGGGGAAACAGATGCGGGGAATCAGATATGGGGAATCAGAGGTGGCGAATCAAAGGCGGTGAATCAGAGATGCGGAATCAGAGGCCGGGAATCAGAGGCAGGGAAACAAACACGGGGAATCAGAGGCGGGGAATCAGAGCTGGGGAATCAGAGGCGGGGAATCAGAGTTGGGGAATCAGAGGCGGGGAAGCAGAGGCAGGGAATCAGACGCGGGGATTCAGAGGCGGGGAATCATAGTTGGGAATCAGAGGCGGATAATCAGATATGGGGAAACAGAGGCGGGGAAACAGGGGCGGGGAAACAGAGGCGGGGAATCAGATATGGGGAATCAGAGGTGGGGAATCAGAGGTTCGGAATCAGAGGCAGGGAATCAGAGGCGGGGAATCAGAGGCAGGGAATCAGATGTGCGGAATCGGAGATGGGGAATCAGAGGTAGGGAATCAGAGGTGGGGAATCAGAGGCGGGGAATAAGAGGCCGGGAATCAGATATGGGGAAACAGAGGTGGGGAATCAGAGGCGGGGTAACAGAGGCGGGGAATCAGATATGGGGAATCAGAGGTGGGGAATCAGAGGTTGGGAATCAGAGGCAGCGAATCAGAGGCTTGGAATCAGATGCAGGGAATCAGATGCGGGGAATCAGAGGCGGGGAATCAGAGCTGGGGAATCAGAGGTGGGGAATCAGAGTTGGGGAATCAGAGGCGGGGACTTAGATATTGGGAAACAGAGGCGGGAAATCAGAGGCGAGGAAACAGAGAAGGGGAATCAGATATGGGGAATCAGAGGTGGGGAATCAGAGGCAGGGAATCAGATGTGCGGAATCAGAGATGGGGAATCAGAGGCAGGGAATCAGAATCAGAAGCAGGGAATCAGAGGCCGGGAATCAGAGGCCGGAATCAGATGCCGGGAATAAGAGGCCGGGAATCAGAGGTGGGGAATCAGAGTCCGGGAATCAGAGATGGGGATTCAGAGGCGGGGAATGAGATATGGGGAATCAGAGGCGGGGAATCAGAGGCGGGGAAACAGATGCGGGGAATCAGATATGGGGAATCAGAGGTGGCGAATCAAAGGCGGTGAATCAGAGATGCGGAATCAGAGGCCGGGAATCAGAGGCAGGGAATCAAACACGGGGAATCAGAGGCGGGGAATCAGAGCTGGGGAATCAGAGGCGGGGAATCAGAGTTGGGGAATCAGAGGCGGGGAAGCAGAGGCAGGGAATCAGACGCGGGGATTCAGAGGCGGGGAATCATAGTTGGGAATCAAAGGCGGATAATCAGATATGGGGAAACAGAGGCGGGGAATCAGGGGCGGGGAAACAGAGGCGGGGAATCAGATATGGGGAATTGGATGCGGGGAATCAGAGGCGGGGAATCAGAGCTGTGGAATCAGAGGCGGGGAATCAGAGTTGGGGCATCAGAGGTGGGGAATTAGATATGGGGAAACAGAGGCGGGGAATCAGAGGCGTGGAAACAGAGGCGGGGAATCAGATATGGGGAATCAGACGTGGGGAATCAGAGGCAGGGAATCAGAATCAGAAGCGGGGAGCCAGAGGCCGGGAATCAGAGGCCTGGAATCAGATGCTGGGAATAAGAGGCCGGGAATCAGAGGTGGGGAATCAGAGTCCGGGAATCAGAGATGGGGAGTCAGAGGCGGGGAATGAGATATGGAGAATCAGAGGCGGGGTATCAGAGGCGGGGAAACAGAGGTGGGGAATCAGATATGGGGAATCAGAGGTGGCGAATCAAAGGCGGTGAATCAGAGATGGGGAATCAGAGGCGGGGAATCAGAGGCAGGGAATCAAACACGGGGAATCAGAGGCGGGGAATCAGAGCTGGGGAATCAGAGGCTGGGAATCAAAGTTGGGGAACCAGAGTCAGGGAATCAGATATGCGGAATCGGAGATGGGGAATCAGAGGCAGGGAATCAGAGGCGGGGAATCAGAGTCCGGGAATCAGATATGGGGAAACAGAGGCGGGGAATCAGAGGCGGGGAAACAGAGGCTGCGAATCAGATATGGGGAATCAGAGGTGGGGAATCAGAGGTTGTGAATCAGAGGCAGGGAATCAGAGGCTTGGAATCAGATGCAGGGAATCAGATGCAGGGAATCAGAGGCGGGGAATCAGAGCTGGGGAATCAGAGGTGGGGAATCAGAGTTGGGGAATCAGAGGCGGGGACTTAGATATTGGGAAACAGAGAAGGGGAATCAGAGGCGGGGAAACAGAGGCGGGGAATCAGATATGGGGAATCAGAGATGGGGAATCAGAGGCAGGGAATCAGATGTTCGGAATCAGAGATGGGGAATCAAAGGCAGGGAATCAGAATCAGAAGCAGGGAATCAGAGGCCGGGAATCAGAGGCCGGAATCAGATGCCGGGAATAAGAGGCTGCGAATCAGAGGTGGGGAATCAGAGTCCGGGAATCAGAGATGGGGAATCAGAGGCGGGGAATGAGATATGGGGAATCAGAGGCGGGGAATCAGAGGCGGGGAAACAGAGGCGAGGAATCAGATATGGGGAATCAGAGGCGGCGAATCAAAGGCGGTGAATCAGAGATGGGGAATCAGAGGCGGGGAATCAGAGGCAGGGAATCAAACACGGGGAATCAGAGGCGGGGAATCAGAGCTGGGGAATCAGAGGGGGGGAATCAGAGTTGGGGAATCAGAGGCGGGGAATCAGAGCTTGGGAATCAGAGGTGGGGATCAGAGTCAGGGAATCAGAGGCAGGGAATCAGATGTGCGGAATCCGAGATGGGGAATCAGAGGTGGGGAATCAGAGGCTGTGAATCAGAGATGGGAAATCAGAGGCGGGGAATCAGAGGCAGGAAATCAGACACGGGGATTCAGAGGCTGGGAATCAGACGGGGGGAATCAAAGGCGGGGAATCAGAGCTGGGGAATCAGAGGCAGGGAATCAGAGTTGGGGATTCAGAGGCGGGGAATCAGATATGGGGAAACAGAGGCGGGGAATCAGAGGCGGGCAAACAGAGGCGGGGAATTAGATATGGGAAATCAGAGGTGGGGAATCAGAGGTGGTGAATCAGAGATGGGGAATCACAGGCGGGGAATCAGAGGCAGGGAATAGAACGCGGGGAATCAGAGGCAGGGAATCAGAGTTGGGGCATCAGAGGTTGGGAATTAGATATGGGGAAACAGAGGCGGGGAATCAGAGGCGGGGAAACAGAGGCGGGAAATCAGATATGGGGAATCAGAGGTGGGGAATCAGAGGCAGGGAATCAGATGTGCGGAATCAGAGATGGGGAATCAGAGGCAGCGAATCAGAATCAGAAGCGGGGAATCAGAGGCCGGGAATCAGAGGCCGGGAATCAGATGCTGGGAATAAGAGGCCGGGAATCAGAGGTGGGGAATCAGAGTCCGGGAATCAGAGATGGGGATTCAGAGGCGGAAAATGAGATATGTAGAATCAGAGGCGGGGAATCAGAGGCGGGGAAACAGAGGTGGGGAATCAGATATGTGGAATCAGAGGTGGCGAATCAAAGGCGGTGAATCAGAGATGGGGAATCAGAGGCTGGGAATCAGAGGCAGGGAATCAAACACGGGAAATCAGGGGCGGGGAATCAGAGCTGGGGAATCAGAGGCGGGGAATCAGAGTTGGGGAATCAGAGGCAGGGAATCAGATATGGGGAAACAAGGGCAGGGAATCAGAGGCGGGGAAACAGAGGCGGGGAATCAGATATGGGGAATCAGAGGTGTGGAATCAGAGGTTGGGAATCAGAGGCAGGGAATCAGAGGCGGCGAAACAGAGGCGGGGAATCAGATATGGGGAATCAGAGGTGGCGAATCAAAGGCGGTGAAACAGAGATGGGGAATCAGGGCAGGGAATCAGAGGCAGGGAATCAAACACGGGGAATCAGAGCTGGGGAATCAGAGGCGGGGAATTAGAGTTGGGGAATCAGAGGTGGGGAATCAGAGGCAGGGAATCAGACACGGGGATTCAGAGGCTGGGAATCAGACGGGGGGAATCAAAGGCGGGGAATCAGAGCTGGGGAATCAGAGGCAGGGAATCAGAGTTGGGGATTCAGAGGCGGGGAATCAGATATGGGGAAACAGAGGCGGGGAATCAGAGGCGGGCAAACAGAGGCGGGGAATTAGATATGGGAAATCAGAGGTGGGGAATCAGAGGTGGTGAATCAGAGATGGGGAATCACAGGCGGGGAATCAGAGGCAGGGAATAGAACGCGGGGAATCAGAGGCAGGGAATCAGAGTTGGGGCATCAGAGGTTGGGAATTAGATATGGGGAAACAGAGGCGGGGAATCAGAGGCGGGGAAACAGAGGCGGGAAATCAGATATGGGGAATCAGAGGTGGGGAATCAGAGGCAGGGAATCAGATGTGCGGAATCAGAGATGGGGAATCAGAGGCAGCGAATCAGAATCAGAAGCGGGGAATCAGAGGCCGGGAATCAGAGGCCGGGAATCAGATGCTGGGAATAAGAGGCCGGGAATCAGAGGTGGGGAATCAGAGTCCGGGAATCAGAGATGGGGATTCAGAGGCGGAAAATGAGATATGTAGAATCAGAGGCGGGGAATCAGAGGCGGGGAAACAGAGGTGGGGAATCAGATATGTGGAATCAGAGGTGGCGAATCAAAGGCGGTGAATCAGAGATGGGGAATCAGAGGCTGGGAATCAGAGGCAGGGAATCAAACACGGGAAATCAGGGGCGGGGAATCAGAGCTGGGGAATCAGAGGCGGGGAATCAGAGTTGGGGAATCAGAGGCAGGGAATCAGATATGGGGAAACAAGGGCAGGGAATCAGAGGCGGGGAAACAGAGGCGGGGAATCAGATATGGGGAATCAGAGGTGTGGAATCAGAGGTTGGGAATCAGAGGCAGGGAATCAGAGGCGGCGAAACAGAGGCGGGGAATCAGATATGGGGAATCAGAGGTGGCGAATCAAAGGCGGTGAAACAGAGATGGGGAATCAGGGCAGGGAATCAGAGGCAGGGAATCAAACACGGGGAATCAGAGCTGGGGAATCAGAGGCGGGGAATTAGAGTTGGGGAATCAGAGGTGGGGAATCAGAGGCAGGGAATCAGATGTGCGGAATCAGAGATGGGGAATCAGAGGCAGGGAATCAGAATCAGAAGCAGGGAATCAGAGGCCGGGAATCAGAGGCCGGAATCAGATGCCGGGAATAAGAGGCCGGGAATCAGAGATGGGGATTCAGAGGCGGGGAATGAGATATGGGGAATCAGAGGCGGGGAATCAGAGGCGGGGAATCAGAGGCGGGGAAACAGATGCGGGGAATCAGATATGGGGAATCAGAGGTGGCGAATCAAAGGCGGTGAATCAGAGATGCGGAATCAGAGGCCGGGAATCAGAGGCAGGGAATCAAACACGGGGAATCAGAGGCGGGGAATCAGAGCTGGGGAATCAGAGGCGGGGAATCAGAGTTGGGGAATCAGAGGCGGGGAAGCAGAGGCAGGGAATCAGACGCGGGGATTCAGAGGCGGGGAATCATAGTTGGGAATCAGAGGCGGATAATCAGATATGGGGAAACAGAGGCGGGGAAACAGGGGCGGGGAAACAGAGGCGGGGAATCAGATATGGGGAATCGGATGCGGGGAATCAGAGGCGGGGAATCAGAGCTGTGGAATCATAGGCGGGGAATCAGAGTTGGGGCATCAGAGGTGGGGAATCAGAGGCAGGTAATCAGACGTGCGGAATCAGAGATGGGGAATCAGAGGCAGGGAATCAGAATCAGAAGCGGGGAGTCAGAGGCCGGGAATCAGAGGCCTGGAATCAGATGCTGGGAATAAGAGGCCGGGAATCAGAGGTGGGGAATCAGAGTCCGGGAATCAGAGATGGGGAGTCAGAGGCGGGGAATCAGAGTTGGGGAATCAGAGGCGGGGAATAAGAGCTTGGGAATCAGAGGTGGGGATCAGAGTCAGGGAATCAGAGGCAGGGAAGCAGATGTGCGGAATCCGAGATGGGGAATCAGAGGTGGGGAATCAGAGGCTGTGAATCAGAGATGGGGAATCAGAGGCGGGGAATCAGAGGCAGGAAATCAGACACGGGGATTCAGAGGCTGGGAATCAGACGGGGCGAATCAAAGGCGGGGAATCAGAGCTGGGGAATCAGAGGCAGGGAATCAGAGTTGGGGATTCAGAGGCGGGGAATCAGATATGGGGAAACAGAGGCGGGGAATCAGAGGCGGGCAAACAGAGGCGGGGAATTATATATGGGGAATCAGAGGTGGGGAATCAGAGGTGGTGAATCAGAGATGGGGAATCACAGGCGGGGAATCAGAGGCAGGGAATAGAACGCGGGGAATCAGAGGCAGGGAATCAGAGTTGGGGCATCAGAGGTTGGGAATTAGATATGGGGAAACAGAGGCGGGGAATCAGAGGCGGGGAAACAGAGGCGGGAAATCAGATATGGGGAATCAGAGGTGGGGAATCAGAGGCAGGGAATCAGATGTGCGGAATCAGAGATGGGGAATCAGAGGCAGCGAATCAGAATCAGAAGCGGGGAATCAGAGGCCGGGAATCAGAGGCCGGGAATCAGATGCTGGGAATAAGAGGCCGGGAATCAGAGGTGGGGAATCAGAGTCCGGGAATCAGAGATGGGGATTCAGAGGCGGAAAATGAGATATGTAGAATCAGAGGCGGGGAATCAGAGGCGGGGAAACAGAGGTGGGGAATCAGATATGTGGAATCAGAGGTGGCGAATCAAAGGCAGTGAATCAGAGATGGGGAATCAGAGGCGGGGAATCAGAGGCAGGGAATCAAACACGGGAAATCAGGGGCGGGGAATCAGAGCTGGGGAATCAGAGGCGGGGAATCAGAGTTGGGGAATCAGAGGCAGGGAATCAGATATGGGGAAACAAGGGCAGGGAATCAGAGGCGGGGAAACAGAGGCGGGGAATCAGATATGGGGAATCAGAGGTGTGGAATCAGAGGTTGGGAATCAGAGGCAGGGAATCAGAGGCGGCGAAACAGAGGCGGGGAATCAGATATGGGGAATCAGAGGTGGCGAATCAAAGGCGGTGTAACAGAGATGGGGAATCAGGGCAGGGAATCAGAGGCAGGGAATCAAACACGGGGAATCAGAGCTGGGGAATCAGAGGCGGGGAATTAGAGTTGGGGAATCAGAGGAGGGGAATCAGAGGCGGGGCAACAGAGGCGGGGAATCAGATATGGGGAATCAGAGGTGGGGAATCAGAGGTTCGGAATCAGAGGCAGGGAATCAGAGGCGGGGAATCAGAGGCAGGGAATCAGATGTGCGGAATCGGAGATGGGGAATCAGAGGTAGGGAATCAGAGGTGGGGAATCAGATGCGGGGAATAAGAGGCCGGGAATCAGATATGGGGAAACAGAGGTGGGGAATCAGAGGCGGGGTAACAGAGGCGGGGAATCAGATATGGGGAATCAGAGGTGGGGAATCAGAGGTTGGGAATCAGAGGCAGCGAATCAGAGGCTTGGAATCAGATGCAGGGAATCAGATGCGGGGAATCAGAGGCGGGGAATCAGAGCTGGGGAATCAGAGGTGGGGAATCAGAGTTGGGGAATCAGAGGCGGGGACTTAGATATTGGGAAACAGAGGCGGGAAATCAGAGGCGAGGAAACAGAGAAGGGGAATCAGATATGGGGAATCAGAGGTGGGGAATCAGAGGCAGGGAATCAGATGTGCGGAATCAGAGATGGGGAATCAGAGGCAGGGAATCAGAATCAGAAGCAGGGAATCAGAGGCCGGGAATCAGAGGCCGGAATCAGATGCCGGGAATAAGAGGCCGGGAATCAGAGGTGGGGAATCAGAGTCCGGGAATCAGAGATGGGGATTCAGAGGCGGGGAATGAGATATGGGGAATCAGAGGCGGGGAATCAGAGGCGGGGAAACAGATGCGGGGAATCAGATATGGGGAATCAGAGGTGGCGAATCAAAGGCGGTGAATCAGAGATGCGGAATCAGAGGCCGGGAATCAGAGGCAGGGAATCAAACACGGGGAATCAGAGGCGGGGAATCAGAGCTGGGGAATCAGAGGCGGGGAATCAGAGTTGGGGAATCAGAGGCGGGGAAGCAGAGGCAGGGAATCAGACGCGGGGATTCAGAGGCGGGGAATCATAGTTGGGAATCAAAGGCGGATAATCAGATATGGGGAAACAGAGGCGGGGAATCAGGGGCGGGGAAACAGAGGCGGGGAATCAGATATGGGGAATTGGATGCGGGGAATCAGAGGCGGGGAATCAGAGCTGTGGAATCAGAGGCGGGGAATCAGAGTTGGGGCATCAGAGGTGGGGAATTAGATATGGGGAAACAGAGGCGGGGAATCAGAGGCGTGGAAACAGAGGCGGGGAATCAGATATGGGGAATCAGACGTGGGGAATCAGAGGCAGGGAATCAGAATCAGAAGCGGGGAGCCAGAGGCCGGGAATCAGAGGCCTGGAATCAGATGCTGGGAATAAGAGGCCGGGAATCAGAGGTGGGGAATCAGAGTCCGGGAATCAGAGATGGGGAGTCAGAGGCGGGGAATGAGATATGGAGAATCAGAGGCGGGGTATCAGAGGCGGGGAAACAGAGGTGGGGAATCAGATATGGGGAATCAGAGGTGGCGAATCAAAGGCAATGAATCAGAGATGGGGAATCAGAGGCGGGGAATCAGAGGCAGGGAATCAAACACGGGGAATCAGAGGCGGGGAATCAGAGCTGGGGAATCAGAGGCTGGGAATCAAAGTTGGGGAACCAGAGTCAGGGAATCAGATATGCGGAATCGGAGATGGGGAATCAGAGGCAGGGAATCAGAGGCGGGGAATCAGAGTCCGGGAATCAGATATGGGGAAACAGAGGCGGGGAATCAGAGGCGGGGAAACAGAGGCTGCGAATCAGATATGGGGAATCAGAGGTGGGGAATCAGAGGTTGTGAATCAGAGGCAGGGAATCAGAGGCTTGGAATCAGATGCAGGGAATCAGATGCAGGGAATCAGAGGCGGGGAATCAGAGCTGGGGAATCAGAGGTGGGGAATCAGAGTTGGGGAATCAGAGGCGGGGACTTAGATATTGGGAAACAGAGAAGGGGAATCAGAGGCGGGGAAACAGAGGCGGGGAATCAGATATGGGGAATCAGAGATGGGGAATCAGAGGCAGGGAATCAGATGTTCGGAATCAGAGATGGGGAATCAAAGGCAGGGAATCAGAATCAGAAGCAGGGAATCAGAGGCCGGGAATCAGAGGCCGGAATCAGATGCCGGGAATAAGAGGCTGGGAATCAGAGGTGGGGAATCAGAGTCCGGGAATCAGAGATGGGGAATCAGAGGCGGGGAATGAGATATGGGGAATCAGAGGCGGGGAATCAGAGGCGGGGAAACAGAGGCGAGGAATCAGATATGGGGAATCAGAGGCGGCGAATCAAAGGCGGTGAATCAGAGATGGGGAATCAGAGGCGGGGAATCAGAGGCAGGGAATCAAACACGGGGAATCAGAGGCGGGGAATCAGAGCTGGGGAATCAGAGGCGGGGAATCAGAGTTGGGGAATCAGAGGCGGGGAATCAGAGCTTGGGAATCAGAGGTGGGGATCAGAGTCAGGGAATCAGAGGCAGGGAATTAGATGTGCGGAATCCGAGATGGGGAATCAGAGGTGGGGAATCAGAGGCTGTGAATCAGAGATGGGAAATCAGAGGCGGGGAATCAGAGGCAGGAAATCAGACACGGGGATTCAGAGGCTGGGAATCAGACGGGGGGAATCAAAGGCGGGGAATCAGAGCTGGGGAATCAGAGGCAGGGAATCAGAGTTGGGGATTCAGAGGCGGGGAATCAGATATGGGGAAACAGAGGCGGGGAATCAGAGGCGGGCAAACAGAGGCGGGGAATTAGATATGGGAAATCAGAGGTGGGGAATCAGAGGTGGTGAATCAGAGATGGGGAATCACAGGCGGGGAATCAGAGGCAGGGAATAGAACGCGGGGAATCAGAGGCAGGGAATCAGAGTTGGGGCATCAGAGGTTGGGAATTAGATATGGGGAAACAGAGGCGGGGAATCAGAGGCGGGGAAACAGAGGCGGGAAATCAGATATGGGGAATCAGAGGTGGGGAATCAGAGGCAGGGAATCAGATGTGCGGAATCAGAGATGGGGAATCAG